>NC_138357.1:40263578-42663578 GCF_046562875.1 Panthera onca
CATGAGGATGCTTTCAAAATCCTTCCCTAACAATGATTTTTTGCAAACAGGATACCATAAATTGGATCCCATCAACTCATTTTCAAATCAACAAGTAAAAGCTACTTTTCTACAAATGCCCGTATTTGATTACAAGTTTAATAAGACCAAGAATATTCAGCAGTGATGATCAACTGTGACATTTGGGGGAGGGAGACCTCCTTTGAAAGTCACTTTAAAAAAATCAGTCATTGTTACTTTTTAAAAGCGGTCATTGTTACTAAGCTAGTTTGCTGTGATTTACCAAGAAGGTTAAATCTCCACTGTTAGCATAAATGTCTGGAGGGAACAAAACAGAAATAATCTGAAACAGGTGATTAAAAGAAGACAGTATTTGGCTCTGGAATGTGTTTTTGTGTTGATTTGTTTTGTTTTTACACAGGATACATTGCCAACAACCTTGAGTGTTCCTTTCCTGTCACTCGTAGTGACAGGCAAGCCACCTTCGCTGTGCCTCATTTTCTTCATATAACTCCCCCAAAAGAGGGATTTGTGACAACTTGATAATGGGTATGAATATTGTTTGAAAGGTTTAAAAAGCACGGAAAACATCTAATTGGTATGTCTTCTGGGAAATCCAGTAAAGCAAGATAATAAGGCTGGAGGAAGACCTGACCCCAGGGGCAGTCTACCCTGGAACAGTGGAAGTTTTTTAAAGGGTTACTTTTCCAAAGGAAGAAATAAGGAAGAGTAGGAGCTGTCACATTTGAGAAGCAGACCTTGAGTAATCTCGTGTACATTATGCAATGTTGTTATCAGCGTGTTTAGACACACGCTCAAGAAATGATTTCGGAAGATGATGTCTCCATAGCATGTGCCTTCCCTCTTCAGTAGAATGTGCTTCTCTTCCAGTGAAGGGAAGAGATGCACCCCAGCAGTTTCCATTCCAGTAGTCAGTTTAGTGAAGATTTTTGCTTTGCTTGCTTTGTGGAATTCTTTTGTTATTGGATCTCTGCCCACTGTGCTTGATCAGGCAGAACAAGTTGGGGACTGATCACAACAGTCACCTAACAAGCTCCCTGTTTAGTGCAGGTGTAACCCCTCCCCTTTCTTCCCCTGCTTTGGAAAACTTGCCGTTCAAAAACTCACATTTGTGGCATGGACATATTAAACAGCAATCATTAAAACGACAAAAGGATGCTTTGGCTTCCCAGAGGATTCAGTTCAGATCTCCTTTAAATTGTGACCCCCACCTCCCAATACACACACACACACACACACACACACACACACACACACACACACGGTACCCGCTACTACCAGACCCACTCATTTAAAATAGAGAATTCTATTTCCAAGAATTTAATCCATAACCAGCTTTTCAGGAACAGGTCTATTTTATTCTGTAAAATATATCCGGAAATTGGTCTCAAGCTATGGCTTTAACCTCGCTGCTGAAGTTACCGTTTGTGATGTTAATGTAGGTGTGCCTAGCTGCCTGTTTCCCTGTGGTTCTTTGGCTGGACAACTTTTCATAGAGGTTTGTCTATACTTTTCAATACTCTGTTTAAACAAAGGTCACAATTAGTGAAAACTTGTTCCTGAAATAAACCCTGACTTCCCAAGGATTATCTACATCCAATTGTCATCATTTTAGGTTAAGTTATTGATTTATAAATAGCTTCAAATGACTTTATGGCTGTTTTGGAGATTTGCTATTCTCTAAATGTGTTGTCCATTGAGGACATTCCTGACTTTATTGAGTGACTACAGAGAGGAGGCTGCATCTTGCAGGGAGGAGGGTGCTTAGGTTAAAAAAAGAGAATGAATGTGGAAGCATTGGGGACTTTAAAGCAGTTTACAAATATAGTTTTATTTTGTGATTGGATTAACACTGAAGTTTCAGCTGTTTAAACTGCTGATTTAGATTCTTGCAAAAGTAAATTGGTCCTGAGAGTGAATCAGGCACATAAGTTGCTGGGATATAGATATAGATATAGATATAGATATAGATATAGATATAGATACAGATATAGGTATAGATATCTCCCATATATATATATATATATATATATATATATATATATATGGAAAGACATATAGAGAGAAAGTATTGCAGGAAACAACTTTTGTTACCATTTTAATGTAAATTGATATGGTAGAATGTTGTCTGTGAAGTGGTAAGAACTGTGGATAATTCTGATAGGTTTGTTTTTTTTTTTACTATAAACCTATAGAATAATTTTCACCCATTTTTTTAAAATTTTTTTTAACGTTTTATTTATTTTTGAGAGAGAGAGAGACAGAGCATGAATGGGGGAGGGTCAGAGAGAGAGGGAGACACAGAATCCGAAACAGGCTCCAGGCTCTGAGCTGTCAGCACAGAGCCTGACGCGGGGCTCGAACTCACGGACCGTGAGATCATGACCTGAGCCGAAGTCGGACGCTTAACCGACTGAGCCACCCAGGTGCCCCAATTTTCACCCATTTTTTATCTCTCTCCACCGTTGTATCTACATTAAATATATGTGTGTATATGTATCATATATATGCATCATGTTAGAAGAGAAAAAATCTTCTTTCACAAAGGAACAAAGTCATAGTCTTTACTAGGAGTTATGTATCTCAAAGGGTAATTTTAATTTATGGCAAGTGCTTAGAGCAGTGCCTGGCACATAGTAAGTGTTGTACATGAATTATTAGATAACTAATATCATTGTTGTCATTGCTGTTACACTGTTATTATTACCTTTAGAGGCACAAAGCTAAATTAAAGTTCTCTGTCCTCAAATCCCAATTTTCAGTTAGTCTTTACTTTCATTTAAAATGGTTTACATGGTTGTTCAGGGCTGGGATCCTTACAGTTTGGGTCTGTTTATAACAAAATGAAGTGAGACTATAAAGCCGTGTGACACCTTTGTTCATGTAACACAAAATTAATAGATAATCTCATTTACCCATAGTTACATTGCATATAAGTAAGTGTGTTAAAGCTATCCATTCAAGACAATTAGAAACACGCAGAAAAATAACCTGGGTTTGACTTTTTTTATCAATTAAATAATTTTTAAAGGGCAGAGAGTCTTCACATTTTAAACACATGGGCTATCAGCATTAGCATTTGGGACGAGAATGTAGTTTCTTATTTGGCTTAGTCTGACTCTTGACTCATATATGCATTTTTGCCTCTTCTCCTGTATCTGAGGTAGAATCCATAGTTTGAAATGACTTAAGGTGAAAAACTCAGATTTTTCCATTCCAGAGATAGGAGGAATAAGGACAGCTCTAGAAGGGGCAATAGAATTGATCAGCCAAATTAGTAATGTTATGATACCACTTGTTATTAGAAAGCAAAAAGAAAGAAAAAATCTGTAGTAACTACCTTTTGAAATGTTATACACTGTTATTAGCATGAAGGAAGGGTAAGCTTCTTTTCAGTGTACTACTGCCAAATCCTCTTGCTCTAAACTATAGGTGCTGAAAGCAAATTCCTTTTGTTGTATTGGAGTTATTTATTATAAATTACTAGAATAAAATCTTCAGGATAGCGGAGATTTTCAGTCACCATTGGCAGGTCACTTATTTTAGACAACATCTACCCCCATCCCCTGAAAAAAAAAAATTGGACAGTTGTTTGGAGTAGAGGTATTTGACCTATAACAATTAAAGAGGACCTCATTCAATTAAAGTTCACTAAAGTTGTTGGCAGTCATTACGCATTTACATTCATTCTAACAGTGATGCTCCCAGGGTAAAAATTTCGGCCACTAGCAAAACATCTTTAAACAAGGACTAGGACTTTAATTGAGCACCACATAATATCACACGTGCCTAAAAACACAAACAAGACCTCTTGCTTCCCTTTCCTCTCCCAGATCACCAAACATGAACTAAGATACTTCAGAGTCATTGGCAGGCAGCTGTTTGGGGATCAAACTCGGGCTTCCTTAGAATGACACAAAAATCTTCACATTGGATTAGATAAGAGTGACCAGTATAAAGGAGAAATAAATACTGCATGTGAGTTAAAAAGGGCTGTTATTAAACTGTCAACTTGCTGGCTGAGGGAATGTTTAACAGTTGCATATGGCCTTATAATTTGCAAAACTCATTCACATTCATTATTTTACTGGGGGACAGTAGGTACTGGAACTGAAGCTGCTGTTAAGAATTTTCTCATGGTCAAAGAGGTAAGTGACAGAGCTGAAAACCAAACCCATGCATCTGATTTCAAGTCCCTTTCATCATATGCCCAATCTGTTCTTTTCCTATTGATGAAAGATCATTATACAGATACACTAGACTGGTTATAGAATAAATAAGACATCGGAGAAACTGTATTTCTGGATTAATAATGTAACATACAACCTTGTGAACATGTTTTCCTTCCTTGGACCAATTTGAAAGATTAAATATCAAGAAAAATGAGAAAAAAAAACCCAGATTATTATATAGGCAAGGATTGAAAAAAAATACAAGTTTTCTTGAATTTGATAGTAGGAATTTGGGGGGAAGTAATTCATTTAGAGTGTTACAGCTGTGAACCATCTGCCAGAGCTTGGGTAATTTTCATTACGTTGAACTGTTTGTCATGGCTCTTAGAATAAAAGACTTTGACCTGTACTGGAATTGCATCTTTAAATCTGGTTTGGGTAGGCGTTTGCTAATCTTTGCCTCCTCCACACAAATGGTGTATCTAGTTGGATGCCGGGGACACACTGAAAGGAATGGAAGCGAGATGAGAGTACATTCAGTAAACTTCCATTAATGGTCATTTCCTTACCAGAGGTTAGACATCTTTGGTTTTCCCAATAATCCATCGGCATTTGCCAGTTACAGCAAAAAGCCCTTTTAATTTCATTTTTCCGTGTGTATCAAATCTGATATTCGAATCTCAACTGTCACAGTGAGAAAATAGGAAAAAGCGAGACAGGTGGAAGAAAAGGGGTGGTAGAAATAGATGCTCTTCATTTGTTTAAAAAACGAACTTTGTTTTGGCAGTCAGGCAAGTAGATTTTAGAAGTCTTGAAAATCAAATCCTCTCCTTGGGACATAAAAATCCTTGTTTAAAATTAAATTCATTTTCTTTAGCACCTTTTTTTTAAATGCTTTAAGACTATATAAAAATATCCCAGGCATTTTATTGGCAGTATTGGAAAATAGCTTTTGTGAAATGCTTAATTAAAGCCTGCAGTATGTTTTGTCTAAGAGGTGTGGCCAGGCTCTTAGATGGTTAGGATCATTCACTGGAAAATATCACTTAGTCCTGACTGAGGACTGAGAGATGAAAAAGGGTACCTTTTTATAACAATAAAATGAATACATGACAACACATTCCATTTTCACCACACCTACCAGTTTGCTAATTTAAAAGCTGTTGATAAAATTGCCAAGATAATGTGCTTGGCTCTCTGAACTTAAGATGTGTCCTCTAGCCATTCTGCCTTGATTACTGGTTGTGCAGCTATAGGTCTTACATTTCCATCTTCTTTTGGGAAGGTATGCTGAACACTTGAGAAACAGGAATTTTTCAAGATTTTTTCAAATGTAGATGTACATTCTATTATAGATTTGCGTTCTTTTAGAAGGTACTTTGTAATTTCTGCTTGAGAGCTTAATTCCTTGTGGAATTAATGGAAAACATGTACTTATATGTTTTTTAGTGAAATGAAAAAGTTACTATTTTTCCCCCTCGCTTCCTGACACCCCGTTCACATGGTTTAGGGGTGCATTGGTTGGGTTATGAGAGTCTTAGCCTCATGTGCCTTTTGCCAAATTTGTGTCCCTAAGTTTAGGAAACCATGTCCTTTCCTGGTATCTCTCTGGCTGAAAAGATGAGGAGTACTCTGGGAGTCCTTCGGGAGCTCCGGGAGGAGTCATTCCCCAGGTGTTGCTTGCTCCTGTTTCACAGTAGTTTGGGCTTAGCTTGCAGGAAGGGCCCTTCTCAAAGGGCTCCTTGCTCTGCAGGCCCAAGGCTGCACTGCCCGCTGTCCTATCACTTGTTGCCACAGAGGTGGCTTTGCCAGTGTTTAAAGCTATTTTCATGGTTGGATTGGCCACAGTACATCTGATGCTAGCCAGACCTTCTTGGTTTACTGAATATCCGATTCCCCATAAACTGTAGTCATTTTAGCTAGTTTTCACAATTTATATAATTTGCCTTTCTACAGTTACTCATTTTCTACTTGTAGACTTGAACCTTAGAGTATCAATGAAGTCTATCTCTACATTCATCTCGGAAGTTATTCCCAGTGCGCCTGGGTGGCTCAGGCAGTTGAGCGTCCAGCTTCGGCTCAGATCATGATCTTGCGGTTCACGAGTTCAAGCCCCGTGTTGGGCTCTGTGCTGACAGCTCAGAGCCTGGAGTCTGCTTTGGATTCTCTGTCTCCCTCTCTCTCTGCCCCACCCCTGCTAGCACTCTGTCTCTCTCTCTATCTCTCAAAAATAAATAAACATTAAAAAAAATGAAAAAAAAAGAAAGTTATTCCCATGTGCACCAATGGTATCCTTGAAAGTCTGACCAATAAATGTGACTTTTCACTCCTGCTTTTTCATCAGTTGTACCTACAGCTTCAGAGGCATACCAACACAGTCCTCACCCCCAGAGCCCACCCGCTCCCACCCCATGAAGGACACCCTATTGTGGCTGAAGCTCTTACCATAGTTTCCTTTCTACTGCCACACCACCCCAGTTATTCCAGCCATTTGAGTTTAGAGGGGACACTCTTCCCATTGCCTTGGTTAAAAGAGCTACCTCCCTGGAGTCTTAAATCAAAGCCTCAAGTACATCTTCCGATAGAAATGAGGTCGTAATTTTAAGTGACGGTTGGGTAGAGTCAAAGCAGTTCCTCTATTAGGTTAAGAACTGCATAGATTAATATAGGCTCATGTAGATGGACCTCCGAACCTACCCACCATTTATTTACAACATTGCTTCTCTGGGGATAATTTATTCAGAGTTTCAACTAGACAATGAGCCTTGAAATATGTCTCTTTTGTAAATCAGAGACTGCCTGTATTAGAATTCTAGTAACTTGGATTCTTTAAGTCTGCAGTAACTAGGCAGCAGAGCGAAGTGGCCCAAGTGTGTGTTGGGAAGTAGGGAAAAGCTAACCTGGGGTAAGAATCTTGTAGCTGATCCCTGAATATTTTGTATCCAGATAATCAAGGCTGGAATGAACATACATAAGTCGTCTGGGGCCCGCTGGCGAAGGGCAGGTGTGCAACAATTGAGCTGACCTTTGAGGAGATGGAGGTTTACAAGTGTCATCAATTTCCCTTAGGGATTCTTTCGACACTTCTGTACCCAAACCATTGCCACCATCGGGAGAAGTGTTTGCTCTTCTGATCTAGGAAGGAGACAATAGTGGGGTACGATTGGTGTTGTAAAGACTAGCATAAATTATAGCTAGTTTTCACCCTTGAGGGACAGCACTTAGATTTTTACCAGTTCCTAGAGAATCACCCTCCTGTTATGTTCACAGGGTACAGTGAGGTGTGATGGTCTGTTCTTATTGAAAAAAAAAAAAAAAGAGCTATATATAAGCCAGAGGCACCACTAAGCTGAATAATATAATTGTGTTACTGTGCATTCATCGTTGTGGTATATGCTTCTATTTCTCTTCGTTTCCTTGCATCTGTTTGGCTTCAACACTTGTCTTGGTTGCTCCAGTCTGATCACCAGTTGATTGCAGGGGTAGTGTACTGACTAATAAGTGGAATGAGGAATTTTCAGAAGAACTTGAAAAACTTTTTTCTTTTTGAGTTATAGGAAAATTGGAGTTGAAAGATAACTAAGGCATTGAGATTGGGACGAATGGAAAGAGAAAGAGAGAATAACTGGATATCTTGTTATAGCTTTGGCTTTCGCTGGGCAAGGGAACTATTGCTGCTTTGGACTTCAAACTGCAATAGAGGCATGTTTATGATTGGTATAAAGAGGTCTGGAACGCCCTGGAGGAACTGCTTTCTTGGCTCGCCGTACAAATTTCCAGGGATATTGAAGTCATGTGTGCTTTATTAGTATATTAAAGATTAATGTTCAGGCTTATAGCATTATACAAATTGAAACAGAAAAGTTTACTTCATTTGTTTTGAGAAGAAAATAATACTTGCCAGGTTTTTTTTGGGGGGGGGGCAGGAGGAGTAGGAAAATGTTTTGATCCATCAGAGTCCAATGAGTTTTTTTAGAGAAAAAAGAACTTGAAGAGTATACCTCCCACTTAAATGGGTGGAATTAACTCATCACTCAAAAGATCTTTGATTAATTAGAAAGTAAGAATATCCAATAACGCAGTCATTTATAACCTGTCAGTATCGAGTGGCAATAACATGTCAAAAACTCGCCACATTTTTAAAAATCACCATTTACGCTTCTGGTGGTGGAATGACATCAAAATGAACAAGGGACAAAAAATAAATAAACAAGACACAGAACTAAGATGTGATTATCAGCCCTTTGATACTCATTGCACAGAGCAGAGTGCAGAGCAGAGCATTGTTGTGGAGTTTTAATCCTGAATTGCTTTCCTTTGCCACCTAGCAAGCTCCTGAGTTACTTCCTTCTCCTGTCCTTTGGAATGTGCTCAGAAAATGTAAACTCATTTTAATATTGGCCTAAGTAAAACAGGATTATAAAGGTAAATATGTGGTTCGAATTCTCACAATGCATTTCAAAAGTATATTAAATGATTTTTGGATTATCTTGTTTGGGATGGTGGTATTCATTTCTCCTAGCATTGAGTTGACAAATATATTTTGTAATGTAAACTTGGAATCCCACCATCATATTCTAGGGTTTAGTAGGTTATCAAGCATTCATTTCATGCAGGTATAATTGTTATAGGGAAGCAATTGAAATATGAATCCAAGGGGCACCTGTATGGCTCATTTAAGCATCCGACTTCAGCTCAGGTCATGATCTCACAGCTTGTGAATTCAAGTCCTGCATCAGGCTTGTGCTGACAGCTCAGAGCCTGAAGTCTGCTTTGGATTCTGTGTCTCCCTCTCTCTCTGCCCGTCCCCTGCTCGCACTCTGTCTCTCTCTCAAAAATAAATAAGCATTTAAAAAAAGAAATAAGAATCCAATTTTTAGTAGAGTCTCATTTAAACACAAGTGAAGAAGAAAGTAAAGCAGCTCAAATAGTAACAAATGCTCCTAATTTCAGATATAGTATAATGTTGAGGCAGTAGTCATATGAGGCTTAATTTGTATGTTTTTAGAAAAGATGTGGAATGTGGTGTATTACTTAGGTTAGTAAGAAATCATTTTTAAAGTACATGCAGTGTGCTATATATGAACATGTTTGGTTTTCATATTAAAACAAAGCAGCAATCCTTAGTTTCTTCTCTGTATTTAAGAGTGTCTTATGGTTTGCCTCCCTCTCGGTTTTTATCTTATTTTTCCTTCCCTTCCCATATGTTCATCTATTTTGTTTCTTAAATTTCACATATGAGTGAAATCACATGATACTTGTCTTTTCTCTGACTGACTTATTTCCTTAGCATAATATAGGAGGTGGAAGGGATGGGCTACATGGGGGAGGGGCATTAAGGAGGGCACTTGTCAGGATGAGCACTGGATATATATGTAAGGGATTAATCACTAAATTCTTCTCCTGAAACCAATACTATACTATATGTTAATTAACTTGAATTAAAAAAAAAAGAACAAAGCAGCAACGTAAATTAGGTGAGATGCCTTTCTAACCTTACATTTCTGTTAAAAATATCTAGCTGATGGTTGGTGCAAAATTCAATGATGCTCATTTTGCAGCAGATAATTGAGCTGCTCGTATGCACTCGCACGGATAACTCTCACAGACACCTTCCATCCTTGGTGTAAACCTGATAGATCAATAGAACTTAAAATTTCCTAAGCGCACTGCTGACACAAAAACTTAATGTCTTTACTAACTGGGGTTGTATTTTTTTTTTAAATAAACCTTTTAATGTGGAGGAACAGCCCTATATAATGAGTTAGGACTAATAGCCACAAATGGGTGGACGTGGGGCATGGAGACCTTTGATGCTTCATCCACCTGCAAGTTGGTTACATTTTTAAAATCTCTGCGGAAAGAACAAGTAGTTATAATGTGTACTGACTGCTGGTTTAATACAAGATGTTATACTTTGACGGGAGCCTGGGTGGCTCAGTCCGTTGAGCCTCTGACTTTGGCTCAGGTCATGATCTCGTGGTCTGTGAGTTCGAGCCCCACGTCGGGCTCTGTGCTGACAGCTCAGAGCCTGGAGCCTGCTTCAGATTCTGTGTCTCCCTCCCTCTGCCCCTTTCCCACTCATGTTCTGTCTCTGTCTCTCAAAAATGAATAAATGTTAAAAAAATTATTTAAAAAAATTAAATTAGAAAAAAGATGTTATACTTTGAAACCTCCTTTGAGGGATGCTTACCATGTATTCCTTTAGATTGGTTATAATGAAACAGAATGTGTGGTACTTTGCAATGACCTGATCTTAAAGGAACACTAGCATGCCATAATCAATTTCCTAACCATTTATCCCCATCCATCCCCCTCCAGTCTAGTATGTTCTTCAATGTACCAGACCTCCTTCCTCTTGTCCCACTCCTGGTCACCCATCCTCTCAAAAGGAAAAGTCCAAGACAGTAATACCAGAGCTTCTTTTTATTAGACAGATGAGGATTGTAGCCAAATCTCCTTTACAGGTATCATTTTGCTCTTTTAGGAAAAATGTCAGTGACCAAGTCTGGAGACTGTCACGAAGGCTGTACTTAAATCCTTTTTTTTTTTTTCAGTGTTTTTTTTTTTTTTAAGTTCATGTATTTATTTTGAGAGAGACAGAGAGAACGCAAGCAGTGGAGGGGCAGAGAGAGGGGAACAAAGCAGGCTCTGGGCTGACATCACAGAGCCCAATGCCAGGCTCAAACTCATGAACCGTGAGATCATGACCTGAGCCGAAGTCAGACGCTTAACCAACTGAGCCACCCAGGCACTCCTGTGCTTAAATCCATTGACTTGTGCCACGTCATCTGTTGAGGGCATAATCAAGCATGTAGGAGAAGAAAAAATTTCTCTTTGCCCAATGCCTGGCTCACTTGACAGCCCCACTGGGAAGAGGTAGAACAGTGCACGCAAATACAAAGTTGCCTTCCACCAGAAATGTCAGAGGGACAGCCTGGGGGCAAAAGGAAGAACTGCCCTTGCATTTTTGCCAGGCTTGCACTAGTGTTTGTCACAGGCGGCAATAGTTTGCCATGCCTATGCCAAGGAAATCTCCTCAGCGTGGCTCACAAAAACTACTAGTTCGATTTTGGTTTACTTTAGAACAGGGTGGGGGTGAAAGCACTTCATGTTTTAATTTTGAAAGTAACTGTTTTGTCGTCTTGTTTTTCTAGAGTGATTACATTGCCACAAAAACACATTCTAGAAGAAAAGTGATGCTTATGGAGTTTCATCTTTGTCTACTCCAGATCTCCCTAAAAGAAAGAGAATTCAGAGGCTTCTGAATAGAAAGCAGCTTGAATTTCTATAAAAGCCGACAAGTGGATACAGGCAGGTGAATGATCCTAATACAGGTCATTCGTAGTGCTGCCTTATGGATCAAGTAATTTTGAATTAAGAAATTCACACTGTACTTTGTTTTTGTCTTCTGGTTTCCCTCCCCACCCCTAATCTATCTCTTTGAAAAGAAACAAGTACTATAAAAGCAAGCCTCTCTTGTAACTCTTTCCTTTCCCTCTTTAAAAAAATGTTATTTACAGATGTGTAAATGTGGCCAACACCAATTTTACCGATGTATAATACTTAGATTTAGTTTTGAAGTTGAAAATCCTTCAAACAAGAGCAGAAAAAAAAAGTTACGTTAATGAGAAGGTAGGTATGATCTGGAATCTTTTTCTTCTGAGTATTACATACATAAATCATTTCTTGATCAAGGAGTTACACATTAACTGAACTGATAATCCTGATGAGACATTTCTAATATTTTAAAGGCAGGACCAAAGGACAGATCATGTCAGTTTTTGCTCAGTAACAAAACTGCAGCATTCTGTCCACATTCAACGTCAACTAAACTTCTGTCTTGAATGAACATTTCCAACATTTTTAAAGGCAGAACTGAGAAACAGATTATTTGTTCATACAGCACTGTGATGTTCTGCTCACAAATCAATTGAGAGTTTCCAAAACTGCTTTTAAAAAATTTTGAAACCTACATCTTTCCCCTCGAAGAAGCAAAGTTACCTAGAGCCTCCTCACAAAGCCCCTCTCTGCCTCTCTAGGCCTCTCCTGCCCCCTTCACCACCCCCCTTCGCACTGTTCCTCTCTTTCTGGCTCTCTCCGGGACACACACTCTCCCTCCTATGCCCAGGGCTCCTATAAAGATATCAGTTTCCCATATTTAAGAAACTAGTGTGTACGTATCAATCAGTATTCGAACTAAAACTCAAGCCAAAAGGAACCTCTTACAAGGTCTTGTTTTCCTTTGGATGACGAACCTAGGTAAGATGTATCAAATTTTAAAAAATCAGAGCAAGCTTCCTCCTCCTGTTTTTGCTTGCCTCTGATGGAAACTGAATTAAGATTTTAGGAACCTGGACCTTTGAGAACATGACACTAACAGGTGGTGATCACAGAGGATAGGTACAAAGGTCTTGAAGCTTGCTTAGAGCTTTGTTACGTGGTGGCACACCAGCCGTGACTTGTGCCATCACTGGCAAACCTCATCATATCACAGATGGGTGTGAGTGTCTGTCTAACTGTGTGAGTGCTAGTGTGTGTGTGCACATGTATACGCACACCTTCGTGTACCTGTGTACATGTGATTGTAGATGTACCTGTTGTGCGTAACTGTTTAAAAAAAAAATTGCTTCGCAGTTAATGTGCAACTTTGAAGTAGTGTAACATTCACCTCAAGTTTTTTGCCGCTCGGTTTTGATGTCTTTGAGCGTGTACTTCTATTTTCAAGCAGGCTTCCAGTACATGTTGCTATACTAACTTTGCTGAAGAACCGAGTTGACTTGTGTTTTTTCCTTGCCTACCAACCAGAGGGATGGGGGGGGCTCTGTTTTTCCCTTGTGAATGGTGCTGAGGTGAGGATGTGACCGCAGTCCCAACCCCTCCTTCAGTTCCTTCAGACTCTTCTCTTTTCCCCACCTAATCAAATAGTGCAGTGTGGCTTTTGTTCATCCTGGTAACAGTGCACTCTTCAGGCAGCCTTTCTTCACGCCTTCTGTCACCACTTTATTTTCAAGTAAGTTTCCAGTCACAATCGTTCAGAATCGTGGAAAGAAAAAATGCTTTGAGGGGGAAAAGGCTATATTGCTTTATTTGGATATTAGGTTCTGGGGCTGCCAGCAGACAGGGTACAGCACGGATGTTAACACTTTGCTGAATAAATGAACAGGAGACCTCATACACAACAGTACATCCAAATAGTAACAGGTACAAATAGTCACAGGTACAGCATAACAAATATGCAATCTTCTTGACACTACTTCTTAGTTTACAGACACAACTAATTTATTCAGTATTGTGCTGGGAGGATCCTTGTAGAATATGCGTACCAACATATCACTTACCTTCCAGCTACCAGTTTATGCTGCTGTTAAGAAAAACCAATGATGGAACGATTTGTGTGTGTGTGTGTGTGTGTGTGTGTGTGTGTGTGTGTCTTCTGTATGTGTGTGTGTCTTCTGTGTGTGTTTGTGTGGTGTGTGTGTGTGACCTCTGCATTTAATTTGGTATCAGACGTACTCATTTGGTCAGTAACAACTAACACATTTGCTATTTCTGCTTCACAGATCTACTTTCAGTTGCTCTGGCTTTGTCTTCCTCTGTAAATACTCTTATACTCTCCTTTCTTTGTAAACATCTCATTTGCCGTTTTGGGAGACAACCTTGCAACTTTGTATAGTGTTTATATATATATCTGACTTGCCTTTCCATAGAGCTACTCGCAATAAATGTGTTCATGGAAGTTGCGTGTACGGAGACTCATTTCTCTTAATAGTCTTGTCTCTACTCTGTTATAAATAGGTTTTTCTGCTCCATGGAAGCGCTGACTGCATTTTTTCAGAAAAAGCTGTTGGGATAATTTAGGGTTTGGAGAGAAGTTACTATGCTTAGAAACGTGAGGCTTTTCAGCGGTGTCAGCACACGAACTCTTGATTCTCCAAATGTGGAGAACACCTGAGTTTTCATGTCAACTGTGATGTGTGAAATATATATTGAATTGACTACTCACTGAGGTTAAGGTAATCATTTACAGTCTTCATTTGTCTCCTTCCTTTGCCACTTACTCTTGCCTTTTAATTGACTCCCTTTTCATTTACAGTTAACCCTTGAACAACACAGGGCTTAGGGGCACCGACCCCTGCACAGTCTAAAATTCACATCCGACTTTGACTTCCCGAAAGCTAAACGATTAATAGCCTACTATTGACTGAAAGCCTTGCTGATAACATAAACAGTCCACTAGTACGCATTTTGTATATGTATTATATACTGTATTCTTACAATAAAGAAAGCTAGAGAAAAGAAAATATTAAGAAAATAATAAAGAAGAGGGGCGCCTGGGTGGGTCAGTCAGTTAAGCATCTGACTTCGGCTCAGGTCATGATCTCACCGATTTTGAGTTCAAGCCCCATGTGGGGCCTGTGCTGACAGCTCAGAGCTTTGAGCCTGCTTCCGATTCTGTCTCTGTCTCTCTCTGCCCCTCTGTCACTCATGCTCTGTCTCTCTCTCAAAAAATAAACATTAAAAAGTTTTTTTTTTAATTGTGAAGAAGAGAAAATACATTATGGTACTGTAGTGTATTTACATTTAAAAAGAATCCATGTATAAGCAGACGTGCACAATTCAAACCTTTGTTGTTCAAGGGTCAAATGTACTTATTTTTAACCACTGGGAAGGCAACTATGAATATATTAAAAAAAACACCAATGAACAGACAGAAAACATTTTTGCATTGACGGCAGATAGAAGGATGGATGGGTTGAATATCAAGAATATATTAGTAAATCATATTGTCAGCCTTATCAGAAACCAAAGATTTAAAGGAACACTAGAAAAATAATCGCCTCCCTGATTCTTTTCTCTACCAAATCACCCTTGTCACACAGAAGGGCAGTGAAAGTAAGACTTTGGGACCAATGCTTGACCAAGGATCAATGGGCAGTGGGGACGGATCTGTGGAGTCAGATGGGGAACAGGGTAGGGAGTCAGTTCTCACATTATGTGCATAATCCACAAGCTATATTGTATATTTGCAGACAATTGAGTTCATTGTGCAACTTGACCTTACTTATGTACCTGAGTTGTGTATAAAGAACATCACAATGGGAAGGTATAATTAGACTGCCTTCATCATTTGAAACTAATAATCAAGGGGTATACATATATATATTCATTCAACATCATAGATTATATATGAACTCTAGCCCTAGTCCTCACTGTAAGAGAGGCAATCTGTATTTGTCAGAACACAGCCCAAATATAGTTTGTTCATCTTAACACAGCCCCTCAAAGACATGGGCACATCTGTGCTTACCAAGACTATGTGATCTCTGTATATTCATTTGGTGATTCACATCTTAATGAGACTTGAACTCCTGGAACAGTGGACAGAGTCAGTGAGGCTTCTTCAACCATCAGCAGAACTCACTACCTAGAAAGATCTACATTGTGGAGTGTCTGAGCAGAACTCTGCTGCTCCACTTCCCTGTTCTCCTACATCTTAACCACATGCTCACTAGAGAATGTGAAATGGTACTGTTTCTTTAAAGCATAAAACCTATTCGGAAGACTTATCAGGTTAAACATGCCTAAGTACACACTAGTTAAGCACCTCCAGTGACTTAGAAAAATATTACTAGGTGCTAATTGAACCCAAAAGGCATCTTGGAAATGCACCTAATTTTTTTTTAATATTTTGAAAACAAAACTGCCCAAAGGCAGAACCTGGAAAATGTGAGCATGGGAATTTGTGTGGGTAAGCCAGAGATCAGAACCCCTAATTTATAAAATGTGCAAAAGAGAAATATGCAAAATTAATGCACAGAATGAAGTTGAACTGTATTCTGTTTTAGAAAAACCAATTCATTTCCTCTCCAAGACATGCATGTTAATGGATGCTGGTTTTCAGGCAGCTACCTTAAGTCCCAGTTTGCTGCTTAAGTGTACTTCAGAGATAAGAAATGCAACTGAGCTGTACAAAATGAGACAACTTTCCTCCTGTCTCTTGTGCATGATAAATGCTAAAGCAATTAGGAACCACTGTTGCATGTTACATTGAAATTTGTCAGGAACATCAGTGCTGTGCTATATAAATGGAGGAAACTTATTTAGAATGAAGTCCTAAGAACCTAAGAGGAGACTACTGGTCTAACTTAATATTAAACATTTAGGGCCATAGAACTGAACTAGAAGCAATCCCCTCCTTGATTTTTCAATCTCAGAATATCCATCACAGTGTTGTCTATTTCACTGGCAGTGATCTGAATTAGCATTTCAATAACAAAAGGAGCAAAAAAATACTGGAATGGAAAGCAGATTTTTAAATGTCTACAGAGAAAAAAAATGTGAAACTTATAGTTCCTTCTGTAAGTCCAAGAAGCTTTTCAAAATTTTTTGCACTTTCTGCCTCATTTTCAAGGAATTGAATACATGTAGGCCTATACTCATGCTCATATTTTTGTTATTGTTTCTTTTCACTTTCTCAGAAGGAGTTTAGGAACAATCTGTCTGACCTTACTTTTTTATTCTTTTTTTTTCTTCTTTATATTAGGATAATGCTCATTCTAGGAAGACAGGCAGTATTGGTGGTGGTGCTTTAGAATTATAGTTAAATATATCACATTCATTACACAGTAGATATAACCCATGTAAGATAACAATACTGCAAAAAACCTCTTTTGCAAGACTACTGTGTCTTTTTGTGGGAGTGTGACAGTGACACTTGGTGAACACTGGAGTTGTCAAGGGTTCTCATCTGGTTCCTTAACACCTTAGAAAACTATAGTTGTCATTCTGGAATTGGGTTTAGAACTACAAGGGATCTTAGGCATGGTGTAGACCAAGCTTTATCACCCTTCCAACCATTTCTCCATTCACCCAGTTCTTTCCCATGGAGAAATTATTTTAATCACCTTTCCTAGCGACTAAAGTCCTGATAGGAAGTCTGGTAGGAGGACAGGATAAAATGATTAGAAATAATTCTTCCTAGTCTAGAGTTTATGACCCTTGATACTCCATGGAAAGTGAGAGTTCGCCACATAGGACTTGACAAGGGGATATTTTCTTCTGCCTCCTTGCCCACCTCCGCCAAGAAATGCTCACTACACCAATAGTGATCATAACATTTCACTTTGTGGATTCAGAAACTTAAACCCATTTCCTACTTCCCCCAGTTATTATAAAGTAAAACTTTATCTTGCCAGAATTAGTGAGAAAAAATATTACCCAAAATTCTAATTGCTAAATCACAACTGAGACAAAAGACCAGCCTCTCCTTATAGAAATAGTCATATTACAAAAGACACACCCGATGACCCTACACTAGAATCCCTATGTACCACATAGTAAACAAAATCCTCTAGGATGATTTTGATGTACTCTTGTAATGAATAATTACCCTATTCTGGCACCAAATTACTGTAAGTAATGAGAGATAAGACCTCCACTTCTGCTCAAGATAAACCAGATTTACTTTCCCACCTGAACAAACACAAAATAAAAACGCTTCGAAATATGAAACAAGGGTTTTCAAGCCACCAAGTATCAACTAACAAAAGGCAGTAATCCCTATAAGGTGAGAACAAACTTGGTAAGCCCTACAATTGCCTTGTCTTACTACCTTGAGAGCAGTTTCAGGCAATGGTGTATGGTTGGGAAACCCAAACCAACACCTTGAATTAATGAGATAGACCTTTAAGAACAAGGAAGTCAAGATGGCTACAATTCATGACATACAGTCCCCTAGAGGAAGGAGCTTCACAGAGAACTCCAGAGACCTGTAGATGGTTGTCCTTGAGTAGTCAACAGTATACTGATCACACCAGACATGAGAGGAAATTATCTGAGCCCATAGAAAGAACCACCTGAAAGGATTAGAGGTAACAGTGCTTGGTTCTCACACAGGTTCAGAAGTAGGACATGTGTCCTATCAGCCAGAATGGAAAAAACTCAAGAATTGGATATGGGATATTGGATAGAATACTCAGAAGGATCTTGCCTCAGTATCGGGGAAAGTTAGTCTTATACTGAGCAGTGCTCCAGACTTACCTAAGAAATCTTACAAACAAATTTGAAAGGAACAGCTTTCAAATAATTTAAGTGTTTTCCAAGAAAAAAAAAGAAAACCTTAAAGAATAAAATTACAAAATATCCAATAAAGAATAAAATTACAAAATATCCAACATTCAACAAGATAAAATCACAATTTCTGGCACCAAATAAAAAATTAGTAGGCATGCAAAAAACAACAATAACAACAGAGAAATATGACCCATAATGAAGAGTAAAATCAATGGAAACCTATCCAAAAAATAACACAGATGATAGAATTAGTATACATGACCATTAAACAGTTATTATAACATACATTAAAACATTATATAAAAATATATAAAAATAACAAATATTAATTATAACAAGGAAGGATGTATAAGTGACATAAATTGAAGAGCTAGACATGAAAACTACAATTTTGGAGATGAAAAAATGTACTAGATGGCATGAATGGCAAATAAGATATTGTAGAAGAAAAGATTGTTCAACTTGAAGTCATAGCAATAAAGTCAATTCAACATAAAACAAATAGAAAAGAGAAGCAACAAAAAATTAACAGGGTAGGAACATCTGGGTGGCTCAATTGAGTGTCCAACTCTTGATTTTGGCTCAGGTCATGATCTCATGGTTTGTGAGATTGAGCCCCGCATCAGGCTCTGCACTGACAGCGCAAAGCCTACTTGGGATTCTCTCTCTCTCTCTCTCTGCCCCTACCCTGCTCTCTCTCTCTCTCTCTCTCACTCTGTCTCTCTCTCTCTCAAATAAATAAATAAACTTAAAAAAAACAACAGGGCAATAGTGAATAGTGAACTGTGGGACAATTTCAAGTGTGCTAGTATATGTGAGCGAAGTCTGTGCAGGAGAGGTGGAATATCAGAAAAAAATATTTTAAGTAATAAGGGACAAAAATTTTCCAAATTTGATGAAAACTATAAATCCACAGGCCCAAGAGGCTTTATAAATACAAAACACAAGAACATGAAGAAACTACACCAAAACACATCGTGATCACATTATGGGCAGAGGAACAAAGATAAAGATCACAGAAGCTTTCTCATTAGAAATTGTGCAAGTTAGGGGAGCCTGGGTAGCTCAGTTGGTGAAGCGTCCGACTTCAGCTCAGGTCATGATCTCATGGTTCATGGGCTTGAGCCCCACATCAGGCTCTGTGCTGACAGCTCAGAGCCTGGAGCTTGCTTCAGATTCTGTGTCTGCCCCTCTATCTGCCCCTCCTCCATTCATTATCTGTCTCTCCCTCAAAAATAAATAAACATTAAAATAAAAAAAAAAGAAATTGTGCAATTGAGAAGACATTACATCAATATCTTTAAAGTTCCAGTAGGATTTTTTTAAAAAAAAAAGTCTACTAGATTTCTATATCCAATGAAAAGAGCTTTCAAAATCAGTAGTGAAATAAATATTTTTTTTCAGATATAGAACAGCTAAAGGAATTTGTCAGCAGCAGCCTGCTCTTTTAAGAAAGGGAGTTTCTTATGCATGGAAACTTAAACAAGATGGAAATATAGATCTACACAAAAGAATGAGGTGACTGAAAATGGAAACTATATGGGTAAATTTGTGAACTATTTGTCTTATTACTTAAATGTCTTTAAAGGATACTTGAGGACATCAGTGGGAATATAAGGACCTATGAAAATTCTTTCTCCCCAAGGCAGCAGACTGACAAAAATGGTCAGAATCAACTTTTTTAGAACTCTGGAAATTAACCAAAGACTTGCAGCAATGCAGGAATGGTTTCCTCAGGAACAAACAAACAAAAACCAGTTGAATCTTGGTAAGAACAATGACCTTTGCAGTGTTTTGACTTGCCCTATTGCCATCTCCTCATACCCAGCTATGTGGTAGCCTGGAATACTAATAGCCCTCAATCATTGTGAAAACCAACCAGCTATTGGAATGGGCAGAAAAGGGTAGGAGCTCCTTCAAAAACTCATTCCCAAATGACTGCCACCATTGACCTGTTTGGTGGTTCCCAGGATGAAAATACTCACAAAAACTTGTCTGTGTTAAACCTAACACAGAGGTGTGCCAGTGACAACAAACTTTTCCCCGGGAGCATTTGGTAAAACCAATCACTATTAGTTGTTTAATATTGCAATGCTGTGGAGAACAGTTGAGATAAATAATAAGCTTACTAAAAATTTTAAGAAGAAAATCCAGAAGATATGATGTCCATAGGAGGCTCTGAGAAACTCTGAAATGTTTTTCTAGAGGGAAAAGAACAGGTGTAGTGATGAGGGGATGCCCAGGGTTGTGCACATGCTCATGTGAGATCTGAGAAGACTCAAAAGTTCTCACCACTGCCTAACCTGTAGGATTCTATACAAGCAGGAGGAAAAGGATAAAAGACGGTTGTAAGCTGCCTGGCTGAATGTTGAAGATGTACCCCAGCGAGCTCATAGAGCCACTCAGCAATGACTGGGAGATTTAATGGCTCCAGGCATTTAAATAAATCTCTGTAAAGTAATTATCTGGACACTAATGTAAGTGGGCAGAAACTTTAGTGGCCACACATGACAAAGAATACAAATTTTTACAGAATTAGTACAGAAATATCATTAAACAAACAAGCAACAACAACAAATCATTTATTGGGGGACATTTGATATACAGAGTCCTCACATTATTATTTTAAATTTACAATTTTCTTTTTTCAAATGTTTATTTTGAGACACAGAGAGAGAGAGAGGGCACACATGTGCAAGCAGGAGAGGGGCAGAGGGAGAGAGAGAATCCCAGGCAGGCTCTAGAATCAGTGTGGAGCTCAACATGGGGCTGGATCTAATGACTGTGAGATCATGACTTAAGCCAGAATCAAGAGTCAGATATTTAACTGACTGAGCCCCCCAGGTGCCCCTAAATTTCAAGTAAAATTTATGAGACATTCAAAGAAGCAAGACAATATGGCCCATGTATAGGAAAAGTAGTCAACAGAAACAGAGCCTGAGGAAGTCTTGACTTTGGACTTAACTAGACAATCACTTTAAATCAGCAATTTCAGTTTTCTTAAAAGTAAAGGAAATCATGAAAATACAAAAATTATGTCCCACTAAATAGTAAATGTTAATCCAAAGATAGAAATTATTTTAAAACAACCGATAAGAGTGTTCACTTTGGCAGCACATGTAATAAGATTGGAAGGGTACAGAGAAGGTTAGCATGGCCCCTGTGCAAGGCTGACACGCAAATTCATGAAGCTTCCATATTTTTAGTCAGAATTTAAATAAAAACTAGAAAAAGAAGAAGAAAAAAGTAAACACTTTCCAAAAAAAAAAACAATAAGAAATTCTGGAGTTAAAATGTAGAAAGACTGGTATGAAAAATTCATTAGTGGGGCTCAACAATATATCTGAAGAATCAGCATATGTGACAGTTGGTCAAATGAGATGATCCAGTATGAAGAAGAGAAAGAAAAATGAAGGAAGAAAACTGAACAGAACCATCTGAGACCTATGGAGAATGGTCAAGTGAACCAACATACATGATAACAGGAATCCCAGAAGGAAAAGAGGGAGACAAAAGGGCAGAAAGAACATTTGAAGAAATGATAACCAAAAGCTACCAAAATTTGATGTGATAGATTAATCTGCACATGCAAAGAATTCAACGAACTCCAAATAGAAATAACTCAATAAGAATCTCACCAACATACGTTAGAATCAAACTGTCAAAAGTCAAAAACAGAGAGAATCTTCAAAGCAGCAAGGCAGAAGCAACTTGTCATGTACAAGGGATCCTTTATAATATTACTAGCCAATTTCTCATCAGAAACCAAGGAGGCTAGAATTATTGGGATAATATATTCTAAGTGCTAAAAGAAAATAACCCTATCAACAAAGTATCCTATTCTGGTAGAACTACCCTTCGAAAATGAAGATATCTTTTTTTAAACTTTATTTATTTTGAGAGAGAGAAAGAGAGAGAGAGAGCATGAGCAGGAGAGGGGCAGAGAGAGAGAGAGAGAGAAAATCCCAAGCAGGCTCTGTACTATCAGTGCATAGCCCAATGTGGGGCTTGAACCCATGAACAGTGAGATCATCACCTGAGCTGAAATCAGGAGTTGGACACTTAACTGACTGAGCCACCCAGGTACCCTAACTATCCTTCAAAAGTGAATGAGAAAGTAAGACATCACCAGATCCACAATCACTGAAAGAATTCATCATTAGCAGACTGTCATATAGGAAATACTAAAAGGAGTACTTTTGGTTGCAATGAAAGGACAGTAGACAGTAACTCAAATCCGCATGAAAAACTAAAGAATAATAGTACAGGTAATTATATGGGTGAATAAAAGAAACAGTGTATGTATATATATATATGTGTATATATGTATATATATATATACATATATATGTGTATATATATATACATATATATGTACATATATACATATATATACATAGAAGTATATATGTATATATACACATATATACATATATACATATATACATATACATATACATACATACATATATACATATATGTATATATATGCATATACATATATGTACGTATATATACATATATACATATATACATATATGTATATATATACATTTGTTTGTAACTCTTCTTTCATCTAATTTAAAGGACAGTTGCATAAAGCAATAATTATAAATCTGTGTTGATGGACATGCAATATGTAAAGATGTAATTTGTATTATAATAAAAACATAAAGAGGGACAGATAATGGAGTTATATAAGAGCAAACTTCCATATACTCTTGAAATTGAGTTGCCACTATCTTAACTACATCATTATAAATTAAGATGTTAATTGTAATCCACAAGCAAGCAATAATAACTCCAAATAAATAGAATTTTAAAAATGTCAAGCGAATGAAAATGGTATTTAACACAAAAGAAGGGAGTTATGAAGAAATATAGGAACAAAAAAGACATAGGATATAAAAAACAAGGAGCAACATAGCAGTCACAAATCCTACGTTATCAGTAATTACATTAAATATGAAGGCATTAAACAATACAACCAAAAGGAAGAGATTGGCAGAATAGATATAAAAATTATAGTCTATCTATGTGCTGTCCACAAGAGATACACTTTAGATTCAAAGACACAAATAGATTGAATGTCAATGGGTACAAAAAAATACACCATGTAAAGAGTAAGAAAAAGAGAGATGGACTGGCTATAATAATATCAAACAAAATAGACATGTAAGACAAAACTTTTTACTAGAGACAAAGACATTTTATAAGAATAAAAGGATCTATATATATAAGGATATATACATATCCCATCAGAGTCCCAAAATATATGAAGCAAAATCTGACAGAATTGATTAATAGACAATCCAACAATAATATCTGGATATTTGAATACCCTAATTTCAATAATGATAGGACAACTAGGCAGAAGATCAACAAGAAAATAGAAGACTTGCACTACACTATAAATCAACTACATCTCATAAACTTCTATAGAATACTCCACCCAGCATAATACACATTGTTCTAAAGAGCACATGGAACATTATCCAGGATAGACCATATGTTAACCTATAAAAAAGTCTTAATAAATTTTAAAGGACTGAAGTCATACAAAGTCTGTTATCTGATCACATCAGAATGAAGTTAGCAGCAGGAAATTTGGGAAATTCATAAATGTATGGAATTAAATAATACATCCTTAAATAACCAATGGTAAGTGAAGACATAACAAAGTAAATTGGAAAATACTTTAAAATGAATGAAAACAAAACCAAAACACTTCATAACTTATGTGGTATGGCTAAAGCAGTGTTTAGAGAAATATTTATTGCTATAAATGTCTACAGTTTAAAAACCCAAAAGATCTCAAATCAATACCTAACCTACTATACTACACAAAGGGCACCTGGCTGGCTCAGTTGGTGAAGCATGTGACTCTTGATCTCTGGGTCATGAGTTCAAGCCTCACACTGGGTGTAGACATTAATTTAAAAAAAAAAAGACTACACAAAGAACAAACTGAATCAAAAGCAAGCAGAAGGAAGGAAATAATAAAGATTAGAGAGTAAACCAATCAAGTTGAGAACAGAAAAACAATAGAAAAAATAACAAAATCAAAAGTTGGTTCTTTGAAAAAAAATTAACAGAATTGACAAACTTTTAGCTAGACAGACCAAGACAAAAAGAGAGAGAGAAGACTCAAATTATTAAGATTGGTATAAAACAAGGAACATTACTATTGATGTTACAGAAATGAAAATAACTATAAAAGAATACTATCAACAACTGTTTATAGATAAATTAGACATACTGGATGGAATAGACAGATCTCTAGAAGGACACAAACCACCAAAACTGACAAGAAGAAATTGAAAAATTGAATAGATATAACAAATTAAGAGATTGAATAATCATTTAAAATTTTCCCACAAATAAAAGCCTAGGACCAAATAACTGATGAATTCTAGCAAGTGTTCAGAGAAGAACTGATGCGATCATGTACAAAATTTTCCCAAAAATGGAAGAGGAGGCAAAACATCCCAACTTATTCAATGAGGCTAATACTTCATAGATACCAAAACCTTGATACCAAAGCCAGACATCACAAGAAAAGGAAACTACAGACCAATATTACTTATGAATATAGATGCAAAATCTTTAAAACTCAACAATGAACCACTAGCAAATCCAATTAAGCAACATATAAAAGCACAGGACCATACCAACCATGAAACAACAGAAAGAGAAATCAAGGAATTGATCCCATTTACAGTTGCACCAAAAAACATAAAATACCTAGGAATAAATCTAACCAAAGAGGTGAAAAATCTATACACTGAAAACTATAGAAAGCTTATGAAAGAAATTGAAGAAGACACAAAACAATGGAAAAAGATTCCATGCTCCTGGATAGGAAGAACAAATATTGTTAAAATGTTGATACTACCCAAAGCAATCTACATATTCAATGCAATCCCTATCAAAGTAACACCAACATTCTTCACAGAGTTAGAACAAATAATCCTAAAATTTGTATGGAACCAGAAAAGACCCCGAATAGCCAAAGCGATCTTGAAAAAGAAAACCAAAGCAGGAGGCATCACAATCCCAGACTTCAAGCTATACTACAAAGCTGTAATCATCAAGACAGTATGGTACTGTCACAAGAACAGACGCTCAGATCAATGGAACAGAGTAGAGAACCCAGAAATGGACCCACAAATGTATGGCCAACTAATCTTTGACAAGGCAGGAAAAAATACCCAGTGGAATAAAGACAGTCTCTTCAGCAAGTGGTGCTGGGAAAACTGGACAGCGACATGCAGAAGAATGAACCTGGACCACTTTCTTACACCATACACAAAAATAAACTCAAAATGGGTGAAAGACCTACATGTAAGACAGGAAGCCATCAAAATCCTCGAGGAGAAAGCAGGCAAAAACCTCTTTGATCTTGGCTGCAGCAACTTCTTACTCAACACGTCTCCGGAGACAAGGGAAACAAGGGCAAAAATGAATTAATGGGATCTCATCAAAATAAAAAGCTTCTGCACAGAGAAGGAAACAATCAGCAAAACTAAAAGGCAACCGACAGAATGGGAGAAGATATTTGCAAATGACATATCAGATAAAGGGTTAGTATCCAAAATCTATAAAGAACTTACCAAACTCAACACCTAAAGAACAAATAATCCAGTGAAGAAATGGGCCAAAGACATGAATAGACACTTCTCCAAAGAAGACATCCAGATGGCCAACCGACACATGAAAAAATGTTCAACATCACTCATCATCAGGGAAATACAAATCGAAACCACAATGAGATACTACCTTACATGTGTCAGAATGGCTAACATGAACAACTCAGGCAACAACAGATGTTGGCGAGGATGTGGAGAAAGAGGATCTCTTTTGCATTGTTGGTGGGAATGCAAGTTGGTGCAGCCACTCTGGATAACAGTATGGAGGTTCCTCAAAAAACTAAAAATAGAACTACCCTATGCCCCAGCAATTGCACTACTAGGCATGGGATACAGGTGTGCACTACTAGGCACGGGATACAGGTGTGCTGTTTTGAAGGGACACATGCATCCCCATGTTTATAGTAGCACTATCAACAATAACCAAAGTATGGAAAGAGCCCAAATGTCCATTGATGGATGAATGTATAAAGAAGATGTGGTATATACATATATACACACACACACACACACACACACACACACACACACACACAATGGAGTATTACTCGGCAATCAAAAAGAATGAAATCTTGCCATTTGCAACTATGCGGATGGAACTGGAAGGTATTATGCTAAGTGAAATTAGTCAGTCAGAGAAAGACAAAGATCATATGACTTCACTCATATGAGGACTTTAAGAGACAAAACAGATGAACATAAGGGAAGGGAAACAAAAATAGTATAAAAACAGGGAGGGGGACAAAACAGAAGATACTCATAAATATGGAGAACTGACGGTTACGGGAGGGGTTGTGGGAGGGGGGATGGGCTAAATGGGTAAGGGGCACTAAGGAATCTACTCCTGAAATCATTGTTGCACAATATGCTAACTAACTGGGATGTAAATTTAAAAAAAATAAAAAATAAAAAAAGCACAGGACCAGATAACATCACTGGTGAATTCTACCAAACATTTATTGAATGAACACCAATCCTGCTCAAACTCTTCCAAACAATTGAAGATGAAGGAACACTTCTCAAGTCATTCTATGAGGCCAGTAATATGCTGATACTAAAGCCAAAGACACCATGAGAAAACTACAGATCCATATCTTATATGAGTATCAATGCAAAAAATCCTTAGCAAAATACTAGCAAAACAAATTCAAAAGTACATTAAAAGGATTATACACCACAATTAAGTGGTATTTATACCAGAATGTGAGGTTCATTCAACATGTTAAAATCAGTGTAATACATTTAATTAATAGAATGAAGAAAAAAAAAACACATGATTTTTTTTAATTTAAAAAAATTTTTAATGCTTATTTTTGAGAGAGACAGAGACAGAACACGAGTGGGTTAGGGGCAGAGAGATAGGGAGACACAGAATTGGAAGCAGGCTCCAGGCTCCGAGCTGTCAGCACAGAGCCTGACATGGGGCTCATACTCACGAGCTGTGAAATCATGACCTGAGCCGAAGTCAGACACTCAACTGACTAAGCCACCCAGGCGTTCCAACCACATGATTATTTTGATGCATAAAAATCATTTGGCAATATCAAACAACCCTTCATGATAAAAACACTCAACAACTAGGAATAGAAGGAAAATTCCTCAACCTGATAAAGGGCATCTATGAAAAAAATCATAGCTAACATCATACTTAAGGGTGAACGCCTGGAACTTTCCCCTTGGATTAGAAACAAGAAAAAGATGTCCACTCTCATCATCTCTATTAAATATTGAGCTGGGATATCTATCCTGACAAATTAGGCAAATAAAAGCGATAAAGAGCATGAAGATTGAAAAGAAAGAAGTAAAACTATTTCTATTTGTAGATGACATGACTTTACATATAGAAAATCCTTAAAAAATCCACTAAAAACTATTAAAACTAACAAATGCATTCAGCATAGTTGTAGGATATAAGATCAACATAAAAAGTTATATTGCTATACATTAGCAATGAACAATTTTTTTTTCATAGTTTTATTCTTTATTTTCACATTTAGATCTTCAGTCCACCCAATACAGAATTTTTTTTTCTGTGAAGTGTGACAAAGGGGTCAAATTGCATTTTTTCCTCTATGTATAGTCAGTTGATCTTGCATAATTTTTCTTGAAAAGTTAGTCATTTTACCCACTGCTATAAATATTCCATTTGGTATCATTCAAGTGTCCACAGATATATGGATCTATTTTAGTATTCTACTTTGTATTCCTTTTTCTATTGTATCCTGTTCTATTCTGTTCTATATATGTCTATACTTGTACCAATTCTACCCTGTCTTAATTAGTATAGCTTTACAATAAGTTATATATGCCATCTGGTAGACTAAGTTTTCCCATGTCAAGAGTTTTTTTTTGGTTACATTGGCCATTTTTATTTCCATATGATTTTAAAATCAACTTATCATTTTCCACAAAATAAAGTGTTAGGATTTTGAATGGGGTTTTACTGAACCTGTGGATGAATTTTGGGAGAAATGACATTCTAACAATATTGATTTTGAACATAGTATATTAGTCAATTTACTTGGAGTTTCTTTAATTTATCCCAATATAATTTAGTTTTTTTGTTTATAGGTCTTATTTTATCTTTTGTTAAATTGATTCCTAGGCACATTTTTTGGTATTATTGCAAATAGTGTCTTAAAAAAAAATTCATATACTGCTTGTAATTAATATATATAAAAATCATTGATTTTTGTATATTTACTTTGTATCTGGCAATCTTATTTATGCAAATTCTATAATTCATCTGTAGATTGTATGTTTTAATGTGCGCAACTGTATTGTTTGTGAATAATGATTTTTTTAATAATTCCATTTTCATTCATGATTTTATCTATTTGGGTCATCTCCCTTTTCTTTTTGAGAAGCCTGGCTAGAGGTTTGTCAATTTTGTTTATTTTTTCAAAAAACCAACTCTTGGTTTCATTGATCTGCTCTACAGTTTTTTTAGATTCTATATTGTTTCTTTCTGCTCTGATCTTTATTATTTCTCTTCTTCTGCTGGGTTTAGGCTGCCTTTGCTATTCTGCTTCTATTTCCTTTAGGTGTGCTGTTAGATTTTGTATTTGGGATTTTTCTTGTTTCTTGAGATAGGCCTGGCTTGCAATGTATTTTCCTCTCAGGACTGCCTTCGCTGCATCCCAAAGCGTTTGGATTGTTCTATTTTCATTTTCATTTGTTTCCATATATTTTTTAATTTCTTCTCTAATTGCCTGGTTGACCCACTCATTCTTTAGTAGGGTGTTCTTTAACCTCCATGCTTTTGGAGGTTTTCCAGACTTTTTCCAGTGGTCGATTTCAAGCTTCATAGCATTGTGGTCTGAAAGTATGCATGGTATAATTTCAATTCTTGTAAACTTATGAAGGGCTGTTTGTGACCCAGTATATGATCTATCTTGGAGAATGTTCCATGTGCACTCGAGAAGAAAGTATATTCTGTTGCTTTGGGATGCAGAGTTCTAAATATATCTGTCAAGTCCATCTGATCCAATGTATCATTCAGGGCCCTTGTTTCTTTATTGACCATGTGTCTAGATGATCTATCCATTTCTGTAAGTGGGGTGCTAAAGTCCCCTGCAATTACCACATTCTTATCAATAAGGTTGCTTATGTTTATGAGTAATTGTTTTATATATTTGGGGGCTCTGGTATTTGGCACATACACATTTATAATTGTTAGCTCTTCCTGATGGATAGACCCTGTAATTATTATATAATGCCCTTGTTCATCTCTTGTTCCAGCCTTTAATTTAAAGTCTAGTTTGTCTGATATAAGTATGGTTACTCCAGCTTTCTTTTGGCTTCCAGTAGCATGATAAATAGTTCTCCATCCCCTCACTCCCAATCTAAAGGTGTCCTCAGATCTCAAATGAGTCTCTTGTAGACAGCAAATAGATGGGTCTTGTTTTTTTATCCATTCTGATACCCTATGTCTTTTGGTTGGCGCATTTAATCCATATACATTCAGTGTTATTATGGAAAGATACGAGTTTAGAGTCATTGTGATGTCTGTATGTTTTATGCTTGTAGCGATGTCTCTGGTACTTTGTCTCACAGGATCCCCCTTAGGATCTCTTGTAGGGCTGGTTTCGTGGTGACAAATTCCTTCAGTTTTTGTTTGTTTGGGAAGACCTTTATCTCTCCTTCTATTCTAAATGACAGACTTGCTGGATAAAGGATTCTCGGCTGCATATTTTTTTCTGTTTAGCACACTGAAGATCTCGTGCCAATCCTTTCTGGCCTGCCAAGTTTCAAAAGAGAGATCAGTCACGAGTCTTATAGGTCTCCCTTTATATGGGAGGGCACGTTTATCCCTTGCTGCTTTCAGAATTTTCTCCTTATCCTTGTATTTTGCCAGTTTCACTATGATATGTCGTGCAGAAGATCGATTCAAGTGACGTCTGAAGGGAGTTCTCTGTGCCTCTTGGATTTCAATGCCTTTTTCCTTCCCCAGTTCAGGGAAGTTCTCAGCTATAATTTCTTCAAGTACCCCTTCAGCACCTTTCCCTCTCTCTTCCTCCTCTGGGATACTAATTATGCGTATATTATTTCTTTTTAGTGTATCACTTAGTTCTCTAATTTTCCCCTCATACTCCTGGATTTTTTTGTCTCTCTTTCTCTCAGCTTCCTCTTTTTCCATAACTTTATCTTCTAGTTCACCTATTCTCTCCTCTGCCTCTTCAAGCCGAGCTGTCGTCGTTTCCATTTTGTTTTGCATTTCGTTTAAAGCGCTTTTCAGCTCCTCGTGACTGTTCCTTAGTCCCTTGATCTCTGTAGCAAGAGATTCTCTGCTGTCCTCTATACTGTTTTCAAGCCCAGCGATTAATTTTATGACTATTATTCTAAATTCACTTTCTGTTATATTATTTAAATCCTTTTTGATCAGTTCATTAGCTGTTGTTATTTCCTGGAGATTCTTCTGAGGGGAATTCTTCCGTTTGGTCATTTTGGATAGTCCCTGGCGTGGTGAGGACCTGCAGGGCACTTCCCCTGTGCTGTGGTGTATAACTGGAGTTGGTGGGCGGGACCGCAGTCCGACCTGATGTCTGTCCCCAGCCCACTGCTGGGGCCACAGTCAGACTGGTGTGTGCCTTCTCTTCCCCTCTCCTAGGGGCAGGATTCACTGTGGGGTGGCGTGACCCGTCTGGGCTACTTGCACACTGCCAGGCTTGTGGTGCTGGGGATCTGGCGTATTAGCTTCGGTGGGTAGGCAAGGTGCACGGGGGCAGGAGGGGCAGGCTTACCTCACTTCTCCTTAGGTGATCCACTTCAGGAGGAGCCCTGTGGCAGCGGGAGGGAGTCAGATCCGCTGCCGGAGGTTTGGCTCCGCAGAAGCACAGAGTTGGGTGTTTGCACAGAGCGAGCAAGTTCCCTGGCAGGAACTGGTTCCCTTTGGGATTTTGGCTGGGTGATGGGTGGGGGAGATGGCGCTGGCGAGCGCCTTTGTTCCCCACCAAACTGAGCTCTGTTGTCCGGGGGCTCAGCAGCTCTCCCTCCCTTTGTCCTCCAGCCTTCCCGCTTTCTGAGCAGAGCTGTTAACTTATGACCTCCCAGACGCTAAGTCGCGCTTGCTGTCGGAACACAGTCTGTCCGGCCCCTCCGCTTTTGCCAGCCAGACTCGGGGGCTCTGCTTGGCCGGCGAGCCGCCCCTCCGCCCCGGCTCCCTCCCGCTAGTCCGTGGAGCACGCACCGCCTCGCCGCCCTTCCTACCCTCTTCCGTGGGCCTCTCGTCTGCGCTTGGCTCGGGAGACTCCGTTCTGCTAATCCTCTAGCGGTTTTCTGGGTTATTTAGGCAGGTGTAGGTGGAATCTAAGTGATCAGCAGGACGCGCGGTGAGCCCAGCGTCCTCCTACGCCGCCATCTTCTTCCTCTGTCCAGCAATGAACAATTTGAAAAGAGAATTAAGGTAATAATTTTATTTCAGTAGCATTAAAAAGAATAAAAATGCTTAGGAATAAATTAAACAAAAGAAATACAAGACTTGTACACTGAAAGCTATAATACATCATTGAAAAAAATTAAAGACCTATATAAGTGGAAAGACAGCCAGTGTTTATGGGTTTGAAGGTTTAATATTGATAAAATAGAACATCACCCTGGTAATGCACAGATTCAATGCAATCTATCAAAGTCCCAGCTGACATTTTTCTTGAAGTGACAAGCTGATCCTAAAATTCATATGGAATCACAATAGGGACCCTTTTTCAATCATGAAAAAGAAGAAAGCTGGAAGACTCACTCTTGATGATTTCAAAACTTACTAAAAACTTACAGTAATCAAGATTTTGTGGTACTGTCATAAAGACAGACATATAGATCAATACAATGGGATTGAGAGTCCAAAAATAGGTCTAGACATCTATAGTCAGTTGATTTTTCAAAGAATGCCAAGACAATGCAATGGGAGAAAAGAATAGTCTTTCCAACAAATGGTTCTGAAAAATCTGGATAGCCACAAACAAAAGAATGAAGTTGGGGCCTTACCTCACACCATGTATAAAAATTAATTTGAGTGAATTAAAGAATTGAATGTAAGAGCTACAACTATACAGCTCTTAGAAAAAAACAGGGGCAGATCTTCATGACCTTGGTTTAGGCAATGGTTTCTTAGCTATCACAACAACAGCAAGAACAACAAAAGGAAAAACAGATAAGTGAAATTCCATCAAAATTAAAGTCTTTTTGTACTTTAAAACACACCAACAAGAAATTTGTAAGACAACTCTCAGAATGGGAAAACATATTTAGAAATCAATATCTAATAAGGGACTAATATTCAGAATATATAAAAGTACACTTGTAGTTCAACAATAAAACAAAAAATAACCCAATTTAAAAATTGGCCAAGTATGTGAATAGACATTTCTCTAAGGAAGATATGCAAGTGGCCAGCAAACACACAAAGATATTCAGCATCATTAACCATTAGGGAAATGAAAATCAAGACCACAATGAAATATTACTTCATACGCACTGGGATGGTTGTAGTTTAAAAATGGAAAAATAAGTTTTGGAAGGGATGTGGAAAAATTAGAACCTCTATGCATTTCTGGTGGGAATGTAAATGGTGCATCTGCTGTTGGAAAACAGTCCGACAAATCCTTCAAGAAATTAACCATAAACTTACTATATGACCAAGCAAATATATTCCCTGGTATATACTCAAGGAATTTAAAACAGGTATTGAAACAAATACTCGTATATGACTGTTCATAACAGCATGATTCACAATCACCAAAAGATGGAAGCAACCAAATGTCAATGGACAAATCGATAAACAAAATGTGGTATATCCATGCAATAAATTATTATTAAATATAAAAAAGACTGAAGTACTCATACGTGGTATAATGTGGATGAATCTTGAAAACACACTGCTAAATGAAAGAAACAAGACTTAAAAGGCCACATATTGTGTGATTCCATTTATATGAGACATCCAGAATAAGTAAATTCACAGAGACAGAAAGTAGATGTGTGACTGCCAGGGTCTTTGGGGAGTGGGAAGCGAATGCTTTCTTTTGGGATAATGAAAATGTTGTGGAACCAGATAGAGGCAGTCATTGCACACATCATGAATATACTAAATGCCACTTGAATTGTTTGCTTTAAAATTGTTAGCTTAATGTTACGTGAATTTCACCGCAACTAAAAAAAATAAAGGAATGAAAGATTGATACGTTACATGAATGAGCCTTGAAAACATTATGCCAAGTGAAGACAAAAACAGGCACAAAAGGCCCATATATTATGTGATTCTATTTATATGAAATGTCCAGAGTAGGTAAATCTTTATTTTGTTCTATTTTCATTGAAGTATAGTTGAAACACAATATTATATTAGTGTCAGGTGTACAACATGGTGATTCAATAACTCTACATTGTGCTGTGCTTACCACAAGTGTGGCTGCCGTCTGTCACCACACGATGCTATAACAATATCATTGACTATATTTCCTGTGTTGTGCCTTTTATTCCCATGACTTAATCATTCCAAAATTGGAAGCCTGTACTTCCCATTCCCTTCCACCAATTTTGCCCATCTCCCACCCACCTCCCCTCTGGCAACCATTAGTTTGTTCAGAGTAGGCAAATCTTTAGAGAGTAGATTAGTGGTTGCCTGGGGATGGAGAGGGAGGGATCAATGGAGTGGCGGGGGTGGTGGTAGTGGGGAGGGGTGAGGGTGGTTGGGGAGAATAAGGAGTCACTACTAACGGGTATGGGGTATGGGTTTTTTTTTCTTGGGATGATGAAAATGTTCTGGAATTAGTGATGATTGCACAGCTTTGTGAATATACTAAAAACCATTTAATTGTGTACTTTAAGAGGGTAAATTTCATGGTAGGTAAGTTATATCAAATATAAAAGAGGATGAACTGTTTAAACAAAAATAACATGGATGTAGTATGGGGTTTATAACATATTAAAACTACAGTGTATGAAAATAGTAGCACAAAGCTCAGGAGGGGAGAAATTGCCAAGAATACTATTGTAACATTCTTAATGCATATGTGAGGTGGTATTATAAAACTTGAATGTAGATTGTGATCAACCTTAAGGCAGTCACTAAATTAATCAAACAGAATGCCATAGTTACTATACCAGAAAGAAGATAAAATGGAATCAGAAAAAAACACTCCATTTGTCCAAAATAACGCATTAAAAAGTGAGCAAAATACAAAATGATACAAATAGAAAAGAAATAGCAAGATGATAGATTTAAACCTAACCATATCAATAACATTACATGTGATCTACTAAAGGGCAACGATTTTTAGATTGCATAAAAAAGCAAGATCCAACTATATATTTGCTGCCTAGAAGAAGTGTACTTCAAATATACAGACAGAAAAAGATTAAAAGTAAAGTGATTGGGGGGTGCCTGGGTGGCTCAGTTGGTTAAGCGTCCAACTTCAGCTCAGGTCATGATTTCATGGTTTGTGAGTTTGAGCCCCACGTCGGGTTCTATGCTGACAGCTCGGAGCCTGAAGCCTGCTTCAGATTCTGTGTCTCCCTCTCTCTCTGCCCCTTCCAAGCTTGTGTGTGCACGTGTGCGTACATGCACCCTCTCTCTCTCCCTGTCTCTCTCTCTCTCTCAAAAATAAAGAAATGAACATTGTCTTAAAAGTTTAAAGAAAATTAGAAAAATAAAATATATATTTTTAAAAAGTAAAGTGGTTGGGAAAAATATACATGCTAACACTAACACAAAGAAAGCTGGATGGCTATATTGCTATCATTGTAGATTTCAGAGCAAGGAGCACTAATGTTTTCTTTACCATATTATCATTACCATAAGGATAAAAGGATCATTTCATCAAAAGGGCATAACGATCATAAATATTTATGCACCTAATAACAGATCTTCGAAACAGATGTAGCAAAAACTGATAGTAGCTAGGAAAAAGTTCTTAGCACGTTGTCTTGTGCCCATGGCTGCTTCTGCTTGCTCGGAGAAGTCAGAAAAAAATATACTGGTTTCTCAGACCAGAAGGATGTGTTTGTGCAAATGGCTTTAGGCTGTTATCTCTTTCCACTCCATAGGGGGAATTTTCTGTGCTGCTGGCCTTAAGGTAGGCAACAGCTGCACATCGAAAAGTACATAGTCAACTTAAGAACATATTTAAACCCAGTAATCTCAAAGCCTGGCTTTCTGCTATACTGATTACTATAAACTAAGTAGGGCCCTATTTTAGCCTAGATGTTTTCCAACTTGTCTTTAACTTTTCCTGCCTCTCTAATCTGATAAATAACCACATACTGCTTGGCCCAGTTGGCTTGATGTTTGTTCATCTGATTCCCAGCCTAAATTTCCGCTGAAGGGAGCCAAATAAAGAAAGCTACTACATGTGAAACATGACCAATGGAGTTTACAGTTAGTGAACTCGAGTTGTTTCTGTGTGTTTATGTGTATTAATGTAAATAAAATATAACCAACTTTCCTGTTGGAACTAAAGAAATCTTCCCCTCCGCAGAGTACGTACTGCAGCTTCTAGAACAGATGATAGATGGCATCTGCATAGTCTCAGATTTACATAACAATCAAGACACTCTGGTCCTTACCTGAATAGCAGTAGCACTGGAGAGTGTGTAGACTAGGGCATGCAAATTCCAGGAGCTTGTCTGGATTCAAGAGCCCTGAAGACACTCAACTGAGGTGGGTGCCAGGCCAGCCTCACAAGGTTTTCTTTAGCTACAGAGGTTTAGACCAGACAGACGAGAGTATCCTGAAGTGCAGTGAACTCACTGTAAGTCCCCTGTGTCCAAGGGCTAATTCTAAAGGGCCTCAGGTGCTGTGAGAAGCACTCATCCCTAACTGGGAACTGAGGTTTCCAAAACATGCAGCTCATTACTTCTCATGCGACAGAGATCTCTGTAGTGCCGAGGATCTCCACCACACAGATTTCTGATTTTTTTTTTTACAGGCATATTCATGACTAAAAGGTGATGATTAGATTTTGAGTGTGAAAGACCTTAGTAACTTGTTCTGCGACCTTGGGATAGTTACTTAACTTTTGTAAGGCTCACTTTCGGCATCTGTAAACAGAGACCAATCCTTGCACTGTTTGAATACATCAGGGGTGTTGAGGCTCAGACGAAATAACGTGTGATGAATGACATTTTAATGACAATTATATAAATGTAAGGTGTTACTTTTTGTTGTTACTGAGGCATCAGGAATAGTCTTTCTTAGAGTTTAAGCAAGGGTCAAATTATTATGTCGGAGAAAGACAAGGATCGGACATCTGGCTTACTGTTGTGGCTTGTGATAGACTTGCAATTGCAAGCACTTTACTGGCCCCGAAGAAATCAACCAGAAAACTGTTTTACTTCAAAAGAAAGTATCACCTTTAAAGTCACCTGTTGGTAGGTTCCATGTGACCCTGGTTGGAAATCAGCAAGTAGTCTCAGACTGCCTTTAGCTTTAGAGCCTGTCCCATTTTCTGCAATCTCTAGTGTTAAGTATTCACTCTTTCACCCCTGATAAACAGAAGGGAAATAGGTCTGAAGTGCTTCTGCAGGCTCACCTTTCACGGAGGCTCTTGAGGCTAGAAAACCGCTTATTTTAGGACATTTAAATTGTTTATTTCTTGGCCTAGTAACACGTTGGGGCATTTTTTTTTTTATTGACTGCAGGCATGTACAACTGACTTGGCAAGTTTCTCTGGTGGAAGTAGAACTACCAGGAATTTTCTTTCTGGAGCTTTCAAAGATTATCAGTGCTTAGGATCTAGTCTGTCATTGAGGCAACTGAGATTCTCCATTTGGAGTAGGATGGGGCAAGGCAAATGACCACACAGGGGTAAGTCAAAATGTATTTTCTTTTAGAGATCCAGTGGGACAAGATTTGGAAAAAGTAGAATAATTTAGGACCATGATGAACATATTTTGCCTCATTTCACCCTAAGAGCCTTAGAATACAGCTTCCCATAAAGCATGGTAAGCTAGGTCTTAGATGAAGTAATGTTCATGCACATTTCTGCTGGTCTATCCCTCAGTTCAAAGTGGAAGATGCTAATTATGCCTGTCCATCTTATCAATTCACCCTCATTTTTCCACATGTAGGATAAAGCACCTCCGCTAGATCTTGGAAACTAGAAGCAGTTGTGCATTTGTCAGGGTGTCAATAGCAAAAAGACAAGACACTAAATTATGATCATCTGAGGAGGGTTTAATTAGAAAGATATAGGTGCTGTGTAGGGGAACCACAAAAGGTAATGCAGAAAATCAGGGCTAGCAGCATGGCAGCAGCAGACTTGTCACCATAAATATAGATTTGGAGAGATGAGAAGAAACGGGTTACTTAAATATGGTAAATAAGTTAAAAGAACAGATCATCTTGAGGGGAGCAGGAACATTCAATGGAGGCGCATAAGCCAACCCGAGTTCACTACATGTGCCCCCATGAAAATAAATTACCCTAACGTCAGTCTTGCCTTTCACTCTTCTATCCTGCTGAGGGTATCCCATTGGTTGAACTCAACCAGAGGCCAGAGGGCACAGGGTCCCGCTGGGGCAGAGAAGAGGGCAAAGAATGCCATGAGAATCTGGAAGAGGAAAACAAAAAAGAGATCTGACATAAAATGGTATCATGTCAGCAATCTGTCATCCTGTTAGGCCATGTGTTGGGCATGCTATGCACTCATCGAGAAAGAGAGTCAAGGTTACATAAATGTGATTTTAGCTTTCCATGTTTTAGGGAACAGTTTGGTAAGCCAGCTTCTTCTGGACAGCTAATGCTGCAAAAAGCTTCATGATATATCCTAGTCTAACCTAGAATTAGTAAGATTTGGTAGTCAAGATAGAAAAGCATACCTCTTCATAGAAGTATATATTATAGTGACTACGTATCTTTCTGGTTGAGTTGGTTTTGGATTGTTATCTGTCATGGTGCTCTACAGCTAGTGAACATCTAATGAATGTTTGTCGTTGTGGAACTTGGGAGACAGGATTGTCTGGATTTATTCTTTCAGTGTCCCAATTTATGAGTACTTTCAGTACAGAAGCCTTCCAAACATCCTGAATATACTCTAGAAACCACTGCTTTAAAATAAATGATGTATGACTTATAAATATTATTCAATTTATTTTGGAGCTGCCTAGGGATCAAGGTGTTTGTATAGTCCAGCATGAAAACAAGAGCTGCTCTGCTAAAGAAGCCTACTGAAGTGTTGACCAAATGAACATAATTGCTCTTTGCTTCTGTGTTGAGAGGCATGGGAAGTACTATCACAGCCAATTCCTAATCAGGCTCTTAAGAAAATCTTTGACAGCAAAGCTGTCCTTTATTTTGGATGCAGACATTGGGAAACTGGGCCACCTCTTAAAATACTTGCTGTCGATCTTTATGAGGAAGAAAGAATGCATGAAGCTTAAAACAGGGAATCTGGAGGCAGAGCTTCAGACAACTTCACCACCACCATCAAAGATGAGCTCAACAAATTATTACACACGCTTGTTTATTTTTAGATGCAATAGTGCCCTCTTGTGATTAACGTATGAATACACTTCTGATGGCTTGGTATAACCAGGGAGTTTTCAATTAACCATGCCAATTGAGGCAAAGAACTTCACTGACACAAGAAATAGAAAGGGTTCTTCAAATTTGGCCAAATGGGAAAATACACTGTACAATCACAGAGTGTCCAGCAGAACTTCTTTTAGAAGCTCGGAAGTGAAGAGTGACACCAACAAAATATATATATATATATATTACTTGGTTTGTAGACGTAGAAACTACTTGTATCTGATTAAGCAAGAACAGCTCATTCATTGCTTGCTCCCATGGGAAAACCATTAAACATGTATGACTACAAAACTCACTATAGGTAACAATTAGAGCAGTTACATCAGAATAATCTCTGAATGTTCAATGGTAAGGGGGGGGGGGTCAACAACATCAAGGTCCTGCAGTGGATTGAATTCATGTACTTTAAACAACGAAGCAGGACTGGCGAGAGCTGGGTGTGAGGTGGTGGTTAAGAAACACATAGACTAGCTGCACATGCAACTATTAAAATGTTAGGTTCTTTTGGAGGCAAGGTTTTCAACCATATACAAATGAGACAGAAAGCTGCAAAGAGCAAGATCTCTGGACGATAACTCAAGGAGTAACCTTCATGTGCACTGCATGGAGAAAAATCTACATGATGTAATGTGGTGTTTTCATTTACAATTACCCATTAGTGTTTTCACTCATGTGGCTACATGGAAAAATAAGGCTTGAATTTGCACTTGGCTAGCTTGCCATCAACAGTATTATTAAGTAGGTATCATTGTTTAGAATCTACCTTCTACAACAATAGACTCTGAGCTGTAGCTTTTGCATGGGTTCATATTAGGGTCTATACTTCTGAAAATTGTTTTGGTTGCTTCATATTTTAATTGAACTAAAAATTTTCTTATAGAGGCTTTCAATGCCTCTTACTTTTAGCAAGTTCTCAACTGGAGAGCTACATGTGTTCATTTTTAATCATCAGGAATATTAACTCACTAATCTGCTTTAAACATTATTAATGAATTCTCCCCTAAATAGAAAGTAGTTCTGCTTCCTTTCTCAGCCAGCAACACAATATTGTTAATAAATGTATTATCTCGAAAATACTTTCCAATGGGTTGCTTTGTTTATTAGAAAAAAAGTTTACATTCCTCTACGTTTTCTATCAGCCATGAGAGTAATCAAAGTCTGCAGAAACTTCTATGGGAGCTGCTCAAAGTGATTCTTTGAGAAAAGACTGCTTGCTGATGTGCAGATATGTAGTCTATCTGGAAATGCACAAGTTTTTACACATAGCCTGAAGAGATACACAACAATGCATTCTTATGACATATGATATCTTTAATTAAGTTGATATTGGTAAGTTAAAAAACATGAAGTGAAAAGAGGACAGCTAGGGAAATAAGGTACTCTATGACTATTTATAATAAAATGTTTAAAATAAAAAAGAGGAAGGAACATCAATTGGCTTCGTAATTAAAGAGAGACTAACCAAGTATGGTCTTCCCAGTTCTCGTACAAGCAGAGACCACAGGAGAATAATTCTTACAGAAGAAGCACAGGGAACAAATCATCATTTTTTTTGCATATTTTTGTTTCTGAAAATAATTTGGGAGAACTTTGCCTAGTAAGGGATGAGCAAAAACAAGATGCAAGAAACATTAAAAAGTGGGGGGCATCCGGTATTAAGAGTCTTAAAGAATACAGCAAAAGAGAAATTGCTCTATTAGATATTATACTTTGGCATGTAACATGAACATTTAAAATTCTGATTAAAGTGATGAAAATGAACTATTTTTTTTTCAAAAAGTCAAATACGGACTTAGGGAATAGAAATCAAAATAAATTTACTCTTGGTAGTAACTTGATGCAAGAATATAAGTCCTCTCACTTTGATAAACATGGATACAAACCTTTGTCTATATTGTAGGTTTTCCTAGATTGTCTGGAAAGAGTGCTTCGTGTCAGGCCACATCTACATGACTCGACATTTTGAGCTAAAAGGCTGTTTACACAATATACACATTCTTTACTTACAGAGCAAAATAAGCTTAACACTTTTATATTAAACACCTGGGATACAGTAGGATTAGTAGCACCATGAAAAATAATTCTTCCCCCAAACTGCAGTCTTTTATTTTACTCAGTGTGATTCTTCTCTTAATTGAATTTTTAATATGCTGTTTTAGTTACTGGGCAAAATATATAATCTTCATCTTACAATCCTTGGGAAAAGTCATTCTGGACCCAAAAAGTAAATTCATTTCCTTATTTCATTCATATAAAGATAATAGAGACCTTGCTCTGGCAAATTGTTGAGGTACATCTGAATCTTCATGGTTACTAGTCAGCATGTCCTCTTGGTCATATATATAGTAGCACCATTGGTGGCAGCACTGGTAAAGTTGGGAAGAGTGAGACGTTGCATCCTGGGAATTTTTTATATATATATATGTATATATATCACATTTAAAAACACACAAGGAATTCTGCAAAATGTTATGTCCTCTTCATGCACACTTGACATCGGCTAATTCGTGTCCTCAAGTCTCCTGCTTTCAGTGTTTCTGACTGAGGTTTGCTGGAAAACAAGAAGCAAGACAATCTAATTAGCCTTTCCAGATATTTCACTTCTATTACTGGTTCAAATTCACACTCAGACATTCTATTTGTGCTTAAGTAGCTCTCCTTCTGACTCAATGATTAAATTCTGAGCAATGTGACTCTTCTCTCTACCACTATTATCTTTATTTGTCTCAGCCTCTTCTTCTCTTATACATTTCTCTAATAGCCCTAGAATGAGGCAGATCTGGGCAACTGGTGGTAAATAAATGATAAAACAATAATACATATGAAATGCATAATGATAATTGTAACAAAAATATCAAGTAATGATAACTCAAAAGAAGTAATATATAAAAATTAATTTAAACTGAAAAAAATCTAATAGATTGAACTATCCTGAAGCAAATATACCATATGTGGTCTTATTCAAACACTGAGATGACAGCCTTGAAAACATCCTGGGAAAAGAGATCACTGGACTGGGGCAAGGATCATATTACAGCTTCAATTCCTGGGGTGGCCTCAGTAGAGTTTGAGCAGCTCAGTTATTGAGCAGGTCACATGACCTTTCCTTGCTTTGTCTATTTTGTTACTGAAGGATTAATACCAAGCCATCTGAAACCGCACATACTGAATATTAGCCACGTTTGTTTTTCTGACCTGAGTCAGGTGTATGAAAAGAACAAGTGAAAATAAAAAACACAGTCCACTAAATCCTTAACATTTGTTGGGTATAAACCATCCATGAATTGCTTCTCTCTTCCCCAGTATCTCTGAAGGAAGCTTAGGACCTAAACTAAACTAAAGCCATAAGTAACTTACCTGAACATGTCTGACACATCTACAGTTGCTAGCCAAAAGCTGTAGGAGTTGGCATAGTAATTGCAGGTACCCCGGCCGTGACATTCAATGAAAGGAGCTGAACGAAACTCTTCTAAGCAGGAACCAGGGGAGGCCAGGGCTTGACCTGAGCCCTCTGCTCCTGCGCTTGTGTGCTAGAAAGATAAGGGAAAATGTCCCACAATACCCATGTGCTATAATACCTGAGTGCATACCCAAAGACATGTGCTGAATTTGGCCAAACATTCAAATCCAGTGAAGGAATTAGGGCAAGAGGTAAGAGTATATGTGCTGCTAAAGCGAGCACTGGGCAAGAGGCAAGAGAATGGCACCCACACTAAGGGTATTCAACAAAAGTAACAGGCGGATTATGAAAATATGTTCCAGAAAATATGTGAAGGGGAACACAATACTTGGACAGAAGCTATTTGAGGCTCAAGCTTACTATGAAAACGGCAGGGATTCCTCATATTGGTAAGATACACAGATATGATGGACAGTCAGCTGTGATGACAAAGACAAGAAAGAGTATTTCATACCATCATGAAGGAATAGCCAATCCAGAGAGAATCCCATCCCTGAGGACAGTGGGGAATCTGGATGGTCTGACTGTGAACTGCAATCACCATGGCGGGAGCTTCACATACTGCACATCTGGTAAGGGAAAGGGAGGGGAACACATCTAAATAGTGAGTACGTGGGAAACCGCAGTCCCTCTTCTTTGGAAGCCTTCCTGGTACAGAAACCCATTAAGGTGTCTTCAGTGCTCACAAAAGCAGGATTAAAATGCACTTTGAGAACTGCTTTTGCATATGCTCTGTCTCCAAATGTACACAATAAAGTTATAAACGAAAACTGTAAGCTTTTTTCAAGAAACTACACAACCCCTGTTAGAGCACTTTCATTTTCCATTCTGCCCTAAATTTGTATTCATACTTGCTACACTCAATGCCGTAATTGCTGTAAGACTTTGGCTTAGTGTACTGCACACACTACTTGCTGTCAAAGTGCCCAACTGAGGGTAGACATTTAGTAATGCTGAAACTGTGGTAAGAACAATGCCTGGTGAGCTGGAAAAGACAAGAAACAGACACTTTCTCAATCCCCACCCATTATTCTTGTTCCAAAAGATATTTATTAACCATTTGGCAATATTGAGAGAAAAACAGCATTTCCAGAATGCTGGGCAGCTACCCAGGCACGTGGAAACATGGCTTAAAATCTATAAAATCAAGTAAAGCAGCAACAAAGTAAATATAGCTGAGTCTACCAAATCTTTAATAAAAAGCATGAAGGGACCTTCTGACATATGACTGAACCAATTTGGTGAAGTTTATCTACAAAATAGGGTACACCTTTAAAGGACTTTTTACTCCCAAGAGTTGGGGCTGACAAAAATCACAAAGAATAAATTCCTCTGCAAATCTGGGCAACTGTATTAAAAAGAGCACTGTGAATTTGCTACTAAGAGAAGCTGAACTAGGTTTAACCTTTATATTCAATGTCAAAGAAACTATACTTTGCAAGGATTCATTCTAGAAACTAGACTAGTCATGTGCACTAATGATGGTTAGTGGACACCTAAGTCAGTTGGGTCATGATCAGAATAAAAAATGGCAATATCTCATAAGCCTAGAAGATCGAGTTAAACTAGAGTTCTGTTGTGGCAAAACTCTAGAAAAATTTCTATTAATGGTACCACTCTCCTGTTAGTTATTCATGCTCTAAACCTCACCTATCACTTCCTCCCTCCCATAACTAATCAACTGCCAAAACCTATCTATTCTATTAAAGTGATACATATTCCCCACTGACAGTTCCACTCCATTCCTACCAGGACTATAGCAATACCTTCAATCTAACTGGTCTGTTTTAGGACTATCCCCTTTGTAATCCATGTTACATTTCCAATGGCTCTGTAATTTTCCGTGAAATGTACCTCAAAAGCTTTTAGGCTCCCCATTATATACCAGATAAAGTCCAAAATAAAATCAGATGTTTCATGAAAGTCTTCTGCAATCTGGGTCCACGCTAACTTTCCAATCTCTTCTTCCTATGCAGCCTTTACAAACTATATTCTAGATACATCAATCTACTACCCATTCCCATGTTCTCTGCCTAGTATGCCCCTCCCTCTTATAACTACCTGTGTCTCAAGTCCTTCCCATCCTTCTTCAAGTACTAACCAGGTTAAAATACATTTCTTCCATATAGTCATCCTAGATTTATTCAGTTAAAATTAAACATTCTTTTCCTTATGCTTTCATAACATTTTATTAGATCTACTGTAGCACTTAGCCAAGCCTGGTATATATTAAATTAATTTACATATATTTGACTAATGATTAGTCTGATTTCATTGTATATTACACTATTTCTATCATAGGGTTTGGTCAAAAGTGAACCCCCAATTACTATGGCTTAAACTAAATACCAAATTGAATATTATAAAGGCACTTTGTCTTACCTAACTTGGGAAGAATATGATGAAATTCTTAGCTTTAGATTCATTTCTGACTAGTTACATTAACTGGGGATTGGTAAAAGTCAAAGCTATACCAGTATCTCACCGACTAATGAATGGCTGGATTCTCTGGCCCTTCAGGGGTTCCATGCTCATTGGCATGGGCTCTGGGGTGGACAGCCAGTAAGAATAGTCATTTCTTGAAGCAAAGTTGCAAACATTATTGATGTTGCAGAACATGAAAGGCATGGTACTAAAGCGACGAAGGCAGCTGCCAGCCGTCCCTAGGAAGAATTGGGGAGAAAAGGATGAAGGACTATATTATGATGATACTTTAGTTTCTTTTGAAACCCAAACAAGCAACCTTTCAAAGAGAAACTTGCTCACACTTCTTAGATAATAAATATACTTTAGTTCTTCAATTATAGGATGCACACTTACTTACATTTGTAACATTTCTAAAATCAGGAGATATCTTATAACTTATATAGGTATTTATTGTTGCAATTCATTATATATTCCCCAACGCCATTTTTATGCTGGAGATACATTTATAACAATGATGTCTCATGGAGAATATTGACTAATCTATTGCAAACAAATGAAGAACACACTGATTTCCTATAATATCTTATTAGTACTTCCTCTCCAGGACACCCTCTCTCCCTCCAAGACATCCCCAGTATGTTATCTTGTTTGTTTTTGCAATCTCTCTCATCCTAGGGACAACTGTAGTGCTGACCTATATGAACCATGAACAGGTTTGGAGGTGAATAATAAAAAGGAAAAAAAATAAAAGAGAAAGGAAGGATGTGAGCGGGAAAAAATTTCAGAACTGGTAAGGGCAATAGAGGTTACTTCTACCAGTGATTAGACCATTTTTCTTTTATTCACCAAAGAATGATGAAAAACTATGTATCCCCTCATGCATTTTTAAGTTTAAATATAAATTTTTTTATAAGAATTTTAAATTGATACTATGCTAGTTATTAAGATATTGGTTATTGTCTCTTGGCTCCAAAACCACTTTTTTATACTCTACTTTATGATCTGGAGTCTGGGACTTTGCAAACCATATTTCAAATGTTACCAGCTGTCATGTATAGTGTTTTGTGAATATTTATATTTAAAAACAGACTTCTTATCATGCTTTTAACTGTATCCAATATAATGTTTTGAAACCAAACAACAACCATTTTTTAAAGTATATAAACTTTTTTCCCAATTAAATATGCTTTATTATTTTTTATTATTTAAATCCAAGTTAATTAACATACAATGTAGTGTTGGCTTCAGGAGTAGAACCCAGTGACTCATCTCTTCCATATGATACTCTATTTTTGCATATAAAATAGAAGAAAATGATACTTGTCCTATATCTTTCTTGATCATAATTGTGAAAATCAAATTGAAGAATGGAAATTCAAGTGCTTTTTATTTATAAAGTATTTAAAAAATAAAACTCATATTACTGCTTAATTGAGGACAGAACTGGAAATATCCCTGGTCTTAGAAAGAAATGAAAAGGAAGAGGTACATAAAAGGAAGGCCCACAATGATGAGACAGGGATATTCGGTTGCATTTGTGCTTTAGGCTGCCCAAAATGATGCAGAATTCTGTGTAGTTTCCAAATTTTCAAAGAAAATTTTGAAGAAAAATCTCATGAATTCTCAATGCCTCCATATTCTTACAATTATAAGGCTTTAATACACTAATGGTTCTTAGTATTTGTTTGCTTCCATACAGAACAGTTTTAGTATTCAATCTGTTACCTCCACCATCTATTTTTACACACCATAATCCCTTCACTAATCCAACATAGACTGTATTTATGTGATCATGTGATTGTTTCTTTAAATCAAACCTACAGCTGCCTCCACTCTTTGGATCAAGCTTTCTTCAGTTTGATCCTTGTGCGAGCCATGGAAGAGACTCTGCAATATGGGATCACCCTTAGCATCTTGGGCCTTATATCATGGCCTTCCCACATCTGAGGGCTAAACTGTACCTGAGCCAGGGCCAGTCTGTAGTCTCCAAGTCTGAATGCATATTATGACAGCCCTTGCTTGACCAAATACATGCATTTTGAAAAGTTACAATGACATGCTGGATATCAGATTCCATTTTCAGTTTGGATTATATTTTTGAATGTCATGGTTCTCAAAGCCTTCTAATGTATCCTCGACTTGAAAGGAGAGCAATGTGAACTTTACAGGCTTAATTATGGGTATAAGTTAAGATGCTGATAGTGAAGAAAAGATGGACTAAAAGGAGAAGAATTTTATGGGAGGAAGACTAGAGAAATTTATGTAAAAGGTAGGAAGACTAGAGAAATTTATGTAAAAGGTAAGGATATTTTCACAATGAAGATTTTTCAATTATGAAATTAGAAAAAGAAGATGTTACATAAAAAAGTATAAAAAGGAAAGGCAAATAAAAGAGAAAAGATGAAAAGGAGACCAAGAAAAGTAGAAGTAGGAGAATAAAGTTGGTGGGCAAACTCCTACTTTATTTGGCTTCATAAAATAACCTTCATAAAATGACCTTGGTTTCCATGTAAGTGGATATGCTTGCTCTGGTGGGCCAGCACTGCCTGGCAGGTGTGGCCACATGCCCTAGGAACAGAGTGAATAGAGGTCTCTATTGCTACAGAACTGTTTTCACAGAATAGTCTAGCTAGAGACCTCAGGAGGCTTCCTAACATGAGACCCCAGAAACTTGGAGCCCAGACTATCTTCTTAGATGTCCTTTGGAGGCAAAGGGGATAATGATCTCTAAAATTGGTAGCTGCAGGTCAAACAATGGAGCCTCAAAATGCAAAGTCAAAATTCCACAAAATTAAGGATTTAAAAAGGTCTTGAGAGTCATCCATCCAGTCCAGCCTCATTTCATCAACCAAACTGCCTATTACAGTATTGAGAAGATGCACAGGAACCCACGAAATGAAGTGGATTTTATATACAAATATGGTGCTTTGTGTAGTTTTAGTCAACTCTGGTAATACTTTACAAAGCTAAAGCACTTATTTTAGGAACTATAAACTAGCATCAAGAAATGACCTTATTTTCTTTGATTTTAAAACCAAGATTCTCTTCAGAATTTATCTTTCAATTTGATGAAGACCAGTGTCAGAGAAAAAGAAACTATCTCCTCTGAGTTGTGAACACTGCCCTCTCAAGTAGCTGCTAGACTGCATAGAGCCCAGAGAATCTATGTCCTTAATAACTAAGCTAAAAGTACATGTGGCCCTTCCCCAAATATGCTGCTTTAGGCCAAGAATTGTACCTTACACTAGCTAACTAATGCTTTTAAAGTAAAATATTACTTATTTAAAACTTACAGTGAATATATTCAGCTGCCCTTGACATGGTCTTCAATTCGGAAGCCCCAAGAGAATAGAGAGATACATTTTATCCAAAGCTACTCTAGAACCCAACAGGATTTTCAAAACAAAACACAACGCACAGTAAAAAATTAAAATGCCAATGATCTCACCCAAGTCTTGACCATGAGCTCTTTTATTTCCTTGAACATACAGGAGAGAAAATCCTTCATAAATCTGGACAGTTCCATGTGGGCATTGTGGTGCATCTGTTGTCTGGCTGTGACGTGTGATGAGGAATCCATGGGCAATAGAGGAGGTTCCTGGGGGGCCTGGGGGACCCTGCAATCCATCTGGTCCAGGGGGACCATCCAAACCACGGGTACCTATTTCCATGGAATCATCAGTATACAAAATTTAAGTAAGCTCTGATCCACTATTATGGCTATTGACAAAACACTATGACCTCATTTGATTCATTATTTTAGTTACTATTTATAGAGTGTCTATAAGGGCATTGTTAGATATCATGTATTTGGAGATAAATAAAATATGGTCCCTGCTCTTAAAGAGATTTAAACATATATATTTTTTTTCCTAATGGAATTGGTTGACAACATTAGGCATTAAATGAGTACTGGGCGACAGAACATCAGATGGGAAGAAGTGATGATTATTCAGGAAGCCTGTGTGTTATCTAGTCTCTCGCTCTACTACAGGAGTCCAAACTCCAGGACGAAATTTCAGTTTGCTGTTTTGTTCATCAATGAGAAAGGAAGGGTGTGGTTGCCATCAGTCTGCCAGTTTCAGTGCTGAAAAACATTTTCCTTTGAATCTGGGGAATTATTCTCCAGCATACCTTTTTGTTTAGAGAATAGGCAGGGCACTCTAAAGCAGTCGTTTCAAAATGTCTATTTTCAATTTGCCACTGATTCCCTTTCTCTAGTTAGCCTCTTGATTTGAGCTTATTTTAAATTTCTCTTTATACACAGGCATTTTGCCACTGTGTATACACATTTTCACTTTGGGGAACCTTCACAGCAATGCCCACATGTGATGATACTAAATTGTTTCTTTCCTGTATGCAGTTAATGAAATGGCAGGGTATTGGTTCCAGGAAGACGATAGGTATTACCACTCTGTTTTGCTGCCACTGATATTTTTTGCCAATAAATATTCTTTATGTTTATATTATTCAGAGTTATATTTATATTGTCTAGAGTTGCTAACACATATTAAAAATCTCTTGAGTTTATTATCATTTATTTCTGTTTTAGCAATCTTCCGAGTGTGTTTTTTTAATTTTAATTTTTTTATTGAAGTAGAGTTAACAAACAGTATATTAGTTTCAGGTGTACAATACAGTAATCCAACAATTCAATACATTAATCATTGTTCATCATGATAAGTGAGTACTTTCAATCCCCTCTATCTATTTCACCCACCCCCAATCCACCTCCCCTTTAACAATCACCAGTTTGTTCTCTGTATTCAAGAGTCTAGTTTTTTGTTTGTCTCTTTTTTTTCCTGTTTGTTCATTTGTTTATTGAATTCCACATATGAGTGAACTCATGGTATTTCTCTTTCTTTGAGATATTTCATTTAGTATTATATACTCTAGGTCCATCCATGTTGTTGTAAATGACAAGATCTCATTCTTTCTTATGGCTGAGTAATATTCCTTTGTGTGTGTGTGTGTGTGTGTGTGTGTGTGTGTATCACATCTTTATCTGTTCATCTATTAGTGGACAGCTGGGCTGCTTCCATATCTTGGCTATTGTAAATAATGCCACAATAAAGAGGGGTGGGTATATCTTTTGGAATTAGTGTTTTTGTTTTTTTTGCAGAAATACCCAGTAGTAGATTTACTGGATCATTGTGGTAATTCTATTTTTAATTTTTTGAGGAACCTCTATACTGTTTTCCACAATGGCTGCACCAATTTGCATTACCACAAACCGTGCATGAGGGTTCCTTTTTATCCATGTCATTGTCAACACTCGTTATTTCCTTTCTTTTGATGGGATGAGTATAAGATGATATATCATTGTCATTCTGATTTGCATTTCCCTGATGAGTAGTGATATTGAGCATCTTTTCATGTGTCTGTTGGCCATCTATATATCTAGTTTGGAAAAGTGTCTATTCAGTTCCTCTGCCTGGATTTTTTATTGCAAGGTGATTCAAATTCTTCTAGGAAGTAGCTGGAGAACATATTGGAAATCTAGTGGATACCAGAATCAATATTATCAGGAGCACCTATTCATCAATGAACGAAAAAATCTGAGTATTAATTTGTCATCTCAGTATACCACTATGACTCTCAAAGTTCTATGGGGATCAGTTTAAACTTTACAAACTCTACAACTACATTTACTGAATTTTATGGGGGAAATTAAATTGTATTGTCATATTTTCAAACATGGAAGGATTCACAATAGTGTCAAGATGGTCATGGGATTTAAATCAATACACTGAAAAAGATCAGAACAGGTTAAGTACAGGGAGTGCCTGGAAAAACTTTTGAGGAAGAGCTGGGTTTTCCAGTGCTCTAAACACACACACACACACACACACACACACACACACACACACAAACACATAAGCTTTCTATGCTTTTCTTATACTGGGAAATTTCCTTGTATGTGCTATCCTCTTTTCCCCCAGCAACAGAGTCAGCAGGTAGGTACATTCTCTCAAGAGAAAACTCTCACAGCTCCAATTTGACACCATACATGTACAAGTGTCTCAGACTTGAGAATGCTATTGGCAGCATTATTCTACTTGTCTCACCTGGCTGGCCTGGCAGACCTGGGTCTCCTTTGCGCCCTCCTGCACCATCAAAGCCCGGGAGTCCGTTGCGTCCAGGATCTCCTGGAGGGCCAATTGGACCTATAGGGGAAGAAAACAGGTCTTCAAATATGGGTGTAATTCCATATCCAGACAGATACAGGAAACTTAAGGTCCTTCAGTGTCACTAAATTCATAATTTGGTCTTGTCTTCAATCCAGATACATGAAGGAATAGCTCAAGCCTGGGGCAAACGAAGCAGACAAGGATTTAGCTTTAGTTTTATTTTTTTTTTTAATTTTTTTTAACGTTTATTTATTTTTGAGACAGAGAGAGACAGAGCATGAACGGGGGAGGGCAGAGAGAGGGAGACACAGAATCTGAAACAGGCTCCAGGCTCTGGGCTGTCAGCACAGAGCCCGATGCGGGGCTCGAACTCATGGACCGCGAGATCATGACCTGAGCCGAAGTCGGACGCTTAACCGACTGAGCCACCCAGGCGCCCCTAGCTTTAGTTTTAAATGATCAATTTTTCTCTGTAGAGATTCCCATAATATGGCAGTTGTGTCTTTGCCTCAGAACAAAATAGGAGTACAAGGCCTGACTTTGTTATCTGTCCCACCACAGGTGGGAGTTGTTACTGCCTGGTTCATTTAGATTATGGAAAGATTGACAACCAATCACTTAATAAGTGAGAAAGACTGAAGTTAGTTTCTAGCTTTGTTTTATAATCAGAGTTGGCTGCAAGCATAGAGTCAAATGGCCAACTAGACAGGATTTAGTTTAAAAATCATGAGGTCTCACAGTGGGGAAGTGAGTCCACCAACTTAGCTTTGTATCCTTCTGGTGGTTGGAACAGAGAAAGCACCAGATCTTGAATGCATTTTCATTTCTTCACAAAATTTGTAACAACATTAACACAATCATTCAAATTAGAATAGCCAGAGGAACTGGCTAGGAGAGGTCAGACTTGGCGTAAAGGATAAGATTAGGGCATGAGAAATGAACATTTTCAAGAAAACGGGAGATGGGACCTGTGGCAGTCTGCTATTCTACGAGCTGTTGAGACTCCTCAGAAATGAACTCTGGCAAGTAACAGGAGAACTAGGGAAATGTTCTCAAATAGATAAGGCTTAGAAAGATGATCTGCAAAGGTACCTGGTAAGCCTTGAGGTCCTGGTAGTCCTGGTAGACCTTTTAATCCAGGCTGGCCTGGGATCCCTGGTGGACCAACATCTCCTTTGATTATAATACTCTGTCCTGAAGGACCAGGTAATCCAGGGGGACCTAAGAGGTAAAATATTCAATTTTGAAGGTAGGAAAAAGAAAGGCCAGAAGGAATGGATGCCAAAGTGTCCTAAGGTCAGAATAAAAATTGGTATGAAAGACACAAGTTATAGGTGTTGAAATACTGCCATGTCCAAAAGAAATGTGTCTGGGAAAACTATCATCTCACCCAGAAGACTGAAAAAATAAATAATTTCCTTAGGGTCAATGGAAAAATTAGGCCTACTGTCCCTATTTTCAAGACTTGAAGCATGACTTGGTTACTAGAAAGTCTAATCCATTACAAATCTGTGTCAGGAGAAGACAATTCTATTTCCGGACAAGTCCATTCTGATTCTAACATCATTTGCGCTTCTTGTTTATTGTGCTTGTCAAGTGTCCCACTGAACTAGTGATGGAATTTAGCACTTGTCCTATTTCAATTTACAGGAAACCTCTATAAGTCTCCAGCAAAAAGAACTATTCTCATATTAAAAATACTTCCAACTAAAAATGACTTGCTCTTGTGATTTGTTCAACTGAATACGGGAAGGTTAGTATAAAAGCCAATAAAAATCTTAGTGAAGCATTATTGTTAGCCCTGTATCCATCTTAAACTTAAAAGATCTGGTATCAATATTACATTAGTAATTAGAGAGGTTGAGAGATGAGTAAATAAAGGGAACAATCCCTCAGTTGTTGGGGACTGAGACTCTAAAATTTTAGTTGAAAGACAGAATGCAAACATTCAAATTCCTCAATGTGTTTAAAAATTAGGTATAACTAGCTCTTGGAGTAAGTCTTACCTGGGGGGCCAACAAGTCCTGGATCCCCTTCAGGGCCAGTTGAACCAGGTATTCCACTGGGTCCCTTCATGCCTGCAAAGAAGGTACATATAATGGCACAGAAAAGCAACAGGGGCCTAGCATTTACCCAGTCAAATCAGAAAATGGGTATCTTATCCCAAAGGAGTTTAAAATAAAAAGGGAACTTCAAAATATCCCTTCAAATACCTGGAAATCCTGGAACACCTGGGAGACCAGGATCTCCTTTCATTCCATTGAGACCTGGCCGACCAGGATTACCCTGAATAAACAAAATTGTTAATTTTAGAAAAGAAAATTGGAGGGGGAGAGAGTGAGGTTATATAGTATTCATATTCATTTATAGCACTGGCTCTAGAGTCAAACTTCCAAGATCCAAATCCCAATTTTGCCTCTTACTAGTCCGTGTGACCTTGAGTTGATTATTTAACCCCTTTGATTCACAGTTTTCTCACCTCTAACATAGAGAAAATAATAGTATTAACTTCATGGAGGTTTTGTGAGGATTAAATGAGATAGCTCATATTAAGTACTTATAAAACTGATTGCCATATAGTGTGTACTTAAGAAATGGCAGCTATTATTTTATCATCATTAAGAAAGAGGTTTTTTTTTGTTTTTGTTTTTGTTTTTGTTTTTTTTTTTTTTAGTGTAGCACTGAGGTGATAAGTGCTTCGGTTAGAATCACAAGTGCAAGTGCAGAAATGATAGTCTGCAAGACTTAGCAAAAAATATAGCAGGACCTGTTACTTAATTGGGTTTGAGGGACAGGAAAACTATGGGAAGAAGAAGAGTTGAGAGGAAGTCTAGAATGTACCTAAAGGAAGAGTAAGTGTGTTAAAATGAAACTCTCATTATTAGGAATAAAAGAGGGGCAAACATGGTACATATTAGTCCAACATGTAAGAAACAGCTTAAAAAAACAGGGCATGTTAGAAAGACATAGGATCCAGCTTGAAGAAGTTTCCAAATCCAGGATAATTTGAGCATGAAAATAGGTAATTACAGTTTAAAAAACTTAAAAATGATTAAAAAAGAGAATTTATGTGTCCATACTAATAATAAATAAACAATACATGGAAGAGAAGGGAGGCTCTTGCTTACCAAAGGGCTGACTGGTATATGTAGAGGTAGTGCTAGAGTTAAAAAATTATCAATTTGCCACTATTCTAGTATTGGTTGGTTGAGACAAAAATCATAAATAGATTTAACTATATGGGGAAATTCTGATGAGCAATATATTTGCATGGTCTTAATGTGCATTCCTATAGTTTTGCTTATTAGTTACAAGGAGAAGAATAGTAACCATACAGTGGAGAAATCAGATAACAATTTGTTGGAATGATCAAAATTAAAATCACCAATGAAGGGCAGATGACCATTTTGGGCCTAAATATCTGATGGAGGACACAACATCACTCATGTAGTATTCCAGCTTGGGATGCATAACTAGAGTGAAGAAAGAGCAGACAAAAGAAGGAACATTCTATTTTTAAAAATAGAATATATTAAAATCAGTATGCACTCAGGTATTTAGTACTAAAAAAGCATGACAGTTGCAACTTATTCTCAAATGTTTATATATATACACACACATACAACATACAGGGTAAAACATTAACAACCAGTCCATCTGAATAAGTGATACATGAAGTTTTTTTTTTACCATTCTTGGAGTTTTTCTGTAAGTTTAACATTATTTCCAATAAAAGAATTAAAAAACATGCAAATATAAGAACTAATTTACACAAAAGAAAATGAACAGAACTTGATAATACTAGATTCATGAAATCTTGGTATCAGGCAGTAGTAGTCTTGAATCAAGTATAGAGACATGTGAACTGGAAGAATGAGGGAAATGAGTGAGGAGGGAGTAAGTAGAGAATGAATAAAGAGAAGACTAAAATTTAATTCTAGCATGTGTCTAGAAGAATAGTGGTGACATGAGGAAAAGAGGTTAGTTGCTGGAAAGCTTTAAGGACTACTTTTTTAGATCCTTTTTCTTTTTTCTGCTATAAAGCAGCCACCAGAGTTAAAAGACTGAGCCCAAACTGTGTTGGTCGCAATCTAACAATCCTCCTGAATGAATGTAAGAAACATTAATGATCCATAAAGAAGCATGTGACTTTCTGGGTCACTCAAACCAATGTGCAAAAGTACAGGAGTACAGATGTAGGGATATGTTATTATTCCTTTTTTACAGGACTTTTTTTTTTTACTCATAGACACAAAGCAGAAGTGTGAAGTGGAGCTGAAATTTGAACCTAATTCTAATTTCAAAGTCTAAAATATCCCCACTCAACTCTAATTACTTCCCTGTGAAAAGTCTCATCCACATTCAATGCTCTGATATGTGTGTCTCCTTTTATGAATTTGCTTTCACTGAAAAGAAGGTTTCTCAAACCTAAACAATATACATAGCAATGACTCCAGGTAAAATATCTTCTGAGGAACTCCTTAACTATACAGTAACAAAGTTCCTTTAGTTGGAAAAAATAGGAAACTTGCCTTTTTTTTCTTTGTAATTCACCAGGGAGCCATATATACAGCCTTGACCAGTAAATACTAATAAAAATAATGCAGCTTAGAATTCTCATTTTGAATGCAAACACCCACACCCCTTTCTCATCAAATATCTACCCCCATTTCCTACCTGGAGTCCTGGTGGTCCTTGATCTCCTTTCAAACCAGGCAAACCAGGTTGCCCAGGTTGGCCTGGGTTTCCTCTCTCTCCTTTAATACCTCCTTTTCCAGGGAGACCCCGGGGACCTTCTGGACCTGGTAGACCTTGATAATGCACAACAAATGGCCAAATTTCAGTATAGCATAAGAGTAGTATAAAAGTCTGGCTTTTAAATTATCAGTCACCTAAATCCTATTAGTTTGCAGAATAAAATCCAGACTACATTAAAATATATAGACCTATGATAACCCTTTCTAATATAAATTAGGCTGGGTTCTTTTTGTTATTAACTCTTATTTGCAGACCATTTTAGTTTGCATTTTATTGTATGTTAAATCTAATAAGATCACAGTTAAAGAAAGGACTCAGGACATTATAATAAAGATTGCTTCTGTAACCCCAAGTGTTTAACTTAAGTGAAAGTAAACAAACACTATAGGACACTGTTCTCAAATTGGAGCATATATCAGAATCCCCAGGACACTCTGATAAAACATATTCTTGAGCTTACCCCCAAAGTTTTGGATTCAGTAAGGCTGGGGAGGGGTCCAGGAATCTGCATTCTAACAAGTGCCCTGTAACTAAAGCTGCTGGTTTCAGACCACACTTTAAGAATTGGTACTTAGGACAATCAGGGATTCAAGCAATTTGTCTCATTGCGATTAATATCAAATTGCTTTATAAGTAGTTATTTTGTAAGTAGTATTTGTAAGTGGTTTCATTCGGCTTTTATTACTATGCAATTAAGATAGTTACTTGAGCAAACTGTTTGATTTCATTTTAGTGCCATGCTTATTAATATACGGTAATATTTTAGTGTCAGAAATTCATTTAAATTATTTCTGAAGAAAAATTTTGCGTATGTCTTGTGAATAAATAAAATTATTTAAAATAGGATTTTTGCTAAGCTCTTTTCCTTATACTATATTTTTAACTTTTCATTCTAAATAAAGATATTAGGTCTATGAAGCAACCAAGGGGATCTTGTGAATGGCCACATGTTTTGTCACTAGGTGGGAAATAACTGTTACTTACTTGCTACACAGTGATTGAAGCTAGGACTATCTAGTTCTGCCTTAAGAAACTAGTTATGAAGCACTAAGAAATGAACAGGCAAAAGTTAGCACTTACACATTTTCTCCTCTGGTTATCTTAGTGTTTCATTGGTTTCAATAAAAAAGGAAAATATATAGTGATTACTTTGGAAGGAAATATCATAGGCAAATGAATTTAGAATACCTGAATTCATGCTTACCTATGGACAAAGGGTCATCTTTTTGATCTGAGATAAAATTCAGACTTTAGTTCTCTTCCAATACTCCTAAGACCCAGAATCAATGACTACATTCTAACAAGGCAGCATGGCCTACAGATTAAGAACGCTGGGCTCTGGAGCTAGAATGCTAGGTTGGAATCCCAGCTCCAATAATCATTAGCTGCTAGGCTTTAGCAAGTTTGTTAATCTCTTTGGCCTCAATTTCCTCCTTTTTAAAATGGAAATAAGAATAGTACCTACTTTATCAGGTTGTACCAAGGATTAAGTAAGATAATATGTATACTTTATTTAACACAGTGCCTGCACTTAGTAAGAATTATGAAAGAGACTTTTAAAAATTATTAGCACTATTATTACCTTCATTCTTAGTAAAACTGAAAGAACCTGTCTTTGAAATATGAGCCCATTTTAAATATTTCAGCTATTTCTATGTTATTTCATATGATAACACTATTCTATCTGGCACATAAGAAAGAGGAAGCAGGTCCACAACAGCACAATTGTTTTATCTTTAAGCAGTTTAAATTATATAGTCACCCAAATCCAGCAACCAGAAAGACACACTTAGAAATTCCCTTCCTGATCATAAAGAAAGGGCTGGAATACTTAACACTAAAATAAACAAAGAAAAGCAATTGTTGAGTTCAAACCCCTTAGATAGGGTTTTCTAAGCAAAATTATTTGCTTTCATCCATAATGTATAATTTGGACTAGAAATCAGGTAGCAAATCATCTTATTAGGAAAAAAAATAAACTGTTAATCAGCCCAACAATGACAAAGTAAGAGTAAGATCGGGGGAAAAGGGGAATCTTTTATGATTCTTTTCCCCAGGCTGAAAAGTTATCAGAATATTTGAAAAAAAAAGTAGGCATGTTATGGGCATTGTTCTTTCTGCAATTAAAATAAGATATTGGGAAATTTACATGTTATTAATTCATACCTGCCATTCTGGAGTCCTTCAAATTTAAATTAATGATTTGCTAATGATATAAGGGACATATAGATTTTATTTTTAAAGTCCTCAACAGCTATGCTCTTCCATTTTTGAAAATAGCCACATAAACACAAATCAGAGCAATGTCAAGCAACAAAACTTCAAGAAAATAATATCAATATGCAGAAATTACAAATGGACCAGATACCTGACTAAAAATCTTAACGCAGTCTTAAAGATAACAATATGTGTATATCCATTTAAAATTCAACATGTCTTCATGTAAGAATTACCTATTATAAACAATTGAAGCCACAAAAACCTAATGTCATTTCAAACTTGATTATAAACAACTAACATTACCTTCACCAATATGTTAAATACCAGAGCAGGTAGTATTTGAGAATAACAGCCCCCTTCAATGACTTCTGAGTTATAGCAAAAACAAAACAAAACAAAACAAAACAAAACAAAACAAAACAAAAACAAAAAACTGCATTTCTCTTATCACACATGCAAAACATTTAAAAAAAAATAAAGAATTGACCAGTGAAGAGTCTAACCTTGAAAACCTGGGAAGATCAGAGTTCACCAAAGCTCAAAGATCGATGTTAGCAGTATCAGACATCACACAGTACAAAATAAGATTATGAGTTAGAAGTGGTTCACATTATAGCACAAGTTAAACAATAATCCTCTTTGCCAGCATATCTCATACCTACAGCATAATCAGTAGGCAAACAGAACCATACAGAAGTATAGAGAGCCAAACATTTTCAAATAGAGCTTATTATAGGAAATAAGCTGCTAGTTTTCATTAATTCAAAAAATGGAAAACTCTACTAAAGATATCATGTTAACACTACTACCATGGCTTTCCAAAAGTTAGCATCTCAAACATTAAAGTTGGAAAGACAGTACCATTTCGCTGATAGCCTTCCATTCCCTTCACGAAGGGTTAATTTTGTATAAATGTTTAAGTTTATCTTGGCCTCTGGCTTCTCTTAGGAAAAATTCATGGTGCAAACTTCTTGATATGTTCAGATTGCCTCAAAGAGGTACAGTTAACTTTAAAAGGCCCATTAGACAAAAATACAAAGATCACAGGTGACTAAATAGAGAAATTAAAATACAGGTACACAATGGCCATTACCAACTGTACTTCTATTTGCCTTCTTTGAAAATCATTCCATGTAGCCACCTTCTGATTTTTTTCATAATTCATCAAGAAACTTTCTTTTCTGCATTATTATTTGTAACAAGTTATTCAGAGAAAAACCAATATATATATTTGTTCATCACTGAACTTTAAAATATAAAGAGCAAAACTTTCCAAAAATGTGAAGGCCATCGGTGAAAGGGTACTTTAAAATATTTTCACATGCAATATCCTACCCCAAACCACAGAAAATACCAAATTAACTTTATTATTATTCAATGCACATATTAAATCAGTCTATTAACTATTAAAAGAAGGATCATTAAATAAAAAGATAAAAAGCCTACAAATAAGACCACTCTTGGTTAATGTTAATTAACTGTAAACACAATTTCCTTTCCTTACAAGTCTTGCTATGATTTATAAACACTGAGGTTAGCAGAGAGAATAAATTGTGCTAGAGAACTGAATCCTAGGAATTAGAAAACTTAGGATCTATTCTTGGTTCTACTATTTATATCGATGGGATTGTGGACAATTCAATTTCTCTGAGCTTGTTTTCTCACCCACATAATGCGAACAGTGTTGTTTTAAAGATCAAATTGAATTTTGAAAATATGGACCTGATATCTCCATGTACAAGGTGCTACAGGGAACACAAAGGTTAGCTAGACCCAAACTCTGTCTTTAATGAGCTTATAATAAAAGTACATTATATGATGTAAATGGTGGCATGTCACATAAATATAAAACATTATTATTATTACTGCCAGGTAATAAACTTTTAAAGCATTTGGCAATTTGGAATTCAGAAGGCAAACTGATTTATGACAACAGTTTGGGAAGAGTCTGGCCACACAATTAGTTAAATAGAATTCCTACCTAAGATAATTCAGAGTTTGAGTAAAGACATTTTATCTATGTGCATGCTGCATGCTATAGTAGGACCAATACAAGAATGCTTAGAAAAATGTCACTGAAATATATATTTTGGTCTTAGTAGGTAACAAGGAAAACTTCAGATTGTATCATAGCAAAACTTCTAAGATCTTAATTTCCAAGAGGTAAAATTTTAATGAGTTATATGCCAAGTCAATTTTGTACATGGAGCTCTCAAAGCATTATTTCTCAAATGACCTAACAAAGTAACTGAAAAAATAAAGTAGAAAATTTAAAGTCTTGGACATAAGTGGTAATAACTAAAGATAAGCTGATGAATTGATTAGTAAATTTTAAATCCAGTTTCCATTTAAGGTTGTAGTCTTTCACTATTGCAAAGAGAACACTGTAGACACTAGGTTCCAATAACTATGTAATTTACAGTACATCTGGTAAATAAGATGTCAAATTGCTTTTAAAGTAATTTGGCTACTTCCCTTTTTCTTCTTTGAATATATTCTGGTGCCTCAGAAGAAAGCAATCTTCTAGCCAACACTAAAATCTGGAAGTGATCAAGGCAGCAGACGTCTATGCAAGTCAGACAGGGGCGTACTCAAAACTACTTCGAAGTATGCTTTAAGTTTTCTCTTTATCATGGTGATAGTTAAATCTTATGCACTTGTCTTAATCTTTTTGATGACATCCATTTTGTAAAAACACACGAGGCAGTTAATAGGGATTGATGGAATTTATGAGGTAACAAAAACAAGAGAGTGGAGGCAGGCTCCAGTTTCCTATAACTAAGAGTCTCCTAAGATGGCAGAAGCAGCTTTGCTTCATCACTTATATTTTTTGAAGTTTATTTACTTATTTTGGGAGAGAGAGAGAGAAGCAGAGAGAATCCCAAGCAGGTTCTGCACAATCAGTATGGAGTCTGATGTGGGGCTCAACCCCATGAACCATGAGATCATGACCTGAGCCGAAATCAAGAGTCAGACACTAAACCGACTGAGCCACCCTGGCGTCCATTTTGCTTCGTCACTTATTATAACTAGAATAAAAAGTCAGATCATAAGCATTGAGCCATATAACTGCCTTTGTAGAAGGATTATGTGTGTTACTAGTAAAGCAGACACTTAACACAAGAGCACTGGGAAGCTCTCAGTCAGATTCCCAGCTATGCCAGCGATTAACCATATGACCTTGAGCAAGCTTCTTGACATCTTTGGGCCTCTGTTTTCTCAAATGTGACAAAGATTCTCTCTTTGACTAAACTTTAGACAGGCTCCTCTGAGCCTTCTTCTCAACCTGGCCTCATGCCAGGGCCCTGTTCTTGGTATGCTGAGTCTAGTTTTAGCAAGAATCCTGCTAAGTCAGTTTAGGGAGAGTCACCCCACTGTTGATATCTGATCAAGTCCCCCATCCCCCAACCTTGATGTCTAAGTCTTTGGCCTGACTTTAGTAAGGATTCTATAAGGCAAGTTTAGCAAGAATCTACCTTCCCTTGATGTTTCTTTCTAGTAATTTTTCATTCACTTACTCTCACTCTGCTGGTTGACCATAAATCCTCATTTTTCTTTGTTGTATTCAGAATTGAGCTCAGTCTGTCTCCCCTAATGCAACTGTCGGTGCCCTACTGCAACTGTCTTTAAGTAAAACTTGTATTGCTATCTTTAACAAGTGCCTGGTGAATAATATCTCTTTGAAAAGTGTAAAACTTAGGTCTCTTCTACATCAGATACTCTGGCTGTATGAAATTATGGGTCTGCGGAAGGAATTAAGTAGCATGTAGGAGTAAGTTACTGGGGAATCAGTTCAGATAGAGATAGATGGCTTCCTAAAAAGAAACTTGAAAATCATGAATTTTAAACTCCTAGCCATTCCCAGTAGTCAGAACTCAGGAATATACTTTCCCCCTTGTAGTTCCTCCTTAGAAATTTGAAAAGGCCTATTTATCTTGAAATAACAAACACATTCAGTTATTTGTGGTTCTTTTTACTCCTATTAGGGTAACATCTTTCACTATGAATCAGCAATTTTCCATTGGACAACTTCTGGCAATTAACTGTTCTTTGGTGTGTACTGTTTTTATATGTATGGTTAAAATAAGATTAAGAGGCTTCTATTCTGTGCTGGTTGTAAGGAAATTTTTTTTACTCCATACCTATTAGTCCATTTTCATAGCAGTAGAATTTAGAACTTTGTGACAACCCAAAATGTGAAGATGAGATGATTTGAAAAATTACAAGAGTTGTGGCAAGTCAAGAACTGCGAATTTGCAGGATCTGATAACACATATTATTGTTTAAAAAAGAATGCCTTTTCAAGGATGTGGAGAAAGGGGAATCCTCCTGCACTGTTGGTGGGAATGCAAATTGGTGCATCCACTCTGAAAAACAGTATGGAGGTTCCTCAAAATGTTAAAAATAGAACTACCCTATGATCCAGCAATTGAACTACTAAGTATTTACCTAAAAAATATAAAAATACTAATTCAAAGGGATCCATACACCCTGATGTTTATAGCAGCATTATCTATAACAGCTAGATTAGGGAAACAGCCCAAATGTCTATCGACTGATGAGTGGGTAAAGATGTGGTGCATATGTGTATGTGTGTGTGTGTGTGTGTGTGTGTGTGTGTGTGTGTATAAAATATGGAATATTACTCAGTAATCAAAAAGAATGAAATCTTGCCATTTGCAATGATGTGGACGGAGCTAGAGAGTATAATGCTAAGCAAAATAAGTCAGTCAAAGAAAGACAAATAACATATGATTTCACTCCTATGTGAAATTTAAGAAACAAAACAGACAAGCAAAGAGAAAAAAAAAGAGAGAGAGGTAAACCAAGAAACAGACTCTTAACTATAGAAAATAATTAGATGGTTACCAGAGGGGAGGTGGGGTGGATGGGTGAAATAGGTCATGGGGATTAAGGAATGTACTTGGATGTGATGAGCACTGGGTGCTGTTTGTAAGTGTTGAATCACTAAATTGTATTTGAAGCTGATATTACACTGTATGTTAACTAATGGGAATTTAAATTAAAACTTTAAAAAAAGAATACCTTTTTGAAGGATGGCTTGATTTCATTTACATTAACAGATATAAAACAAAAATAAGAAATACACTCTACTCTGAAGGTAAAAGTAAAATATCATACAAAATACACTTTTGGGTACTATAAATTTTTGGCTAAAAATGACAAAAACTTATGAATTTAAAATGTTAAATTAATGTTCCTAACTAGGTAATTTTGGGTTACTCCAATAGACAGAAACATTGGAGTCTACAAGTTCCTTTCAAGTTTCAGAGATAGGCCAACATGTAAGAACTGAATTGGCATATATGCTCTTAAAATACATCCAAACACTTGAAAGCATTAGGTACAGATATATATGTGTATTATATGTGTGTATATATATATATATGTGTGTGTGTGTGTGTGTGTGTGTGTACACATATATATCTGTACCTATATATAGAGAGGGAGAGAGAATTATATATACACACATATACATATATATACATACATGTATATATGTATAACTATATATACACACATACATATAAATATATATAAAAATATAAGAAAAGTTTCAAAGTTCATGCAGTTACTACTTTGGAGTTAAAGAGCTAACCTGTAGGACCTGGATAGGGATCAAAGTTCACCAAGGCCCAATGTCATCATTAACAAAAAGGAAAAATATCAAAATTGTTAGCAATATCAAGAAACTAAAGCATCACACTAACTTCTTTCAAGTTAAACTTTAATTCAATAAAAGAATACTATGAAAGTTCATATTCATGCATCTGTATACAAACCAAATTATTACCAGTCAGCATCAGCACTAAAATAAAAACAGCATATGTGACATATTTTGAAAGGCAAAAAAGTCATTTTTATAATAACCATTACCAATGAGTTCAGACAAAAACAACCAATTCTATGATCAATTAGGTTTAAAACTCCATTTTAATTTGTAGTTTATGAACAAATGAGAAGTCACAAACTACTCATCAGGTAGGTGTTCTTCTTCCTACTATTTTTGTTATTATTTCTTTAGAAACAGTAATTTTTTAAGCACCTTTGTGACTAATGTCTTTATGTTGACAGTAATGTTCAAGAGTGACCTTCATTACTAGTAAAGAACAAATAACCAGAGTGCTGATTAAAATATAAAAAAAAGATAATAGTTTGGTTTATTTTATAATTATTGCGTGCATGCCAAGCAAGATATTTGTGTTAATTCTTTACATGTAAGAGTTAACATGGCTGAGGAGAATTTCACTGGTTTTCTTCAATAGTGAAAACAAGGTAAAACTCTAAACACCTTGTATAAATAATCAAGTCAGATCAGATAAAATCTGGTTTTGAAAATGACCTTCTGAACAAAGTGGGTGATCCCATTTGATTCATGTTTTCAGAGCATATCTTATTAAAATTAACTCCAATCACTTCAGAGTTTATCATAATTTAAATGGAAATTTTCATTTTTAAGTACATTAAAAAATGAGCCAGACTTTCAAAGGATAAAAGGACAACTGTTTTGTTTCTTTAACCTTAGATTTCTCTTATTATTTTAAATCACGAAGACCAAATTTTTAATTACCTGAAATATAAAAATTGAATATCAAGTCCCAAAAATCTGTTAATAATCTATCACCAGTGATTGGGCTCAGCGACATTAACCCCATATGAGAACAAGCATTCCAAACTTAGCAAAATGAAGTGACACAGCACATACACAAAATGAAAAGTGAACTTTGGATGCAAAATTGAGGCTACTAGAGCAGTTAACATAAGACAAATGAGGTATAGACATGAAGTTGGTATGAAGAGATCGCTATTCAATTTAATCATGCTGTGATGTTGAGGATAAATTTGATTGCCTAGTTCCTAGAGAAGATCACATTTTTTTATTGTGCTTGGTGACATTGGCTGATCATGTGACAGAACCATAGCAACACTTTTGGTATGAACCACAAGCATCTATGGGGTGACCACTAAAATGATTTCTGTGATGACATGCTGAGAAGCTCACATTAAAAATGCAGAGGCATTTTGCTGCCAGGTTATCAGTATAGCTTTACGTTTAATAAAAAGACTAATAAATCCACAATTTTCTTTTTTCTTCCATGTTGATTTGTTTTAGTTCAACTTTATGTAAATGATGAAAGGCATTAATGAAAAGAAGGATTAGATGCCAGAGAAACAGATGGAGCTAGGTATAAACCAAGCTATTTACTTGTAAGAAGTTCTTAGATTATAGAGTCTAAAGTCCCAAAGACTGAATAACCTGCCAGCAAAATGAAATAAATTAACTAATAAAATAGACCATTCCCCCACCACTCATGTACATACCTGGTCTCCCAGGAGGACCTTGGGGCCCAGGGTTGCCTTTAGGGCCTTCCAGAGCTGGACCTGGAGAACCAGGAGGGCCTGGGGGACCCTGCACACCAGGAAAACCCTGAAAGCCTGGTTCTCCCTTTGGACCAGGAAGTCCAGGATTTCCTGGAATGCCAGGTAATCCTCCATCACCCTTTTGACCTATGAAAGCAAAGTGACATTAGGGAACACATTAAATGATATTGAGTATTAGGCTTGCCTGTAAGGCTAAATCTATTCATTCCTATTAGAACAAGTAATAGAATGTGCTAGGGTCATTTCTATCTCCTGCCAAATCCCTAACCCATTAAAAACATTCTTTTTATTAAACATATTAATTTGTTATAAGAAATATTTATTAGAGTATGTATAGAAATATAAAAACAATTACACCTTGGATCCTGAAAGATACCCTTTGTATTAGGGCACAAAGCAATGATCACATGATTAGTAGCTGTGAGAAAAAAAAAAAAACTAGAACAGTTTAAAGCATTGGCATGAATAAGTTAGAGATGGCTGGAGGAAATTCCTTAAACAAATATTTTGAGACTAATTTTGAGACCAATGAAGACATAGATCTTCAGCAGCTGCTGTGTGTCTCTGAAGACCATTCTATCCAAGATTTAGAATCCCAATCTAGACAAACTGTTCTCAACATTTTGTATACACCACCAACATGCCTGAAAGTGATATAACAGTGGCACATTAAAGTAATAATTTTCACATTGGGATCATGGGAAGGATATAGGAATTTCTATGAGGTATGTCTGTGGTTTGAAAAAAGCCCCCATAGAATAGCCAATGGTCCTTTCAGAAAATGAACAGGCATACCTGTACACACATTCAGTCATTCATTTAACTATCTGGTGCTTACAATGAAAGTAAGAACAAATGCAAGAAAGTAGATGTGTATGTGCACATACTCACTCAAAATGCAAGATGTATATTAATATGGAGTTTTCAATTTTTATTATTGGTACATATTCCTACAAAGTTTCCTTATATTACCTTGGTTTTATTTCCATGGGGATAAAAGAGTGGTAGTTTTTTTTTTCCAACTGAAAGACCTTTTTTAAAATTTTATTTATTTATTTATTTTGCAAGAGAGAGAGAGAGAGAGAGAGGGAAAGTGAGAGAGAATCCCAAGCAGGCTCCTCGCTGTCAGGCTATCTGCACAGAGTCCAACGTGGGGCTTGATCTGAACCATGAGATCATGACCCGAACCAAAGTCAAGAGTCGGATGTTTAACCAACTGAGCCACCCAGGTGTTCCCTGGCTGAAAGATTTTGAAAACATTTAGTGAAATCTACTTCTTCCTACAAATGTGCTTTATATCATTTCCTCAGCAGTTATTGATGAAAGTAATGAAGAGATGTCTATATGTTAATTTCTTTAAGAATGCATTTTTATATAGCACGATTCTTTATACTAAATTCTTAATTAAGAACTGCTTTAAGATAGAACTTGAGCTTTGAGTTTTCTGGGATTGTATGTGAATTTTATAACAGCAAATGGTGAAGATGGAAAATTAAGTGTGCTGGAGCATATTCTCTTTATTTGGACTGATTTAGCATGTTTTATTAAAGTTTACCAGAAAGTCCTGGAAGTCCAGGGGGTCCTGGGATTCCAAAGCCTGGTTGACCTGTCAGAGAATAAACCAAAAACTCTCAAATAGATAATAATAAATGAAACAAGGACAATTTTTTTAAGGACCATTCAGGTTTTTATTTTTTATTTATTTATTTATTTATTTATTTTTCAATATATGAAATTTATTGTCAAATTGGTTTCCATACAACACCCAGTGCTCATCCCAAAAGGTGCCCTCCTCAATACCCATCACCCACCCTCCCCTCCCTCCCACCCCCCATCAACCCTCAGTTTGTTCTCAGTTTTTAACAGCCTCTTATGCTTTGGCTCTCTCCCACTCTAACCTCTTTTTTTTTTTTTTCCTTCCCCTCCCCCATGGGTCCTGAGAAACTTATCAGGTTTTTCCTAAGTGTTACTACATATATGAACCATGCAGAAGATTTATTTCCAACATGCAATCACAATTCTAACATGAGAAAACTGTATAAAATATATTCTACTTGTGATAAGTGTTAAATACATCTTTACATATTATACATATAATATATATAAATGGAAAATAGATTGCATAGTGAAACGAGGTCATCCAGAGAAGTTGAAAAAAGCTGGGTAACTTCTTCACATGAAAAACTTGGAAAGAAATTATATGGAGTTTTTCATAAGAAGGAGGCAACCTGATGGATAAATGTGAAGTAATATTCTCAGTACAGAGTGCAAGAAGGTAATTAGGAAGAGAAAAGTGTGTAGTAGCTTAGAGGTTAAGAAAGAAGATATAAGTTGATTGTGGAGAAAAAAGGGCAAAAATTAAAGAAGACAAAGAAGAAATTAGAAAATTAGGAACAATGAATAAATATGGCACCTGGTTCACCCTTCTGTCCAGCTGGGCCAGGGATACCATCTTGACCCGGATTGCCTTTTTCACCTGGAGGCCCTGGTGGCCCAGGACGACCGCCACCACCTAAAACAGAGTACAGCAGGTTTCACCTATCTTCCCAATTCCATTTCCTTCCATATTCCCCATTCTTTTCATACCAGCTTCAAACAGTTCTATCCAAATGACCACAAAGTACCTCTGAGACACCCCTTTAAACCACAAAATCTTGTGAAAAAGAGGCATTAAAAGAATAAAAGCTAATGAGAATAAGAGCCTTATCATGCATTCAGTACCCAAAATTTTCAGTTTCTCATTTTAATCTAGCTGTAGAATATCAAGGAGAGCAAGGTGTGGGAGTGGAACAGGGTGCATTATAGGCCTCAGATGGGGCCATGAGGAGTAATTTGCTTTAGAATGCAGCAAACAAACAACAGTGCTACACCTTGCCATTCTAAAAAATACGAGAGCTTCTACTATTGTAGGATACTTGAAATAACTCTCCCTGGAAAGAGCCCCCCAAATAAGGTTCCAAAGTACTAATTTTAAGTAACTTTTATTAAGAGTTGTTCAGTTTGTGCCTAACGAATGGTACTAAATAAATGAATGATCACCATGTTTCCTTGTCTTAAAAATGTTCACAACTCCCAGAAATGATCTGACTTTCTCAAAATGAATATGAGCCTTAGTTTTACAGAACAACAAATCCTTAGGTTTCATGCTTACCTACAGGACCAGGTTCTCCTGGAAGGCCAGGGTTCCCAGGAGGACCACTAATACCTTTTGGTCCAGGAAGTCCTGGGGTTCCTAAAGTAGAGTTCAATTTAATAATAAAAGGAAATCTGCATTGTGTTAAGAATTACAACTCAAACTCACTATTTATAGTATTAGCAAAAAAAATAGTGAATAGGAAAAAAAAGAAAGATGCTGATGTTTGTAATATTTTTAAGAATAATTTTAAGTTTTAAACTTATTTATCCAAGCATGGCATTATTATATATTCATAATAAAAATAATTACCACAACATTACAGTAGTAGAATTGATAGGATTCTATTGTATGGATATACCAATTTTTTAATCCATTCATCTACTGTCAGACATTTGGGTATTTGTCAGACATTTGTCAAGTTTTATGTATTACGAATATCTATCTTTATGGAAACCTGGTCTACTTCCAGTTTTTAGCTATTATGAAGTTAACACTGCTATGAATATTTCTGGACCAGTATTTTTGTGGACATGTCTTAATATATCTTGGGTAAATACCTAGATAGAAATGGAACTGCTGAGTCAGAGTAAGTGTATGGTGTGTCTTATAAAAAAAACAAAAAACAAACAAACAAAAACACAACCTGCCAAACCATTTGACGCTCACAACAATGTTTGGGAATTCTAGTTGCTCCAGATCCTTGTACAACATATGGTGATATCAGTTGTTTTAATAATAACCATGCTGATAGGAATAAACTGCTACTTCATTGTGGTTTTAGTTTGCATTTCTCTAATAGCTGATAATACTGATCACCTTTTCATGTGTTTATTGGCCATCAACATATCTTCTTTTGTGAAACATCTTTTCAAAGTTTTCCCCATTTAAAAAAAGTGGACTGTTTATCTTGCTATTATTGAATTGTAGAGGTTCTTTATATATCCCAGATATCAGTCATTTGTCAGATACATGTTTTGCAAGTATTTTCTCCTAGTCTGTGGCTTCCCTATTCATTTCCTTAATGATATCTTTTGATGAGCAGAACAGAAGATCTCAGATTCTTTAAAAGAAAAAAAAAACGTGTGGAGCAATTGAATATCTGTATGGAAAAAAATGAACCTTGACCCCTACTTCATACCATAAAAATATTTTTATTTGAGACAAACCAAACCTAAATATAAAAGCTTAAACATTAAATGTTACAAAAAAATAAAAGGATATTTCCATAAACCCGAATAGGAAAATATTTGTTCAATAATTCAGGATACAAAAAGCACTAACTATGAAAGAAAATTAATAAACTGGACTTTATTAAAATTAACAACTTTTGTTCATCACACAACAGCATTGAGAATGAAAGGCAAATTTGAGACAGAAAGAACATACTTGTAATACATGTATCTGACAAAGACTCAGATCCAGAATATATAAAGAAGGGCTGTGAATCAATTAGAAGAAAAGGGCAAACAACCCAATAAATGTGATCAAGAAATATGGAGCAGCATTTCAAAAAGATGCTACCCAAATGGTCAATAAGTATATGGAAAGGTGTTTAACACTGTCATTCATTTAAAAACTGTAAATGAAAATTTCAATGAGACGCTTCTTTTTGTATGTTAGCTAACTTGACGATAAATTATATTAAAATAAATAAATAAATTTGAACATCTAATGTTGAAAAAAAGACCCCCTATGTACTCACCAGAATAGCTAAAATTAAAAGACTGACAATACCAAATGAGGTGAGGACATGGACAACTGGATATTTCACAACACAAAGTACTAACCACAATATAAGCACGACAAGCCACTAGAAGCCACCCAGGAACATTTCAGATGTTGCAGGTTGGGCTATAATTTATAAAACCACTTTGGACAACTGGCTAAAAGCTAAAACTTCCTTCCTAGTAGTAGGAAAACTATTAAAGCTAAATGTCTACCTATTCTATGATTCAGTAATTCTACTACTAAGTTACTAAGAGAAATGAGTATATATGTCCATGAAAGGACACATCAAAGAATGTTAATAGCATCTTTTTTTAATAGTCCCAAACTGGAAACAGCCTGAAAGTCCTTCAACAGAAGAATGGGTAATTGATTATTATGTATTTCTTCAATGGAAGGTTACAGAGCAATTATAAAAAAACAAACTACTGACACATGCAACAAGAAAAATGAATCTTACAGACATAAGTGAAAGAAGCCAGACACAAAGATATATACTGTATGATTCCATTTATATGAATTCCCAAAACAGGCAAGATTAATTGATGGTGATAGAAATCATAGCAGTGGTTACCTTGGCAGGGGTGGTTTCACTGTAAAGAGGCATGGGTAAACTTTATGGGGTGAGGGAACTATTTTATATCTTGATATGGTGGGTGTATACACACACACATACACACACACACACACACACACACACACACACACACACACACCGGTGAAAACTCATCTATAGTCTTGCATATAGTCTTGTATATTTTACTCTACATTATACTTCAATAGAAGGTTAAGGAAAAGATAGCCAAAGGCCCACTCCATCCATGCCACTGTGAAATCCAAAAGACAAACAAGTGAACAAATTAAATACAAGCATAAACAGAGCAGATAGTATAACAATCTAGTTTAGGCTACCTACTTGACTATAGTGCTAAGTCCCTTTGCTTACATGACTCAGTCGTTGTCATATAAATGAACTGAACAACTGTTCTACCAACAGCCACCCAACTGTGTGCCCGAGTACAACTTTCTAAGAGAATCAGCAGCAGGCTAAGGTTTGGTAGTGTACATTATCACCTACAAAAATAGTCAGGCTTCTTAATTGACTTGTGGCTAACAGTCAAAGGTTGAAAAATGCTCTACCAAACAGTCTCTCTGCTCACAGGATATTGTCCTGCTGAGTTGGTAATACTCATTCTCATTTTATACAGAAAGAAATTTGGGCAAAGAGAAGATAAAGAGCTAGTTCAAGATTATGTTGCTAGTCAGTGTCTGATTGGGAAATAGAAATCTGCCAAATAAGAAGTTGCTCTGCAACACAGGTTAGACTAGATAAGGAAGGACATAAGGAAGCATTCAAGAAAAGGTATATTACCAGGGAATCCAGGAAGGCCTGGATGTCCTTTTGCTCCAGGGGTCCCTGGTAATCCAGGCAAACCAGTATCTCCCATAGAACCTTTGATTCCCGGGTTTCCTGGGTATCCAGGCAGACCAGGTTCACCCTAAAGCCATGAATAAGAAGATAAAACTGAGTCTCTACATGACTTAGATTGTATAACAACATAACATTATTTATAGAGCTTTTATTATATGTCAGTCACTCTGCTAAGTGGTTTACAGAAAGTGCTTTCTTTAATCACTTGTAGAAATTTAACTTGAAAATGCTTTGTTTAATCATCACAACAGATCTTTGAGTTAGGCTTTATCATCTCCATTTATAAATGAGAAAACTGAATCCTGGAGAACTCAAGTGCCTAACGTCTCTAGCAAGTAGCAGAATTAGAATTTGAGCCAAGGTCTGTTAGACTCCAGAGATCATGCTATTTCCACAATATGTAGATGTATTTTCTCATTAATCCCTAACAATCCTAAGAAATACACTATTATTATCCCATTTTACAGAGTTGCAACTAATAAGTTGTGGAATCTGCATTTGGATCCAGACAGTCTCATTTGAACCTTTGATCATTATCCCTAGTATGCTAAAATGGAATTCACTGCTTACAATAAGCATGTCAAACAGTGGTTACAAGTAGGTTCTACTGAAAAAAGTAAACTTAGTCCACACATACATACGTCTATCAATTCTTCAGTGAACATCTGAAATCTCATATATTCCATGAAGCTTTCCAGAACAAAGAAAGCTCATGCTAAGAATGTATGGCATGTTCTTATTCTGTCAAATCAATAATGGCTTCACATATGCATGTCTTGACTCTTCAACAACACTGAACATTTCTCTGTGGTTAAAGACAACTCATATGTAACCATTTTTGGTTAGTGAACTTTTGCACTGTTTCCTTCTAATAGAATCTAAGAATTCATATCCACTTTCACAATTAAAACAAGTTTTTCCCAATAACAATGAGAACATGCTATAACTAAGTCTACCAGTGTCCACTGCTCTGCTCATGAATATCATGACCTCTCCAACAAAGTGTCAGTGTTCAACATCATCTACTGAATACCTCCTTCTCCATTTAGTGCCTATGCTTGTCTAGGTGACGAAGATCATCTATTTGTGACTCAAATGATTCTGCATTATGGTAAAAGCTTTTTCAACTAATTCCTTTTCTCCTTACAACCCCACTGGGCTGGAAATATATATATTTTGGTCTGAACTTTTATAAATCAAACATCTATCACATTTTTGCACACATAATAGTATACAATTAAATTTTGGATTGAACTGGTTCCATCTTAGGTATTTACACAGAAAAACTTTGAATAAACTACCATAATTCTTCTTGCTATTCATGAACCAGTGACATTTTATATCAAAATAAAAAGCAAGAAGAATATTCCAATCATCTGCTAATGGCAAACCTGAAAGGCAGTACATGAGCACTTGATGATTTATGATAAAGTATGTGAAATTCTACAATCTATAATTTCAACCAGCACTTGGATCCCCCCTACAATTCTTTTCACCACTCTATGACCCTACTTTAAATTCTAAAAGGAAAGTAAATGTTTTACCAGGGCTTTTGAAAAGGACTAAGAGTTGCTAGTTTAAGTTTTATCTAAATTTTTATTATTCACAAACTTGCAGAGAAAACAATGAGCTTCAAAAACTGTTTTTGTATTCAAAAACATACTGGACAAAATCCTGTAAATCACTCTGAGAAGAGAAGATTTTATTACAAAACAGAAGCAAGACATGACTCGAATAGACTTAAACCACAAATACCTACATTTCTTCAAATGTAATTACTTGATATAGTTCTTTTTCATTTAGACAAAATTGACATATAACCTTATATTAGTTTCAGGTGTACAACACAATTTGATATTTGTATATATTGTGAAATGATCACCATAATAAGTCTAGTTAACATCCATCACCATAGTTACAAAGTTTTTTGTTCTTGTGATAAAAATTTTTAAGGCTTACTCTCTTAACAACTTTCAATATATGACACACTATTAACTATAGTCACTGTGTTGTACGTTATAAGTTTGTACTTTTTAACCTCCATCATACATTTTACCCACTCTCCAATGCTCCATCCCCATCTCTGGCAACCACAACTTTGTTCTCTGTATTTATTAGCTCATTTTGAAAAAAAAATTGTCTATTTTTAGATTCCACATACAAGTTAAATCAGGGTATTTGCCTTTCTCTAACTTATTTCACTTAGCATAATGGCCTCAAGGTCCATCCATGTTGTCACAAATGGCAAGACTTCATTCTTTTATATGGTTCAATAATATCCCATTGTATATATATCCCATATTTTCTTTATTCATTTAATCCCATATTTTTTTTATCCATTCATATACCAATGGACAATTGGTTTGCTTCCACATCTTGGCTATTGTAAATAATGCTGCCACGAACAGAGGGATGCATATACCTTTTCAAGTTAGTGTTTTCATTTTCTTAGATAAATACCCATGGTACTTCTATTTTTATTTTTTTGAGGAACCTCCATACTGTTTTTCATAGTGGATGCACCAATTTACATTCTCACCAACAGTGCACAAGGATTCCCTTTTCTCCCCATCTTGCCAAAACTTGCTGAAATATGTCTTTTTGATAGTAGCCATTTTAACAGGTGTGAAGTGATATCTCCCTTGTTTTATTTATTTATTTTGAGAGAAAGAGAGAGAGAGAGAGAGAGAGAGAGAGAGAGAGAGAGAGAGAAGGGCAGAGAGAGAGGAGAGAGAATCCCAAACAGGCTCTGTGCTGTCAGCACCAGCCTGACCCAGTCCAGTGCTGGATCTTAAGAACCTAATTGTGAGATCATGGCCTCAGTTGAAATCAAGAGCTGGATGCTTAACAGACTAAGCCACCCAGGTGCCCTCATGGTGGTTTTGATTTGCATTTCCCTGATGATTAGTGATTTAAGTACCTTTTCATGTACCTGTTGGTCATTAGTATGCTTTCTTTGGAAAAATGTTTATTCAGTTGCTCTGGTAATTTTTAGTTGTATTCTTTGTTTCATTTTTAGTATTGATCGTATGAGTTCTTTGCACAGTTTGGATATTAACTCCTTATCGATATATGACTTGCAAATATTTTCTCCCATTCAGTAGGTTGCCTTTTCACTTGATGATTTCCTTTGCTGTGCAGATCAGTTTGATGTAGTCCCACCTGTTTATTATGCTTTTGTTGCCTTTGCTTTTCAAAATGCAAGAAAAACATCACCAAGATGAAGGTCAAGGAACTTGCCTGTTTTCTTCTAGTTTTATGGTTTCAGGTTTTACATTTAAATCTAACCCATTTTCAGTTAGTTTTTGTATATGGTATAAGGTAGTAGTCTAGTTTCATTCTTTTGCCTGTGGCTGTAGGTTTTCCCAACACCATTTATTAAAATGACTGTTTTCCGCATTGTATATTCTTGCTTTGTCATAAATTAATTGACTATATTTGTGTGGGTTTATTTCTGGGTTCTCTATTCTATTCCACTGACCTGTGTTTGTTTTTATGCCAATACCATATTGTTTGGATTACTACAGCTTTGTAATATAGTTTGAAATCAGAGAGTGTGATACTTCCAGCTTTGTTCTTTGTCAAGATTGCTTTGGCTATTCAAAATCTTTTGTGGTTCTATACAAATTTTAAGATTGTTTATTTCTTTGAAAATACCATTGGGATTTTGAAAAGGATTGCAATGAATCTATATATTGCTTTGGGTAATATGAAAATTTTAACAATATTAATTATTCCAATCCATGAGCATAGAATATCTTCACATTTGTGTCTTCAATCGTTCGTCAATGTCATCATTTTCACAGTGTAGGTTTTTCATCTCCTTGGTTAAATTTACTCCTAAGTATTTTATTCTTTTTAATGCAATTGTAAAGGGAGTGTTTCCTTAATTTCTCTTTCTGATAGTTTGTTGTTAGTATATAGAAATGCAACAGATTTTTGAATGCTGATTATGTACTCAGTGACTTTCCTGAATTTTTTTATTAGCTCTAACATTTTTTGTTGGAGACTTTAGGGTCTTTTATAAATATAAGTATAAAGTATAAATATACATACATATGTATACATATATTTGTCTGCAAATAGTGACAGCTTTTACTCCTTCTTTTCCAATGTGGATATCTTTCATTGCTTTTTCTTGCTTTCTTGCTCTAGCTAGGATTTCCAATGCTATCTTAAATGAAAGTGGCAAAAGTGAGCATCCTTGTTTTGTTTCTAATCTTAGAGGAGAAACTTTCAACTTTTCACCATTGAGAATGATGGTAGCTGTGGGCTTCTAATATATGACCCATATTATGTTGAGGTAAATTCCTCTGTACCCACTTTGTTGAGTTTTTTATCATAAATGGATGTTAAATTTTGTCAAATATCTTTCCTACATCTATTGAGATGATCATATGATTTTCATCCTTTATTTTGTTAATGTGATGTATCATATTGATTGATTTGTAGATGTAAACCATTCATGCATCTCTGGAATAAGTTTCACTTGAGCATGGTATATGATCCTTTTAATTGCTGTTGTATTGTTTCATTTACTTTGTTAATATTTTGTTGAGGACTTTTGCATCTTTTTATTAGGTATACAGGCCTGTAAATTTTTGCTTTTTTTTGTGGTGTCCTTATCTGGTTTAGGTATCAGTGTAATGCTCATAAAATGACTTCAAAAGTGTTCTCTCTTCTTCAATTTTTTGGAAAATTTTGAGAAGGATATGTATTAAATCTTCTTTAAGTGTTTGGTAGAATTCACCCGTGAAAATGTCTAGCTCTGGACTTTACTGGGAGGTTTTCTTCTTTTTTTCCTTCTTTTTTGATTACTGATTCAATCTCTTTACTAGTAATTGGTTTATTCAGATTTTCTAATCCTTCTTGATTCAGTCTGGGAAGGCTGTATATTTCTAGGAATTTATTCATCGCTTCTAGGCTCTCCAATGTGTTGACATATAATTGTTCATAATAGTTTTTTATGATCTTTTGTATTTCTGTGGTATCAGTTGTAAATCCTTCTCTTTCATTTCTGATTTTATTTATTTAGTTTACTTATTTGAGCCCTCTCTTGGCGAGTCTAGCTAAAGGTTTGTCAATTTTGCTTATCTTTTCAAAGAACCAGCTCTTAGTTTCACTGATCTTTTTTTATGTCTTTTTAGTCTCTATTTTATTTATTTGTACTTTGACCTTTTTAATTTCCTTCCTTCTAACTTTGAGCTGTGTTTGTTTTTCTTCTTCTAGTTCCTTTAGGTGTAAATTTAGTTTGATATTTTTCTTGTTTCTTGAGGTAGGCCTGTATCACTATGAACCTTCCGTTTAGAACAGCTTTTCCTTCACATCATATATTCTGGTAGGCTGTATTTCCATTTTCATTTTTCTCAAGGTATTTTTTAATTTTTCCTTTGATTTCTTCATTGGCCCACTGGTTGTTCAGTAGCATGTTGTTTAATCTCCACTTATTTGGGGTTTTTTTCATTTTTTGTTGTAATTGATTTCAGTTTCATGCCAGTATGTGGCATTCAGAAAAGATGCTTGATACGATTTGAATCTTCTTAAACTTACTGAGACTTGTTTCATAGCCCAACATATGAACTACCTTGGATAATGTTCCATGTGCATTTGAAAAGAATGTGTATTCTGCTGCTTTGGGATGGAAAGTTTTATATATATTAAGTTCATTTGGTGTAATTTAAGGTAGATGTTTCCTTATTGATTTTCTGTCTGGATAAACTATCTACTGATGCAAGTGGTATATTGAATTCCCATACTATTATTATATTGCTGTCAATTTCTCCCTTTAGGCTTGTGAATATTTGCTTTATTTATTTAGGTGCCACTATGTTGGGTGCATAAATATTTACAAATATTATATCCTCTTGTTAGAGTGGTTGCTTTATCATTATGTAATGCCCCTGTCTTTTAATACTTTCTTTTAAAGTCTATTTTCTGTGATATAAGTATAGCTACCCTGGCTTTCTTTTGGTTTCCATTTATGTGGGGTATCTTTTTTCCAATCCTTTACTTTCCGTCTCTGTGTGTCCTTACACATGAAGTGAATTTCCTGTAGGCAGCATATAACTGGGTTTGTTTATTTATTTATAAAAGTTTATTTATTTATTATTTGAGAGAGAGAGCAAGAGTGAGCACAAGTGGGGGAGAGGTAGAGAGAGGTGATTAAGAATCCTAAGCAGGCTCTGCACTGTTAGCACAGAGACCGACATGGGGCTCGATCTTATGAACCACAAGATCATGACCTCAGCTGAAATCAAGAATCAGACACCTAATCGACTGAGCCACTCAGGAGCCATAACTAGGTCTTTTTAAAAATCATCACACAGTGTCTTTTGATTGAAGAATTTAGTCGATTTACACTTAAAGTAATTATTGATAGGTATGCAGCTATTGACATTTTGTTAACTGTTTTCTGGCTGTTTTGTAGTTCCTCTCTGTTCCTTCTTTTGCTCTCTTCTGTTGTGGTTTGATGACTTTCTTTAGTGTTATGATTATATTGCTTTCTAATTATCTTTTGTTTTTCTATTATAGGTTTTTGCTTTGTGGTTACCATGAGGTGCACTTGTAACAACCTAGATATACTAAAATCTATTTTAAGTTGACAGCAACTTCAGTTTGAACACAATTCAAAACTACATTTTTACTCCCCCCTGATTTTATGTTTTTGATATCACATTTTACATCTTCTAATTTTGTGCATCCCTTAACTGATTATTGTACAGTTATTTTTACTACTTTTGTCTTTTAACTTTCATACTAGATATGTAAGTAATTAATCCACTACCTTTACTATGTATTTATTTTCACCTTTGAGATTTATACAGTCACATGTTTTCTTGTCACTAATTAATGCACTTTCTTTTCAGCTTAAAGATGTACCTTTTTAATATCTCTTATAAGTCAGTTTAGTGGTAATGAACTCTTTTAGCTTTTGATTGTCTGGAAAAGTCTTTATCTCCCCCTCAACTCTGAATGATAACTTGGCTGGGGAGGGTATTCTTGTTTGGAAGTTTCCTCTTTTCAGGATTTTGAATTGTTCCATTCTCTTCTTTCCTACAAAACTTCTGCTGAAAAATCTGCTTATAGTCTTATTGGGGTTCCCTTGTACATAGCAGGGGTCTTCCTTTTGCTGCTTTTAAGACTCTCTCTTTAACTTTTGACAATTTTATTATAATGTGTCTTAGTGTTGATCTTTTTGGGTTGATCTTATTTGGGCCTCTGTGGGTTTTCTTGATCTGAATGTTCCCTTCCTCAGATTAGGGAGGTTTTCAGCTATTATTTCTTTAAACAAATTTCCTTCTCCTTTATCTCTCTCTTCTTCTAGGACCCCTATAATGCAAATGTTATTGAGATTTGTGTTGTCTCATAATTCCCTTAAGCCATCTTTACTTTTCAGTATATTTTTTTTTTCCTCTTTTGAAGTTCTGTTTGGGTGAGTTCCATTGCCCTGTCTTCTAGATCACTTTATTGTGCTTCATGTAGTCTGCTCTTCCACCCCTCCTGTATGTATATTTTTCAATTCTGTTATTGTATTCTTCAGCAAAACAGCTACTTCTCCTGGTCTTGAAGGAATAGCCTTGTGTAAAAGATCCAATTTATTGGTCAACCTTAGCCCTTGTTCTTTGTTGTCTCTCAAACCTTTGTAACTGTCTAAGCAGCCAAATTTACTCTTGACATGTACTGGCTGCTGATGGTGTGCCAAGACCTCTCAGTGTTCTAAAGGGAGGAATCTCAAGTCAGCACCTAGTTTCAGGCTGATTGGAAACCATATCCTCAGGCAGAAGCTTTAAAAGTACGCAAATATATATAGTCCTGTGATATCACAATAGTAAACCCTGCTGGCCTGCAGACCAGATGGAACTGGAGGTGTTGCAAAAATCAGGGCTTCAGGCAAATGTATCAGTTCCTTTCTGGGAGGTACCAGCAAACTGTAGCAAGGCTGAGGAAGAATGCAAAGATGGTATCTTCCAGCCTACATTCCCTGAGAGCACCCTTGTAGCCTCCAGACGTATGACAAACTTTTTTTTTTAACATTTATTTTATTTTGGGGGGGGGGCAGAGGAGGGCAGAAAGAGAGGGAGACACAGAATCTGAAGCAGGCTCCAGGCTCTGAGCTGTCAGCACAGAGCCCGACGTGGGACTCGAACTCACGAACTGCGAGATCATGACCTGAGCTGAAGTCAGACACCTAACTGACTGAGCCACCCAGGTGCCCCCACGTGTATGGCAAACTTTAAGTCTGCCCCTCAGGCTGAAACTCCAAGGCATGTCCCTTTTCACAGACAGACTGGGGGTTTGGTTTAGTCTGCTGTCTGTGTAGTCCCCTGGTGATGGTAGCATGCCAAGAACTGTCTGTCTGATTATTAGTTTTGTGGGATTCAGGAATTCAAGCCCCCTGGCCACCAGAGCCAGATGACTACGGAGTGACCCCAGTATGGACTGCGTGCACCTGCAGGTTTTTGTGGGGGCCACTGAAGAGCACAGAACTGGCATGTCACTCTCGACTTTTGCAGGAATGAAGGAGAATCTAGGGCTGGTGCTTGCCAGCCATCTTTAGTGGGGTAATGGGAGAGTGCAAGGCTAGGTCACACTTGCCAGCACTATCAACGTAGAGGGAGAGTACAAAAATGGTGGCTTCCAGCACTTCCAACCCTGGAGAGAGGTCCAACGTGCTCTGGCAGATGTTTTAATACTAGCAAATGAATCTCCTTCACATATAGTGTAGACATTTTTCAAACTGTTGTCTTTTCACTGGTTCCTAAGGTGAGTGAGTTTGCATGCAAGTTCTTTAAGAAAGGTGTTTCAGTTCCCGACAGCCCTTTGGATGTAAGCTCCTTTGGTCTTCAAAGCCAGATGTTTTGCAGGATTGTCTCCCTGTTACAGGCCACAGGGGTTAGCATGCTTGATGTGGGGCATGAATCCCTCACTCCTCAGGGAATAGCTCCAGATTTGTGAGATCCCTTCTGATTGTGGGTCATCATGGCAGGGGTAGGGTTTTGGATGAGTCAGTATCTCTGCCTCTGCTAACCACTATGTGGCCCTTTTACTATTTGTTGTGAAAAAAGCTGTTCAGTTAGTTTTCAGGTCTTTTTCAGAGGGAATTAAGTGTTCTCTATGTAGCTATAGATTTGTTTTGTCCATGAGAAGAGGTATGTTCAGGATCTTCTTATGCCTACATCTTCTACTGCCCTACCACTATCCTTGTTTCTTAGCAACTCACGAATTATAGAATTCTTTCTTATGCTTGCCATCCCCCAATAATACTATTATGTCTCCTAAAATGTTAATTCTACTCTTTCTTTATAACATAGGCACTACTCACTTTGCACAATAGTATGGAACAACAAAAATGAAGATGCAAGCTGAAACCATGCTAAAGAGGTCTTCATAATTAATGAGAAAAATATGATTGCTCCATGACCTTTAAAAACTTTTCTCACAACTTTAAAATCTCTCTTCATGTAAGTTATATATGTAAAGAGAAAAGTCATATATTGCTAAGTTTTCTTTCACAAACTTCCTTGTCTACACCTCTAAAGTCTCTCACCTCTAAAGTCTAAAATCTGTCAATGGTGTCAGTGTCAACATTCCAGTGTTGCCGTTTTCCATTTTTTTTTTTTTGCTACACTTTCATTTCTGTTGGTTAATTTTCTCCTTTGAGTAACCGTCTTTTTAAAATTTCACATTGGTGATGGAAGTTGGAAGATGGCAGCATAGGAGGATGCTGGGCTCACCGCCCGTCCTGCTGATCACTTAGATTCCACCTACACCTGCCTAAATAACCCAGAAAACCACCAGAGAATTAGCAGAACGGAGTCTCCGGAGCCAAGCTCAGACGAGAGGCCCATGGAAGAGGGTAGGAAGGGCGGCGAGGCGGTGCGCGCTCCACGGACTGGCGGGAAGGAGCCGGGGCAGAGGGGCGGCTCGCCGACCAAGCAGAGCCCCCGAGTCTGGCAGGCAAAAGCGGAGGGGCCTGACGGACTGTGTTCCGACAGCAAGCGCGACTTCGCGTCTGGGAGGTCATAAGTTAACAGCTCTGCTCAGAAAGCGGGAAGGCTGGAGGACAAAGGGAGGGAGAGCTGCTGAGCCCCCGGACGACAGAGCTCAGTTTGGTGGGGAACAAAGGCGCTCGCCAGCGCCATCTCCCCCGCCCATCACCCAGCCAAAATCCCAAAGGGAACCAGTTCCTGCCAGGGAACTTGCTTGCTCTGCGCAAACATCCAACTCTGTGCTTCTGTGGAGCCAAACCTCCGGCAGCGGATCTGACTCCCTCCCGCGGCCACAGGGCCCCTCCTGAAGTGGATCACCTAAGGAGAAGTGAGCTAAGCCTGCCCCTCCAGCCCCCGTAAACCTTGCCTACCCACCGAAGCTAATACGCCAGATCCCCAGCACCACAAGCCTGGCAGTGTGCAAGTAGCCCAGACGGGCCACGCCACCCCACAGTGAATCCTGCCCCTAGGAGAGGGGAAGAGAAGGCACACACCAGTCTGACTGTGGCCCCAGCAGTGGGCTGGGGACAGACATCAGGTCGGACTGCGGCCCCGCCCACCAACTCCAGTTATACACCACAGCACAGGGGAAGTGCCCTGCAGGTCCTCACCACGCCAGGGACTATCCAAAATGACCAAACGGAAGAATTCCCCTCAGAAGAATCTCCAGGAAATAACAACAGCTAATGAACTGATCAAAAAGGATTTAAATAATATAACAGAAAGTGAATTTAGAATAATAGTCATAAAATTAATCGCTGGGCTTGAAAACAGTATAGAGGACAGCAGAGAATCTCTTGCTACAGAGATCAAGGGACTAAGGAACAGTCACGAGGAGCTGAAAAGCGCTTTAAACGAAATGCAAAACAAAATGGAAACGACGACAGCTCGGCTTGAAGAGGCAGAGGAGAGAATAGGTGAACTAGAAGATAAAGTTATGGAAAAAGAGGAAGCTGAGAGAAAGAGAGACAAAAAAATCCAGGAGTATGAGGGGAAAATTAGAGAACTAAGTGATACACTAAAAAGAAATAATATACGCATAATTAGTATCCCAGAGGAGGAAGAGAGAGGGAAAGGTGCTGAAGGGGTACTTGAAGAAATTATAGCTGAGAACTTCCCTGAACTGGGGAAGGAAAAAGGCATTGAAATCCAAGAGGCACAGAGAACTCCCTTCAGACGTCACTTGAATCGATCTTCTGCACGACATATCATAGTGAAACTGGCAAAATACAAGGATAAAGAGAAAATTCTGAAAGCAGCAAGGGATAAACGTGCCCTCACATATAAAGGGAGACCTATAAGACTCGTGACTGATCTCTCTTTTGAAACTTGGCAGGCCAGAAAGGATTGGCACGAGATCTTCAGTGTGCTAAACAGAAAAAAATATGCAGCCGAGAATCCTTTATCCAGCAAGTCTGTCATTTAGAATAGAAGGAGAGATAAAGGTCTTCCCAAACAAACAAAAACTGAAGGAATTTGTCACCACTAAACCAGCCCTACAAGAGATCCTAAGGGGGATCCTGTGAGACAAAGTACCAGAGACATTGCTACAAGCATAAAACATACAGACATCACAATGACTCTAAACCCGTATCTTTCTATAATAACACTGAATGTATATGGATTAAATGCGCCAACCAAAAGACATAGGGTATCAGAATGGATAAAAAAACAAGACCCATCTATTTGCTGTCTACAAGAGACTCATTTGAGATCTGAGGACACTTTTAGATTGAGAGTGAGGGGATGGAGAACTATTTATCATGCTACTGGAAGCCAAAAGAAAGCTGGAGTAGCCATACTTATATCAGACAAACTAGACTTTAAATTAAAGGCTGGAACAAGAGATGAACAAGGGCATTATATAATAATCACAGGGTCTATCCATCAGGAAGAGCTAACAATTATAAATGTCTATGCGCCGAATACAGGAGCCCCCAAATATATAAAACAATTACTCATAAACATAAGCAACCTTATTGATAGGAATGTGGTCATTGCAGGGGACTTTAACACCCCACTTACAGAAATGGATAGATCATCTAGACACATGGTCAATAAAGAAACAAGGGCCCTGAATGATACATTGGATCAGATGGACTTGACAGATATATTTAGAACTCTGCATCCCAAAGCAACAGAATATACTTTCTTCTCGAGTGCACATGGAACATTCTCCAAGATAGATCATATACTGGGTCACAAACAGCCCTTCATAAGTTTACAAGAATTGAAATTATACCATGCATACTTTCAGACCACAATGCTATGAAGCTTGAAATCGACCACAGGAAAAAGTCTGGAAAACCTCCAAAAGCATGGAGGTTAAAGAACACCCTACTAAAGAATGAGTGGGTCAACCAGGCAATTAGAGAAGAAATTAAAAAATATATGGAAACAAATGAAAATGAAAATAGAACAATCCAAACGCTTTGGGATGCAGCGAAGGCAGTCCTGAGAGGAAAATACATTGCAAGCCAGGCCTATCTCAAGAAACAAGAAAAATCCCAAATACAAAATCTAACAGCACACCTAAAGGAAATAGAAGCAGAACAGCAAAGGCAGCCTAAACCCAGCAGAAGAAGAGAAATCATAAAGATCAGAGCAGAAATAAACAATATAGAATCTAAAAAAATGGTAGAGCAGATCAACGAAACCAAGAGTTGGTTTTTTGAAAAAATAAACAAAATTGACAAACCTCTAGCCAGGCTTCTCAAAAAGAAAAGGGAGATGACCCAAATAGATAAAATCATGAATGAAAATGGGATTATTACAACCAATCCCTCAGAGATACAAACAATTATCAGGGAACACTATGAAAAATTATATGCCAACAAATTGGACAACCTGGAAGAAATGGACAAATTCCTAAACACCCACACTCTTCCAAAACTCAATCAGGAGGAAATAGAAAGCTTGAACAGACCCCTAACCAGCGAAGAAATTGAATCGGTTATCAAAAATCTCCCAACAAATAAGAGTCCAGGACCAGGTGGCTTCCCAGGGGTGTTCTACCAGACGTTTAAAGCAGAGATAATACCTATCCTTCTCAAGCTATTCCAAGAAATAGAAAGGGAAGGAAAACTTCCAGACTCATTCTATGAAGCCAGTATTACTTTGATTCCTAAACCAGACAGAGACCCAGTAAAAAAAGAGAACTACAGGCCAATATCCCTGATGAATATGGATGCAAAAATTCTCAATAAGATACTAGCAAATGGAATTCAACGGCATATAAAAAGAATTATTCACCATGATCAAGTGGGATTCATTCCTGGGATGCAGGGCTGGTTCAACATTCGCAAATCAATCAACGTGATACATCACATTAACAAAAAAAAAGAGAAGAACCATATGATCCTGTCAATCGATGCAGAAAAGGCCTTTGACAAAATCCAGCACCCTTTCTTTTTTTTTTTTTTTTTTCCAACGTTTATTTATTTGTGGGACAGAGAGAGACAGAGCATGAACGGGGGAGGGACAGAGAGAGAAGGAGACACAGAATCGGAAAACGGCTCCAGGCTCTGATCCATCAGCCCAGAGCCTGACGCGGGGCTCGAACTCACGGACCGTGAGATCGTGACCTGGCTGAAGTCGGACGCTTAACCGACTGCGCCACCCAGGCGCCCCCCAGCACCCTTTCTTAATAAAAACCCTTGAGAAAGTCGGGATAGAAAGAACATACCTAAAGATCATAAAAGCAATTTATGAAAAGCCCATAGCTAACATCATCCTCAAGGGGGAAAAACTGAGAGCTTTTTCCCTGAGATCAGGAACACGACAGGGATGTCCACTCTCACCGCTGTTGTTTAACATAGTGCTGGAAGTTCTAGCATCAGCAATCAGACAACAAAAGGAAATCAAAGGCATCAAAATTGGCAAAGATGAAGTCAAGCTTTCGCTTTTTGCAGATGACATGATATTATACTTGGAAAACCCGACAGACTCCACCAAAAGTCTGCTCGAACTGATACATGAATTCAGCAAAGTTGCAGGATACAAAATCAATGTACAGAAATCAGTTGCATTCTTATACACTAACAATGAAGCAATAGAAAGACAAATAAAGAAACTGATCCCATTCACAATTGCACCAAGAAGCATAAAATACCTAGGAATAAATCGAACCAAAGATGTACAAGATCTGTATGGTGAAAACTATAGAAAGCTTATGAAGGTAATTGAAGAAGATATAAAGAAATAGAAAGACATTCCCTGCTCATGGATTGGAAGAATAAATATTGTCAAAATGTCAATACTACCCAAAGCTATCTACACATTCAATGCAATCCCAATCAAAATTGCACCAGCATTCTTCTCGAAGCTAGAACAAGCAATCCTAAAATTCATATGGAACCACAAAAGGCCCCGAATAGCCAAAGTAATTTTGAAGAAGAAGACCAAAGCAGGAGGCATCACAATCCCAGACTTTAGCCTCTACTACAAAGCTGTCATCATCAAGACAGCATGGTATTGGCACAAAAACAGACACATAGACCAATGGAATAGAATAGAAACCCCAGAACTAGACCCACAAACGTATGGCCAACTCATCTTTGACAAAGCAGGAAAGAACATCCAATGGAAAAAAGACAATCTCTTTAACAAATGGTGCTGGGAGAACTGGACAGCAACATGCAGAAGGTTGAAACTAGACTACTTTCTCACACCATTCACAAACATAAACTAAAAATGGATAAAGGACCTGAATGTGAGACAGGAAACCATCAAAACCTTAGAGGAGAAAGCAGGAAAAGACCTCTCTGACCTCAGCTGTAGCAATGTCTTACTCGACACATCCCCAAAGGCAAGGCAATTAAAAGCAAAAGTGAATTACTGGGACCTTATGAAGATAAAAAGCTTCTGCACAGCAAAGGAAACAACCAACAAAACTAAAAGGCAACCAACAGAATGGGAAAAGATATTTGCAAATGACATATCGGACAAAGGGCTCGTATCCAAAATCTATAAAGAGCTCACCAAACTCCACACCCGAAAATCAAATAACCCAGTGAAGAAATGGGCAGAAAACATGAATAGACACTTCTCTAAAGAAGACATCCGGATGGCCAACAGGCACATGAAAAGATGTTCAACGTCGCTCCTTATCAGGGAAATACAAATCAAAACCACACTCAGATATCACCTCACGCCAGTCAGAGTGGCCAAAATGAAGAAATCAGGAGACTATAGATGCTGGAGAGGATGTGGAGAAACGGGAACCCTCTTGCACTGTTGGTGGGAATGCAAATTGGTGCAGCCGCTCTGGAAAGCAGTGTGGAGGTTCCTCAGAAAATTAAAAATAGACCTACCCTATGACCCAGCAATAGCACTGCTAGGAATTTACCCAAGGGATACAGGAGTACTGATGCATAGGTGCACTTGTACCCCAATGTTTATAGCAGCACTCTCAACAATAGCCAAATTATGGAAAGAGCCTAAATGTCCATCAACTGATGAATGGATAAAGAAATTGTGGTTTATATACACAATGGAATACTATGAGGCAATGAGAAAGAATGAAATATGGCCTTTTGTAGCAACGTGGATGGAACTGGAGAGTGTGATGCTAAGTGAAATAAGCCATACAGAGAAAGACAGATACCATATGGTTTCACTCTTATGTGGATCCTGAGAAACTTAACAGAAACCCATGGGGGAGGGGAAGGAAAAAATAAAAAGAGGTTAGAGTGGGAGAGAGCCAAAGCATAAGAGACTGTTAAAAACTGAGAACAAACTGAGGGTTGATGGGGGGAGGGAGGGAGGGGAGGGTGGGTGATGGGTATTGAGGAGGGCACCTTTTGGGATGAGTACTGGGTGTTGTATGGAAACCAATTTGACAATAAATTTCATATATTAAAAAAAATAAAATTTCACATTGGTTTATCAATGAGAGGCAAAGAGGCAACACAACTACATGCTTTGCTACCAGGGCATTAAGGGAATGTCAGATTCACAGTGATTAATGACTGATTCAATTTGAAAGAACTGAAATAATTGTTCACTGATCATGATACACAACTGTTATTTATATAGTGATTTATAGATTGATGGATTGAAAAGCTAACATACCATGGTAGCTTGAGTTTGAACCATGCTGTTGTGGACTCATGTCATTTAAATAAATTGTGGCAACAAATTTGTGCATATCAGAACTGTGCGAAGGACTGCCTGCATCTATTAGAAATGAGGTATCAAATCTTATTTTTCAGTGTGTCACCATTATATGATAAAATAACAACAGGCTACTTCAAATACATGATTTATTTGTTTTATCAGCTCTGCAAGTATCCAAATTTAGTTTAGAATTTGCTTGAAGGCTGCATAGAGAAAGAAACTAAAAGTTAGCCTCTTGCTTGAAGAGTTGAATATACTATGGACATTTGCCAACTGAAAGATGTTTTTCTGCTGATATTCATTATAATTTCAGAGACAAGTTATGGTAATTTGATTTAATTATATAAATGTTAACATTTGCTCAGCCCAGCAAAAAATATATAGGAAAACATTTAGAAAAAAATTTAAATGGAATTTCAAATCAATGAGTAAAGAATGGAGACTTTACTCCAAACAAATGGAGTTGGGTTATCTGGATATCTAATTTGGAAAAAAATGAAGCTACTTCTCACCTCATACAACATATGGAAAAAGCCAATGGATTAAAGATATAAATATAAAGAACAAAATCATGCAGTATAGAAGAAAGACATAGTCTATTTTTATAATATTAGGATATAGGAGTTTTTGTAACCATTAGAAGATTATGCTTCTGATCTTTCCCACTAAATCTCTTTCCCCACATCTCTCCTGTCTCAGTATCTAGCAACTCCATTGTTCCAGTACCTTAGGAAAAAAACTTTAGAGTTATCCATGATATCTCTCCTCCCATATTCCATAAGCAAATCTTTCTGGCTTGCCCTGGATCCAAACCATCAAGATATCAGGTCTGTATTATTTAAATAGTGTTATAACTGGTCTGTTTTCATCCTTATTCCTCTGTGATCTGGTTCCAAAATAGGAGCTATGATATATTTTTAAATTTAAGTACAATCATGTTACTCCTTCCAGTCACTCCCCATTTCATTCAGTAGTAAAATCCCTTACTATGATCCACAAGGGCTCTAATCTATCTCCCATTACCCACCTGATCTCATCACCTACTTAGTTTCACCTCACTCACTCTGCTTAATCCACCCTAGTCACGTTTATGTACCTCAGACATGTCAGATACGCTCCCACCTCAGGGTCTTCGAATGACTCATTCCCTCACTGCATGTCACTTGATCAACTGTTATTAGAGCAGCTTTCCCTCACTACTCTATTTCAAAATGTAGCAATTCTCAGCAATTCCTATACCCAAGTTATGATAGCTAGGTCCGGAGCAGATATATAGTATGAATTTTTTTTGGTGTAAATAAAACTATAAGATACCTGTATTTGGAAGATGCAGCATCATTTCATGAATCAGTAACTGAGGAAAAATGCTTCCAATTATAATTGTAAGATGCTTTCCATTGTAAGATGCACCTCAATATCAGAGATTTTGAATATAAAAAATTGAGTCTTAAACTGATAAAATACTGGGGCGCCTGGGTTGCTCAGTCAGTTGAGCATCCAACTTGGGCTCAGGTCATGATCTCACAGTCCGTGAGTTTGAGCCTGCATCAGGCTCTGTGCTCACAGCTTGGAGCCTGGAGCCTGCTTCGGATTCTGTGTCTCCTGCTCTCTCTGCCCCTCCCCCACTCACACTGTCTGTCTCTCTCTCTTCCCAAAATAAATAAACATTAAAAATATTAAAAAAAAAATAAAATTGATGAAATACTTATCATACATACATGCTTACATGTGCATAAAATGTCTTTTCTGGGGGCACCTGGGTGGCTCAGTCGGTTGAGTCTCCGACTTTGGCTCAGGTCATGATCTTGCAGTTAGTGAGTTAAAGCCGCATGTTGGGCTCTGTGCTGACAGCTCAGAGGCTGGAGCCTGCTTCAGATTCTGTGCCTCCCCCTCTCTCTGGCCCTCCCCTGCTCACTCTCTGCCTCTCTCTCTCTCTCTCTCTCTCAAGAGTAAATAGACATTAAAAAGAATTTAAAAAAGTCTTTTGTGAACAACTATTAAAAATAATAAGAACTATGAATTTGAGGTATGTATATGTGTGGAAAAAGGACTTTTTGTTTCACATTGTTTCATACTGCTTGATTTTTAAAATCAAGTTTATTGATTACTATTAATATAAAACTTTATAAGACAAAAATCTAGATGTACTTATGTTTTGACCTAGACACTTTCAGGAATCTATACAGTATAACTAATTATACATGTGTCCACAGATATGTCTAAGAATATTCATTATGATATTATTTGCAACAACAGAATATCATGCAAATATTAAAAATAATGTACAGTGACAACAAAAATTGTCTAATATATATTAAAAAAGAAAGATTAAAAGATATAAATGATAAAGCAAATATAGGATAGCATGTATTCTATAATTCTACACACATACAATATATGTAGAAAAAACAAAACAAAATTTTGTATATATACATAAAAATGTATAGTAAGGGATTCAAATTTACACACTAATTATTATCAGTGGATTTCTATAGGGAAGGGAATGGAATAAAGAAAATACGTTATGAAGGAAATTTTCACTTTTACCCTTGACATGTCTGTATTATTATTATTTTTTTAATGTCATGTATTGCTGGTAAAATTTAAATAGAACAGAAAAATTCAGAATCCTTTCAATAGACTTTACACTGGTAATCTATAGTTAATATGCAGAGATTTCTCTTGATTATCTCTTACAATAAGTTGATTGACTACACAATCAAACTAAAAGCTTTTTGTATACTGTTAAAAAGAAATGATCAAATTCCACATGAGTAAAATCATTGAACAACAACAACAAAAAAAAGCAAGAAACAGACTTTTAAATATAGACAACAACCAGATGTTTACCATAAAGGATGTGGGTGGGGGGATGGGTTAAATAGATGACAGGGATTAAGGAGGGCATTTGTGATGAGCATGGGGTGTTGTATGGAAGTGTTGAATCACTACACTGTACACCTGAAACCAATATAACATTGTATGTAATCATACTGGAATTAAAATTAAAAATAATAATTTTTTTTTAAAAATTAAAAAATAAAAAGGACAGCTTAAAAGGAAATAAAACATTATTCAGTAAATTCATATCTCAGTGGGAATTTTCATTACTTCCATGCAAGTTTAGTAACACTATTCTTTTTCTAATACTTCCTAGCTTTGTAGTCTGACTGAATGATTAAACAATATTATAAGACAAACAATTGACTAGGAGAAAACATCTGTAACATATATAATAGACAATGTATGCATCTCTCCTGGCTAAAAAGTACTTCCCCAAATCAGTAGGACCTATCACCTTTTTACATGGAATTAAGAAGGTATCAAATATTTGCTGAGTCTAATGATTCCAAAATACATCCTAAATTTGATTGGTGGAGAAACACTACCAAAGTTTTCACACTGACTAGGGGCATAGAGGGGCATGTAAAACTGTTTTAAGAGAACTACCTCCGATATGCAGTTAGGAATACTACAGCACTTTCATTAATTGCGTAAGTTACTTTGTTTATATAAGTCTCTTCATATTCGTTTATAATAATATTAGGATACAGATCAACAATTCTGTCACTAAAAAGGAAAAATACGCCTTTGGTTTACTGAAATATACTCAGAGATTAAGATAGAGGGAAAACAAAGAAATCAGAATGTCTCCCCCCTCTTTTTGGATTGGCTACAAACCCTACAAGTATCTCCTTACAAAATAAGAGAAAACAGAAGGAATGAATTTCTAGAATATACCATGTCATTCTATAGTTTGTTTAATGAAGAATTAGGAATGAGCACAGTATTTTAAAAAAATCACATCTGCTCAGGCATATGCATGGAGTAGAATTACCTTTGGGCCAGGAAGACCTGGAAGACCAATGCCTGAAATACCAGGATCACCTTTTTCTCCTTTCTGTCCAGGTAATCCTGGGGAGCCAGGTTGTCCAGGAACTCCAGGAGATCCAGGAGACCCTTTCACACCCTGAGGGCCTGTTGAACACATGTAACATGCATTTTTTTTTTACAAAATATTCTTTATTTATGGCACATCTATGATGCATATGACCAAGGGAAAAGATTTTTTAAAAAAGAACTCTGCAAATTCTGAGTTAAAAATAATCCTTTATAACTAGGATTATTTAAAAGCCTACTTTTCAAGGAAGTTTAGGTGAAAGGGGTACAGCTAGAGAAAAGATACATGTTTGTTGATTCTTACTCTTAATGTTTCTAAAACTCTGTCCATTAATTCCCACTTCAAATATTTGTGTAATGGGAGAGCTCTATCCACGGATTACCTTAGTAATTGCATCAGTTTGATTTTATCCACAACCAGCCTCTATTTTGATAACAAATTTTCCAAAGCCATCTTCCATTGGTGGGATTAAATATTTGGGAGACTGCCATCACTCACCTGGAAAACCCATATCACCAATGCTTCCTTTAAGTCCAGGAGGTCCTGTAAGTCCTGGCTTCCCAGGGAGACCAGGGTTACCTTTGGGACCTAGAAAAGTCAAATTGGTTAAATTAAGATAAGTCAGCAATATTGAAGTTGCCTGGTTTCTTGGAGTGGGCTGTAATTATAATGCAAGCATGGGATTGGATGGATCAAATCTTAATACCTGATTAAGTTCCACAGATCTAACTCAGCATAAAACAGGCAAGAGATACCTAGGAAATCTCCTTGGGAACATATTACAATATAATCATGGTGATAGAGGTCTCCTAATTCAAATTAGTTTTAAAAATGCAAAAATTTTACCAGGACATCTGGTGTCTTGCCCTAAAACATTTCCAGTTGGAAACAAGGTTCTATTTGTTGTATGTGTGTAACTACCCTTACTGTATTTATCACAGATAAATCCAATGTAATGAGTCTGCTTTAAAAGATTCATAAATGGCTTTCCCATGTAAGTCTGATATTATGAAACTGGCAAATGGAAAGTGGTATCCTGTTATGATATATTCCCAGTTCATGAGGCCAGGGATAGATGAAGATTGATGGAGAAGTACTATACTGTCACCTCCAACAGTCCTGGCTGCTGTGTTCAGACATTCTTCCTAGAGCTTAAGTGCCTAAGCTGTGCGGTGTTACCTAGGTATTTTCTAAGGACCACAATGTTGCCTTAAACATTTTTTCTTTTTTTTTCTTCCACACTGGCTTCCAACTCAGGGAAGAGAATACAGAAGATATGAAGGATAAAAAGGAAGAGAATTTCTCTTTCCAACTATATTAAGGCAACGTAGTAGAGTCTAGAGCAGAATAACTGACCTGAAGGACGCTTATGAGGATGGAGACTAGCTTCTCTTAATTCCTTAGGAGCCTAACTAAATAAAGTGGCTTAAGAAGCAGCAAGAAAGAGTTTTATTAGAAATAAGGAAAAAATCCATGCGGCCTCTGAGGGTGATTCATGCTGAAACAGACTACCAAGGTAGGTTGTAAAATTTTCATCCCTAGAAACTTTAAAAAATAGAATCAGCAGCCACCTTTACGTGGTTTAATGATTGACTTGTCTGAAGGCAAAAACTAAAAAAAGGTAAATTTCTCAGCGCCTATCAGATAACTGTCTCATTTACATATGTTTCAACGTACGTAAATAAAACACAGCACCTTATTTGGATATACTTCTGATTCTGTATACACCCTCACTGCGTCAAAAAGAAGAAATTGAGCAAAAAAATATTCTACAAATCTTGTCAGTTGACGCTTGGGCCAAATGGCAACATTTTTGCCAAAAAAAGAGCTCCAAATCTCAGTAGTTACCCAAGCATCTTGTCATGAAAAGATCCAAAACATCATCACATATGATAAATACATAATAATTTTTCTAGGGTTTGAGATCAGTCATTATATTGCTACAGGTGGTCTATCATACTTACCTGATGGTCCTGGTAATCCAGGTTGTCCACTTAGTCCAGGTTGCCCTGGGTCTCCAGGCAAACCCTGGTAACCTTTTGGACCCGAAACTCCAGGAATACCTTCCAAGGATGAGTAGAGGGAAGACAAGTTAGGTTTATGGGCTAAATGGGTGATGGGTATTAAGGAAGGCACCTGTTAGGATGAGCACCGGGTGTTATATGTAAGTGATGAATCAATAAAGTCTACTCCTGAAATCAATATTACACTATATGTTAACTAACTAGAATTTAACTATAATAAAATTTTAAAAAATCTTAACCATAAAAAAATAATTTGACAAGGCAAGCAACCCAAATTCTGAACTATGAATGAAATACAGGAACCCATGATATTCTGATATAGCATGAACCAAATAGCACTGGACACATACTAAACTCCTCCACTTTTTATTGAGCTATCATTAAGAAATTCAACGCACTCATTACTGAAGTCACTTTCCTCTTTGGGCCTCAGTTTCTTACACTGTAAAATGAAGGAACTGGAGCAGATTATCTTTAGACTATCTCTTAGATTCTACAACTATCTTTAATAGCTGTATTATATTATAATAGAGTTTACTGCTTCTTATTTTACAGAAGGCATAATTGAAAGAGAAGTCTTATAAGGAGTCATTCAAGAAAGATATCTCATTTTAGCAATACAAAAAATGGGGCAACCCTGCCTCTTTTCTGACAACATACAAAACTATAGTAATGTCTTAAACTCTTTTGAGAAAAAAAATCCCACCAAGTCCTGCTCATAGGGAAACATAACATCTGTGTACACACACACACACACACACACACACACACGAACAATATTAACGTTTACAAACCAAAAAGAGCCACAAACTTTACTATAAGCTGCAAATAAACACAGCTAGTTTTAAAGTTCCATGTTTTTTTTTGAAAGGCTATTCTATATAGATTAGATTGTAAGTACTTTATTTGATTCATGCTTATCTACATGTTCTGATGCCTTGTTATATGTTACAGTTTTGTAAAACGAAAAAAGAATTTTGTATTTAAAAAATCAATGTTGGGGTGCCTGGGTGGCTCAGTTGGTTAAGCATACAACTTCAGCTCAGGTCATGATCTTGCTGTCTGTGAGTTTGAGCCCCACGTCGGGCTCCGTGTTGTCAGCTCAGAGCCTGGAGCCTGTTTCAGATTCTGTGTCTCCCTCTCTCTCCCTGCCCCTCCCCAACTCACATTCTGTTTCTCAAAAATGAATAAACATTAAAAAAAAATAAAAATAAAAAAAAAATCAATGTTATACTTCTTATTTGTTTCTAGTAAAATAACAATAGTAACACAGTTGTTCCCTAAACCTACTTTCAGCAACTTCCCCCAGGGCTGAGATTGGCTCTTCGTAGTCTAATACTTGTTATTCTTCCATGGCAGAATAACAATGAACTGCATTTAGAGCCAAGTATGATATGGATATCAAAACACTGCAGGGCAACAATATACCACTCATTCCCATCTGGTTTCATGGGAAAAAAATTAAAGGACCAGCAAATTTCCTAAGCACTGAAATCTGTTTTCCAAGTGATTCTGGCCATATATCCATTTCTCTCAACCACATCCTGTACTACTTTCTGGAAAGCCTGAAAATGACTGCCTTAAGTCTATTTTAAGACTTCATAGTTTGTGATAGATTAAACTACAAAGAAAATACTTAAATAAAAGTTGATCACTGAAATAGTACAAATCAGGTGAAAATTTTCATTACCAAAAATTGATACATCTAAGTGCCTTTTGTTGGTGACTCCTATGCTACAAGTCAACTTTTCATGATATTAAAAATTAAACTTCAGATATACCAGTAAACACATTCACGAATAAATACATTCACTCACCTGGTAATCCAGGGTCCCCCTTCTCTCCTTTTGAGCCCAGCAGATCTGGATCCATTGGTCCAGGAGGGCCTGGAAGGCCAGGCTCTCCTTTACCACCTTTTTCTCCTACAGGGCCAGGAGGTCCTGGCTGACCCTGAAAACCATTATCACCTAAAACCGACATGTGTGTGGAGGACAACAGATCAGATTCATCCTTCCAAGATTAATGCATATAAACATTATTCATATGTTCCACAGTTTGGTAGGTCACTGACCATCCAAAACACTTATGCGCCATGGTTATTGTCTATGAATAACTTGAATTCACACACATTTTTATACTCAAATAACACTTCATATATTTTCTGGGGTTCTTTGACAATTATAGGAATTGTAAAAAAAATCAAAATTTAATACCTATATTTTGTTATTTTGAGCTGAGCATTTACCACATTTCATGGTATTCAAATAATACATGCCACCACATTGAAAACAGAACCTATTTAAATGCCATGTCACATACAAACAAACACAAGTAGGGCACCTGGGTGGCTCAGCTGGTTGAGCATCTGACTCGATTTTGGCTCAGGTCATGATTTCATGGTTCTCATGGGATCAAGCCCTGCATTGGGCTCTGCAATGATAGCATTGAGCCTGCTTGAGATTCTCTCTCTCTCTCTCTCTCTCTCTCTCTCTCTCTCTCCCTCTCTGCCCCTCTCTCACTTGCATGCACCCACGCTCTCTCTCAAAATAAATAAAGAAATAAACATTTAAAAACTTAAAAAAGAATATACAAGCAAGCATTGCTCATTTTAAAGCAGTCAAATAAAAATGTTTTGTATTGACATAAAAGATGTTAAATTTTCTCTCTTACATGCATCTGCCGCCAACTCTGAATATTACCTTTGAGACCAGGAACACCACTCCTGCCAGGAATTCCCAAAGGTCCTGGTGGGCCTGGAGGTCCCATCATACCCATTTCACCTTTGGCACCTTTGAAGAATATAAATAATTAACTTTTACCTTTCCTTGACCTTGGAAAGATAAAAGGTAAGTTTTAAGATGGCAGTTGGAAGACCTGAGGGTTGGAGGGAAGGTAAGTTTTAAGATGGCAATTGGAAGACCTGAGGGTGGGAGGGAAGGCACTAAGTCTTACCCCTTTTCAACTGTTGTAACCATAGTGACCACTATTGCCAATACCTATGAATATGAAGACTCACTGTGGTTGCTTATCTCCAAAGATGACCTCACAATGCACCACACTTACCAGTATACACACCCTTGTGTAGCCTTCTCCCCTTGAATTTGGGCTGACTCTGTGCCTTGTCCTTGACTAAGTGACGCTGTGACTCCCAAAGCTAGATCATAAGAAGTCTTGTGGCTTTCACCTGAGGTTCTTGGAACACTCGGTTTTGGTTTGGGGGATTCTCTTGTTTGGAAGCCAGCTGCCTTTAGAAGGAGAGCAACTACCCTGACTTTATCATAATATAACAATCCTAAGCCATGTGAAGAAACATTATGGATAATCAGAGACATGTGAAGAGGCCAAGGTACACTCAGGTGTCAGAGAAATGCCATTCTGGAAGTAGATCCTTCATCCCAACCGCTCCAGTTGATGCCATCTGGATCAGAGATAAATGACCCCATTCAAATCATGCCTTAATTCCTGACCCACAAAATCTTGAACAAAATAAAAAAGGTTGATTTAAACCATTAAATTCTGGGGTAATTTTCTATACAGCAATATGTAACAAGAAATCTCCCAGAGAAAAAGTATAATGTAAATAACAAAGTGAGTCTCTTGAAAAGACATTTAACACTTTTCCTTAAGGACTAGGTCAATCCAGAAAAGTACGACAAAGGAATAATATAATGGAATCATAAGAGTTTTAACTTACTGAATCCAAAACCTGAGAAAACTTTAAATAAATTACCTGGAAATCCAGAGGCACCTGCTTTTCCTGGAATCCCTGGTGATCCTGGGGGTCCCATAGGACCGGGTGCTCCAGGAATTCCTGGACTGCCTCTCTCACCAGGGGGTCCTGGAACATCAAACCCAGGAGGTCCTGGATCTCCCTTCTCTCCTGGTATTCCATGTAAGCCTAGTTAATACAACACCAATATTAACCAGTTTTGAAGTAGTTTTAAGAGATGTGTCTGATCATTTTTCTAGCAAACAAGTGACAGACTCCTTTCTATAACAAACCTAACAGTGAGTCAGAGATTCTTTTGGTATCATGCACATAAAATGACCTAACCATCAAACTTCAGGATTTTCAGGTACATTTCTCTATGAAAGTGCTTCTCAAATTATTTCTGGTGAAGGACGAATCTTTTCTTAATTCTTGGTCAATCCTGGACTAATATTTTTCATAAAATATAGTAAAATGACTAAAAGAACTAAAATAAAAAAACCAGAGACATACATAATACATGTCTACCTTCGGCTATTAAATTCAACAACTACAATTACACTGTCAAATTGCTATAAAAGTTTCTAAATGCTTACTCTCAGTTTCTTTTAATTCCAATGCAGACTGGTAACAAGTAGTTTGTGATTTGACATTGGTCCGTTGACTGCATTTGGATTTGCATTGCTCTAAGGTACTATGGATTATTGGGCTATATTTCCATAATCCATAAGAATGATTAATTACTGAATAAGCCCATTGCATGGACCTTTTTGACTTTATTTTAACCTCATTTTACAGGTTGTTTTAATAATACATTACCATAAGTTTTTGTTGTTAAATTTTGTTTCCCAGTATTCCAACCAGGATTTTACAGAAAAAATATGACATTGAAAAAATGCTTAACCTTAGTAAGTTTTGTAAGACTGAACTACTCCAAGACACAAGATGGTTAGAATATAGGGAAAAGAATTACTCTACAAACACAGAGCAAGTTCCCGCTCCAATACCTATCAGCTATGTGACTTAGTGAGTCACTTAATATTGTTGATCTACATCTGGGGATACAACTGACTGGAAGCTAGAGGCTGAGCCAGGTGACCATTCCAAGGGTCCCTTCAACAATAAGACCTAATTTTATTGTTGAAGCTTCATAGACAATTATTTTTATAATAGAGCAAGATGCTAGGATTTTAAGATCTGTTTGGTGTCATATACCAGCATGTCCTTAAACCAATAAAATTCACTTCGAAGATTAGAGAATTCCGTTTAGTTGGCACAGTGGTGATGGTTCCAATGCTGTCATTTCATAAAAAAATACTATAAAAAGGGGAGAGAGATTTTATATTATTGTATTTGTGAAGTATGATACCTAAAAATGAGCACTATTATAGCTCTATATGGATTGCTGCCTATTGTTATATTCCAACTAGTTTTTGACAGCTGAGGTTTTGAGATAAATAATTTGTCCTTTGAAATATGCTCCACAAAAGAATGAAAAGAAACCAAAGACTTAAGTCTGGAGAAATCTTGTTTGTTTTTCATGTTTAAAGCTTTACTTTAAGATCCAGCTTTTGGGAAAGAACTACAGTACCTGGTAGGCCTGAAGTTCAAGAGGCAGGAGTTACAGTTTAGTAGCAAGATGAACTACCCAGGCAGAAGCAAGTTGCCAAAAGATTGATTAGGTTAGGAGACAAAACTAAGCATGTTAAGATGAGAACAAAAACGTCTACAAGTAGAAGTTATTAGATACTGATTCATGACTGTCATATATCAGTAATGAGTAAAGAAACTTACTGTAGGCATTCATTAAGGTGTTCATATACCATATTCTATAAATGAGATGTATTTGCCAACAGAGACACACTAAAATATTTACATTCACAAAAAGTAATGCTGTCTTTTTTAAGGTATCATTTTATTTATTTTTATTTTTATTACTTGTTTTATTTATTTTTTATTTTTTTAAATTTACATCCTCTTTGATGAAAATCAGCTTTACATTTTTATCTCTGATCCTTATATTACTTTGAATAACCCTTTTGGAACTTAAGCTCCTAAAGATAAGTTAGAATTTAAAACTGAATTTGATGTTATACTATAACAGCTTAGGTACAGAGAATTCAATAATAATTAGTGGATGACTGTGATTAAACAAACCCGCATGTACTAGCAAAGATTTTTTTTATTGTTATTTGTAGTAGTAACAGATATTATGCTGTACTTTTCATAGCATAGATATTTTCCATGAATATTGTCAGAAATAGGCATCCTAGTAAGATCAAGAATTAAGATGATGAAATAAAAGAAATGACAAAACACAACAGAAATGATAAATTCATCCTTATATAATAATAGGAATTATATGGCTATATCTATAAAGGGTAAGTGCATGAGGGGTATACAGATGTGCTTAATTTATTGGCAGCTAAATGGAACCAGTTACTGAAAAAAGGGGAATAATTCAAAAACACATATTATCTGGGAGAACTTTACACACACACACACACACACACACACACACACACACAAACACACACACGCTAACTGAGGGTTTGATAGCTGAAAAAAAGTTAGAAAACTTCGTAGATGAAAATATGTTAGGAAACTTCATCTATGAAATGACATGACTAATTCCTTGTTTCTTTGTTTCACGTTAGTAGCAATGAGGTTGAACTGATTCAGTTATGTACTTTTTCCTGAGGCCAGGCAAGCATTATAATATATTTGGCTCAGGTTAGGGTATGATATGTGAACATGGAATTGAGTATATCTAACTGACCTCTAAAAGATTCACTAAAGCAGCGATCTCCTAGCTAATAGCCAGATCAAATAATAAGAATCAATAATTTCCATTTCTGCCCCGATGAGTAGGGCATGGAATGAAAAGCATTTTGCTTATCCTTTGGCATTTTTTTCTTTAATTTCCCTGCTGTCAAATGAGGAATTGATAATTCAACAGTTCCTTAATTTATAAACATGCATTAAACTGTGTATCCTGCCTTGGAAAGGAGAATGACAAATAGTAAAGTTTAATTAAATTACAGCAGAACGCTGGAGTCAAAAATGCTTGAAAAGCATAATGCAAACATTTTATACTGGGCAGATGACAATATAGAATATTTTGCATTACGTTTTCTACTGCAAAATGAAACACAGCAAGTATATTAAATAAGCTTATTAGAAAACATTAGTAGCTAGAATTTTAGCCATGCAGTCTAAGTCAGGTGTATCAAAATATAAGTAACAGCCTTCCTGATCACCCTTTCATTTAGATGTATGGACAGAAATTACAATGTTTTTGAAATGGGCTAAGATAATTTTCTGCTTTGGTGATATAAAAAAATTTATATAAAAAGTGAGTATATGTGGCTAGTATTAAATATAAAATGTGGTCTATCCTATAGTAAAAAAAATCTGTGATTTGATAACATATCTATATTAATAAGAGTGCATTGAATACATTTTCATGACAGTTGCTATTAACTTCATTTGTTGAACCATATTAGTTAAGAGCTTGACTTCTATGGCAAAGCATATATTTACAGAAGAAAGAGATGAGATTAAATCAGCAACATTATTTTTCCCCTGCCTGTCCTATCTAGACTTTATAAATTAATATACCTATATATACATAAGTTAAAAAGCAGAGAACATTGGAAGAATGAAATATTTAGAGTATTAGCTAAATTTGAGAAAGCATAAACCACAAATAGATGTATTCTTATTTTGTTCAGCTTGTTATTAACAGTAGTATTTCCACTCTTGTTTAGCTGTGATTTAAGAATTCAGAATGCTTACAAAACCTCATGCAATTTTGGGAAATAAAAGAAATGACAAAACACAACAGAAATGATAAATTCATTTTAGCCATCTTTGTGGAAAAGCAGGCCAAGACTATAATGACCAAACCTAAAAATTGTTTTTTCTCAAGATCCTTTCGCTGCGTTACTTGAACAGAATGGTTTTTTCATAAGTGTTGAAGCAGCTACAACAACCTGGTTTGAACAACCTGGTTCAAAGCAACACTGTAAGTTTTCTTATTTTTAAGTCAGTAGTAGTGACATGTTAGGGGCCATTAAAAAAAGGTACAATGTGCCATAAAATAAAATATTTAAACAGGAAATAAGCTAAAATAACCTTTACTTCCAGACTTTTTATATTGTTAATTGGTGTTTCTAGATTTTAGCATAATAATTAACAAAATATCTATTGTTATTTAAGGGCAGAAAATATATTTCTACTGTAAGTCTACATGTAAGTCATCTGACATATTCATGTAAGTTAAGGAATGATTAAGTTTTTCATATTTGTTTTAACTTCAGGAATTATTACATTGCTTTACAGTAACATACCGGCTCAAGAGTGGCCCTTACTGTGCATAACCAGATGGCTCAGAATCCACAAAACTCAAGTAAACTCTCACACAAACGTAGAGGAACAATATGATTCTCTATCAGGTTACCAGCTGACAAAACTTGTTTTGCCTATGTATATAAAAAAAGCTTAGGGGCGCCTGAGTGGCTCAGTCAGTTAAGTGTCAGACTTCAGCTCAGGTCCTGATCTCATGGTTTGTGAGTTTGAGCCCCATGCCAGGCTCTATGCTGATAGCTCGGAGCCTGGAGCGTGCTTCAGATTCTGTGTCTCCCTCTCTCTTTCCCTTCCCCACTTGCGCTCTGTCTCTCAAAAATAAACAAACAGTAAAAAACTTAAAAAAAAAAAACAATTTAAAAAAAGTTTACCGAGCTTATGAGTTGCAAAGCAACTGCTGATTTAGGGGCAAAGGGGGAAAAATTCAACGCACTTGTTTAATTTAAAAAAGAAAAAGAAATGAGAATGCCTAAAAAATATTTTTAACAGAATGTTAAATGTGCAAAGAAATGTTAAAAGATTCCACAAAGGTCTATTAATTCTGTACAGCTACTCAGATCTGAAATAATCAGCACTAGACTGTGATTCCAAGACTGCCACTAGCTTAATGACCGTATGCTGTGGCAACATACTGCAATGTGAAACTGTATTATTGTCAATAGATCAATTTTAAATGAACACGAAGGGAAAATATGGGATTAAAGTAGCTCTTATGCTGTGATCTATACTTTTTCAGTTTTACAATATTATACAAGTAGACATGTTATTCAAATCTGTTTTCTGGAAAACTGTTACATAGGTTGTACTTTACTGATGAGCTAACCAACCTCTAATAATGAGTGCTACAAAATGCACATTTATTTACTCCAATCTTACCAGGTTGGCCTACTGGTCCAGGAATCCCTGGTGGCCCTGGTGGTCCCTGAACACCTATCCCTGGAAGCCCAGGAGGTCCCATTGGCCCAGGTTGTCCATTTGGCCCAATATCACCTTTAAGAAATAAATATAGTTTAAATATTAAAAACAGCAACAATAGCTGAGTCACTAGTCATTAGGAACCACAACACCCATGTGAAAAGGCACATCATAGTAAGCAGGGATCTTGAAAAGCTAACCAATCATAGAGCAAGAAAAGTATGCAGAAGTACTCACAGAAGATAATAGGAAATGAATTAAAAGTTACAGACTTATAATTTAACCTATGCTGAGCACTCAACCTCAATACCTAAAATCAAATTCACAAAATAGTACATAAGATTACAAACCACACATTTCTTTTGCCTGCAACTCATCTATAAGTATCTATAAGTTTGGGTAAGTATCTATAAGTATAAAATATATTTTCAAGTTGCTTTTTTAAGGTAGGTAACCTTTAACATCTTCTTATTTGTTAACTTGGGTCCATGTCCCATAAACAAGCTAAAGCCTGTCCCATCATCAGTAAAATACTTTGACCATAGAAACTTCACTGTCCCTCTATCTTCTGTCTCTCTTAGTTTAAAAAAATTTTTTTTACATATACTAAAACTCTCTAATGTACTCTGATGGGTTTTGACAAATGTATACTGTCATATAATCACCACCAACATCAAGATATATAAGATACATATATAGTGCCATCAAACCAAAAGGCTTCCTGTACCTGGTTGTAGTCAACTCCTCTCTACACTCTAATTCCCTGGCAACTGCTTGATCTGTTTTACGTCTTATAGTTTTTCCTTTTCCAGTATAGCATATAAATGCAATCATATAGTATGTAGCCTTTTGAGTATGTCTCCTCTCCCTTAACATAATGCATGATGCATCCAAGTTGCTGTACAAATCAGTAGCTTGTTACCTTTTATTGATGAATAGTATTCCATTATGCAAACATGCCACAATTCGTTCATCTATTCACCAGCTGAAGGAAACTGGGCTATTTCCAATTCTTGGCAATTATGAACAAAGCTGCTATGAACACTGACCTAGAGATTTTTGTGTGAAGTGTCACATTTTTTCTTGGAAAAATAACTAGGAGTGGGATTGCTGGGTCATGTGGTAAGGGTATGTTTATAAGAAATTGTCAAAATGTTTTTCTTTTTTTAAGTTTTTCTTTAAATTCCAGTTGGTTAACAGACAGTGTAGTATTAGTTTCAGGTATAGAATTTAGTGATTCATCACTTCCATACAACATCCAGTGTTCATCAAAAGTGCACTCCTTAATCTCCATCACCTATTTCCCCCATCCCCACATGCCCCCTCCCCTCTGGTAACCATCAGTTTGTTCTCTATGATTACGAGTCTGTTTCTTGGTTTGCCTTTCCTTTCCCCCCACCCATGTTCATTTGTTTTGTTTCTTAAATTCCACGTGAGTGAAATCATATGGTATTGGTTTTTCTTTGACTTATTTCGCTTAGTATAATACTCTCTAACTGCATCTATGTCTTTGCAAATGGCAAGGTTTCATTGTTTTTATGGTTTAGTAATATTCCATTATATATGTACCACCTTTTCTTTATTCATTCATTAGTCGATGGACACTTTGGTTGTTTCCATAATTGGGCTATTGTAGATAATGCTTCCATAAACATCGGGGCGCATGTGTCCCTTTTAATTAGTATTTTTGTATTCTTTGGGTAAATATCTAGTAGTGCAATTGCTGGATTGTAGGGTAGGTCTATTTTTAGTTTTTTGAGGAACCTCCATACTGTTTTCCAGAGTGGCTGCACAAGTTTGAATTCCCAAAAACAGTGCAAGAGTTCCCCTTTTCCACATCCTTGCCAACACCTGTTGTTTCCTGTGTTGTTGATTTTAGCCATTCTCACAAGTGTGAGGTGATATCTCACCGTGGTTTTGATTTGTATTTCCCTGATAATGAGTGATGTTGAATATCTTTTCATGTGTCTGTTGACCATCTGTATGTATTCTTTGGAAAAATGCCTATTCATATCTTTTGCCCATTTTAATTGGATTATTCATTTTTGGGTGTTGAGTTTGCTAAGTTCTGTACAGATATTGGATACTAAACCTTTGTCAGATATGTCATTTGCAAATATCTTCTCCCAAACTGTTTTTCAAAGTGGCTATAACATTTTGAATTCTAACTAGTAATGTATCAGTTCTAGTTACCCCACATTTTTGGCAGCACTTGGTATTGCCAGTTTTCCTTCTTTTTTGAAGCCTATTCTGACAGGATAAGAAATGGTATCTCATTGTAGTTTTGAATTGCATGTCCTAGATGACTGATTATATTGAAAATCTTTAGATGTGCTTACTATTCAGATACCTTCTTTGGTAAAGTATCCGTTCAAATCATTTGCCTGTATTTCCAAATTCAAATTTGGTTGTTTCCTAATTACTGACCTTGAAGAATTCTTTATATATTCTGGCAAAAAGTCCTTTTTGTCAGATACATGGTATGAAAGTACATTTTGTTTTAATTAAGTCCAATTTATCAATTTTTAAATGTACTGTTCTTTTGGTATTTTATCTAACAACTCTGCTCAACCTACAATCATAAAGAGTTTCTCCTATGCTTTCGTCTAAAATAAAGGATAATAAAGTACTGCCCATGGGCTAAATTTGGCCTGTAGGTTTCATTTTGAACTGCCTGTGAGCTAAGAATGGTTTCTACATTATTTAAAGTTGTTAAAAAGGAAAAAAATATTATATGACAAAACCCATAGGTGGCCCATAAAAACTAAAATATTTATTATTGGGCCCTTTATAGAAAATGTTTGCCTCTGTTCCAAAATTTTTTTTTATCATTTTAGGTTATATACTTAAGTCTATGATCCATTCTGAGTTAATTTCTGTATACGGTGTGAAGCGTGGGTTGAGGTTCATCTTTTTTGTTTTGTTTTACACATGGATGACCAATTGACTTAGCACCATTTGTTGAAAAAACTTATTCTTCTATTGAAATTGCCTTTTCCATTTGTCAAAAATCAAATTCTATAAGTCTATTCTTGGACTCCCTATGGCCTTCCATTGATCTGTATGTGTCTCTCATTTCACATATATCACACTATCTTAATCACTGTGGCTTTACATTAAGTTTGGAAATTAAATACTATGAATCCTCCAACTCTATACTTCTTTGTGAAATTATTTTGGCTATTCTAGGTCCTTTCCCTTTCCAAAAAAAATTTTGAATAAGAAACTACCGCGAATTTTGCTAGGAAACATGTTAAATCTATGAATAAACTTGGAGAAAACTGTTATGTTAACAATATTGAGCCTTCCAATTTATAAACACAAACGATCTTTCTATTTGTTTGGAGTTTGATTTCTGTCATAAGTGTTTTCTAGTTTTCCACATACAGACCTTGCACACATTTTTTAGAACTATACCTAAGTATTTCATGTTATTTTATTCTATTTCAAATAATGCTGTTCTGTGTAATTTTCATTTCTAGTTGCTCATAATAGCATGTAGAAATACAATTTACTTTTGTATATTTGCCTTGTATCCCATCAATTCTTAGTTCAAGGAGTTTTTTTTGTAGATTTTTGATTTTCCATATAGAAAATCAAGTCACCTATAAAGAAAGTTTTTTTTTTCTGCCTTTCCAATCTGTATGTCTTTTATTTCTATTTTGGGGGGGTTATTTAGTGATGAGTTTTTTTTTTAATTTAAATTTTCTTAGTTAAAATACATTGCAATATTAGTTTCAGGAGTAGAATTTAGTGATTCATCATAACAAGTGCCCTCTTTAGTACTCATTACACATCTAGACCATTTCCCACCCATCTCTCTCCATCAACCATCAGTTTGCTCTCTATCATTAAGAGGATCTTGTGTGTTTCCCTCTCTTCTCTGCTCCCCCCTTTTTATATGTTCATCTGTTTTGTTTCTCAAATTCCAGGTATGTGTGAAATCATATGGTATTTGTCTTTGACTTATTTCGCTTAGCATAATACATTCTAGTTCCATCCATGTCACTGCAAATGGCAAGACTTCATTCAGTTTGATGGTTGAGAAATATTCCACTGTGTGTGTGCGTGTGTGTACACACAACATCTTCTTTATCCATTTATCAGTCAATGGACATTTGGGCTCTCTCCATAGTTTGGCTATTATTGATAATGCTGCAATAAATATTGGGGTACATGTACCTATTTGAATCTGTATTTTTATATCCTTTGGGTAAATACCTATTAGTGCAATTGCTGGATGACAGGATAGTTCTGTTTTTAGTTTTCTGAGTAAACTCCATACTGTTCTCCAAAGTGGCTGCACCAATTTGTATTTCCACCAGCAGTGCAAGAAGGTTTCCCTTTCTCCACATCCTCACCAACACCTGCTGTTTCTTGTGTTGTTAATATTAGTCATTCTGATAGTGTGAGGTGGTATCTCATCTTTGTTTTGATTGTATTTCCCTGATGATGAGTGATGTTGAGCATCTTTTCATGTGTCTGTTAGCCATCTGGATGTCTTCTTTGGAAATGTGTCTATTTGTGCCTTCTGCCCATTTCTTAACTGGGTTGTTTGTTTTTGGGTGTTGAGTTTTCTAAGTTCTTTACAGATTTGGGGTACTAACCTTTTATCAGATATCAGATATGTCATTTGCTAATACCTTCTCCCATTCCGTAGGCTGCCTTCTAGTTTTGTTGATTGTTTCCTTCACTGTGCAGAAGCTTTTTATCTTGATGAAGTCCCAATAGTTCATGTTTGCTTTTGTTTCCCTTGCCTTTGGCGACATGTCTAATAAAAAGTTGGTCCAGCTTAGGTCAAAGAGGTTGCTGCTTGTGTTCTCCTCTAGGATTTTTATGGTTTCTTGTCTCACATTTAGGTCTTTCAAATGATGAGATTTTATTTTACTTGAGCATAGTTGACACACAACGTTACATTAGTTTCAGGTGTACAACACAGTGATTCAACAAGTATATATATTATGCTATGTTCACCACAAGTGTAGCTATCATATGTCACCATATTATTTGTATTTCTTGCCTGATAGCATTTCATTGCTTTATAGGACTTACAGTATGATAATGAAAAGGAGTGGTATGAAAGGACATCTTCATGCTGTTCCATATCTTCAGGTAAAATCAGTCTTTCACCACTAAATATAATGGATCAAGTTTCTTGTAAATGTTCTTTATCATGCTAAGGAATCTCTCTTTTATTTCTAATTTTGTGAGAGCAACCTTTGCAGAATGAATGTTGAATTCTGCCAAATAATTTTCAGCATCTATTAAGATGATAATATTGTGTTTTTTCTTTAGACTGCTGATGAAGCAAATTACCCTGATTTTTTAAATTTTTTAATATTTACTTATTTTTGAATGAGAGACAGAGTGCAAGCAGAGGAGGGGCAGAGAGACAGGGAGACACAGATCCAAAGCAGGCTCCAGGCTCCGAGCTATCAGCACAGAGCCCGACGTGGGGCTCGAACTCATGAACTGTGAGATCATGACCTGAGCTAAGTCAGATGCTTCACTGAATGAGCCATCCAGGCACCCCAAATTACACTGATTTTCTAATCAGCCTTGTATTCTGAGGATAAATCTTACTTGGTTGTAGAATATAATCTTTTTTATATACTGTTGGATTAGATCTGCTAATATTTTCCTGAGACTTTATATATATATAAATATGTTCCAGAGGGATATTGGTCTACAACTTTCTTTTCTTATGATGTCTTTGACGGTTTTTGATTTCAGTGTAATGCTGGCCTCATACAATTGTTGGGAAACAATCTATCCACTTCTATTTTTGGAGAGAGATTGTGTGGAACTAGTGTTACTGTTTCTTTAAATGTTTGTTTGAATTTACCAACGATGCCATCTGGATCTGTAGTTTGTTGGTAGGATTTTAATTACAAACTAAATTTCTTTAATAAATATTGTATTATCCACTTCTTCTTCAGTGAGCTTCAGTGGTTTGTATCTTTTAAGAAACTAAACCTTTTCATCTAAGCTGTCAAATTTATGAGCATACAGTTGTCTGTCATATGCCCCTGTTATTCTTTTAATGTCTGTAGGGTCTACAACGATGCCCCCTCTTTCATTACTAATAGTGGTAACACGTGTCTCTTCTTGTTTCTTTTCTTGGCTGGCCTGGCTAGAGGTATATCCATTTTATTAATCTTTTCAAAGAAAGCCATTTGGTATCACAGAATTTTTCTATTGTTTTTCAGTGTTCAATTTCACTGATACCTGCTCTTACTGTTATTTTGCTCTATCTTCTGATTGTCTTTTTATTTTACTTTCCTTGTCTAATTTCTTAAGGTGAAAAGTTGTTCTTTTTATCTAATAAAAGCTTTTCACACATAAATTTTCTTTTAATTACTTCTTTATCTGAATTCTCTGAATTTGATATGTTTTACTTTCATTTTTATTAAATTAAAATACTTTCTAGTTTTCACAGTGATTTCCCTTTTGATTTATGAGTTATTTAAAAGTGCTTTGGTTATTTTCCAAACATGTCAAGATTTACCCAGATAGCTTTCTATTACTGATTTCTTGTTAAACACAGTATGCTAAAAGACTATACTACATAATTTCAATATTTTGAATTTTCCAAAGTTTGTTTTAAGGCCTAGATTATCATTGATCATGATGAATTTTCCATGTGTACTTTATTTTTTTACATTTATCTATTTAATTTGAGAGACAGACAGAGAGAGAGAGAGAGAGAGAGAGAGCATGCGAGCAAAAGAGGGGCAGAGAGAGGAGAGAGATAATCCCAAGGAGGCTCTGCACTGTCGGCATGAAGCCCGACATGGGGCTCAAACCCACGAACCATTGAGATCATGACCTGAGCCAAAACCAGAGTAAGACATTTAACCAACTGAGCCACCCCGGTGCCCACCATGTGCACTTTAAAAGAATCTGTTTCGTGCTCTTGTGGGGTGGAATATTCTATAAATGTTAATGTTGAGGAGTTATGCACAAGGGAAACTCCTAACACTGCTCTGCTTAGAACACTGTACATCCTATCCTTGTATTCTACATGAAGCTGATGCAAAGTATGGCCTATGGTAGTTGAATGAGTATGACAAGCCTAGCTGGACTGAAGACCACCTGATGTTGGGCATTACAGTATCCCAATTTTCTATTTGTAATTTTGTATTCTCTTTATTAAAAAGAGCTGCCAAAATTGTATGATCTTAAGGTGCCACAGAAATCTATCTTTTTCTGTCTTCCACATTTCTCATCCTTTGAAAATTGTACTTTTCATAATTATTATTTCATTCTTTTTTTTAACATACTGTGTATCAGAAATTTCTTTAGTTGAGACCACTTACTCAATACCAACTTTAAAGAATTTATTCTTTCCCTACTGACTGAGGATATTTCTGTGATATATCAAGTTGCTATATATACATAAGTATGTGTGTATGTATGTGTTCCGTATATACATGTTTCTAAACTCTTTCTATCATATTGGTCTACTGGTCTGTTCCAGCACTGGTTCACAATGGTATAATTACAATTATATTGTAATATATTTTAGTAAATGTTTGGTAAATGTTAAGTTTCAGAATTAGTTATGTCAAGTGCTTCCAAAAAAGTCCTATTTGAATTCTCATTGAAAATGCATTATATTTAGACAAATTTGGAAAGAGTTGACATTACTGAGCCTTCCGATGCACACATATGATTTATCAACCAGTTAATTTTACCTTTTTTCAAGTTTGTTAATAATAGTTTTAATTTCTTCCACAAATACATTAGGCATACTTTATTTTATTAATTTCTAGATATGATATATATTTTTTGCAAATTACATTTTATTTGTATTTATTTCAATATTTCCATTTCTATACCATTCTATTTGTTACAATACTTTTGGATGTTATTCCTGCTACCTGGAACATCCTTTCCTAAGGATACAGCTCAAGTGTCACCTCCCTTATGAAGCCTCCCAAGGCATCTTGGATGAGGCCCTGAACAAAAGTAACATATGAGCCAAACTGAATGTTTCCAAAGTCATCTTTTTTTACCTTTTTAAGATGATTCTAATGCTGAGTCTTTCTTTTTCTAATGTTGAGTCTTAAGCACATTTTCATCCTCATATAGTTCTTTCCTGATGGGTATTAGCCTAATTAATTTATTATTGGTTACCATTTTGCTTTGAAAGTGCAAATCTCCTATTAGAAGAGATTACTAGGTTCTAATACCCAACTACTGGAATAAGCGTATCTGATAGGTGAACTTTTATTATGATTTGCTTATTGAGTTCTGACAGTGGTTTACTGACCCAAAACATTAGCAATACATATTCATAAAGGTTCCAGATAAAATAACCACTATCACAGTGAAACCATGTAGATTTTCTTATAGTAGTCACAGAGGAGACTCTATGCTTTTGTGTTTCTAGTGACTCAAATAGTATCTGGCACAGAATAAAAACATAATGTTTGAGGAATGAAAGAATTATATGGCAGAAAATCCCAACTTCTTTTTCTTCTAGCGACATAGGAACTGTACTGGAGTTTTAATATTTCAGAATGATTCTTATTAGGATATGGGGATCCTATATTTACTTTCAAAGATTAGGAAAATAAATGCCTGTTAAGACACTGATGCTTAAAATAGTCTTCAACCCATTTCTTCCTAACCCGTCTCAAGGATATTTTAATAAACAAAAGTATCATGAGTGAGTAAATCCCATATGGAGACTGCCACATAGCTTATCATTTGGAATGTCTCTATCTGCAATTTTTGGAGTCACATGTCTCAGCTAGGGTAGATAATTGGTGGGGAACACTATGTGTAACTTTGAGTGTTACAGTTTACAGGTGGCCAGAACTGTTTACATGAACACAGATAGGTATTTTTAAAAGAGCTTTATCTAAGAAGAATTAGTATTGGGCTAGTTTGGGGCTTTTGCTGGTAGAATATAGGCTGGATAAATTGGGCTGTGCTGTCATATTGCTTTAATGGGAAATAATCCAACATGTTTCGGGAGTATAGAGTTGCTCAGATTATTCTCTGGAAGCCAAAATATTGACCAGGAGAGCCCCATTCCTTGCAAACCAGTAAGGAAAAAGCAATTGCCAAACCATGTAGGCTAATTCTATTTCTGTATATAATTAGGGGAATCAGAATCAAGTGGGTAGAGGAAATCAATGGAGAAATAAGCAAAGTACATGACCAGTTCACAGGAAAAGTATGTATGACCCTTAAGCATATGAAAAGATGTTCAATTTTATTCATAATAATGGACATACAAATTTAAACTACCCTGAGAGTAAAGGCAAAGGATCTAGTATATTCAAAGAAAAATTTAAAAAAAAACAAAATTGGAGGATTACATTACCTGACATCAAGTCTATTATAAAGCTACTGTAATAGAAACAGTTGGTAATGACTTAAGGATAGTAAAATAGATAAGTAGAATTAACAGCACAAAACAGACCTACACATATATAGCCATCTGATTTTTGACACAGATGTCAAAGTAATCAAACGGGAAGGGAGATATTTTGAACAAATGATGTTGAATAAAATTATCTGGAATGAATGACAGTCTTAAACATAAAAGCTAAAATTATAAAATTTATAAAATAAAACAGAATATCTTTGAAACTTTGGGAAAGGAAAGGTTTCTTAGACAAAACACAGAAAATAATTATATAAAAATAGATAAATGGAACATCAATAAAACTAAAACTTTTATTCATTAAAATACACTTATAAAAAAAGGATAGGCAAACCAGATCAGGATAAAATACTCATAAACATATATTGAACAAAGGAACAGTATGCAGAATATATAAAGATCACTTCCAATTTAACATATAAATAGAAACAATCCATATTTTAAAATGGGGAAAATATATGAATGTGTAAATAATCCACCATTACATGTAAAAGAGTTCAACCTCATTAGTCATCAGGGAGATGCAAACTAAAACCAAAATATGTTACCAACACACTTACCAAAACTCAAAATTAAAAAGACTGATAACACCAAATGTTGGAGAGAATGTGGAAAAATTAAAACTTTCATACCATATTGATGTGAGTTTAAAATGGTACAACTGTTTTGGAAAAAGGTCTAGTAGCTTCTCATACAACTAACATATACTTACCTTATGACCCAACAATTTTACTCTTAGGTATTCTCCCAAAGAAAAATTAAAGCACAAATCCACAAAAAAGACTTATAAAAGAATGTTCTTAACAGATCCACTCATAATAGTCAAAAACTTGACACAGTCCAGGTGTCCATCAACACAGAATGGATAAACAAACTTTGGTATATTTGTACAATTAAATGCTTAATAATAAAAAAATAAGAATAAAAACTCTCACCAAACACAACATAAATAGATCTCAAAAACAATATTCAGAGTGAAAGAAGCCTTACAAAGAAGATACCCACTGTGCTATTCCATATGGAGTTCTACAACAGGTAGAATTAATTTACAATGAAGAAAAACCATTACAGTATAGTTGTCACTGTGGATACTGGTGTAGAGACTGAGGAAAGGGGCAAAAGGGAAATTTCTGGGATTATATTTTGATAGGGGTTTGGTTACTCAGGTATATGCATTTGTCAAAATCCAGCAAATATCTCCTTAAGATATGTGCATCTCATTGAATTGTATGTCAAAAAGATTAGCAACCATAGAACTGTAATTATAATACACATGCTAAACTATTTAGGGAGAAGTGCACTCCCTAAATTGTAAAATTGACTTTGAAATGCATCAAAAAATAAGTTAATGGATAAAGGGATGGATTAATATGTGACAAATCATGTATAGTAAAACGTTGATGATAGAATATCAATAATGCATATATAGTAGTCACTAAAAAATTTTTCCTACTTTGCTGTTTATATGAAATTTTAAAAACATATAATGTTGGCAGAGATAAAATGTTAATTGTAGAATCTCGATGGTGGATATAGGAGTTTTCACTGAACCATTGTTTTAATTTCCTGTGTGTTTGAAAATTTTCACCAATAAAACGTTTAGAAAACTATACTGATAACTACTTCTATCAAATTTGCAAAAATTAAAGAGTTTGTCAATATACTAACTTACCAAGGCTGTGGAGAAACAACTACACTCATACACTGCTGATACGGCGCACATGGAGAAGAATCTGACAATATCTAGAGATGCATTTAGCCTTTAATTCGGAAAATCTATTTTCATTAGTCTGTTCTACTATTACACCTGTACATATATAATAAAATAACATGTATGCAAGACAATTCACTGTGATATTATTTCTAATAAGAAAAGATTGCCAAAAACCCAATCTAGTGACTAGCAACTGGTAGAATAAATTATGGTATATCCAAGCAATTTAATACTAGGTAGCTGTTTCTTAAAAATCAAGATCTCGATGCAATGACATGAAGCGATCTCTAGGATATAAAATTAAGTAAAATAAGTAACGTGCAAAAAGTCAAAAGATATACTCTACTTTTTGAGAAAGGTAGAAAAATATATATTTTTACTGGCTTGTATTTGTATGAAGGAACACTAGAAGGATAAATAACTCAAAATGGGTAAAACAGAGTGGATGGAGATGGGGTAAAAGGAAGACTTCTCAGTGCCACTTTTATGCATATATGATTGTATCACCTATTCAATGAAATAAAACGCCAAAACACCAATGGTAGATGAAAAAGAGCAGTGACAGAGTGGTAGCATAGGCTTTCAGCTAATTGGATTTATCACCCATAAACTTTTCCAAAAGTTTCAATTTCTATAAAAGTTAAACGCAAATTGAGAAGTAATAATAACTTCTATACCTTTTGGTCCAGGAAGCCCATCCAAGCCAGCATGCCCTGGAGGACCTGGAGGTCCTGGGAAACCACGATCCCCTTTTGGACCAAGTGTTCCTTTGAAACCTGGGAGTCCTGGGGGCCCAGGTGGCCCAGGTAGCCCAAGTCCTGGTTCTCCCTTAAGCACACACATGAGAAAACACAACAAAAACTCCCATGATTTTCTTGGTGTTTATTGTTTACCATGGAGAATTTAAAGCAGAAAATACAAGGTAATACCATTTTTCCCTATGGGGGGGAGGGAGGAGGACAATTAAATGAAAAATAATTGGTGTATTGGAGAGACCATCTAGAAGGATGAGAAATAAAATGATTTGGTTTCAGGACAAGAAAGATAAAGAGAGAATGAGATTAAAGAACTCAAGTGAAGAAATGGGATTACAGACTATTAGATAATTATTTTAAATTTGACTAAGTATGATAATGACATTGTGTTTTTTTTTTTGAAATGTCCATTTACTTAGAGAAGAATACTGAAGTATTTATAGGTGAAACAACACGATTTTGAGAGGAGTTAAAATACTTTGTCAAAAAAAAAGAATAGATGAAGTAAATATGATAAAATCCTGATAATTTGGAAACTGAGAAGTGGATATATGAATGTTCATTGTATCACTCTTTTTACTTTTGTGTTCATTTGAGAGGTACGTAATAAAATAAGAACAATTAAACAATAGAGAAGAGGTTTCTCATTAGAGCTGGGGTTATGGTCAATTGTTCTTCCCATGGAAAAAAATAGTAATGATGAAAACACAAAAAGTTTAAATTAATTAAATAAAAGAAAATTCAGGAACAGTCAGGGTAATTATATACCATAGTAGTTTGCTGAAGGCTGACTAAGGAAAATTTTAGATTAGCTAAGAAATAGTAATAAAAAGAATGGAAAATAACTCAAACAGTTGTTGTTGTTGTTGTTGTTGTTGTTGTTGTTGTTGTTGTTATATTACTACGCTAATAGCAGTGGCTTGCATTATCTCTGTGGGATGGAATTGGGACTGGGAAACAGTATGGGAAGTTCCTGACATGATATTCAGCCAATCATCACATAGGCATGGATAGAGATGAAATGGTATGGTCATACTATAGAGAGGTACAGAGGGAGCTGATGATTGTATTCTCTCATCTAATCTCATCTCATCAAATAACCTGTCACTCTAAAACAGAAACTTTTTGTTTGCTTTAAATATGACCTCCTGGACTATTAAAGACTGTTTTGGGTTAAATATTTTTAAATTAAAATATAATCAGCTAACTTTATATAGTGAAGACTTGGGATAATAATGTCTATATCAAAATAGAGAGCTAAGGCTAACAGGAGAAATAGGAAAAGGAGAAAGAATAAATTAAATGTCCCAGACCTTTGGTCCTGGAAAGCCTGGTGGCCCAGAAGGGCCTTCTAGACCAATTCTTCCAGGTGTCCCAGGTGCTCCTGGAGGTCCTGGAATTCCAGGAAAACCTGTGAAATGATGAGTCATTTTTTAATTTTTAATCTCCAAAGAGAAGACACTTTAAGAAAGATATCCAAACTCCCAAACCCACACTTTTACCCTGTCTAATCATGTTTAGTGACTACAGTGAAATGTTAAAACTACAATGACATTCTACATGACTACTCAGAATCAAGCCTTACAAATATCGGATATTCCCTCTCAATCACCTTATGGTCCTACCATTTTCATACAGAGCTAATTTGTGTGGAAGATACATTCTTCTAAAGTAAAATGAGAGGTATTACTAATGAGATAGAACTAAACGTAAGGAATGACTACCACACAAAAATGCAGAAAAACTTTTATTCTGCTTATATCTGGATATAGTATGCTAAAAGGCCTACCATATTATTCTGGAAACGATTTAAAAACAATTACAAATATTACACAAATATATACACATAAAGCCAAATCTCTTTCAAAGTCACTTAGAATAAATGAGTAAGGACATGTTTAAAGACCGTTCTCACACCAATGTGCATGCTTGTCATTCATGAGAATAAATTCTGTGAGGAATAAGGCAGAACTGAAACAACAGCCCTAAAAAATTTCAGTAAATCAAGAAAACATGATTAAGATAAAACATTACTTGGATACATATGTGTAATAAATATGTTTTCCGTTTAATACAACCCATTCATTCAACCAATTATCTACTGAGTGCTTACTATGTTCCAGAAACTTTTCTAGCCCTGAAAATACAATGGTGAACAAAAAAAGACAATAATTCTGTAATTTTTAAAGCTTATATATAATTTTTGTATATATATGATTTAGATATTTTCTTGTCTAGACTGTTTTAGATAAAGACAATAAAATTATAGTGCATACATGCTGTGACTTTTCATTTACATTACTTATGGTACATAGAAAAGAGGTACAATTAATATATTTTACTTGTTGAGGGAATTATATCAAAGAATAATGTAATACTGACCAGTTGAAATAGCCTGCCTGCTGCCCAGTCCTACATACCTTTGGGACCAGGTGGTCCAGGAAGCCCAGTTCCAGGGATACCTGGTTCTCCTTTGCTACCAGGTATTCCTGGCAAGCCTGGCTGGCCGGGAAGTCCAGGATCACCTATGGATAAATAGCAGTTTTTTGCAAGGGATACTTTCAGAGAAAGAAGCCAGTAAGTGTTAAAGACATGACCAAATAAATTCCTCACATACCTGGAAGACCTACTTCACCATCTCTTCCTGGGTTACCAGGCAGACCAGGCTTCCCGGGTTGGGTTATGGTCTGACCTGGATCACCTTTAGGACCTAAGAACAAGAGGGAATCAATGTGAATGAGAAGTGTTCACTTGACTAAAGGTCTCCTTTCATTAAAAACAAAAAAGAGGGGCGCCTGGGTGGCTCGGTCGGTTGAGCATCCGACTTCGGCTCAGGTCATGATCTCATGGTCCGTGAGTTCGAGCCCCACGTCGGGCTCTGTGCTGACAGCTCAGAGCCTGGAGCCTGTTTCAGATTCTGTGTCTCCCTCTCTCTCTGCCCCTCCCCTGCTCGTGCTCTGTCTCTCTCTGTCTCAAAAATAAATAAACGTTAAAAAAAATTTAAAAACAAAAAAGAGAAGTATCTATAATCTTTTTTAAATGCACAGTAACAAAAACCCACAAGAAAAATAACCACATATCATATATTCAAGGAATATACCAAACAGAAGTATAAAATTTCTAAAAGAAAAAGTAGATGACAGCTTTAAGAGTTTCCAGGATTGAAGACAGCATCTATAAAAATATTTTTAAATGTAGGTTGAAAGAGCCTAACAAATTTGAACTGCAGTAAACAAGAAATATGCTTTTTGGCTAATTAATGGTACATTAAGGTTTTATGTGTGCAAAGTCCAAATACACCTACTTCTCATTAATTAAAATAATGACTTGAAATAGTCTCAGGACAACGATGGATCTCTACAACATGACATAAAAAGCACTAACCAGGAGAGAAAAAATTGATACATTTGACTACATTCAAATTTACTTCTGTTGATTAAGGACACCATACAGAGAGTGAAAATGGCAAGCCACAGAGAGCAAAAATTTTGCAGAACAGATAACAAACAACTAACACACAGAATACATATATTTGAAAAACCCTAGGGGCACCTGGGTAGCTCAACTGGTTAAGCGTCCAACTTTGGTTCAGGTCCTGATCTTACGGCTGGTGAGTTCGAGCCCCATGTCGGGCTCTGTGCTGACAGCTCACAGCCTGGAGCCTGCTACAGATTCTGTGTCTACCTCTCTACCGCCCCCACTCCAGCTCGTGCTCTTTCTCTTTCAAAATTAAAAAAAACATAAAAAAAAAAGCTAAATCAGTAAGAAAGAGAAACAATCCAGTAGAAAAAAATGGTAAAAGAAAAAAACTACTTGAATAGGAATTTCACAAATGGATATTGAAACAGTCAATAAGCATATGAAAAGGTGCTAAACTTTAATGTAAACAGAGAAATGTAAAATGAAACTGTCATGAGATATATCAAACTCAGCAGACTGAAAACATGCAAAAAGTCTGACAATAGAACATATTTATGAGAATGTAGAACAGTAAGAAATCTCCAATACTGCTGGTGAAATTGGTACAATTGCTTTGGACATAGTTTAGAATTATCTAGTAGAGCTGAAGATGGATTTATTCTATGCCTTGAGAATGCTCATCTTAAAGATATACCCTAACCCAGGGATTGGCAAAATTTTTCTGGTAAGGGCCAGCTAGTGGGCCATATGATCTCAGTAGCAACTATTCAACTCTGCAAAATGTTGAGTCTATGGTAGTAATACAAAAGCAACCACAGATAATAGTGAATGTGTGCAGATGTGCTCAACTAAAAGTCTCATTAATGACAAGCAATGGGCCAGATTTGAACCATGTGCTGTAGTTTACTGACTCTAGCCTCATAGAAGTACATGCACATATTTACCAGAATGAATATATATATATGTACATGTATATATACATATGTATATGTATATATATACATATGTATATGTATACACACACACACACACACACACACACACACACACACACAAGGATGTACACAGAAGCATTATTCATTGTAGGCCAGAAGTATAAATAATCCAAATGTCCATCAACAACAGAATGGATAAATCAACTGAGACACACACACACACACACACACACACACACACACACACACAATGGGATACTATACAGCAATGAAAATGAATGTATTACAGCTATACACAAAGTTAATATAAAGAATACTTACCCTAGGATTCCATTATTAAGAAGTTCAAAAAGAAGCATAATTAAAGTACTTTGTTTAGGGATCCATATCTAGGTGATAAAACTAGGGGGCAAATGGAAGGAAACTGTGCAAAAGTCAGGACACTGGTTACCTTAGGAGAAATGCAAGGGGATTATGATCAGGAAAGGACAGAGAGAGAAGGATGGACATTTCTAGGATGATGGCAATGTTCTGTTTTTTGACATGTGTGGTAGGTACACATGTAATTCCATTATAATTATTTGTTAAACTTTATGTACCATGTATTTAAAAACAACAAACAACAACAACAATGAAGACTGTCAGAAGAACTTTAAAGAGGAAACCTCCTCCTCTTTAGAAAAAACACACACAATGTGCTCCCTTGCTAAGGAGCTCTGAAAAACCCAAATATAAATGGCCAGGGAAACACATCTCTCATGAAAGGAAGCCAAGAGTGGCCAAAAGATAATACATTTCTGCTTTAAAATTTTTTTTAAATGTTTATTTATTTTGAGTGACAGAGAGAGAGACAGAGCATGAGCAGGGGAGGGGCAGAGAGAGAGAGGGATACACAGAATCTGAAGCAGGCTCCAGGCTCTTAGCTGTCAGCACAGAGCCTGACACAGAGCTCGAACCCACAAACTGAGAGAGGAGGACCTGAGCTAAAGTTGGACACTTAATTGACTGAGCCACCCAGGCACCCCAATACATTTCTGCTTTTAAGCACCAAATTAAAAATGAAACAACAATAGTAAACTCACCTGGTATTCCTGGCTGGCCTGGATTTCCTGCCACACCTTGATTGCCTTTTTCACCTACTGGGCCTGGAGGGCCAAAACCCACAGGGCCCATAGGCCCCCTATTCCCTGGGAGACCTGGCAAGCCTGGATTCCCAGGGGGGCCTCTTTCACCTTTAAAAGCAATTCCACCCTGAAAAGGGAAAAATTTAATAAAGAAACATACAGATATAGGTTGGTATGCTGGTATTACTGAATACAACTGGAGAAATGATACAGCCATAAATAGTTCTTAAAAGTTGTAAAAGTGTGTGTTATTATGGGATGGTATGTGTGATCATTCCACTTAGTCATTAATTCCTTCAACAAATTTTTTTTTTAACTCATACTATGTATCAGGGGCTGGTGATACAGCAAAGAACAAAAATAGACAAAAATCTTTGCCTTCATAAAGCTTACAGTCTAGTAATAAGTCAAGAAGTTTATAGTCTAGCTAACACATGGCCATCTACTCACAGTAATCTCTAAGCTTACTATATATAAAACCAAATTCGACTTCTGTTCTCAGATCCAAATAAACCTAGACAAAGATTTGTAGTATAAGAGAAGGGGAACCTCCCATTGACCCACAGGCATCCTAACCTCCTGCCCACCTATTCGTAGCCAATATTACTCAATATAGTAATGGGTTAAGAAGCAGGAATTTATAAAACAACTGAGAGAAAAGAGTGGTAAAGAAACACTACATAGTCAATAACAATGTACCATTACTATATATAGTCACATTCTTTTAAGCACTAACTCGGTGTTCATCTTAGCACCAGGACCATCCTAGGAAACAACCCTAAATAACATTTTGGCATCACAGAACCAAGACTATCAAACCAACTCACAGGTTCTCCTTTGGGGCCAGGAAGCCCTGGTAGTCCATCCTGTCCAGGGGTACCGGGTAAACCAGGAAGCCCAGGGACTCCAGGGGAACCCATCTCTCCTTTGTCACCCTTCATTCCTGGAAAAGTGAGGATGTCACCAGGTTCACCTTTAGATCCAGGAAAGCCTGGAGGACCTGGAGCTCCTGGTATGCCCTGAGGGAAGAAAAAAGAAAGAAAGAGAAAAGAAGAAGAGAAAAAAATCAGTTTCTTTTTTTTCTAATACTTTTCTGTCTCCAGTTCATCACATCAACCCACCCAGTAACATTTAGTATATACAAAGCTATGAACAAAGTGAGGCATGTGAGTCAGGGAGACTCAAGGAATAAAAAACAACACAAATTAATAGAAACACTAAATTTCTTTTATTATATATATCCAAAAGTGAAAAACAAAGTGTAACTGGATTTCTTCCACTTTTTTTGTTGTTGTGCCATAATATACTCAAAACTTACTGTTAATCCTTTGGGACCGGTTGGACCAGCATGTCCTTTTTCTCCCTTCTGTCCAGGGAAACCAAGAGATCCTAATACACACACACACACACACACACACACACACACATAATAATGTGAAATTTGACCCTGAGCCCCTGACAAAGCTCATATAAAAATCAGCAAATCAAATTTTAAAATAAGAACCCCATTCAATTGCATTTAACAAGTCACAGTTTAATTTTCTTATGCTATCCTCTTAAAATGGGCAAATCAGGGGCACCTGGTTGGCTCAGTCAGTTGAGCTTCTGACTTCGGCTCAGGTCATATCTCATGGTTTGTGGGTTCGAGCCCCATATCTGGCTTTGCACTGACAAGGTGAAGCGTGCTTCGGATTCTCTGTCTCCCTCTCTCTGTGCCCCTCCCCCATTTGTATGCACGCTCTCTTTCTCTCTCAAAAATAAATAAATATTAAAAAATGAGCAAATCATCCTTTCTTTTACATGAATCTGATCTTTCATGTTACATACGATATTGTATCCTTAGGTATTTCCAACTACAAAGCTTCTCAGAACTCACAGCTACCAATTTCTAATGCACAGAGATGCTAAGGCCCCTGTAACCATCTTATTGCTAAGGGGAGAAAGAGATAAGGACACAGTCTGCATATCTTTCTTTGTTCTGATCTAAACAATTTCCCCAGTTCCTTTCGAGTTCTTCATTTGCTTCATCACTTCATAAATTTGGATTAAGAGAAACATTTGGTGCTCAAAGACTAGAGGAAATACTACTAAAGCAGTGGTCCCAAAATGGGTCCCTAGATCAGCTGTATCAGGATCCCTTAGGTACTGTTTAGAAATGCTAATTCTTGGGCCACCACCCCAGATCCACTGAATCAGAAACTTTGGGTGTGGGACCCAGCAATCTGGTTTTAACAAGCCCTCCAGGTGATTCTGATGTCCTCCCAGGTTTGAAAAACACTAGACTAGAGGTACAAGCCTAGATTATTAACTTCCAGTGGCAGCTATAAGACCTGCTCAAAATCTATTTCCAAGTGCTAAATAAATTGGTTTCTTTGGCAGACATACTAGACAGAAAGGTAAGAGATCTGGCATCTACTCTCAGCCCTTACACAAACATAATGTGTAATTTCAAGAAAGTATAGTATTGGGATATCCCAAGAGGCAGTTGAGTGAGAGTTGTTGGTCTGATGGATATCAAATATAATTTTGATTGGAAACAGGGAAGGAAGAGTTATATATAGAAAGAGGAATATTGGCAGTTGGTTGCCAAACTACCGCAGAAGCCCCATCCCTTAATGACAACATGTGATCCATCCGCGAAGACTAGAAGCTATGCCACTGGAAACTATACTCAGGGGCCAGGCATTATGAACTTTTTCCCCAGCTTTTTGGAAGAGAGAAGTCTGACTCTGTATGAGTTATTTTCCTCACCATATGGAAAACAGGGAAGATATTTTTCTTGGAATAATATTGTCAAAATGCTTTAATAAAAGATATTGGTAGCTTCAGATATTAGAAACAAGAGAATAATCTACTTCATAGCAGATAGAGGCATTTCATATTCAATTATTTGTGGATATGAGTGAGTTGCTATCAACTGAGAAACTGGCATCATTATAAAACTATGAGCTCACTAAAATCTAGCCAAGTAATATTTTTAAAAGGTTGTCCTGAGGCAGAATGTTTACCTGGAGGACCTGGAAGACCTGGCAGACCAGGTTGACCTGGAGGCCCTGAAATACCAGTTCCAATACAGTTGAAGCAGGTATCACCTTTGTCACCTAGAGAGAAGCATAATGAAAAACAAATTTTACTCAAAGGGATACATCTACCTTCTTTGATAGGTTCTAAAGAAGTTTGTACCAAGGGACAACATTCCTACCCAACAGTGTAGTTTAGAGAAGCCTATATCTAGAATCAATTCATTTGGTAAATATTTGCTGAGTACCTATTATTTGCTGAGTACTGCTCTAGGTGTCTGTGGTATACTGGTAAACAAAACAGACAGAACAAAACAGGCAAAACAAACAAAAAAAAACAGACAAAAATTCATGCCTTCATGGTGCTCACATTCTACCAGTAGAAAGGGATAATAAACAATGAAGGTAATAAATTATTAACACATATACATATATATCAAAACATGTTATGTTTATAGAAAAAAATACACCTGGGTAAATGCGATTGGACATGGTAGGGATGGGTGGCAGGTTGCAATTTTAATTGGGTGGTCAAACAAGAAGATGATATATAATAAAAAGCTTAAAGGATCTGGCATGTGCCTAATGAATGCAGAGCACTCCAGGGAGAAAGAATAGCCATGTTTGGCATATAAAAGAAATACTCAGAAGACCAGAATGCTGGAGTACAGTGAAGAAGGGGAAGCAGGTCAGACAATTTACAGATTATAATGAGTGGATATTATAAAATGTCACATAGGCCCCCATAAAGACTGGCTTTTACTGTGAGTGAAATAAAAGTCTAGTAGAAAAATTTAAACAGAAAAACAAGATGGTATGACTCAAGTTTTAAAATGATGTCTGTCTCTGGCTGCTATATTAAGAATAGAAACAAAGTGCAATGATGAAAATAGGGTAACCATTTAAGTGGCTACTGCTGCAATGATCTAGGAGACATGACAGCTCATCCTAGAGTGATAGCAATGAAGATGATGAGAATTGGCTAGATTCTGGGTATATCTGAAAGTAGAGCCAATTAGATTTTCTCATGGAACATATATGGAATACAAAAAAGAAGAGAATCAGAGATGACTCCAAGGGTTTTAGCCCAAGCAAAAGATGTGGCCTGCACTTAAAAAAGGGAAGATATGAGTGCTAAAATTATGGGGGAGGAGTTAGCAGAGATGAGGACTTTACCTTGATCAAGATATCTGGTTCAAAATGTTGAATAAACAGTTGCATATACTAATCTAGAGGAAAAGACTTATATCTGGACAGGAGACAAATCTGAAAGCCACTGGCAAATAGGTGGTATTTAAAATCATGAGACTGAGTTCAAATACAGAAGAGGAAGAAGGACTAAAATACTGGGGGAATTCCAAAATTAAAAGTTGGGTATATAAATTTAAAATACGTATGGAAATGCAAAGTAAGCCAAGACTTACCATAAAACTACAATAATTTAAGCTAGCACTGGTGCAAAGAGAAACAAATAGAACAGTGAACCAAATAGAGAGGTCACAAACAGACTCATTTTATGACGTATACTGTCATAAAATTTACAACACAAGTGCTAATGCATTTGAGTGGAGAAAATGATGGTCTTTTGTATTACAGTACTGAATCAATTGGATATCTATATGGGGAAAAAACTCTGATGCCAGCTTCAAACTATACACAAAAATTACTTGAAGACAGGTCGAAGATCAAAATATAAAAGTCAAAATGATAAAGCTTCTAGGAAAAAAACACACAACAGAAGTGGATGCTTATGTCCTACAAAATATATGTATAAGAATGTTCATAGCAGCTTTATTCCTGATAGCCCTAGACCAAATATCATCAGGTCCTTAGGATAAGCAAAGATTTCTAAAACAACATAAACAACACTAACCAAAAAAGAGGATACTACTGATTGGATTTCTTTTTTTTAATAACTTCTACTAAAAAAAAAACAACGAGTAAAAAAGCAAGTCACAACATGGGGGAAGATAGTTGTGATACATACATTCAACAACCCAATTAAAAATAGGAAAAGACAGGCATTTTATAGAAAGAATATACAAACTATAAGAAAAGAGGCTCAGCATCAGTAAGCCATCAGGGAACTGGAAACTAAAACCACTCTGGAAAAATGGTTTGGTGACATTTATGGGAAAAAAACCCTGCACCTACCCTAAAACCAGCAATTCCACTCCCAGGTAGTACGCAACACAAGTGGATGCTTATGTCCTACAAAATACATATATAAGAATGTTCATAGCAGCTTTATTCGTGATAGCCCTAGACCAAATGTTCATTAACAGTAGAATAAATATTTAGATATTTTCATACAGTGAATACCAAAGAGCAGTAAAAAAATATTGCTACAAACAAAAATATAGGCATATCCTACAGATAGAATATTGAGCAAAAGAACCAGACACAAAAGAGCCCATGCTATATGATTCCATTTATACAAAGTTCAAGATTAGGCAAACTGATGTGTGATATAGGATAAAAGAGTGGTAGGATACAAAATCAATGTACAGAAATCAGTTGCATTCTTATACACTAATAATGAAGCAACAGAAAGACAAATAAAGAAACTGATCCCATTCACAATTGCACCAAGCAGCATAAAATACCTAGGAATAAATCGAACCAAAGATGTACAAGATCTGTATGCTGAAAACTATAGAAAGCTTATGAAAGTAATTGAAGAAGATATAAAGAAATGGAAAGACATTCCCTGCTCATGGATTGGAAGAATAAATATTGTCAAAATGTCAATACTACCCAAAGCTATCTACACATTCAATGCAATCCCAATCAAAATTGCACCAGCATTCTTCTCGAAGCTAGAACAAGCAATCCTAAAATTCATATGGAACCACAAAAGGCCCCGAATAGCCAAAGTAATTTTGAAGAAGACCAAAGCAGGAGGCATCACAATCCCAGACTTTAGCCTCTACTACAAAGCTGTCATCATCAAGACAGCATGGTATTGGCACAAAAACAGACACATAGACCAATGGAATAGAATAGAAACCCCAGAACTAGACCCACAAACGTATGGCCAACTCATCTTTGACAAAGCAGGAAAGAACATCCAATGGAAAAAAGACAGTCTCTTTAACAAATGGTGCTGGGAGAACTGGACAGCAACATGCAGAAGATTGAAACTAGACCACTTTCTCACACCATTCACAAAAATAAATTCAAAATGGATAAAGGACCTGAATGTGAGACAGGAAACCATCAAAACCCTAGAGGAGAAAGCAGGAAAAGACCTCTCTGACCTCAGCCGTACCAATCTCTTACTCGACACATCCCCAAAGGCAAGGGAATTAAAAGCAAAAGTGAATTACTGGGACCTTATGAAGATAAAAAGCTTCTGCACAGCAAAGGAAACAACCAACAAAACTAAAAGGCAACCAACAGAATGGGAAAAGATATTTGCAAATGACATATCGGACAAAGGGCTCGTATCCAAAATCTATAAAGAGCTGACCAAACTCCACACCCGAAAAACAAATAACCCAGTGAAGAAATGGGCAGAAAACATGAATAGACACTTCTCTAAAGAAGACATCCGGATGGCCAACAGGCACATGAAAAGATGTTCAACGTCGCTCCTCATCAGGGAAATACAAATCAAAACCACACTCAGATATCACCTCACACCAGTCAGAGTGGCCAAAATGAACAAATCAGGAGACTATAGATGCTGGCAAGGATGTGGAGAAACGGGAACCCTCTTGCACTGTTGGTGGGAATGCAAATTGGTGCAGCCGCTCTGGAAAGCAGTGTGGAGGTTCCTCAGAAAATTAAAAATAGACCTACCCTATGACCCAGCAATAGCACTGCTAGGAATTTACCCAAGGGATACAGGAGTACTGATGCATAGGGGCACTTGTACCCCTATGTTTATAGCAGCACTCTCAACAATAGCCAAATTATGGAAAGAGCCTAAATGTCCATCAACTGATGAATGGATAAAGAAATTGTGGTTTATATACACAATGGAATACTACGTGGCAATGAGAAAGAATGAAATATGGCCTTTTGTAGCAACGTGGATGGAACTGGAGAGTGTGATGCTAAGTGAAATAAGCCATACAGAGAAAGACAGATACCATATGGTTTCACTCTTATGTGGATCCTGAGAAACTTAACAGAAACCCATGGGGGAGGGGAAGGAAAAAAAAAAAAGAGGTTAGAGTGGGAGAGAGCCAAAGCATAAGAGACTGTTAAAAACTGAGAACAAACTGAGGGTTGATGGGGGGTGGGAGGGAGGGGAGGGTGGGTGATGGGTATTGAGGAGGGCACCTTTTGGGATGAGCACTGGGTGTTGTATGGAAACCAATTTGACAATAAATTTCATATATTGAAAAAAAAATAAAATTAAATTAAATTAAAAAAAAAAGAGTGGTTACCTTTGGGAGTGTTGACTAGGGGGCACAAGAGTCCTGGAAAAGTTCTATATTTTGATTAAAAAAATTTTTTTTAACGTTTATTTATTTTTGAGACAGCGAGAGACAGAGCATGAATGGGGGAGGGTCAGAGAGAGAAGGAGACACAGAATCTGAGACAGGCTCCAGGCTCTGAGCTGTCAGCACACAGCCTGATGTGGGGCTTGAACTCATGGACCGTGAGATAATGACCTGAGCCGAAGTTGGACGCTTAATCGACCAAGCCACCCAGGCACCCCTATCTTTTGACTTAGATGGTAGTTATATGGGAGATTATATAGATACATTTACAGAAAGATATATATATATATTTTTTTTTTCTCTCTCTATCTCTACATCTAATATATATTATTAATATTCCAAGGAGGTATGAAGAATGAAGAAACTCAGGACATGTAATATACTGAAAACCAAGTGAGGAAAGTATTTAAAAATGGTGGGGAAAAAAGACTGAGATTTGGTATCTGGGTTAACAGGGTACAGACTGCTGGTGACTTTGACAAAAACAGCATCTATGGAGTAGTGGATTAGGGGAGCAAAATCTTGACTGAAGTATGCTTAAAAGAAAATGAGAGAAAAGTATCCACAGACAGCGAATAGAAAATTCTGAAGGAGTTTTGTTGCAAATGGGAGCAGAGGAATAGAGCAGTATCTGGCAGGGGAAGTAGGATTATGATAAGTTATTTTTTAGATAAGTGAAAAGAAAGGTGTATTTGTGTGCTGCTGAGAATGATCCAGTAAAAGGGAAAAATTGATGATGTGGGAGAGGCAGGAATTTCTGGAATGAAATCCTTGGGAAAACAAGAGGGAATGGAATCTATTGTACAAATAGAAGAACTGGCTTTAGATAGGAGCAGTAACAGTAATAGGCAGGAAGGAAGAATATACGTGCACAGATGCAAGTAATGTGGTGGGTAAATGTGGTAGTAGTAATCTGTGAGAATTCTCTTACTGCTTCAATTGGTCAATGAAAAAGGAAGCAAGGTCAGAACACTAAAATGAGAATGGAAGAGAAAGTGTTAAAAATTTGAAGAGAGAAGAGAAGGTGTAGGCTCGGAAGACGTGGTAATTTGGAATTACCAAAACTAGGTTTTTGTTCCAAGTTAGTACAATGAAGTGAGAGGAGGGCAATGGAGGCCAAGGTTTATGCATGGGATTGTTTACAATGATGGATCATGTAATTTTACCTAGGTGAAGAGGGAAGAAAGGACATGAAAAGGTTGAGGGATAGTCAAAGTTGGAAGGTATCAGTGTGGCTGAAGTGATATTGGAGTCAGGTTATTACAGGTAGTGAGCTAGCCAGGAGATAGTGGTCAGGAAATGGGACTCATGAGATCAAGATTACAGAGGTGTGCACTATTGGTAAGGAGATGGTCTTGGGGTAAGACCCTGGGAATGAGTAGCTGAGGTAGAGTGGAGGATACAGGGGATTTTGCTGATGATCTGAAAGAATGAAGGAATGACTATTGGGATCAAACCTTTCACTCCTTGTTCTCCTTGGAGTCCTCTATCACCTGGAGATCCTGGAGGGCCTGGAGGGCCTGCTTCACATATCTCATCACCTGAGATAAGATGAAGGATAACAAGCTACTTGTGAAATATTCAGAAGGCTAAACAAAAAGAAATCCTGATAGGGTAAAAAAATATTTTCAGTTACTTCTCCGTGGTAATGCAAGGACCTATAAGCAAAAGGAAGATATAATACTGGTGATGATTTGAAGTGAAAATTTAAACATCAAAGAATCACCAAAAATCAAAAGTAGAGGCAGCAGTAGAATAATGCCAACCTTCAGCTGGATTCACTTACAAATGAAAACAAAACAAAAACAAAAGAATTTAGGAGAAAAGTATATCTTACTAGGAGGGATTTGAGGGCCAGGAGGGCCAGGAGGCCCTGGAAGTCCAGGAGCCCCAGGCTGTCCATCAAGTCCAGGAGATCCAGGAATAGAAAGTCCAGGTGGACCTTCATCACCTTTCTGGCCCCTTTCTCCAGGAAAGCCAGGGGGGCCAGGAGGACCCATAACTGCAGTCCCTAAGATAAAAAACAATTAAAGTGATAAAATGATCTTATTTTGGAGATATTACTTTAGTTCTCAATGAGACATAAGTAATGAAAAGATCTTCCTTTAATGTATAATGCAGTTATGTTGTTTTTTCTATGAGAATCAATATCTGAAGAAAGCATGAAAAGATTTTTTTAATGTTTATTTATTTATTTTTGAGATAGAGAGAGGCAGAGAGGGAGGGAGACAGAATCCCAAGCAGGCTCTGCACTGTCAGTGTAGAGCCCAATGTTGGGGTTGAACCCACAAACCATGAGAGCACGACCTGAGCCGAAACAAAGAGTCAGATGCTTAACCGACTGAGCCACCCAGGCACCCCACATGAAAAGTTTTAAATAATGTAAGTACCAGTTTGAAAGTAAGAAAGAATAATTTAGTGTAGCTTTACTACTTTTGGAAATGTACTAATAACCCTCTACCCACTCTTTGATGCTATGATCTTTTAATCTAAGAAATACTAGAAAACCATTAGCAAGAGAAAAAGAGGCATCTCAAAGTTCTCATGTATACATGGCTCTATTTCTGGACATTCTTCTGTTGCAATGTCTATTCCTGAACCACAAACATATTTTTATAATAATGAAAGTAATTATTATAATTATAAATAATTTGAAAACTGTTTTCAAAACGGGTAAGAAAAATATGCCCATCTTTGTCCTTTTTAAAAACCATCCTGGAACACTCGGGTGGCTCTGTCGGGTAAGTGTCAGACTTTCGACAGAGAAAGGGAGCCTGACTTGGGTCTCGAGCCCACGGACCATGAGATCATGACCTGAGCTGAAGTCAGAGACTTAACTGGCTGAGCCACCCAGGTGCCCCACTGTTTAACTGTTTAAATGAACTAACTCTCTCTCTGCTCCTCCCCTACTCGAGCCTCTGTCTCTCTCTGAAAAATAAACATTAAAAAAAAAATCTTTATTAGACTTATAAATTTATCTTCTAAATGCATTTTAGAATCAACTTGTCAGTTTCATTTTTTAAAAAAACAGCGGAAGTTTGAATGAGATTATTTGAATTTAAAGACTAAATTTTGGAGAATCAACTGTTTATAATATTGAGTTCTTATATTAAGAAATTTTACAGAATTCTGAAAAAAAGGCATACGCATCTTCTCTTGAGTTTATTCATGGGTTAATTTGATTAGTACTGTGAATTTTATTGCTATTACTATTGTTAACTGGATTTTTTTCTCTTACATTTTCAACTTTTCATTGGTGAAGAGGAAGACAAATTATTTAAGTATGCAACTAGCATATCTGCCCACCTTGCAAACATTCTAAATTCTGGTAATTTGTCATTTGATTCTTTTAGGCTTTCTGGGTAGATTATAATAGGGTTTGTAAATAACTAAAATTGTGGGTTTTGTTCCATCCTTACACCAGACTTGTAGTGAATTGGCTGGGCACTCCAGTATAAGGATAAACAGTATAGGCGACTCTGAGTATGTGTATCTTATTTTTGACTTGAGTGAGAATGTTCCTGATGTTTCACCACAAAAATATGACATTTCCTGTACAGTCCTGTACTTCCTGTATGAAGCAGATAGCTTCATCAAGTTCCCTTTTAAACTTAGTTCAATAACTTCTTTACCCTTTAAAAATGAATGGATACTGAATTTTATTGACTGCTTTCTTTGCAAATATTGCCTATTCTCTTTTAATCTGTCAGTGTAGGCAATAATAGAAATGTTAAGCCATCCTTGCAATCTTAATATACTTCTGAATTGATCTTCTAATATTTTATTTAGTATTGTTGCTTCTATGTTCATAAATGAAACTGAATTATATTTATTACTAGTGTTATCTCCCTGGTCACTTGGCATCAATGCTTTTAAATTAAAGGTCTTTTTTAAAAAATATGTTCTGAAAAAGTTTGTAAAATATCAGAATTTCCCACCCAACAATTTAGTAGAATTCATTCACAAAGCTGTATAACCACTCATAAAACCAGTGCCTTTTTGTGGAAATTTTAACATTTCCAAATTTTCCATGGTAATTAATCTACTTAGTTTTTTTACTTTCTCAGGAAAACTTTAGCCATTTATGTTTTTTGTTTCCTGAGGAATGCGTATTTCATTTAGAATTTCCAATATATTGATATAGTTTTACAGTTTTCTTATAATTAAAAAAAATAATTGTATTTATGGTAATAATATTTTCTTTACTGATTTTATTTGTGCCTTCACTTGCTTTTCTCTTGATCACAGTTTATTCTTATTTTTATCTTTATCAAATTTTTCCTAATTTTTTTATGTTTATGTTATTTCTTATAATTTTTTCAAAGTAGCTCATTTATTTTTAGTATCTTTAATTTTGTGATAAATTAAGGATACCATTTTGGCTATGTTTAATAAGTTTTGATATAAGTTAGTTTAGCATTCAGTAGACTGTCATTTCCATTTCTGTTTCCTCTTTACCTCTCGAGTTATTTACAAATGTGCATTTTAATATACAAATGTAAAGAAATTTGGTGCTTTCTGTTGTTAATTTCTAACTTCATTTCACTGTGGTCACGGAGCATGGCTTGTGTATAATTTTAAAAGATTTTTTTCTGATTGAATAAATTTCTATAAATGTTTCATGTAAGTTTGAAAATAATGTATATTCTCTGCTGCACACAGCTTTTCTCTTTCCCACATACACAGTTTAATTGTCTTACTCAAATCATTTATACCCTGATTTATTTTACACATCCTTGGTATGTTAGGGATTTACCAACTTATCACTTGTAGTTTTTCAGTTTTCACTTTATATATTCAAAGCTGTATTTTCAGATGCATGGTTTCATGACTTTTACATCATTGTGGTTTAATTTGTCTATCTATCCATATGAAATGTCTTTTTAATGTATTTCTTGAATTCTATTTCATACTATATTAGAATTGTTAAACCACCTTTCTTTTTGATATCACTTGCCTAATATCTTTCAACTGCTGTATTTAAAATTTTTTATGTCCTTTTAATTTATATAGGCTTGTTATGCACAGTATATATTTTTATTTCAATTTTATTTTAGTTTTTGTCTTTTAATCAATGCTTAGTCCTTTCACATTTATTGGAGTTACTGATTTATTTTTAACTTCTTCTTGTCATCTTATATTTTATTTTCTATTTACCACAGTTCATGTCTGTTTTGTTCCAATTCTAACTTGTATTATGTAGATCAAGTTTTTTGGTTATTTTCTTTCCTCAAAGGATGTGTAAGCCATGCATTTTATTTACATTTTCTCTAGTGGTTACTAAAATTTTAGCCTATGTATTTAAACTTATATTTTTCTAAAACCTTACAGAGTTAATAATATTAGTATTCTCTTTCTCTAATAAGACAAAAAAACCTTATGATTGATTTCCTCTTACTCTCTCTGCACCCTTACATCCTATGTTAATAATGTATATAGTTATCGTTCCATTTTGTTACTTAAAATACCTCTATTATTTTTTTGATCAATACTTACTTAGACCTCATATATTTTACCAGTATCTTTCCTAACCACTGGTTCTTGCATCTTACCCATCCCCACCCCCAACTTCATCCTGAATTAATTTCTTCCTTCTTAGACTAAACTGTCCAATATCCATTTTAGAGAAGTTCTGGAGGTGGTAAACTTTCTAAGTATCACATGTTCACATTAGGATGATAGTTTGATATAATACAGAATTCCAAACTCATAGTTATTTTCTTTATAACATTGAAAATTATCTTCCTTTGACTCCATTATCTTCCTCTGACTCTTATTGCTTTGTTGGTCATCTGCTTTTCCCTCATATAGTTGTTAAGGATTTCTTTTTATCCTTAAATTCTAAAGTGTCCAAACAATGTGTCATTATGTATTTTTGTATTATTCTTATTTCACTCTTGCTTGGTAATTCATAAGCTGTTTCAAAGAGACTCATGTTTTCTTTCAAATAAGTAGAAGTTCTCAGTCATTAATTTTTCAAATATTACCCCTTGTCCCATTCTCTCCCCTTTCAACTGCATGTAAATTCTAGAACTTCTAAATTTATACCTATGTCTCTTAATTTTTCTTTCATATGATCTAATTCTATAACGTTTTTGCTGCATCCTGGGAGAATTCCTTATCTGAATTTTCTAGACACAGTATGTGTTTAGTCCACTATCTTGAAATTGGAAATCCAAAGTGTATACTTAGAATTAAATGAGACCCACATTTATTCTTTTTCCTTGGGAGGATCATGGATTGTCACTCATCTCATTATGTTAATATTTCATTAGCCAAATTTTTGAAGGGTGGGGAATAATAATTTATTAAACATACATGTGTGTCAGGTACTATACCAGATGCTTCCTCAAATTTTACATAAATCCATACTATCACTTCATTTCAGAGAACATCCAAATAAACATGCTAGGCAAGGGTGGTGCTCAGGCTGGCCAATTTAGAAATGCTGTACTATGTTGTTTATCTTCAACAAGGGAATGATATAACAGTTAGTATTGAGCCCCCAAATTTTATTTCACACCAAATCACCATGGGGATTTCTAAGCAGATATTTCTGGCCTTCTAAGTGGATAGTTTACTATTTTTATGCAGGAAATCTTATAAAACTAGGCATTATTAGAATAGCATTCCCTTCCATAGCAGCATAAAAAAATGCAACGAATAATTTTTGGATCACAGAATCATTGGGTGTAATTTATTAATAATAAAAAGTGGAAATGGTATTTTTAGGGTAAAAGGGAACTATCCATCTGACTTGGTTTTTTTTCTTTTTTAAGTACAAGTGAGAAATTTGGTGAGACAGGTTATAGTAAGAGTTGAGAAGTTTCTGTCAATTAGAAAATACTCATGTCTTTTACTGCCATGCTCACCTTGGAACTAATATGATAATACTGGACATGGGGATTAGTAAGGGTGCTGTAAACACAAGAGCATTAAGTACAGTCTCTTTTACCTGGAGGTCCAGGGAGGCCAGGTGGACCCTGTATTCCAGGAAATCCTCGCTCTCCTTTTTCTCCAGGCAAGCCAGGTAACCCAATGCTTCCTTTTTCTCCCACAGTTACGCCAGTCCCAGGCCTAGGGATTACCTTTATTATGAAAGAAAAAAATAAAGGAATTCAAAGAGGAAGAGACTTGTTCTCCTAAAAATAACCTAGAAGCTATATATGATTACAATCCCATCATTTCACAGAGCTCTTGGATGCAAAACTATTAAGACTACCACACAGATTATGGGTCACATTCGTCATCACTCCTTTCCTTCAACTGATTAGAAACTGTTTAATACCAGTAATAATATTGCCACCCTCCTGAACCCAGCCCAAGATTACAGAGCTAGAATTATTTTTTATGTCTCTAATCACATTCAATTCATTCCAATTACCTAAGCTTGATAATTATTTACTGAAAATGTCTCTCTGATTTGTCCCCTTCTTTCCTGTTGCCACAGCTACTATCCCCATCTCACACTTGGACGAACAGAAGCACCTCTGAACTTCTCCCCTTAAATCCAAATCTACTGCCAACAGATACTTTCTCAAAAACCAGTTTTTCTGTGTTAGATATGCGGTGTAAGGCCTCAAAATTCACTACTTCTTACTATGTCTGATGCCACTTTTCACCCTGGACTCTGTCAAGTCTCTTCTCACTTTCAGTACCTCTCTCCTCTATTACATCTCCTGTTATTTTTAGCAGTAAAGTTTTAGGACAGTGAGGACTATCTCATTATAACCACTTCAGGCATCTTGCACATTCTTGTCTTTCCCTCTGAATATGCCATTTCTTTTTTTTTTAATGTTTATTTTTGAGAGCAAGTGAGCGAGCAACAGAGGGTGACCATGGGAGTTGCAGAGAGAGAGGGAGACACAGAATCTGAAGCAGGCTCCAGGCTCTGAGCTGTCCACACAGAGCCTGTCGTGGGGCTTGAACTCACGACCTGTGAGATCATGACCTAAGCTGAAGTCAGATGCTTAACTGACTGAGCTACCTAGCCACACTAATATTGTCTTTTTAAAGTAGCACCACATATATTTATTTCAGTGATGCTACCATTCAACAAAGGGTGCTTGGACTCCTCATTTGTTTAATGTTTATTTATTTTCAAGAGAGAGAGAGAGAGAGAGAGAGAGAGAGTGCAAGTGGGGGAGGGGCAGAGAGAGAGGGAGACACAGGATCTGAAGTGGGGCTCGTACTCACGAACTGTGAGATCGTGACCTGGGCCGAAGTCGGACACTTAACCAACTGCGCTTACCCAGGCGCCCTGAATATGCCATTTCAAACATCTGTAATGCCATCTCCCAATCCTTCCCTTTATCAACCCACATTTTTTTCTTCCTGTAAAACAAAACAAAACAAAACAAAACAAACTCCTCTCTTTTGGGAGGGCTTTATTGATTTGAATCAACTAACTGATTATTCCTTTTCTCTTGGTCTTTGTAGAATCCCAGTGTTGAAACAATTTCATATTAAATAATCTAAATATAAAGAAATTAATCTCATAGAGCTGTAATGATAAATAAGCTTTAGTTTTAAGATTGGACTGAGGTACAAATCAACACCCACTGGCAAAGTATGGTATTTCATCCTGGCTCTGTTGGATAGAAGAAATATTCAGACAAAAGGAGACTGAAAGTTGTGGGACTTAGAATGGAGATAGCAGTTCAAAAAGGAAAGTGAGCTGCTGGATAGGACTGCAGTCCCCAAATTTCCATTTCTTCTGGTTTTTATCAAAATGTTATTATCTCATTTCATAAAGAAATTATTTCTTAGACAACAAAAGTTCTGATTTTACAATGAAAATTAATAAAAATTGTCTAAGATCAGGGCGTCTGAGTGGCTCAGTTAGTTAAGCATCTGACTCTTGATTTTGGCTCAGGTCATGATCTTGCGGTTCATGGGATCGAGCACTGCATCAGGCTCTGTGCTGACAGCATGGAACCTGCTTGGGATTCTCTCTCTCTCCCTCCCTCTCTCTGCCCCTCCTCCACTCACACTCACTCTCTACTCCCTCCCTCTTTCTCTCAAAATAAGTAAACTTTAAAAAAATTGTCTACGATCTTCTTTATGTATATCCTTGTTAGATCTGTGAAGTACTAACTATCAATATCTGAGACTAACTCTGGACAGAAATAATTAAATTAATATTACTCAAATGTCCTGAACATACAGGCTTTATGGCACTTGCACCTTTGCAGATTTAATGCAATATAAAAGCAAGAGTCTTACCAAATTTCAACACAAACAAAAGCCAATATATTAAATTGCATCAGTGATATTTTATTCTTAGTAAGATTGGAAACGTATTTGACTTAAATTTCATAGCGAATGCAAACATTACAGAAAATCCATAAACCCCCTGTGTGTATTTTCATAGAGCAGTTACCTACATTTGATTAAGAGCCCCTAGAAGGCACATACTCAGGGAAGAAAGAGGTATCAATCAGGCAATTGTATAATTGAGAAAACCTATTAAGACCAAATCCATCTTTCCAGGGCTCTGTAAGGGAAAGGGCCGATCCCTAGTTCCCCAAATTTCTTTTATTGAAACTTTGTAAGCCATACTTGCACCACCTGCTGGTTACTTGATAAATACTTTGGCAATCATGAGGCAAAACAACACAATGCCATAATTTTGGATCTTTACCATGGAGAAGTAATATACAGGCAGAGCAATACAAAGACTTTCAGGTCAACAGCACTGAAGTTTTTATATGTAGACTTTTAAGCCAGTAAAAGTTGATAATGACTTAGAATTTTGTTCTATGAGGAAAAGGTACAGAGTACATTAAGGCACAAAAATGAAAATGCATTAAGAAGTTTGATAAATGAAGACTTAAAAGAAACTTACAAGTCCAGGAGGCCCAGTTGGGCCAATGTCACCTTTTTGGCCCTGTTCAATACAAGTGTAAAGTAGGTTAGTAAAAGTCATATGAAAACACTGATTTCCTTAAAAATGTAACAGATATCTAGGTTTCATGAAGACCCAGGAATCCATAATAAAATATCTCTAAGAGAACTACTACTTGAGGTAATGAGACAATACTGAAATAAGCCTAGTCAGACCCGTGATGTTGTTTCAGATATACTAGCTATACAATTTTGACCAAATCAATTAACTTAACTGAAATAAGCCTAGTCAGACCCGTGATGTTGTTTCAGATTTACTAGTTATACAATTTTGACCAAATCAAGTAACTTAACTGACACATATACAGACCAGCCTTCTAAGGTTTTTCTAGATGCAACATCCTTTGATTTTAAGATTACTATTTTCTAGCAACTATAAATACTTTAGAAAGAAGATACTGAATAAAGAAATTGGTACCACTAGAATCAGTTAAAAGCATTATATTTTTTTACATCTAGCCTTGTTTCTTTTCATAAAACTTGTTGAAGGCATAAACTAGATGTCATTTCCATTAGTCACAGATATTTTAGAGCTGATGGACTTAGCTATTATCAGGAACAGCTAATAAATTATAACTGCTTTTGTGAGTTTGCTCTTAGAAACTAATGAAAGACAAATTCAGAAGCAAAACTGTTACTCTTAACCAGTAGCTACTACAGCATGAAAAACACAGTATATAATTGTTATTCTACTGGCCAAAACCCAAGGATAGATGTCTCTCTCACACCTCTCTTCTTGTTCTAGACTTGTTCATAGGAACTTTTCATCTATCTAAAAGCTCCTTTTAGTTTAAAGAGTTACTTTTTCCTATCACTTTATTTACTACTTGAAAAAAAAAACTTTTGTTCTCTGAGTATTTATTATCTTCCTTTATTCTAGCTGTGGTTCTCAGTCCAAGCTTCAAGTTGGATCTAGTTTAGAGATAAACCAACATTAAAATATGCACCCTCTGGGTACATTCAAGTTTGTAACACTTTTTCCTCCTTGCCTGCAGAACAAAGCTTTTCAGCACTAGTTTTCATATAAAGCAATTAGAGACCAGAGAGACTGGAAAACCGGATATTTTGTGATCTGCTATAAACAAGGGAAATGTGTGCTTCATATATTCTTTCAAGGTCACTTTTTTTCCAAAGTCACTTTTAAAATAAATAACTAAATAAATGACTTCAGTCAGGCTGTATAGCCAAATGGGAAAAAATGACAAAGAATTAGCCACAGACTTTCAGACAATAATTGCACAGAGAACTGAAATGTTTAGTGTAGACATTCTAAATTCACAGCTACAAGCCTTTTTAGTATGAGGACCTCACTAAAATAGTGCTGGATCCACTTTCTGGAGAACAAAAGTTTTGCTGATACATGCTCAAAATAAAGGCACCAACTTTTCACAATGTAAATGCTAAAGTTGAACAATTCTTCATGTATTTCCACGACATGAATTGTGATTTGTGGCAATGAACAAAAATTTAGAGGAAATGGTACAAAAGAAAAAGGAGCGATACCAAAAGATGAATAAGGAAGGTATGTTTTGAATACAAAAGCTAGTTATTTATAACTTTTTCATTTAGAACTCAACCTTGGCTTATATATATACACAATGGAGTATTACTTGGCAATCAAAAAGAATGAAATGTTGCCATTTGCAACAATATGGATGGAACTAGAGGGTATTATGCTAAGTGAAATTAGCCAGTCAGAGAAAGACAAGTATCATATGACTTCACAAACATGAGGAATTTAAGATACAAAACAGATGAACATAAGGGAAGGTAACAAAAAACAAGGAGGCGGACAAAACATAAGAGACTCTTAAATACAGAGAACAAACTGAGGGTTGCTGGAGGGGTTGTGGGTGGGGAGATGGGCTAAATGGGTAAGGGGCATTACGGAGGACACCTGCTGGGATGAGCACTAGGGGTTATACATAGGGGATGAATCACTGGAATCTACTCCTGCAATCATTATAGCACTACATGCTAACTAACTTGGATGTAAATTAAAACATAAATTAAAAACAAACAAACAAATAAATAAATGAACTCAACCTTGGCAGAGAACAGGATTATGTTAAGTGGAATAAAACCAGTCACTTCAAAGTATTAAAATTCTTACCTTTTCTCCATCCCTTCCTGGTTCACCAGGGGAACCAGGATCACCAGGTAAACCCTTTAAAACATAGAGGACAGAATGACATCAGCAAAAATGGTGAAGTAAGGATGTCCAAACATGCTCTCCTCCATAAAAGCAACAAAGAACACAGGCAAAAATGGTCAGAGTCAACTTTTTTAGAAGTCTAGAAATTAGCCAAAGGCTGGTAAGAGTACAGAGCTTTCTGGTATTTGAACCTGCTCTATTCCCATCACCCTTCTTCAGCTCCACACAGCCTTAAAAACCAACAGCTCACAATCAAGGTGAATACCAGCACCCTAGCAGCAAATGGAAGGGACAGAACTGGTTGGAGCACTTTCAAAGACCCACTGACAAAGAACTGTCATTATTTGACCTGTCTGGTGATTGTCTTTATTTGACCTGATTTGAGTTCTCCCAGGGAAAACAGAGAACATCTTTTCCCTGAAGATATCTGTGAAAATCAATCAGAGGTAATTACTAATCATGGCTGCCTAAAACATGAAACAAAGACCACAACTGTTCCCAAAAGCTAGGAACTAAGACCCCGAATTTACCTCCCATTAAACCATTTTATGTTAATTTGTGAATCTAGAGTTTATAAATTGAGGACTGCCTGTTTAGCAGAATCATCTGGACACTGATTTATCTGATTTTATTACTTCCAACTTCCAGTCTTGTTAAGAAGTATCCCTTTCTTTCAGAATGGTCTCCAAAATTTTATCAAATTTTGTCCTTGAAAACCTCTTTTAACATTACTGTAGATACTCTTGATACTGAGGTCGCTTGAAATAATGTTCCTGGACTTGCACATTTTTATTTTCCTCTTTAATTTATAGTAATTAGAATGATATGTAAAAAGTTTTATTGAAAAAACTTCTGTTCACACAAAATATCGTATGTGAATGTTTTAAGCAGCTTCATTCATAATGGCCCATACCAGAAACAACCAAAATATCCTCCAGTGAGTAAACAACCAAACTCCAGTGAGTAAACAACCAAACCTTGATACATCCCTACATTGAAATACTACTCAGCAATAAAGGGAATGAACTGTCAATATACAGTACCATGTATAATGCTATGTGAAAGAAACCTGATTCAAAAAGCTGTATACAGTATGACTGCATTTAAATGAAATTCTGGAATAAGGAATATCACAGGGATGGAGAACAGATCAATTGCTGCCAGGGGCTTTTGGTGGTAGGTATGGGAGAAGACTACAAAAGAACATTGGGGGAACTTTTGAGGGTGATGTAACTGTTTTTTTTTATTATAAAGCTGGTTATACAATTATATGTGTTTGTCAAAACACACAGAACTATACACTGAAAATGGTTCATTTTACTGTATACAAGTTATAGCTCAATTAAAATATGAACAAAAATTCCTTTTTTAAAAAAGGAATTTTAAATTCATATTCAAAAGAGAAAGTATAATCTCAATTTCTGCTATTTCCAAACTCAAGCCTGTTTGCCATCCTGCTTCTCTACCACCACATACAAATGTTGCCATTTTAGGGGGTCAGGTGGGAGGATGGACCTTTATCTACTCACTGGAATTCCTGGCTGCCCATTCTCTCCATCTTTGCCCGGTTTACCCTATAAGAGTCAAAGACATGCAATAATATAAATTTGTTATTTAGGAAGTATGAGATTAAAGAACATAATAAGTTTTCTTTCTGCCTTGGACTATATATTAAGTAGACTCTTCAGATTTCAATACTATGATAAATAAATGACTATGTCAGTTGTGACATTTTGAGACAAAGAAAGTAGGATTTACGAGGAAAGAATAAAATTACACACGCACAAACACACATTTAAAATCTTTTGTAAAGAGTATTAATAGTCGTAACACTTACTCGTTTGCCAGGCTCTCCTTGCTCACCCTTCTCACCTTTCACACCACCTGGAGGACCCTGTACACAGAAAAGTAGTTTTACACAGGTTCGTGGAGTGCTATGTAGCAATACCAATTTACATTAAATGACTCTAAAGAATTTTAGGCTACTTACTGGAGGACCACGTATCCCTGGAGGTCCAGGAGGCCCTCGGTCACCAGGAAGTCCCTATGCAGTAATAGGGGAAAGGAAAATAACATTAATACTAGAGCTAGCTAAAAACACTTTTAACAAGCTGAACAATGGACTCATGTAGTATAACCAAAGATAACAGGATGTTTCTAATTCAAAGTTGAAATTTTCTAGGCAAAAGAACCTGAGCCATCTTTGCTTACCTCAGTTAATTTCTAATGTGTGCACAAGCCAAGCTTTTAGGTAAATAAAAAGACAACACTTAAAATGAAATTATTAATGGTACATTTTATAAAAAGCAAGAATACCCATAACCAGTCAATATAGGAGCTATATAACACACATCCATTTTGGCAGAGAATTAAATGACCCGATCCATACTGATGGCAGAGTTTCAGTGAATCTGTTCTTTATTAGCATTTAAGTGAAACAACAATGTACACACTTTGTTCAAGGGTTGGCCACTATACTATAAATGATTTGTATGATCCCATCTACACTAGTAGGTACAAGGTATCAGATAATTATTTCTAAACACAACAAGGGTTTATACAGTAACACTATATTTGTCATCTAAGACAATGATGGTCTACCTTAACATGACCTAATTTCATACACAAATGCATTACCCATAATAGCCAAAAATGCAAATGATCCAAATGTCCATCAACTGATGATGCATAAACAAAATGTGGAATATTCACACAAGGGAATATTATTGAGTCACAAAAAGAAATGAAGTACTGATATATGCTACAATAAGAATGAACCCTCAAACAAAGTAGAAGCCAGACACAAGATCATGTATTGTATGATTCCATGTATGTGAAGTGATCAGAATAGGTAAATCTACAGAGCCAAAAAGCAGATTAGCAGTTGCCTAGGGCTGAGAGTTTGGGGGGAAATGAAGAGTGACAATAAATAGGAATGGGGTCTTGTAGGGGGTGGTTGAGGAGAATGTTCTAGGATTATATTGTAGTGACAGTTTCACTACCCTGTGAATATACAAAAAAAAATGTAACGGTACACTTTAAATAGGTGAATTGTGTGGTATGTAAATTATATCTCAATGAAGCTCTTTAAAAATTTTAATTATCTCAAATTCTTATTTTTAAAATACCTTCACATATATAACTATATTCCAGCTTATAATGCATTTTAATGGAAAGCCACTTTTATAGCAAAATGTTCATTGGTTTCCTGTCTACATACTCACCTGATCTCCTTTCTGAAACTCTACATCAATTGGTCTTTTCTGTTCACTGATCTGTCCAGGTGGCCCAGGGGGGCCCTGAAGGCCTTGCTCACCCTGTTTGCAAGATTTAATAAGAAAGTAATATTTCATAATTTACACAGACAATAATACAAAACGTAAGCTAAGTCAGTGGCAAGAAGAAAAAAGACAAGTTCAAATGATGAGGAAAGGAGAAAACTGAGGGCTGAATAATCAACTTTTTCCTTTACTCACCTTTTCACCCTTGGGTCCTTGGAAATTTAAGCCCATATTCCCCTGAAGAGAGACATTTTAGTTTAAAATCTCATTGACAATAACAAAAAGAATTCATACCAAATAAAAAATGTAAAGAAAAAGAAAATTACCTTTGGTCCTGGAAGTCCTGGTGGGCCAGGAGGGCCCTAAGAATAGTAGACACAGAAAAAGAGAAACAGGATATACATTTATTAAAAATTATTTGGCTTCAAAAAATTATTTGTTTTCATAAAAAGTGAGGACTTAAAATGCCCTTCAAAATAGTATCTTCTTGTTTTATTCTCACATTTAAATTGATTTTACCAATCTAGATGAATGTGGAGACTTCCTGTACCAGTATACAAGTAGGCAGAGGAAGAAATGCAAGGATGAGTAGAGGCAGAGGGGCAACACCAGTGCCAAAAATCAATACAAAAATTAATCTCAACAAACATATCAAATTTCTCATATCAGAATTATAGGTAAATGTAGGTGTTACAAGGCAATTAACTCTCTAGTTCTAAAAAGCATGTGTTTCCCTTTTTTAGTTCTGTCTCATTTTTATGTGACCTGACTTTGTATATCTGAGAATGTTTCAAGGCTTGAAAAGTTAGATAAGCATTTGTTTGCCCAAGTATATCACCTCTTGATCTCAATGGATCCATTTATTTACATATTGGACCCTGGTGGCATTTCTAAGACTTTGCTTCACCTGTTGAATCAGGGTTAACTGAAGGAACATTCAGGAGTGCAGAGTGCATCAGTTACATAGCCACAAGAGTTGGGGAAACTCAAGATGTAATAATACTCGTAGGGTTTACTGATGTTGTAACAATGGAGTCAGGAAAAAGTGCCATAGTCCAGGGTCTCATGCATTGCAGGGTGTCTACAACTAAAATAAACTAAACAAAAGGGTTTACTAATTCTCCCCAATATATTTCCAGCAAAGCAGAAATCACAATCTTTTCTGGCAGATTCTCTTAGTATTTACCAAATACTATTTCCTTCATTCAAGAATAGAGGACCAATTGTCACAAGCAAAATTGTACAATCTATAAAGAGATAATGAAAACTGTCACTTAAATATATGGGACATGAGAGATAGAGTGGCACATGAGAAATAACTTTGACTGAAGTACAATTTTCTTGCCCTTTTAAGAGGGCAGTAGCAAAGCTCTAAGTCCAAAGCCTGACTCGAATGAAATCTAAGTATTGCAGGGGCAAAAATACTCAGAATTTAATTACAGGAAAAAACATGAGTGACCATTGAGGTAGTAAAGTAAGAGAACTGGTTGCATACTCAAGGTCTTTACAAGTTGTTGCTTCTTTCCTGAGGTGCACAAATCCTTATCCCACTGCAAAATGATCCACTATCCTCACCAATCCTGTTTAGTCCCAGGCCCCTTAGAAACAAGAGCCAATATTTTTTGGGGGGGAATACCTGTTTTTTGTTCCTCTTAAACTGAAAACTGCAGATGGAAGAAACATGTTTCATCAAGTGACTAGAGAATTGCCTGAGAAGACTTAATGAAATGGCCAGAATCAGCTTCAGCACTGACACATCAAGAGGTAACCAACAAGATATTTTATTTTATATCTTTCCTTTTGTGTACCTCATTTTTCTCCATCTAGAAAATGGAACTATTACTTAGCACATATATTGTTCACCATAACATTGTAAAATAACCTGTAAATAAAATATATATATATATTATAAGCATTGACAATGCATTGTACTTTCAAGTAACAGAAACAATATTAGTATTCCTATAAGAAGTTTTTTTAAAGTAGGAGAAATGAAATTCCAGAAGCAAACTTACCATCAAACCTGGTGGTCCTGGGGGACCAATTGGCCCTGGTAAACCAGTGGGACCAGCTGGGCCCTGTTATAAAGGAAGTGAAGAAAAGGATGAAAAAAAAAACCTCTCATTATATCACACAAAGAACTACACTAAATGAGATTTATACTTAAAGAACTGCCACAAATTGCTTATACAATTCTACAATTCTGCAGTATTATAAGCAGAATTTTAAAATGTATAAGAATAAAAGGATTAACTACAAAGAAATTCAACTAAACAGAATGGATGCAACTTTTAGAAAAATTGTTTTACAGTGGTAGATAACAAATATAGGACAAATACACTGTAAGGAAGTTTTACAAAATAAAGTGATAAAGATGGGCATTTACTGGGGTTTTTATGCTAGAAATGGGAAAGGAAGGGCTACCAGTTTCAAGGTAGCTTCTCTATTTTAAAGGAAAAAATAACTATGTATTTACCCAAAGAAAATGAAAACACTAATTTGAAAAGGTATATGCACCCCCGTGTTTACTGAAGCATTATTTATAATAGCCAATATATGGAAATAACCCCTGTCCATCTATAGATGAATGGATAAAGAAGATGTGGTACACACACACACACACACACACACACACACACACAGAGGAATACTCCTCAGTCATAAAAGGAATGAAATCTTGCCATTTGCAACAACACTGATAGATCTACAGGGTATAATGCTAAGTAAATAAGTCAGTCAGAGAAAGATAAATACCATAGGATTTCAGTCATATGTGGAATTTAAGGAACAAAACAAAGAAAAGAGATAAACAAAAAGGCAGAGTCTTAAATAAAGAGAACTGGTGGTGCCAGAGGGGAGGTACATGGGGTGATGGGCGAAATAAGTGAAGGGGATTAAGAGAACACTTATTGATTGTGATAAGTACTGAGTAATGTACAGTTGAATCATTATATTGTACAGCTGGAACTAATATAACACTGTATGTTAATAAATATTTATAATAATAAATTTAAAAAAAATTAAAGATTTTTAAAAGATGCAAAAAATTAAATTAAATTAAAAATAAATAAGATTGAATACAAGAAAGGAAGGCAGAATAACTGGAACAACAGATAAGGGAATGATGTAACTATTGTGGAACACAATTTGGCATCTTGCAAAGCTGAAAATTTGACTTCAGTGAACTCCAGCAATTCTATATCTAGGTGTAAATCCTGGATTATTCTGTAATTTAAAAAAATCCCAAAACAACCAAATATTCAACAATAGGAGGCTGGAGAAACAAACTGTAGTATATTCACACAATGGAATGTTATAGGGAAGCAAAACTGAATGAACTATAGTCACAAACAGTAATATGGATGTATCTTAACATATCAAATAGAAAAAGTTGGAGAAAACTACATAAATTTTATATTATTTTCAAGCAAAATTAAACACTCTTGCTTAGAGATATACATATATAAAATAAAACTATCTTTAAGAAGTAATAGAAAACTCAAAATGGTACTTATGTCTTAATAGAATGCAGAAGGATGTGAGTCCCAAGGGAACCACAGGCTGATTCACAATTATTTGAAATGTTCTAGCTCTCAAATGCTATTTTGGGATCATAGGTGTTCATTTGGTAGTTATGGTTCATAACATACATATATTTTGCATGTATTCTGCTGCGTTTTCAAATATTACATAACAAAAAATTATAAGAAATAAAGGGCAACACTGAGAGTTCTTAACAGCACATGGATGGGTGATGTCAAGCATGGAATGAGATGGCAGTTACTGAAAAAAGTGCCCAACATTACATCTTAGTAATCAAATATTAGAAAATACTGATTATTTTGGCAAAGGGATCAATCCTTGTGAAATACAAACCTCAAGAAATTGACTACCTGATCTCTAAATACTTGAAAAATATTGTTATTTCTATGCGTGTTATCTATAGGCTAAAATAACTTATTTTCTTAAAATTATGCTTGATGTTCACTATGCATAAATTTTATTCCTTCAGGCTTCAAAACATGTTCATGTGTTATGCATAACTAATAGTGTTACAAATGATGTCTTTTAATATCGCAAATGGGAGACCTATGATTTGTATTTTCAATCAGGCCATTTACAATTATCAGGACTACCCCTACTACTTACTGATCCTCACAGCACAAGAATAAGAATACAGAAGCCTATTTCCGCTGCCAAACCCAAAAACAAAAATTTCCATGGAAACCGGATAGAAAGATAAAATAACGAAACAGTCCTTTATAAAACTCTCCCTGGTCTAGATTGCTTTCATTTTCAGGTATGAGGTATATGCGATGTCTATCAAACTTCAGATGATGATTTCTGTAACTAAAACAGAGGGTACTAAAGGCTGAAGAGGAAAAACTGATGCTGTGATTGTATTTAATCAGTAAAGAAGAAAATCACTGGATGCTTACTTGTATTCCAGGAGGACCTGGATATCCTGGATTACCCTTTGGTCCTGGCAGCGATGACATAATTATACTACCTGGTTCTCCCTGAAAGAAATTATCAATGGAAGTTATAAGTAACAGTTACAACACATGAAAACTGGCAAAAGCACAAAAAACGATCTGAGAATTAAATCTGTCACATAAATGTCCTGAGGATTAGGTGATCTCAGTAATTAACATGAATAAATTTACCTTTTAAAGACAAATGGGAAAGTGGCCAAAATACACTGAAGTACAATCGATTTATTAAGAGCCTGTGATACCTTCAGTTACTCATTCATTACAAAAACGTTTATTAAATATTAACATTTGCCAAGAATTGTGTTAGGCTCTGGATACTCAGTAGAGAAGGAGACAAACAAGACCTCTGTCCTCATGTTGCTAACAATATACTGGAGAAATGCAGACCATAACATGTAAACAAATAAGATGACAAAATGTTCTGTTATAGGCTATGAAGAAAAAACATGGTACATGATAAAGAAATAGTGGAGGACTAAAATGAATTGCTAATTATGTGACCTGATAGAGGTGCTAATTATTGTTACAATGGCAATCATGATATATAAAGGTATCACATTAACATGTTGTATACCTTAAATGTATACAGTGTTATGTGTCAAATATATTTCAATTAAAAAAAGAAACAGTGATGGAAATCAATTTGGGTAGTCAAAACAAGGGCAATCTGTGAAGGCAACATACAGGCAGAGATGTAAAGGATAACGAGTCAGCCAGGTGAAAATGGGTAAGAGTACTAGGTAGTTTAAGAAGCATGTGTAAAGGACCCCAAACGTGAAGAGTTTGCTACATTCAAATAACTTAATGCAGACCCGTGTGATGAGCGAGCCCAGGGAAAAGTGGTTTAAAGAGAAGTCTGGATATGTAGGCAGGGACCAGAATACGCAGGTCTTACAGGCCATGGAGAGGAATGTGGACTTTATCTCAGAGACAGTGGGAAGCCCTGTGAGATTAAACTATTGATTTATGTTTTTAAAAGATCATTCTTGACTACTATATATAGAATAAGTCAGGCTGGGAGGTGACGGGATAGTAGCGAAAAAAAAAAAAAAAAGACTAATTAAGAAGAAGCTATTGCAAGAGTCCAGATGAGACATTATGGTTAGTCTGGTGGCAGTGAGGATGGAGAAAAGTGGATGAATTTAAGATATATGTTATTTATTTATTTATTTATTCATTCATTCATTTATTTATTTATTTATTGAGAAAGAAAGAGAGAGGGAGGGAGAGAGCGCTCAAGCAAGGAAGAGACAGAGGGAGAGGGAGAGGGAGAGGGAGAGGGAGGGAGAGAATCTTAGGCAGGCCCCATGCCCAGTGTGGAGCCCAACGTGGGGCTCAATCTCACAACCATGAGATCCATGAGATCATGACCTGAGCTGAAATCAAAAGTTGGATGCTAAACCGACTGAGCCACTCAGGCACCCCAAGATATATTTTATAGGCCACATTAACAATATTTAGTGATAGAATGGAATGAGGAGGTGTGTGAAGTTGTATGAGACGTAAATATTAACTCTCAGGTTTTGGGGGGGTCTAGGTCTATATTGAATGTGTTAATTTGAATGTCTCGGGGATATCTGAGTAGAAGTCAGGGATGCAGTTTAATACATGCATCCAACTCCGAAGAAAAGTCTATTTTAGACTTACTATCCAGTAGCTGGGTAGTAAATAATACCATGAACATTAAGAATATTGCTAGGCATAGACGAACGTGTCAGAATTGTGTCCTGATACCTGCTGCATAGAATAAAATGAGCTTTTATAGAAGACTGTGTGATGACCAGAGAGACACAGAAGCAAAATCACAAAAAGGTAGTGTCACAGAAGTCAGGGGAAAAGAGCATTTCTAAAGGGAGCAAATGGTCAACTGTATCAAAAGGTAATGGGAATTGAAAGATCAGAAAAGAAATCTGAGTCTTATATACACGTTTACAAGTATAACAGCACACAGAAAATACTTAAAGCCATGGGAACAAAGGAGATTACTTAAGGGTAGCTTGTGTGTACCTGCACAACTTCTAGAAACATCCATTTTAAGACAGAAGTCAGAGACATTATCTGATTGAAGTTGTAGGCTTTTCATATATTTTATTCAAAATGTTTACTTTCCTAGCATGGAATGCTTACCTTCATACCTGGGATCCCAGGAGGTCCCTATTATTAAAAAGAAAAGGACTGTTTTATACATATGAGAGGGGATAGAGCAAAAGAACATACTACTTTCCAAATAGTCAGTTGAGTAGATTACTGTAGGGTCATTCTAAGTACAAAGTATCTTAGAGATGACATTTATATGAAATACAATGGAATCCTTACATTTACCCAGCACAGAGCTATACTACCAACTTTTTTTTCCTAAAAATCTTCTTATAGTTTACTAGTTTAAAATGTACTAACTTTGCTCCACATGAACACACTGAGCTCACTTTCTACCCTTCTGATTCTTCTGTCAATTCCTGTGTTCATTATAATCCTAAATTTTATAACTTACTGGAGGACCCTGTAAACCAGGAAAACCGGGACTGCCTGGAAATCCACGTTCTCCCTAGAAGGAGTTAAAAAGAAAGAGTAATGGAGGAACAAGAAACAAAACATAACTATACCAACAAACAATGTCTTACTAAAAAGATTTCGGTTAAAAGGCATTTTGAAACATGCCAGATTGCCAAAAATTCATTAGCCTTCCCTTTCCAATTACTTCAGTATCAACTGCCCATATCAATTCAACCTTCTAAGATACTTTTATCCCTACTCATCAATCCCAATCAGAAATAAAGAAAAAGATCTTCTACCCTAGTCATTTTCTTCTGACAAATCCATTTTGAGACAATCACACCACAGATTCCTGGTCATCATCACATTTAATAGTTAATGATTTATCTCAATTTCCTGCCCATGTATTATATAGATCTTTATTTTAACTGCCCCATTGCATTATTCTTTTATTGTAAACTATTTCAAATTATTTTTGTAAAGAGGAAAAGATGGTAAGAGAGAATGCCATTAATATCACCAAGAGGACAATAATAGCAATAGTTCTAGCAATTGCAGGTCATTATGTTTTCTAGGCATCCAATTTTTCTCACTCGCTATTGTAAAGTACTAATATACACATTTGGTTTAGAAAACAAAAGCTAAAATTGCTGTAGAAGAACCCCAATGCAACCTCCTTTCTAATACCTACATGCCATGGTAATCCTAGAGACATCTTTGTCAGAGGCTTAAAAGAGCAAAATTATTACAGCTCTGTGCCTTTGAGTTATTGTCCAGTACTCCTCTCTCCATCACTTTTTACATATGGAAAAAATCGGCCCAGAGAGAAAGGAAGTGGCCTGCCTATCAAGTTTAGAAGACAGAAAACCAAAGAACCCATATATTCTGATTCCATCTCTAGAGCTCATTCTATTAGTTACATAGTAAAGAATATTAAAAAAAAACCATTTAATCTTAAAGTATACATAATGAATCCATCTAGAACATTTTTTGCTCACATAATTGGGGGCCTCAAACACAAAGTAATCATGAGATCTGCTAAGGTGCTGCTTTACAAAAAAAAGAAAAAGATCCCTTTAATCACATAGCATACTATATACATTGTTGACACACTGGTCTTCAAATTTACAACTTTGGCTAGTGGTTTGTTGCTCAAGGCAGGCTGGCAAGCAAACAAACAAATAACCATAATAGACACAAGAATGCAGCCCATTTTAACAGCAATGTTCCATGCAAACTAGCTCCATGCAGGTAAGTTTGTCCCAGCTGAAATGAAGAACACAAGTAAGCCTCACAAATCCAAAATAAAAAATTTATTGTTGTTGTTATTATTATTATTATTGGCTATTATTATTGTTATTGTTGTTAATTGTTGGTGGTAGTGTTGGTAAGGGTCACATGATCTGAAGAAAAGTTGGAGGTAAAAATAACTTTATTGCCTTCAAGTATATACTACAATAATTATCACAAAATATAGCCTTCATGATACAAAATAGTTTGTTCAAGTTATTTTAAATATGTACCCTATATAAAATCTAACACATGCCATTAGCTACAAAATCTAGGATATTTCATGAACAGTTCCATAAAGTATCATGTGCAGAATGGAAAATGCTGAAAGGATATACAGAAAATAATAACATATTGCATTAATATATAGGAAAAGGAAAAAAGTGAGCGAATAAGATGTAAACTATCAAAAAAAGCAAATTTTCCTCATTGTTTTTCCTTGCTATCACTTTATGATAAACCCAAACAGCTGATGAAACACAAGAAAAATGGGTCATGAAAAAATGTTTTATCATATGTAAAGTTTTATTTTTCTTTTTAAATTGTTAAATTCATCATTTTTGCCGACAGGGAAGAATTTCTGTTTTCATACTAATAGTTTATAGTAAAAACTGATGTGCTGTATTATAGGTAGATTTTTAGGATTTTTCTTAGGGATGTTATTAGGCAAGGTCAAAAAAATGTTTTAAACATGAATTTTTGAGAACTTACATTGTACCTAGTTTTTAAAAAAGGCAAAGCTAATGAATGACATTCACAAGTATTACTCTTAACAACTGATATAATATTTGAAACATATATATCCTAATTCCTTTTTAACTCTCACCCTACTTTACACTAAAGTCAAAACAGGATTCAATAAAATAACTTTCAATCCAATGCAATATCACAGCTGAATACACGTGTTTAAAGAATTACTGATGTTGTAATATATTGAAAATGTTAACTCAGAACATATCCTATGTATGTATGTTCTAGACCTGTAGCTACTATATCACCAACATTCTTCACATTGATTTCTTCAAATTTTAAAATCTATTTTTATAAAGCATATTGCCTAAGATTAAGTTGAAGAAATCTCACCTTGGTTCCATTGCATCCTGGGATACCTTGAGGTCCTGGGGCTCCATCATGGCCTGGCATTCCCTTTGAAAAGAGATATAAACACATGTATAATATTTCTTTTAGATTACTTTTTAAGGAATCTTCAATTAAGAAGCCAAATTCTACTTACAGGAAGACCTGGTGTCCCTGGAAATCCAGGAAGTCCAGGAGGACCCTATAATTAGAAATAAATTCCTTGAACCAAACAACAATCAGTAAGAGTAAAATTATATTCTACCCAAAGGAATTATAAAAATTACATTTAGAATAGCAATGGACAAATGTGTCTCATTGATAATTAACATTCACTCTTGCTATAGAAAAAAAGGTCAACTCCTACACGTGTTTAAAAGTCTCTTTTATAGGAAACTATAGAAGTAACTCCTATTTGAGGGAGCATTGTCTTCATTGCACTTAGCAGGAGCAGACAAATTAGTGGAATAAATGTCTTTTCTAAAAGATAAAGCAGTTCTGCCAGGTTGGTGATGAATACTGAATTTAGCAGGGGATGGGTAAGTGGCAAATATATCTGCTCCTGAGAGTATCAATGTGATCACTCCAAAAATTCTTCAATCAAATTTACCTGACAGAATTGGCAAAAATACAAGTTTGACAATATTCTCTGTAGGTGAGGCTCTGGGAAAAGGTACTCTTATACACAGCTAATGGGATTCAAACACCACGGAGAGAAATTTGAAGTATCTAGCAAAATTACACATTTTTACCCTTTGAAGCAACCCATTTCTAAGAACCTATCCAAAGGTACACTAGAAATTAGGAAAAAAAATCAGAATTGAAAGGTTATTGACTGCAACACTGTTATAACTGAAGTTCGGAAATGACCATATAACCATAATTATAGCTAAACACTAGAAACGATAGGGACATAACCAAATAAATTATGGTACGTCCACATGTTAACCAATGCAGCTTTTAAAAAGAATGAGAAAAATCTATGTACACTGAAATGTGTAGTTATCTCCAGGACATAATATTAAATAAGAGAAACGAAGTATAAGTAGTGTATAGAATATGCTACATTTTTATGAGAAGGATGGTGGCACAAAACAATGAAAAGATATACCAAAAATAGTAAAAATGATTACCTGTGGGGGAAAGAGGAAAAAGGGGATGGCAAGAATGGGTGGGAAGCATCTCTGATTATACCACTGTTAAACAGCAATGTAAATATTTTAAATAATTAAAGGTAAAAATTTAGAAGAGGTAGAAATATTATTAAAAATTGAAAACAAACTGAAACCGGTGAACCTAATATAAACCAAGTTGTTGACATAAACCATACAAAGAAAAAATTACTTTAAGTGCCTCTAAAAACATATTTTGACTACACTTTCTTAGTGAAATTAGTCCATTCAAAGAGGAAAAAAGAACAGCAAAGAAATAATTAATGGCATTTAAAAATCCTATTATTACTATTAAAATTGAAATTGCTATTTTGTTCACTTGCAAATTGCTATTTTGAAGCTATCATAGGTATATTGTAGGATAAAGAAAATAACAAATTATATTAATGCTATTAGGAACCAAGCTTTTCATCACAGGGAGGGAAAGGTGGTGAAGTGAGGGAGAGTAAGTATACAAATCTCTTTTCATTTTAAATTTCAATTGGAAGTAATAATATAAGCTCATGATATTTTTTCTCTTTAAAAAATACATATTTCCTAATTTTGTCAACTGAAAAGACATCAAATCAACTGACCATCAGTAACCATGAAAACCCCTAACACCAGACAGTAGCATCTAAATCACATCTTTCACTAAAGAAGAACCTAGTATCAGATATATGGTCACTTTCAGATTTGGAGAGTAAATGTACAACATAAGCCTGAAGAATCTTGTGTCAGAGAGCAAGGAAATTATCAAAGGTCAATAGAGTTTGTCAACAGGACACAGGAAAGGGGCCAGCCAACTTAAAGGGGCTCCCACAGGCCAAAGATCGGAGATTTTGGCTTCAAAAATAATAATGAGTAAAATTGATTTAACCACATAAATTCCACATGTTTATAATGATAACAAATTCTGTAAACCTTCCTGACCATCACTCAAAATTGCTGGTGTACTAATTCATTACCCTATTAGAATAACTCATTGCCCCATTACAATTCCAGTTGATAAATTAGAATTCTAGCTGATAAATGGTTCATAGGAATTTTTAAAATCATCTTTTTGCACCTCTGAACAAAAAAATGGATCTAGGCAAAGATCATCAATGACTACTAAACCACTGGATCAAAGTTGATGGGGAAATTTTGGTGGCAAAATCAGGCTCATATACTGAACCACTGATCAAACTTAATAAAAAAAAAAGTGGGATAACAGATATTTGTGAGAGAAGATGTAATTCAATAGTAAGTACACAGCACTATATACAAAGTATTCTTTTTTGTTTTCTTTAATTTTTTGCAGTATAATTTATGTATAGTATAACACACAAATCTTAAATGCACAGCTGTTTCTATATCCCCAGAAAGTTCTCTAGTTGGTGCCTCTTGCAAGGCAACCTCCAGTCTGTAGGAAATATTGGGGACAGAGGAACAATTTAAATGACATCATGAAGAAACAGTCAGATCAAGAATGTAGAATGTAGGTGCCTGGGTGGCTCAGCTGGTTAAGCGTCCAACTTTGGCTCAGGTCACGATCTCACAGTTCATGGGTTCAAGTCCCACGTTGGGCCCTGCACTGATAGCTTGTGGTCTGAAGCCTGCTTCAGATTCTGTGTTGCCCTCTTTCTCTCTGCCCTTCCCCTGCTCCCACTCTGTGTCTCTCCCTCTCAAACAGGATAAATAATAAATAAACATTAAAAAAGAATGTAGAATGCAGTAGAATACAAATGACCCAGTTTCTCTAATAGCATAATAAAAGAGTTTTAAGAAACATAGAAACCAAATGCAATATGTGAAACTTGAACAAACCAATTGTAAAAAGATATCCATCTTTGAGACAACTGAGGAAATCTGAATAAGGACTGAGTTTTCAAGTATATTTGAAAATTATTGCTAATCTTTTGAGGTGTAATAATAGTATAGCGGTTATGTAGTTATCAGTTGGAGTAACATATTGAAATATGTATTCATTGGTGGAATGGCTGATATGAGGGATTTACCTAAAAATATTCCAAAAAAATAGTGTGTGTGTGTGGGATAGATGTCAAACTGTTGCTAGCTTTTGAAGCTGAGTGATGGGTACATAGAGGTTCATTGTATTATAATCTCTGTACATTTGGGTATGCTTAAAAATTTCCATAATAATAAAACTTTTAAAATTTTCATGTCAAGAGTTGCCTCTGAGCTGAGACATAAGGATGCAGGAACTATCAGGCTACCTATTCCTAAGCACTTCTGAAGTTCTAGTTGAGGGACATGGACTACTCAGGCACTCCTAGACACTTGCAAATGGGAATTGAGAGAATGGACAAGTTTTTTTTTGAGTCTCAGAAGGGCTTATGACATAGTTAATGGTAGCTGTAGTTATTATGAGATATATTATGATTCTTAGGAAGAGCTTCAATAGTCTATTGATATCCACTTATTACACAATAACACAGAAACACATCTGCTAATAAAACCAAGGGTTTTGAGTTTCTTCCCTGCTTTTCCAGGTCCTTACAAACACCAGGCATGAGTAGCACATAAGGTAAGCTACATATTGTTAAGAAGTATAAAGCAAATAGGATGTTTTAATGTTTACATAAAATTTGTACATCCACTAAATTTCTGGAGATCAAGGGATCAGAATGTTTTAACTGTCTTTGTCACATAAACAGACATACTATGTCATCACCCATGTACTTTATACTTGTATAAGTATACTCATCAATCTATGAACACAGAATTTTAGAGCTAAAAGGCACCTTTGACTCTCTAATTTAACAAATGAGAAACTGAGGCTCAGAAAAGTTAAGTATGATTTTCCAAAAGCCAGGACTATTTTTGAACTATAGTTTCCTCCCAGCTCTAAAACACACTGAAAGATATATTTCTACCTAGAAGCTTTTCAGAAAAATTACACTAAATGTGTACTTCCATTTTGAGACACATCCTGATTTTCAGAACATTAAAATGAAAAAGTATACATCTTAGAATTGAGAAAACATTGTATACTTCCAAAGTAGTTTTCTTTTAAGCTTATTGATTTATTTTCAGAGAGACAGAGAAAACAAGCAGGGGAAGGGCAGAGAGAGGGAGAGAGAATATTGAGGCTCCACACTCTTAGCACAGAGCTCAACACGGGGCTCAAACTCACAAACTGTGAGATCACGACCTGAGCCAAAACCAAGAGTTCAACACTTAATTGACCAAGCCACCCAGGTGCCCCCAAAGTAGTTATTTTTTTAACACAGTGGTTTAAATTAGTGCTTCCCAAACTGACGGTCTTCAAGATACACAAAGAAAGTTATAATATTTGTACATGGTACACTGGGAAGGATATACAACCTGCAGTGATTGGCCCTCTGAACCCAGAGGACTGAGATGATCACGAGGTTGGGAAGTTATGTTTAAGTCAGTTGTAAGATATACATATTTTTAATAAATTGACAAATTGCTAGGATTTAGCACTTTTGTATTTCTTGTCCACATAAAGTAATTTAAAATTTTGGTACATTAGTTTAAATAGACACCTGGATATATAGATAACTGCCAAAATAATAAAGAAAGGCTAATTGTAGGCATATGCCAATTCTTACCCTTAACTTTTTAAAAACTATTTATTTTTTCATTTTAATAGGAATCTTTTCCAGTTGTCTCATAACACTTCGTTTGCTTTTTCTCTGTCTTGACCAACAAAACATTTGATATACAGCAAATATCACTTACTCTGATCCCTTTTGGTCCTGGTGGCCCTGGAATTCCATCATCACCCTGAAAGATACAACAGATTTAGTTCTTGTTCCTCCAAAAATAGCCCTCAAATAACTAATTCTAGATTATGACAATAAGAGACTTAAATTTTTGTGAATCTTTGTGAAAGTGAGAAACTTACCCAAGGAAGAAGCATTTATTATTGAGACTGAAAGCACCTTATTTTTTATCATATAGAAAATAAGAAAGGTCTTGGGGTGTCTGGGTGGATCAGTTGGTTGTGCTTCTGACTTCGGCTGGGGTCATGATCTCACAGCTTGTGAGTTCAAGCCTTGCGTTGGGCTCTGTGCTGACAGCTTGGAGCCTGGAGCCTGCTTTGGATTCTGTGTCTTCCTCTCTTTCTGACCCTCCCCTATTTGCATTCTGTCTCTCTCTCAAAAATAAAAATAAAACATTAAAAAATCTATAAAAAAGTAAGAAAGGTCTTTATTTACTGAGAAGAAAACTGCTGATATGTAGTAGAAACTTTGTACCTGACCTGTAAAATTAATTATGAAAATCATACAAAACAAAAATGTAGTGGTAGTGATACTCCTCAAATCATTTATGCATAAGGAAAATACAAGCTGAAAATCTGGGCATTTTCTATATATTTTTTAAACATTATTTTTTAAATTTTATTATATCTTCTTTTAATGTTTTATATTTGGAAGAGAGAGAGTGCAAGCGGGGAAGGGGCAGAGAGAGAGAGGAGGACAGAGGATCCCAAGTGGGCTCTGTGCTGCTGGCGGAGAGCCTGATGCAGGGTTCCAACGCATGAACCCTGAGATCATGAACTGAGCCAAAGTCAGATGCTCAACCACTCAACCAACTGAGCCACCCAGGTGCCCCAGGCAGTTTCTTTATTATGTCAATCTGCTGCCATGCTGGTAATAAATGGCATAATCTGAGCCTAAGTATGTGCTGCTCTTGAGTTTGCTGTTCTAAACCTTTGCTTTGTTTTATAAGGCACTTTCTACAGGAAGAGCTTAGGAAAGAACAAGAACAAACCAGACACTCCTTTCTACCTTCTTCTGTTGACTGTAAACAAAAGAGGCTGACCACATGTGTGTTAATTTACCCATTTCTAGTTACAATTGCATTGTTGAGAATTTGAGGTTTTGTCTCACTAAGTTTTTATTAACTAGTTTTTTTAAATAGAATAAAGAAAACCCAATTCTGCTCCAAAAGATAGGAATTTCAGTGGAACATATAAGCTAGTAGGCCACCACCTGAAGCGTTTAGACAGATTTTATTAAACTAAGACATCTTGCTTTACACAAGTGGTTTCTAAATCACACAACTCACAACCTTAGAGGCTCCACTGGGGGTTCCTTGATGCCTATGTCACTACCCTCTTTCAATCAGCGCAGCTTTGTTTTTATGTTTTATGTGGGGCTTCCAGGAAAAGCTTCATTTGGGAAAAGGGTTACCTGGTATATTAGTTTCTTATGCTGTTTTTATAAATTACTACAAACTTAGTGGCTTAAACCAACACAACCTTACTGTTCTGGAAGTCAGAAGTATGACAGTGGTCTCAGTGGCAGAACACTGTTGCTTTCTGGAGGTTCTAGGAGGATAAATCCATTTCCTTTCTTCCAGCTTCTAGAACAGCCAGCCTTCCTCAGCTCTTCAATCTTCAAAGCCAGCTATGGTTGAATGAATCTTTCTAACACTGCAACACTCCTACACTGATTCTTCTGCCTCCCTCTTCCCCATTTAAATGACTCTTGTGATTATACTGGGCCCACCTAGATAATCCAGAATAATCTCTGTGGTTGAAGACCAGCTAATAAGCAAATTTAATTCCATCTGCAATCTTAATTTTGCTTGTCTATATAAACTAACATATTCACAAATCCTGAGGATTAGGTCATGGACATCAATTAGGGGATGGGCAGTATTCTGTCTACTATCCTTAACTTCTTAAAAAGTTTAATAATCTATTTCCACAACAGACTCATCTCTAAGGAGATTAAAGTAAATCCAAGTGTATTTTATTTTATTTATTTATTTTTTTAAATGTTAAATTTATTGTGAAATTGGTTTCCATACAACACCCAGTGATCATCCCAACAGGTGCCCTCCTCAACCCAATTCTATTTTAAAACAAGGTGAAGACTGCTTAATGCATCTTTTTGGGTCTTTCCACAAAAGGCAGGTATAAGACAAAGATTCATTAATGTTGTACTGGTTGTACTAACCAACATGGTTAAATAAGAGACAGATAATAGAGGTACCAAAATTGGAAAGGATGAGGCAAAACTACCACTAAAAGCAAATAAATGATTGTATGAGTGGAAACCCAAGAAAATTACATGAAAGCTACTATAATCAATAAGGTAACTCAGGAAGATAACTGTACACAAAATTAATATGAGAAAATAAATAGCTTTCTTATATACCAACTACCAGTTAGAAAACATAATGGAATAAAATATACAGTTTACAGTAGCAAAAGTAGGATAAAATATTTTGGGATAAACTTAAGAGATGTGCAAGATTCATAAGAAGAAAAGGTTAAAACGTTTCTGAAGTTCAAAATGGGAAATAAGAACAAATGGAAAGGCATTCCATGTTCTTGCATAATAGGAGTCAACATAAAAAATGATCAATTCCCAATAAATTTAGTTAAAATTTGACACAATAAACAGAAATAACATGAGTTTTGAAAAGGCAACTGGATAAGGTGACTCTAACGTTCATATGGAAAAATAAATAATCAAGAACATTGAGGAAAATTCTGGGGAAAAAAAGAGCAGTAAGGGGACACTAGCCCTGTCAGATACAAAAATACAGCATAATACATCAATAATTAAAATAGTTTGGTTCTGACATTTGAATAAACATATCATTGGAAGAGTATGGAAGGTCTAAAACAAGTGCGTATATTCACATGAATTTGGTTTATAATGAAAGTGGCACTGCAAATCAATGGGGAAATTTATACTGGGACATACTTGTGAGGACATTTGTAAAAAAATAAACATGGAACTTACATCACAAACCGCACACCAGGATGAATTAGAAATAGATATTTACATGAAATGAAACAATATACTTGGATAAAACATGGGAAAATTATTTTATAATCTTACAGTGGGGAAGGCATTTCCTACTCAAAATTCAAAAGCCATAAAGGACCCCTGAAAAACACAGATATACAAAAATATATATACACACACGCACATACTCAGCAAAGACATGACCACCTAGGGGAAATAACTGCAACTCACAACACAGACCAAGGGTAATCTCCCTAATGTATAAATAGCTCATTAACATATAAAATTACCAATAATACAGTAGAAAAATGGGCAAATGATATGAAGACAATTCACAGAAAACACAAATGATTCTTATACCTATGAAAAGATCCTTAATCTCACTCTTAATAAGAGAAATGCAATCTAAAAGCATTGAGAGACCATTTTCATCTATCAGATTGACAAAAAGTCAAGTCTCATAATAGGGTTGGTGAAACTAGGGAAATTGATCTTCCTGTATATTGCCAAACCAAGGATAAGTCATATAACTTCTTGGGGGGCAATTTGGCAATATCCATAAAAACACATAAAAACATGTACCCTCCTTATGGTAATCTTACAGAGATAATCCCCTATTGGGGAAAGGAAGTCTATTAAAATTATACATCTTAGCAGCACTGTTTGTAGTGGCAAAAAACTGAAAATTATTTAACTAATCATCAATAGGGGACTGGCTTAATAAATTATGGTTTATACATGCAGTGGAATACAATCAAGTTATAAAAGATAATGAGGAAGTTCTGTGTGTACTGACATGAGATGTCTACAATATATATTAAGTGAAAAACAAAGGCCAAACATGTTGAATATGTTACCACTTTATAAACAAACGTAGGTAAAAGTGCGTCTGTGTGTATATAAGCATGTATGTGCATGTATATATTTGTATCTGTGCGCATATCCATAAAAATTATTGAGCATATTCACAAGAAAGTACTAGAAATTAGTATCTGTTAGGGATATGTAGAATTCAGTGCTAATGGATACAGGTGGAAAGGAAATCTTTTTCACAATATACTTTCCTATGTTTATTATTTTGTGTAAATGAATATATTATCAAAAATTAATTTAATTTTATTTTTAAGAATAAAGAAATCCTTTGTAAATTTTTATATATACAATCTATACATGTATTTGTTTTATATATCTTTACTTTCATATATAAGAATATATATTGGGAAGCCTTGGTGGCTCATTTGGTTAAGTGTCTGACTTTGGCTCAGGTCATGATCTCACAGTTTGTGGGTTCAACACCCACGTCAGGCTCTGTGCTGACAGCTCAGAGCCTGAAGCCTGCTTCAGATTCTGTGTCTCCCTCTTTCTCTGCCCCTCTTCCACTTGGGCTGTCTCTCTTTCTCTCAAAAATTAATAAACGTTAAAAAATTTAAAAAAGAATATACATATTAAAAAACAATCCTACCAAATTTTTGACTGAGCATATATGTCAACATATATGCATGTACTAGAACACCCAATCACATAAAAATTATGAAGTATAAATTCAGCTACATTGGGAAGCACGAAATCAGACTGGAAATAGAGGTACAAGGCTCTTCAAATTTAGAATCCCAAAAGTTTAGAAAGCAGTCCAACCTTTTCATTGTACAGATACTGAAATGGAACCACAGCAAAAGACTGGACTAATTTCTAAATCTAAAATGCATACAATCACACCATTAAAAGCTGTCATACTATTGTACAATAGTTCTAGTTAATGCTATATTATTTCAAAGGGATTCTAAGGTAGTTAACTTTTTTTAATCTGCTGCAAATCTTTATTAAAAGTGCCACCTTTCAGCAAGTATGGTGCACAAGAAATTCAGCCCATAATTCACCTGGGTAAACTCAGGTGCAAGAAATGTATCTTTATTTTATTATGGTTCAAAGTAATTTCTATTTCGAAGCTAACATGACTGAACACTTCACTAACATGACTGAAATTTAATCTCAGTTGCTTGAAATCCCCATCTCATTTTTATAAGGCTGTGTCTAAATTATGGAGAGCTTAAGGAGTTCCGAGATGTTGAGGGGTGAGTTAGTCCAGTCCAAGCTAGAATTCATTGAGATGTCCCACGCCAGTAGGACGCATGGATTACTGCTGAGTTAGTGCTCAGTTCCATCCACTTGACTCTTTCAGATCCAGCTGCTACTTCTGTGCCACTTCTGGGTGCACAAGAAATAATCTGCTGTTTTTGCACTTCATTAGACATAAGAAATTCTGTTAAGTGCCCCATCTACTTAACTTCTAGGCAGTCATTTAGAGTCTTGCTTTTTCCTTAGTGTAAAGTTCTACTCAGAAAATTTAGTGCAGGTCCCTTCTGCTCTTGAATCTAACAAGACTACCTTGATATACTGTCACTTCCTCAGAGATCATGCCCAAGCACACCCCCACAATCTATGCTCTGATACAGTTAAGTGTTTATGAGTATTTATGTATTTAAATTAATTTCCTCCTTTATTGGAAAGACTACTTGATGAGTATCCATTTGATATCCTTAATACTCTAATGACATAATGTACCACTATTACATGAAATAAAATTAGGGGGAAAAAAAGGTTTTTAAACTACTTTTCATTTCCAGGCAAAAAACAGAACTGGCCCCTTTCATGGTCAGTTCACCAGTCTACCTAATATAGATGGTAAAGGGCAATCAACCAAAAGAACTATTTTTAGAAAACCCAGAAACTTCTCCCAATCTTAGCATTCACTATTATCTCTTTGATTCCCTATCATAACATGCACATGGGGTGATATCCTTGCTTATGGTATAGGAGAGATTGCCTACGCAGCAGTCAACGGGGAAAAGTCTTCCCAACTGATAGGAAAACAGTACCTTTGGATCCATGAGCCTGCACATAGGAAAGAAAGGGTGTATGAACCTATCCTCTCATCTTTCTCTCCCACAGAACAGCCTATGTGACATCTACCTCACCAAAGTCACTGATATACCTATCCCAGGTAGTTGCCACGACTCTGAATTTGACAAACTGCTGAATATGTCACCCACTGTCCAACCCTATAGGTAAACACCCTACTGCTGTGCCACTGAATACAACAAATAGACATGTCTCTAAACATGAAACATTTTAGTACCTCAGATACCCCAACCGTATCACAGTGGACCTGATGTGTTGCCACAGTTGGACTCTGACACTACAGAAACAAAATGCCTCCTCACGTGTCAAATTTCTTCTGTCTGAGATGGGATTAACTGAAGCATCTGGGAAAAGGGAAATGAGATCTGCCACTAGGGCTATTTTGACCTCTATAGTGGTGGTTTCCTCCTCCCCTATACCTGTGCCCACCTGACACAAATTTTCCAATTCCACTTAAGTACCCTACCCACCAGAAGGAACTTTGGGCTGGCTGATCCCCACGGCAATCAATGGCTTTTATACTACCAGCACTGTGTGTGTCTCCCTTGGGGTATTATTATTTGGTAAAAGCCTGGCCTTCAACATTCCTACCAATGTAACACGTACCTACAGGGCATTGATAACAGACTACCAAATATTCAAGACAGTCTCTCCTATTGAGCATATCAAACTAAACAGAGTAAGAGGGGAATTCCAAAACCAGGTGTTCTGGTTACTGAGGAGAACTGTCACGTGGTGGTATTGATTCTATTCATGCGTATGCTCCAGGCAACTTTTCCCACTCAGGGTCATTCAATTACAGCAAGTTATGTACAACCTCTCTTTGACCATTATTTAACTCATCAATGACACTACTTCAGTTTTGGAAGCAGAACAGACTAGCCTCAACACAGCCCTCAACTTCCTCTTGGCCATCCAAGGCAAGATCCTTACTGGTACAGTTCCATGGGGAAAAATAGGACAGTGGGAAAGTTGGTGCTTTTTCTAGTTAAACATTTTGTTTATTACACTGTCACAGTAAAAGGTTTGACTATTCCTTTCATTTTGGCTTGTTGCCTTAATCAGCTACTCTGACACCTGGCAGTTTAGCTCTCTCCAGCTCAGCTGAGCTCCTGACAAAATTCAGTTTTTGTTAAGGATATCAATAACTACATACAATTAGCAACATCTTCCAAAACCATTTGAATATGACAGTAATATTCAGTTTTTTAAACCAACAACAGAATATAGACTCTCAGCTATCCTATTATTTTATTTAGATATATTTTTAGTTGACTTGATACCTAGTCCCACATTTAAGATGACTTAATGCCTCTAGTATTACTGGATGGCAACCTGGTACATACCTTTTGTCCCCGAGGCCCTGGAGGCCCTTCTGGACCTGGAAATCCAGGCAAACCTGGATGGCCTTCCAAACCTGGAAACCCTCTCTCCCCCTGCAATTGAACAAGAATGAAATGTGAGTGAATTTTCAAGCGAACGCATGGTTGAGATTCAAAAAGATCAAAAAATTATCTAGAGAAAACTAACTTAATTTAATGATACTAAATTCACAGTACCCACAAACAGGAGAAAACCTGTAAGATGTGAGTGGAAAACCACAAACCATTCTGAATTTGTCATATATGGTAATGCAATCAATTGCTTTCCTGTAAAGGTAAAAAGCATATCAGAGATGAAACGAGGTTTAAACATACTGACATCAAGAGTTTACCACAGAAGATGGCAGTAAATCCAGGAAACCAGGTCTGTAGGGGTTACATAAAATAAATATGGTGCAGGGATAAAGAAGTGCAAAACGAAACCATCTGAGAAGTTTTCAGATTTGTTGCAAAGTGGAAGAGTTGCAGAATTACCCAGAAGGGAAATTCATTACTGACTGGAGATAAATTAGTCAGAAAAGGGCTCTAGAACACCAAAAAGTTTATATTTTTCTTATTGTAAGATTAATACAAAAAGGAATGCATGGTTATTGTAGAAGCACAAAAAAACATAAAAGAAAAAAAAAACCAGGAGGAAGAGTTAAGATGGCAGAGTAGTAAGGGGACCCTGGGCTTGTCTCGTCCCTGGAACATACCTAGAGCAACATCAAACCATTTTGAACACCTAGGAAATCGATCTGGGGATTAGCAGAACAATCCATAATTTGAGGGAGAGAATGCAGCAGGTACATGGTGCGGAGAGGTGAATTGGGGGAGAGAAGAGGCCGGTGCCACAGAGGAGGGAGCCGTTTTCACGGAAAGGAGAAAGAGAGAGGGGGAGATTGAGCAGGGCATCAGGTTTGCACAAGAAAGCACTGCCCCTGAAAGCAGCTAGAGAGAAAGAGTGAAGACACACACAGGAGACCGCATAAGAAAACAGTTCCCTAAAACCATTGACAGGGGAAAAGGGAGAGGGTTTCAATACTGCCAGTTTTTTGTAAACAGTGGAGCAAAAAGTCTGAAGTTTCAGAGCCCAGCCCCTAGTGGTGCTCTAGCGAGGAAGGAGGGCAGAGCACCGGCAGCGGACAGCTTGGTCTGAGGATCCCCTGGGTGACACAGAGAGAAGCGGTTCACCTGCTTGGACTGCATTTGATAGAGGTGATACGGCCTCTCCTCTGGCAAAAGACCCAGCGGGCATGTCATCAAGCTGCCATGCCATGTTCACCTCTATAGGAACAAAGACGCCAGCTGAGGGCAGCAAACCCTGGAGCCGGTTGTGTGTTGCAATTTATCATAAATTCTGAGCTGCTGCCACTGTGTGGTAGCACGACCATTTCTGGGACAAGCTGGCCACAGTGTGCACTGGCCACAGTGTGCAGAGACCGTGGGTTGGAACAGCGGGGATCTGTGAGGTGTGGGATTTTGAAACACAGCCACACCTGAGATAAAACTCTGGAGAGGGGCACCGCCTGGTAGGCAGACAGCTTGGACACAGATAAGAGGGAGGTGGGGAGCTGATGGAAGCCAGGGACACAGGAGCTGTCAGGGGTGACTGATAGTGTGCCTACAAGGGCACGAAATTCCCATTCCGGAGACTTGAGAGAGGGGTGAAACAATTTTCACCATTAGCCCACCAACACTGATCGACCTCAGTGAGCTAAACAGCGCCACCAAGTGGAGAACAGAGACAACATACCAAAGCCCTGACCACCTGCACACTACAGGCACATCTCCACTAGGGCAAGTGGGCCTGAGAATCAGAACAGCAGGTCCCTCCCCCCCATAAGACCAGCACAAATCCTTTCCAAGGACTTACTCTACTGACCATAGACTGCTGCAAAGTTTCGACTCTAGGGGAAACTGGATCTACCTTCATGTGGGTTTTTTTGTTTGCTTGTTCATTTGTTTTGTTGTTGCTTCTGTTTTTTTTTGTTGTTGTTGTTGTTTTTCTTTTCTTTTGTTTTTGGATACAGAACAAGCAACATTTTTTATTTTATTTGATCTTTAATTTATTTTATTTTTTTTACTTTTAAAATTTTAAATCTTTTTTCTCTCTTCTCTTTTTTCTACCAAGCTTCTCTTAAACAGATCAAAGCAGAGCAAAACATGCTTAGCATCTAACTTTCTTTATCTGATTTTTTTTATTTTTAAATTTTTATTTCATTTCATTATTATTTTTATTGTGTTTTTCTTCCTTAAAAGTGACAAGATAGAGGAATTCACCTCAAAAGAAAGAACAGGAAGAAATGACAGCCAGGGATTTAGTCAATGCAGATATAAGTAAGATGTCTGAACCAGAATTTAAAACAACAATTATAAGGATACTAGCTGGGCTTGAAAAAAGCATAGAAGACACAAGAGAATCCCTTTCTGCAAAGATAAAAGAACTGAAATCTAGTCAGGCCAAAATTAAAAATGCTATAACCAAAATGCAAACCCATATGGAGGCCATAAAAACGAGGATGGATGAGGCAGAGGAGCGAATTAGCGATATAGAAGACAAAATTATGAAATATAATAAAGCTGAAAAGAGGGAAACAAATGTCAGGGGTCATGAAGGCAGACTTGGAATTCAGTGATTTTATTAAGACATAAAAACATTAATATCATAGGAGTCCCAGAAGATGAAGAGGGAGAAGGAGAGGCAGAGGTTTATGTGAGCAAATTACAGCTGAAAACTTCCCTAATCTGGGGGAGGACACAGACATCAAAATCCAAGAAGCACAGAGAACTCCCATTAAATTCAACAAAAGCTGGACATTACCCAGACATATCATAGTCAAATTCACAAAATACACAGACAAGGGAAGAATCCTGAAAGCAGAAAGTGGAAAGAAAGTCCTTAAACTTATAAGGGAAGACAGATCAGGTTCACAGCAGATCTGTCCAAAGAAACTTGGCAAGTGAGAAAGGAGACAAGATATATTCAATATGTTGAATGGAAAAAATATGCAGCCAAGAATACTCTCCAACAAGGTTGTCATTCAAAATAGAAGGAGAGATCAAGAGTTTCCCAAACAAAAACTAAAGGAGTTTGTGACCACTAAACCAACCCTACATGAAATATTAAGGGGGGGGGGGGTAAAAAAAAGATGAAAAGCAACAAAGGCTAGAAAGAACCAGAAAGCATCACCAGAAACCCAAATCTACAGGTAATATAATGGCACTAAATTCATACCTTTAAATAATCACTCTGAATGTAAATGGACTAAATGCTCCAATCAAAAGACATAGGGTATCAGAATGGAGGAAAAAAAAAAAAAAACAAGATCCATCTATATGCTGCCTACAAAAGACCTATTTTAGACCTAAACACACCTGCATGTCGAAAGTGAGATAGAGAACCATCTATCATGCTAATGGCTGCCAAAATAAACCCAGAGTAGCCATACTTATATCAGACAAACTAGATTTTAAAACAAAGACTGTAACAAGAGATGAAGAAGGGAATTGTACCATAATTAAGGGGTCTATCCATCAAGAAGATCTAACAATTGTAAATATTACGCCTCCAACTTGAAAGCAGCCAAACATATAAATCAATCAATAACGAAAGGAAACTCACTGATAATAATACAATAATAATAAGGGACTTTAACATCCCTCTTACAACAATGGAAAGATCACCTAAGCAGAAAATAAACCATGAAATAATGGCTTTGAATGACACACTGGACCAGATGGACTTAGCAGATATATTCAGAGCATTTCATCCTAAAACGGAAGAATACACATTCTTTTTGAGTGCACATGGAACATTCTCCAGAATAGATCACATACTGGGTCACAAATCAGCCCCCAACAAGTACAGAAAGATCAAGATCACACCATGCATATTTTCAGATCACGACGCTATGAAACTTGAAGTCAACCATAAGACCAAATTTGGAAATGGGTGCCTGGGAGGCTGTTGCTTAAGCGTCCAACTCTTGATTTTGGCTTAGGTCATGATTTCATGGTTTATGAGTGAAAGCCCCACATCGGGCTTTGTGTTGACAGCATGGAGCTTGCTTGAGATTCTCTCTCTTTCCCTCTCTCTCTGCCCCTTCTTTCTCCACTCTCTCTCTCTCTCTCTTGCTCTCAAAATAAATAAATAAACTTTAAAAATAAAAGAAAAAGAAAAAAATTGGAAAGCTTTCAAATACATGGAGGTTAAGGAATATCCTACTAAAGAATGAATGGGTTAACCAGGAAATTAAAGAAGAAATAAAAAAATACATGGAAGCAAATGGAAATGAAAACATGACAGTCCAAAACCTTTGGGATGCAGCAAAGGCACTCCTAAGAGGGAAGTATATTGAAATTCAGACCTAGCTCAGGAAACAAAAAAGGTCCCAAATACACAACCTTACCTTACACCTAAAGGAGCTACAAAAGGAACAGCAAATAAAGCCTGAAGCCAGCAGAAGAATGGAAATAATAAAGATTAAAGCAGAAATAAATGATATAAAAACAAATAAACAAAAAACAAAGAGTAGAACAGATCAACAAAACTAAGACCTGGTTCTTTGAAAGAATTAACGAAATTGATAAACCCCTAGCCAGACTTAACAAAAAGGAAAGAAAGGACCCAAATACATAAAATCACATATGAAAGAAGAGAGATCACAACCAACACCACAGAAATACAATTACAACAGAATACCGTGAAAAATTATATGCCAGCAAACTGGGAAATCTGGAAGAAATGGACAAATTCTACAAAATTGCATACTACCCAAACTCAAACAGAAAGAAATAGAAATTTTGAACAGACCCACAAAAAACAAAAAAATTGAATCAGTAATTGAAAATCACCCAACAAACAAGAGTCCTGGGCTAGATGGCTTCCCAGTGGAATTCTATCAGACATTTAAAGAAGAGTTAACACCTATTCTTCTCAAACTGTTCCAAAAAATAGAAATGGAAGGAAAACTCCCAAACTCATTCTATGAAGCAGGCATTACCTTGATTCCAAAACCAAAGACCCGAGTAAAAATAATATCCAGGCCAATATCCCTGATGAACACGGATGCAAAACTTCTCAACAAGATTCAACAGTATTTAACAGTACATTAAAATAATTATTCTCCATGATCAAGTGGGATTTATTCCTGGGCTGTGGGGCTGGTTCAATATTTGCAAATCAATCAAAGTGATACACCACATTAATAAAAGAAAGGATAAGAACCATATGATCCTATCAATAAATGCAGAAAAAGCATTTGACAAAATACAGCATTTATCCATTCTTGATAAAAATTTTCAACAAAGTAGGGATAGCTGGAACATACCTCAACATCAAAAAGTCCACATACAATACACCCACAGCTAACATCATCCTCAATGGGGAAAAACTGAGAGCCTTTCCCCTATGGTCAGTAACAAGACAAGGATGTCCACTGGCATCAGTACTATTTAACATAGTACTGGAAGCTTTTGCCTCAGCAATTAGACAACAAAAAGAAATAAAAGACATCCAAATCAATAAGGAAAAAATCAAACTTTCACTATTTGGAGATGATATGAGATTCTATGTAGAAACCCCAAATGACTCCAACAAAAAAATTGCTAGAACTAAGTTGCAGGATATAAAATCAACGTGCAGAAATCTATTGCATTCCTATACACCAATAATGAAGCAGCAGAAAAAAAAATCAAGGAATCAGTCCCATTTATAATTGCACCAAGAACAATAAGATTCATAGGAATAAACCTAATTAAAGAGGTAAAAGGTCTGTACTCTGAAAACTATAGAAGACTTATGAAAGATATTGAAGAGGACACAAAAAAATGGAAAAGCATTACATGCTCATGGATTGGAAGAACAAATATTACTAAAATGTTTCTAATATTCAAAGCAATCTACACATTTAATGCAATCCCTACCAAAATACCACCAGCATTTTTCACAGAACTATAACAAACAATCCTAAAATTTGTATGGAATCACAAAAGACCCCAAATGTCCAAAGCAATCCTGAAAAAGAAAAACAAAACTGGAGGCATTACGATTCCAGATTTCTTTTTTTTTTTTTTAATTTTTTTTAACGTTTATTTATTTTTGAGACAGAGAGAGACAGAGCATGAATGGGGGAGGGTCAGAGAGAGAGGGAAACACAGAATCTGAGGCAGGCTCCAGGCTCTGAGCTGTCAGCACAGAGCCCAACGCGGGGCTCGAACTCACGGACCGCGAGATCATGACCTGAGCCAAAGTCAGATGCTTAACCGACTGAGCCACCCAGGGGCCCCACGATTCCAGATTTCAAGCTATATTACAAAGCTGTAGTCATCAAGACAGTATGGTACTGGCACAAAAACAGACACATAGATCAATGGAACAAAACAGAAAACTCAGAAGTGGACCCACAACTATATGGTCAACTAATCTTCTACAAAGCAGGAAAGAATATCCAGTGGAAAAAGGACTGTCTTTTCAACAAATGGTGTTGGGAAAACTGGACAGCTACATGCAAAAGAATGAAACTAGACCACTTTCTTTCTCCATACACAAAACAAATTCAAATGGATGAAAGACCTAAAAGTCAGGCAGGAAACTATAAAAATCCTAGAGGAGAACACAGGCAGCAACCTCTTTGACCTACGCTGGACCAACTTTTTACTAGACATGTCACCAAAGGCAAGGGAAACAAAAGCAAACATGAACTATTGGGACTTCATCAAGATAAAAAGCTTCTGCACAGTGAAAGAAACGATCAACAAAACTGAAAGGCAGCCTATGAAGTGGGAGAAGATATTTGCAAGTGACATATCTGATAAAGGGTTAGTATCCAAAATCTATAAAGAACTTAACAAATTCAATACCCAAAAAACAAATAACCCAGTCAAGAAACGGGCACAAGACATGAATAGACACTTTTTCAAAGAAGACATCCAAATGGCTAACAAACACATGAGAAGATGCTCAACATCACTCATTGTCAGGGAAATGTAAGTCAAAACCACGATAAGATACCACCTCACACCTGTCAGAATGGCTAAAATCAACAACACAAGATACAACAGGTGTTGGCGAGGATGCAGAGAAAGGGGAATCCTCTTGTAGTGTTGGTGGGAAATCAAACTATTGCAGCCACTCTGGAGACCAATAGTGGTCTGGAGACCACTCTTGGAGGTTCCTCAAGAAACTAAAAATAGAACTACCCTATGATGCAGCAATTGCACTATTAGATATTTACCCAAAGAATACAAACACAGATTCGAAGGGGTACATGCACCCCAATGTTTATAGCAGAATTATCAACAATAGCCAAACTATGGAGAGAGCCCAAATGTCCATTGACTGATGAATGGATAAAGAAGAGGTAGTACATATATACGATGGAATATTGCTCAGCCATCAAAAAGAATGAAATCTTGCCATTTGCAACGACCTGGATGGAGCTAGAATGTATTATGCTAAGAGAAATAAGTCAATCAGAGGAAGATAAATGCCATATGATTTCACTCATATGTGGAATTTAAGAAACAAAACAGATAAACATATAGGAAGTGGGCGGGGTGGGGGAGAGAAGAAAGGGAAACAAACCACAAGAGCCTCTTAATGATAGAGAACAAACTGATGGTTGATGAAGGGAGGTGGGTAGGAGATAGATGGGTGGTAGGTACTAAGGAGGGCACTTGTGATGAGCACAAGTATGTAAGTGATGAATCACTGAATTCTCATAAAATCAATATTGTACTATATGTTAACTAGGATTTAAATTTAAAAAGGGGAAATACATACATACGTACGTACATACGTATAATGAGGAATCACTAAAAAAAAAAAAAGAGGGCATTCTAAAATTAACTGGCTTATATTCTTCAAAAATGACAAAGAATACCTGAGGGACTGTTCTAGATTAAAGGAGACTAATGAGATGTGGCAGATAAATGTATGACCCTAGACTATGAGGGGTAAAATACACACACACACACACACACACACACACACACACACACACACGTGCATACACATACTTTGAACAATCAAAGGGAAAACTGACAAAATTCAGATATGGACTGTGGATTAGATAGTAGCATTATATCAATGTTAATTTCCTGATTTCAATAATTGCACTAGGTTATTTCAAAATTTAAATATTAAGTGTCTTTGACAGAGCAAAAGTGGTAAAGGATGTAGAAGAGTTCCTTGTATTACTTTTGCAATTATTTTGTAACCTTAAATTATATCATAATAAAATGCTACCCAAAAATTAAAAGAAAAAAAGAAAAACCCATCAGTAATTCCTCTACTCAGAGTTACTATTTGAACTGTGACTCAAGTCCAATTCTGAGCACAGCACTTAATCAACACCAACACAGGAGGGCTGCCAACCCACCAGTGAGGATTCACTACATCTTATCAGCATCTATACACTAAGGTTGCCCAATATGCATATCTGCACAGATAGATAACTGGGGGTTGCAGAGTCACCATCTATACTAATATACCATCATATCAACACATTAAGGGTTAGTTGACTTGCATATAGCCAATTATAGAAAGAGTATGAATCCCGACAACCCTAGGCGATCCAATAACAGAAAGCAAATCCACCACTATCAAGTTTAAGAACTGTGAGGGCTCATAGCTCCATGACATGTGCTCCCAACAGCAGGGTCACAAGGAGTTCCTCTACTTTTCTAAGGCTTGAAGGCTGAATCTCTGGCCAGAGGCTCTGGACCTCATTCTGGGAACCCTTTCACACCAGATCCTATCCACAGTGACAGCCTAGGTAGCACCTAGAAAGAGAAAGCATCCATATCTATAAAGCAACTGACTAGTGGGCCATTGCAGGCACATACCCCTAGAGGTTAAGGTACAGTAGAATTTTACTACACACCCCCAGTGTGCGTGTATATGTGTATGTGAGAGAGACAGAGAGACAGAGAGAGAGAATGTGTATGTGGTAAGTACTAAGTTTAGTCTAGGTAGCTTAGACAATTTTGTATTAAATAATTGTTATGTTGAATCATTTTATAATAAAAATAAGTACTTTGAAAAAAAAAGCTACTTCTGGCCAGTTTCCACTCATTACTTCAAAGCCAATAAAGCAAATGTCAGTCAAATAATGGTAGGTCTAAGAGCCCAATGTGGGGTTCAATCTCGTCAACTGTGAGCTCATGACTGAGCTGAAATCAGGAGTCGGATGATTAAGCAACTCTGATACCTAGGCACTCCTCTTTGTTATTTTAATTAGTGATATAATTATAATAATTTAGTATTAATCAAACTCATCAATTATTTTCAAGGAAACAGAGAAAGAGGGTAAATAAAAGGTTCAAACTTTTAGAGCTGGATTGTCTCAAATCATTACATAGCTCATTTCTGGCAGAGCTGGTAGTAGAAATCTGACTGCAAGTGCAACTCAAAAAGGAAGCTGGAAGGAAAAAAAAAACTAGTTTAAGTAGATTTCCGTAAGTGGAAAACATAGCTACATTTTGGGATCTCCACTGGTATTTACAGCATCTTTCTGCCAAGACTTGAGGATAATATTTGAAGAAAGCAAATTTTCTCAGAAGCAAAACTGCTATTTAGATAAGAGAGGAATAAACCAGAAATTGAAAGAGAGGGCTAAAAAGTTTAATTGTGTTTGTATTAATAAAACCATATACCTATAAATTACATATCCTGAAATCTCCTCATAATAGTCAAATGATGTTGTGGCCCTATCTAGCTGACTGAGCAATATTATACCAAGGAAGATAGAAGAGCACCTACTGGACAGTGGCAAAAAAAAAAATTGTAACAACCATCTCCAGCCTTTAAAGGTAGAAAGTTTCCTGCAGTAGAAACTATAGAAGCCTGCCATGAGACGGGTGAGGGAGGTTTTTCTACCTAATTCCTACGTATGGTAGGGAGGGTTGACATCTCGTTTGCCTACCTTTTGCTACCAGTGGTAAGGCAATCATTTCATCCTTAAAACTAACCTAAAATTTACTGTAATTTGCTAACACTCACGAACATAGAAAATGGCATAATTGTATCTATTTGTGAAGGTCAAACTTTAAAAAAAAAAAAAACCTGGTTGATGCTGCCTGTCCATATTTGGATAAAAAATTACTCTTATTTTCTCTCTCTGCCTGTCCCTTAAATACTGTTTTACTCTGGATTCCCTTTTTGACCCTTCTCTGTCTTTCTCTGGGATATCTCAAATATCAACACTGTTTTTAAAATCTAGGCTCATAGGGCTAACTGTCTTAAATATCTCCACTTGAATATCACAGAGGAACCTAAAACTCAACAATAATAATAATAACAAACTATCGAACTATTCTAACTCTTTCCATGTTTTACCTTATTTGATTCTCCCAATGACAATGACAATATGGGGTAAATACTACTATTATTTCCATTTTACAGATGAAGAATTAGAGCAAAGAGAAATTGTGTAATTTTCCCCAGAGCAAACTTCATATAAAAAATTGAGTTCGTTACCTTTCTACCCTCTTCTCTATTCTAGGAAATAGGACAACTTAGACCAGAAATGTGTAATAATCTTGACTCCACTCTCCATTACACCTTCATCTAATTAATCATGCTATGTCCATCATCCCATTCTTAGTGCCCAACAGGACAAATAGTAAATATTCATTCAGTGAATGAACTTCCTTAATGGATTATATAACACTTATGGCACATACTTTTGCCCAAATTCAGAAAAAAAATGTTAGGGTTAGGAAAAATTATATAAAGGATAACTTTTTGTGATAAAGCACTTTTATATACACAAGACAGCATTAAAAAGAATAACAGACTGATTTACTTAGAAGGAGAACGTGCTTTGTGAGTCAGAGGTGCCCATTAAAATGTTACAATTTTATAGGAAGGGCACTTTATAATCACAATAAGAAAGTTACATGATCATGGGAATGAAAAACATATTTTAAGAATACTTTCTCAAGACAGATACAAAATTAACAGGAAAAGTACTGGCTTTATGAGGATAGAAAAAATAAAAAGTGGGGAAAACTGCTATAATGAGCATTAAGGTTTACATTATTTTTGGATTATAATATTGCAAAAATCTAAAAACTATATAAACATGGGAAAGGCAATGTCGTTAATGAACAAATGAAAACAATGATTAACTTAAAAAAATGAAGTTATAGGCAATTTTCTCTTCTTTTTGAGTAATTACTATTGTGTTTTTATAATTATATAGTACAAAGAAATATTTGATGTAATATAATTAGGAGAACAAGAATATAGATCTTTGACAACTGCCAAATGGAGATAATGTAGGTCAGATTAAATTGTAGCTTGTATCAAAACCACTTAGACAACTTGTTAAAACACAGATTGCCTGGTCTTACCCCCAGAGTTACACTGAGTAGGTCTGCTATGGAACCTAGGAACTTGCATTTCTAACAAGCTCCCAGTAAGTACTGATGCCACTGGTAGAGGGGAACACCTTGTTAAGATAATGTGTCAGTGTGACATGAATTTTTATTTTACTTTATAATTTTTATTTAAGTATAGTTGACATACAATGTTATACCAGTTTCAGGTGTACAACATAGTGATTTGACAATTCTATACATTAATCTATGTTCACCACGATAAACACAGTTACAATCTACATGACATGAATTTTAGGTTGTCAGCTGGTAATTTCTTGTTGTCATCAGGAGTCTAGCAAGTTTTGGTTTTAGCAGTGTGTACTTGGACACATTTCTTTGCCAGAATTGACATATTTTATTATTTCTGTATTAATCTTACTTTTTAAAAGCAGATTTACTGAGCTACAATTAATATACAATAAATTGCACATATTTAAAGTATACAATTTGAAATTTTTTTCACATAGGTGACAATCAAAATAATGAACATATCTATCACTCACAAAAATTTCCTTGTCTTTTCAACAAATGTTGCTCAAACAACTAGACATCCATATGTAAAAAAAAAAATCTAGACAGAGACCTCACACTTAATAAAAATTAACTCAAAACGGATCAAATAGAAAACTATAAAACTCCTAAAAGATAACACAGGAGAGAAAATCTAGGTGACCTTGGGTGTGGTAATAACTTTTTAGATACAAAAAGGCATAATCCATGAAAGAAATAACTGATAAGCTGAACTGCATTAACATTAAAAGCTTCTGCCCTGTGAAAGATAGTGTTAAGAGAATGAGAAGGTAAGACAGACTGGGAGAAAATATTTGCAAAAGACACATCTGATAAAGAAAAATTATCTGAAATATACAAACAACTCTTACAAGTCAACAATAAGAAAGCAAAAAACCTGATTTTAAAATGGGCCAAAGACTTTAACAGATATCTCATCAAAGAAGATATACAGATGGAAAATAAGCATATGAAAAGATGCTCCACACAATATGGCATCAGGGAAATGCAAACTAAAACACCTACATACAACCACACACCCAATAAAATGGCTACAATCTAAAACCCTGACAACACCAAAGGCTGGCAAAGATGTGGAGCAACAGGAACTCTCATTCATTGCTGGTGGGAAGGCAAAATGATACAGCTACTTTGCAAGACAGTTTGGCAGTGACTTACAAAACTAAACATACTCATATGATCTAGCAATGATGTTTCTTGGTATTTATCCAAAGGAGTTTAAAACTTACATCCACACACACAAAACTGCACATGTATGCTTAAGAGCAATTTTATTCATCATTGCCAAAACTTGGAAGTAACCAAGATGTCCTTCAGCAGATGAACAGATAAAGAAACTGCCACATGCAGACAATGTACTATCATTTAGCACTAAAAAGAAATGAACTATTTGGCTATGAAAAGACATGGAGGAACTTTAAATGCAGATTACTAAGTGAAAAAGGCCAATCTGAAAAGGCTGCACACTGTATGATTCTAACTATATGATATTCTGGAAAATACAATTATGGAGACAGTAAAGAGATCAGTGGTTTCCAGGGGTGGGAATGGTAAAGTTGAATAGGTGGAGCACAAACGATTTTTAAGGCAGTGAAAATATTCATATGATAATAAAATGATGGATACATGTCATTATACACTTGCCCAAATCCACAGAATGTACAACACCAAGAATGAACTCTAAGGTAAACTTGAACTTTGGGGTGGTAATGATATATCAAATGTAGGTTCATCAATTGTAACAAACGTACCACTCTCATTAGGGAAACTATGCATGTATGCATGTGTGAGCCAGAGGTATAGGCGAAATCTCTGTATCTTTCTTTCAATTTTACTGTGAACCTAAAACTGCTCTTAAAAAAGCAAGTCTTTAATTAAAACCAATATTGAAGTTGGGGCGCCTGGGTGGCTCAGTCAGTTAAGCTTCTGACTCTTGATTTCGGCTCACATCATGATCTCACGGGTTCGGGGGTTTGAGCCCCGCATCAGGCTCTGTGCTGACAGCTCAGAGCCTACTTGGAATTCTCTCTCTCCCTTTCTCTCCCTGCCCCTCCCCTGCTTGCTCTCTCTCTGTCTCTGTCTCCGTCTCTCTCTCCCTCTCTCTTTCTTTCAGTCTCTCTCAAAATAAATAAACTAAAAAAAATTTTTTTAAATAAAAAAAAATATTGAAGTGAACATCATAAATATAAAAAAATTTTCCATGTTCTCTTTTATATTTTCCTCATGCCTCTACTCATCCCCCACCCCAGGTGATGACTGATTTCTTTTCAGTCATTATAAATTAATTTTCATTTTCTAGAATTTTATATACATGGAATTATACAGAATGTACTCTTTTGTCTAGTTTTCCATTCAGCATAATTATTTTGATATTTAGACATGTTGTGGTTTATGTCAATAGTTCATTCCTTTTTATTGCTGAGTAGTATTCCACTGTATGAAAATATGACAATTTGTTGGTTCATCCACCTGTTAAATTTTTTTAATGTTTTATTTATTTTTGAGACAGAGACAGACAGAGCATGAATGGGGGAGGGTCAGAGAGAGAGGGAGACACAGAATCTGAAGCAGGCTCCAGGCTCTGAACTGTCAGCACAGAGCCTGACATGGGGCTCGAACCAACCAACCATGAGATCATGACCTGAGCTGAAGTCGGACGCTTAACCAACTGAGCCACCCAGTCACCCCATCATGCCTGTTAATAGCAATTGAGTTTCCTGTTTCTGGTTATTACAAATAAAGCTACCATGAACTCATGTACAAGTTTTGTATGGACATATGCTTTCACTTCTCATCAGTAAATGCCTAGGAAAGGACAGTCGTCTGATAGGTTTATGCTTACTTTTAAAGAAACTGTCAAACTTTTTTCCTGTGTTCGCATCATTTTGTATTTGCATCAGCAATCTTGCTATTTGCAACAACGTGGATGGAACTAGAGTGTATTATGCTAAGCAAAATAAGTCAGTCAGAGAAAGACAAATATCATATGATTTCACTCAGATGTGGAATTTGAGAAACACAACAGATGAACATAGGGGAAGGAAGAAAAAATAAGATAAAATCCAAAAGGGAGGGCAAACCATAAAAGACTCTTAAATACAGAGAACAAACTGAGGGTTGCTGATTGGGAGGTGGGTGGAGGGATGGGTTAAATGGGTGATGGGCGTTATGGAGGGCACTTTTCGGGTTGAGCACTGGGTGTCATATGTAAGAAATGAATCACTGGGTTCTAATCCTGAAGCCAGGACAACACTGTATGTTAACTAACTTGAATTTAAAGAAAAAAAAAAGCAATCTATAATAGTTCCAGTTGCTTCACATCCTCACCTATACTTAGTATGGATGTATTTTAATATTTAGACATTCTAGTAGGTTTATGGTGGTATCTTATTATGGTTTTATTATGCATTTCCTTAATTAACAATTTTGAGTAACTTTTAATGTGTTTATTTGCCATATACATATCTTATTTTGTGAAGTACCTTAAAATCTTTTGCTGGTTTGTTTCTAATTTAATTTTATTTTGGGATACTTGTTTTATTATTGACTTCTGAAATGTCTTTACGTATTTTGCATAGAAGGCTTTTTAGGAGATATGTGATTTGCAAATATTTTTTCCTAGACTGTAGATTGTGTTTTCATTCCCTCAACAATGTCTTCAGAAAAACTAAGTTCTTAATTTTGATGAAATTCAATTGAGCAAACATGGGCTTGAACTCATAAGCCCAAGATTAAGAGTTGCAGCCTCTACCAACTGAGGCAGCCAGGCACCCCCGTCAAGGAAATTTTAGTAGTGACTATAAATTTGGTAATATTAAGGAAATGTTAATTCTTCCAGTATAATAATGGTATTTTTGGTTATGGTTTTAAAACTCCTTATATATTAAAGATATACAATGAGATACTTATGGATGAAATCTAGGATTCCTTTCAAAATAATCTAATACGTGTTTTGGCAAAGGGGATGGGGTAGAAGTGAAATAGAACTGGCCATGATTTGCTACTTATTAAAGTAAAATGATTGAGGGGTGCCTGGGTGGCTCAGTTGGTTAAGTGTCCGATTGTGGCTCAGGTCATGATTTCATGGTTCGATTTGTGAGTTCAAGCCCCGCGTCCGACTCTGTGCTGACAGCTCAGAGCCTGGAGCCTGCTTCAGATTCTGTGTCTCCTTCTCTCTCTGCCCCTCCCCCACTCGTGCTCTGTCTTCTCAAAAATAAATAAACATTAAAAAAATTTTTAAATAAAGTAATATGATTGATACATCTGTGTTTATTATATTAAAATTTTTTAATTTGATTTACTTGTCCTTTTCTAGCTTCTTAAGTGGAAAACTTAGATCATTGATTGTCAATCTTTCTTCTTTTTTAACATAGGTATTTAAAATTCTTTCCCACTAAGCCCTGCTTTAACTCCATCCCACAATTCTCAGCATTACTCAAGGTTCACCCTAAGTGTAGTCTCCACCTGTCACCATACAACGTTATTGCAATATTGTCGACTATACTCCCTATGCTGCACTTTTCATCTACATGACTTGTTTATTTTATAAGTGGAAATTTGTACATCTTAAGCCCTTCCACCTATTTAACCCATCCCTCCCTCATTCTCCCCTCTGGCAACCACCACTTCATTCTCTGTATTTAAGAGTCCAGTTTTTGTTTCTTAGTTTGCCTTTATTTTTATGTATATTTTAATTGTATATAACAATTGTGTTTGCAGATTTTTTAAATTCTCTAGTGATGTTTTTACATTGTTGTACAGTATCCATTCTCTCTGATGAGAAGCCCGTCATCATTCATATCATTGTGCCTCTTTATGTAATGTGTATTTTTCTCTCTAGCTTCCTTCAATATTTTCTTTTAATCTGATTTTTCAATAGATTCATTATGATGTGTCTAAGTATAGTTTTCTTTGTTGTTATTCTGCTTGTGATGTGCTGAATTTCTTATATCTATAAATTTATATTTCTTCATTCTTCTGCATGTTGCTGTCCAGTTCTCCCCGCACCATTTATTAAAAAGACTGTCTTTTTTCCATCGGATATTCTTTCCTGCTTTGTCAAAGATTAGTTGGCCATACTTTTGTGGGTCCAATTCTGGAGTCTCTATTCTATTCCATTGGTCTATGTGTCTGTTTTTGGGCCAATACCATGCTGTCTTGATGATTACAGCTTTGTAGTAGAGGCTGGAAAGTGTTATGCTAAGTGAAATAAAGTCATACAGAGAAAGACAGATACCATATGTTTTCACTCTTATGTGGATCCTGAGAAACTTAACAGAAGACCATGGGGGAGGGGAAGGAAAAAAAAAAGTTAGGGAGAAAGCCAAACCATAAGAGACTCTTAAAAACTGAGAATAAACTGAGGGTTGATGGGGGGTGGGAGGGAGGGTAGGGTGGGTGATGGGCATTGAGGAGGGCACCTGTTGGGATGAGCACTGGGTGTTGTATGGAAACCAATTTGACAATAAATTTCATATTAAAAAAATTATATTTCTCACCAAATGTGAAAAATTCTTGCCATTACCACTGTCCTATTAATTTTTATTCCTTTTTCTCCCCTGTTTGATCACTCCCATTGTTAGGGGACCACATTTACATTTACATTAAACCATTTTTATTGTCCCAGAGGTCACTGAGGCCCTATTCTTTCCCTTTGTTCTTCAGGTTGCATTTTTCCTCTGATTCATCTCTAAGTTCACTGACCCTCTATTCCACTGTCATCATTCTGCTGTTATAAGCCAATCTGGTAAATTGTTCTCTCTGATATTTTGCTTTTCAAATCTAGATTTTCTTCATTATTTTTAGTTTCCAGTGCTCTTTTGTGATGCTCTATTTATTCATTCCTAGGAGCACATTTCCCTTTAAATCAACAAATATATTTATCCTATCTGCTTTAAATCTTTATCTACAAATTTTAATATGTGTCATTTCAGAGTTAGTTTTCATTCATGAGTCTTCTTCTTGACTATGGATCACTATTACCTGTTACTTCTCATGCCTATAAGTTTTAATAGCACATTAGACATTGTATATTGTAGACATCCTAGGTTCTTTTTTCTTCCTTGGAAGAGTATTGAACTTTTGCTTTAGAAAACAGTAAACTCAGGTGAACTAAAACTTAAAAATTATATTTTCCCTTCAGTGGACAGCAGTTAAATCTATGTTCAGTTATCGCGGCCTTCCAGCTATTCCTTTTGGTGGATTGTGTGAATCCTCCCCTATACATATAAAGTTCAGGACTCAATCAAGAATTTGGGTGGAGTTTATAAGGAAATTTTTGGGCTCCGTTCTCTGTGGCTCCCTCTATTGCAGCATATCTCCTATCACTTTCCAGTCATTCTGGAATCCTCAACTCTTTCCTCAACTTCTCAAGCCAAGAAGACTGTGGCTTTTAGTCTGGATTCTAGCCATCCTTTGCCAAGCAGACTGAAGGGTGCTCTCAGGAGAAAAGCCACCTAAGTGCAAACTTGCTCAGTGTACTCCCTTTCTTTCAAGAGTAGAATCCTCTCTAACTTTTTCCTACTTTTGGTCACTATATGACCATTAAGTAGGTGTTATTTTTGTCCAGAGTATTTACTTCTTATTTTAAGAAGAGTTAGTCTGATAAAAAAATCACTGTGCCAATATCAGAAATGAATCTCTTTTGGTCTTTTTATCACTACAGAAAGCACCCTTACTATAAAACTACTCCCGGGGTGCCTGGGTGGCTCAGTCGGTTGAGCGTCTAACTTTGGCTCAGGTCATGATCTCACAGCTCATGAGTTTGAGCCCTGCATCGGGCTCTGTGCTGATAGCTAGGAGCCTGGAGCCTGCTTCGGATTCTGTGTCTCCCTCTCTCTGTCCTTCCACTGCTCGCACTCTGTCTCTCTCAAAAATAAATAAACACTTTTAAAAAATAAAAAAATAAATAAAACTACTTCCCTCAAACTAATGTCACTTAAATAGGTGTTCTAGGAGTGCCTGGGAGGCTTAGTCGGTTAAGCGTCTGACTTCAGCTCAGGTCATAATGTCACAGTCTGTGAGTTTGAGCCCCACATCGAGCTCTGTGCTGACAGCTCAGAGCCTGGAGCCTGCTTCGGATTCTGTGTCTCCCTCTCTCTCTGCCCCTCCCCTGGTCACGCTCTCTGGCTCTCAAAAAATAATAAATAAACATTTAAAAAAATTTTAAAAATAGGTGTTCTAGATAACACAATTCAATTATTATTAATAAGTGTTCTGTTAGAAAGAAGTGGGTCAAATGGAACTTGGAAATATAGCATTGCAAAACAAATACGTTTCTTTATATCAAGACTTTTAAACATCTTTAATGTGCTAGTAGACATCCTATATCCCTAAATGGAATATGCTCTTGAGATAATATCCTAAAATTTTTCATATATAATTAGTAATATTCACTGATTCATTCAAAAATATTTATTAAGCCCTAGACAGTGAAGACTAGAGTATAAACCCATTTCTCCTAGCACAATACGCTATCATGTTTTAATCTTCTAATTTCACTGTCAGTCATTGATTCAGAGTGGCTAGGTTTATGCTACTTAATCCTCACCAATACTTAGTTTTTTTTGTTTTGTTTTTAAAAAAAAATTTTTAACGTTTATTTATTTTTGAGAGACAAAGAGAGAGCATGAGCAGGGGAGAAGCAGAGAGAGAGGGAGACACAGAATCTGAAGCAGGCTCCAGGCTCTGAGCTGTCAGCACAGAACCCGACATGTGGCTCGAACTCATGAACCTTGAGATCATAACCTGAGCCGAAGTCAGATGCTTAATCGACTGAGACACCCAGGTGCCCCATCAATACTTACTTTGTAATTATCGTATGTATACAATAGGGGTGCTGCTATTGGAAAAGTGAGATAAAAATAGAGGTTCACTAATCGTTAACTTACGTGGACTAGATAAAAATACATGAAATTGGCTAGTATGATACTCAACACAGATGAGTAGCCTGATAAATGTTAGTTTCTTTCTTAGTGTTTTTCTCTTCTTTTGCCTATTAAGTTAGTGGTTTTAACAAGATTGATCATAGATAGGTTGGCAGACTACAGCTCTCAGACCAAATGCAGTAAGAAGTCTGTTTTGTACAGTCCAAGAGCTAAGACATTTTTTTATACTCTTAAAGGACTTTTTTTAAAAAATGTTAAAAATTGTGTGATAGGGATATTATGTGGCCCACAAAACCTAAAATATTTACTGTATGGTCTCTTACAGAAAATGTTTGCTAACTCCTGAGATATAGTCTAATCCTTATAATTATCCCTTATAATTATCTAAAATAAGCAGTATGGTAGAATTCTTTTTATTTACTTAGATGCTGAGGTAGAAGCCCTGATTTTAAAAAAAATATTAAAACACTATTTTACTGGTTTTACTAAGTTTCAAAGGCTCATCTCAAATCTCACCTTTTCTCCTTTTACACCACTACAGTCACATTTTGATCCTGGAGAACACCCATAGCAAGCCTATAAGGAAGAAAAAGAGGGAAAAAGATTATTAAATATGAACCTGAAAATCAGTCTCTGACTTACCCCTCAACTAAACTCAACAATCCAAATTTGTAAAACTAATACCAGAAAAATATCTGAACAGATATATACCAAATTGCAAACAATGGTTGCCTCTGGGGAAGCTTTCACCTTTTATGGTACACATTTCCATTTGATCTTTTCATAATGAGCAGATGTAACTTTCATAATTTTAAAGTGAAAAATATCCTTTTAAAAAGATACTAAAAATTAAAAAGCAATTCAAACAATTTCCCTGTAATATTATTTGCCATTTGTCCAAGCTCTTAGGAACTTTTCTTCCTCCTAACGTCACATTCAAGAAATGACCTTTCAATCTATATTAGCAATGACCTTGGTGACTAGCTAAAGATGTCTGACAGCCGAAGTTGCTTGACTCCCTGCACTCGTGAGCAATCATGGAGCATAAAATATGTAATGCTATCTTCTACCAACTTTTTTTTCTTTGCTCCCATTCTCTCTTGCTAGTAGTTCAGTCTATAATGACTCCAACAAGTTTTACCACAAATGTTGTTCCCACAGCCTAGATCCTCTAAAAAGCCACTACTAATAAATTCTTTTACTCATATTAAGAATTGAGGTCTTGAAGCCAGAAAAATATCCTCCTCCAAAATAAGGACCCATAAGAGAGGCACTTGGCTAGCTCAGTCAGTGGAGCAGTCAGTGGAGCCTTGATCTCGAGGTTGTGAGTTTGAGCTCCACATTGGGTGCAGAGATTAGTTAAAAAAAATAAAAATCTTAAAAAATAAAATAAGAACCCATAAGAGAAGAAGATAATAGATGACTTCTGCCATCCAGATCTACCCTATACTCTGACATAAAGCTGAACTCCTTAGAAAAACAAATAGTAGTTAGTTTAACCTATGTAGATAGCTCACCATTTATGGACAATAAGGTGGTATACTTTTCTTCTTTTATTTATTTATTTACTTTTTGATTTGGGGATATTTTTTATTTTTATTTATTTATTTTTTCAATATATGAAATTTATTGTCAAATTGGTTTCCATACAACACCCAGTGCTCATCCCAAGGTATACTTTTCATTAAATAAGAGAAACTTTTATGTGATGTAAATACCAAATAATGTGTACCAATGCTCAGCCTTGGAAAACTGTGACTTAAAAAGTACCTAAGTGTCCTTTCCAACATTCCCTGTGTTCCTTTACTCCAACCACTACCAGAATACTTTCCCTAATCCTTATCAATTACTGACCTCATCCTTCTAGTCATAACTCCTAATCTACTCAGCTGCAACTAGAAGCTAGCCAGATGCTGGAACTCCTTTTCCTGATTAAGAGCAAACAACAATGGTTTGATGTCGGGGGTAATCTCTCACTCACACTGCAAGTTGTTGTTCCTGAAACAGATGCTCCTGACATTTCTAATCGAAAGGCTGTTATGCAGCTATTATTCATCATACATAGTTGATATTAGGTTTCAGTATCATACATCAACTACGTTACAAGTGAAATGGACTTATACAGACTTACTAATCAAACATGAATTGAGCATTATTAGAGGCCAGAAAACTTGTTAAGCAATAAACACGAATAAGACACAGCTCTTTCCAACATATAAAACTAATTCAACAAATACTTATTGATCACCTGTTATATGCCAGCCACTATGTCACATTAGGTGTAGGTAGAGATGCAAAGACCGTACATCACTGCTCTCTAATGGAAAGGATAATTCCATACAGAAAAATTACATTACAGTATGTCAGGAACAGAGGCTAATTTAAGATGTATAACTTTTTTGTGCAAACATGAATTGCAGATTCCAAAATATAAACTTACAAATTTTAGAAGATACCAATTCACAAGACGAGAACTGTCAATGGTCATATTCACTGAATTAGATTGTGCATATTATCAATAATCAGTTACAAGCATTAATGGAGGATAAAGGATAGTGTACAAAATGGCTATACATTTAAAAATAATTAACATTTGACTTTGAAATGTATGTCTATACTTTATTTTTTAAATTTTTTTAACGTTTCTTCATTTTTTAGAGATGGAGAGAGACAGAGAATGAGTGGGGTAGGAGCATAGAGAGAGGGAGACACAGAATCCGAAGCAGGCTCCAGGTTCTGAGCTGTCAGCACGCAGCCCGATGCGGGGCTCGAACCCATGGACCAAGAGATCATGACCAGAGCTGAAGTCGGATCCTTAACCGACTGAGCCACCCAGGAGCTCCTGTCTACACTTTAAATGTAAATATTGGTGCATAGTCTTCTGGTGTTACAACTAAAAGATAGTATAACTTTCCATTTTCATCTTTCATTAAGAAATCCTTCTTTTTAAAACATAAATTAAGCTCCTGAGAATAATGCAAAACAATAGACAGAAAGGGTTTGTTAATACGGAGAAGATACTACATGAATTTTACTTATAATATTTTTGACTTCTAAGTATCAAACAATATCCTCCAACTTCTAATATAATTTGTAAACAAACAATATAACTTTGAATAAGTGTGCATGTCAATTCAAAGGTAATTTTATATATAATTTTTCTTAAAAATTAGTAATTTCACCTTTTTGTACTTATTACTTCAAATGTAGCTATACTTTAGAGAGGTCGCTACTTAAAACATTTGATATTTGTTTGAATTCAGTTTTAAAATTTAATTTATATTCTATTTATTCCACCTACGTTACAATGACACTGGTACTCTGGCTTTTTTTGTTGTTTTTAAAGCCAATTGTAATACACACACCGACCACTAGATGCCACTTTTCATACAGTTATAACAGTGAAGCCCACATGGAAATAGCCCCAATTTGACATTCGGTTAATGCAGCAACATATTTTTTACAAACAGCCATTAATACTAATTAGGTGCCCAATAAGCACAAAGCACAGTTTTAGGGCTATGAGTTGTACCATAAAATGTGTAGACACGAGTGCTGTCTTTAAGAAACTTCCAATCTAGTTAAAAAAAAAAAACCAAAAAACCCTATGCCTAAATAAATAAAAATAAAATTTAAATACAATGAAATAATGACATAGGAGACAATGGTAACAGAATGAGCTCTAAAATACAAGAAATACATTCTGAGTTTACTTCAGCAATTGAATCATTAGGAAACTCTAAAAAAAGAATATTTAAAAAAAGGAATCTATAAACAAGTCATTCCCATATCCTAGACCTCAATTTTCTCTTTGGTAAAATGACAGATGGATGATATAACCTCTTTAGGAAGCTTCCAGATCTTACAGTATGTGATTCAGTAGGATTTACCAAGTAAAAATGAATGGTATAGTCAATAATTGCTATCAAAGTTAACAAAGAGGACTCCCTTGAGTGTGGAGTGTTCACTAACAGCTCTGTAGAGAAGGTAAATAAATCAACTTCAATTTTGAAGAATGGACAGAAAGATATCTAGAGGGAAAATGTCCATGCTAAGTACTAAAATCAAAACACAAAATTTTTGTGGGCAAAGAGCCAGATTAAGTATTAAGTACCTCAGTCTAAGGACTTCTTAAATCCATATGAAAAAGTATAGTAGGAAATAAGGCCAAAGAAAGAAAATCTTTTCAAAAACTGGAAAAACTAATTCTGCAAAGTCACTGAACACTGTTAAAGCAAGAAAATGATGCAACTATAGTAATGTTTTAAAACTTTTAGGGAGAAAATAATAAAAAGTATGGAAGATTTCTTATTATCACATAGTAAAACACATCATGAAGCTACAATAATTAAAACAGTATGGTGTTGTTCAAAGAACAGGCAACTCAATGAACTGTAACAAAAAGACCAGAAACACACACACATAATATGATAAAAATTGGCTTTTGTCCAATAAATGTGAAAATAATGGATTGTTCAACAGAGGGTGCTAGGACAAGTATAGAAAACAATGAATTGAGATCTCAGGCCCCCACGGTTAAAAAAAAAAAAAAGAAAAAGAAACAGATACGAGAATTAAAAGTGTAAATGAAAGCAAACTTCTGTATGTATTAAGATCTCTTAAAGAAACTCATAAAAATTCAGGTATTAGGATCCCATCTTACAAATGCTATTTCAATAAGCTTGAAATTGGCTACCAGAATCCAAACTTTTAATAAACATCTCCAGGTAATTCTGATTCAGTGATTCAAGCTATATACACTACAAAATAATGGCATAGAAAAATAAGAAATAGTCCAATAATGTGGCTAGTTAAGTATCCTGACTGATATGCCTGCTTAAGAAAGAAACTAGCTCGGTTCCGGAAGATGGCGGCGTAGGAGGACGCGGGGCTCACAGCGCGTCCTGCCGATCACTTAGATTCCACCTACACCTGCCTAAAGAACCCAGAAAACCGACAGAGGATTAGCAGAAGGGAGTCTCCGGAGTCAAGCGCAGACTAGAGGCCCACGGAAGAGGGTAGGAAGGGCGGCGAGGCGGTGCGTGCTCCACGGACTGGCGGGAGGGAGCCGGGGTGGAGGGGCGGCTTGCCGGCCAAGCAGAGCCCCCGAGTCTGGCTGGCAAAAAGCGGAGGGGCCTGACGGACTGTGTTCCGACAGCAAGCGCGACTTAGCGTCTGGGAGGTCATAAGTTAACAGCTCTGCTCGGAAAGCGGGAAGGCTGGAGGACAAAGGGAGGGAGAGCTGCTGAGCCCCCGGAAGGCAGAGCTCAGCTTGGCGGGGAACAAAGGCGCCAGCGCCATCTCCCCCGCCCATCACCCAGCCAAAATCCCAAAGGGAACCAGTTCCTGCCAGGGAACTTGCTTGCTCCGCGCAAACACCCAACTCTGTGCTTCTGCGGAGCCAAACCTCCGGCAGCGGATCTGACTCCCTCCCGCTGCCACAGGGCTCCTCCTGAAGTGGATCACCTAAGGAGAAGCGAGCTAAGCCTGCCCCTCCAGCCCCCCTGCACCTTGCCTACCCACCCCAGCTAATACGCCAGATCCCCAGCAACACAAGCCTGGCAGTGTGCAAGTAGCCCAGACGGGACATGCCACCCCACAGTGAATCCCGCCCCTAGGAGAGGGGAAGAGAAGGCACACACCAGTCTGACTGTGGCCCCAGCAGTGGGCTGGGGGCAGACATCGGGTCGGACTGCGGCCCCGCCCACTAACTCCAGTTATACACCACAGCACAGGGGAAGTGCCCTGCAGGTCCTCACCACGCCAGGGACTCTCCAAAATGACCAAACGGAAGAATTCCCCTCAGAAGAATCTCCAGGAAATAACAACAGCTAATGAACTGATCAAAAAGGATTTAAATAATATAACAGAAAGTGAATTTAGAATAATAGTCATAAAATTAATCGCTGGGCTTGAAAACAGTATACAGGACAGCAGAGAATCTCTTGCCACAAAGATCCAGGGACTAAGGAACAGTCACGAGGAGCTGAAAAACGCTTTAAACGAAAGGCAAAACAAAATGGAAACCACGATGGCTCGGCTTGAAGAGGCAGAGGAGAGAATAGGTGAACTAGAAGATAAAGTTATGGAGAAAGAGGAAGCTGAAAGAAAGAGAGATAAAAAAATCCAGGAGTATGAGGGGAAAATTAGAGAACTAAGTGATACACTAAAAAAAAATAATATACGCATAATTGGTATCCCAGAGGAGGAAGAGAGAGGGAAAGGTGCTGAAGGGGTACTTGAACAAATTATAGCTGAGAACTTCCCTGAACTGGGGAAGGAAAAAGGCATTGAAATCCAAGAGGCACAGAGAACTCCCTTCAGACGTCACTTGAATCGATCTTCTGCACGACATATCATAGTGAAACTGGCAAAATACAAGGATAAAGAGAAAATTCTGAAAGCAGCAAGGGATAAACGTGCCCTCACATATAAAGGGAGACCTATAAGACTCGTGACTGATCTCTCCTTTGAAACTTGGCAGGCCAGAAAGGCTTGGCACGATATCTACAGTGTGCTAAACAGAAAAAATATGCAGCCGAGAATCCTTTATCCAGCAAGTCTGTCATTTAGAATAGAAGGAGAGATAAAGGTCTTCCCAAACAAACAAAAACTGAAGGAATTTGTCACCACGAAACCAGCCCTACAAGAGATCCTAAGGGGGATCCTGTGAGACAAAGTACCAGAGACATCGCTACAAGCATAAAACATACAGACATCACAATGACTCTAAACCCATATCTTTCTATAATAACACTGAATGTAAATGGATTAAATGCGCCAACTAAAAGACATAGGGTATCAGAATGGATAAAAAAACAAGACCCATCTATTTGCTGTCTACAAGAGACTCATTTTAGATCTGAGGACACCTTTAGATTGAGAGTGAGGGGATGGAGAACTATTTATCATGCTCCTGGAAGCCAAAAGAAAGCTGGAGTAGCCATACTTCTATCAGACAAACTAGACTTTAAATTAAAGGCTGTAACAAGAGATGAAGAAGGGCATTATATAATAATCACAGGGTCTATCCACCAGGAAGAGCTAACTATTATAAATGTCTATGCGCCAAATACCCGAGCCCCCAGATATATAAAACAATTACTCATAAACATAAGCAACCTTATTGATAAGAATGTGGTCATTGCAGGGGACTTTAACACCCCACTTACAGAAATGGATAGATCATCTAGACACACAGTCAATAAAGAAACAAGGGCCCTGAATGATACATTGGATCAGATGGACTTGACAGATATATTTAGAACTCTGCATCCCAAAGCAACAGAATATACTTTCTTCTCGAGTGCACATGGAACATTCTCCAAGATAGATCATATACTGGGTCACAAAACAGCCCTTCATAAGTTTACAAGAATTGAAATTATACCATGCATACTTTCAGACCACAATGCTATGAAGCTTGAAATCAACCACAGGAAAAAGTCTGGAAAACCTCCAAAAGCATGGAGGTTAAAGAACACCCTACTAACGAATGAGTGGGTCAACCAGGCAATTAGAGAAGAAATTAAAATATATATGGAAACAAACGAAAATGAAAATACAACAATCCAAACGCTTTGGGATGCAGCGAAGGCAGTCCTGAGAGGAAAATACATTGCAATCCAGGCCTATCTCAAGAAACAAGAAAAATCCCAAATACAAAATCTAACAGCACACCTAAAGGAAATAGAAGCAGAACAGCAAAGGCAGCCTAAACCCAGCAGAAGAAGAGAAATAATAAAGATCAGAGCAGAAATAAACAATATAGAATCTAAAAAAACTGTAGAGCAGATCAACGAAACCAAGAGTTGGTTTTTTGAAAAAATAAACAAAATTGACAAACCGCTAGCCAGGCTTCTCAAAAAGAAAAGGGAGATGACCCAAATAGATAAAATCATGAATGAAAATGGAATGATTACAACCAATCCCTCAGAGATACAAACAATTATCAGGGAATACTATGAAAAATTATATGCCAGCAAATTGGACAACCTGGAAGAAATGGACAAATTTCTAAACACCCACACTCTTCCAAAACTCAATCAGGAGGAAATAGAAAGCTTGAACAGACCCATAACCAGCCAAGAAATTGAATCGGTTATCAAAAATCTCCCAACAAATAAGAGTCCAGGACCAGATGGCTTCCCAGGGGAGTTCTACCAGACATTTAAAGCAGAGATAATACCTATCCTTCTCAAGCTATTCCAAGAAATAGAAAGGGAAGGAAAACTTCCAGACTCATTCTATGAAGCCAGTATTACTTTGATTCCTAAACCAGACAGAGACCCAGTAAAAAAAGAGAACTACAGGCCAATATCCCTGATGAATATGGATGCAAAAATTCTTAATAAGATACTAGCAAATCGAATTCAACAGCATATAAAAAGAATTATTCACCATGATCAAGTGGGATTCATTCCTGGGATGCAGGGCTGGTTCAACATTCGCAAATCAATCAACGTGATACATCACATTAACAAAAAAAAAGAGAAGAACCATATGATCCTGTCAATCGATGCAGAAAAGGCCTTTGACAAGATCCAGCACCCTTTCTTAATAAAAACCCTTGAGAAAGTCGGGATAGAAGGAACATACTTAAAGATCATAAAGGCCATTTATGAAAAGCCCACAGCTAACATCATCCTCAACGGGGAAAAACTGAGAGCTTTTTCCCTGAGATCAGGAACACGACAGGGATGCCCACTCTCACCGCTGTTGTTTAATATAGTGCTGGAAGTTCTAGCATCAGCAATCAGACAACAAAAGGAAATCAAAGGCATCAAAATTGGCAAAGATGAAGTCAAGCTTTCGCTTTTTGCAGATGACATGATATTATACATGGAAAATCCGATAGACTCCACCAAAAGTCTGCTAGAACTGATACATGAATTCAGCAAAGTTGCAGGATACAAAATCAATGTGCAGAAATCAGTTGCATTCTTATACACTAACAATGAAGCAACAGAAAGACAAATGAAGAAACTGATCCCATTCACAATTGCACCAAGAAGCATAAAATACCTAGGAATAAATCTAACCAAAGATGTAAAAGATCTGTATGCTGAAAACTATAGAAAGCTTTTGCAGGTAATTGAAGAAGATAAAAAGAAATGGAAAGACATTCCCTGCTCATGGATTGGAAGAATAAATATTGTCAAAATGTCAATACTACCCAAAGCTATCTACACGTTCAATGCAATCCCAATCAAAATTGCACCAGCATTCTTCTAGAAACTAGAACAAGCAATCCTAAAATTCATATGGAACCACAAAAGGCCCCGAATAGCCAAAGTAATTTTGAAGAAGAAGACCAAAGCAGGAGGCATCACAATCCCAGACTTTAGCCTCTACTACAAAGCTGTCATCATCAAGACAGCATGGTATTGGCATAAAAACAGACACATAGACCAATGGAATAGAATAGCAACCCCAGAACTAGACCCACAAACGTATGGCCAACTCATCTTTGACAAAGCAGGAAAGAACATCCAATGGAAAAAAGACAGTCTCTTTAACAAATGGTGCTGGGAGAACTGGACAGCAACATGCAGAAGGTTGAAACTAGACCACTTTCTCACACCATTCACAAAAATAAACTCAAAATGGATAAAGGACCTGAATGTGAGACAGGAAACCATCAAAACCTTAGAGGAGAAAGCAGGAAAAGACCTCTCTGACCTCAGCCGTAGCAATCTCTTACTCGGCACATCCCCAAAGGCAAGGGAATTAAAAGCAAAAGTGAATTACTGGGACCTTATGAAGATAAAAAGCTTCTGCACAGCAAAGGAAACAACCAACAAAACTAAAAGGCAACCAACGGAATGGGAAAAGATATTTGCAAATGACACATCGGACAAAGGGCTAGTATCCAAAATCTATAAAGAGCTCATCAAACTCCACACCCGAAAAACAAATAACCCAGTGAAGAAATGGGCAGAAAACATGAATAGACACTTCTCTAAAGAAGACATCCGGATGGCCAACAGGCACATGAAAAGATGTTCAACGTCGCTCCTTATCAGGGAAATACAAATCAAAACCACACTCAGATACCACCTCACGCCAGTCAGAGTGGCCAAAATGAAGAAATCAGGAGACTATAGATGCTGGAGAGGATGTGGAGAAACGGGAACCCTCTTGCACTGTTGGTGGGAATGCAAACTGGTGCAGCCGCTCTGGAAAGCAGTGTGGAAGTTCCTCAGAAAATTAAAAATAGACCTAGCCTATGACCCAGCAATAGCACTGCTAGGAATTTATCCAAGGGATACAGGAGTACTGATGCATAGGGGCACCTGTACCCCAATGTTTATAGCGGCACTCTCAACAATAGCCAAATTATGGAAAGAGCCTAAATGTCCATCAACTGATGAATGGATAAAGAAATTGTGGTTTATATACACAATGGAATACTACGTGGCAATGAGAAAAAATGAAATATGGCCTTTTGTAGCAACATGGATGGAACTGGAGAGTGTGATGCTAAGTGAAATAAGCCATACAGAGAAAGACAGATACCATATGGTTTCACTCTTATGTGGATCCTGAGAAACATAACAGAAACCCATGGGGGAGGGGAAGGAAAAAAGAAAAAAAAAAAAAAAAAGAGGTTAGAGTGGGAGAGAGCCAAAGCATAAGAGACTGTTAAAAACTGAGAACAAACTGAGGGTTGATGGGGGGTGGGAGGGAGGGCAGGGTGGGTGATGGGTATTGAGGAGGGCACCTTTTGGGATGAGCACTGGGTGTTGTATGGAAACCAATTTGACAGTAAATTTCATATATTAAAAAATAAAAAAAAAAATTAAAAAAAAAAATTAAAAAAAAAAAAAAGGTTAGGTGTCTGTTAAAGAAATATATTATTATGGCCAATTAGAGAGACTGCAACGTGGCTTATTGGATTCCCTCAAAAACTTCTCCAAGAGTAGTAACTATCAATAAAGGATACCCTGTGTGACATTAAAGTCTGCATCTAAAAAAAAAAAAAAAAAAAAAAAAAAAAGAAAGAAACTAAAAATGCTTTTAAAATGTAAATAGGTCTTAAAGCATCAAAAAGAAGCACAAAAGGAGGTATCAGGCCAAAATCTAGACAGAAAAAAACAACAGTAAACTGACCAATGAAACTACTTTTGCCCTGAGGGCATTTAGCAAAACTGGAGAATTTGAGATTCTTGTTTCACAACTTCTTCAGTGTAAAGGTATTATATAAGTACCCGATGGATTTCATCCCCAGGGAATTTTAAGAAAGATACCTTAGCACTCAGCAGAGAAGTACAGGGGGAAAACATCTTTGAGAAAGTATAACCACAAACTGGCCCTCATAAATATCTGCAATCCAAATTAGCATTTGGCTGGGTGACCCAGTAATCTCGAATTACAAATTTGCTTAGAGTAGACTCCTATTGCTTTGATCTCCCAGAGGCTGGGCAGAAATACATACAAATCTTATGTAGAAGAATATATCTTCATAGTAAACTTCAAAGAATTCAAAAATTTTTTTTATATTTTTAATGTTTATTTATTTGTGTGAGAGAGAGACAGAGAGAGAGAGAGAGAGAGAGAGAGAGAGAGCAAGAGACAGAGTGTGAGAAGGGGAGGGGCAGAGAGAGAGAGAGAGGGAGACACAGAATCTGAAGCAGGCTCCAGACTTTGAGCTGTCAGCATAGAGCCCAATATGGGGCTCGAACCCAGAGCTGTGAGATCATGACCTGAGTTGAAGGTGCCCCCCCCCAAAAAATTTTCTTGAAAGGAAAATAAGATATCCTATTCAAAAATCACTAAGCACACAAGGAAACAAAATACCATAAGCAAAAACCTAGAGAAACATCTGACAGCAGAAGCTGCTCAGCAAAATTTCGGGTATTAGAATTATTAAACACAAAATATATAACTATTTTTATAATTATTATAGATATTTTAAAACTTGAAAATAATAAATGAACCAAGAAATTGTAAAAAAAGAAAGGTAACATAGCTGAATTGAAATAAAATATAAATTTTAGAATTTAAAAACCATGTAATTTAAAACTCAGTGGATGGGCTTCACAGCAGACTGCATATAGCTGAGAGACAATTTAAAACATGACAAAGTTAAGAAATTATCTATAATGTATTATATATATAATGTATTTATAGAGATAAAACAGGGAAAATGTGAAATGATAGTTAAGCATGGAAGCAAAGTGAGGAAGGAGAGCATATAGGTAATCAGGTTTACAGAAGAAGAGGTGAAAGAAGGAATGGAGCAGGGACAAGAATTAGAGATAATGGCAGGGTTTTCAAGAAATAATTAAAAATATCTGTAATTCAATAAGTCCAAAAGATCCAATGGAAGAAAAATCAAAAATTTGTACACTAGATACAAATTAGTGTAACTTCAGAACATAAAACCAAAGACAAGGCTTTAAAAATATCAAGAAAGACAAGGGAGACTGCCTTCAAAGGAGTGACAATTATTTATAGATTAATTCTCAGAAGTACAATGGAAGCCAGAAGACTAGAATGTCATCTTTATATGCTGAGAGAAAACTGTCAACTTATATTTTTTACCCAGTAAAGATATCTTTCAAGAAGAAGGTGAAAATACAGACATTTTTAGACAAATAAAAACTGAGAAAGTAGGTACTTAGCAGGACTACACAAAATGAAATTCAAAACCTTTTAATATCTTCTCCCTTCATATGACAGGAAATGCAATTGAAATGGGAGGTCTAAAATACCAAAAGTAATGGAGAAAAAAAGTGTTATATTCATGGGTAAATGCAAATAAGTAGTAACTATAAACCACAATTATAAAGAGAGCCACAGGGTTCAAAAATACAGACCTAAAAGAAAAACACAGTGATAACACATTATAAATCAGGAGAGGATGACTGAAGTTAAAATATTCTAAGGTTATTGTAATTGTGTAGAAAACAGGCATAGGTATTGACTACTTTAGACTTTGATAAGGTAAGCATACAATTTAGGTATTCTAATTCCTAGGGTAAACCTTAAAAGAAGGTAAGTGAGGTGTTAATTCTAAAGGAGTGGAGGGGACAATATTTAATAAATCCAAAAAAAAGCAAAAGAGAGAAAGTGCTATCTTAGAAAAAACAGGAAAAATAAAAGAAATGTATCAGTAATTACATCAAGTATAATTAATTGTAAAATGACATGATACAAGGAAATAATCAGACAAATTTGGAATGTGGTACATATGAAGGACAACTACCATGGACTCTTCAAAAAGTCAATGCCATGCCTTGGCTTTGTGAATGACAGCTTGAAGAGCTCTGTGGATCGTCTCACTAGCAAACGAAAAGAGCTGGTGACATTTAGGAAAAACAAAATTTATGTCTCTGGATATTACCCTAAGAACCTACAGCAAATGAAGAAACACCATTCAACAAAATTTACTACATCTTAGTTATGAAGAATAAGAATCTATGGCATTTTAGCCATGACCCACCCCCTTCCTCTCCCCTTTCTCTATTCAGCTTGACAAAAGCTCCACACAAGGTGGAAGCAGACATGAACGTGGAGCTCCTTCTCCCTCCCTCCAGCTCTGAGTTGAGTACTACAGTGTCTCACTAGAACAGGCCATCAGCATTTCTCATTCTCCCCCTTGACCAGTTTGAAGTTGTAAAAGCTCTATTCCAACTTGAAATAGCTGAGAATTCTAAGGCTTTTGTGTTCCACATAGCCTCAACTCACAAGACAAAAATTCTACCCCAGGTATGGCCAACTGAGAGTACTGTACTCAACTGCCCTAACCACAGTTCACTCACAGAGCACAGGGTGGATACTAGCAGAAGCAAGTTGAGAAGACCAGATGCTACTGTCCTTCCCTGTGCCCCTGCTCATAAAGCAGAGTGTCACTTCGAGAGAAGCAGGTCACTGTTCCTGCACCCCACACTGGAACACTATCATGGAGGTTTTACCTGGGTGGTGGTGGGGCTGGGGTGGGGGAATCATAAAACCAGAGACCTCTGAAGCTCTCTCTAAGAAACTTGAGTTTACTTGGGACATTCTAATTATAACAATGTATTTTTGAGTTTGTAACTTATATAGACATAATATGTATAACAATAATAGCATAAAAAGGAGAAAAAGGGAATAGAGTTTCAGAGGAGTAATATTTCTATATCTTACTGAAATTAAGTTAATGTAAATCTTAAGTAGATTCTGACAGGCTATGATGCCCATGGTAAGCACTACAGCAACCAGTAAGAAAATAACTCAAAAATATAGTGAATAAAATCATTAAAGGAATTATAATATTTAACTAGAAGATATTCACTTCCTAAAAAAGAAGGCTATAAAGGAGGTACAGAAGAACAAAAAAAAAGCATGAAAAATATCAAAAACAAAAAAGGCAGAGAAAAATCTAATTATATCAATAATAACACTGAATGTGACTGTATTAAACAAGCCAATCAAAATTCAGAGATTGTCAGACCATATTTAAAAGCAGGATCAAATGATGGCTATAGGAGAATACATTAGATTAAAATATACAAAAAGCCTGAAAATAAAATAGAAATACAATCAGGCAAAGAGCATCAGCAATAGACAAAATATCTGTTTATCCCCAATACTTCTCCAATACTGCCAAATTCATATGTTGAAATCTTAATCCCAATGTTATGGTATTTGAAGGAGAAGACTTTGGGAGGTAATGAGATCACGATGGCACTGTCCTCGGAGTAGGATTAGTGCGCTTATGAGAAAAGGCCAAAGAGTTACCTAGCCCTCTTTCTGGCATGTGAAGATCTAAGAAATCAGCAGCCTGCAAGCCAAAAGAGGGCTCCCACCAGAACTGACCATGCTGGCAGCCTGATATTAGAATTTCAGCCTCCAGAATTGTGAGAAATACATTTCTATTGTATATAAAGTACCAAATATGTGGCATTTTGTGATAGCAGCATGAAGATAGCAACCATAAGAAAGTTGGAGTGGATATACTCATAACAGAAAAAATAGATATAAAATTATTACTGGACATAAAGAAGGACATTTTATAATGATAACAGAGTCAAATCACCAAGAAGACATAACAAGTATAAACATGAATGCACCTAACAAGAGAGCCCCAAAACACATGAAACAAAAAATGACTGAATTGAATTGAGAAATAGTTCAACAACAATAGTTGGTGACTTTAATACCCAAATTTCAATAATGAGCAGAACAACAAGGCAGAAGATCAATAAGGAAATAGAGGACTTGAACAACAGTATAAACTAACTAGACCTAAAAGACATCTATTCAACACTCTACCCAAAAGCAGTATAATATACATTCTTCCCAAAATTGTATAGGACATTATGCAGGATAGATCATATGTTGGGCCATAAAATAAATCTTAATAAACTTAAGAAGGATTAAAATCATACAAAGTATGTTTTCCTATGATAATGGAATGAAATTAGAAATCACTAACAGGAAGATGGGAAGCCTGGATGGCTTAGTTGGTTAAGCGTCTGACTTTGATTCAGGACATGATCTCACAGTTCATGGGTTCAAGCCCCACATTGGGCTCTGTGCTGACAGCTCAGAGCCTGGAGCCTGCTTCAGATTCTGTGTCTCCCTCTGTCTCTGCCTCTCTCCCACATGCACTCTCTCTTTCTTTCAAAAATAAATAAACATTAAAAAATTTTTAAAAAAATCACTAGCAGGAAGAAACCTAGAATATTCATAAGCATGCAGAAAATAAGCAATTTATTCCTAATTAACCTTTGGGTCAAAGGAGAAATCACAAGGTATTATTAGAAATTCTTTGAAAAAAATGAAACTAAACCCACAAAATACCAAAACATATGGGATGCATTTAAAACATTGCTTAGAGGAAATTTATATTAGTAAATGCCTAGGTTTAAAAAAGATGTCAGGTCAATAAACTAATCTTTTACCTTTAGATATTAGAAAAAAGAGGAAAGGGGCGCCTGGGTGGCTCATCCGGTTAAGTGGCTGATTTTGGCTCAGGTCATGATCTCATGGTTCGTGGGTTCAAGCCCCAAGTTGGGCTCTGTGCTGACAGCTCAGAGCCCAGAGACTGCTTTGGATCCTGTGTCTCCCTCTCTCTCTAACCCGCCCCTGCTTGTGCTCTCTCTGTCTCTCAAAGGTGAATAAATATTAAAAAAAATTTTTTTAAAGAAAAGAGGGAAACTACCTGAAGCAAGTGCAAGGAAGAAAATAATAAATATGTGAAATTAATTAAATGGAGAATAGAAAAATAGAGAAATAGAGAAAAGCAAAGAAACCAAAAGTTGGTTCTTAGAAAAGATTGACAAAATTGACAAGGCACAAAGAAAGAGGGAGACTCAAGTTAATGGGTTTTTTAATTGAAAGACTCAAATTATTAAAAAATAAAAAGAAGAAAGAAAGAAAGAAAGAAAGAAAGAAAGAAAGAAAGACTCAAATTATTAAAATCATGAATGAAAGAGGGAACATTGTTACCAACATGAGTAGTAAGAACAGGGAACTTTCTCAGGCTAACATTATACTTACTGGTGAAAGATTGAATCCTTTCCCTACAAGATCAAGAACAAGACAAGGATGTCTACTCTGTTACTTCTTTCAAACACCATTCTAGAGGTTCTAACCAGGGTAATTAGATAAGAAAATGGGCCATCCATATTAAAAAGGAAGAAGTAAAGCTATTTCTATTCACATATAACATAGTCTTGTACATATAAAATTCCATTAAAGCTAATAAATAAGTTCACAAGATTACAAGGTATAAAATCAGTATACAAAAGAATCAATTGTATTTCTATACACTAGCACAAAATTAAGTAAAAACCATTTACAACAGTGTGAAGAAGAATAAAATACTAGGGAAACTTAACTAAAGATATATAAAACTTTTACTATGAAAACTAAATCATTATTGAAAGAATTTAAATAAGATCTAAACAAATGGAAAATAACCTATGTTCACGGATCAGAAGATATAATATTGCAAAAATAATAATGCTTCTGACTTTTTTCAGACTCAAAGCAATCTTTATCAAAGTTCAACTACCTTTTTTTTGCAGAAATGGACAAGCTGACTCTAAAATTGATATGGAATTTATATGAAATTGCAAGGTACCTCAAAAGTCAAAACAATTTTGAAAAAGAACAATGTAGAATTCACATCTCCCATTTTCTAAACTTACTACAAATCTACAGTAATCGAACCAGTGCGGTGCCAGCATCAGGACAGACATAAATCAACAGAATAGACATGAGAGTCCAAAAATAAACTCATGAAAATATGATGAATTTGTTTTTTATAAGGGAGTCAAGAACATTTACTAAAGAATAGTTTTTTTTTCAGCAAATAGTGCTGAGACAACTGGATATCCGTATGCAAATGAATGAACTTGGACCTCTTCCTCATACCATACATAAAAATTAAAACAAAACGGATCATAGATTAAATGCAAGAGCTAAAACTATAAAAATATTTTTCTTATTTTTTAAAATTTATTTATTTTGTAAGAGAGAGTGCAAGCACAAGTTAGAGAGGGGCAGAGAGAGAGGGAGAGAGATAATCCCAAGCAGGCTCCACGCTGTCAGCACAGAGCCCAAAATGTGGCCGAATCTCATGAACTGTGAGATCATAACCTGAGCCAAGATCAAGAGTTGGACCCTTAACCAACTGACACCCAGATGCCCCTAAAACTATAAAACTCTTAAAAGAAAATGTAAGAGTACCTTTGGTTAGTCAAAGCCTTTTTAGATATATTATCAAAAGCACAAATGACAAAAGAAAAAAGTTAATTTTTAAATTTCATAAAAATTTATTTTTTTTATTTCCATCAAGTTACAAAAATTTGTGCTTCAAAGAACACTATCAAGATAGTGAAAAGACAACCCGTAAAGTGGGAAAACATTTGTAAATGATGTACATGATAAGGAGTGTGTATCCAGAATATATAAATAACTCTTATTAACTTACTGGCAAATAACCAAATTTAAAAATGGGCAAAGGAAGCAAAATGTCCATCAACAGATGAATAGAAAAAGAAGATGTGATAGATACACAATAGAGTATTACTCAGCCATGAAAAAGAATGAGATCTTGTCATTTGCAATGACATGGATGGATAGGTATAATGCTAAGTGAAATAAGTCAGAGAAAGACAAATACTATATGATTTCACTATATGTGGAATTCAAGAAACAAAACAAATGAACAAAGAAAAAAACAGACCAAAAAATCCCAGACTCTTAAATACAGAAAACAAACAGGTGGCTGCCCAGAGGGGAGGTGAGTTGGGGGCTGGGTAAAACAGATAAAGTTACAAAATAAATATGTCACAGCAATGAAAAGTACAGCATAGGGAATATAGTCAATAATATTTTTAAAATATTGTTTGGTATAATTATACTTAATGCAGTGAGCACTGCATAATGTACAGAATTATCATTATGTTGTACATCTCAACACAACACTGTATGTTAGAAATATGTTATACTTCTAAATAAATAAATACATAAGCAAGACAGAACAGAAAAAGAGAAAAAATAAATATTTATAATTATTGGTAATTAAATCAACTCAATTTTGAAGTATTTTATATATATATATATATATATATATATATATATATATATATATATATATATGAAGAATGGCAAAGATAGAAAAATACCTAGTGGTAAGGTAGGAAAGAAAAAGCAATGTCACATGCTAGTCTTAGGAAAATGACTTTGTATATCTCTATGTGTAAATTTGGAAATATTTTAATACTTACATTCAATGAGGAAGTTAGTTAAGACACTGGGTTAAAAATTAGTGATGAAGGCCACCTGGGTGGTTCAGTCACTTAAGCATCCAACTTCATCTCAGGTCATGATCTCGTGGTTCATGGGTTCGAGCCCCGCGTTGGGCTCTGTGTTGTCGCCTCAGAGCCTGGAGCCTGCTTCAGATTCTGTGTCTCCCTCTCTCTCTGCCTGTCCCCTGCTCTCACTCTCTCTCTTTCTCTCTCTCTCTCAAAAATAAATAAACATTAAAAAAATCATAATAAAATAAAATAGTGATGAGAGGAAGGAGGTATTTTTTAATGATAAAAAGAAAAATAAAGGCAAAGTCTTCAGAAAAAAGATCTATAAAAGAAAGTCATGGTCCAAATAGGACAGAAACCAAGTGAATTTGTAAGACTACATTTGACTATAATTCAAGACTCTAGCTTGAGCTGCATAGATTTTGTGGCTTAAAATTATATTTTTTTGTCTCTGAATCCAATCATAATATGAAGTTCTAAGTATAACTGATATTTACATAATTATATTGCTGTCCATTTTTTATCAAATTTTACATTAACTCTGAAGGCAAATCCTAGGAGAATTAATTATTATGATAGAACAGCATGTACAAGTTATAAACTCTGATAGCAAAATAATGACACAACTGGGAGAAACTGGCAGGAGAAGGATGCAGGAGAGTAATATAGGAAGCCTTTTTTCCATAAAAAAATAAAATAAAATAAAAATGGGAAAAGGAATACGAATAGACATTTCTCCAAAAAAGATAATATAAATGTTCATTAAATACATAAAAAGATGATCAAGATCATTAGGAATCAGGGAAATGTAGATCAAAATTACAATGAGATAGAACTTCACACACAGTAGGATTGTTATAATAAAAAATATATAATATCAAGTGTTAACAATGATTCCAAAACAATTAGAACCGTCATATATTGCAGGTGGGATGTAAAATGATGCAATTGCTTTAGAAAACAATCTGGTAGTTTCTCAAACAAACATATGACCCACAGCAATTCTACAATTCCACACCTAGGTATATACATAAGCAAAATAGAAACATATATCCACACAAAAATATATACATGCATATTCATAGTATCATTATCCAGAATGGCCTAAAAAGTATAAAACAACCCACCTGTCCATCAATTGGTGGACTGACAACCAAAATGTAGTATTTGCATGCAACTGAATATTATTCACCAATAAAAAGAAATGTAGTACTGGTTCACTCTATAACATGGATGAACTTTAAAAACATTATGCTAAGTATAAAAAAACCAGACAAAGTACCATGTGTTGAATGATTCCATGTACATGAAATTTTCAGGAAAAGTCAAAATTACAAAGACAGCAACTAGATTTGTGGTTGCCTAGGGCTCAGTAGTTGGGGGACCATAGCGAGTGACAGCTAAGGGTTTCTTTTGGGGTTGATTAAACTGTTCAAAAATGGATATTGGTAAAATTCTAAAAAGTATTGAACTGTGAACATTAAGTGGGTGAATTATATGTAAATTATATCTCAATGAAGCTGTTAAAAAAATCAGTGTCATGTGAGAAGTCCATTCTATCAAGAATAATCAAGGTTCTGAGATTTTTCCCTAGTTGGAAGCTAACCTGTTAGCCTGCCATAGTTTCATGGGTACTGGCAGAAAATACAAGACACTTTAACCAGGGACAATAATTTATTATTCACAGCAGTGGCCCTAGCTTCCCTGAACCACAGTTCCCACAGGGTGATATGAAAAGGACAAGGTAATGCCTTCACATACATATTATTGTTTAGTAGAGAAACTGAATGTTTAGAAAACCCACATATTTTATAAAGGACAGTAAGCTTGTTTGACTTTTGCTCTGAGATGTTATCTTTATTATACTAGACAGTAAACAAACCTGGTTTTTCCTCCAAATAGAAATACTATTTCTATTTTCCAAGTTGCTCACTACACAAATACCTTTGAAAAGATAATCCGGAACAAAGAGCCTGCTCCACTCCTCTCAAGATACACAGAGACATGAGAGAGCTATAGTAAATTTTCTTCCAACATATTCCATCTTTTAAAAAATTTAAGAAAGTAAAACAAATGTAGGACATGAACAGCTATAAAAGACTTTTTAGGACCACTAGGGACATATGAATATTAAATTATACTTTAAAATCAGTGTTAATTTTTTCAAGTGTGATAATGATAATGTTTATGTAGTATAATGTCTTTTTCCTTTGGTGAGACATGATGCTTGCTGGGGTATTTAGGTATATAATGTACATGATGTGTGCAAATTACTTTTAAATGGCTTACCAAAAATAAGTGTTTTTTTTACTTCTTGTGTATACTTGTGTATAAAGTTTTTTACACACTTTATACACACTTTATATACACACAAATTACTTATATAATCATTAAACTTGCACAGACACAGATATTGGGGAACAAGAGACAAAAATATAAATATGGCAAAATGCTAACAAGTATTGAATCTACAGGGACAATACAGTGCTTTTCATGGCATGTTCTTTCAATTTTTGAAAATATTGTTACTAAAAAGTTAGGTAGGTAAGTAACTAATAAAAGTGTTAAGAGGCAAGCATCCTCAAACTGCAAAAGAAAAAAAAACAAAAACAAAAGGACAAATTGCGACACGTATGTTATTTCCCAGAGACATCAAAACATAAGTTTCCATGGAAAGGTTCAAATAAAAGATGAAAAAAGTTGTATCGTACAAATAATAAAGAAACCTGATATCACTATACTAATTTCAGATAAAATAGATTTCAAGGCAAAAAGATATTCATTACATAAAAAAGACTTCATTACAAAAGATAAAATAGGGTCACTTCAAAATGATAAAAGATTCTGTTCACAAGAAATACACTTTAAAAATACAGAAAAGTTGTATGCACTAGTAACATCCTAAAATATACACAGTTGAAAGTACCAGATCTACAAGGAGAAACAGACAAGTCCACAATCATAGTTGCAAATTTTAAACAGATCTCTGATTACTGATAGCACATGGAGACAAAATAATCTATGAAGATGTGGAAAGATTTAAACATGATTACAAACTTGTTCTAGTGAACATACATAAAATAGTGTACTCATCAAATGAAGCACACACATTTAGATCAGGCACACCCTGGATATTTATAAAAATTGACCATACATACACTAGTCTTCAAGGTTAATCTAAGCCAATCTTAAAGGATAGAGTTTATGCGGAACATGATCTCTGACCATAATGCAATTAAGTTAGAACAAATAGTTTAAATCTAACCAAACTCTTCCAGAGAACAGAAAGGGAGGAATAAAGCTAACATAACCATGATATCAAACCTAAATAAGACTGAGTGTAAATAGAAAATCAGAGGTCAATCTTACCAATGAACATAGGTGTAAAAATTCTAAATAAAATGTGACAGAGGTGGATTTAACCTAGGCCCTAGCTATTATTGAAAGGAAAGAAAAAGTTTGAAAAAGAAACAAAAATGTCATTCACAGATAATATGATTGCATAGGAAGAAAATTTAAAAGAATATAGATAGAAATTAGAAATAATAAAGTTTAGCAAAGTTTCTGGGTATAACCCTAATATATTAAAGTGAACTATATTTTTATATACTATCAGAAAACAAAATAAAATAAAATAAAATAAAATACAATAAAAAAAGACACAACTTACAATGGTGTCCCTAGTGCAGTCTCCCAGGAAAAAAAAAAGTAAAGGAACCAAATATGATGAGCATTTGACAAAAAGTGTATGAGAAACGCCTGTTAAGAATAGGTGAAATGTAAATGTAATCATAGAGCTTTTATCTGGCTCTACAATAAACAACATATTCATAATATTCACATCTTCAAAATACTACAAACATCGCTTACTGATTTAGCTGAAAACAGCATCTTTTATTGGGAGGAGTTAGAAGAGATAAGGGTGGTAGCAGAAAGAGCACTTCATCTGTCCTAACACAAAGCAAGTAGATAATGTGTTAATAAAGAAAAAAATTATTTGCAAGTTTTTGTTCTTAAGGAACTGATCCAGGAAGTCAAAATGGATGAGGAAAGGAACATGTTTTTTCAGTATAATTTGTACTTTCTAAGCCATATCCATGCAATATAATATTGTGTCATATTACTATACAATGGTTACTCTCATGAGTCTCATAAACTCTTAGAAGATATTAATTTAAATTTAACATTTCAAAACAGAAGTCATCTTTAACCTGGCGACTCTTAACACAGAACCTCTGTTTTAGAGAGTATGTATAGTCCAAGGCTAAAAATTTTACATATCTTTCTTTACATCCTTTATTTGGTATCTCATCACAGTCCATAAACAGATCTTGCTGTTTCTTCCTTATAAATGCTATCAATAAAAGAATGGTAGCAGAGTTGAAAGAGGTCTTAGAGACTATCTAATCTATTCCCCTGGTTTTATACAAGAAATGAAGGGTCAGTCAATGACAGAGCCAGAGCTAGAATGAGTTTCTTGACTTTTCCAATACTTTACACTGATTCCCATTCAATTCCCAAATCTGAGCAAAAGTCAAGATATTTTGCCAGATTTTGTATGAAGAGGAAACATTTTCTTCTCACTGCCATAAAAGTATTTCTTAAAAAATCAAATTGTAGACAAACATATTAATCAATTTGAAAGTCCTATAACCAAAGCTGCCACTTTCTACAAACCCAGAACTGAAAATAAGAGGAGACTCATTAAAATATGATGACTACAACATGTTATTCACCAACACTAACAGTTAATGATTTTCTCTGATCAAAAACATAATAATTTGGGGGCATCTGGGTGGTGTAGTCGGTTAAGCATCTGACTTCGGCTCAGGTCATGATCTCTCAGTTCACGAGTTCGAGCTCCATGTCAGGCTGTGTGCTAACAGTTCAGAGCTGACAGCTCAGAGCCTGGATCCTGCTTCAGTCTCTCTGCCCCCTCCCTGCTTGCACTCTGTGTCTCTGTCTCTCTCAAAAACAAATACACATTAAAAAAAAAATTTAACATAATAGTTTTAAAGAAAACTAAAGAATAGGGGCACCTGGGTGTCTTAGGTCATGATCCTGGGGTTTGTGGGTTTGAGCCTCCTGCATCCGGCTCTGTGCTAACATGTCAGAGACTGGAGCCTGCTTCAGATTCTGTGTCTCCTCTCTCTTCCCCTCCCCCACTTGCACGCTCTCTCTCTCTCTCTCTCTCTCTCAAAAATAAATAAAAACATTTTGCAAAATGTTTTGAAGAAAACAAAGAATAAAGATACACTCATTTAGTTTTCAAGAAACTATTTTTTTTCCAATGGGAACGGAAGAAGGTTGGGGAAAGGGGGTGAGAGGCCTAAATAAAAGGTTACCAAGCAGATGTGTTCTAGACTATAAGTTTATACTCATAAACTAACATTGATCAAAGTTAGCAGGAAGATTTAAAGGCATCAGTTAACAGACAGTGGTATCTTATCTGGAAAAACTAGCAAACATGTCATTATCAGAAGTACTTTAACCTTAAAAGTCCATAGCCCTAGGGATTTTACACTTAGGATAAGGAAGCAATACCTATTTTGGGTAAATAATTTATTTCCATGTACTTTTGGATACCATTTGAAAATATGTCAAATGGAGAGCTTTTTAAATAATTAGGTTACTAGATGCTTTTAATGGCATTTGTGTAAATGTGATTTTTACATTAGAAAGTTATCCTAAATCAGAATGGCATTTGTTAAGAGTAGATTCTATGATTAGCAGATAAGAAAGAAACCAATTATAAGCTACTCTAATCAAAAGCAATTTTTCCCCCAATTTTAGGTGCCAATAACCAAAAATTAAATTTAAGGAGTTTTTATTGAGTCTGGCTCTGTACAAATTAATATGGGATATATGGAGATTCTTAAATATATTATCTCCCCAGAAAATTTTATAACCTAAAAAGGAGTATTAGAGAAATAAGCAAATAGTACTTAGTAAACAGAATGAGATAAGTGACATAAGATGAACATTAAGTATTCAAAAGAGAAAAAATGTTTAGAAAACTGGTAACAAACATAAAATGTACTTTTTCACATGCTACTCTAGTAGGTTTTTCCCTAGCAAGAATTCCCAAAGTTTTTAAGCAGAACACTATGTGAAGAAAATAAGTATATATGCACATGTTAATTATCTAAATTTGAAAATAAACACAAGTGAGGATCACAACATGGCAGAATTAGCTTTCCAGTCCTCAGCTCTACATGATCTATGATATCCACTTAAAACATTTCTAACCGTCCAGTCTCATCTAGTTTACACCTCTAATGATGATGAACTCAAAAGGCAGCCCACGGTGCTGAGGCTTAAGACACTTTTGCAGTATGATTTAACCTGCTTAAGTCCTTTACAAAGAAAATTCAACAATGGGAACTTAAGCGAGTAATAGATTAAAATCATCTTAAAATGAGGTCAACCCAACAAATCACTTAATATTGCTTCTTAAAAGATATGATATAACCAGCAGAAGAAACATTTAATTTCTGTATTTAAACTGAAAGCAGTTATTTTACTTTGGGAGAATAGGGAGGTGGGCAGGACTTATACATAAATGTTTTCTGCCATAATGATTATTAATTTTTAATATGAACTTTTGGCAAGAAAATCTGGTGATATATATTTCTTATCTAACCTGCAACTAAGGGATTACATGCATGGCATAAATGTGTTAATGATTCGGGGGTGAAAGGGCTACAAAACAATAAAAATGTAGCTCTTTACAATTCACAAATTATATCACATATATCATATTTGGTCCTCTCAGTAATAATGCTGTGATGTATGCAGGTATGTTTATGGTTTTAAATGCAGAAATTGAGGTTTAGAGAGCTTAAACAAGCTTATCTAGGACCACATAGTAAGCTAACCCTTGAGCTCAGATTTTTGTCTATTGTCTCTAAGTGCCATTTCTTCTACTAACTCCAGAAGAAAAGTATCCAAACTTCCAACTAAGAATTAGTGGTCCAGAATGATGGGATGATAAACACAAGTAACACAATAAAGTCACTGGATTTTAAGTTATAATTTAATTTTGGATATAATGAAAACTTCCAACACCATTTAAAATGGTTTATTTTCAGATAAATGAGTTAACCACAGCTATGGCTTCACAGAGAAAACTGAAGAGTAAGATAAACCTTCATTTTGTGGCAAGAAGGTCTTTATGGACTGTCTACTGACAGCACTGCAGCTCTCCATTCTACCAGGCCTGTACAGACGTATCCTGAGTTTTCAGCAGTAAAGGAGTTCCATAAATATAAAGAGATTAGCACAAGTCGAACTTATCTGTAGTTATTTGTTTTAACTTGGCCTTGGAAAAGTACTAACATCACAGATAAAAGAAACAAAAAGACCACAGTACCATGATAATAAGAATAAAAACTTCAGAGTTGTGCTGAGCATAAATATGTCTGGAATGTCTCCTATAAAGCAGTCAAAACCTGTGTTCTAAGTGCATTTAAGACTCAGTGAGTCCAACTCCAGGGCTCTATGCCAGTGTAAAACTGTACTAACATGCCCCAGGCTTGCCTGTTGCCTGCTGGCAGGAAGGGAAGAAGAAGAAATTGTGTTTTGCCCATACACTGAGTAGACCAACATTTCCTGTGCATTTCTAACAGAATTACCGGCTAATCATCTCAGCTGCTGGTATTCATGGCAGATCAGCTAATATGATCTTCATTTCACAGGCAGCAAAGCAGGAAACCCTGCTACCACTTTCAGTAAAGCAAGTGTTCTGCATGAACGCCTCCATGGTATTTTCCAACATGGGCAGAAATCTGGAAAACCCTAGTTTAGTTCAATCACAAAAAGCAGGAATGCTTCAGTTCTGGTGGTTTCGCTTATAATCACTAGGAGAAAAAACAATGTCTTATTAAAAGTGTTCTTGATTATGGAACACTGATTACATAAAATCCCTTATCAAAAGTGGGAAATAGTAAACTATCACCACCACGGCCCCTCCCAAATCACAAGAGCTCCAGCTCCATGCAATAGTCTCATCAATATTTAGAAAACTAACAACTTCCTCTAATATTAAAGCTGGCAGCACTTTTTCACTCAAATAGAGCAATTATATCCAAAGCAGCTTCAACTTATATACTACTCAAAATCTATTGTTACTTTATGCCCTTGTCATAACAAAAATCTGTCCTTTACTTATTAGCCTCATCTTAGGGAGACCATAGTTGACAAAGACATGATTTAACAAGAGATGAAAACAGAAAATCCTCTACAGGCAGAAAGTGTCCACAATATACCTTACAAACACAGAGTCAATCAGTGAGCTTTTATCTTAAAAAATAGCAACAACCTGGCAATGTGCTATTTAATAAAATTTGTTAACATGGATTTGCACCTGATTTCTATCACCAGCTCATTTCCAGTGAATGAATACTAGATTGCTGGGTGAAAAGCTTTAAGAACCATACATAAACTAGCAAAAACAATTTATTTTTTAAATGTTTATTTATTAATTTAGAGAGAGTGCAAGTGAGACAGAGGCAGAGAGACAGGGAGAGAGAGAATCCTAAACAGGCTCCATGCCTTCAGTGCAGAGCCTGACGCAGGGCTCAATCCCACAAACCATGAGACCATGACCTGAGCTGAAATCAAGAGTTGTACACTTAACCAACTGAGCCACCCAGGTACCCCACAAAAACAATTTTAAAAATCAAAGTCTATGAGGCTAGTCATCTGCAAACATAATTCAAGGCAACAGTGAATTTGAAACAAAAAGAATGAAATAAATATTGCATAAAGTACCTTCCAAAGGCACATCTGGTAGAACAAGAGCTACAGATATGTGATTAAACAAAATCAAAACAGAATGTATGCCATTTTGATTTGTGGCTAGACTTTCGAAAAATCGAATGCCTTTTTATTTTTGAGGGAATACTGACCACATTCCTAGTTACTAACCCTCTTCAGTGTGTTGGCACATCAAGAGATGGGCTGTATGAAACTCAATTCCATAAACATTTGTTGCATGCTTTAGTGTCTCAAAAAGCAATGAGAACTGCTGGGGATGGGAAAAGATGGCACAAAGATGTATATGGTACAGAGAATCTGCCTTCAGAGACCCGGCAATTTAGTTGGAGAAACACACAAAGCAAGACAATTATTATAATATAATAAAAACAATAGGAAATAAAAATACTATGAGAGAAGTATAAATAAAGTGCTATAAAAATAAAGGATTAATTCAAATTAAGAAGAAATTGTGACAAAAGAACAACCAAAAGGCAGATGTTAAAGGAAAATAATATGAACAATTTTGCATTTGGACCTGCTCTGCCCAATACACTAGCCACTAGCCACATGTGCGTATTGAACAATTGAAACGTGGCTAGTCCAAATTGAGATTTTCTACAAATGTAAAATACCGGCTTTCAAAGAATATAAATATTCCATTAATAAATTATGTATTTATTATACACAGCATGTTGAAGTGATAACATTTTAGATACAGTGTATTAAATAACACATAACTAAAGTTCATTTCACCTGTTTTTAAAAATAATTTTTTAATGTTTTATTTATTTTTAATACAGAGAGAGATAAGGCATGAGTGGGGATGGGGCAGAGAGAGGGAGACACAGAATCTGAAGCAGGCTCCAGGCTCTTACCTGTCAGCACAGAGCCCGATGTGGGCCTCAAACTCACAAACTGTGAGATCATGACCTGGGCCGAAGTTGGACGCTCAACCGACTGAGCCACCCGGGCGCCCCCATCTCACCTGTTTTTACTCCTTTCTTAATGTTACTTCCAGAAAATATAAAATAATATACATGACATACTGTGACATTTCCATTGAATAAAGCTGATCTTGAAAGGAAAAATAATGACAATTGTAATGGTTACTTGCAAGATATAAGGGCAAAGAGTTATCATTCTATAGAATAAGACATTCTTAGACAAGATAGAGAGCCAAGGAAAAAAAAAGAATGAAGAATGGGTGGAAAAAACTATCTTATGATGGGAGGAAATATTAAGAAGATGGTAATGAATAAACAAAAATAAATCTTCTCATCACTTGGGTAATAGAAAAAGGTCTGTAATCTTCCTTTTCCATTACAACAGTAGTCCTAAATCTGACTGCCTTGTCCCCAATCCAGACCAATTAAGTCTAATGTGCACCTAGGGCTCAGAACCAATGTGTTTAAAAAATTGGGAAGACTGATAGCCTTGAGAGAAGATGGTTGAAATCAGATTATTTCCTACAAAAGCACTCTGTACTTTAAGCCTGAGGAGCAGAGTTGAATTGATTGACATTTGGCAGTAAAAGGAACCTAAGGATGAAAAACTGTGATGTCAAATTAGGGTTGTTAATACTAAGGGAAGAGAAAGCTGAGTACAGTCGACCACATACCCTGTAAACTAAAAAAGTCAATTTTGAAGTTCAAAATTATAACTGTGATTTCATGACCAAAGATTCTAATAGGATAGTGATTATGGGCAATTTTGAAAAGTAAAATTGTATCAAACAAGCATGAGAATTCAATGAGAAAGAAAAAAGACGTGTGAATAAACCAGAGGTAGGACACAAGGGAACAAGTAAATCAGACTTTTAAAACATGTGATACATGAAAAAGGGGGGAAACAAAATAAAGACAGGCACGACTGAATAATGTAAACATGTAAGACCAATCACAAGAAAACTAAAAACCTAGAAGAAACCAAAGCTAATGGGGAAAAAATGGCTTAGAAAAACAAAAGTAGCAGACAAGTGGTTAGTCTAGTTTTGGGGAAACGTTTGGTTTTCTTCATCTCCAACAAGAAAGGTAGTCTTCAAACTAAAAAGAACAGGAGTTGAGACCCTATTTAAGGGCAGGCAACATCATAACTGCTGCATATATTCATCTTTCAGGTTCAAATAAAGTATACATTAAGCTATTGAAAGCTTTCTCATTACCACTGTTAGGAAAAATATTAAATGTATGGAAAGTAGTACAGATGTTTAGATGACTCAGTATTGTTAAAAAGAGAAGAGTTACAGGAACTATGGAAAAGTTAATATGACATAAACGGGTAAGAGAATAGTTTTTAGATAAAGGAAATGGAATAGAATAGTGATTTTAATTTCAGCAAGGCATTTAACATAATATACTTAACAGACAAAATGGCAAAATGTGATACAATGAAATCTGAATTTTGTCACATGGATTCCCTAAAGCCCTTTCCATAGGCCACAATACTTAATTCCCCTCCAACCTTTCCAACCTTACTTCTTCCACTGTCCTATTGTTTAACCTCACGTTCTGCCTCAAACATCTCAAAAAGTGTTCATGTTCATGCTTTGGGGCTTTTGCTCTTGCTGCTGCCTCTGGCTGGAATGTCCTAAATTCCATATATTCACATGCCTGGCTCACTCACTCACTCACTCACTCATTCAGGTTTCAGCTCAAATATTATCTCCTCAGAGAGTTCTGCTCTGATAATTCTATCTAAAAAAGCAAAACCATAATTCTCTATTTCTTATTTTTCTTCATAATACTTATTATTATGTGGTCCATGTATGTACGTGTGTGTGTGCGTGGTGGGGGGAGACCATGGTTTATCCAACTAACCTCTGTCTTCTAAGTTTCCCATTGGGAATACAGGACCACAGGCACCATGCACTGACAAACTGCTCCACAAATCTGCATGAAGTGGATGTGTGCATCACATGGAAATGTGGAGGTCATGGTTTTTATACAGCCCAAGAACATCGAAGAACAAGGCCATGCTTCACCCAGGCTATTCTCAGACAATGAGCATAGCCGGAATACTAGCACAAATCCTTTCCTGTAGGACAAGGGACTCCACTGACAGGTGACTTTGGCTCAAGGACTCTCCATTGCCGAGCTAAAATTTGTTATAACTGTACTATACAGTCCGTCATGCTTCGTACTCAGTCCTTTCTTCCCCCTGTCCTTTCACAGATGTCAGACCTTCAATGCAATCTGAAGTTGCTCCCTGCCTATTATTGCTTCTTTGTAGTTTATGATACCTCTTTGAACTAGCCAAGTTACTAAAACCGACTTGCCTACTGAAGGTTCTAACATGCTCAGAAAAAAATGACGACTTTTAAAACAAAATTATAAAAGACTGCCAGATAAAAACTGTAATGAAAACCATAAAAAATGTGAATTACCATTTCAAAGAGACTTTCATGATTTAGAGAAAATAAATAAACCTAAGTATATGTGAGTTAAATACTTTTTCACTAATGTGCTATTGATCCACTTAATTCAGTCTAGTTTCTTGAAAACAAAGTTAGTAAGATGGCTGGTTCCTTTAAATTATGTTTATATTTACTCTAATACCAGATCCATTATTTAATGTATCATCAAGATAATTACTATCAAAGAGTGTGAACTCTTCGTTTTCATTGGTATTCAATGTAAGCAACCAAACCATTACTGTTGTACTGAAAACCAGCATGATGTTATCATCAGCAATGCTATCACTGAATAACACATTTGCAGTAAACATCCGTGGGTACAGTTGACCTGCCAGAACACCCATGAAGAGAAAAATAGGTAACAACAGTAATGAAAATAAGCAAATTGCTCTACTTTCTCCCACTTACATAATAGGAACAAATGACACTTTTAAACTTCTAACCTGTTAGGAGAAAGTCATAGTTTCTGACTGAGGTGATCGCATGGATGTAAACTTTTTTAGCATTTTTTAATTATCAAAAACAGCTCAAAGATTTATAAACATATAGTTTCCACTTTGGTACATAGCACAATACTTTTTTACCACGATAAATTCTCAAAGTCCTAACTGCAAAAAGCAACATAACATCTTTATATGCTGATTTTGACTTTAGGGACTGTTCGGGGGGTGGCGGGTAGAAGAGGTGCGAATGGAATGAGCTCTGGTGATCTTATACACATATCCTTTAGCTAGAGAAGCTACACTTTGATCTGCTTTATTTCTTTGAGACTTTTAAAATAAATGATTGAAACTGAAACTTCTAGTCTGTCTAAAGGATAAACACCTTATGACCTACCATGTACACCATATATATTTCTCTTACCTTTTTTCCTCATCTTTCCTCTCTGTTCTTCTAATCTTTCTTGCTTTTATTTACTTTTCTACCAACATTGCCAGTGTGAATGGCACCCCCTGGAGGTGAACAATGTAAAACTAGAGCAGTGGTCCTGGATGTCTGAGTCCCACCAGGAGTTTCAGGAAAGGGTACTAATGCTAGGTTCAAATTTTCCCAAAGATTATGCCCCAAATTATACATATAATTAGTTTCCCTAGTAAAAAGTAGTGATTTTCTGAAAATTATAATGGCTTATTTAACCTAGTTGAAAATACTCAAAGTGAATCATTATTTGTATTAGAAAGATGAAGGCATTTATCATAACTTAGTTAAAATCTTGCTTTTCTTTATTAGATCTTTTGCTTAAACTTGATAGGGGTGTTCACAAACTTGACTTCAAGACCTACTATATATGTACAGTAATTAAGACAGTGTGGTATCATCATAATAATTGGAAAATAAATCAATTAAACAGAATACAGTATATTTGATTTTCTTTTTTTAAGTTTATTTATTTATTTTGAAAGCAAGAGAGCACACACACAAACTGGGAAGGGACAAAGAGAGGGAGAAAGAGAATCCCAAGTAGGCTCCACTCTGTCAGCGCAGAGCCCAATGTGGGGCTTGATCCTGCAAACCACGAGATCATGACCTGAGCCAAAATCAAGAGTCAGATGCTCGACTGACTGAGCCACCCAGGCTCCCGTATATTTGATTTTCAATAACAGTGTCAAAACAATCTGATTTGGGAAAACATTCAAACAATGGTGGTGGGATAATTGAGAATCTCTATGGGAAAAAATAAGCCTCAATCCCTACCTCATAACAAATACAAAAATTATTTGAAATGGATCACAGACAAAAACATAAAAGCTAAAAACCTACTGTTGTTAGAGGAACATATCATTATGTTAGGTTAGGCAAACATTTTTTTTTTAGACAGGAAAAGAAAAGAATAACCACAAAAGAAAAAACTGATAAATAAGATTTCATCAAAAGTGAAAATGTCTACTCATCAAAAGACAACATTATCAGTATGAATAAACAAGCCAGAGAATGGAAGAAGATATTACATATATTTAACAAAACTGATATCTAGAATATAAAAGGAACTCCTACATTGAAACAATAAAAATACACAACAACCTAATGGAAACACAGGCACAAGATCTGACCAGAAATTTTAAAAAAGAAGATATACAAACGGCCAATAAGGATATGAAAAAGTGATCAGCATCAAGTTATCAGTGAAATGGAAATTAGAGCACAATGAGATACCACTATACAATCAGCACAATGGCTAAAAATAAAAAGATTGACAACATCAAATACTAGAGGAGTTGTGAAATAAGTAGAACTCTCATACATAATTGATGGTAATTTAAAATGGCATAAGCATTTTGGAAAAATTGGCAGCATTTTATGAAGGTAAGCATATATCTTCCCTATGACCCAACAACTCCTCTCCTAGGTATTTATCCAAGAGAAATAATAAAAACATAGGTCCACAAAAAAAACTTGTAATAAAATGTTTCTTGCAACTTTATTCATAATATCCAGACACTGGAAAGAGGTTAGGTATGTGTCATTATGATAATGAATAAACAATCTTTGATTAATTCATACAATGTAATACGACTCAGCCATTAAAGGAATGCAACATGGATCAATCACAAAAATAGCACACTGAGTGAAAGTCTTACAAAAAGTGGTACCTATATTATGCCATATATATATAAAATAGTGAAACAGGCAAAATGATTCTGTGGTAGAAAAAAATCAGAACAAAGAACAAAGAATGCCTCTTGTAGGGCATAAGAGAAAACTGACTGGGAAGATGACAAGAGAGAACTTTCTGGAGGTGATGTTAATATTCTGTAACATGATAGGGGACTCGGTTACACAGGTGTATGCATCTGTCAAAATTCAGTGAATGCACACTCGAGATTTATGCATTTACTTTATATAATTATATACAAAAATCTATAAACAAATATTGAATATATATTAACAATATATGTTGAAATATTTAGAAGGAAATGTACTTATTTCTGCAATTTACTTGTTTTTTCTCTAATAGCTTATTAAGCCATAGTTTCTGTACAATTCAATGTTTTTTAGTATATTCATAGAGTTTTGCAAACATCAGCATAATTGATTTTAGAATATTTTCATCATCCCAAAAAGAAATCATGTACCCATTAGTCATTCCCGATTTTCTCCAACACCCTCCCAGCCCTAGGCAACCACTAATCTACTTTATGCCTGTGAAAATTTGTCTATTCTGTATATTTCATATAAAAGACCCATTTTGAATTAAATTTTGTGTATGGTGGAGGTAGGGGTCCAACTTCACTATCTTGCATGCAGACCCAACATGATTTATTGAAAAGCCTATCTTTTCCTACCCCTGTCAAAAATCAATTGAAAAACTTAGGGTTTATTTCTGGACTCTCAATTCTATTCCATTGATCTGTATGTCTTTCCTTATGCCAATATAATATAGTCTTGATTACTGTAAATCAGTAAGTTTTGACATTGGGAAGTGTGAGTCCTCCAAATGTGTTCTTTTTCAAGATTGTTCTGGTTATTCTGGGTCTCTTGTATTTCCTATGAATTTTGAATTTTTTTTTACATTTTTTTGAGAGACAGAGCATAAGTGGGGGAGGTACAGAGAGAGAGGGAGACGCAGAGTCTGAAGCAGGCTCCAGGCTATGAGCTGTCAGCACAGAGCCCGAAGCAGGGCTCAAACCCACAAACTGAGATCATGACCTGAGCCGAAGTCAGTCGCTTAACTGATGGAGCCACCCAGGCACCCCTGCTTATGAATTTTAGGTCAGCTTCTTGATTCTGTAAAGAAGCCAGCAGCAATTTTTATGGAGACTGCACTGAATCTTTACATCAATTTGGGGGAGTATTGCCATCTTAACGATATTAATTTTTCAGATGCATAATCATAGGATGTATTTCCACAATTTACTGTTAAATGAGTCAAGTAATTCATATGGATTAATGGATAGATAATAAAATGAATATAAATTGACACAGAGACAGAACAACTGTACCAAAATTCAATGGTAAAATCTAGATAGTGGCTACATGAGTGGTCACCGTAAAACTCTTTCAACTTTACTCCAATCCTACTGCCATACCTATCATGTTGATTTGGATCTTTGCACATCGCCTCCTACAAGCTCCCCTGGCTCTTGTATTCAACTCAGCTGTAAACATTACCTACCACATTCATCCAGGCTGTCTATACAGATAACTGGACTAACTGCCTACTGCTGAAACCTGCCACATATACTGGTTCTGGTCTATACTCTCTGTGCCCCGTCCATGTTCAACATACATCTGGCTGCAAAAAAATCAAAGGTGATACTTCAATTTTTCCCACCACAGGATCTCCAAGTCCTTCTCCTATGGTTTCCTCCCTTTCGAATAATCAAAGGGAAATATGGAAATACAAATAACCCAACAGGACTTTGATAACGGCCTAGTGGGAAAAAAAAGAAGACAGGTAGAATGCTTCCCATAAGTTTTCAAATGCTGTCCATAAATTTTCAAACTACAAAACCCTCAAATTACAAAGAGCACTAAGGTATGTAATGTTCCAAACAAATTATAGTAGTAGGTAACTGGAGGGTCATTTACACAACTATTTCAGGGCTAAAGGTAACTTTCTCACACTACTTCACTTCTACCACAATCATTAGCAGGTAGCTTTCTGGTTAGGCTCATTGTGACTAAAAATAAATAAATGATACCTATATACATACGTACATACATATGTACTATTTATAACTTCACAACAATTAAAGTGCACCTAATAATGAGCAGAAGAAATAGGCCACAAAGAGAGATAGCTGTCTAGCAGGCAGTTGCCTAGACTCACTCACAACTCAAGTGACATGCCCTGTACTGGTTGAAGGTGCATTACTCAATTTGGTACCTCGGCAAAACAGCAAACAGCTATAAGCAATGTATTTTAGTCAGTACTGAAAAAAGGAGTGATAAGACCAAACAATTTTGAAGTGACCCCTATTCCAGATGAAGGAAACAATTCACATGTGTGTTTAAGGGGGAGGGGCAATGGGGTTGAAAAAGAGGAGAGTTACAGATTAGGACACAATGGGAACAAGTCAGCCTTATACACTAGACAACAGTGCTTCTCAAACTTTCCTCTGCTATGAGTCATCTGTGAAGCTTGTTAAAAATGCTGATCCCAGGTTCAAGCCCTCAGAAACTCCTTATGCTTGAAGTTGGGCTCAAGACACAATCAGATTCTATTTAGCAAGCATCCCAGGGGATGCAGCTGTGAGTAGTTTGCTGACTATACATTATGAAATACTGAAATAGAGAATTAGGGCAAATAAGATTTTACTCCTATCCTTCATTCTTTCTTCATCTTCTTGAAGGTCTAATTGTTTCTAGCATCATTTAAACCTAGACTGATGTAAAAATAACAGATGTTAGGTATAGATATTGATCAGAGCATCTAGAAGTCATCCAAATTTGGTAATTAAAAAAAGAAAAAAACTTCCTCACCATATGCCCAATACATTTTGGATTTTTTTCCAATTATTTTGTTTGCAGTTTTTCTCTCAAACCCTCGACTAACTCGCATCCTTCCTTGGCCCTCTGGTTCCATTCCTCCTACTATACTTATCCCTATCCCTCAATGTTGCTCTGAAACAGTCTAAGTAATCTTAGAGTTCTAATGATTTTACCTTCTTTTCCCCAATTTTGTTGAAAGGGAAAGTTAATACTTGATCTCTGCCTATATACATGTACCTTTTAAAAAGCCCTTCTCTCAACGTTTCTTCTAAAACTAGTAAGCTGTCACATACCTTTGTACAAGGCCAAATAAGAAGTTAAAGCATTTAGGTATCACCTCTAAGCTTCACCCACTTAATCATTCTACAGTCACTTGATGAAGTAACCATGTATTTTTCCAATATTTCTTAAGACTGAGCAATAAAGTTTATTTCTTTTTTTAAATTTTTTAACGTTTATTTATTTTTGAGACCGAGAGAGACAGAGCATGAACAGGGGAGGGTCAGAGAGAAAGCAAGAGACAGAATCTGAAACAGTCTCCAGGCTCTGAGCTGTCAGCAAAGAGCCCGATGCAGGGCTCGAACTCACGGACTGTGAGATCATGACCTGAGCCGAAGTTGGACGCCCAACTGACTGAGCCACCCAGGGGTCCCTAAAGTTTATTTCTTAATTGTCCTGAAAAACTATAGCAATCAGAATGGATTACATATTTTAAAACTTTTATTTTATCCTATCATTGGTCACATTAGCCCCATTTGGTTGGGTAATTCTTCAAAGTAATTCCTATCATCTCCCTTCCCCTTCTCAAACAACTTTAAAGTTTCGAGCCAAATTCTTCTGGTGTCTCCTGATATTGGCTGGCCTTCCATGTTGTAAAGCAAACAGAGTAACAACAACAAAAAAGGCTTTTTGCTATGAAGATTTTCATTTCTTTAAGACTTTGAAGAAGAAAAACTAAAAGCTGGACCTATTCCCAAAGAGCATAAGTGCCCTCTTAATCATTTGGCAATTCCCACGGTAGCCTAAAATACTACACCGACTCAGACATCATTTAATGTTTTGCTTTTGGGGGGAAAATCTCAAATGTGAATATTTCCAGAATTTTAATTACCATATAGTATTTTAGTAACTTCTCAACCTGCCTGTAATAGCTTTAAAAATCTCTTATTTTTTAATTCCCAAGAATAAAAACCGTCTAGGTCTTTTCTTTCCTGTCTAATTATAAAGTGACATTCTCAGTCTGGAAAAAAAAATATAGAAATACTGAAAATTATGAAAAGAGCACAAAAAAATTCCTGAACTCCCAACATCTAAAGTTGGACTGTACTGGAGTGCCTGGATGACTCAGTAGGTTGAGTGCCCGACTTCAGCTGAGGTCATGAGCTCATGGTTCATGGGTTCAAGTCCCACATCAGGCTCTATGCGGACAGCTCAGAGCCTGGAACCTATTTCAGATTCTGTGTCTCCCTCTCTCTGCCCTCCACCGCTTGTACTCTGTCTCTCTCTCTCTCTCAAAAATAAATAAACATTAAAAAATTAAAATTGGACTGTATTAATGCACTGATGTATCTAATACCAGAGTCTATCAATCTGCCTGTCACTCAACATATGTATGTACATGCATGTGTGTGTATATGTATTTTCATAATACACATTTATTTATTATATACATACACAATGTATATAATATACTCTACTATATACCTTTATATAACATATAATGTAATATATATGTTATATATAAATATTCATACACATACATGTATGTTTTAGAGAAAAAAGCATCATAATTTGATTGTTTTATTGTTTGGTAATAAGAGATCAATGAGGGGAATATATTTAACAACAATACCCAAATGTAGGGGACTAGTTACATACATTACAGTATATTTATTCAAATAAATGCTAAAAAATATCTTGCTTTTGAAAAATATTTACTGAAAAAGGAAAGTTCTCATGATATAACGTTACTTAAATAACCACAATATAAAACTGTGTTATAACACAAAGAAAAATCTAGGCCCAGATAGCTTCATTAGTAAATCTGATCAAACATTTAAGAAAAAGAAATACTGATGCTACAAACAATTCCAGAAAATACAGTAAGAGAAAATACTCATTTAGAAGACTCTATTACCTTCATACAAAAACTAGACAAATGAATTACAAAAAAATATAATTAAAGACAAATATTCCTCAAGAACACAGATGCAAAACTATTTAATAAAATAGTACCAAATCAAATACAGTAGTATATAAAAAGATATTACATCTTTTTCAAATAGGGTTTGATTCCCAAAATGCAAGATTGACTTAGCAATCAAAAATCAATAAATACAATCCTATTCATTAACAGACTAAAGGAGTAAAATCATATGGTTATGGGACAAAATTCAACACCATTCATAATAAAAATGGTTCCAAACTAAAAATAAATGGGAACGTCCTCAACCTGATGATATGCATGTAAAAAATACATATCTAACAGTATAGTTAATAAGGAAATATAGGAGATTTTTCTTCCTATGACTGGGGACAGATACAAATGTCCCCTCTCATCACTTCTATTCAACATTGTGCTATTGAGCTTAGCCTTTGTAATAAAAAATAAAAAGCAATAAAAAAGCAAAGTCATACAAAAGGAAAAAACAAAATGGTGTTTATTTGAAGATACTATGATTTTTTAAATGTAGAAAATTCTAAAACAATGAAATCTAAACAAATGAATTTTGTAACATCACAGTATAAAAAGTATTTATACAAACATCAAATTAACACTAAATCAATTAATCATTATAAAATGAAAAATTTTTAGATAATATCATTTACAATGGAATCCAAAGTCATAATTACTTAGAGATAAAGTTAATGAAACATGTACAAGACCCGTACAATGAAAATAATAAAATATTGCTGAGAAAAATTAAGGGTCCTTAAATAAAGGGAAATATATGCTAGGTTCATGTATTGGAATCTAAATATTGTTATCAATTTTCCCAAAATTAATCCATAGATTCAACTTAACCCCCCTCAAAATCCTATGAGTCATTGTTGTAGAAATAGACAAACTAATTCTAAAACTTATATGGAAATGCAAAGGACATAAATGATCCAAAATAATATTGAAAAGAGGAAGAAAAATGTAAAACTTACCTTACCTAATTTTTAGACTCACTCACTATAATGCTAGAGTAGCCAAGACAGTGTGGTGTTAGTAAGAGGATAGATCAATGGAACAAAATAGAGTATCCAAAATTAGATACACACACAAATAAAATAAAATGATTTCCAAAAATGGTACCAGAAAAGTTCAAGATCAATAATGCCCTTAAATATATGTTACTTAGAGCTTCTAGAAAAATATTATAAATATCTTTGTGACTTCAGCATAGGAAAATATTTGTTAGACAAGATACAGAAAGTACAAACAATAAAAGAACAAATAATAAGTTAGATTTCATCAAAACTGAAAACTTGTGTTAATCAAAAAACACCATTAAGAAAATGAGTAGGCAAGCAGCAGAGTAAAAGAAAACTTTTGCAAAACATATACATAATAAAGGACTGGTATCCACAATATATAAAGAACAGCTGAAATTCAACATTAAATGGCATTTTTAGCTTGGAGATATAGAAAACTAGAAAGACATTTACTCCTCAACTTGCAAGAAAAGAAAAGCTAAACAACTTGTAGATTAACAGCTTTTCTTGGAACTATCACCAAGAACAGAGACCACAGGACAAACAACATGCCCAAACCTCTAGAAAGAAACAATTTTAAAGCATTTGCTAACCTGGGGAAGACAATACTGAATGCCATATAAGCAGATAGGAGGATTAAATTAGAAATTTTAACTAAATGCTAAAGGCCAAGCATAGACTAGACAGAGTATGAAAACTCTGGGAGGTAACAAATTAGAGGAGCTCACACTCTGTAACAGCCTTCTCCAGAAACCCCACCAGACATGAGTGGGAATGTAAAATGATGTAGTCACTTTAGAAAACAGAATGATAGTCCTCTAAATAGTTAAACATAGAGTTACCATATCACTCAAATTCTACTTCTAGGTATATGTCAAAAATAAATGAAAACATACAACTACATAAAAAGTTTTATACAAATGGTCATGTCAGCATTATCTATAATAGCCAAAATGAGAAAATAACCAAAATGTCCATCAACTGATGAACTGATAAGCAAAATGAGGTGTAGCCTTATAATGTAATATGATTCAGTGATGAAAAGGAATGAAATAGTGATTTATGTTACAACATGGCGGAACCATGTAAACATTCTGCTAAGTGAACAAATCCAGCCACAAAAGACCACATATTGTATGATTCCATTTATATGAAATATCCAGAATGGGCAAATGTATTGACACAGAAGTAGCTTAATGGTTGCCTACATGTGGAGGATGAGGGGAGAATAGAGTTACTGCTAACTGATACAGGATTTAGTGCTAACTGATACGGGGCTTCTTTATGAGGCAATGAAAATGTTCCAAAATTAGACTGCAGACATAACTGTACAACAATATGTGAATACACTAAAAAACATTGATTTGCATTGTTTTAAATAAGTGAATTACACCTCAATAAAGTTTTTTATTTTAAAAAAAGAATAACTGGGGCTGTCTGGGTGGCTCAGTTGGTTGAGTGTTGGACTCCTGATTTCAGCTCACATCATGATCCCAGGGTCTTGGGATCGAGCCCTGTACTGGGCTCTGTGCTGAGCATGAAGCCTCATTGGGATTCTCTATCTCCTTCTGCCCCTCTCCCCCACTTGTGCATGCACTCTCTCTCTCTCTCTTTAAAAATAAAAAAAAATAAAAAAATAAAAATGTGACTATATCAAAAAAATAAAGTTGCAATAGCAATATTAATTTTTTTTAATTTTTAATGTTTATTTACTCTGATACAGAGAGAGAAAGGCAGAGAGAGAGTCTCAAGCAGGCTCTACACTGTCACCACAGATCCTGACACGGGGCTCAATCTCACACTGTAAGATCATGACCTGAGCCAAAATCAAGAGTCAGACACTTAACTGGCTGAGCCAGCCAGGCACCCCAAAATATTAAGTTTTGACATCATAGTCTCCAGAATAAGAGATATTATCATAAATAAAAAAGAGAATTGTATAATAATAAGGGGATTAATTATTCAAGAGAACATAACAATATCTGAGTGTGTATACAACTAGCAACAGATGTTCAAAACACATGAGGCAAAACTTGATAGAACTGAAAGGATAAATGGGCAAATCCACAATTTTGTTTTGAGACTTCATTAGTCCTCTCTCAGTAATTGACAAAACAAACATGAAGAAATCAGTAAGGATATTTATAAACTTGATATTTGTAAAATATTTCATCCAACAGCAGCAGGATACACATTCTTCTCCAGTGTACACAGTACACTCACCAAAATAAAACCAATTCTGAACCATTAAAAATTATAAATTTAAAAGAATAACAATCATAAAAAGTTATCTGACCATGACACAATTAAACAGAAATCAGAAACAGAAAGATATTGTTAAACTCTCCAAATGTTTGGAATAAAACAAAACACTTATAAATAGGTCAAAGTAGAATTCTTGAAAAAAAACAAATATTCTGAATAAATGAAAATAAAATCACAACTTGTCAAAAATGGGTGGCATACAGCTAAAATACTTCTTAGAGGGAAATCTGTAGCATTTAAATGCATGTATTAGAAAAAAGATCTCAGGTCACCTGACTAGTTCAGTCGGAAGAGCAAGCCAACTCCTAACCTTGGGGTGGTGAGTTCGAGCCCCATGTTGGTTATAGTGGTTACTTAAATAAATAAAATTTAAAAAGAAAAGAAAAAAAAAAAGGTCTCAAATCAATAAAAAAATGTAAGGTTATCTATCACTTAAGAAATTAAAAGGAAAATATAAAATAAAACCAAAGAAAGCAGGGAGAGGGGCACCTGAGTGGCTCAGTTGGTTAAGCATTTGACTCATGATTTCAGCTCAGGTCATGATCTCACAGTTCATGAGATCAAGCCCCGCCTGTAGCTTGGGCTGAAAGCATGGAGCCTGTTTGGGATTCTCTCTCTCCCTCGCTCTCTGCCCCTCCCCCACTTGTGCTGTTTCTCTCTCTCAAAATAAATTAAAATTAAAAAAAAGAAGCAGAAAGAAAAGACTAGAGTAGAAATCAGTGAAACTGAAAACAGAAAAACAATAGAGAAACTCAGTGAAAACAAAAGCTCGTTCTTTGAAAACATCAATATAATTGATAAACCTCTAGCCAGGGTGACTAAAAGAAGAAACACACCTAAATTATCAGTATCAGAAATGAAAGAGGAGACATGATTACTAATCCAAGAGACCTTAACATAATAAGGGAATACAATCAACAACTCTCTGCTCATAAATTTGACAATGTAGATGAAATGGAACCAATTCCTAAAAGTCACCCCAAATGAAACAAAAAACTTGAATTGTCCTGTAGTTATTAAAGAAACTGAATTCATTATTTAAGCCTCCTGAAAACAATTGCTAAGCCCAAATAATTTCATTAGTAAATTCCATAAACATTTGAAGAAGTAATAATACAAATTCCATATAATCTCTTCTGGGAAATGGAAGGAGATGGAACATTTCCCAACTCATTTTATGAGGGCAATATTATGCTAAATCCAAAACCACACTAAGACATTCCAAAAAAGGAAAACAACATAAACATATCCTTCATGAACATAAATGCAAAAATCCTTAATAAAATATCCACATACTGAAATCAACAATATACATAAAGAATAATATATCAGAACTAAATGGGGTATGTCTCAGGAATTCATGGCTAGGTCAATATTTGAAAGTCAATGTAGTCCTACAAATTAACAGTCAGAAGAATAAAAACATCATGCAGTAAAAGCATATAACAAAATTCAATACTCATTCATAATAAAAACATTGAGCAAAAAATATAAGGGAAATTATTCAACCTATATTAAAAGCACCTATAAAAAATACATATGTAGTGGTGAAAGACTGAATGGTTTTGGAAAGAAGCATCTCTCTCACCCCAAATTAGGCTGAAAGTCCTGGCCAGAGTAGTGAGACAAGAAAGAGAAATATAAACCATATATATTGGAAAAGAAGAAATAAAAATGTCTCAATTCACAGATTACATGACTTTCTATGTAAAAATCCCATGACTCTTAAAAACACCTCCTAAAATGATAATAAGTGAATTTATCAAGTTGTAACACATAAAAATAACATGCAAAAATCAATTTAAATCAATTGTATTTCTATATGCTAGCAATGTGCAATTGAAAACTGAAACTAAAATGGAAACATCATTACCAATGCCAACAAATAAAATATTTTAGTATAATCCTAACAAAATATAAGCAGTTTTATATAATTTTTTAGCATTTTTAAAATAAAATGCTCATAAGGGCAGGGGATGGGCTAAATGGGTGATGGGCATTAAGGAGGGCACTTAGGATGACCACTGGGCGTTGTATGTAGTGATAGATCACTAAATTCTACCCCTGAAATCATTATTACACTATATGTTAACTAACTTGGATTTAAATTAAAAAATTAAATTGAAAAAAAACATAGAGAGAGAGAGAGAGAGAGAGAGAGAGACAGCACTAGCGAAGGAGAAGGGCAAAGGGAGAGAGAGAGAAGCTTGAGCAGGCTCCACACTCAGTACAGAGCCTGATGTGGGGCTCGAACCCACGACCCTGGGATCATGACCTGAGCCGAAATCAAGATTCAGACACTTAACTGACTGAGCCACCCAGGTGCCCCTAATATTTATTTTGTTAAATACATTAAAATATCATTCATCTTTGAAAAAAAATTAAGAGGGCAGGTGATGGGTATTGAGGAGGGCACCTTTTGGGATGAGCACTGGGTGTTGTATGGAAACCAATTTGACAATAAACTTCATATATTGAAAAAAAATTAAATGCTTATAAGAGAAATTAAAGACAATATATATATATATATATATTTTTTAATATATGAAATTTATTGTCAAATTGGTTTCCATACAACACCTAGTGCTCATCCCAAAAGATGCCCTCTTCAATGCCCATCACCTACCCTCCCCTCCCTCCCACCCCCCATCAACCCTCAGTTTGTTCTCAGTTTTTAAGAGTCTCTCATGCTTTGGCTCTCTCCCCCTCTAACCTCTTTTTTTTTCCTTCCCCTCCCCCATGGGTTTCTGTTAAGTTTCTCAGGATCCACATAAGAGTGAAAACATATGGTATCTGTCTTTCTCTGTATGGCTTATTTCACTTAGCATCACACTCTCCAGTCCATCCACGTTGCTACAAAGGGCCATATTTCATTCTTTCTCATTGCCATGTAGTACTCCATTGTGTATATAAACCACAATTTCTTTATCCATTCATCAGTTGATGGACAATATAAACGGAGATGCATATTGTGTTTGTTGGTTGAAACGTGCAATATAGTAAAGATATCAATTCTACCCAAAATGATATATACATTTGGTATAATTCCAATCACAATCATAGCAGGAGTTTTTGCAGACATAGAAAGGCTAGTATAAAAATTTATCTAGAAAAACAAAGTAAGGTAGAGGGGTGCCTGGGTGGCTCAGTCGGTTAAGTGTCTGCCTCTTGGTTTTGGCTCAGGTCGTGATCTCGCAGTTGGGTAAGTTCGAGCCCTGCATTGGGCTCTGCATTGACAGTGTGAAGCCTGCTTGGGATTCTCTCTCTCTGTCCCTCCCCCCACCCCGTCTCTCTCAAAATAAATAAAGGTGAAAAAAGTTTAAAAAAAAAGAAAAACAAAGTAAGAAGAAGAAACCCATTAAAGGATTTCAAGACTTGATGACAAAGCTACATAATCAACACAGAGTTGTAGTGATGAAGGGATGTACACATAGATCAGTGTAAAAGAACAATCAGGGAATAAAATCATGCAAAAACGGTCAAGTGATTTTTAATGAAGGTACAAAAACAATTCAATGGAGAAAGAATGGTCATAAACAAATGGTATTCAAACTGGAAAATCACAGAAGCATGGTTCTTAAATGGAATTCCAAATTTATACAAATTTAACACAAAATGGAAGACACATCTAAATTTAAACTTTAAAACTATAAAGCTTTTGTAAGAAAATATAGGAGAAAATCTTCCTTAGGCAAAAAATTCTTAGACAATAAAATTTGTCCAACACACACACACACACACACAAATTCTTAGAGACATGACAAAGAAGGCACATTCAATAGAAGAAAAAAATGATTAATTGGACTTCATCAAAATTTAAAATGTTTAACTTTTAAGTTTTCAAAAACACTGTTAAGTGAATGAAAAGAAAAACTATAGACTGGGATAAAACATTTTAAATCACATAGTAAACAACAGACTTGTATCCCAAGCATATAAAGAAATCTGAAGTTAGTAAATAAACATCCCAATTTAAAAATGGGCAAAGGACTTAAACAGATACTTCACAAAACAACAAAATAAGGTATATATATAAGCATATGAAAACATGTTCAATGTCATGAACCATAAGAAAAGGAGATCTAAAACCATGATGAAATATCACTACAAAGGAAATATATGAATAATTCAGTTTCTCTACATGCTTGTCAGCATTTGGTGCTGTCAGTATTTTTCATTTTAAACATTCTTATAGGTATGTAGTATCTCATTGTGATTTTAATTTCCATTTCCCTAATGGCTCATGATGTTAAACATAATTTCATGTGCTAAAGTGTCATCTGTGTATCCTTTTATATGAAATGTATATTCATATATTTTACCCCTTTTCTAACAAGATTCTTCTAATGATGAGCTTTGAGCTTTTTATATATTTTAGATACTAATCCTTTGTTGCATATGTGTTTTACAAATAGTTATTCCCAGTCTATAGCTTGTATTTTCACTCTTAACAAAGACTTTCACAGAACAAATGTTTTTAAATTGGATGAAGTATAATGTATTACTATTTCCTCACATGAATTGGGATTTTGGCATCAAGTGTAAGAACTCTTCACTTAGCACTAAGTACTGAGAATTTTCTTATTTTTTTTTCTAAAAGTTTTAAACTTTTATTTCTACATTTACGTCCATGATCCATTTGAGTTAATTGTTTTAAAAATGTGAAGTTTAGGTCAAGGTTCATCTTTATGTCTATGGATGTCCAACTGCTTCAGCATCATTTATTGAAAAAGCTACCTTCCTCAATTGAACTGCTTTTATTTCTTTGTCATGAATTAGATGGAAATATTTATGTAGATCTATTTCCTGATTCTCTATTCTGCTTCATTAATCCATGTGTCCACCCCTCTACCTTTACCACAGCTATGTTGACTAACTGTAGCTAGGTAGCAGGCCTTAATATCAGGTAGTGTGATTCCTCCACCTTTGTCCTTCTTTTTAAATATTCACAACTGAGTTTTTAAGCATCCTGCTCTAACCCAGAGTCTGAACACATCAACTGTACATCTAAATAAGTATTCAGGGGGCGCCTGGGTGGCTCAGTCGGTTGAGCGTCCGACTTCGGCTCAGGTCACGATCTCGCGGTCAGTGAGTTCGAGCCCCGCGTCAGGCTCTGGGCTGATGGCTCAGAGCCTGGAGCCTGCTTCCGATTCTGTGTCTCCCTCTCTCTCTGCCCCTCCCCCGTTCATGCTCTGTCTCTCTCTGTCTCAAAAATAAATAAATAAATGTTAAAAAAAAAAAAAAAGTATTCAGTGTCTAAGTACTCATCATCTAAGTACTTCAGTCATGGGAATTGATAAAATGAGAGAGTGGAAAAGCTTAATTTTATGTTAATTGTTACAAAATCAGTGTTATTTCTGCAGCATATAATCTGCCACTCATATATCTTAATACGTATAAGTCATTTTGAGAACATGTGGGTGACTCAGATGAGTATGTATAAAAACAATTATTTCCACATAAATCTCTCTCTACTTTATCCTATAAATGCACTGAACAACACATCTGCAAAAAAACATGTTTAATTTATAATGACAGACCAAAGTCCTTCTGGAAGTACATGCTTATTGAATGCTGAAATACAAATTAAGAAAATAGCATAAACGCATTGAAACTAGAAATATGTTCTTGTCTATAAAAGATTTAGCATGTCAAAATAGAAGAACTAGATGTTCTCTTACCTCCTGCCCCTTGTACTAACTGCAGCTGATTATATCTTTATTTATGGGTCTTTCCTCCTTTTTTGCCCTTCCTATCACCCATTTGCCATAAGAATCCCTTATATAAAACGCTGACCCATGAGAAAATGCATGTGTTAGAGTGAATCATTTTTCTAGAATAATCATTTCAAGCAATTCAATGATAGGTCTTGTTATACCTTGAAGCAGCTTCTTTTATGTAGTCTCCATAATGCTACATCTGTTTGGATTTGCAGAGAAATTCTGCAAAACTACACACAGAGCTCAGTATTAAAATTGTTTTAGTCAAAAACAGCCTTAAATGTAGCCTTGTGCTTAAAAATTAGTTTATAATTTTTTTTAGAGAGAGAGAGCATGACTGGGGGAGAGGGGCAGAACGGAGGAAGGGTGAGGGAGAGAGAGAGAGAGAGAGAACGAGAATCTTAAGCAGGCTCCACTCTCAGCATGGAGCCCAATGTGGGGCTGGATCCCAGGACCCTGGGGTCATGACCTGAGCTGAAATCAAGAATCGGATGTTTAACCAAGTGAGCCACTCAGGTGCCCCCAAAATTAGTTTATAAAAACAAGAAAGAAGTAATGTAGCCTTAAATAGTTGTGATCTGTTTTCTTATTGAGATTTTTAAAATTATTTTCTCAGCATCAGGCAATTATCAAAATAAACCACAATGTAAACAAAGCATAGTCACAACTCAACACTGTATTATAAGGTACTTCAGTTACATCTTTACCCTATTGCTGGCAAAACGCTAATTTACAATACAATTAAAACTGAAAATTGGTTAAAATTTCAAAGAACATTTATATGATACCATTCTTTACATCAGTTCTTTTATGTTGGAGATACAAGACATACCTTATAAATGCTGGTTAATCCCCCATGCAATTGGAGAGCTTATTCTAGTGATATATGGTACTTTATTTGATGGCTATATAGACCCGTAATCCCTGGATAACAGAGAAACTACACTGTACATACATTTCTTTTTTAAGAAAATCAGAACTGGAGTTAAACAACAGCATATCTGTTGCCATATGATTTCTACTGATGATGTGACTCACTAACATGAAGTATGTAAATAAAAACCAACATAAAAAAAACACTACATAAAAACAGCCCAGTCACTAAATTCAACTCTTCAAAGAAGTCCTAATTAAGAAAAAACTTTAACTTGTCTACAGGCTGTCCCAGTACACTTCTTAAATACTCACTACTTTAGTTAGTAACTTATGAAGTGAAATTGTTACTTTCCTCTTTCATTTTCCCTCTGAATTCATTCTGCTCAAATTGCTTTATATGCATGAAGTGCATTTAGTTAATAAAATCGTGAGTCTTTTCCCCTAGTGTTCTCTATTTTTTAACGAATAAGATCCCTAAAATAAATGGACAATTCGAGACTCACTTACTGAGCCCCATCTACCATTGCTATCTTTTTAGGGGCACCTGGGTGGTTCAGTCAGTTAAGCGTGCAACTTCGGCTCAGGTCATGATCTTGCAGTCTGTGAGCTCAAGCCCCGCATCAGATTCTGTGCTGACAGCTCGGAACCTGGAGCCAGTTTCAGATTCTGTCTCCCTCTCTCTCTCTGCCTCTCCCCCCACTCGTGCTCTGTCTCTCTGGCTTTCAAAAATAAATGAAACATAAAAAAATTTAAAAAAACATATCTTTTAAAAAATTCTCCATCTCTTTGCAAAGTCTCAATAGCTACTCAATAACTCAATAGCTACAAAATAACCCATTTAAAATCCATTTTACAATGCTTTCTCTATAAAGATGAAAATGATAACCACCCATATTTAACATAATAAAAATGCCCATCAGAAGGTGCAAGTGACACAGTAAGGATTTAAGAGCTGGGCTTGGAAGAAAGAGAAATATAGCAGAACCAGGTACTATTTAGGAGTTTATATATACTATCTTATCTAGAGTCAAAGAATTACAAATCCTATAAAAGACTCAATGATTTTCCATACCTGTGCAAAACTCATCAACCCATCTGCTCACAAGAGATGGGTTAGCTTCTACATATCATAATAAAAGAACAATAGTCAAAATTTAAATTATAGGTTATAGTGCAATAGAAATGGCCAGACATTTTTGGAATAGCTTTCAATCTCTATAGAATAAAATTTTACTAATAAGCAGGAATCCCTACAGTTGTGTTAAATATTTTACTTGTCCATTTTACTTGTCCAATTAGCTATATACAGCAAGTTAAATCTCTCTCACTCTACCATTTCCATCCTTTCTTTTCATCTTTAATGATGAATGTTACATTTGAAAAATAAAAACAGGGAGGGCACCTGGGTGGTTCAGTTGGTTAAGCATCCGACTTTAGCTAAGGTCATGATCTCATGGTTCGTGAGTTCAAGCCCCAGATCAGGCTCTGTGCTGACAGCTCAGAGCCTGGAGCCTGCTTCAGATTCTGTGTCTCCCTCTCTCTCTGCCCCTCCCCTGCGCACACTCTGTATCTCTCTCTCTCTCAAAAATAAACATAAACAAAATAAAATAATAAAAAAATAAAAATAGGGGTGCCTGGTTGGCTCACAGTTGGTTAAACATCTGACTTTTGGTTTTGGCTCAGGTCACGATCTCACAGTTTGTGAGCTGGAGCCCCACATTGGGCTCTGTGCTGACAGTGTGGAGCCTGCTTGGGATTTCCCTCTCCCTCTCTCTCTGCCCCTTCATGGCTCTCTCTCTCTTTCTCTCTAAAAAAAAAATAAAATAAATAAACATTTAAAAATAAAATAAAAAATAAAAACAACCTCAAAATGGGCTGAAACCTACACATAAGGAGTTAAAACCCTAAAACTCTTAGAAAAAAAACATATAAGAAAAGCTTCATGAATCATACTGGATTTAGCAATGATTTCTTGGACATGACACCAAAAGCACAGGCAACAAAAGTAAAAAAAATAAACTGGACTATATCAAATGCAAAAGTTTCTGTGCATTAAAGGACACAATCAACAAAGTGAAAAGGCAACCTATGGGATGGGAAACATGTTCAATTCATATCTGAAAAGAGATTAATATCCAGAATATATAAAGAACTTTTACAACTCAAAAACAAACAACGTGGTAAAAAAAAAAAAAAAAAGACAAAAGATTTGAATAGGTATTTCTCCAAAGAGGATATAGAAGTGGCCAAGTACATGAAAAGATTCTCAACATCATTAGGCAAATGCAAATCAAAAACCACAATGAGATAGCACCTCCAAAAATTAGGATGACTTTTATAAAAAAAATAATTTGGGTTGGTAGGAATGTGGAGAAATCGGAGTCCTTGAACACTGTTAGTGGAAATGCAAAATGGTATAGCTGCTACGGAAAACGGTATGGCAGTTCCTCAAAAAATTAAAAATAGAATTGCCATATGATCCGGCAATTTCACTTCTGAGTACACAGAAGAATTAAAAGCAGGGTCTCAAAGAGATATTTGTACACCCAGATATTATTTTCAGTTGATCTTGTTTGTCTGTTATTCCTTGCCATGGGAGGTGGTGGTTAATATATTTGCCTTTAAGTGTTTTCCACAAGTGCCTCCCAAGTAGCTGCCTCAGCCTTGGGAGAGTTCTGAGTTAGGCAAAATAAGGGCAAGTCATTTGAGCTAGTCCTTCAGGGAGCCACCAAACTGGTCAAAATAAACCACCACAGTTCCTTAAGAATGAGGCCACCTTTACTCCCTCCAATTCTAGAAACGTGTACAAGGAATGTGGACTGTTGTCTTCAAAGCTTCTGCCAAACTAGAGAGCAGGGAATGGAGACTAGGTAAGTTAAAACACCACCAAGCTCTTTAACTGGAATTCAACTGCTTCTTCCTTGATTAAGCATTTGCCTAGTTGCTATATTTTTTTTTGTTAGTTTCCAGATTGCCAATAAAGTTGATTCTGAGAATATTTGCTAATTTGCTATTTGTGTAGAAAGATAAATTCTGGGGGTTCCCTACTCTGCCATGTTCAATGGCATCAGAATCAAGTCTGATTACATCTAAACATTCTTTCAAGCCAAAAAATTACCCTGCGACTTCGCTGAATTCATGTATCAGTTCTAGCAGGCTTTTGGTGGAGTCTTTCGGGTTTTCCATGTAGAGTATCACATCATCCGAGGAAAGTGCAAGTCTGAATTCTTCTTTGTCAATTTTGATGCACTTTATTTCATTTTGTTGTCTGATTGCTGATGCTAGGACTTCCAACACTATGTTAAACAACAGTGGTGAGAGTGGACATCCCTGTCATGTTCCTAATCTCAGGGGGAAAGTTCTCAGTTTTCCCCCAGGGAAATACAAATCAAAGCCACACTGAGAAACCACCTCACACTGGTCAGAGGGGCTAAAATGAACAAATCAGGAAACTACAGATGCTGGCGAGGAGGTGGAGAAACAGGAACCCTCTTGCACTGTTGGTGGAAATGCAAACTGGTGCAACCGCTCTGGAAAATAGTGTGGAGGTTCCTCAAAAAACTAAAAATAGAACTACCCTATGACCCAGCAATAGCACTGCTAGGAATTTACCCAAGGGATACAGGAGTGCTGACGCATAGGTTCCTTAAAAAACTAAAAATAGAACTACCCTATGACCCAGCAATAGGAATTTACCCAAGGAATACAAGAGTGCTGATGCATAGGGGCACATGTACCCCAATGTTTATAGCAGCACATTCAAAATAGCCAAATTATGGAAAGAGCCTAAATGTCCATCAACTGATCAATGGATAAAGAAGATGTGGTTTATATATACAATGGAATACTACTCGGCAATGAGAAAGAATGAAATCATGCCATTTGCAGCAACGTGGATGGAACTGGAGGGTATTATGCTAAGTGAAATAAGACAGTCAGAGAAAGACAGATATCATATGTTTTCACTCATATGTGGACCTTGAGAAACTTAACAGAAGACCATGGAGGAAGGGAAGGTGAAAAGAAAAGTTACTAACAGAAAGGGACGGAGGCAAACCATAAGAGATTCTTCAATACGGAGAACAAACTGAGGGTTGATGGGGTTAGGGGAGAGTGAAAATGGGTGATGGGCATTGAGAAGGGCACTTGTTGGGATGAGCACTGGGTGTTGTATGGAAGCCAATTTGACAATAAATTATATTTTTATTTTTTTTTTAATTTTTTTAACGTTTATTTTATTTTTGAGACAGAGAGAGACAGAGCCTGAACGGGGGAGGGTCTGAGAGAGAGGGAGACACAGAATCCGAAACAGGCTCCAGGCTCTGAGCTGTCAGCACAGAGCCCGACGCGGGGCTCGAACCCACGAACCGTGAGATCATGACCTGAGCCAAAATCGGACACACGGACCGCGAGATCATGACCTGAGCCGAAGTCGGAGGCTTAACCGACTGAGCCACCCAGGTGCCCCCAATAAATTATATTTTTAAAAAAACACACAAAAAATCAGCATAGCATCAAAAAGTTAAAAAGTGAAAAACAATTAATGGATGAAGTGCCACACTTTGCTATGGGCAAGAGGGGCCCCATAATTTAGCAGACCTCACTCTAGCCATTCCTAAGCTGCTCCTAGTTCTAGGAGAGGAATCTATGGGGCCGAAGGGAAAGAACCATCAGAAGCCTGTGCCTCCCCCTTCTAGATCATAACTTGAGTACCAAAGATCCCCAAATTTCCTGCCAAAATATCCCCCACCAGGAGCACACTGTATACACTGTATGTTGGCCAAATATCCCTAAGCCACTTTCATGAGCATGAGCCCACACGGACCTCTTCTTCAGGTCTTCTCTCCACCAGCTTTTCTCAGCTCACTAGCTTTTCTTAAGCCCTAAAGAAAATTATTCGTGTAACCATTTTACCCATTCTCCCAAATATGGTGCAATTTTATTATTTTTATCTAATGAATGCCTTAGGGTATTATGGCTTAATTCTCTCTTGGAACCCATTTTGAAGTGCTGTTCCGGAGGGGGGATCTTGCTATCTATATGCCTACTATTGGCTCCAAGGGGGTGTAAAAGCAAGTCGGAACCATGGACAGAGCTTATATAGATAGGCTGGAGTGAAACCTACATTAGAGTAAGGCCCCTCATGCAAGACAAAGTCAGGTATCTAAAGAGAAGGCCAGCCAAGCATTAGAAGTCAGATTTCCCAGTGCAATCATATTCTAGTGTTAACCTGTGAGGAGTCTGAGAATTCTAAACTTGAACCTAACCTTCCAGTTCATTATAAAGGCATATGTCAAAACATGAGAATACATTATTCTAGTTAATAGTTTGTAAACTTGGTTTAAAATGTTTTTAAGTTTTACATGTATGGTATGCACAGTTGCATTTGTATTCTTGGCTCAGTCTACAGAAAGACTGACACAGGCCTGAATAGATAAACCAAACCAATGTTATCTCTGTAAAGTCAAAGAGGTTCAAACTGGATAATGAACTACCAGTAGATAGTATCCAAACGATTTACACTTTATTATATTAATGCAATACATATAAATATTGTAAAATGAAGACCTGAAATTTGTCCATTTTCCCAAGAGTAATATGTGCAATGCACACTTTAGGGTACCAGCAACCTTCTTCTTTTTAAATTTTTTTTAATGTTTATTTATTTTTGAGAGAGAGAGAGACAGAGTGTGAGCAGGCAAAGGGCAGAGAGAGAGGGAGACACAGAATCTTAGCAGGCTTCAGGCTCTGAGCTGTCAGCACAGAGTCCGTCGCAAGGCTCGAACCCACAAACTGTGAGATCATGACCTGAGCCGAAGTCAGACACCTAACAGACTGAGCCACCCAGGCACCCCAAACTTTCTAAAACCAAGAACTAAGACAACTCTGAATCAACATGACACCCCAGATAAGTATAACACAGCGTAGGTATTCTTTCTAAAAACTGGCTTTTAGGCCTAAATAAGCCTACTTGAAGGTAGCATATTTTCATAAATTACCCTTTACTATTATTAATCACAGTGACAACTAAAGTCCTTGCTAAGTGAGATGGTCCTGCCCACTGTTCCTAAACAAAGTCAGCCACAGACAGTCATGTTTTATACTATATGACCCAGAATTCCCATGCATGACTATGGGTAATTATAGACCAGGAAGGAGCAATGTAACTCAAAAATAACCAATCCATTGACTGGCCAGTAGACTAGGAGGAGGTGGCCAGCATGAAAAATAAAAAAACAGATTGAGCAGATTTCCTCCCATGAATTTGAACTAGGAAACAAGAGATTAATGTAGGTAGCAATGGGAACAAAGCCAAGAGGTCATGATACAGAATAGCCTCAAAGGCTATGTTGGCCAGGTACAAGCCTGTAATAAGAGTGAATAAAAACTATGAGGTAGAGAAAAAAAGAACAAAATAAATACATATAGACAATATGGAATCTTGAAGCTCAAAAACAATTTATCTTCTTTTCGCTGCCTCACTTTTGGAATGCTCTACAGTTCCATTCTACAATAACCACTCCACCCATATCTTGGGCTAGACTGGATATCTAGTTCTCATAACCCAGATTATACCTACCAGTTCCCAAAATAAAAGACTGTTTCTCTAGTCAAAATTCAAACAAATCACATTGTATTGATTAATTTGATTGAAATTATAAATATTTTAATAGATATGGCTTTTTATAAAAGGCAGCTACATGAGATACCGTGTTTTATGCAATTCTATTTCATGAAAATTCAGATCTTCACAGAAAACCCTGGGAATATCATTCCTTACAAAACTAGATATCCCTTTAATCTTCCTTAGTAATTTATGGGAAATTTTCCAGAAATGTGTTTACTGAGAATAGTAGAGAAAGCAAAAAGTGAAAATCACTAATATCTCAAAAAGAAATACATAAATAAGGAATTCATTAAGAATAGGAAATTCAGGGGCGCCTGGGTGGTTCAGTCGGTTAAGCCTCTGACTTCAGCTTAGGTCATGACCTCATGGTGAGTTCAAGCTCCGTGTCAAGCTCTGTACTAACAGCTGAGAGCCTGGAGCCCACTTCGGATTCTGTGTCTCCTTCTCTCTCTGCCCCTCCCCCGTTCATGCTGTCTCTCTTCCCTTCAAAAGTAAATAAACATTAAAAAACGGTTTTAAAAGGAAGAGGAAGTTCAACAATTCAAAATATTCAAAAGGAATTTTTAAAAGTAAAAATAAATGGTTGTGCTCTAACAAATGAAATATACAAAGGAATCAGCAGTTTGAAATATATACTCATTCCCAATATTCCTATAAACATGTCAATTTAAAACATATTTTTTCTTTTTTTAAATTTTTAAAAACTTTATTTTTGAGAAAGAGAGTGCAAACAAAGAAGGGGCAGAATCTGAAGCAGGCTCCAGGCTCCGAGCTCTCAGCAGAGAGACAATGAGGGGTTTGAACCCATGAACCATGAGATCATGACCTGAGCTGAAGTCAGACGCCTAACCAACTGAGCCACCCAGGTACCCCTAAAACATATTTTAAAGTGGGCTTCGGAACACCTGGGTAGCTCGGTTGATCGTCTGACTTCAACTCAGGTCATGATCTCACAGTTCACTAGTTCAAGCCCTGCATAGGGCTCTGTGCCAACCAACAGCTCAGAACCTGGAGCCTGCTTCAGATTCTGTGTCTCCCCCTCCCCACCTGTCTCTCAAAAATAAATAAACATTTTAAAAATTTTTTAAAAAGATAAAGTGGGTTTCAACTGTAACATGTCAGGAAGCGTACTTGTTTTGCTTTCCAGGATATCTATTTAAATATGAACATTTCAAAGGTTTCTACAGACTCCCTGATCTTTTTTGAATAAAGAGGAAAATACAATGCAACTCATATTTTTAACATTATCAGCCATTTATTAATGTCGATTTCTCATATCAAAGGTTGTATATGTCTTTCCTTTTGACATATATTACCAATTCACTAAATATACTTAAAATGCTGTGTATTGATGGCTCAGAAAACACCTATATAAGTCATAATTAATTCATTTGACAATCAAATCAATAAATTCAAATATGCAGAAATCCAAAACCTTAAAAAAATAGTAAAACCAGAAATATCCTTGTAACTTAAAAACTGATATACAAGGTTGGTATTCCATTTTGTACTTACTACTAATACCATAAATAGGCCTATTCAAATAATAAATTTATCATGCCATTTACTTGCTGAAATAAATCTATATAGATGCTATTATTGCTATATTACTTGTCATATCACATTTTAAATTCCATGAACTCAGGGATACTTTTTTTTTTTGCTTTTAAACCGCTTTATTAATTTAATATTGTGAAAAGGATAGTTTTTCCTAAAATTAAGTGAAATTGCCCTACTGGACAGAAAGTTTTATACTGAGACAAAACAATATTTAATTATAAATTGGTAAGTAGAAACATCAAAAGGTTTACAAAAAAATGAAATCACAAGACTACAAGCTTGTAGAGCAGAGGCCACATTATTAACCTCAGTGAAAAACTTAGGATTCAAGGTATAAGGCAAAAGTCATAATGATTATCAGGTTCAGGAGTTTGGAAGCACTTATGATGCCTCATTTGCTGCTCCTTAGTCTTTCTCTAGATTTCCATCATCTGCTCTATGAACTTTCCTACATCATCTCCCTCTTGATTGTGATCAATATGCCTGTTAGGTATGTTCCACTGAAAATTAGGGACAAGTCATCTCATTGGCCCCAGCCTGACATTTCCTCCAGGCTTCTGGCTTTCACTCCCTCTCAAATTGAGTGATTCCTCTCCATTCTGCACAGGGCCCTGTTCTCTTTCATTTTCCTGCTGGGCATTTTCCATGTTGAGATTTTTCACCGCTTGTTTCTCTTTGGATGCCATTGCTCCTGGGTCTATCCTTGCAGTTTCCTCCTCATTCCAAGGCTCACTGCAAGTGTGCCGCCAAGCAGTTAGACCTGAACACCTGCTCCCCCTTCACTTCCTAATATTTGGGGCCACCCCTGGCCCACAAACCTTCAGGGCCACTGGAAGCAGGTACCACACAAAGGGAGCAAGGGAGCGAGCAACTGCTGGGTCTTGGGATCCTGACTTTTAACAGCTATATGTTGCCAGACCCCAGCAAAATACAGGGAAAACTGTAGGGGCTCCATAAATACTTGTTAAATGAATAAATGACTCAAAAAAATTCAAGAAAAATTGATATTCCTATTTCAAGGAAGAGTTACAAACTTACCTAAAGGTTTGCATTACTCCATTAATGGGATCTCTCCAGTACAGCCCTTATATTTCTACTCTTTCCTAAATATGTAATTACTTAGTCCTACCTCCTAAGTTGACTCTCTTAATACCCTCTCTTTCTCTTGATACTGGGGTTAAAATTGCCAAATAAGAAAATTTTCAAAGATTATACCCTCCCTCTGCTAAATCCTATTCCTTTAGTCAGGAATCCCTCCCTCATCCCATCATATTTATTTAGTACTAAAGACAGAAATCTTTACAGTAAATATCATTACAAAAATTCCTTAGTGTACAACATTAATGTCCTTTCCTTAGTACAGTTTCTCATTTGTTTATAGGGTTATAACCTTTAAAATCAATATTAATGCTGCAAATAAAATAGTATCTATCAATTGCAATGGAGCAAGATAAATATATCTGCATTGTGAATGAATGAATGAATGAATGAATGAATAAGTAAATAAATAGTGAATGAACAGTAATGAATTTAATCATTCTCAGCAAGCCTAAACTTTGAAATTCAGATTATTGTATGTAGTCTCATCTGACACCAAAACAAGGAAAACACAAAAGAGACTATTTTGGGTAGAAAAACCTAAATAATGGAGTGCCATACCATGCTCATGCATTGGAAGACTCTACATAGGAAATATGTCAATTCTCCCAAATTGATCTGTAGGTTTGATTAATTCCAATCAAAATTCCATCAAGGACTTGTTGACACAAACTAATTATAAAATGTATATAAAATGAGCACTAGAATACCTAAAACTACCTTGAGAAAAAAGAATAAAGTGGGAAGACGAATCTGTCTACTTAATATTAAGGCTTACCATATAGCTACAGTAATCAAGACAGTATGTTATTAATGAAAAAAGAGACACCCATATCAGTGGAACAGAGTAAAGAGCCCAGGAATAGATACACACAAACAAACCCAGGTGATTTTTGTTTTCAAAACTATAAGAGCACTTCAATAGAGAAAAGAAGAAAAGACAGCCAGAAATTAAAAATGGATCACAGACTTAAATGATTAAAATGAAAGTATAAAACTTTTAGAAAATCTTCAGTATCCAGGGATAGGTGAAGTATTGTTAGATGACACCAAAAGCACAACTCATAAGAAGAGATTATTGAATCATTGGACTTCATTAAATGTTAAATCATTTGCTCTGCAAAAGATCCTATTAAAAGGATGAAAAGACAAGCTACAGATTGGGAAAAAATACTTACAAACTACATATCCAAAAAAGAACTAAATCTAGAATATATAAAGAACTCAAAAGCTCAATAGTAAAAACACAAAACAAACAGTCCAATTAGAAAATGGGCAAAAGACAATGAAGAGCCATTTCACTGAAGAGGATACAAAGATGGCAAACAAACACACCAAAAGATGTTCAACATCATTAGCCATTAGAGAACCACAAACTGAAACCACACTGCGCTATTACGACAAACCTATAAGAATAGCTAAAATGAAAAATAGTGTCAACGGTATACACTGGTGAGGGTGAGGAAAACACTGGATCACTCATTTAGGGTAAGAATGCTACTCTGTAAAACAGTTGACAGTATCTTATAAAAGTAAACATGTAACTACCATATGACCCCGCAATTTTACCCTGGTCATTTAGCCCAAGAAATGAAAATTTGTGCTTACACAAAAACCTGTGCAGTAATATTCATAGCAGGTTTATTTGTAATAGCCCAAAAGTGGAATCATTCCAGATTTCCTTCAATATGTGACTGATTTAGCAAACTGTGGTACATACATAACATAGAATATTACTCAGTAATAAAAAGGAATAAACTATTGATAATCAGAAAAACTTGGATGTATCTCCAGGGAATTACACTGATCAAAATGCTAATCACATAAGGGGCGCCTGGGTGGCTCAGTCAGTTGAGTGTCCGACTTCAGCTCAGGTCATGATCCATGGCTCATGAGTTCGAACCCCATGTTTGGCTCTATGCTGATAGCTCAGAGCCTGGAGCCTGCTTCAGATTCTGTGTCTCTGTCTCTCTGTGCCCCTCTCCTGCTCATGCTCTCTTTCTCTCAAAAATAAATAAACATCAAAAAATTATTTAATTAAAAATTAAAAATGCTAATTACATAAAATTTCATACTGTATTATTCTATTTATGCAACATTTTTGAAGGACAAAATTTTGGAAATAAATAACAGATTATGGGTTGCCATGAATTAGGATGATGGGGGGGAGGGGAGAAAACGGGAGGTGTGTATGGTTATAAAAGCACAATAGGGGCGCCTGGGTGGCTCAGTCGGTTAAGCGGCCGACTTCAGCTCAGGTCATGATCTCGTGGTCCGTGAGTTCGAGCCCCGCGTCGGGCTCTGTGCTGACAGCTCAGAGCCTGGAGCCTGTTTCAGATTCTGTGTCTCCCTCTCTCTGACCCTCCCCCGTTCATGCTCTGTCTCTCTCTGTCTCAAAAATAAATAAACGTTAAAAAAATTGTTTTTTTAAAAAAAAGCACAATAAAATATCCTGTGGTGTTGAAACTGTTCAGTATTTTAGCTGTGGTGATGGATACATAAATCTACATATGTGATAAAATTGTACAGAACTAAAACCCACACACACAAATGAACACAAGTAAATATGGTGAAATTTGAATAGACTGATAGATTGTGTTAACATTAATATCCTGGTTGTGATATTATGCAATAGTTTTGCAAGGTGTCACCATTTGGAGGAAACAGGTAAAGTATACAAAAGAACTCTCTGTATTATTTCTTAGAACTGCATGTGAATCCACAATTATTTCAATAAAATTTTAAATTAAAAAAAGGTCATTTGAAAAGCTGTTCACTCTGTTATAGAACCTTCTAAATTACTTAATATTAGCAATGACCAGAACTTTAATTGCACATTTCAAATTGCCTGCATAAATTGGGAACATAATGACATGAAACAATTAATATACCTTACCACAGCGCCCAATCTACCCACCATTGCCCAGTAAATGTTTGGAACTGCCTCTGGTTAAAAGTAAAGTAGGACTTTGATGGAAGAAAATGAAGAACAGTAAGGAAATATATGTACAATTAAAAAAAATCTACCTCTTCAATGCTATTATTAGAGGAGAATTTTGAGTATTTATTTTCAATACGAAGTCAATAATATCAGCAGAAAGCAAAGTCGAGCAGCATTAGAATAAGACATTATGCAAAAATGAAATAAAAACTAGGTGGAAAAGTGTTTTTAAAAATGCAACCTCAGAACCCCAATGTAAATGTGCTTCAATTCAATTCAACAAACATTTTATGAATATGGAGTCTATGCTAGTGCTAAAGGGGAATGCAAATTATATCCTCTAGAAGTTCACAATCTAGTGAGAAAGGCAGACACATAAATAACTAATGATGATACATGGCAGACATTAATAAGTGCTATAATAGAAGTGATATACAATGCCATAGACAAAGCTCTGAGAACAATTTGTTGTATGATGCAAAGGAGTCCAGAGCCATTTATGAATCAGCCAGCACATTTAAATATACACTGAACTTCTAACCTTCCTATAATGTGTCTTAGGCATTGAGAAAGAAAATTGCAAATGCATATTTTAAATGAGAACATATAATTTTAAATAATTCTGTGTAAATTCTAAAACATGGATAAGTTTCTTAGTAAAGAATAATTCTTTTTTCTTAAGATAGAAACATTTTAAGTATGATATATACTAAAAACTAACAAAATATTGATTTAAATTTCTTATAAGTAATTTAAATCATTTAAAATTACTAGGGGATACTGGTTCAGTTGTTTATCAACTATGATATGTTAGCTGTATAATGAGTTAACTGTAAAAAGCTAGTGAATTTTTTTTTTTATTTTTTTATTTTTTAATATATGAAATTTACTGTCAAATTGGTTTCCATACAACACCCAGTGCTCATCCCAAAAGGTGCCCTCCTCAATACCCATCACCCACCCTGCCCTCCCTCCCACCCCCCATCAACCCTCAGTTTGTTCTCAGTTTTTAACAGTCTCTTATGCTTTGGCTCTCTCCCACTCTAGCCTCTTTTTTTTTTTTTTATTTTTTTTATTTTTTCCCTTCCCCTCCCCCATGGGTTTAATTCACATAAAATGTTCTGACTTAGAGTTTAATGTGCTCTTTGGAATTACCCTTGTTCTCTTGTGTAAAAAAAAAAAATGTTCATTGGTATAAGTTAAGGAGAAAAGATATTATGCCATCAGTCCAGTAGCATCCCAACCATCATAAAAAGGGAATTATTTTTATAAATATCACAGGGTCTTAAATATATGAAAAGATGCTCAACCTTACTCAGAACATAAATGCAAATTAAAACCACAATGAGATATCATTTTTCACGTATCATATTAGCAAAGATATAGTGTTTGATAGCACAATGTGTTGGTGAGGGTTGGGGAAACAAGCACTTTTATCTATTACTAGTATAAGTATAAATTGGTGCAAACTCTATGAAGGATAATTTGGCAATATCCATCAAAATGACAAAGGCACATACCATCCAACCCAGCAATTCCATTTCTAGAAAATTATCCTACAGATAGTACACATCTGAAATGACCTATTACAAGGTTATTTGTTGCAGAAAGGTAATAGCAAAAGTCAGGAAACAAGCTACATATTTCTCAGCAGAGGATTGGTTAAATAAATTAACATCCATACAATTGAATAATACTACGTAGCCAGAGCTCTTTATGTACTAACATGGAATGATCTTAAGCAAAGTACAGAAAATGTATAAAAATGGGAAACATAAGTAAGTGTGTGCATGTTTGCAAGTGCCCATGGTTATATATGCATGAAATAGTTCTAAAAGTAAAAACAAGAGAAGTTAGTTAACACAGGATGCCTCTAGGAAGAACTATGTGGCTGGGCACAAAAAATGAAAGACTTTTAGTTGTATAGATTCTAATAACTATCAAAATTTGAACCACCTGAGTGTATCACCTAATCAAAAATAAGTGTAAACTGTGGGATGGTGGGGAGAAAAAGAAAAACAATGCAAAGCAGCACAGCACATCTTCCAGAGCAAATAATTACAGCTAATTTCGGTTTAAAAAAACACCTTGGGGCAGGGGAAGAACCAAGGGAACCAATTTATTTCAGTCACAGAGTCAGCAGTTAAACAGGCTGATGTTTGTTTCATGGCATTGTAATTTTTCAAGTTATTATATGTATTATAAGTATTGCTAAGTATTATAAGTATTGTAGGGACAACCCCACTGAATTTTCCCAATTAGCTACAGGAGAGCTTTACCTTTAGTAGATCCTCGAGATCCAAAAGAAAATACTTGGTCAGAGAATCCACATTTTGGAATAAATCAATATTTTGCACATAGAGTGGAACTATGTTACAACATTGTGAGCATCATTACTTTCAAATTAGTGTATATGGAATAAACAACTTTTATTTACTTATTTTTCCTTTGAAAACTATTAGTTAACTCTCTTTTTTCTCTCTCTCACTTTCACCATCCCTCCATCCCTTATTCTCTGCCTCTGTCTTACACACACACACACACACACACACACACACACACACACACACACAGTTTTAGAACTCAATATAGATCATTTCGTCCTCAGCCCTATGTACAATTCTACTATTGCACTCATCATGCTATATTGTAATCTGCCTCTCAACAGAACTGTAGGTTTTTTGAGCGTGAGGAGATTATGTATTAGTCAACCTGGCACATGTACCGGAATGCAAAAGTTTGATGACTGTCTCACAAACCTCCTCCTCCAAACACTTTCTAATGTAATGATCATTTACTTTATTCCAATAATTTATTTTTTATTTTTATTTTTTAAGTTTATTTTTGAGAGAAAGAGAGAGCAGGGGAGGGGCAGAGAGAGAGGGAGAGAGAGAGTCTCTCAAGCAGGCTCTGCACTGTTAGCACAGAGCCTGACCCAGGGTTTGAACTCACTAACCGAGAACTGCAAGATCATGACCTAAGCTGAAATCATGATAATTTTTTTTTAGAGAGAGAGAGTGGGGGCATGCGTGAGTGAGGGTGGATGGGCAGAGGAAGAGAGAGAAAGAGAGAGAGAGACAGAGACAGAGAGAATCTGCAGTGAACTCCACATTCAGTGTGGAGCCAGCCAGATGCGGAGCTTGATCACACAACCCTGGGATCATGACCTGAGTCGAAATCAAGAGTCCAACACTCAGCCAACTAAGCCACCCATTTGACACTATTCTGATAAATTTAAATCAGAAAAAAATAACAATATCATATCCTTCCACATGTTTCTTGTTTTGTAAACTTTGAGAAATTCTATATTAATTTTAGACAGTCTATCTGAACATTTGCATATAGGACTATTTATATTTGGCATTTAAACCAAAGGACATTAAAATAAAAATATTTTTCGAGGCGCCTGGGTGGCTCAGTCAGTTGAACGTCCGACTTCAGCTCAGGTCATGATCTCGCGGTTCGTGGGTTAGAGCCCCGCGTGGGGCTCTGTGCTGACAGCTCGGAGCCTGGAGCCCGCTTCAGATTCTGTGTCTCCCTCTCTCTGCCCCTTCCCCACTCAAGCTCTGTCTCTCTCTGTCTCTCAGCAATGAATAAACGTTAAAATTTTTTTTAAATAAAAATATTTTTCAAGGTATCATTTGAAAGCATAAATAAAAAATTTTCTTATGCATAGTGTACTAGTTTGAATAGTCCTCCCAAAATTCATGCCCACCCAGCCCCTCAGAATGTGACCTTATTTGGAAATAGGGTCTTTGCAGATGTAATCAAGTTAAAATGCAGTCAAATTGGATTAGGGTGGGTCCTAATCCAATGACTTGGTGTCTTTACAAGACAGGGGAGATTTGGATACAGAGACACACACAGAGGGAAAACATCATGTGATGATGAAGGTAGAGATTGGAATGATGTATGTATAAGCCAAGGACTGAAATGAACCACCAAAAGCTAAGAAGAGGAAAGGAATGATCCTCTCCTAGAGCCCTCCGAATGAGAATGGCCCTTCTGACACTTGGTTTCAGACTTCTAGCTTTCAGAATTGTGTGAGGCGATATTTTTTTGTTATCTTAAACCACCCATTTTGTGGTACTTTGTTAGGGCAGCCCTTGGTATCCATGGAATATTATATGTTCATTGCCAAGTAAAATGAAATAGTTAACTAATGTTAACAGCATTATCTTGGTTCTAAAAACATCCTAGTATTTTCCAGCTTGATTGTAATGAGATAATCAACAAAGGGGTAAAAATTGTCTTCCACATCTCCCAATGTGAGGCTCTGGGAGTCAGTTTAATCACACAAATCCCAAATAAATCAAGTGCATTCCTAGATCCAGATTTTGTTCCAGTTGTCTATGAACCAAGAGGGGTGCCTTCACCGGACACTGACTCTGCCAGCACTCTGATCTTGGATTTTTCTGCCTCCAAAACTAAGAAATAAATTTCTCACCCCAACTATGATACTTCGTTATAGCAACCTGAATGGACTAAGACAGTAATGCATTCTGTAAGTACAATAAAGGAAAAAATACTATATAATCATCTCTGTACATGCAGAATTATAGTAGCCATTTCTGATTAAAACTTTCACCAAACTAGGAATAAAAGGTAACTTCTATAATCTGATAAAAGGCAGCCCATAAGGCACACAGCTAACACAGAGTTTCTCAACAGTAGAACTATTGACATTTTGGCCTGGATGATTCCTTGTCATGCAGACTAGATGGGTATAGGTACTGTGTTTTGGAGGATAGTGAGCAGCATCTCTGGCCTGTACCCACTAGACACCAACAACAGCTCCCACTCATGACGACCAAGAATGACTCTAGACATTTCCAACGGTTCTCTGAGGGCAAAGTTTATGAACCCATTGAGAACCATTGAACTAACATCACATTTAATGGTAACAGACTGAATGATATCCCCCTAGTAATTGGAACAAGGCAGAAATGACTAATCTCACCACTTTGCTCTCACAGCCTCTACTGAATATTTTAGTGGTGGTCCTATCCCAAGACAGCAAGGCAAGATACACAACTAATAGGCAGACAGAATGGAAGGGGAAAAGTAAAACTTTTCAAAAATGACATAATTGTACATATAGAAAATCCTCAAGGATCTACAAAAAGGTACTACTAAAAATAATAAAACTGGTACACTGGAATGTATAAGGCACTGCCAAGAAAAATTAAAGAATACCTAAAGAATAAATATAACATAGACATACAAAGGGAGATTTAATATCATTAATGTCAATTAGGCTATAAATAAAAACACAATCCAAATAAACTTGAACTGCCTGATTTCAAGCCTTATCATAAAGCTAGAATAACCAAGACAGTGTGATATTAGTATAAAGATAGGCAAGCAGATCAACAAAACAGAGTATATGGTCCAGAAATAGATTCATACATAATATGGGCAACTGACTTCCAACAAAAGTGAAAAGTAACTCAATAGGGAAAGGATTGTCTTTCAAAAAATAGTGAAAGAACAACTGGATTTTCATATTAGAAAAATTTTGGACATCAGTGAAATGGTTGAGTAGGAAACTCTGAGCACCTGTCCCTCCACAGAAACATCAAAAAATCAAGGAGGAACTGTCAAAATTAAATTTTTCAGAACTCTGGAAAATGATCCAAACTTTACAACAACCAAGCAAATGTTGAATCAAGAAAAATACAAATGAAAAGTGGTAGAAAATGTCTGTGGTGCTTTTGTTTGTCCTTACCCAGCTGCCTCCCTGGCTCGGTGGCACCTTCCAAGAGAGCAGCCACCTTCACACTGTGGGACCCTTGTCCTTGGTACCAGAGGCAGCAGAGAAGATTTTGTTCACAAAGTATTGTTTGTCTGCACTAACCTGTCTGGGGGCCACCTGATGCAGGGTATTTGTCTTTGTTTCACCTAACTTAGAAAAGACTCAGGACAGCAGAGCAGTAGTCATTGTGAAAAACACTGTAAGGTGAATGGATAATTCACAGTTGCCTGGGGCAAAAGACTGAAGGTAAGTCATATGGATAAACTCCCAAAAGCCTGTGAGGAAAGCAGTGAAGTTTTGGGGGGAAAAAAAAAGGGCATTGAAAAATGTCCATGTTTACTGAGGAATTTAAAAAGCCAGGTATATGTCCGGGGAGGACCCATGCTCAGCAAAGACCTGAGAAAAACTTATGCTTTCACAATGGCTGATCTCCAAGCACAGTATAAGCAGGAAGTGAAAGCTAAGGCAGAGTTGCAAATGTCCTGGCCAAGTGTTGAAGGAGTGCTACAACAAAGAGCAAATGCACAAAGACGGGAGATTTTTCTTCTTCCTCCTCTTTTTTTTTCTCTTTTGTTCTCCTTTTCTCTCTCTCTCTTTTATTGGTTCCTGGCATTCAAAGAAATATCCATCAAAACGTTATCTCATGGGTGCCTGCGTGGCTCAGCCAGTTAAGCATCTGACTTCAGCTCAGGTCATAATCTTGCAGTTCGTGAGTTCGAGCCTTGTGTCAGGCTCTGTGCTGACAGCTCAGAGCCTGGAGCTTGCTGTGGATTCTGTGTCTCCCTCTCTCTCTGCCCCTGCCCCACTTGCAGTCTGTCTCTCTCTCTCAAAAATAAACATTAATTTTTTTTTAAAAAGCTATCTGAGCAATAGTTAAAGCAACACAGATTTCAGTACCACACGTGACAAGGTATATGGTCTCTACGTAAATAAGTTGCAAATGTCACTAAACAAATAGATAGCTACTTCCCTCAACAATAAAAAAGAGGAAACTCTAGTAAAGGGAAAAATCTGATTTCCAGTTACCACATTTAAAATAATCAAATTCTGTTTTCAACCAAATATTACAAAGTAAAAGGAAAGTGTAGCATGTTTAAGAAAACATAATTGACAGAAATTATCACTGAGGAAGTCCAAATGCTGGCCTTATTAGACAAGGACTTTACCTTTTTAATTTATTTTCTCATTAAACTTTAGTTTTAATGGGTCTCAAAATTCTGTGACAGATTTTTGGTCAAGTTATTTCCATTAAAAATTACTAATTTTAAAAACTAATAACAAAACTGTCTCTCTCTCTCTCTCTCTCTCACACACACACACACACACACACACACACACAACAAATGGTCTACAGAACATTATTCTTTCCTTCTGAAGGTTTTACAATGCATTATTATCATTAACTTGTCTTTTACTATTAAACTTACATGGCCAATTGACAGAACCAGTTCTGAAACCATTCTTCCACCACTGTTTAAAGACTGGGGTGGCAGGTGTCAGGGTTAATATTAATTTTGCCTTCTGAGTTTTCTGGGCAGACTTGGTGACCTTGCCAGCACCAGCTGTCTTCTTGTCCACCACTTTAATGACACCCACAGCAACCACCTGTCACAACCAGCTGTCACATGTCATGAACAGTAAAACACCCCAGAGGAGGATAGTCACAGAACCTCTCAACACACATAGGCTTGCCAAGAACCATTTATTAACAATGGCAGCATCACCAGATTTCAAGAACTTGGAACCATCTTCCAGCTTCTTTCCAGAATGATGATCAATCTTCTCCTTTGGCTCAGAAAACGTGCAATGTGAGATTGGGACAATGTAGCACAGGTGCATATCCAGCAATGATTTGGCCTGGATGGTTCAGGATAATCACCTGAGCCATGAAGCCAACTGCTTCCATTGGAGGATCATTTTTGCTGTCACCAGTCACATCACCACAATGAACATTTTTTACAGATATGTTCTTGACATTGAGACCCGCAGTGTCCCCAGGAAGAGCCTCACTCAAAGCTTCATGATGCACTTCAACAGACTTGACTGGAGCAAAGGTGAGCATTATACCAGGTTTAAGAACACCAGTCTCTACTTGGCCCACAGGGAAAGTACCAATACCACCAAATTTGTAGATATCCTGGAGGTGCAGAATCAAGGGCTTGTCAGTTGAATGAGATGGCATAATGCAATCCAGAGCTTCAAGCAGTGTGATTCCACTGGCATTGCCAACTTTATGGGTGATTTTCTATCTCTTGAACCAAGGCATGTTAGCACTTGGCTACAGGATGTTGTCACCATTCCAATCAGAAACTGGCACAAATGCCACCTGTGTCAGGGTTGTAGCCAATTTTCTTAATGTAAGTGCTGACTTCCTTAATGATTTCTTCATATCTCTTCTGGCTGTAGAGTGACCCAGTGGAATCCATTTTGTTAACACCAACAATTAGTTGTTTTACACCCAGTGTGTAAACCAGAAGGGCAGCTCATGGGTCTGCCCATTCTTGGAGATACCTGCTTCAAATTCACCAGCACCAGCACTAACAATCAGGACAGCACAGTCGGCCTGAGATATGCCTGTAATCATGTTTTTGATAAAGTCTCTGTGTCCTGGGGCATCAATGATGGTCACATAATACTTGCTGGTCTCAAATTTACACAGAGAGATATCACTGGTGATATCACATTTATTTTCAGCTTTCAGTTTATCCATGACCCAGGCATACTTAAAGAAGTCTTTTCCCATCTCAGCAGCCTCCTTCTCACATTTTTTGATAGTTCTTTTGTTGATCCCACTACATTTACAGATCAGATGACCAGTAGTATTACATTTGCCCAAATCTGTGTCCAATGACAACGATGTGGATATAAGTCTTTTCCTTTCCCATTTTGGTTTAGGTTTAGTGGTGGTTTTCATGACACCTGTGTTTTGGCAAAAAACCCATTGCAAAAAAGCTAGACAAAGACGTTAAAACAACTGTCTTAAACATACTCAAAGAGCTAGAGAAAACCACGGACCAAGAACTAACGGAAACCAGAAAAACAATATGTGAACAAAAGGAAAATACCAACAAAGACATAGAAAGTACAAAAAGGAACCAAACAGAAATTCTAGAGCTAAAAAGCACAGTATTTGAAATGAGAACTTCAACAGAGGTGTTTAACATCAGCTATCACAGGCAGAAGAGAAAAAATCAATAAACTTGAAGATACAACTATTGAAATTATCCATTCTGAGTGGAAGAATGAAGACAAATGAGTAGAGCCAGGAAACCCATGGGACACCAAGCTGAACAACGTATGCATTTTAGAAGCACCAAAAGAAAATAGAAAATAATATTTAAATATTCTTTTAAGAGTATTTTAAGAAATAGCAGATGAAACCTTCCCAAGTTTAATTATACATGAATCTACATATTCAAGAAGTTCAATGAACTCCAGGTACGATAACCTCAAAGATATCCAAGAAATATTCTAATCAAACCGTCAAAGACAGGGGCACTTGGGTGACTGAGTCAATTGGGAGTCTGACCTCATGATCTCACAGTTTGTGAGTTTGAGCCCCACATCAGGCTCTCTATTGTCAGGGCAGACCCCACTTTGGATCCTGTGTCCCCCTTTCTCTGCCCCTCCTCCGCTCATGCTCTCTCTCTCTCTCTCAAAAATAAATAAAACATTAAAAAAACACTGCCAAAGACAAAGACAAAGAGAGAATCTGTAAAGCTGCAAGAGAGAAGCAACTCAACACAAAGAGATTTTCAATAAATTAGCAGCTGATTTCTCATCAGAAACCATGGAAGCCAAAAGGCAGTGGAACGACATATTTAAAGTACTGACAGTAAAAGAATGCTGAAAATCAAGAATTCCCTATCTAGCAAAAACCATCCTCCAAAAATGGGAGGTAAAATTAAGACACGTTTAGATAAATAAAACCCAAGAGCGTTCATTGCCAGTAGACCTGCCTTACAAGAAATGCTAAAAGAATTTTTTCAGGCTGAAATGAAAAGACACAAGATAATAACTCACAGCCTTATGAAGAAATAAAGATCTCTAGTAAAGGTAACTATATAAGTAAATATAAAAGCCAGTATATTATAGTTTCAATTTGTAAGTCTTTTTATTTCCTATATAATTTAAAAACCAAACACACAAAGAGATAGTTATATTTTACAAGGCACACAATATATAAAGCTGTAACTTATGAGAACAACAATATGATATGAATTCAAATCAGACTGTTATAAATTTAGGATATTAATTTTAATCCCTAGGGTAACTACTAAGAAAAATGTAGTACTACTATGTAAAAGAAATACATAAAAGGAAATGAAAAGAGAATGAAAATGGTACCATACAAATAATAAATTATACACAAAAGAAGAAACGAATAGAGAAAATGAAGGCAAAAAAGTTATAAGACATACAGAATATAGCAAAATAGCAATGGTAAATCCTTTTTATAAGTAATCATTTAATATGTAAATGCATTAAACTTTCCTATCAAAAGACAGAGACTGGCAGAATGGATTGAAAGTTAAAGAAAGAAAAAAGATATTCCATGCAAATAATGACCAAAAGAGAGCTAGAGTAGCTGGCTATAATATCAAACTATATTTTAAGCCAAAACCTGTTACAAGAAACAAAGAAGGAAGTTACATATATTTTTAAAAAGTAAATGCATCCGTAATTTATAATAATTACAAGAATACACACCAAACAGTAGAGCCCCAGTATATGAAGCAAATATTGATAAACTTGAAGACAGAATTAAACAGTTTTATAATAATTGAAGTTGGAGACTTCAATAATCAAGTTTCAAAAATGGATAAAAACATCTAGACAGAAGAATAATAAGAAAATAGATGTCTTGCACAACACCTTAAACCCAGTCCTAAAACACAAATATAGGACACTTCACTCTACAGCAGAATATACAGTCTTCTCAAATGTGCATGGAATATTCTTCAAGACAGAACCTATACAGGCCGCAAAACCAGCCTCAATAAATATAAAAACACTGAAGTCCTATAAAGTATATTCTCCAACCACTAAGAAATGAATTTAGAAATCAATAAAAGGGGAAAAACCGGGAAAATCACAAAAATGTGAAAATTAATACACTCTTAAAGAACCAAAGGTCAAAGAAAAAAATCACAAAGAAAATTAGAAAACACTTTGAGAAGAATGAAAATGAAAACACAACATACCACAACTTATGGGATGCGGTAAAGGGAGTAGTGCCAGGGAAATTTATAGCAGTAAATGCCTACATTAAAAAAGAGGAAAGATTTCAAATCAGTAACCTACTTTTGTACCTCAGAAAAACTAGAAATATAAAAGCCAACTAAATGCAAAGCAAGCATAAGGAAGTAAATTATAAAAATTAGAGTGGAGATAAGTTATATAGAGAATAGAAAAACAATAGAGAAAAGTCAATTAAACCAAAAATTGGTTCTTTGGAAAAGATCAGCAAAATCAACCAACCTTTACCTAGACTGAAAAACAGAGAAGATGTAAATAACTGAAACAAATAATGAAAGATTATGGAACATTACTACTAATTTTACAGAAATAAAAAGGATTATAACAGAATACTATAAATACTTACACACCAAAAAAATTAGACAACTTAGATGATATGAACAAATTCTCCCAAACATGCAAATTATCAAAACTAAATCAAGAAGAAAATAGACATGGAGCTAGAATGTATTATGCTACGTAAAATAAATTAGTCAAAGAAATACAAATATCATGATTTCACTTATATGTGGAATTTAAGAAACAAAACAAAAAAGCATAGGGAAAAAGAGAGGCAAACCAAGAAACAGACTCTTAACTATAGAGAATAAACTTCTGGTTATCAGAGGGGAGGCGGGGGGAAGGATGGGTGAAATAGGTGATGGGGATTAAGGAGTACACTTGTTGTGTTGAGTATTGGGTATTGTATGGAAGTGTTGAACCGCTCTATTGTACAGCCAAAACTAATATGAAACTTTATGTTAACTAACTGGAATGTAAATAAAAACTTAAAAAAGCAGATGAATGGATAAAAAAGAAGTGGCATATAGAGAGAAGTAAATATTACTCAGTCATAAAAAAAAAGAATGAGATCTTGCCATTTGTGCCAACATGTATGGACCTAGAGGATGTTATGCTAAGTCAGAGACAGACAAATACCATATGATATCACATACATGTGGAATCTAAGAAAAAAAACAAGTGATCAAATAAAGCAGAAAAAGACACTTAAATACAGAGAACAACTGGCAGTTGCCAAAGGGATGTGGGTGTGGGGACAGGCAAAATAGATAAAGGGGATATAGACGTACAAAACTCACAGTTATAACATACATAAGTCTCATAAATGAAAATAAGCATAAAGAATATAGTCAATAATATTGTAATAATATATGGTGACAGTGACTACACTTATAGCGGTAAGCGTTGAGTGATGTATAGAATTGTCAAATCACTATGTTGTACACCTGAAACAAAGATAACATCATGTGTGAATTATATTTCAATAATTAAAATAAGAAAAATGAAATAGAGAATCTGAGAAAAAAGAAACATAGAATCTAAGAAAGCTTATAACAAGTAAAGTCATTGAATCAGTAATGAAAAACCTCACAACAAAGTATAGTCCACAGATAACTTCACTCATGAATTCTACCAAATATTTAAAAAAAAATTTAACATCAGTTCTTCTCAAACTCTTCCAAAAATAGAAGAGGAGGTAATACAACCTAACTCATTCTGTGAAGCCAATATTATCCTGATACCAAAACCAGACAAAGATACTAAAGAAAATTAGAGACCAACACCCTCTATAAAAAACAAATTTAAAAAATCTCAACAAAATACTAGCAAACTAACTCCAATAATATACGAAAAGGATTATATACCATGACCTAGTGAAATTTATCCCATGATTGCAAGGGTGGTTCAATATAAGAAAATTATTGATATAATAGGACACATTAATAGAACAAGGAGAAAAAAAATCATGTGATCATCTTAATTGATACAGAAAACACATATGACAAAATCCAACACCCTTTTATGATAAATGTACTCAGAAATTAGGAATAGATAGAAACTTTCCTTTTTAAAAATTTTAATTATTTATTTTTGAGAGAGAGAGAGAGAGAGAGAGAGAGAATCCCAAGCAGGCTTTCTGTGTCATCAGCATGGAGTCCAACACGGGGCTCAAACCCAAGAACCATGAGATCATGACCTGAGCTAAAATAAAGAGTCAGACACTCAACCAGGTGCCCGTAGATGGGAACCTTCTTAACATGACAAAAATTATTTATGGAAAACTCACAGCTAACTCAATACTCAACTGCAAAAGATTGAAAGCTTTTCCTCCAAGATCAGGAGTAAGACAAGAACGCTTGCTTTTATCAATTCTACTCAACATGGTACTAGAAGACTTTGCCAAAGTAATTATGTAAGGAAAAGAAATAAAAGACATCTAAATTTGAAAGGAAGAAGTAAAACTGTATCTATTTAGAAGAGATTATCCTCTATACATAGAAAGTCCTAAAGAATCTACAAATAAAATATTAAAGCCAATAAATGAGTTCAACAAAGTCTTAGGGTACAAGATGAATACAAAAATCAATTTTGTCTCTATACAATCCTAATGAGCAATCTATAAAGGAAATTAACTAAATAATTCAATTTACAATACCATCCAAAAGAATAAAATATCTAGGAATAAATTTAACCAAGTAAATGAAAGACATGTACATAGAAAACTAGAAAACATTGATGAAAGAAATTTAAAAAGACCTGAATAGGGGTGCCTAGCTGGCTCAGTTGGTAGAGCATACAACTCTTGATCTCAGGGTCATGAGTTCAAGTCCCACTTTGGGGGCAAAGCTTATTTTTTTTTTAAAAAAGTGGGGAGTGAAGATGTAAATAAGTAGAAAGACATCTTGTGTTCCTGAATTGGAAGACTCAACAATATCAAGATGGCAATACCACCCAAAACAATCAACAGATTCAGTGAAATCTTTATCAAAATTCCACCAGCCTTTTGAGCAAAAATGGAAAAGCTGATCCTCAAATTCATGTGGAATTACAAGGGTCCCCAAATACCCAAAATAATGTAAAAAAGGAAAAGAAAGGTAGAGGACCCACACATCCCAATTTCAAAACTTACTATAAAGCTAATGTTGGTACTGGCATAAGGATGAACAAATAGCCAGTGGAATAGAATTAAAAGTCCAGAAATAAACCCATACATCTATGGTGAATTGATTTTTGACAAGGGTGCCTAGACCATCCAATGTGGAAAGAATAGTTTCTTCAACAATAGTGCTGGGATAACTGTATATCCACATGCAAAAGATTTCTACCTCATGTCATTTACAAAAACTAATTCAAAATGTATCAAAGAACTAAATATAAAATCTAAAACCAGGGGCGCCTGGGTGGCTCAGTTGGTTAGGCGTCTGACTGCATCTCAGGTCGAAGTCTCGCGGTCTGCGAGTTCGAGCCCCACGTCAGGCTCCGTGCCCATTGCTCGGAGCCTGTTTCGGATTCTGTGCCTGCCGCTCTGTCTGACTCTCTCCCGTCCATTGTCTGTGCCAAAAAGATAAATAAAGGTTAAAAAAATTAAAAAAAAAATCTAAAACCATAAAAATCTTAAAAGAAGCCATAAGAGTAAATCTTCATGACGCTGGATTTGGCAATGGAATATTAGATATGACACCAAGAGTATGAGCAACAACAAAAAAATAAATTGGACACCATGAAAACTAAAAACTTTTGTGCATAAAAGGATATTACTAAGAATATGAAAAATGACCTACCGAATGGGAGAAAATATTTGCAAATCGTGTATCAGTTTAGTACCCAGAATATATACAGAAGTCTTATAACTCAACAACAAAAGGACAAACAGTCCAATTAAAAAATAGGCAAAAGCCTTGAATAGACATTTTTCCAAAGAATGGATACACAAATAGTGAACATACACATGAAAAGATGCTCAAAATCATTAGTCATTAAAAAAATGCAAATCAAAACCACGATGAAGAATTATTTCATTAACAAACTAAGATGGCCATAATAATAATAGTAATAACAAGAAAACAAAATAAAAACTATTTGAAAGAGGTGGAGAAATTGTGCTCGTGCATTGCTAGTAGGAATATAAAATGGTTCAACCCTGTGGAAAACAGTTTGGTGGCCCCTCAAAAAGACAGAATTACCATATGGCCCAGTAATTTTATTCTTAGTTATATACCCCAAAGTACTGAAATCAGGTGCTCAAACAAATGTGTGTGTGTGTATGTGTGTGTGTATACACACATACACACACACATACACACACACACACACATATGTGTTCATAGCAGTGTTATTCACAATTGCTTAAAGGTAAGCAATCCAAATGTCCATCAATGGATGTATAGATAAACAAAATGTAATATATTCATATAATGCAATATTACCCAACCATAAGAATGAATGAAGTACTGTTAGATGATATGATGAGGATCAACCTCAAAAATATTCCAAGTGAAAGAGGCCAGACACAAATGGTCACATAATGTATGAAATATCCAAAAGAGGTTAAATCCACAGAGACAAACTGCAGATTGGTCGTTTCTAAGGGCTGAGGGGAGGATGGAAATAGAGAGAAACTGCTTAAGTATGAGGTTTTATTTTGGAGCAATAAAAATGTTTGGAACTAAACAGAGGTGGTGGCAGCACAACATGGTGAATGCACTAAATGTCACTGAATTATTCATGTCAAATGATTAATTTTATATTAATACATTTAAATCAATACATTTTTTTTTATTTTTTTTAACGTTTATTTACTTTTGAGACAGAGAGAGACAGAGCATGAACAGGGGAGGGGCAGAGAGAGAGAGAGAGAGAGAGACACAGAATCTGAAACAGGCTCCAGGCTCTGAGCTGTCAGCACAGAGCCCGACGCGGGGCTCGAACCCACGGACCGTGAGATCATGACCTGAGCCGAAGTTGGACGCTTAACCAACCAAGCCACCCAGGCGCCCCAAATCAATACATTTTTTAAAGAATTGAACTAGGATCCTTACATACTGTACACAAAATAACTCTAAATGGTTCAAAAGCTCTAAGTATCAAATAAATAGAAGAAAAATTAAAAACTTTAATGTAAAGGCTTCTTGCACATGACACAAAAAGCAATAATGATAAAAGAAAATAATTGATAAACTAAACTTATTTGTTAAGGGAAAGAAAATACAACCCACAGAATGGAAAAAATACTGTGTGTGAGAGTGTACATATGACAAAGAATTTGTACTCAGAATACAAAAATTTTCAATTTAAGAAGATAAGCAATAAAACTTTTAAAAAATGGGCAAAGATTATAGAATACAGATCACAAAAAATATTTGAAATAAATAAGTCAGATAAAGATAAATATCATATGATTTAACTCATGCGGAATTTAAGAAACAAAACAGATGAACATAGGCAAAGGGAAGGAAAAATAATATAAAAACAGAGAGGGAGGCAAACTATAAGAGACTCTTAAATACAGAGAACAAATTGAGGGTTGCTAGAGGGGAGGTGGAGAGACAGGCTGGATGGGTGATGGGCATTAAGGAGGGCAGTTGGGATGAGCACTGGGTGTTATATGTAAGTGATTAATCACTGGGTTCTGTTCCTGAAACCATTATTACACTATATGTTAAGTAACTTGGATTTTTTTTCTTTTTCTTATTAAATATAATTTATTGTCAAATTGGTTTCCATAAAACATCCAGTGCTCATGCCAACAAGTGCCCTCCTAACTAACTTGGATTTAAATACAATTAATAAAAAAAGATATCTGAATAGTCAATAACTACATGAACCCATGTTCAGCATTAGGAAAATCCAAATAAAACAAGATACCCTCTCATATCCACTAGGATGTCTATAATTACAAAGATCCTATACACTGCTGGTAGAAATGTAAAATAGTATCATCCGTTTGACAAATATTTCGGCAGTTTCTTGTTAAATACTTTATACACTCCATTTCTTTGTATCTACCCAAAAGAAATGAAAATTATGTGTACAAAATGACTTGTACACAAACGTTCATCGTGAAAGATAGATCAGTGGCTCCCAGGGAACAGAGACAGGGCAGGATTTCACTGGAAAGGGATATACGTGAATTTTGGGGGGTAATGAAACTATTCAATATCTTAATTATTGAGGGTGTATACATTTGTCAAATTTAGTAACTGTACACTTAAAATGGATGTAGTTTATTATATGTAAACTATACTTCAAAGAAAGTTGATTTAAAAAAATAGAAGAGAGGGAAGCCTAAATTGGGACTTGGATATCTTCAGTAAGATTTCCACAGGCAACTCCCAAGAGGGACGCTTCATTGAGGTCCCTGTTTGAGCCAAGGAATGCGGAGGCAAAACATTGTTGGAATAGCTAAGTTATTCACTTGTTCCCTTAAATTTACTAAACGGTATGCTGTATTTCCTGAAATATTCAAAGTATTTATTTAAATTTCCTTTGAGTGGAAAAGAACCCCCTAAATTAGTTTAGGAATAATAAACTTGCATATATGTGACATATATGCATAACAATATATGTACCTATACTGTATCTAAATATTTAATTTCAACTCAATAAATAATTAATAATCAAAAACCTTAGGAATCAAAATCCTTAGGATTTTCCTAGGAAATCAAAGTGCTCAAAGTAGTCGTAACAGTTTCTTCCTATGGCTACAGATAAACCTGTTTTCCTGTTTACAAATTAGTTTTAATTTTCTCTTTACAACTACTTCCATCCCTCCCCCCCATTTTCCTGTCTCTCTTTTGGTTCATTTAATTTCTAATCAGATAACACTATTTAAGGAATTGTATCTGTTTTTTTTAATGTATCAAATATTGGTATATTCATATTTAACTGGCATATACCAGAGAATATGGTATTAATACCTTTAGAAATACCAATACCTTTAGAAATAAACCAAAAAAGTTCTTTTAAGTCATCTTTCCACTTGATGGTAAAGACTAAAGCTGAAGAAAGATACTCAAAAAAGGAAAAAACAAATTAGTATGCCTAAGGAAAGGCAACTAGATTTCACTGAATTATACTAAACGATACTACAGATCCCATGGAAAATCACAGTTATTATTTATTTAACACATACTATGTAATGCATATTAAGATACTTCAGGCTAATATTATTGACCTAATGAGTACGTGGAAGAGTCATGACTTAAATTAAGCCTGACGTCAACATCCATGCTCTAAAACCAACCATTACTCAATTCTACTATAGAAACTTTAAAACCAACTATTTATTTATTTTTATTTTTTAAAAAAATCTGTTTATTTTTAATGTAAACCCAAGTTACTTAACATATAGTGTAATAATAATTTCAGGAATAGAATTTAGTGATTCATCAGTTACATACAACACCCAGTGCTCATCCCAACAAGTGCCTCCCTTAATGCCCATCACCCCTTTTAGCTCTTTCCCCCACCCAACACTCCACCAGCAACCCTCAGTTTATTTTCTGTATTTAAGAGCCTCTTATGGTTTGTCTCCCTCTCTGTTTCTATATTATTTTTACTTCCCGTCCCTTATGTCCATCTGTTTTGTATCTTAAATTCCACATATGAGTGAAATCACATGATATTTGTCTTTCTATTGCAGGGACTTCATACTGCCATAAAAAGAGAAGAATTTGTCCTACCTAGTGCAAACACCAAAATTCTAAAACAGTCCATCATTCTAATCCTAGGCCCTTTGGTGTCCAGGATACAGTATTTCAGCATTCTCTCTACCTCAGTTCTGAAGTGTAACCTAACTTCCAAATCCTACTCTTCCAAAAGTTTGCCAAATTCCAATAATTTGTCATTCCTGACAAAGGAATGGCTAAGAAATGTGCAGAATCTTCCAAGAGGATGGATATAACAGCCTAATAGCATGCCACTCTCACTTTACCTAGCTGCATTCACCTATACCATCCTCTAGACAAAATCAGAAAGTCTACATCCTTTCAGGAATACAAACCCTAAAAGTGTTATCTCCCTTCCACAACACCCTTTGCTCCAGCTGGGAGACAGGGCCAAATCTCAATCACTGAGTTTGACACAATTTTCTTCGTCAGGAAAATTATAACTTGGGGTTGGGTATTGGGGAAGAAACAGGAAATATGATTCAAAATTTCCAATCAATATTGGGAAAAAAGCATAAACTAATTAAAAGTTATTTAATTAAGGCTTTGGAATAAATTATAGAAATTACAAGTAATTAAAAACTAAGATACCTTTTCGAAGTATTAAAGAGTGATGACATATCTTACAAATCCTGAATATTTCTAATTCAACTAGAAAACACACGTTAATTTATTTTTGAGAGACAGAGAGAGCACAGCCAGGGCAGGGGCAGAGAGAAGGGGACAGAGGATCCAAAGCAGGCTCTGTGCTGACAGCAGCAAGCCCAATGTGGGGCTTAAACTCTTGAACTGCGAGATCATGACCTGAGCTGAAGTTGGACGCTCAATGGACTGAGCCACCCAGGTGCCCCAGAAAACACTCAAATAAAACATAAAGGTTTGAAATTACTTTTTTAACCAGGAAGGAATTTGTATTTTGTAGCAACTTTTATGTCAATTTATCTAAAGATTATAGATACATTCACAAGAACCTAAAATAAAATAGATTTCATACATACATTACATATTTTGCTCCAAATATAAGTGAAAAAGTTGGATCCAGCATTCAAAATCACTTTTTAAGTGTTGGCAAAGTAAAAGTGGAAAGGTGTGTGTTACTCAGTGGGGGGCAGGGGGGAACATAAGGAGAATATGTGTTATGTTTTACATGAAAGAGTACAAATTAAAAATGACTCCTCTTCATTGTGTTCAATGACAAAATTATTACTGGCATTAGGTTATTCTGGCAGCCTCTGGAATTTTTTTCAAGACTTTTTAACCTTTATTTATTTTTGAGAGACAGAGAGAGACAGACCATGAATGGGAAAGGAGCAGAGAGAGAGGGAGACACAGAATCCGAAGTAGGCTCCAGGCTCTGAGCTGTCAGCACAGAGCCCAATGCGGAGCTCGAACCCATGAACTGTAAGATCATGACCTGAGCTGAAGTTGGATGTTCAACCAACTGAGCCACCCAGGCGCCCCGCCTCTGGAATTTTTTAAATTTTTTTAAATGTTTATTTTTGAGAGAGAGAGAGAGAGAGAGTGTGTGTACATAGGGAGAGGGGCAGAGAGAGAGGGAAACACAGAATCCCAAGCAGGCTCCAGGCTCTGGGCTGTCAGCACAGAGCCCGAGGTGGGGCTCAAACTCATGAACTCTGAGATCATGACCTGAGTGAAGTTGGACACTTAACCAACTAAGCCATCCAGGCACCCCCTGGAATTTTTTACTTAAAACAAAACAAAACAAAACAAAACAAACAACAACAACAAACATTGAAGTTCTATTTTACTACACTTGATCTTAGCCAAAAGGCTGAAAAGCAATGAAGTTCTATTTTAGAAAAGCAGATAGGAGAAAACTCAAAAGTTGACCTGTTTATTAAAAAAATAAAATCCTGTTTTAGTTATTTCATTAGTTCATCTAGCATTCTTGTCCTTAAATAATGATGGCATAAAATAGTTAACTGTAAAATATGTTGTTAAACTGTTTAAATCCAAAAAATGTTGAAATCTACAGCCATAAACTAATACTCAATATTACTTAATATTTTTTATTGCAAAAGTAATAAGCATTTACTATAAATAACTGAGGAAATACAGATAAGAAAAAAACCCTATAATTTCACTATCATCCTCTAAGTCTTTTTTTTCCAATTAATTTTGAATAAACATTTATCAAGGAGATGAAACTTTAGGCCCTAGAGTATTCTACCCAAATGAACCAAGTTAATGTTCCTATAAATACATATTTCCATTAACTATGATTTAAAGAGTATCTATGTCTATATGCTTGCTTTCTATATCAATTTACAATTCTATTAATGTTTAAACCCAATAAAAAAATCTTTACAGAATTTTTAAATACCATGAGGTAAAAATACAGATGAAAAAGTAAACATGTAAACAAAACTAAGAAAAAGATTATAATCTGAAATAATTTAATCCCTTTGGCCTCTTGAATATTTTTCGTTTTTTCAGATTAAATCAAGACTTGATTTTAAAAGGAAGCCTGGGCATGCTAAGTGAAGTAAGTCAAAGACAAATACCATATAATTTCACTTATAAGTATTATCTATAAAACAAAACAAATTAATAAACAAAAAGCAGAGCCAGACTATAAATACAGATGAAACTGATGGTTACTAAAGGAGAAGGGGAGGTGGGCAAAATGGGTGAAAGGGACTGGAGAGGTACAGGCTTCCAGTTATGGAATTAATGGGTCACAGGAATAAAAGGTACAGCATAGGGAATATAGTAAATAGTGTGGTGATGTCGTTGCATCGTAACTGATGGTGGCTACACTCCTGGTGAGCAAAACATAACCATAAGAGTTGTTGAACCACTATGTTGTATACCTGAAACTAACATAACATCATGTGTCAACTATACTCAAATAAAAACAAAGCCTGGGTAAATAATGTTCACAATGCCTCTTGAAAATCAGAAAGACTTGATTTTGAACTCATCCTTGTTTTTTACCATATTGACAAATTCAAATTATAATGATTTTAACCATCTGAACAAAAAAAAAATATTTCCCTTTCCCTATATGTGTATCATGGTGTGGATTAAAAAAAATGAGACTATAGCTGTGAAAATCTATTAGGAAACAGATACGTTTATAAGCCCATGTTTTTAATATAAGGGTTGTCAATCTGCAAACTCAAATGTGTCGGTCAAATTAGTCAGGAAAACAAATTCAAGCCCCTGGAGATGAACCCCTTTTTCAGCCTCTAAAAAAGGTGACCTTTTTCAGTTTAGTCTCATTTGTTATTTTACAACATTATTCTGTGGTTTTTTTCCATTATACAGTATACACAAATGAAGGCATGAAGGCAGTGATAAGGTCTAATAAGCTTGTGACATAACAAAAAGAAGTCTTTACTGCGACTGTGGAGAAAAATGAAATGCCCAAATAGGCTGTAAAAGATAAGCGAGCAAACAGAATCAAGAGAGGTGATAGCAAAAAATGAATTTACCCACTATTAACCAAATTACTATGAACTGAGTATACTCATTCTGAAGGAAAATCATCTTTAAAAATTAAAAACCCAGAAACTCAACTGACCATAAGAACTAGAAAAAAAGCTATTATTTTCTTTCTTCCAAAATGTATCCAGTATTTCCAGGGAGTAAGGGGAATGGGAGATGAGGAAATCCAAAACCTATGGAGATAAATTCTGCCAGACAGTGGAAACTTTCAACATACTCACATCTGAAGAAAATGTATAGTTTATTTTACAAATCACAATGTAATAAGAACTGACTCCTTCATTTTGAAACAAAACAATGAAAATTAACATGACCTTAAAGGTAGGGCAAATTGGCTCATTAAAAGCCAGCTAGGAAAACTACTAGGGAAGGGATACTGAAGCTTAATAAATGCTTCACATTTCAAAAGGCTTCCTGAAACTAAATTAACTCAAAATGGGTAAGGCCATTTCCTACAGGGTCATTGTTGAAGCATTTTTCCTACAAAGTCAAAATGAAGGAGGATAGAAAAAGAGTCTTCCTTATTTCAAAATAAACTGAAGTACATTTTTTTCTAAAATATTTTCTAAAATATTTTTATCTATGACCAAATCTGACCTATTATAGTTAAATTCTGTTTCCTAAACATTATCAAAGAGAAATAAAACCCCTAAATAAATAGAAAATAAAAACTATCATACAATCCTAGCTTCTCTTCCCTCAAACTTCACAGGCAAGATCAGAAATATCTTTATCTTAAGATTAAAGAAAGATTCCGAGTATGAGAAAATTAATTAATCATAAAAACTTTAGTTTCTGTTAATTATGTGAAAGGCTTTCTGCTAGATGACGTGAAGTATAGAAGTAGAAAATGATCACTGCTCTTGAGGTAACTTCTATACTGTTGGTTTAGACAGATGGATAGATGGATGGATAGATAAGGTAGACAGATACACAGGTAGAGATATAGGTATATAGATGAAAATATGTAGTTTTAAAAGTCTTCTCAAAGGAAATAATCTGAAATACAAATAATTTTATTCAAAAATGTTGACTGCAGTGTTATCAAAAAAATGAAAGCAGGCTATGTTGGATCAATTGTTATTGGACTTGCTGTCTTCCATAAACTCTCAGAAAACTGCAAAATATGTGAAACCAATATTTTTAGACATTGGGAAAAGTTAGAAAAGACAGTAGTCTCAACACTTATATTAAATGTTCTCTTGAATGACCTAACAATAAGATAAAGAGGAAAAAAAAAGAGTGTGCATAGTAGAATAAAAGAGGTAAACCTATCTCAATTCACAAAAGACATGACATTTGCAGATAATTCTAAGTAATCCACAAAAGACTTCCAGAAATAGTAAAAACAGTTTAGCAAAATCACAGAATATAGGTCAATAAAAAATCAACTGTGTTTCTATATATGACAATAACTGAAAACAGAAAATAAAATACAATACCATTAATAATACTATTCAAACAAATGAATACTTAGGGATACATTTAGAAAGTATGTATAACACCTACACACTAAACAGTAGGAAACATTACTGACAGAAATTAAAGAAGACCTTAATAAACAGAAATATATATCATGTTCATTTATCAGAATATTGAATGCTATTAATATATCAATTTTCTCCCAAATGATCTTCAGATTAAACAGTCTCATTCAAAATTCCATGAGTTTTATTTGTATGAGTTGAAAAGCTAATTATAAAAGTTATATAGAAATGCAAAAGATAAGGAGGAAAAGGATGAGAGGAGAAGGGAGAGGAAGATGAGGAGAAAAACCAAAAATCCGAAAAAGAACAAATGTGGAGATTTGCACCACCTGATTTAAATCCTTATTATAAAACTACAGTAATGAAGACAATGTGGTATTAGCTTAAAAACATACATATAGGTTGACCGAACAGATTAGAGTCCAAAAATAGACCCACACATATAAGGTTAATTGATTTTCAACAAAGGCACCTAGTTAATTCAATGGAGGAAGAGATCATCTTTTCAATAAATGGTGCTAGAACTAAACATAATGGGGAAAAAAACTGCACCAGTATTCTTACCAAATACCATACACAAAATAACTAAATGAGTAAGAAGGTAAAACTATAAAAGAAACTTTTAGAAGTAAACATGGAAGAAAATCTTTATGCCCTTAGGGTAGTCAAAGATTTTTTATAAAGGACACAGAAAGTCATAACCATAAAAAGGTGATAAACTGGACTGTATCAAAATTTAACATTTCCTCTCTGAAAATACCAGTTACAAAATTTTTTTTTAATTTTTTTTAATGTTTATTTATTTTTGAGACAGAGAGAGACAGAGCATGAACGGGGGAGGGTCAGAGAGAGAGGGAGACACAGAATCTGAAACAGGCTCCAGGCTCTGAGCAGTCAGCACAGAGCCCGACGCAGGGCTTGGAGTCACGGACCACGAGATAGTCATCTGAGCCGAAGTCAGACGCTTAACCGACTGAGCCACCCAGGCGCCCAACCAGTTACAAAATTGAAAAGGCAAGCAACCAAAAGGGAGAACATATCTACAAAACATGTATGTATTAGATTAGACAAAATGTTGAATCCAGAATATATAAAGCTCTTAATACTCAGCTATGAGAAAACAAAAAAGAAATGGCCTACTGAAGCACATTACATGGATGAATCACAAATGTATTATGTTAAAGAGAAAAAAAAAGCTAGACTCAAAAGGTTACATACTGAATGATTCAATCTATGACATTATGAAAAGGTAAAATTATACAAAGACAAAATAGATGAGTAATTGCCAGGAACTGTTGGTAGGCTGGGGGGAGGGGGCTAATTATAAAAGGGAAGCATTTCATATTTTGAAATGATGAAACTGTTCTGAATCTTGATTACGGCAGTGGTTACAAGATCATATGCTTCTATCAAAACTCATAGAATAGTACACCAAAGATAGTAAATTTTACTAAATATAAATAAAAAGACAACTATAAGAAAACTACTACGTGATTACAAAACTCAGATATCAAAATGGTTACAATTAAAGAGTAACTGGGGCACCTAGGTGGCTCAGGTCATGATCTCACAGTTCCATGAGTTTGAGCTCCAGCCTTACATGGGGCTCTCTGCTCTCCATTCTCAGCATGGAGCCCACTTCAGATCCTCTGTCTCCCTTTCTCTCTCTGCCCCTACCTTGTTCACACATTGTCTCTCTCTCAAAAATAAACATTAAAAAAAGGGTTACTATAATAATAGCAAATACAGGCAAGGATGAGGAATAACTAGAACTTTCATATACTGGTGGAATGTACAATGGTACAACCACTTTGGAAAACAATTTATAAGTTTCTTGTAAAGTTAAAAATAGAGTCATGATAACCCAGCAATTCCATTACTTGATATTTGTCCAAGAAAACAAAAGCACATGTCCACACAAAGATTTGTTGCAACGTTCATAGCAGAGGAAGTGGGGGGAAACTGAAGACACTTTTCTCCATTCTGACTCAGTACTTGGTACTTTTCCACTCCTAGTCTTTCTCTTCTTCTGCCTCTGGGCCCCTAGGTCCATAAAACCCTGGGAGCTTTTTGTTTGGGGCTTCTTCATCAGTGAGATGACCTACCCCAAGTCTGTGCTTATCCAAAGGACCTGGAATCACTGTGTTGAGAAAAATGTAAATAGGAGGGACGGGGAGTCAGCCCTTTCCTTGGTTTAGTCTCTTGCTTATACAATCATAGTAAGCAATTAAAGACTTGACTGTTACTTTCATTTTGGCTTGTTTTAGTTGGCTACTCAGATTTAGGAGCTCAGCCGAGCTCCTGACAATATGATCATTTAAATAGGTGCCAGTTATTTCTTGATGAAATTTAACACTATATTTTTAGTCTAAGGAAATAGGAATGGAAAAGGGCCTCCTCAATCTGTAACTATGAAAAACTTAAAGCTAACATAAGGGCGAAATACTGAATATCTTCCCCAAAAGACACAGTACCAAAATGGATGTCTTCTGTTACCACTTCTATTAAACTTGTACTGGAGGTTCTAGCCAGTTCAAATAAAGCAGCCAGCACAAAAAGGCATAGGAATTGAAAAGGAAAAAGTGGAACTCTCTTTCTTTGCAGATAGTATAATCATGTACATGGAAAATACAAAGTAACTACTAGAACTAAAGAATAAATTTAACGATGCTGTTCTATATCGTAGATTACACTTACACTGTTGTATGGATCTATCAAAACGCACAGAATGCACTCATAAAATAGGTGAATTTTATAATATGTACCTCAAACCCTAGAAAAAAGGAAAAAATTAGTAGTATCTTAGGATAAAAATATCAATCTAAAAATCTGAAACTATAAAGATTCTAGAAGAAAACATATAATATTATTGCAACCTTGGAGTTTTAAGATTTCTTAGAGAAGACACAAAAGGTACTGAAAGGAAAGGGGCATGAGTGAGCTTGGGGTAATGGAACAGTTCTACATCTTGACCTGATTGTGGTTACTGTGTATACAACTGTTAAAAAACAATGGAGCTGTTCACCTAAGATGGGTGAATATCACTTTTTGTAAATTACACTTCAATAAAGTAACAGTTGAAGTGCAAATATTAAAATGTTCACAGTAGCTTTACCTGTAATAGCCACAAACTGGAAACAAACCAAATGTCCATTAACAGGTAAATGGAAAAACAAAATATGGCATCTCCATACGATGGAATACTAACTACATAGCAAGAAAATAATGAGCTATGGAGACACATCACAACATGGATGACTCTCAAATGCTGAGAGAAAGAAGATAGAACAAAGTATACATACCATATGACTCCATTTAAATAAACTCTAGAAAATGAAACAAATGTAAGAAAGCAGATCAGTGGTTACTTGGTGGTGGAAGATGGATTTGGGAAGGGAGGAAGGGACCACAGGAAGGCATGGAAATCTTTTGGGGTGATATATATGTTCCTTATTTTTAATGTGCCAATTTCACAGGCATTACATAGGTCACAACTCCTGAAATTGTATACTTTAAATATGTGCACTTTACTGTATGTCAGTTATACCTCAAAGTTGCTTCAAAACTACAGAGAGGCAGATTTGAGCTCAATAAAAGAGCTTTTCCTTCTTACAACCAGAAAAATAGATTTTTAGAATTAAAAGAAACTTCATAGGTATTGCTGACAAGGTAGCATACATTCCCTATTTGAGCAATTTTAGTAATAGGACATTTCCATTATTAAATAGCTTAATTGTTAGAAAATTATTGGTATCAAGAGTTCCTGTAATTTAATCCATTGATTCTCAGTCTTGTCTGGTCTCTGGTGCTATCTAAATCTACCCCCCTCAAATTCAAAATTCATTCAACAACTAACTACTGAGAACCAACTATATACAAAGAACCAGTCTATATACTGTCTATATACTGTGTGAATACAGTCTATATACTGTGGTGAATACAAAGATATATAAGACAAAGACCCTGGTTTCATGGATTTTCCAATTTAGTATCTAAAAATAACTCTGATTATCTTTCTTCATCAGTCTCCTCTGCTTCGGTTCATATAGTGAGAAAATTTCTGACTTGACAATTGGACTGAAGATGGTAGGAAAGACACAAGTCCAATCTAGTATCATCATTTTGTATTTGCTAGATTTATTGTGTCTACTAGGATAAATAAAATTACAAAGTCATATTATCAGCTCACCAATCCCTAAACCAAAGTGGTATCCTGGAAAGAGGATGAGAATAAGATTCCTGCTCTGCTTCTGCAACTAGCCACATCCCTCATCAATATTTCGCTTTCCTGTAAAAATGATGGAGTTGGTCTCTGTAGTGGTTTTCAAACTTTTTGGTCTGAAGACCCTCTTACTCCCTTAAAAATCATTGAGAACCCCAAGAGCTTTTGTTTAGGTGGGTTATATCTAACAATATGTACCATATAAAAAAACTGAGTAAAAACTAAAAATTAAATAAAACTGAGAAATATTTAAAATAATTATTTATTCATTCATTTAAAATGAACAATAATGAACCGATTACATGTTAACATGTTATACATTTTTATGAAAATGAATTACATTTTCCAAAAGTACAAAAAAAAAGTATGAAGAAGGATTGTTTAGATTGTTTTACATATTTTTGGCAAATCTCTTTAATGTCTGCCTTGATAGAAGCCAGCTTCCTCATATCTGCTTCTGCATTCACTCTGTCTCACTCAATATGTTGTTTTGGTTGAAATAGTTGGGATCTCCATATCTGTTTCTACATTCATTCCATTGCAATATGTTGTTTTGGTTGAAATATATGAAGAAAATCTGGCTTCATAAAGTTATACATTTGAGTATTTTAATAGCCTTTTAAGATAATCGTGGATATTCTTTGATACAATGCCAAAGCTCTGTAAGTGGTAGAGTCTAAGGTTAGTTGCAACACAGAATCTGAATCCTTATCAATTAACTATTTGTACTCAGTTACACTAAAACTCATTGATCTATCTTGCCTCTGAATGGATCTTTTATCCATGCATGATATGGTAACATCATGCATTAGTCATTTGGAAAATACTGGTCCACTGAGATTTACACAACTTACGAATGTTAACACATTTCATTATACAATATCAAAAAAAATCATATACATTAATATAGTTACTAATCTCATTAGAAAAGGCTAAGATTTTGAAAGCTGTCAAGCTCATAGTGGCAGATTCAAGTTTTCCAAAATTCCAATTCTTACTTGAAAAGTTCAAATTTGTTTATTGGCAGCAAATACTGACAGTAATTTTCCTTTAAGTGATAGAGTCACTTTGCTCATTTTCGAGAAAATGCCTGCCAAATACCCAAGTCTGAATAACAACAGTTAGTCTCAGTTGTTCTTTCAATAAAAATGTGTTCCATGCAAAGATCAGCTAGTTTGAGCCACAACTGAATCAACTGCACACGTGCTTTCCCTAAAAACAACAACCTTACTTCAACATACAGAAGTGTTGTGTGTACTTCCCATTTTGTCATACAGTATGTTAAAAACATGTGCACCTAAGGGTCAAGACTTAATAAAATTAATGCTACACTGAGACGATTCTTAAGTAAAATTGGCTTTTTATCCCCTGATAATATGAAGAATACAACTACTAGGACAATTTGGTACACTGCACTAGCAGTTTTACCCACCATCAGCGCAAATGCCAACACAGTGAAAAAGGCACACTTTGAAACCACTGACCTGAAAGATCTTTAAATGTACCTCTAGCTCTAAAATGTCTATAATTATGTAAATAGTCACCATCTTCCATTTGTACAACTCTACAAAACATTAGTTTCTCTATTAAGTGATACATCTTACATTTAACAAATAAATCAATTTCTTACAAATCTGCTATTTGTAAGGACATGCTCATGAGGTCATGCTCATGAGGACATGCTCATGAGGTCATGGAACACGACCTATTTCTTCCTTCCTAAACTAACCTTGATTTCATTCAGATTTCCCCACTCTCCAACTTTTCCAGGCACCAATGTGCTTTTGGGGAGGGGGGTGGTTAAGTCACTGGTCTAACTCTACTTTTATGGTCCTTCATTTGCCAATGTACTGGTATAAATATATACATATAAAACAATTCTAACCAATGAGATATAAGAGGTGTTTTCAGAGTGGAGGTATGGGACTCTTGAGAAAGTTTTCAGTACTGAAAAAAAGGACACAAATGAACAAACAGTTCATACTCTTCTTTACTGGCCATTGTGGTGTCTGCATGTGATCTCTGGAACTGCAGCAGCCATCCTGCTAGTATGAAGGGCACTAATCTGAATTGAGTAAGCTGATAGGCAGAGTATGGCAAAACAGAAAATGGAAAGAACCTAGGTCATTATTTGGCTGAATTAATTAACCTCGGAGATATTCTACTTCAAAACTTCTTGTTAAGTGAGCTAAAATTTGTCTTTATTGTTGAGACCATTGAACTGGTGTTTTCTACCACTTGGAACAGAAAAACCCTTATCTGATATAAACAGACACTATTATGTCTATCCTTCATATACAGAAATGTTTTACAACATCAATTAAAAGATGAGATTATGGACCAAGAAGGACCTCTCTTCCTTTAGCAAAGTCCTAGAGAGCTCAAAATGCAGAATACACTAAACAATCTCACTAGTGTCCGATTCTTAGTACCGTTTCCCTCCCAAAGTTCCAAAATCTCCTTCCCTATCCCATTAATGTCATATATACTATAAGAAATTCTGGATGCAAATAAGCCATTTCTCATAACATATAGGAAGAGTGTTATTTGACTGAATTATAAGATGATATAAATGCCAACAGAATTTCTTACAGTCCTATTTTAGTACTCACTGTCATAAAACCAATTCCATTAACCTGACTAGCACTTGCTCATAAATGGTGCTTAAGTCACCAAGTTAATAAGTAAATGTAATGTTTACATCGGATTCAGTAAAATTAAAAAGTAAGTTAAAAATTAAATTTAGCGAAAGCTTGTTTCCTTTATAACATTTGCCTTTGGTTGGCTTTGGTTAGCAAATAGCAAGGGATTTAAGATTCTCGTTTCAACAGGGCAGCAAGTACCATTGCAGACTACACTTTTGGTTAAAGGCCAGCAGAAGCTGCTAAAGGAACAAAGGGCAGTTGGACCTGGATAGATTATGAAGGTAAATAAACTCAAGCATTGATGCATAAAATGAGAATCTGGTTTGTTAAAATTAAAGGAGCCTATGTATCAGAGATCACACTAAAGATACCGCTCCAAAATCCTCAAGAAATACTGCTATTAAAAACAAATCTTTGTAATCAAGATTTAGTTAAGTGGCTGGGTGGTTCATTTATAATGTTAATTAGAGAGAATATATTTTCAAAAATTACTTCTGTTCCATAGTTGCTATTGTCAGAAGGGGATGAGATAATGGAATCATTACACTTTAAAAAGAAAATCATTAGAGGATAGGACAAAATCAACCAACCAACTGGCAATCAATTGAGCATCAATTCCATAGTCACTCTACTAGATAGAAAAAAAATGATTAAGGTTGTCTCATAGGCACTCTTACACACTACTGATAGGAGTATAATTGGTAAAACCATTCTGGAAAGTAATTTGGCAAGAGCAGATCTCTATCATTCGGAAGCTTAAAGTTTAGCTATTCAAATGCCACCTGGAAAAGCCATAATGCATAACAGTTTGTGATTTTACAGAGGAATACATTTGAATTGCACAAGCTACAAGGCTGGCATAAAGGCAATAAAGTCTCTTAGCTAGTGAGGAAACACAAGAAGGTAAAGTGGGAGTGGTACAAAATGGATGGGGGACCTCTGATCTCATATATACTTACAAGTTTGTTTCTAAAAGAGGAGATGGGGGCTGGAATAGCATCAACCCAAAGTGGGAAAAATAGATTAGCAATTAATGGGGGAAAAGGTCCTGGAGTAACACTAAGGGAAAGATGAAAGCAAGGGACAGAACTAGACAAAGACACGGCCATTTAAGTGCACACATCATTGGCAGCTACGGGTCAGGGCTGGTGAAGAGGGTGGGGAGGGAGAGCAGAAGGGGCTTCCATTTCAGTCTCATTCCAAAATTCTCTTAGGGAAGGAGGGATATCAATGGGTTTGAGGTATGTTATACCCTTGCTATGGCTAGGAAGAAGTCAGTAGGGGATTTATTCATGGAGGGCAGGCTCCACCTTCTGTCCAGGGGAGAGATGTAGAGGAATGTATGGTTCACAAAATTAAAATTTAGGCCCTTGAAGATGGATGGCCTAGGCAATTATAGTAAAGAGTTATCAAAGGATGGGTCAGTGGTGAGTGTATCTTTAAAATCAAGTTAAGTGACCAACCGCAGGACAGGACTATGGGCAAGGCAGTGGGAATTATTCAACTTTTCAACATGACTTTACTTTTCTGTATTATCTATAATGTATTAAATAGGAACTGAGGAAAATCTCATGAGCAGGTTCTAGAGCCAGACCATTCCAGTTCAAATCTTGGCCCAATCACTTACCAACTGCATGACCTTAGACAAGTTATTTAACTACCTTGTGGGCCTCAGATTCCTTGTACATAAAAATGGAAAGAGTATTACCTATCTAATAGGGTATAACACAGGAACTACTAAAAAAAAGTTAGCTATCATAATTTATCTGTTAATGTCATCTTTCTAAATGTCAGAGTCTACTATATATACCAAAGACTCTGAAAATACTTATGGCCTCTAACCCACTAACTCCCCATAAAGGAGGAAATACTAAAAAAATAATACAAAATATGGAATAAGAATTGTTCACTGCAGTTTTTCTTACAATGGCTTTAAAAACTTGATATTTAAAGATATATTCTATACGGGTACCTGTCTGGCTCAGTCAGTAGAACATGCGATTCTTGATCTTCAGGGTTGTGAGTTTGAGCCCCACATTGGGTGTAGAGATTTTTTTTTCCTTTTAATTTACAGGTTAGTTAGCATATAGTGCAACAATGATTTCAGGAGTAGATTCCTTAATGCCCCTTACCCATTTAGCCTATCCCCCCTCCCACAATCCCTCCAGCAACCCTGTTTGTTCTCTGTATTTAAGAGTCTCTTATGTTTTGTCCCCCTCCCTGTTTTTATATTATTTTTGCTTCCCTTCCCTTATGTTCATCTGTTTTGTATCTTAAATTCCTCATATGAGTGAAGTCATATGATATTTGTCTTTGTCTGACTAATTTTGCTTAGCATAATACCCTCTAGTTCCATCCACATAGTTCCAAATGGCAAGATTACTTTTAAAAAATCTTTAAAAAATATTCTGGGGTGCCTGGGTGGCTCAGTCGGTTAAGCTTCCAACTCTTGATTTTGGCTCAGATCATGATCTCATGGTTGTTGAGATCATACCCCAAAGAGTCCGGCTCTGTGCTGATAGCACTAGGCTGCTTGGGACTCTTTATCTCAGCCCCCCTCCCGCATGCGTGCATACACAGCCACTCTCCCCCTCTGTCTCAAAATAAATACATAAGTATTTAGAAAGTATTATATAGGGGTACACGGGTGGCTCAGTCAGTTAAGCATGAGACTCTTGATTTTGGCTCAGGTCATGACCGCACAGTTCATGGGATAAAGCCGTATGTTGGGCTCTGTGCCGGAGGGCAGGGAGCCTGCTTGGGATTCTCTCTCTCCCTTTCCTTCTGCCCCTCCCCTGCTTGCACTCTCTCTCTCTCAAAATAAATAAATAAACTTAAAAATATACATATATATTCTATAAAAGTGAATAGGTAAATTAATTGTGGTGTGTATACATATAAATTGTATACAGCCATTTAAAACTAATATCTTTAAAGGAAGAATTTTAATAACATGGGGAAATGCTTGATAAGTGAAAAAAGCATTAAGTTATAAAACTATATATAAAGTAATTCCAGCTTTTAAAAATTTTAACCAATATACTCTTTTAAGAAAAGATTAGATACATAAGGAAAATCATCAAAACAACAATAGAGGTTATTTCTATGCTATTGGTAGAATTGTGGACATGTTTTTATTTTGTTTATAATTTTCTGTATTTTTCAAGTTTCCCATACTGAACATGTATTACTTTTGCTATAAGACAGAACCAACATGGAAACTGGTTGAACAAATGAACAGATATACAGTTCTTGCTTATGATTTAATAGGGAGAACAGATAAAATCCCATGAACCAAAATACTTGTAAGACCAAATACATTTGGATACTAGACAGGAAGAGCATAAATACTGCAAGTGTTCAAAGAAGTGTAAAATCAGTCATTGGTATATAATAGTAAGGGAAAGTTTAAGAGAAAGACTATTTATTCTCACTAGCATGTAAACTCCATGAAGGCCAGAAACTTGTCTATCTTCTTTAGTTTTATCCACAGTGTCTAGCACAAACTGATTTTGTGAACAGTACATATCCAAGAGTGTGGAAATAAAACAACATAAATACAATTGTTAAATACTTGTAAGTTGCTGAATAAATATCTGCTGGATGAATATAAACATCACACTGAAACTGAGTAAAGATTTAGATCGATAGGACTCTAATCAAAATGGAGAGGCAAAATATGTATGTAGTAATCAAGGGATTATAGAAAAGCTGACCTAGGCTACAATGGAGAACATATATTATAAAATGTAATGAAAAATAAGGTTGGATGGGGAGAAAGATAATGTTAGATCCTGAAAATCAGGCAGAAAATTTGAGAGTTAATGCAATAAGAAATGGCAAGTCAATAGTTTGTAATGACAATAATGAAATCTTTAATTTATTCATTATTTGCCAAGTATTATTCTAAATACTTTACATACCTCTTCTCATTCTATCCTCAAAACAATCTGTGACATAGGTACCACTCACACCCTTTTGCCAATAAAGGAATTTGACTCCAGAGGCCAAGCTTTTAAAGACTGTACAAGACCTCTCCAAAGCCCATCAAACATGTCTGAGGAAAGATACCAGAAAGCAGTGAGATTCCAAAACATCAAAGATGTGTTTTTATTCTGTGGTCTTGGACTGGAATCAGTGATGTAAGTACAAATTCATGTTGTTTAATCATATATATACAAAGATAGGTTGTAAAAAAATAAGATATAGACGTGGGTATGTATCTATGTTTTGTCTGCTGAGAAGACATAGATGCAATGACACCTCAATAGCAATGAGCACACCAAGCACCCAGACATTGATCTCTAAATACCATTATCCAATAAAAGAATCAAAGCTCCTTGGAGAAACAGCTGATTCCAAGGCTGGGGCAGAGAAAGTAGAAAAATGAGGCTGGAACATCTTATGGTACCAGAATGTAAGGCAATGCTCAAAAAACGATAGGGACACACTGAAAGGACACAGGAGCCAACTAGAAGAGGCTCCTGTTAGCCAAAAATGGGGTAATTTCAGCCAAAAAAATTAGCAAAATTCATTATAACTCATAGAATAAACAAATATCCATAATTCCATACTACCTTAAATAACTGAATAAATAGATAATAAATAAATAGCAGAGAACATAAAGTTCTGTTACATTAGAATTCAATTATTAAATGCAGAAAATGTTAAAACCTGAAAATCACCATTTGGCAAATGTCAGAGTAATAATTATTCAGGCTAGAATCCTCAATAGATGCTAAAATTAGCAGGCAAAAGTATGATGAGAAACAGGATATTTACATTGTTTCATAGTATCACCCCAAACAGTCTCACAAGATCTGCTTACTCTGTAATTACGAAAAGGACAAAATAGTGACTTTATGGCATATAAACCTGGCAGACATAACATGAATCAAGTTATCAAGGTTGGATCTTGAGAAACTTAACAGAAGACCATGGGGGGAGGGGAAGGGGAAAAAAAGTTACAGAGAGGAAGGGAGGCAAACCATAAGAGACTCTTAAATACAGAGAACAAACTGAGGGGTTGATGGGGGGTGAGGGAGAGGGGAAAGTGGGTGATGGGCACTGAGGAGGGCACTTGTTGAGATGAGCACTGGGTTTTGTATGGAAGCCAATTTGACAATAAATTATATTAAATAAATAAATACTGTATCAACAACATCAAAAAGTTAAAAAAAAGGTTAACTCAAGAGTCTTATGTGTTGTATATACAAACATCAAAAGCCAAATAAAAACAGAAAAAAAATGTACACACTCTTACACAAAGGACAGGTACATATATAAATATATACACAAGACTAAAGTTGTATAGATAGTTGAGTAAATACAATTGGATATGATGGGTAAGTAAATTGGTAAAAACAACATATGTGAATTGGGCATATTAAGCAGAGTGCCACCATATACACATACCCTGTTTTATCACAATAGACATGCTCCTGAAAAGTTCAGTATATTTAAAATTATGGAAAACTAATTAAAAGAAGGATAAAGCAAATCTTTCCTCAAAATAATCATCCACCACAAATTATAGTTGTTTTAGAAATCTAACTTAAGTTAGTTAATATAAAAATGTGATTGTATAAAATCATACAACCTGCATCAAGCAATTGCTTCTATATTGCTTTTAAATTCTCTCTCTATATGTAGACATACATATGGAGATCAAACTGATCTCTATTATGATCTTTTATTCTACCTCCAAAGCTCTTTCCATTATGCCATGCTACTTCTCCCAACATCAGCAGGAAGAGATGTAATCCCCATTATCATTTCCATTTCAACTCTTGTGTCTCCACCACCAAAAAAAAAGAAAAAAAGTAGCAGAGATCCAAACACTCTGAAGAGCAAATAAATCTCTACACACCACATACAAAAGAGGCAATATAGTACAGTGATTGAGGGTAAAGGATTTGGAGTCAAGGTGTCTCAATTCACATTTCCAGCTCCCCAACTTAATAACTCTGTGACTTTTTGCAAGATACTTAACCTCTATGATCCATAGATTCTTGATCTGTAAAGTGGGGATAACAATGATATACACCTCATAGGTCTGTTGTGAAGATTAAATATGATAATGTACATTACCATATTAGCACAGTGCTTGGCACATAGTAAACACTCAAAAATGTACACTACGGAAACAGTGTCAATAAATTCTTCCTATGGAGCAGTTAATTCATTGCATACTTCACAGGAAAAACTGTTCCTGGTCACAAACCACAATACCACCCTTAATGAGTTGTTGCCACTGGTCACAAGAGAGATGGTCCGTTTAAATTAGAGAAACCTATCCACTCTACTGCACAAAAAACTCACTATCCATAAATCTAAGTGCGTATCCTACTGACAGTGAATAAATACAGGTATAATTACCTTTGCATAAAAATATGTTATTTTCACCACTACAAATGACCATTGCAATCTAAACCTGCCTTTTTCTCTTACTGCTAGGTAAGTAACATAAAAGTTACTCTATTCCACCTAATAAACACTCTACTTAAAAAAAATCTTCCACATACTTGTGATATCCCAATTTGGCATGACTTCAGAGATAAATCACTTAACTATGAAAAATGAAAGCAATTTAGGTTATCAATGGTCTTCCTGATATAAAAGTCCCAATACTAGACTACTGAAGCCAATAATCAGTCAGCCCCAGTACCATCCAGTTTACTCTGGAGAAGGTCACCAATATCCCTGCACTAATATGGAGAGAAGATACCATTCAGATCTTTGAGATGATTAAAACATTTCATCTAACTAGGATATTGATGTGTGAAGCAGAAAAACCAAACCCCTGGCTTTATTACAGGCACGGTGTCCTAATGACAGAGAAATGGGATACAAAAATGCTCTTTTAAAATTACATAGAAAGAAAAAGGAAAAAACTGCACGGTATCTTCTGTAACTACTTCATGAACACTCAACCATTAAAGAGTCCAAGAAAACAAGCTTGCTCCCAAGTTTTGTCAACCATAAAAAGAGATCTCACTTTTAATATAAATTGATCTAATACAAATTGATGTATAGTATTGTTATACATACCTGTACAACTGGTATCTGGTACACATTTACTAATAGCAATGTCACATAAAAAATTCGAAATATTTAATCAAACATCCACAAAATCTTTGCCCCTGGCCAAATGCCATAAGCAGTAAGCACCATGTTTTTAAAGGTAACTATTTTCAACACAATTGTTTTATCTAAACGTCTATAAGCACTATCGAGTGGCAAAACCTTACCCCATTGAGATGCTCTGCATCCAAAAAGCAATTTTAAATCATATAATTGTTTTGGAGGCAAAATTACAAATGTAGTTACAAATACTTGATATTCATGGTTTTTCAGCAGATTTGCTATCATAATTATGCTGTGCTTAGAGTAATATGAAAGTTAGTTTTCATACCTTGAGTACACATTTTCTGGAGGATAAAAGAAGGACAATGTAATGTAAGGTATGCTGAGTGTATAGAGAAACCAGACAGCTAACTTAAAAGTGGACCCAGGTAAGCCCTAACATAGCAGCTGCATATATAAAAAAGTGCCAAGTCACTCAACCACGTGAAGGCCTAAGCCATTCTCTCACATTAATGATCACTCAAATATAACTTTTAAATAATCTTTCACGTACTTAATTCTTTAGAGGTTAAGTGAAATGAAGGATGATGGCTTCAGGCTGGAGAACACTTCTTTAACAAGGCCATTCATTCCTACACATCTGCCTCTTCCCCAGAAAGAGAGTGGGTGGGACTACCCAGAGATCCTTCTAGGAGATATATTGGGGTTTTAATTCTCCATTCCTAAAAACTAAGTGGAACTTTTCTCTCTGTCATTTCACATGAGCATCCTCCTTCACTGTCCTTTAAACCAGAACACTTATTCTCGGGGGGAAAAAGAGAATTCCTTTCCTTTAAACAGGTGATGGGCAAATTCTCCATTTGTTTAGGTGCCTTAGTTTTTTTTTTTTTTTTTAAGTAAACAACAAACAGAAACCCAAAACTTAAAATTAAAAAAAAAAAAAAAAAAAAAAGACGAAAAAAGACCTGAAGCCTAAGGCCATCCGTCTGGATCTCCTTCTCTGGTGTGTTACCTGAGCTTTTACAGTAAGAATGTCAAAAGGGGAACGAGGTCTCTACGGAGGCTTTCCCGGCCAGAGAAGGCAGATTCGTGCTGCTTAAGGAAGGGGCAAAAGGGAAGCACTTCCTGGGCGCGCTCAGCACTTTGATGGCAGCTGGATTCGGAAAAGCCTAAATATTAATACTACAGCCCAAGTTTAAAGAGTGCGTGGGTTGGGCACAACTAGTGTAAAGGTTAGCCGGCAGACAGGGAAACCCCCGAGGGCGTAGGGTGGGGAGGAAAAGTTTCAAATACCCTCCAGAGCCTGGCGATCTGTTCACCGGCGTCCCCCAACCCCGGCCCCGCTCCGACCCCCGAGCGGCTAGCTGCAGGAAAGCAAGCAGCCCCATTTTTAAACGTAAACCTCTCCCCCTGGGCTGAAGAAGGCTGGAGTTACCAGCGTTGTAAATAATGTTTGTTTTTTGTTTTCCTAAACAAGTGAGGGCAGACTGGAATTCCCTAGCCAAGGCCGAGGAGAAAGGAAGGTAAAGGGACAAAAAAGTAATTTCTGCGGGAGAGTGAGGTGACGGGGGAGGGGGGAGTGCATGGAGGGGGGGAGGTAGATCGAAGGACTTACCGCAGCCTCTGCAGGCTGCCCCCAAAGACTGAGGGCCAGTAAGAACAAGCCGGCAGCCAGGCTGATTCCACGCAGTTGCATTCTTCTCCGGCTCCCGCAGCTCCTTCAGCACCCGCACGAGATCCCTGGCTAGCTCGGACCGACTGACATAATCTTGAGGGTTTATGGGGAGAGAGCTGGAGTCGGAGAGGGACAGCAAGGGTGTCCCAATTGTGCCCGTGGGCTTAGGTGAGACGAAAGCTTTTTAAGAGTTGAGCGGGGGTAAAAAAAATAATAATAATAAATAATAATAAATATTTTTTTAAATTGGGGGGGGGGAAAGGAGAAGCTCTTCTTCCCTCCCCCCTCCCCTCCCCAAAGCCGATCTCTCGGGAGCACTTTTCCCTTCTGTCCGGACTTGCAAACTTTTTCTTCACGCAGGTCCCACAGCTCTACTTTCCTCCCTCTCTCCTCCCGCACCGCCCCCTCCCCACCAGCCCTGGGGAATTTGAGGATCACTCCGCCCCAGTTTTAGCCTGCACCAGCAACCTGCGAGGGAGTGACGCTCAGTTATTTGGGGGAGGGAAACTTCCAGGCCAGTTGGCCGAGCACCGAAAGTCCAACCGGGAAGCTTTTCTATTTGTTCACTTGCACCTTCCTTTGGCATTACTCTTCCCTGCCCAGTCCCACTCTCATTGGTGAGATCCCCAAAGCCAATTACAAGTAGACCTTAGCTGGGACTATTTTTTTTTCGCGGATGAATCTTGGAGGAAGTGTGCTTTTTATTGTTAAGGGTTAGAAAGAAATTTTGGTCGCCGCTCCCAGGGCTGCTGGTGCTCTTTACCTTACACCTGCTCGCAAGACAGTTTCTACATACAACAGAATATGTGAAAATATTAGAACTATATAAGTATATCTATATAATTAAATATATTCTTATAACAGAAGAATTAAGAAAATGAACATGCATGTATGTGAAGACTTTATGCGTGTTATATACATCTAAGATTGAGGCGCATTCAGTAGATATTAGTAATTATCATATGGTTGGATGTTATTGTAATATAGTCATATATTTTTATTTAACTGCATCGCTAAATGCCATAATTTTTACCTTTTATATTGAACCAACGTAAAAGGTATTGATTCTCATTGCGATTGTGTTTCAGAAGGATTTAGTACAGGGAATTAAATAACTTTCTTGCAGTTGCCTTTAAAAGTAACACAAACACCAATTGGAAACGTTTATATAGAGTTAATGGCATTTGCATTGATGTTTCCCGAATAAAGTAGACTTGAACATTACTTTGGTAATCCTGATCTACAGATTGGTTAAAGTACCAACAGGCCCAGAAAATATTTTGTGTGGACTCCTGGGAAGATCTTTCAGAGATTTGCCCAAGAATTCTTCAGAACATTTCTGTTATCTCAGACCCTAGAATCTGTCACTAGGGAGTCTTTCAAGGCTTTGGACCTATTCATGGGGGCCTACTCATCCTTAGGTTCTACTCCACTTTGGCTAGATTTCCAATTCCAGAAACAACCACCACCGCCACTCCCAAGAGCTTAGTATACAATCAATTAGAATGAGTGTTGTATGCATTTGGGCCAAGTGTGCAAGTGTAGTTTGGGGCCCATTTGTAGAAGTCAGTCCTGTGCCCTAAATCTATTTATGTGTAATAGTTAACAGTGGTTTATGGAAGTGTATGCTGCATAGTTGCTTAGATCTTAGTCTTATAGATCTCTATGGGTCTGTGCATGAAAACTATGGAGATGCGTGCGAATGTTATGTGCAGAGGTGCCTGAAAGTGAGAAAGACGCCCGGCTGCCCAAGGTAGGGGGGATGATTGACAACAGACAGCCCCGCCCCTTTCCCCTCCATTCCTTCCTCTCCTGGTGTATGGAACTATCTTTTGAGTGCGGCAAGTTGTAGCGGGCACCGCTGACTGTTTCCCTTTGGGGCACGTCTTATCTAGAAGCTGAATTTAGTTTCTTCCGAAGTGAGCCAGTTCGCCCCCCAAGCCCGTCCTCCCGAATAAGGAAGCAGCCGCCGAGCATCAGCGGAGCCCTGATGAGCCTGGGCTGTGGAGCCGCTTAGCAGTCTCCCAGGACCCAGCTCCGGAGGAGCCGCAAGCATGCACCCTGGGTGAGCTGTTGCTGCCCGAGCTCCCCTCCCTCTTTCCCACTTTGAGCTACTTTGCCGGGCCAGGACTGTAGTTGTACTTATGTCATTGCAGAGAAAGTGGGGGCAGGCAGCAAGAAAGGGTCGGGGGCTATGGACAGACGTAGGACCCCGGAGCCTAGAGAACCCATGTTACTCACCGTCCCTCCTGTTTCAGGTTGTGGCTGCTCCTGGTTACGTTGTGCCTGACCGAAGAACTGGCAGGAGCGGTGAGTCTCTTCTCCTGATCCCTTTCCCTCCTCCTCCCTTGACCCCCTCTCCATTCCACTTGTGTTTGTGTTAGGGGGTTACAGAAGGTTGCACTGCGAAGCAGAGTTTACATCACTCTCGTTTCTAGTGGGAGTTAATGGGGTTCTTAGAGAGGAATAGCGCAGTGTCACACGTATGCCTTTGGGACTCAGGCGTCTTTCTGTCCCAAAATCTTCGTAGCGGGTTGAGAAAATAAAAGTAGAAGACACAAGAGGCACACATTTCCCAGCGTGTTCCCAGACGGCTTAAGAGGACTGACATCTGATGCCTTTCTCTGCATCTATCTCCAAGGCGGAAGAAATGTAATTTTCCCTGCTCTACAAGAACATGAATTGGCACACAGGTTTGAGAGTGGGAGGAGAGCACAAGGAGTGGGAATTGAAAGCGTCCTGAAAATTATGGAAGTTAAGCTTAAGTATTTGCTTGTGAGTCCTTTGACAGTACCAGATGACAACATCTGGATCTTTAACTACCTGAACTTAACTAATACCACTAATGATGTTCAATTTCTGTCTGATGTTTCCTTCCACTGGTTTTCTGTGTCATCAGAAAGTTAAAAGTTAGTGTTTAGAATAGAAAAAAAAATCTAAAAGTTAACATTTTATAGGCTGTTTAGATATCATCCATCAAATCAGCTAGGAACTGCAGGCAGAGGAATTTCTGTAGACATCTGGTCAAGAAAAGTTTAATGGATCCCAGAAAGTGGAGAGACCTCAAATGTAATTACTAGGATAATTTACCAAAGGTAGAATGACCCAAATAATCAGAGATGCTGCTGTTTTCCAGCCTCACTAGCTGTTTATGCTGGCAGAAATAAAGTTAGCTGTTAAGTTCAAATATGAAGTTGTTCAACTATTGACTACTATATCACTGCTCTACTTAATAAACTGTTAATAGCCAAAGTTACGCACTATATAGATGACAGATTAATATATATTCCAAATATTTACTTTGTGGGTTTTGACAATTTAAAATGATTGGCTGTATTTTTAATACTTAAAATGTTTTTAAATACTATTTATAGAGCCATACTTAATGCAACCCAATAAAATTGGCTAATAGTTTATGGGAGGAAAAAGGATTACTTTGTCCCGGCATATATCTTTAAGAAAATATTAAAATGAAGTGAAATGATTTCTCTTATGAAAAGAGAATGATGCCAGAATACTTGACTTTTAACATCTTGTGACCCCCCCCCACCCCCAACTCAGAACATCATCTCCTATGTAAGTAAATTCTAAACTTTGTAAACAGAAGTATTGATCTAGGGTTCTGCCTACTTCTCCATCTGATTCCTCCAGTACACAAGTTTAGTTATGTGTTACCTTGAGGCTCAATACTACATTTATTGAAAATGCCACGTTTTGATTAGTTAACAATTTGTCTGGGAATCTTGCCACTTGTAAAAATGTTATGCTTGGGCAGCATTCCCTCCAGCAAAACCTTTATTTTCAGACTCTAGCTGATTGTATTCAGTGTACTTTGGGAGAAAAGGCATTAACAAATCATTCTAGATAGCTGGAGACTTCCCAAACACTGCATCTTATCACTTGATCTCCTTAAAAGTCACTGAAGGATTATGCCTTAATTCTTAGAAGTATTTAAGCATGTCTCCAAAATCAAGCACTGCTTTGGTCTGTGGATTTTAGATTCTGTCTCATTGTTTTACAGTGTCACCTGCTATGTCAGTGTGAGTGACCCTGGTAAGACTAAAATAAACCTTGAGATACACTGACAATATTTTTTTTAACCTTACTTATGTCCAGAGCTGCTTCCTTCACTGCTGTTTACTCCTGCATAATATCTTTCGAAGTGTAAAGCTATTTTGTTTTCATTTTGTGGAAAATGGCAAAGAAGAAGAGGAGAGTCTCAAGATAAGTTCTCAAAAGGTGACTTTTCTGAAGGCAAATTTCTTATTTGTTTTTACTCTTTGTACCGGATTCTCATCTATATTGGATGGTTCTCATCTCCTCATCTCAAGTCCAGTTTATCCTCTGGGTTTGCGATGTTTCACCTTTCAAGTGGTCTTAGATCTTTGCATTCTCTGTACCTTGTTTGACTAACATTAATGAAAAATAACTTACAAATAGACTGACAAGGAACTAAGTTGTGGTTCTCTATAAGAAAATTTGTTCACTGTGAGAGTTAAGTTGCCAATAACAGAATATTGGTGAGCATTTGAGATAGGGTCTTTTAGGTGCTTTTGAGTTCTCTTTGTTTATAAAGCAGTGCTATTTAAAGGGATGGAAAGCTAAATGTTAAAACCTGGGATTAAAGAATGAGTTTCTGTAAACTTCTTTTAAAAGAATGATGATCTTCATTGAGGTGAAATATTTGCACAATTTATCTGAATGAGATAGAGCCTAGGGTTTCAGAATATCCATAATCAGTTTTGGTTATTAAGTGCCTGAGGCACAGCACACAAAGATTTATTTAAACATAGTCTCTAACTTTCTAGGATTTTACTTTCTCAGACAATGGTGGTCATTACATTCCTTAAAAGATAAGATACCTAATGATAAATTATTATCTGCATGTGCCTGCATTGTGTTAAAGAAAAGACTAGAAAGATTCATGTCTCGCCATAATAGGCCAACATGACCAGCAGTTAAAATATGCGCCCAAAGTAGTCAGGGTCCTTATTTTTTCGTCCCACTTACCCCACATCTGCTTTCATGGGTAGCTCTAATACAAGCAAGTATATTTGAAGTCAAAGCCTGATGAGACTCATTTGGGTGGAGAAGATGCAAAGGGGGGGGAAATATACGTCTGGCTGTTCCCTTCTGCAAAGAGCATAGGCAAATGCCTTTAGCCACATTCAAATCAAGGTCTGATTGAAATACAAACTTCGTTCCTTAAAGTTGTGACCATAAATTCACCCATTTTATGTATACAATTCAATGATTTTTAGTAAATTTGCCAAGTTGTGCAACTATCACCATATCCAGTTTTAGAACATTTTCATCACCTTGGTAAGATTCTTCATATCCAGTCATATCCCCATTCCCACCCCTAACCCCAAGCAAGCATGAATCTACTTTTTTAACTCTATATATTTTTCTTTTCTGGGTATTTTCATATAAACAGAATCATATACTATGTAATCTTTTGTTTGGCATCTTTCACTTAGCATAGTGTTTTTGAAGCTCATTCATGTTGTAGCATGTATCAGTATTTTACTCTATTGGTATTGGCATTTAATATTGCTATTCCATTATGGATATACCCCATTTTGCTTATGCATTCACCAGTTAATAGACATTGGGCTCTTTCCAGTTTTGGGCTATTATGAATAATGCTGTTATGAATATTAACATGCAAATCTTTGTGTGGACATACAATTTACTTTTCTTGAATAGGTATGTAGGAATAGATTTGCTGGGTCATATGAAAAATTTATATTTATGTTTATTTAAATATTTGTCCATTTTCAAATTGGGTTGTCTTCTTATTATTAAGTTGTAAGGGTCCTTTGTATATTCTGGATACATGTCCTTTGCCATACATATAATTTGCAAATATTTTCTCCCAATCTGTGGATGATGGTTGGTCTTTTAATTTTCTCAGCATGAAAATTTAAAGTAGTCTTTTGCTATACTTGCTAGCAAATAACCTATATCAGATCGTTATGAATAATCACAATATATAACATGTATTTGTGTGTGTACACCTAGAATATATCTCTTGGGATGACTGGGGATACTGATACATATGTATGAGTACATCATCAAGAGAATCTTCGGGGCGCCTGGGTGGCGCAGTCGGTTAAGCGTCCGACTTCAGCCAGGTCACGATCTCGCGGTCTGTGAGTTCGAGCCCCGCATCGGGCTCTGGGCTGATGGCTCGGAGCCTGGAGCCTGTTTCCGATTCTGTGTCTCCCTCTCTCTCTGCCCCTCCCCCGTTCATGCTCTGTCTCTTTCTGTCCCAAAAATAAATAAAAACGTTGAAAAAAAAATTAAAAAAAAAAAAAAAGAGAATCTTCAAATGACTACATGAATGGATAACACATAATTGATAATGTGGCTATATTGACAGATCAAAAACAAACATTTCAAGACAAGAGAGGAGGGGAATTAGATACTAGTATTTAATTTGTTACTAAAGAAACATATATAATTACATATCACAAATTTGTTTTATTATATTTATTGATGATTGTATTTCAATATAATTGGTTTCCACTGTAATCCAATGTGCTTTATTGAATATATTTAAATTTTTTTAATGCTTATTCATTTTTGAGAGCGAGAGAGACAGAGCATGAGTTGAGGAGGGACAGGGAGAGAGGGAGACACAGAATCTGAAGCAGGCTCCAGGCACTGAGCTGCCAGCACAGAGCCCCACGCAGGACTTGAACCCACAAACCGTGAGTGAGATCATGACCTGAGCTGAAGTCGGATGCTTAACCGACTGAGCCACCCAGGCACCCCAAATACATTTACAAATATTATTCTGAAAAGGAGTCCATAGGCTTCACTAGACTGCCAAAATAATCTATGACATTAAAAAAAGAAATCCTGGTTATGCAATTGGATTTTAGAATAAACAAATTGTCACTTTCTAAGGCTTGTTCAGGCATGAGGGCATTTGTATTGACTATGAATACAAATAATCTGTTAGATTTTAGGCATACCATGGAGTCCCCAGTAAATATGCCCTTATATACTAGAATCTTATAATCCAGCCAGATCACAGGAGCAAAATATGCTGTTTCCCTTGTTACTTCCTTAATATAAGAATGAAATAATTCAACATCATATTGTGAGTCCTAGCCAGAGCAATTAAGCAAAAAAGAAATAAAGGCATCTAAACTGGAGAGGAAGAAATTGTCACTTTTTGTAGATGACATGATATTGTTATTGAAACCCCTAAAGATTCCATCAAAAAAATGTTAGAACTAATAAATTTAGTAAAGTTGCAGGATACAAAGTTAATACACTAAAAAATCTGTTGTATTTCTTTACGCTATTAAAGAACTATCAGAAAGAGAAAATAAGAAAACAATGCCATGTACAAGTGTATCAAAAATAATAAAATACCAGCGAATGAGTTTACCAAGAAGGTGAAACACTGTACAGTGAAAAGTGTAAGACATTAATGAAAGAAATTGAAGGAGACACAAATAAATGAAAACATATTCTGCGTTCATGGATAGACAAAAATTAATATTGTTTAAATGTACATACTACTCAAGCAACACACACAGATTCAGTGCAATCCCTATCAAAATTCCTGTGGTATCTTTCACAGAAATAGAGCAAACAATTCTAAAATTTGTATAGAACCACGAAAGATCTTGAATAGTCAAAGCAATCTTGAGAAAGAAGAAGAAAGATGGAGGCATCACACTCCCTGACTTCAAACTATATTGCAGAGCTATAGTAATTAAAACAGTATGGTATTGGCATAAAAACACATAGAACAATGGAAGAAAACAGAGAGCCCAGAAATAAACTCATGTATATATGGTCAATTAATTTGTGACAAAGGAGCCAAGAATATACAATGGGGAAAGGACAGTCTTTTCAATAAATAGTGTTGGAAAAATTGGACAGCCACATGCAAAACAATGAAACTGGATCACTATCTTAGACCATAAACAAAAATTAATTCAACATGCATTAAACACTTAAATATAGGACCCCAAACCATTTAACTCCTAGAAGAAAACATAGGCAATAAGCTCTTTTACATAGGTCTTAGAGATGATTGAATTGGATACCAAAAATAAATAAGTGGCACTACATCAAACAAAAAAGCTTCTGCACAGAAAAAGAAGCCATCAACAAAATGAAGAGGCAATCTACTGAAAGGGAGAAAATAATTACAAATCATATATCTTGTAACAGACTAATATCTAAAATATACAAAGAATTCATACAACTCAATAGCAAGAAAAAAAGCAGTCCTATTAAAAATGAGCAGAGGATCTAAATAGACATTTTTCCATAAAAGACATACAGATAGCCAACAAGTACATTAAAATGTGTTCAATATTATTAATCTTCAGAGAAATGCATATCAAAACCACAGTGAGATATCACTTCACACATGCTGGAATAGCTAGCATCAAAAAGACAGTGATAACAGGTGTTGGTGAAGGTGTGGGGAAAAGAAAACCTTATGCACTGTTAGTAGGAATGTAAATTGCTGGGACCACTATGGAAAACAGTATGGAAGTTCCTCAAAAAATTAAAAATAGAGCTACCATGTGATCCAACAATTCTACTTCTGGGTGTTTATTCAAAAAACAAACAAACAAACAAAAAACAATTTGAAGAGATATGCACACCCCCATATTCATTGCAGCATTATTTACAATAGCCAAGACATGCAAACAACTTAATTATTCATTGATAGATGAATGGATAAAGAATTTGCTACACACCCACACACAGTGGAATATTATTAACCCAAAAAAGAATGAAATTTTGCCATTTGCCAAAACATGGATGGACCTCAAGGACATTATGCTAAGTGAAATAAGTCACACAGAGAGAGACAAATACCATATAATCAATCTTATATGTGAAATCTAAAAAAAGAAAAACCAAGCTCATAGATATAGAGAACAGATTGGTGATTGCAAGACGCAGGGAGTAGGGGATGGGAGAAATGGGTGAACTGTTTTTTTTTTTTAGTTTCATAAATTGAATAAAAATTTTTAAAGAATGAAATAGATCGATATCAATTGTCAATATGTATTAGTTTTTACTTGCCTCAATTATGTGAATAGTTCCATAATTTCACCACCATGCTTGGAGTATAGACTTGTCCTATTCTGTATGGATGACAGAACATACACATATAGAAAGAACATATTAGGAAAGTGCCATGTTGTATTAAACTATCAAGTCCTTTTAAGCTGACTATATGTCCCAGTGAGGTAGATCATAGGGCTCTAACTTGTTTTAAAATATAATTAAATGTACATAAAAGATCTGATAAACATGCTCAAAGGAAAACGGTGATGGGAAAATTAGCTAAGAGCAATTTTCCACTCTCTTACCATCTTTAATTATTCCCTCTCCTAGGATTTCTTTTCTGTTCTACTATAATGTCTCCTCCATTATAAAAAAGATAATAAAAAACATAGCTTTATTTTTCTCCATCACTCTAACCTTCTCAGTCATATTACCACCAAACTTCTTGTTATTGTCTACTGTTCTTCCACAACCATTTACCTCTAAGCCTATTACAGTCTAGACTGAGGCTATTCCACCAAAATTGCTGTCTTTCAAGTTACTAATAGCTGCCTAACTACCGAGCCCAGTGGATTCTTTTCAGTCCCCATTCTATCTGACTTATCTATTGGGTTTTCCTCCAGTTTTATTGAGAAATAACTGGCATATATCACTGTATAAATTTAAGTCATACAGCATGATGGTTTGAATTATATGTATTGTGAAAGGATTATCACAATAGGTTTAGCAAACATACATCTTCCCATATAGATACAATAAAAAGAAAAAAGGGGAAAAAGTTTTTCTCCTTGTGATGAAAACTCTCAGGATTTACTCTCTTAACATCTTTCTTATTTACCATACAGCAATTTTAGCTGTAGTCATCATGTGTACATTACATCCCTAGTACTTATTTACCTTATAACTGGAAGTTTATACCTTTTGAACACCTTCCTCCAATTCTCCTTCCCCCCATCCTCTGCCTCTGGCAACCACAAGTCTGATCTCTCTACTGTAGTGTTGGGCATTTTCCAATCATTCTGAAACTACCTTTACTTTTTTAACTTTCAAGACACTATGTCTCATTATTTATCCTTGTACTTCTCAGATATTTTTATTTGATTCATTCAACATTTTTTACTGAGCAAGCACTATATTCTAAATAGTATGTCAGGCTCTGATGACACAGTGATGAATAAGTCTGATCTGATCTTTGCTGTCATAGAGCTTATAATCTTCATTACTCTCTGGTCCTACAATGGTGCTTTTTTTTTCCTCAGCATTTTATCCTTTGCCTTCTTCTTGCATCAACAGTTTTAACTATGACTCCTACACATTGATGACTATCAATTTATATTTCCAACTTAGACATGTTTTTTGAGTTCCAAACCTATATTTCCAATTATCTAGTAAGCCCTTGTACTTGGATATCAATTCGTTGATACACACAAAGCACTTAAAACAGTGCCTAGAGCACTCAACCAATGCCAGCTATTGTTATTTTCTATTGCCCCTAGTACAATGTATCCAAAAATGAAACTGTTTTCCAATCCTTTCCATGACACTCCAACCTGCTGTTTTCTCTCTTTTTTATCTTTGTGAAATATCACTATTTACCCAGTTTCAAGCAAGAAACTATAGAATCAGCCACTAACTCCCATTATCTCCATCCTTCTCACCAAGCTCCATTAGTTTTACCAAAAATCTGTAGAATCTAGCTATTCCACTCATATTCTATTGGTCCCAAATCTCATCATCATGTATCAATAGCGTCTTAACTAGTTTTTCTACCTCCTGACTCCATTCTAATCTCTGCACTGCCACCAGAGTTATTTTACTAACAGCAAATCCAATTACATTATCTCATTTCAAACCTTTGTTGGTTTCTCGTTTCTTCCAGTATTAAAATACATACTCCCTAGCTTAGCACATTTAAGGGCCTTCATTATCTGGCCCCAACTACCATTCTAGCCTCATGTCTGTGTGGTTTTTTTCTTGCCAACCCTCCTTCTCTAGTTCATAGTGTACATTACACTTCATTCAGACTGAACTCTCTATTTCCAAACTACCTTAGGTTCTTTCCTATCTCTTTGCTTTTACATATGTTGTCCTCCTTACTTGAAATGCCTTGCTCCATTATTTACACTTTCTCCTCTACCTAGGGAACTCCTGCTCAATCTTTAATACTCAGATAAAATGTTATTTCTTCTATGAAACCATCCCAGACCTCTTCAGAAAGAAAGTGTTCTTCCTTCCCCCCGGATTCCAAGGTTCTTTGGGCCTCCTTGTAGCCCCTGCCATGTAGTTATGAAAGTCCTGTGCTTACTTGTCTGTGTTGCCCTGTTCAGCCTTGTATATACAATGTCGAGGATACCGCCAACCATATAGTAGGTGATCAACAAATGACTTTCAAATGAGTAAGCAGATTTATTTCTAATGGCCTGCAACAACTGTCTTTTCCTTGTCTACCTTAACAGTTACTAGTGTTAACTCTAATAACAATTGCTTTGATGGCAAAATAGCAATCTTTTTCAATGGTGTAACATTGAAGAGAAAAGACTCTGGAATCAGACTTGTGTTTGAATTCTGCATCTGCCCTCTAACAGTTACTAGCTGTGGGACTTAGGGCAACTCAATTTACCTTTCTCAGACTCAGTTTTGTCATCAGTAAAAGTTGCATAATGACATCTTCCTCTTGAGAGTGCTGTGTGATTAGAAGAAATAACATATGTGAGATTACCATTCACAACATATGTGCTGAATTCCCCTTCTGTCCCCCCTGTAGGCATTCTTGATTTCTTTTATTCTTGAGGGAAAACTAAAAAAGGATTCCCCAATTTTGACAACTGATATATGACAAGGTGAGAAAAAGGGAGATGTCAAAGTAGACTCTCTCAACCACAGACTGTATGTCTGGAAGATTGGCTATGTTTCTCAGTTGTCCCCCTTATCTCTTTTTCCCTCTTCTACCACATTAAAAGTGACATATAATTTCTAGTGCTTTAAGTTTACAAAGTATTCTCTCAATATTATTTTATTAGCTGCTTACAGTGACCCCGTGAAATATACAGGGCAAATATTCTTAGCCCAGAGGGATTAACTGATTTATCCAAGATCACACATCCAGCGAATGGTTTGGGTTAAAACCCACCATACAGTGCTGTCTCTCTAATTCAGGCATTTTATCGTCTCTTATCTGGACTCCTACAACAGACCTGAATGTTCTGGTTTAAGTCTTCTGCTGCCTCCTACCTTCTTTCCTGATATCCATCCTCTCTGCAAGCAAAGGCCTTATTCTAAAACACAAATATGATCGTACCACTCCAACATTTGTGAAAGCTCCCTATACCCATCATCATCTGGCCCTGCCTACCCATTTGATTCCATCTGCTGTTATTGTTCTAGAACTGATGTTTAGATCACAGTTATACTTTTGATGTTGGCTCAACATGCCATGCATAGTCACTCCTCCTGCTTTTCCTTCTGTTTGATACACCCTTCTTTTCTCATCCCCTGCTTTCCTCCTGTCTCTGCAGATGGACATATTATTCTTCCCTTAAGGCCCACTTCAGTGAATATTTTTCTGAAACGACTCCTTTTTATCCTTCTGTCTCTCCTTCTGTTTTTCCTTCTTTCCTTCCTTCAAAATGGTATTTATTTAGTGCCTACTATGTGCCAAACACTGTAGTCATCCCTGTCGTTTGAAGGGCCGTGGCAAGTACTAAGCCAGGGTGGCTGGAGTGTGGGGGTTGGAGAAGTGGAGGGAGGTCGGCAAAGATGGTGTAAGAGGAGGCTGGAGGAATAGGAAAGAGCTAGACATGACCTGCACTCTTGTTGGCTCCCTGACTCCTCAGAGCATTTACCTAATACCTGTAGTAAGGTGTATTTCCTTAGATGGAGGATCATAGGCATCTGGAAATTTTGAGAAGCCGTGAGGTATGTGTCTTCTCTCAAGCTCTTTTTGTGTTACATGACTAAGTCTGGAGGTCTACTTCCTAATTTTTTTTCCTTTATGGATTATAGTGTGGTCAAAAAATAGAGAACTCCAAATCTGGAGCCAGATGTTCCTGGGCTCAAATATAGACTCCAGAACAAACTATGGCCTGAGGACAATTCACTAAATATATTAGCAGCTGTAAAATTATTACTATTGTTATTCTTCTCTGATCACTCACTGTGACTTCCTGTGTGCTAGGAATGAGTAGTGAACACATTTGAGGGGACATTTTAGAGAAAATTGCTTAATTATTTGTTGAATTCCTTTCTCAAGCTTCCTAGGGGAGAAGAGGGGGTAGAATTGTTACACTGGGTCCAGTTTCTCCAAAGTCCTCTGCCTCTGTGGCCCTACTTTTGTGACCCCCTGTGGAGACCAAGGTCCCAAGTAAAGATTACATTTGAAGGGAGCTCCTCTGGCATCTTTGAAGTCCTAGTTCCCCTTTGTCTAACAACAATAGGGCTGGTTTGCCATTATCTTTCAATCTGGTTTACTTGTACTGACTGGGGGGGGGGGGGGGGGCAGTTGGTGCTCTTCAGTGGAAATTTCCCTGGCCTTAAAGCTCTACAGCATTTACCTCAGAGAGACCAGGCTTTCCCAGAAATGTCTGGGACTGCTGGCCAAGAGGCTGAATTGGTCCTTTGGGAGGCAGATTCTGTGTTGAGGAGGGAATAAAAGTTAAGTGGTATTTCTCCTTGCTCTCTAAAGCTTTGAATGACCATTTTTTTTCTTACCCAGAGGGAAGAGGGTTGGCAGAGACAATTGAAAATGCCTAGAATCTCTAAATTCTGTTTGTAAGTGTCGCAGATACCTTAAAGATGAGGATTAATTTTAGACTTACAAGATTTATGTGACCTTGCCTTAGAGATAAGATTAAGTTGCATAAATACTTACCAGCACCTAGCCTGCAACTAGATATCCAGAGCATGCTCAAAGATAATAATGTTCATGTTGATGTTGATAATGATGAAGAAAAAGAATAACTAAAGCATTTTTCAAAATTTACAGTAGACCCTTTTCTCCCCAAACTTTTTTGACACATAGGATATAGGGAGTTATTTGTATAGGCAAATGACCCCCAATGACTCCCTATGACCCCCAATATAATATCCAAATTTTTTCATATGATGCCCAATATAAAATCCAAACCAAAATAGCTGTTTTGCAGGGCACCTGGGTGGCTCAGTCAGTTAAGCGTCCGACTTCGGCTCAGATCATGATCTCACGGTTCATGAGTTCAAGCCCCGCGTCCGTCTCTGAGCTGACAGCTCAGAGCCCGGAGCCTGCTTCAGATTCTGTGTCTCCTTCTCTTTCTGCTCTTCCCCCGCTCATGCTCTGTGTGTGTGTCTCTCTCTCAAAAACAAATAAATATTTAAAAATTTTTGAAAAAAAAACTATATAGCTGTTTTGCCAGTAAGTAAATGTTTTTAACATTCATTTATTTGTAAAGTCAGTAAGAAGGAAGATATTGAGAAAAAAACATAAAAATCTGAAATTGAAAGCTATTAGCAGTCTTGGTGTCCAGGTTTTGTTTTATTTTGGTTATAGAATATGAAGAAAATTTTGATGTACCCAAATAAATAGTAGACATCATAGGGTGAGGACTCTTTCATTTAACACCTGGTCTTGCCATTATCAGGATACACTTTAAACAGATGTGGCAAGAGAATCTATATTTCCAGATCTACAGACACTACCTTCTCTCTTCTCTCTCTCTCTCTCTCTCTCAGGCATACACATAAATACGCATTGTTACCTTGTTAACTTGGCAACACACATTAACACAATCAGTGGTTTCTGATGAGTTAATGCTTGGTATGTAACCCATTTGGATGCTTCATGCTGTGTTTTATTGCAGTTTTAAAATAGCTTAAAAATATATATCTTAAATGAAATTAAAATTAGATATTGCGGAACTGTTGTGATATCTGCACAGTTTTAAAACACCGAATTATATAATAATTGGGAATTAAACTTCATAGGACAGAATGAGGTGCTATAGAAGGTGAGAGAAGAAAGGTCGGTATGGGTTGTAGTTGGGGAAGGCTTCACAGAAGTAGGATTTGTTCCAGGACTGAAGGGACTAGTAAAAAATGAGCGGTAAATGTGAATACTCTATGTTCTAGGACATCCTTGATTTCCATTTACCTTCTCTAAGCCGTTATAAATGTATTTGCCAGGAAAGATGATCCATCTTTGATTTAAAATTTTTTTAATGTTTATTTACTTTGGGAGGGAGAGAGACAGAGTGTAAGCAGGGGAGGGGCACAGAGAGAGGGAGACACAGAATCTGAAGCAGCTTCCAGGCTCTGAGCTGTCAGCACAGAGCCTGATGCGGGGCTCGAATCCACGAGCTGTGAGATCATGACCTGAGCCAAAGTCGGACCCTTAAATGACTAAGCCACCTAGGTGCCCCTCATCTTTGATTTAAAAATGTAGCCTTGTTAAGTCATCAGAGAAACAAACTGATCAGAGCATGAGCAAAAATATGGAGGAGGTATCAGTTTACAACATCTTTGGGGAAACTAGGAATAGGTCCTTTCCTCCAGGCAATCATAGCTCCCTGCCATGTCTTACTCCTTGCTGAGCAGTGAGCAGTCTGGATTTCAGTTCCCACTTGCACCCTCAATCAAGTTTCCTTTGGCAGTGGACCCTATGAACAATCATACACTATAGCCCTAGCAGGAATGAATATGGTTAAGTAGGGGACAGTGAGAAGAGCTACCTGGCTAAAACACAGCAGTAGAGGGAAATGACTACAGGTAATTGGAGCAGAGTCAGGCCATGGAGGCCTTAAAAGCCAGGCAAAGAGAAGAATTTGGCTACAAAGCACTGTATTGAATGCTGCGATCAGTGGATCTTTTGCCCATTCTTCTTGGGCCAGACAGTTGCCTATACAAATAACTCCCTATATCCTATGTGTCAAATGTAAATGCACATACCAAGAGTCTTCTTTTTTATTTACATTTTCATTATAAAGACAAATACTATCCTTAACCAGTTTTTGCCTTTAGTTTTTTCCTCTATATACGATGCTCCTAAATCACCTCTTTTATCTTTCACCTGCTCAAGAAGTTGTAACATCACCTAGACACCTAGTCGATTAAAATTTCCTGTTTCTCCCCCAACTTCCCCAATCTCTCCCTACTGGACTGCCAGAAGAATTGAAGGCACAGTGGTCAAGTTGGAAGAAACCCATAGCTTTTTCTGGTTTGATGCCCGGTACCTGTTTGGAGTGTTCAGCCTGAGCTCTCCTGTCTTGAAGCCATGAGAGAAGCTTGAAGCTCCCACTCTCTCTCCCTAATGGCCATGAGAGCAAAAGGTGCTGACAGAGATTGCTGCTTCTTTGTCCAATGACTCCCAGTTTATCCCCTCCCAGTCAGAGTATTAGTCAGTGGGGAAAAGAGAGTTCTGCCATAAAACATTGTTCTTTAGAGCTAAATTAACAGCAGTTCCTTTGTCTATTTTGAAGGATCACTCAATGCATTTCTACAAGTCCATTTCTCTGTAAGTTTGGTTATGCCTTCCTGTATACCTGTGAGAGTATGTCTTTAATTAAGGTTTTTTTGTTTGTCAGGTTTTTTTTCTTTTTATTGTTAAGTGTCCATTACTGTTTTAAAAAACATTTTTGAAACAATCTCAGCATTACAGAAAAGTTTCAAGAATGGTACAAAAAAATTGTCCTTTAACATTTTGAGGGTAATGTGCCCATGTGATGCCACATAATTCCTTAATACTTCAGTGTACATTTCCTTCCAACAAAGATATTCTTGGAGCACCTGGGTGGCTCAATCAGTTAAACATCTGACTTCAGCTCAGGTCATGATCTCACGGTTCTTGAGTTTGAGTCCTGTATAGGGCTCCTTGCTGTCAGCGAAGAGCCTGCTTTGGATCCTTTGTCCCCTGCTCTGTTCCCCTCCCCTGCACATGCTCTATCTCTCTGTCTCTCAAAAATGAATAAACATTAAAAAAATATTCTCCTATATGACATTTTTCTATTTAAAAAGTTAATAACAAAACAAAAAATGCTTTATATAAAATATTACATAAAATAATATAATGAACATTCATAATCATGTAATGAACATAATATAATGAATATATGAGCATCACTCAGCTTAAGAAATAAAATATTACCAGTGCAATTGAAACCACCTGTGTATTACTCCCACAGGTCCGTGTCCATCATCTTGTTATATATCATTCATTCGTAACCTGGAATTTCTCTGTGGGTTTCAGGTGGGTCTATGAGTGCCCCAAAGTTGTATGTAAATTAGATATGTATGTACATTTTTCTGGGGCGAAAAAGTCTATAGCTTTGATGAGATCTACAGGGATAAAGGTAAACTGTATGCAAAGTGCTGTATTTCATGAAAGAATGGTCTACAGTTAGTGTACATCCTTTTCTGCCACTCATTTATTGTTTAGCCCTTTGTCTTCTGGGTTTCTTCCCAACCAACTCACTGAAATTAACTTCTTAAGAGTCACTTCTTAGTCACCAAAATTGAATTGCTTCTCTTCATTGAACTACCAGTAGCATCTTACTCTTGGTTCACATATCCTTCTAGGCTCTCTCCTTCTGCATCTTCCTTGACATTCTTCTGTCTCCTTTGAAAAATAACATTCAAAGTCTCATTCAAAAATTACATTTGAAAATTGTAATACCTACCTCATGTGGTTGGGAGTATTGACTATAATGTGCAGGAAGTAGCTGGTTGTTGTATGTGCTTCAACAAATGATAGCTATTATTGGCAGTTACTGTGGCACAGCTCATCATCTCCCAGCACCCCCATGTAAGGTGTCAGTAATGGACAGAGGTCATTTCAAGTAGACAGCCTGTAATTACCACCTTGGCTTCCTGCAGTGCTGTTCACTAGCCTAGTCATAGCCCCTATACCTATTAATAGTCCTGGTTAGGGCAGGATCAGTGAGCCTTAGAGTCTCCAGGAGAAAATAATTTAGATGGGGACTAGTTAGCCTTACATTACATAGGATATATTTTTAATTTCATTCTCCAAATTTCATAATGTTCTTCTCAGCCTGGTCACCTTTAAGGGCCTCAAATGGTGAAAAGGTAGTTCTTTCTTCCTTGTTTGTTCAGCTTTTTGCCCACTCTGCTACTGAATACACTGACAAATGAAGGTGCCAACTCTATTATGAAGGACACCTGCTGGCTTCAAACTGGCCTAGAGCCAGTTATTCTGGACAGGCCATTGAAGAGCCATATGACTTTCAGTCACTATTTACTTGGAACAGAATGAGAGGAAGGATTTATATTAAGTTGCCAGTCCCTTGAGCCTGCCCTGTCCTGAGTTGTCCTCTTTATTTTTCACGGCCACCATTAGCTGCCAGTAACAGTGACATGGTTCTGTTCATATCCATAATAGAACCTTGCAATATTTGAGGACACAAGCCTCCAAGAAGCACCAAGTCCCCTTAACTGAGGCTCATCTGCTGAAAGAAAAGCAGCCAAGCTATTTTTTTCCCTCTGTTAGGTAGAGTTTGACTTCATGACTGCCATCCCTTCAGTCAGGATAGGATGGGCTATGTTGCTATAGCAAATGACTCCCAACATCTCAGTGGCTTAAAATAGCAAAGGGTTAGTTTTTGTTTACACTGCATGTCCATCATGGGTCACATGAGGGACATTATGTAGTCTTCAACCTAGGACCCAGATGGAGCAGCCACCATCTGGAACACTGCTGATGGTTGCGGCAGAGGGAAAGAGAGCCCTGAAAGTCTCACTCTCCAGTCGGAATTAAATCTTATTTCTACATCTGACACATGTCACTGTTTTCATATATCATTGGTCAGCTTTGATAAAGGATCAATTGGAGGCCAGAAAGTGCAATCCTACCATGTGCCCTGAAGGTGGAGAACTGGAAATACTCAGTCACCCCATTATTTAATGTGCCCTGTCGAAATACATCACTGGTCTCTCAAGCCCTGTCCTTTTTTCCTGGGATCATCTTGCTAAGTTGCTTTCTTTCAACTTCAGTCATTCTTGTTTTCTTGCTTCTGTAGAAACCAAGCTACTTGATAATTATTGTCCATACTGTAGGCTGTGTTGTTTAATGCAAGGTGTTTCTCCCCCCAACCTTGATTTGAATTCCTTCAGCCTTTTTGGTGTTCCTATAGTTTGTGCTGCAGTGATATACAAAGTTGTTGACCTAGAATGGTTGTTTCAATAAAATGCTCTTTTGGACTCTTCTTCACCTCCTGCTGTTTACTTTTATAGTCAAAGAACAGCTATAATTTTGTGCTCCTCTGACCATAAAGATGAGGTTAAATGACTTGCCCAAGGGTATGTAGTTAGTTGGTATTAGAGGAGCCTGAACTAGAACTCACGTTTTCTGACTCAGAGTCTGTTTTCTTTTTATTACACCAGGTCCTATTATAAAGAAAGTTGTATAACTGGCTGCTGTGTAATTTACTCCCAAAGATGACTGGTAACAACAGAATCTGGCCTTTAATCTTGAACAAAAGGAATTTTCCATTTAAATGTCTCCTTTTGAGTATTTTGATGAATTCCATGTCATAAAATCAGATTCCTGGGATTCCTATGCCAATGAATGTGTATTCTTTCTTGAAGCAAACAAATAACTGGCCCTGAATAAATCAATGACATGATCCCCACTATCTGCAAGATTCAAACATATAAGGACTTTCACCACCCCTGCTGCATCCCAATGTAGAATAAGCCATTGTATATATTGTGTTATTACAAGTTGGTTTCTTACAAGTATTCAGAATGGGAGACAACGTTCAAGGATTAAAACTACAAATTGCATCAAAAGTCTAGTGAGAACATTACTGCATATGCTGTATCAGCCTGTCTCAATTTGTAATTCATTTTTGTGTGAACTGCTGTGGTCTCTTCTCATACAGAGTTTGCTCTAAAGCTCTTCAGTGATGCTTCATGTCTTAACGAAATTTGCTATTGCTAATGGCTTAAGAAAAGGTCCTAGCCAATGGGACTATCCCTAAAAATCATAGATAATAAAGGAGACATCTCTAATATAAAGACAAATCTTAATACACAGGCACAGAGGTCTCGTGAAGATATCAACCAAATATTACATGGGTAGCCTGGAGTATACGCAGGTACCACAAACCTCTACCTGGGCTTAGTATAGGCCCCATTACTTAATACACCATTAAGTCTTTATAGAGATTCAATAGTATACATTGTAGGTTACAAAGAAAGAACCTTTTTAAAGAATGCCACACAGAACCCATTAGAATGATGTTCTGAATAGTTCCAATACTTTGTCTTCTGGCATCAGGTGTTCTTGATTACTCTTCTGACACTAAAACCCGAGATGATTGTCACATATAGAAGCATAAGGCTAGATATTGGAGGACAGTGGCCAGTAGTGCAAACTTAAAGCCAATTTCATTTATGGGATATCGTGGTTATAGACTATCTTCCTTAATATTTCTTTACAGTGTTTTGTTGTAGTCATTTAGCTAACAGGTCCATTTTCCTTGTGGGAAATTTCATACATGAACACAGCAGAGAAAACAGTATATATAATATGACTCCGTGTTCTTATCACCCACCTTCAACAGTTATCAACCTATGCAAATATACTATGAGACCATTATGAGGATTACCATAACCATTTGCATATCATGGCTATGAACTGTTTTTAAATGCTTTTCACTTTTTATGGCAACTGTAAGTATAAAAGGTATTTACATAAAGGAAATTTATTCACACCGCTAGAAAATGATATGCAAAATATTTATGTCACCAGAATAGCTCAACCACAGATATTATCAACCAGTTTCCTAAGAAACTTTTAGATCTCTCTTACCACAACTTCATTATTAACGTATAGCAATGGAACAAATTTCTTTGTGTTAATTTTGTGTCCTGCAACTTTACTGAATTCATTTATCAGTTCTAGTAGCTTTTTGGTCTTTACTGTTTTCTATATATAGTATCATGTCATCTGCAAATAGTGAAAGTTTGACTTCTTCCTTACCAACTTAGATGCTTTTACTTCTTTTTCTTTTTTGATTGTTGTGGTTAAGACTTCCAGTACTATGTTGAATGAATGGGTAAAGAAGATGTGGTGTGTGTGTGTGTGTGTGTATGTGTGTGTGTGTGTGTGTGTATACACATATATACATACTATGGAATATTATTTAGCCACAAAAAAGGATGAAATCTTGCCCTTTGCAACAGCATGAATAGATCTAGAGGGTATAGTGCTGAGTGAAATAAGTCAGTCAGAGAAAGACAAACATCTTATGATTTCACTCATATGTGGAGTTTAAGAAAGAATAAAAATGAACAAATTAAAAAAGAGATAAAAAAATAACTAGACTTTCTTAAGTACAGAGAACAAGCTGGTGGTTGCCAGAGAGTAGGTTGGCAGGCGGATGAAATGTATAAAGGGGATGAAGTGTATACTTATCTTGATGAGCACTGAGTAATGTATAGAATTGTTGAATCATTATATTGTATACCTGAAACTAATATAACACTGTATGTTAACTATACTTGAACTTACCAAAGAAAGAAATTCTTAGACCTAACATCTTTCTATTAGGATCTATCCATTATATCAAATTACTTGAAAGCTAAAAAAGTACTGTTGCTTTGCATATTGTGGTCTATTAACCTTTGGGTGTCAGCAAATGTATTCTTGGGGATCTAGAAATTCTTACATTTAAGAAACATTCTTCTAATATCAAAATGGTAGTAATCCTTCTGCATGTTCACTCTGATAGTCGTGCTGAATTCATTTACCAGCACTTGCCTTTTAAAATGGCAATGCATTATCAGAAGGTTTTTTTTTTAATCAAATAAGATTTAACTTTATTATGTAAGTGTTTCTCAAATAGATCCATGAATCCATTCTAGAGTTCCTGGGCATTCTGAAGAATGAGAAATACCACTCTAAGGGAAGGACATAGGAAAATTTGAGAGTTTTAGCAAACAAGTTGCCATGGAAACAAATGCATAGGCCCTGAGGTTTATGCTAGCTGTGCCCTTAGTGAACAGAATGTGGACCTTCTGGTGGAGCAAAAAACTTTCCAAAGAACATGAGGTTGAAAAGTTAGTGGTGGAAAATAAGATTCGAAAGGTATATTGGTACTGGATTATTTGAATCAAAACGTAACACTTTTCCTTAAGGTTGAAGAGTTTTCACTTTTATATTTTCCATCAATGTGATACTATTTCATATGAGATTAGGAATGTTATAAATGTGGATTCTATAGACTTGGTATGTTTGGTAGGAGAATATTTTGGAAGTCATTTGCTACTCTATGTGCAGTGTGGAAGCCTGCTTCAAAATCTAGGTAGGATTCTGTACTGGGTTTTAATATTGTGTAAGTAAGATAGTATTCTCTTTATTTTGTCTCCATGAATAATCATTGAAACTGGCAACAATGGGGGTGCCTGGGTGGCTCAGTCAGTTGGGCGTCTCACGTCAGCTCAAGTCATGATCTCATGGCTCTTGAGTTCAAACCCTGGCATCGGGCTCTGTGCTGACAGCCCAGAGCCTGAAACCTACCTCGGATTCTGTGTCTCCCTCTCTCTCTGTCCCTTCCCTGCTCATGCTCTGTCTCTCTCCCTCCAAATAAATGTTTAAAAATTAAAAGAAAAGAAATTGACAACAATGAAGGCTTTAGTCCTTTTTTGTCATCCAGAACTGAACATTATTTTAATTTTATACCTATCTTACATGGAGCAATAATCTGCTGGATGGAGGACTCCCCTCTGCTGACACACAGGTTATTTAATTTTTTTTAATGTTTATTTATTTTTGAGAGTGAGAGAGAGACAGAGTGTGAGAGGGGGAAGAGCAGAGAGAAAGAGGGAGACACAGAATCCGATGCAGGGTCCAGACTCTGAGCTGTCAGCACAGAGCCTGACGCAGGGCTTGAACCCACGGACCGTGAGATCATGACCCGAACTGAAGATGGACAACCAACCAACTGAGCCACCCAGGCGCCCCTGACACACAGGTTAGTTAGAGGCAGTCAGAGGATTCTAAGCAGGCTTCAGGATGGAAACTTACTAGTGCTTTCATTTCTCACTACAGAACTCTTAAAAACAAGAACATAGCGTAAGGTATTGTATGCAAATGCCTACTACTACTTATAATATGGTAACAATGGCAAAATGAAGATGATAATAGCATATGCCAGTCATTGTACTAATAACCTTATTTCCAATTTTATTTCATCCTTACAACAACCCAAAGGCAGTAGGGTGGTAGGATTCTCCTTCTTTGCTTGAGGTACTGTTGACATCAGGTAACGTACACTAATGGAAGGCCCTAGAGCTCATGTGTTTGTGTTTCATACGGGCAGTTTCTCCTTACTCATCTTCCAGTGTGGGTGTGCCACCACTATAATTCTCATTCCCATATCACAACATGAGCCCTTCATCAGCATCTAATATTCATATGCAGTTAACCAAATCTCTTTTATGTGTGCTACCTCATTTGATCTTGGCAAGAACACTATGAAATAGGAAAGGAAAATTTTGGAGAGTGTTACATTCATTTCAGATGAAAAAATGGAGGCTCAGGTCTGTGTAATTTGCTCAAGTTTAAGTCTTGGTCACATTACCTTCTGCTACTGTTATATATATATATATATATATATATATATATATATATATATATTCAATTTGACCTTCAACTCCTTTCAAACTGTTAAAAGTATATTCATATATATATATATATATATATATATATATATATATATTCAATTTGACCTTCAACTCCTTTCAAACTGTTAAAAGTATATTCATATATATATATATATATATATATATATATATACATATATATAAGAAGGAGAAAGAAACTAACCTTCATTTACTATATCCTTCACAGCATGATGTCAGGCATACAACAGGCACTTAATAAATGCCTGTTGACTTGACTTGTTAGATTTTATATTTAAATGGAGGAAGGGATAGGAGAATAAAATAAATTTTAGGTAAGGCTTGCTATTAGTATGTGGCTGCTTATTAAGCTGAATAATCTCTAAATATTCCTAGGAACTACCTACTACACAAGGGTTCCAAATATTTTACCTGACATTTATTATACTCTGTCTAAAATCAGACAGTTATAGATTCATCCCTTTGGCCACTGATACTCCTAAACATTATCTTAATATATATCTAGAAAGTATAAGTCATTTACATATTAGTACAAAAAAATTTTTTTTTAATCTTCGCTGAGGATTTGGCTAGAGTAGTTTTGAAAGACCATTTTGGAGCAAGGATCACTACTGGGGAGAGCTGTGAGAAGTGTATTAGGATTGTTTATTATTTAGTATGACAACAATAACCAATACTTGTTTAGAATAAACTGTGTGCCAGACTCTGTGCCTTAATTACTATTATTATCTCATTTTACAAATGAGATACTGAGATTCAGAAAAGTTGAATAACTTGCTAAGGGTCATAATGCTAGCAAGTGGAAGAACTGGGATTTAAACTGGGATTTAAAAGAACTGGGAATCTTAAACTAAGATTACAAATCTGCCATTCGTAATCATTACTCTGCACTACCTAATCAGTGGGAATAAAGAAAGGCAGAGAAGAAGAATGGAAAAGGATATATAAATGGTTGCTAGGAAGATACCCAAGCCAAATATTTACTAAAGTCACAATGGAGACTGCAAATCTGTGGACTTAAGTCCTGTAGCAGGTATTTTGGCCTAGATTCCTGTAGGTAATCACCTTCCTTTCCTTCAGCATTACTGGCTACTTTGCCTTTATTTGTGATTATTTGGTTACCCTCTTTGGTCTTCACAGTTGTTTCTCAAGTGGATCCTGAACAATATAGTCAGATCTCCTTTGTAGAAGTCTTAACTCCAATGTGCAGCTCAAAATGTGTTACTTATAAATTCTCATCATGCAGGGCTACCAGGAGCAATGAATAATAATATGTAACGAAAGTTGCTTTTTGCAACTAGTAAATTGACAGGTTGATCCTTCTTTCAGAGTGAACTTGAAGCAACCCATTCTCACAGACTGGAATGATGACTAATAATGATGGCATTACCTTTACACTTCTGATAAGGGCTTGCATATGTTATCTGATTTGAGCTATTCACCAGTTATATGACATAGGTAGAGATTATTACACCCATTTTATAGCTAAAAGGGACTGAGGCTTATTGATTTTAAGTGGTCATCTGGGTGATAGGCAGAAAATCCATTTACAGAGCCACAACCCAAATCCAGTGGTCTTCCAACAATCCCACATTGTTTGCTTTTCTGCCCATCCCATGACCTGATACATCCCATTTCACAAAAAGATCTATTTTATTGCAAACCCCTCTGTGAACAAAATAAATGGTACAGTCCTAGAGTAGTCAGTTGGAGTGGCTGAGGGGAGAGCTCATATGGGACAAAGGTAATCAGGAAAGTTTCCTTGGATGAAAGGAAATTTGAGTTGTAGCATGGTTTATCAAGTTACTTCCTTCTTTGATAAATCCTGTAGGTGGGAAAGAAATGTTTCCCTGATTCTAAATGGATGGGGTATAGGTATGCGCTGATAGGGAACAGTGAATGTGTTGAGTGTGTTGGGGGTAATGTTTGTAGACCTTTCAAAAGTAGGTTTACATGGGGCGCCTGAGTGGCTAGGTTGGTTAAGTGTCCGACTTCAGCTCAGGTCATGATCTCATGGTGGCTCTTGAGTTTGAGCCCCGCGTTGGGCTCTGTGCTAACAACTGAGAGCCTAGAGCCTGCTTTGGATTCTGTGTGTCGCTCTCTCCCTATGCTCCCCTCTCCTGCTCTGTCTCTCTCTCTCTCAAAAATAAATAAACATTAAAAATTTTTTTAAATAGGTTTACATGAAATGAAGTAGTTGGAGAGAGGAGAAATCCTACTCATGTGCAAAGATCCATCAAATTGCACTGCTTCTTCAAAGCATACTATAACCATTCTGACCTCCATTAATCTTTCTTTTCTCAGAAATTCTCTAATAACTGTAGTCTAGACAAAAGATTACAAACTGGTGAGCCATGGTTCAAATCTGGTTCAAAGACATGTCTTATTTTCACCAGCACTGCTGTATGCTACTTGTAGGATTTTATTTGCTTTCTTGGAGAGAAGGGCATACTTTTGAGACTACAGGCTTTTCATAACACCCTCCCTATCCAATAAGGCCCTCCAGATGCTCTGGTATGATGAAATGCAACTATAGTGGGATATTCAGATGTCAGCAGTTCATAGCTAAGGACACGTGTGGTTCATTGAGCAAGATAACCCTCTTCTTCTTCAGCATGGATGTAGAATACATTTGGGAATGGTCTCAGCATTAGTGTCTTCCCAACTGGAGAGAAAATAGAAAGTGGCACCAAGCTTTCTGAGAGATTAGATCACTGTCCTATTATATTTCTTTCTGCCTCAGAGCATTTTCCACTGAAATTGATTAAAGTCTTGTAGTTAACAGGCAGATTGAATATAATCTTTCCCTCCTCAACCTATTAGTCACTGACTACTGAGCATAACTCTGAGAGTTTTGATTAGAGAGTTCTATTAAAAAACATCATACACTGCATTTTCCATGTCTCTATGAATTTCCCTTTGCTCTGTACGATCGCCATAGACTTAACCCTCAACCCATGTGTTTTGTAGCAAATGAGATGGGGAGAGCATGAAACCTTTAATTAGTGTCTCTTAAGAATGTGATGGTTCTGAACAGCTTTGCACAGATGAGAACCACTAGATACTACCCAAACTGTTCCTGAAAACCAGTAGTAATAGATGTTAACTCCTATGTTGCCTTTAGTCTTTGTGAACCTCTAGAGTACAATGGACCTAGGCTGGAAAACCAGTTCTGACTGGACTATACAGAAACCAGGAAAAGTCAGTGCGTCCTATTTCTAGAAAAACCGTGGAAACTGCCTAAATGTTGCTAGCAGCATGGCAGGTCAGGTTATCTCTTCCCTTTTGGGATCCTGCAGACCATGCTAAATCAGCTCAGATGGACCAGATTGACCCTAGCTTCTGGTGTTATGATTAACTTTGTAAGGCAGGCAATCCAGTGACTCATTTCCCTCAAATAGATAATTTTTTTTCTTTTAAAATGTGTTAAAATGAAATCTATCATCTTTTTGCACCTGAATTTTAACATGAATACTTTCATTTGGAGATTAATTTTGTGTGGGATTGTGGTGCTGACTCTCTAACATGATGATCCCCAAATAAATCCTTTTACCTTGTATTACCTTAATGGATGCAGCAATCTTCCTATGTGCCATTAAGGCTACTAAACATTCCAAGTGTATAATCTACTCTTGTAAATTCCACAGTAAGGTGTTACCAACCTTCAGCTATCCCCAAATGAGAACAAATGAGTCAAATAAGAGACTGCCCAGCAATGATAAACAAGACCTTTCAAAAGAAAGTCACTTTCTTAGCTTTGATTATTTGGCATGCATACCCCAAATCAATTTCACAGGACTCCAGGCTGGATGGACTTTTTGACTGTGCCAGAATTGTGTTGAATTAGCTGTAACACGAAATTCAATGTGCCATTTCCTGCATCAGGGAACTGCCTCTGTTATGCAGCGGTGGTTTGACTAACAGGTGTGTAACCACTTGAACCATTATGTGCTGCCTGTCAGAAACCCAGAACTTTCCTAAGTCAACTGGGCTCCCTTTTCATTTGGTGGAGTTGGTCCCTGAGGTGGTTGGGTGCCAGAAGGTCACAGGAAAGGCAAAGGTATTTAGCACTTTTGTCAAATTAGTGAGGATAAGGGTGGGGTGGAGTGATTCCCCCCCACCCCAAACCGGCCCCTCAAATGGCACATGATGATGATGATGCCTGACCTCTCACCTCTGCTTCCTCCTTCCTTCTGAATTTATGGCAGTCCTAGATTTAGTAGAGTGCTCCTTCACACAATAGGCTTAAGACATGTTAAGCAGTGAGAACGTTATCTCTGTTTTCAAATTTCCAGGGAGAGAGACAGAGAAACTCTGGCCCATGTGCTGTACTGCATCTGATATTTCCGAGAGAATATAAATCTTTGTTTTACCTTATGTTGTGCCAGATCATCTAATATAATTAGAATCAGCAGTAATAAACCAGTATTTACATACAATAGTTGTTTGGGAAAATGAGATAAGCCTACAAATCCACTGATCGACAGCATCTCTCACTCCTTTTACTGGGCAGGCATTTTGGATAGGCCCCAGAACACATTTCCTGCTTTTCTATTAAAACAAACACTAATGTTATTCCTGTGAGTCTTTTCTTTTTCCCTGATAAGGCTTATCTCCTGCTCCTCTTCATTAAGATCTAGGTATGCTTTTGTGAAAATGCCTATTTTAGCATGTGAAATGCAGCCCTCCAGCCCAGCAGGCACTCCTATTGCCTCCCTTGCATGGGCTCCAGAAGTCTCTCTTCCTTTCCTCTGATTCCCTCCACCACTATTGTCAACATTGAGTATCTCCTCCCTTCAAACAGCAGTAGAAGGGAAAACATGAAACTAAAGAGGTGCACTTGAAATGTCCATAGCTTTTAAAATAAAAATGCTCTAGGGGCCCCACCTGGGTGACTCAGTTGGTTAAGCGTCCATCTTCAGCTCAGGTCATGATCTCACGGCTTTTGAGTTCAAGCCCTGCATCAGGTTCTGTGCTGATACCTCAGAGCCTGAAGCCTGCTTGAGATTCTGTGTCTCCCTCTCTCTCTGCCCCTCCCCTGCTTGCGCTCTGTCTCTCTCTCTCTTAAAAATAAATACACATTGGGGCGCCTGGGTGGCGTAGTCGGTTAAGCGTCCGACTTCAGCCAGGTCACGATCTCGCGGTCCGTGAGTTCGAGCCCCGCGTCAGGCTCTGGGCTGATGGCTCGGAGCCTGGAGCCTGTTTCCGATTCTGTGTCTCCCTCTCTCTCTGCCCCTCCCCCGTTCATGCTCTGTCTCTCTCTGTCCCAAAAATAAATAAAAAACGTTAAAAAATAAATAAATAAATAAATAAATACACATTAAAAAATTATAAAAAATAAAATTAAATTAAATAAAAATACTCTAAGCATCTACCTTGGCATGTGCAGGTGCCCTAGAGGTACAAGTCTCAGATACTTACAGTAGGAAAGCAGTTGAAATACATTTCACTCTGTTTTTCCTGCTGTTCAGTGAGAGTATCCTGGATAAATGAAATCCATAAATGGCCTAGTACCATTATCTAACCCTTTGTTTCAAGGAAATAGGGGCAATGGATACTCATTGGGTACCAATTGGAAGACTTTTGGCCTTGCTGCTTATGGCCTCAGTTGATTCACTTCATCTCTTCCGGAGTTGCTTCCTTTGCAAAATGGTGATAACAGTATCTGCCCCCACACTTCACAAAGTTGTACACAAGTTCTCACATATAATGGATGTGTATGCAAGGCTCCACAGAACTTTAAAGTGATATTATTTCAGACACCTCCCATCCCTATCTCGGAGGAGATGAAATTGCCTACCATTTCCTATCAACTGGCAGCTAGAAGAAATTAAAGGGTAGACTTATTATAATCATCAATCTTTTCTGTAGCTTTATTATATTTTTAAGGCTCTGTCCACTTGCCAAGTGAAAGGTACCTCCTCCGAAAGACTTTATGATCCTGGTATGTAATTATGATTTACTGGCAAGATTTTTTAAGAGAATATATTTACTAGTGCCTGCCTTGGCCCACCCTTGGGCTTATCTTTCTTGTGCATTAATCACCATATTGAAGCGCAGTTTCTTTATTTTTCATCTACCTTTGCTCTGCCCAAATGCTTCATCTTGGCAGGTGTTGATTGTTTTACCCTCTGACAGTCCCCCCCACTTTTTAGTATGAGTTGATGTCTAGACAGATAACAGTTATGAAAAATTTGGGAAATGATTGTTGTCCTAGGTGGGCTGGCATATGGTTTGTTTAGGAGAAAACATTCTCTGTTTAAGCTTTAAAAAAGCACATCTCAGTTGTCATTCATACAAGATGGAAATTGAGTTTTTGGTGCAAATGTCACTTGAGAAATGGAAATACAGGGTGGAAAAGTGATATTGATGGCCAGAGTCTTGCTGCGGAGGGTCCAAAGCAAGCCTTTGTTCACCATAAAATGGTGATAATCAGTTGTTGAAGAAATACTTATTGATCAATTATATTAATTATGCACGTATTCAGAACCTTCAGAGAACATGCTGATCACTTCCGAAACGCCCTCAGACATACTGCTTGGCAGCCACTTGGGAAACTCTGTCCTTATTTTTAATTTCTCACCTTCTCCAAGGATCTCTCTTCTGGATGATCAAAGGAGGATCCTGGAGAAGACTTCAAGGGACAAGTCTGGAATAAGCTGCTTGAGATACGCAGAAAAGTTGATCATGCCCAAGTCAGGGAAAACATTGTTGGGGGAAATCTCATTAGCCATTCAGTGAAAGAATGAAGATCATTCTCCACCCTGGATCATATAGTGCCACTATTATCCTTAAGAGGGGCATAGCTTTCAGCAAGAAATTTGGTATTCAACCCATTTTCTGCCTGATGCCTTGCCAACTTTTCCTACTACTTTTGAGGGGCTTAAGTTGAAGAAAGCAGCATAATGGAGTTTTTATATAGCTGGCTGGGGGGCAGCAGCTGTTTGCCATACCGGTTAAAAGCAGACGAGGTAGTAGTGCTGGACAGACCTGAGTTCCACTCCAGCTCTTCCTCTTCCTAGCAGTGTGACCTTACACCAGTGATTTAGCCCCTTCAAGCTTACCCAAGCCTGCATCTTTGCACTGGTAAAATAGAGATAATAATAGTACCCATGTACTAGGATTGTTTTTAAGAATAGATGAGATAATGCATGAAATCACTTAGCATAGTAATCACTTGATTACTGCTGGTAGTTGTTCCCAATGTCATAATTTCATTATCATTATTATTATAATATATAATAACTTCCTATCTTTGTGGTTATGGAGGGTCTCTGGGAAGCTCTGTTAGCCACAGCTTAAGAACAGCTGCTAGATTCCTCTCCTCACACACTCTGGCCAAGTTGCTTCTACCCAAGGTAAATTATGCCTTCTGTGAGTACAGACTGCTTAAAAGGTGGGCATTGCAACCACAAGGTTCCCAGCTATGGAGACCAAACATCCTGAACATTTCAGTTAGGCTGCATCTCTTCTTAATTCCCAAAGTCCAGTCCTTAAATGGTCTAGACCAGTGGTTTTCAAAACTTTTTAACAAAAACTTCCTCCATCTTTCCCCAACTGAAATCATACAAAGAATCATAATATATAAAAGATACAAATATAGCATTCTATTCATATGGAATTTTTCATAGGTTCATATTTATGGTATTTGTACAGTTAACCCTTGAACAACATGGAGGTTAGGGGAGCCGATTCCCTGCACAGTGAAAAGCCATGTGTAACTTTTGACTCATCAAAAAACTAACCACTAATAGCCTACTGTTGACTGGAAGCCTTACTGATAACATAAATGGTGATTGACACAGATTTTGTGTGTTGTATGTACTTTATACTATATTCTTACAATAGAAGAAACTAGAAAAAAAAGTTATTAAGAAAATCATAAGGAAGAGAAAATACATTTGCGGTACTGTACTATATTTATAAAAATATATGTGCATAAGTGGACCCATGCAGTTGAAAACTGTCTTGTTTAAGGATCAACTGTATATTATTTTCAGTGCACAAAATGAAACTGTTGCTAAGAATGACAATTATAGTCTTTTATCAGTGTCTATAATACAGTTTGTTTTTGCATTTTGTTTTCTGTGCAGTAGTATTTAAAACATAAAGTTCACAGAGATGTAGTAATTGCAAATGGCTGCAGGTTTTGTTTGTTTTAGTAATTGATCCAGAAGCTTAAAAGAATATTAATAGAAAAGATTTGTGTGGCCTTGTATAAGCTACTTATCTTCCCTGAGCCTTGGTTTCCTTATTTGTATAATAGTACCTATCTCAAAGGGTGATGTGGGTTAAATAAGACGTTGTATATAAAGTTTTTGCAGGATTTTGTAGGCTTTTCACAATGCCTGGCACATGATAAGCAATGAAGAAATACTAACTTGCACTATCATGATCACTACCATCACCACCAGCAGAGGCAACAACATCTGTTCGAATTCCTTAAACCACACAGCAATAGAATTAGTCAGTAGATTCCTTAGCTCATCGCTGTTGGGTGGGAATCACTTTTTCAAATGAATCTTATAACGTTAGTTGTAAAATGCTTAGTAAAATGCTTAGTCTTAAATGCTCATCTCTGTCAGGTACTAACATTAGGTCCTGAAGTACACAATTTGGAAACCACTGATATAGATGTCTGCCTCAGTTTCTGCAAAGTCCTTGCCTGGCAGATTATGAGCTCTTTGACAGGTCTATATTTTATTTATTTGTATATTCTTTGCAGTGTCTGGGACAACAAATGTTCAAAAACTATTTCATGGATTATATCCAAGTTCTCTAGATTTTAAAGAAATTTTCCATCGTCTCTAACCACCTTTCCATGTAAAAGTAGAATTTCTTCTCACCACCCTCACTGTTTTTCCAACATTGCTGTAAATTTTTTTTCCTGTCTCCTGAATTGAAGGTCTCAACCTTTTTGTAGGTAAAGAGTTCCCCAGTTTCTCAGCTAGAAGCTCCAGATTTTGAAGGCGTAAAATCCTCTAAATAAGGAAAGCAAGGTACTACTATTCAACAGTCACTAAAAGGTCACTGGCCCACCTTCTCAAATCACTGTTTGGGGCCCACCTGAGATTAATTCAGCATTAATCTCTCACGGGAGAGGCAAAAACATTTTATTTTAGACTTGACAGTTTCTAGTTACAAAAGTTTCTTCTAGCAGTCATAGCAAAGCCATTAATTACATATAATTTGCTCCCAGAATTTAAGTGTCTTGTGGTAAAATCACAAATGCCATAAAGCCTTGAAAGTTGTGTATTAATACAACCTATTCTTATGATCCAGCAGGCAAATTTAGATTGACATGCTTAGAGTTAGAGAAGTCCTGCCTTTCTGCCTCCCTTCCTTCCTCCCTTCCACAAACATTGTATAACCGCACCACTACTATGACCATCAGTCCTCACTCTAGGAGTTAAGAGTCTAGTAGGAGAGACAGATACACAAACAGATTTACTTTACAGTTATTGCATGACATTCTAATTGAGATATGAAAGGATATTGTAAAAGCACAAAGGAGGGAAGTATCTAAAGCAGCCTTGATAGGACATCCTGAAAGATAGAGAGCACTTTCCCAGGGACAGGGGTGAAGACAAAAAGAAAGACTACTTAAGGCAGAGGTTGCTGCCCTGCGTATGAAACCAGGGCAAGAACCATCATGGTGTGTTTGGAAAACGTCAAGCAGTTTGATGTTAGAGAAACATAATGTACCAGGTAGAAATCAATGCAAACCAAAGCCAGAATAAGCAGGCACAAGAACAAGAAGGACCTTGGATAACATAAGCCTGAAAAGTATCATGTAAATGATAGTGATCTACTAGAAGATTCTAGTATAAGGGTGGACACTGGGAGACCCATAGAATGGTTTGATGATGATTTTTCCAAATAGTCCAGTGAATAAGAGGTGATAAGGGCAGGAAATAGGGTGAGGATTATAGCAATGGAGGGGGAAAACAGATTCAAGAGATACTTAAGAGATAAAATTGGCAGGATTTGGGGATTTAGTGCACATGGGTTCAGAAAAGGGGGAATTATTATGGAAAACTCCTGTCCTGGTATCAAGCTTAGTGACGATGATGACTGATATGGACAACATGGTAAGAAGAAGACAGGAGGAACTCAACTTGGCCATCAGTTTAGAAATTTGAGATGACCAACCTCCCTTGGTCTATGCAAGTGTAGATAACCATAAAACAGTTGGAAATACTAGTAGAGGATTGGGCTAGATATAGATACAGGAAATACTTGGTAGAGGATTAGGCTAGATATAGATATAGGAATGATGGATATTTTTGATAATGGTTGAAACTATGGTAATAGATGAATTTAATTAAGGGGAACATGTGGAATAAAAAGAACAGAAATCTAAGAATAGAAGCCGGGTACAACACCACTATTTAACAAATATTTCTTGAGTATCTATGCTAAATATGGGAGGAATGTCTATGCTAAATATAAAGTGCCTTGACCTCAAGCACTTAACAACCCAGTTAAAGATGAAACCAAGGGTGCCTGGGTGGCTCAGTCAGTTAAGCGTCAGATTCTTGGTTTTGGCTCAGGTCATGATCTCATGGGTTCATGAGTTCGAGCCCTTGCATCAGTCTCCACATGCTGACAGTGCAGAGCCTGCTTGGGATTCTCTCTCTTTCCCTCTCTGTCTGCCCCTCCCATTCTCTCTCTCTCTCTCTCTCTCCCTCAAAATAAATAAATAAATTTTAAAAAATGATACTGAATTTCAAACTGTTCCTCAAAGTATCAAGATTCTGTGGAGCTACCATCCCTGCAGGCTACTGCATGGGGCAAGGAAAAGGCAGAGCAGCCCTCTCACTCATACTAGAACATGCTTCCCTAGAAACATGTTCAACTTCTCTATGTATGTGTGTGTACACGTGTGTGTGTATTTTTTTCTCAATGTTAGGTTGGCTTGGGTGGTGGTGGGTGAAGAGAACCCTACTGTTAAAAAAGAAAGTTGGCAATCACCTCTGTAAAGAACTGATTTAAATGTAATCAAAACCCAAAATATGTGAAATGAATATATGGTTCAAATGCTACTTTTGATGGAAAGGAAGGGATGTTATCAATGTTAAAAGATAGATGATTCATGGCTGCTGTTCAGTTCTATTTCATTCACTTCAGCATCATTAAATCATCACATATTGCTAAGTATGAAATAATATATGGGAAGGTGGAAGGCATATTTGTTAGGACATGCCTGCCAGATGAGGTATTGGGTACATGAGACGGGGCCAAATAATGTTGATTCTTAAATATTACACTATTGAATTTGGATATGATCAGATGAACAATTAGAAGCCATTGTTCTCCAGTGGGCTTCTGCCTTATGTCTGTTTTACAACGATCGGTTTAACCTTTTCACTCATCACATATGACACATGAGGTAAATTGACAGTTACCATTCCTCAATGATGAAATTTCCAGAAATTAAAACTTCTTCTGGAATGTTAGTCAATGTTTCTATTGAAAACCTGAGTAAAGGATAAACTGCATGTGCAGCTGATAGCTTCTGTCTCCTCTCCATCCCACTCCAGTAATTAACCAATAAGATGTATATCAGGTTTACAATTTATCAGTAGAGGAAATAAATCCCTGGAAATTGAACACTTAATCAGTGTTTTTAATTTTAACCATTCTGATAGGTATAAGGTAAAATCTCATTGTAGTTTTGATTTGTATTTCCCTGATGATGAGTGATGTTGAACATATTTTCATGTGTCTGTTAACCATCTGGATGTCTTCTTTGGAGAAATGTCTGTTCATGTCTTTTGCCCATTTTTAAATTGGATTATTTGGGGTTTTTTTTGGTGCTGAGTTGTGTAAGTTCCTTATATGTTTTGGATCCTAACCCTTTATTGGATCTGTCATTTGCAAATATCTTCTCTCATTCCATACATTGTCTTTTAGCTTTATAGTTCTTTGATAAGAACGCATTAATAAAGTTTTCATACATCGAAAGTGAAAGATGAAGTAGTTATTGACAAGTTTTTACTTTTGTGTATTAAAATAAGTTATAATTGGTCCCTTGAAAAATAAAATAAATGTGCTTATTCATTATTATTATTATTATCATGAAAGCTTCTAGGTTTCCCTCCATTTGTGCAAAACCTGTATTCTAGTCAACTTGGTTGTGAAACAAAATTTCATAGATCAGACATTGCAGCAGGTGTAGAGGGAGAACTTGAAGGGGGCCATGAGGACTAGGGTGGGAGGAAAATCTGCTTCCAGCAGCTGAAAAGGGAGACAACTTTTACTTGCTTGAATTTGATAAGGTTAGAACAAATAACTTTTATATGAATCTCTGCCAAGTCAAATATCCAGGTAAGGCATACAACATTTGTTGCTGATTTGTCAATTCTTTAAGTTTAATAATTCACACTAGGCTAAGGGAAGACAAGTTATGAATTTTAGAAGACTATTAGTGGCCCAGAATATAGTCGTTTGTAGTAGTCTATCTGAGCCCAAGAATCAAGGCATTTAATATAGTGTTTGGGCATAAAAATGTACATTGCCTAGACATTGCTGCTCCCAGCCATATGATGTAATCGACATACTGGGAGTATTCTGTAACCTAGAAACAATAAGACCCTGGATAAAATATAGTTTTATGCATTTCTTGGATCACAGAAAGTAAAGGCAGGTTCAAAGAACCATCTCAGATCCCCAAATTGAAAGAAATAAACCACCAACTAAAACAAGAGCTGGTATTGGGTTGCCTGGGTGGTTCAGTCAGTTAAGTGTCTGACTTCGGCTCAGGTCATGATTTCACGGTTTGTGCGTTCAAGCCCTGCATCAGGCTCTCTGCTGTCAGCACAGAGCCTGCTTCATATCCTCTGTCTCCCTGTCTCTCTACCCCTTCCCCGCTGGTTCTCTCTTTCTCAAAAATAAATAAATAAACTTAAAATAAGTAAATAAAAATAAATCAAGAGCTGGGAGTGAGAGCCAGAAGAAAGCCAGACATATGGAAATTGCTCTGTGTGAAAATACCTATAGTAGTTCTGCTTTCAGTTCACTAAGACTTGGAATAGCAGTAATATTGGGGACACAGAAAGTGGGGATCTGAAGCCGACATTAAAGCAGGGCACTTGAAGAGACCAAGGTGGTCCCAGATTAGTAGCATCATTCTTCCCCAGGAAAAGCAGACAAGAATACCCTTTGGAAAAACAACAACAACAACAACAATTTAGCCCTGCAATTATACATGTTATAGACAAGCATGTATGAGTTCACAGTAATCAAAGATCATCAAGCACTTGACAAAACAAGATACCATAAGCAAGAGTCAGCAGCAACAATAACACACAGATTTATATTCCCAAGGACTTCAGATATTCAGAATACCTATGTACGAAGTGTTTTTAAAAATTAAGTATATATCACAAAGATGAACAAGCAGTAAGAGACTATTAAGAGTTACCAGGAAATTTTGAAAAATAATTATATGGAAGTTTAAAAAATGAGCAATATATTTGTTGAAATAAGAAATACAGTGAATTGTTAAAAACATCTCAGAACACAGGTGAAGAGAAAATTGCTGAACTAGAAGAAAAATCAAGAAGAATTATCTACAATGGAGACTGAAATACAAGGAGTTGGAATATAAAAAATAAGAGATATGGAGTACAGAATGAGAACACTTATATCTGATTAGAGCCCCAGAAGACGAGAATAGAGGCAATTGAGGAGAGGTGCTATTTATAGATGTAGTCACTGAGAAGTTTCCAGAACTGATGAAGTACACAAATCTTCAAATTCAGGAAGCACAATATATACCAAACAGGATGAGACAGGTAGAGAGATAAAGAAATAGACTGAAAGATAGAGATAGGGAGAAAGAATCCTAGCCTACACACATGTAGTGAAACTTTAGAACACTATCAACAATAAAAAAAATCTTAAAAGCAAAAAGGCATATCATTTACAAAGTAGCTAAGTTAGACTGATAACAGGCTACTTATTAATCACAATGGAATGCAAAATTTAATGGTAATGTAGGAAGAAATTCACAAATTTAACATTTTAGAAGATTTCAAAACACCTCCCCAAATTATGGATCCTTAAAGCAGATAAAAAATTACAAAGCTATAGAACATTTGAATAACCTAATTAACAAGCTTGATACAATGAATATTTATGGAACATTGTACCCAGCAAGTAGAGAACACACATTCTTCTCAGGCATACATGGAACATATGTAAAAACTGACCATATATTGTGCCCTAAAGCAAATTATAACAGAATTCAAAGAAATTCATATCCACAGAACATGTTCTCTAGCCAGAGTGAAATTTAGTTAGAAGCCAATAACAAAAAAATAATTTTGTAATCCTCATACAGACATTAAAAACACATTAAAAAAAGAAATCATAATGTAAACATTAGAAGTAAATGATAATGAGAATTCTATACATCAAAACTGTGAGATGTAGTGAAAGATATACATAGAAGAAATTCTATAGTATTCAATGCTCATAATAAAAAATGAGAGACTGAACATTAATCATATAGGCATTCACCTTAAGAAGTTAGAAAAAGAAAAATAGAATAAATGCAAAAGTTTGAAGAAAATAAAAGTAGGATCAGAAATTAATGAAATACAACATAAACAGTCAGTGGAGAGCATCATTAAAATCAAAAGTTGGTTCTTTGAAAAGAATAATAAAACTGAAAAGCCTCTGGCAAGAAGAAAAGGTCACAAATAATCAATATGAGTAAAAAGAGGATATAACTACAGATACACTAGATATTAAAAATACAATAATAGGATGTTATAAGCAACTTTATGCCAATAAATATTGATCCAAATAAAATGGTCAAATTCCTAGAAGACTAATTATTTTAAAAATGAATTCTGTAGTTAAAATGTTACCAAATTTTCATGAAACAGATTATCCCAATCTGTCTACAAATCCTTTCAGAGAATAGAGAAACTTACCGTATCCCCCTACCCAACTCATTCTATGAGATCAGGATAACCTTTAGGAGAGAAAAAAAAAAAAGATAATGGCAATGAGAGAGGAAAATTACTGGATAGTTTCTTTCATGAACATAGATGTAAAGATCCTAAACAAAATATCAGGAAATTAAACCCATCAGGATATAAAAAAAGAAAAATCTCATGACATTTTCAACTGATTCCAGGAATGCAATAGTATTCCTGACATTAGGACATATATAAATGTAATTTACCATAATAATAAATTAAAGGAGAAGAAAAAAATATCTGCTGCCCTCAGTAGAGAGATTTTTGTACAATAGTATGTGGATAACTCCCTGACAATTCATTTGACCTCCATAGAAGTTTTTATATTTTTAGTTTATATTTTTATAAACATTTTTATATTTTAAAGTTTTTTAAGTTTATTTATTTATTTATTTAGAGAGAGAGAGAGAGAGAGAGAGAGAGCACAAGCTGGGGAAGGCCAAAGAGAAGGAGAGACAGAATGCCACACTGTGAGATCATGACCTGAGCCAAGATCAAGAGTAAAATGCTCAACCAACTGCACCACCCAGGTGCCCCAAATTTGAAACGTTTTTAAAGCAACAAGGAATAAACTTTATTTCTCAAATTTCTGTTTGGTTACTCTCTGTTAGCATGTAAATATTACTAATTTTATCTTATTTGAAAATAAAACTTAAAATTTCCAGATTACAAAATAATATATCTTTATTAAAGAAAGTAGGAAAATACTGAAAAGCATGAACAAGAAAAATGTGATCACTCATAATTCCACAATCCCCACCATTTTAGCATATATCCTTCCAATAGTTTTTGTGTATGTGTGTGCATTTGTAACTTACATGTATGTGATCTTACTGTACATACTACTTTGTTGTAACTTCTTATTTTCATTTACCAAAATTATGAATATTTTTCATATCATATCCCTAATGACTTTATATATAGTCTTGTAATGGCTATCTTATATCAAATGGTTATACCATAATGTATTCATGTACTCTCCTATGTGTATACATTTTAGGTTGTTTCCAATATAAATTCTTATGGTTGCTCTGATTAACGTTCTTTATAGCTGAGGCTTTATACTTATCTATAATTTTCCCTAGGATACATAACTGCAAGTAAAATTGCTAAGTCAAAGGATATGCACATTTCTAAAAGCTCAAGAAATTACCAATTTCAGACACATATCCAAGTATGTACATGAAGGTAACATCTCAAGTCAGGTTTGGGAGACAGTTGACTAATAAGTTTGAAAAAGTCTAATCTGTATTGCATACAATGCACCAGAATATATATGTGCCAGGTATAGTAAAGTTTTAAATGGAAGAGAGAAACACTGCCAAAATCCTAAAAGAGAATGTAGAGAAATATTCTCATAAGTATAAAAAGTAGGGGGTAAATACTGTTATAAAGATCTGAAAGCATAAAGGAAAATATTGATACATTTGAACACTTTCTAAACTTTTTGTGTCAAAAATATATCATGAAAAAGTTAGTAGACAAATGCCACGTACCAGAAAACATTTACATGTGCACAAGAAAAGCTTAATTTATCACTACGTAATGAGTTAAAGACTACCTATTGTTTATATGTAAGTGCATGTATGTATGTGTGTGTGTGTATAAATATAAACATACACACACATACTTGCTTGTGTCTTTTTCAATAAAGAGAAGTCAGATCTTTCTTGGGAGCTGGAAAAGAGATTTTTTGAGACCAAAATGAAAATTACAAAAGGTTTTTTTACTCTGACGTTCTGGTGAAGTGAGGCATAGGCATTTCACCCTGCTATACTTGAAGCCCAGATAGAAGGCATATTCCTTTCATCATTGCTTCTTCATTGCTCCAGTCTTGAGCTAAGGGCAAATATAAGTGAGCCATGAAAATCTGGGAGTGACTATTTAAATGCTGATAATCTATTCCAAGCTAAGATGAGCAATGAGACAGTACCACCTGTATATAATTTGTATGGCCAAAGTCTTTATACACTGTAAAAGAGAAGTCTTATATTTTAAGGCACTCTGAAGGAGAAAGGAGAGGGAAGAGAAGAGAAGAGAAGAGGAGGGAAGAGAAGAGAAGAGAAGAGAAGAGAAGAGAAGAGAAGAGAAGAGAGCAAAGAGAAGAGAAGAAGCAAGCTGAACTAAACTACAAACCTAGAGCCTTTTTCCTAGCAATAGTAACAGCAAAATATAGAAACCATTTCTTACAAAAATGTCTTAAACATGTTTTCCTAGCACATACTAATCTCTACTAACCTTCACCTCATAATAAAGGAGGCTTAGTGTTGGTCTTCAGAAAAGAAATGTTTTATTGGCAGCCATGTAGTCTGGATAGAATGTCTTATAGAAATCTTAAAGCATGTCTTGACTGGTAGTAATGATGACAAAGACAGAATAGCTTTCAGGCACTGAAAATAAACTCCCTGAAATTAGCCATCTCCATTATCTTCTTCAATGTAAAACTGACTATCCATACCTTCCAACTCACTGTGACCTCTCTGTTTGACAAGTAGGAAAACAGAGTGGGCTGGGAAGTCTCGAAGCTTCTCTATTGTCTGGGTTTATGTACTTGGATGGACTCTTCCACAATCCTTTTTCATTATCAAACTTTCAAGATGGTTAATAATGAAAGATGCTAGGGTGAATCATTGGGCTATTCAATGATTATTAAAATCTTCTGCCTCCCCTGGGTGTCTCATCTTCTATCCAGCCCTAGCATTTTGTGTGTTGAAAAGAACATTGCCTGAAGGGGAAACACTTGGACAAACAGTATGCTTGGAAACAAGCCAACTAAAAACTTTGAGGCATGTTCCTGACCCAAATAGGAACATATCCTGTTGTCTTTTTGCCCCAGTTTTGCTTGATTTGTAATATCCAAAGAGTTGGAATTTTGAATAAATTCCAGTCTAATTTTTACCAACCTAGAATGTAAATGTAATTCAGCAATTTACAAATTAGACAGGTCTGGTACTTCTGAAAGGCACAAAACAGAGCATCTTAGATACTATTTAAAACCGTCAACCAAGGCAGAATCTAGCATAGTACATTGAACCAAGTAGGCATTTAGTAAACGTTTGCTGTATCAAACTTAATAAATTAGTAAAACAGTATTTTCTCTTAGTGTCTTGCTAAAAACTCTTCAGTTGTTTCCTATTAATAAGAAATCCAAGTTCAAAATCGTCTTCCCATTCCAAACCTAGCTGTAGTCACCAGCTTTATTTCATACTACCTACTGGCCTCCTTTGCCTTGGCCAAATGGGTACAAAGTCTTTCAAGCCCTTGACTGGCCATACTACAACTTGCCCAAACACTTTACATCCTTCCATTTACAGCATGGATTCCACATCCTCTACTTATTCTGCCCTGATACTCTAGTTCCAAAGTACTTATTCCCACTTTTTTCTTTTGCCTTTCCCTCTCATTTGACTCTTATTGTGGATACTTATTGGTTTCTTCAAATTTCAGGTTTTCCAGGTTTTTTTCCCCTCTGCCAGATTATTAACTCTTAGATATGAGGACTCCTATCTCAATTCTTTTTATATATCCTACCTCTTTTTTCTGGGTTCTTAACCTAGGGAGGGGACCCCACTAAGGGCCTGTGGATAGAACTATATTTCAGTGTGATAGATGTCTTTGTAATGGTACATCTTATTTATTTTTTAACTTTTTCATTGAAGTCGAACATAACATCCATAAAAAAACACACAAACCACAAATGTACAGCTCAGTAAATTTTTACAAGGTGAACATAACTGTATAATTAGCATCCAGAAGAAACAAAAGTCTTGCCTGCACTCCAGAAGGGCCCCTCATGCTTCCTTCCAATAGGTACCCCCCCAAGGGTAACACTTATCCTGATTTTTGACACCATAGATCAATTTTGCCTGTTTTTGAAGTTTAAATGATAGGAATTGCTGTTAATCTTAGTTTAGGCACTTAAAAACATAATTCTGAGAAGGTATCCAAAACCTTTGCCAGACTGCAAAAAGAGTCTGTGTTGTGTGCACACATGTGCACATGCAACACACACACACACACACACACACACACACACACACCACAATTACAAGAACCCCTGGACAATTTCTTAGACCTTCCTAGCTCTAGGATTTCTAAGAGTCTGATCTTTACATAAAATGAGGGAAAATTTACAGAACTAATTGCAAAAGCAAAGTAACTCAGAATCTGATAATGCCTAAAATAGATGGGCAGTGCCTAAGGTTTGAAAAGATTGATTCATTGTTAAGTCAGTTCTTGCTGCGAGGGCAGGGTGGGGAGAGTACTTTTTGACTGAGCAAAGATGAGCTTTATTTAACTATTTTATCATAGATTGCTTGCGGCTTTGTGTGTTTTTCTCTTTCAAAATAATTTTCAGAAGTCACCCATTTTGTAGATGTTGTGGATATTTCACCTAGCACAGGGTCTTGCAATGCATAAAGAGCTCAATAAATATCTGATTATTCATTTTGTGCTTCAGGTGGCCATCTTGAAACAAAATATCAGTGAATTAAACCTTTCAAAAAGGTAAACTTGTCTAATTTGCAGGGTTTTGTTAAAAACAAACTGGAATAGAATTTGTTTGCTTGGTGTCAATTGTAGGGAAATAGGTTTGCACTGAGGACGAACACTACATGGACCTCTGAGTACAAGCAGAGACTAATTTACTTGTTCAAGAAAAGCTGCAAACGAGCATCAGTTCCCTGCAATGTCTTTGGAACATAAATACATCACTATGCCTATCCATGTATTTTGCGTAGGGAGTTAGATGGCTCCTATCTGCATGTTCTTTTTGCCTAGCATTTTTCTTATCTTGAATATCTTCCACATAGTCAATATCATTTTTGGAGTGTTTAGTATTCACACAGAACTGCATTTAGAGGCTGTGGCTGATGAAGCAAATAGAGTATGCTGACCCCAATCATCCCGTAATTTAATAACTAGTTTGAGAAACAAGATATAATAACAAAAGAGCTAAAGAAAAGTATAAGGCTGACTATATTCAAATAACAACAATAAATGACAAAATTACTGAATGTTTAGTGATTAACATCTATTGGGGTGGTTGCAAGACCTCAAAGAAGAGATCATCACCACTGTGGCTGATTCAGACCTTCTGTATAGGAGAGGCTCAGGTGGTAGCAATCTGATTAGAAGGGAGGGCTGAAGGGCTTGTCTTGAAGCTGCATTTACATTACCAAACACATTATTCTTATGTGGATTATGTGTTTATTTGTGGTAGTCCTTGAAGAATAGATGGGGTCTGGCTTAGTGAAGGAGAGAGGCTCTTCTTGGGTTGAGGATTCAGAATCTGCTGTGTGTATAACTGCCTTTGTGGAAAATGTAATGTGGAAGACAAGGTTTCTATTTTCAAGAAAGTTGTATGTAAGAGGTATGATATACATACATAGAAAGTCATTACAGATGGAAAGCATTTTAAAATAAATGCCAAGTTCAGACAATAAGTGATCAGAAGAGAAAGCATTCAACATTTGCCTTGGTGGTCAAGGAAGTCTTCCTGGATCCAGTGGAACATGAGGTAGGCCTTGAAATAGACATGGAAATTGGATAGGCAGAACGAAGATGGAGCCCAGGCTGAATTATGTTGATTGTCTAGTCTCTGACTTCTCAGTCAGCATTGAACACTCTTCCTGTGACTCATCTTCTGCAAGACATCATTTTAAAGATCTTAAGCAAATAGTGCCTTGAATTGTTTTTGAATGATAAGCTTTATTTCCCCCAACCAGCCTGTTGAATGATTATTTAGCCTTGGGAGGTAGTTCTGGATCATACCTTTCTGTCCTGAAAGAGTTAACAGGACACTCCTATAGATATCTCACTGCTAGGAGTTCAGGCACTGGGCCACAGACTTTAGATAAGAGAAATGCCTTCGTGCTGGAGTGCACTTAATAAGAGGGAGCATCTCTGTCCCGACACATTTGATGAATTCACTCAATTTGGGAAAACCCAAGCCAGGGCACAGACGTTAAGATGAGTAAAGAAAAGCTCTGTTCACCTTCTTCATTCCAAGGTTGTGAATTCATTCTTGGGAGGCCTTGAGAAGGGAGGGTGGAGAGAGTAGGAAGAGGAGTAGAGGTGGGGGATACAGAGTTTCTGACCTGAATTCCACATCAGAGGAATGTGTGAACAGTGAGAGCACAGGTACAGGCTAGTGCTTTCACATACCTGGGGAAAGCAGTTTTTATCCAACTCCCATTACTCCATAAACAGTTGACAGTTTGCTCTCAAGAATTAATATCATTTGCTGTGTTTCCCCCAGAGTTTGGAGAATGAGAGAGGGGTGCTATGAAAAGGGAGGACAGAGAAATAACATTTTAAAACAGTTATGTCTAGAATGACAATGTGAATGGTTTAATGCGAGTTAAAGCAGTCTTGGATCAGTCATGTTTTAAAGGGGGAATATAAGGAACACAACTAGTGTTTGTTCTGATTTATCATAAAACTACAAGATGGTTAACAGGGATGTAAAATGAGGTCAGCCTCTCTTATTATGAAATCCTTTGAAAAAAGCTAGATTGATATATTTTGAACTGTTTTAGTGAGTGACTCTTGGGCCAGGAGTTGGGTTCAGAAAATGTGAAGTGTCTGCTGGCATAAGCATAGTACATTTGTTCAAATTGCCATGCAAACTGTAAGGGTAAATGTAAAATAGAGTTCAAGGCACATAAAAAGGTAAATTAAATGCACAAAGTGCTTAAGCAGACTGACAGGATAAACCAAAGAAGTCAAGTCACTTCTATCAGATATAATGCTTTCTAGATATCAGGTTAAAGAAAAATATGAGATACCTATAGTTGTAGTATCTGCTGATTGTGATTTTTCCTCCCACAGTATTTTTCTTTGTGAATGAATACTATCAGGGGGGCTTCTGCTCCTCACCTTAAGATTGATTCTTTTAGCTGAGGGAGCACATTTCATACTGCAGACAGGATCTGCCATCATGGAGAATAGTCTCCCTCAACCCCCAAATAGATGTTCTTATTTTATTTTATTTTATTTTATTTTATTTTATTTTATTTTTTATTTTATTTTTGTTTTTTTTGTTTTGTTTTACTTTGTTTTATTTATTTTATTTTACTTTACTTTATTTTTAGAGAGAGAGAGAGAGAGCAAGAGTGGGGGAGGGGGCAGAGAGAGAGAGAGAGAGAGAGAGAGAGAGAATCCTAAGCAAGCTCCACACTTCGTGCAGAGCCCGATGTGGGGCTCAATCCCATAACCCTGGGATCATGACCTGAGCCGAAATCAAGAGTCAGATGCTCAACTGATTGAGCCACCCAGGTGCCCCTTTTCCCATTTTAAACTGTGAGTCAAAATCTGATGTTCCAGAAGTAGCATGTGGAAGGCCATAAAGTAGTAACATGTGGTTAGCATTTGATGAAAGAGCTGTTTATAAACTTCACTAGTAAAGGGTATTCTTGTCCTTATTGTTTTCTGTAATACATGAAGAGGCAAAGACAAACAATGGTAAATTGGATTCTGTTGGGGTGGGATGGTGATAATATAAAAACGAACTTCATTCAATAATATACATAAATATAGTTTTCTTTTTTAAATATTTTTAAACATTTATTTTTGAGAGCCAGAGAGAGACAGAGCGTGAGCGGGGGGCAGGGGGGAGCAGAGAGAGAGGGAGACACAGAATCCGAAGCAGGCTCCAGGCTCCGAGCTGTCAGCACAGAGCCGGATGTGGGGCTTGAAATCACAGACCATGAGATCATGACCTGAGCCGAAGTCGGTTGCTTAACCAACTGAGCCGCCCAGGCCCCCTGCATAAATATAGTTTTCTAAAGAAGGTGGTGTCTAGCAACATAGAACTCCAGAACCTGTATTCATATATGGATCATTTTTAGTGTCAATTTTTTATTGAGGAGTAATACACATTCAATAATGTATAAAAACCTTAACTGTTCAGGGGCGCCTGGGTGGCTCAGTCGGTTGAGCAGCCGACTTCGGCTCAGGTCATGATCTCACGGTCTGTGAGTTCGAGCCCCGCGTCGGGCTCTGTGCTGACGGCTCAGAGCCTGGAGCCTGTTTCGGATTCTGTGTCTCCCTCTCTCTGACCCTCCCCTGTTCATGCTCTGTCTCTCCCTGTCTCAAAAATAAATGAAAATGTTAAAAAAAATTAAAAAAAAAAAAAACAAAACAAACCTTAACTGTTCAGTTCAATATAGAAAAACAACCACCTAGATGAAGATACAGAACATTTCTAGAATTGCACAAGACTCATTTCTATTTAACATCTATTACCATAAATTATTTTTGACTGTTCTTAAACTTTATAAAAATGGAATCATAGTCTAGCTTTTTTGTCTCATCAGGTCTGTGAGATTTATTCATATTGTTGCAAGTAGAATTTACTACTAATTTTAATGGAAATCAACCAGTGAATAATTCAGTGATTTTACAAGTAGATAATGAATACCTTATATGCTCCAGGCATTGTGCTAGGTGCTAGAAATCCATAACCCAGATGTATGTGGCCCCTGCCTTCAAGGAGCTCACAGTTTTAGTAGGTAAGATGGACAGGTTAAAAATGATGATATAGGGGCGCCTGGGTGGCTCAGTCGGTTAAGCGTCCGACTTCAGCTCAGGTCACGATCTCGCGGTCCGTGAGTTCGGGCCCCGCGTTGGCTCTGTGCTGACCGCTCAGAGCCTGGAGCCTGTTTCAGATTCTGTCTCCCTCTCTCTCTGACCCTCCCCGTTCATGCTCTGTCTCTCTCTGTCTCAAAAATAAATAAACGTTAAAAAAAATTAAAAAAAAATGATGATATAGCCACACTGGCTTCCTTGCAATTACTATTTGCAAGGGAGACTTTTTCCATCCTTTTACTTTCAACGTACCTATGTCTTTATAGTTACTTAGTAACAGCTTTATTGAGGCTTAATTCATCTAACAGCATTCTATTCACTTATTTAAAGTGTACAATTCAATGATATTTCGTATATTTACAAATACATACAACCATCACCATGGTCAAGTTTGAACCAATTTCACTGTCTCAAAAAGAAATCCTATACCCATTAGGAATGACCCCCCCCCCCCCATAACCTCATCTGCCCAGATCCTAAGCAACTCCTAATTTACATTCTGTCTCTAGAAATTTGCCTATTCTTGGGGCGCCTGGGTGGCTCAGTCAGTTGAGCGTCCGACTTCGGCCCAGGTCATGGTCTCACAGTCTGTGGGTTCGAGCCCTGGGTCGGGCTCTGTGCTGACAGCTCAGAGCCTGGAGCCTGTTTCGGGTTCTGCGTCTCCCTCTTTCTCTGACCCTCCCCTGTTCATGCTCTCTCTCTGTCTCAAAAATAAATAAACATTTAAAAAATTAAAAAAAAAAAAAGAAATTTGCCTATTCTTGACATTTCATATAAATGGAATCATACAGTATGTGGTGTTTTTAACTGGGTTCTTTAGCATAAATATTTTCAAGGTTCATTAATTTGTACATGAATTAGTACTTCATTCTTTTCTATGGTTGAATAACATTTCATCATGTGAATAAACCACATATTATTCATCCATTCATCAGTTTAAAGACATTTGGATTTTTTCCACTTTTTGGCTATTATGAACAATGTTGCTATGGACATTCACATATGTTTACCTATGTCTTGAGGATATACATAGGAGTGGAATTGATGGGTCGAATGATATCTATATTAACTTTTTAAGGAACCATTTAGACTGTTTTCCAAAACGGCTACACCATTTTATATTACCACCAGCAGTGTATGAAGGTTTCAGTTCTCACATCCTTGTCAGCACTTGTTATTGGCGTTTCGATTATAGCCGTTCTAGCGGGTATGAGGTAGTATCTCATTGTGGTTTTGATTTACATTTCCCTAACAGCTAATGATGTTTAGCATCTTTCCATGTGCTTATTGGCCATTTATACATTTCCTCTGGAGAAATGCCTATTCAGCTCATTTGTCCATTTTTAAAGTTTATTTATTTTGAGAAAAAGAGAGAGAGAGAGAGTGTGTGTGTGTGAGAGAGAGAGAGAGAGAGAGAGAGCAGAGAAGGGGCAGAGAGAGAAGGAAAGAGAGAATCCCAAGTGGGCTCCACACTGTCAGGGTGGAGCCCAATGCAGGACACCAGTCCACACACCACAAGATCATGACCTGAGTCGAAATCAAGAGTCAGATACTCAACCAACTAAGTCACCTAGGTGCCCCTCATTTGTCCATTTTTAATTGGGTTGTTTTCCTATTACTAAGTTGTAAGAGTACTTTACGTGTGCTAAATATAAGGACCTTTGATATATGATTTGCAAATATTTTCTCCCATTACCTGGGCTGTCTTTTCAATTTCTTGATGATGTCCTTTGAGGCACTAAAGTTTTTAATTTTAACAAAGTCCACTATATTTTTCCCCTTATTGCTCATTCTTTTGGAGTCATATTTAAAGATCCATTGCCAGATCTGAAGATTTATTTCTGCTTTCTTCTAAGAGCCTTACAGTGTTAGCTCTTACGTTTAGGACTTTGATCCATTTACAGGTAAATTTTGTATATGGTGTGAAGTAAGGAGCCAACTTCATTCTTTTGCATGTGGATACCCAGTTGTCACAGCATCATTTGTTGAAAAGGCTTCCTTCCACATTGGTGATCCTGAAATCCTGTCAAAAATAAATTGACTCAGATGAATGGGTTTATTTCTGTAGTCTCAATTCTATTCCATTGATCTATATGTCTACCCTTACACCAATACTACACTGTCCGGATTACTGTTGTTTTGTGTTAAGTTTTGAAATCAGGAAGTGTGAATCCTACAACTTTGATCTTATTTTTCAAAACCGATTTGGCTATTCTGAGATCCTTGCAATTCCATATGGATTTTAGAAGCAGCTTGAAATTTTCTACAAAGAAGCCGGCTGGGATTCTGGTGGGAATTGAATTGAATTTATAGATCAACAGGGGAGTCTCACCATTTTAAAATATTGTCTAATGATCATTGAACATGGATTTTATTTATTTATTTATTTATTTATTTATTTATTTATAAAGTTTATTTTTATTTATTTATTTAGAGAGAGAGAGAGAGCAAGCAGGGCAGGGGCAGAGAGAGGGGAAGACAGAACCCAAGCAGGCTCCACCTGGCAGCACAGAGCCTGATGCAGGGCTCCAACCCATGAACTGTGAGATCATGACCTGAGCCAAAATCAAGAGTCAGACACTTAACCGACTGAGTCACCCAGGCACCCCTATTTCCACTTATTTAGGTTTAAATTTTTTTTCAAATATGTTTTACTGATTTCAGAGTATAGATTTTATACATTTTTATTGAATTAATTCCTATGTATTTTATTCTTTTGGTGCTATTATAAATGGAATTGCTTTCTTTTTAATGCTTATTTATTTATTTTGGAGATACCACACATGTGCAAGCATGGGAGGGGCAGAGAGAGAGAGAGACAGAGACAGAGAATCCCAAGCAGCTCCACACTGTCAGTGTGGAGCTGGACACAGGGCTAGATCCCATGATCTGTGAAATCATGACCTCAGCTGAAATCAAGAATCAGACACTTAACTGACTGAGCCACCCAGGCCCCTGAATTGTTATCTTAATTTCACTTTCCAATTATTCATTTTCAATGTATAGAAATATAATTGGGGGCACCTGGATGGCTCAGTCAGTTGAGTGTACAACTCTTGATTTTGGCTCAGGTCATGATCCCAGGGTCATAGGATCAAGCCTCATGTTGGTCTCCATGCTCAGTGAGGACCCTGCTTAAGATTCTCTCTCTCCCCCTCTGCCCCTCCCCTTCACTCGTGCACTCTCTCTAAAATACATACATACATACATACATACTTAATACGTACATAAAATACAAAAAATATAATTGATTTTTGTGTACTGATCTTGTATCCTGCAATGTTGCTGGACTCTTTACTAGTTCTAGTAGTTTCTCTTTTACTAGTTTTAATGGATTTCTTAGATTTTTTATATACATTATTATGTCATTTGTCAATAGTTTTGCTCTTTTATAATATGTATGACTTTGATTTCATTTTCTTGTCTAATTGCTCTGGATACAATTTTCACAGTACACTACTGAATAAAAGTGGTGAGAACGAACATCCTTGTCTTGCTCCTAATCTTAGGAGGAAAACCTTCAGTCTTTTACCGTTAAGTTTGATATTAACTTTAGGCTTATAGTAGATGTCCTTTATCAAATTGAGGAAATTTTCTATTTCCAGTTCATTGAATGTTTTTATCATCAAAGCATGTTGGGTTTTGTCAAATGCCTTTTCTGGGTCTATTGAGATGATCATGTTATACAGTATATTACATTAATTTATTTTCAGTTTTGTTTGCTCTTCCTTTTCTAATTCCTTAAAGTGTAATTTTAGATTATTGATTTGAGATCTTTCTTCTGTCTTAATATAAGCATTTATAGCTATAAATTTCTCTTTAAGCACTGTTTGAGCTGCATCTCATAATTTTTGGTAAGTTTGCCTTTATTTTTATTTATCTCAGAGTATTTTATGATTTTGCTTTTTATTTCTTCTTTGATCCACTGGTTATTTAAGAGAATGGTTCAATTCCACATACTTGTGATTTTCCCAAGTATTTTCCAGCTATTGCTTCTAATTTCATTACATTGTAGTTGCAGAACATGCTTTGTATTATTTCTATCCTTTTAAATGTATTGAGGTTTGTTTCATGTACTAGCATATGGTATGTCCTGGAAAATATTCCATGTGCAATAAAGAGGAATGTATATTTTGCTGTTGTTCAAAGGAATAATCTATAGATGTCTGTTAGGCTTATAGTGTTGTTCAAGTCTGCTGTTTTCTTATTGATCTTCTGCCTACTTGTATCCATTATTGAAAGTGAGGAATTAAAGTCTCCAACTACTTTTAATGAATTGTTTTCTCCCTTCATTTCTGTTGATTTTACTTTATGTATTTTGGTGTTCTGTTAAAATGCATATATGTTTATAATTGTTATATCTTCCTAAATGATTTTAACATTATTAAATGCCCCTCTTATCTCTAGTAACACCATTTTAAAGTCAATTTTATCTGATTTTCTCTTTATTTAAAGTATGGTTTTTTATACTAAAATTATGATTCTATAGTTGAGTCAAATGGATCTTGCTTTTTATCTATTCTGACAATCTATGCCTTTAAATTGCAGTGTTTAGTCCATTTTCTTTGAATGTAATAATTGTTATGGTTGGGTTTAAGTCTGGTTACTTGCTATTTGTTTTCTATTTGCTCTCCCCCTGTTCTTTGTTCCTTTGTTTTTCCATTCCTGTATGCTTCTGAATTAATCACAGATGTTTTTAAATTTTGTTTTGTGTTCCATTTTATCTCCTCACAATATTTTCTTTTTATATATGGCTCTTGGTTATTGTAGTTTTTAAGGGGGAGGTTTCCACAGTGCTTGCGCTGGGAATTACAGTTCATCACAATACACATGTTCATGGGTAGAAAAATATGGAATAATCAAGATTTTCTTTGTACCTGGATCTCAAATACTAAAGTAGAGGTTAACATAACCATTAATCAGACTGGACTGATGATAATATTTCCATTTATCAAGCACTTATTGTGTGCCAGGCACTGTGCTAACTCCTTTATGCACTTTAAATTAAATCATTTAAACCTGACAACCACCTAATGGAGGATATATGAGAAAACCAAGGCTTGGTAACCTTTCAAAGTTCCCATAGCAAGCAAGAGGAGGTTCCAGGGTTGAAACTCTGCTAGAAATAGTGGAGATAAAAGAGAAGTTACATATTATTGTTGAGGTGCATTTGAAGATTTCTCAGCAGAGGTGAGATGTGAGCAGACTTGTATTTCAGCTCTGGGTGCTGAATTGGAAGTTGATTGGAGGAGATGAAACCTAGGGCTGAGAAACCAGTGAAGACACCACTGTTATAACCTAGGTGAGAAATGATGAGGGCATAAAATTAGTAATAGTGGAGGTGGAAAGGAAAATTCACATTCTAGAGAAAAAGAGAAATGAATGTATGCACTGGAATTAATATGACCTGTGGGGCACCTGGCACCTGAAGGGCTCAGTTGGTTAAGCATCTGACTCTTGATTTTGGCTCAGGTCATGATCTCACAGTTCATGAGTTCAAGCCCTGCATTGGGCTCTGTGCTGACAGCCTGGAGCCTGCTTGGAATTCTCTGTCTCCCTCTCTCTCTCTCTGCCCCTCCCCTGCTCTTGCATGTGCAAGTGTGCTCTCTTTCTCTCAAAAATAAACATTAAAAAAAGAGAGAAACTATGACTTTAGAAAAAAGAATTAACATGACCTGATATTGCATTAGTCATAAGGAGTGAGAAAAAAGAGTAAAATTGAGAATGAAAAGTTCTTACTTTGTGCCTAGTACTGTGCTAAACTGAGGAAGAATAATAATATCAATTATTCATTGTAGTATGATCAATTGCATAGACATATATATGTTAGACTATGTACTAATGCTGTTGACATTAATAACGTTGTTGTTGTTAATGATACTCTTGTTACCAATAACTTTTTAATGAATATGATAGTAATCAACATTTACTAAGTGCTACAATGTGCTATGTAGTGTTCTAATGGTTTTCTTTACATACATTACCTCCTTGAATCTCCGTAACAGTTTAAGAGTTAGGTACATAATTCTCATTTTGCAGTTGTGGAAGCTGGGGTACAAGGAGGTTAAGTAACTGCCTAAAGTCACACAAGCTAGGAAAGAGTGCGGCCAAATCTAGCCTGAAGGTGTAGCTATCTTTTATTTGGTCTGCACAATATTTTAAGTTAGTTTGTTTTTAACATGTAAACATAAAGACAATTCACATTTTTTAAAGGTACAGATAGATGGTTCAGCTTGTTTTTTAAAAATATGCTAGAATGTAGCTACACTTGGCTTGCTTTCCCACTTGGCTTGCTTTCCCACATGGCAATGTTCAGCCGGGCTCAATGAGCTTCCCCTTTAGAGGAGGCATAGGCTCTCATAGACCTCAATGCCCACCCAGCCTGCTTCACTCATTTATGTTACTTGACTGTTTCTCTGGGAATATCAGTCAGGAACCTTAAGGCGTAAGACATAACCTACAGTTCTCACGGAATTTTAGAAGTAGACAAACATGGATAAAACAAAAATTAAAAATACAACTTATAGTTTAATAATACACCCATGATTGAAAATACAGCATTTTAAAGGGATAGTGATGAAGTAGGCATTTTAATTGCAGATGTCTTACAATCGAAGAGTAGGTGAAAAGTAAAGTTATAAGTGGTGTTTACGTACTTTATGGAAATAATATTCTAATAATAGTGCTCACCATGTCCCAGTCATTGTAATAAGTGCTTTATATGCATGTATCTCTTTGAATCCTTTCAACAACCCTATGAAATAGATGATTATTATCCCTTTTTTATAGATGAGTAAACCGAGGCCCATACCAGTTTGGCGATTTGTTCAAGGACACACAGTAACTTAGTGACTCAAGAACCCTGAGCTGCCGACTTACCGTTCAATGTCCTTCATAGTATAATTTCAGAAAGAGTTGAAATTCTAGACAGTTTCCCCATTCTATAAGGACAGGTTGTAAACTGAGGAGGTAAAATGGTGCAATGAATTTACAAGTAGATTTGCCTCAGGTGTTCCAGAGTTGTCTCTAAATTTCTTTCAAGGGAACAGTTGAATAAAAGATGAGAGAGATCAGTGGTGGTGAAAGAGATCCCAAAAGTTAATCAATACCACAGATTGTTCTGGATTGAAAATGATAGTTATTGCTTTGTGGAAAAGCTCCTAGGCCCAATGTGTATCCACTCCCCTGTCCATTATAAAGCTCAGTAAATAACCTGTGGGCCAATGGATACCTCACTATTCACTCTGGCCAGTGGATGATCTATGCCTCTAGCTCTGAAGAAATCCAGTTTCCAAAAAGTCAGTTTAACATTTTTTCTTAAATAGCAATTCAGCTATTTATGCACTAGTTTACTGAGATAATCTCCTTAAGCTGTAGTGAGCAATTTATATAGGAAAGAATATCAACAGTCTTGATTCACAGAAGTGAAAAATAGCCTTCTTAAATTTAACCTATGTTAATTAGATATATTAAGATTAGATTGTGTTATGGAAATGGATTGATGGCATTACCTAGTTAACTGAGTGTAAAGCAGAAACTCGTCTGCTAAAAAGTCTCAATAATGCATAAACCCAGGAGATTCCATGCTGAATCCTTAGTGTGGTGGGTCAGTTAGTGGATTCTTGGGATCATTATCAAATATTGGTGACAGTGGGATTTGTAGGACAGACCACTGGGTTCAGCCTCTTGAAGAACTCTGAAGGACTCTGGTTGTTGGCAATAATGAAGAGAGAGGTCAAAAAGAAAATTTGTAGAGCAAATAGACAACTATGAGTCTCCAACTCCTGGTGGGATGTGTTTTTTTCTGTACCATCCAGCCTTGAGAGCTTTTTAAAAATATTAATTTATTTTAAATGTCATATGGGGACAACTCTTGTATTTTTTCACATGTAATGCTCTAATGCTACTAGTGTGTCTCCATCAGTTGTGAGGTGTACTTTAAATAACACAGTAGTAATAACACACTAAAATTTGTGATTTTCTGATATAAATAAACCAGACTCAAGTTTATTCCATGCATCGGTCAGGATCTCAGTAGAAAGCAGATGGCATACTCAAAAGACTAATTAAAGAGAATTAATTTTTCCCTAGGCACAAAACAGAATAGAAAAAGGTAGATCTGGAGAGGCAAGCAGAATATGCAACACAGCCCTTAACAATATGTTAGATCAATTGCAGTAACAAAACAAAACAAACCAAATTTCAGGGGCTTAACATAATAAAGGTCCAATGTGAGTCCATGGAAGAAACAGGTGCCTCTGTTCCACGTAGTCATTCAGGGACCCAAGCGCCTTCCATCAAGTTTGTGTCATGGCCTAAAGCAGAGGGCAGCAATCTGTTCTGTAAGGGACCAGGTAGTAAATACTTCAGGCTTTGTAGGCCATACATTCTCTCTCATAACTACCCAGCTCTGCTATTGTAACATGAAAGAAGCCATAGACAAAGCTTAAATGAACAAGTGTGGCTGCATTCCAAGAAAAATTTTATTCACAAAAATAGGCAGTGGTTGGATTTTACCCATGGACCATATAGGTTGCCAACCTTTGCCACCAAAGTCTTCCTTGGAATCCTCTGTATCTGAGGGCAAGTAAGAGGAGAGCTTGTGGAAGATTGCATGAGATATTTTTATGGATCACACCCATAAGTGGCATATAAGAATTCTACCCACATTCCATTGGCTAGAACTCAGTCATGTGGCTGCACCTAACTTCAAGTAAGGCTGGGGAATGTAAGCTAACTATGTGTCTGGAAAGAAAAGGAAAATCTTTGATAAACATGTAGCCAATCTCTACCACTTACTACTTCAAACTTTGCTCTAAACCAATATTTCTCAAAGGGTATTCCGTACATGCAACACATATACCAGAGACTTTCTTAGGAAAAGAAAATGAGTCTGAGGCCTTATAAGATTGGGAAATATGGGGCACCAGCATGGGTGGAAGAGTCGGTTAAATTTCTGACATCAGCTCAGGTTATGATCTCGTGGTTCGTGGGTTCCAGCCCCATGTTGGGCTCTGTGCTGAAAGCTCAGAGCCTGGAACCTATTTCAGATTCTGTGTCTCCCTCTCTCTCTGCCCCACCCCCCACTTGCACTCTGTCTCTCTGTCTCTCTCTCTGTCTGTCTCTGTCTCTGTCTCTCTCAAAAATAAATACACATTAAAAAATCTTTTAAAAGATTGGGAAATATATTTACTAAAGCCTCCCCTTATTTGGGATTTATAATGCATATTAATATATCAAAGGCTGTGAAAAGCCCTGTAGTGTATAAAATTTTAAAAACTTTGGCAAGATCTGCTTTATAATGAAGTCACTGGTGCTCACTTGCATTCTGAATGGAAGATGAAGAGAGTAGAGTTACAGGTAGTGCTGGGGGAATTATTTGCAATCCCAGATATGCTCGTGGGAATTCTTTATGCACGAAAACTTAAAAAAATTAATTGTAAAGCCAGTACATGCATAGTTAAAAAATAAAAGTACCCTTCCTCTTAATCCTTCCCTACAGTCTGTATCAATTACCTGCTTACTTCAGTTTCTATGTGTTGTACTTGTATGCCTATTGCTGTGCTCTGCTTCATGCCTCTGGCATGCTGTCCTTCATGCCACATTTACATTCAGCTCTCCCACTGGAATATAAATTATATGATTCCAAAGACTTTTGTCTGTTTCATCTATCCCTTTGGTATCTTCAATGCCTATAACATTGCTTGACATATAGTAGATGTTCAGTAAATGTTGCATAAATAAAATCTTGTACTGCCTGATAGACTAGATTTCCTCTTCGTACACAGAGCCAGGTAAAACCATGGTTTTTTCCCCTCTCCTTATATCCAATAGTCAATTCTAGTTCCAGACACCCCCCAGTTAAGACAGGCCATTTAGGGTATCAAAGAAAACTTCCCTGTTGTTCAGAGCAGTGATTCACAAACCGGGATGATTAAAAAATCACCTGGGGAGCTTTTAGAAGAGTGTAGATTTCCAGGTTTCCAAAATCCACATTTCTAATGATGAAATCAGGGACTCTGGAACTTTAAAAAACACAATTATTACACTTTCAAATACACAAACATTTAATTAAAGGTTATTGAGTACCAACAGTGGACAAAATAGACTAAATTCCTTATTTCGTGGAGTTTGTATTCTAGTGTGTGTGTGTGGGGGGCGAATTAGCAAATAAAATAGTTAACAAATAAATATATAATGTGTCAGTTCGTATTAAGTCCCATGAAAAAAACTAAAAGAGTAATGTGGTATAAAATGGCAAGAATGCATATAATATTTTAAGTGGGGTGGTCATTGAAGGGTGCTGGTTGTTTTTTGATTTTCACCACCTCCCCACTCCATCCAGCTCATTCTTCAACATTCTCTGTTCTGTTCTGTGCCTATGGTAGGCAGTGTCCAAGATGACCCACAGTGAATCTCAGCTCCTGCTATTCACACCCTTGTGTGGTCACCTCTCACATTGACTCAGAATCTGTGTGACCAACAGAATATGGCAGAGGTGACAATATGTGATTTTCAAGGCTAGGTTATAAAAGACATTACAGCTTCCACTTTGACCTCTTGAATCACTCACTCTGTGGGAATCCAGGTGCCATGTCACGAGGCCACTCAAGCAGTCCTGCAGAGAGGCCGATTTGTGGGAGAACTAAGGTCTCCTGCCAACAACCATCATCAAGAGGTCACTCATGTGAGTGAGCCACTTTGAAAGGGGATCCTCCAGTCCTAGGCAAACCTTTAAATGACTGCAGCCCCAGCTGGCATCTTGACTGCAGACTAATGTGAGATCCAGGGCCTGAACCACCAAGATAACCTGCTCCCAAATTCCTAACCCACAGAAACTATAAGACAACAGGAATTTTTATTGGTTGAAAAGAAACTCAAGTGACTCTGATGCTTAGTTGGGTTTAGCACTCTTCTCAATATTTTTTTTTCATAAGCCATGACATCCAATGAAAATTCACATGCATGACCTGTAGAAATTTTTTTTTAAGAAAGAGAGAGAGCATGCAAGCTGGGGAGAGGGGCAGAGGGAGAGAGAGAGAGAGAGAGAGAGAGAGAATCTTCAAGCAGGCTCCAAGCTCAGTGCAGAGCCCGACACAGGGCTCGATCCAACGATGCTAAGATCATGAGCTGAGCTGAAACCATGAGTCAGATGCTCAACCAACTGAGCCATCCAGGTGCCCTGACCCATAGAAATTTTTAACAGTGGCTAGTTCTGAGGAAGGTGACTGGAATGTGCCTGTGGGAAGGGTAGGAAACTCTACATATATTTTATGTTTTTAAGTAATCTCTACCCCCGACATGGGGCTTGAACTCAATGACCCCAAGATGAAGAGTCGCATGCTCTACCGACTGAGCCAGGAAGGTGCCCCTATATATTTTATCTATGTATATATACACCCTGGGGCATGCATGATTCCAAATATACAAATACTAGGGTACTAAGTTAAGCATACTACGAAACTCAGGCAACATGACAGTTCAGGGAGGGATGGAGGGGCCCAGTTTCCATCATTAACAAGCATACAAAGTGGTGACAAGGTCTCTCCTGGACTTTCATAGCACCCTGGGCATTAAGTCTAGCTCTGAACACATGTTGATAATATTATGTGTCTGAAACCTTAGTAAGCTGTCTCCAAGGCCTAACTAAAGTACCTGGCACATAACAGATGCTAATTAAAGCCTGCTAAAGTGAACTGAATAGAAGAGCCATCAAATTATGAGGACAGGAATACAGAGTTGGGGCCAGATCAGCAATGACAGTGATGTTGCATTATGTGTAGATTAGAGAGTTGAGTTAGAGCTCTTTAAATGCTCCCCCTCTCAACTATTATTTAGATTTATCCTAGGGGTTAGAGCATAGTTGAGGCTTCAGGTGAGAAGCAAATGGCCCCAAAAGTGAGGACTGAGAAGGCTGGAAAGCAGGTAAAAGCCTGACTGGTATATTAAGATATCTGAAGAAAAGGCAGAGATGGAGTAGGTAATAGAATCTATTCTATACCAGCATATGAAGAAGGGTGTTAACAGCAAGGTGTTGGTATCATTTTCCAAGAATCTCAAACAATCACATTAAATTTCTAAACTCTCACTGATTCTGATTGTAAAATGTCTCTTCTTCAGGTAGCTCAGAAAAAAAAAATCTTTTAGGATAATACTATTTTCTTTCATCTTCCAGTCAGGTTAATCCAGATTCTTGAGATCAGCAATTTGTAGTCCTTGAAATGTTAAGGAGAAAGCATACCAGGCATGTCAGATTAGTGGTGTTCACCAAAGAGGTATATTGTGATGCATACCCACACAGACCAGCATCTTTCACTAAATACCAAAAACGAAAAAAAAAAAAAAAAAACTTCATTCCTGAGACAAACACCATCAAAATGATTGAAAAAGCTACAGTCCAAATCATTCAATTCTTAATCCCTAGAGATGCTCTTCCCCTACAACCTAGCTGAGTAAAGAAGGCACTTCCTTGGAGATAGCAATTAGATTAGAAAGCCTGGAGCCTTCCCCTTGATTACTTAAAATGATACTAAGTCCTTGAGCTAACTTAGATGGATGGTAATGGTTTCCAGGGGACAGAAAACTCAGAAAAGACAACTTCATTGCACTTCCTTTCCCGTCTACTTACTTCACGCTTTGGAAATACTTTTGTGAATTTTATTAAAGAGGCTGCAAGCCTTTTTAAAATGGATCAGAGAGCTCTCTCCTGATTTCAAATAGCTGAGTGAAATTCTGCCAAGTGCTGATGATAACAATCCTTCTGTGTCATGGATGGTCAACCCTTACTCCCACCCTTAGAGTGAGTGTGAAGTTCTAATCAGTATAATGAATGAAGTACTTATTAACCTCTCAAAAAATACCCAAAATTGCTGTTCTCTTGTGAATTATATTGGTAGATTCTAGCTTTTTTCTCTGGTCCAGCTGCTCATCCAGGGGCTTTGTGATTAAAAAGGCAGGAGGTTATTTACCAAATGGATAAATGAGGGGGTTGTTTACTAAAGAATTCACTTGACGTTGAGAACATTCTCTCCATGTTGAAAATAGGATTTGATTTATACCCCTTTAAAAATTACCTTTGAAGACTAAAATGTGAGGCACACCTGTGTTTAGGGACTATCCGTGGTTTATAAGCAGCAAACAAATGTGTAGAACGTTCATTTCAGGTATATATACCTTGGACAACTTTAGGCCCCTACAAGTCACTTAGCCTGGTTGTCTCAGTTTCCCCATTGTTTAAGTGTGATAAGACTTTCTACCTCAGAGAGGTGTTTTGAGAATTAAGCAGTTAGTGAGGTGCTTTGAAGATGAGCTATCATGTTTTTGTGATCCCTTTGCTTCTAGTCTGGTTCAGTTGCTACAGCAGTTAAACATTTGTAAATATGCCATGTTTGGTTTTCATATAACCATACTTTCTTGAAAACAAAATTTGCTCAAAATATTTTCCTACTTCTCTGCCTTTAGTCTGTGTGGGGCCTGGGGTTAATTAGCATCCACAGGCTCTTATCTAAGCCTTTTCAAAGGGCTAATTAACTAGTGTATACTTTGTCAAATTCTAATGAGAACTGATAAGGCATCTTCCTACTCAGTTTTATTTTCTCTTGGGGAGGATATATTATTTTGGCAAACATTTGTTTTTTTCAAGAGACAATATTTGTTAATTTAACTAATGTTTACAAAACACCTTTAAGGCCCATAGTGGATACAAAAGAATATAAAAGAAAAAAAAATTAAAGGAGCTGATGGATTTGAGAAGGTTAAGCTAGCTACAAAAAAAACAAAACAAAACAAAACAAAACTGTAAGCTACAAACATTATGCATATGTGTGAAGGGACTCTCCAGTAAATGAGCATTGAAGTGGGCTTAAGGTGACAGGCTTGACTGATGTAGAGGCCTTGCTTTGGATAGTAATGAACAAGATGAAGTGCATAGGATGAAATTGGTGGGGGAGATATAATGGGCTTAATCAGGGAAGAAGAGCTTAATCAAAGAGGGTAGGGAAGCAGGGAGAGGGAGGCCTGGGGGGCGGAGGGAGGGGGGAAGAAGTGCTGGACTGGGATTCAGGAGACCAGAGTTTAGCCCTGATGCAAACTTCACCATTCTGTAGCTCTTTGACCTTTGGCTTGTCCTTTCCCCTCCCAGAACTTTAGGTCATCCCCTCCGCAATACAGAGGTTGGAACTGCAAAGGGACTTGCAACCAGGGTATTTAAGGATTGGATAGCTTCCTCGAAAGAAGGGAGTTTTCAATTTTAAATCCAGTCAGGTTCTTGAGTTCTCAATAGGTCTCATGGCTGAAGAGAAACAAGATTCCAAGGTAAAGAAATGAACCTTCTGATGGCTCCTCCATTAAAACCCAGGACCAGAATAAGGAAAATCTAACCATGGACAAAACAAACAAACAAAAAACATGTGAGAGAAAATTCTGTATCAAATACATTTAATAGATTCCTTGGGAAGTAGTATATAGTAGAAAGAACACAAGCCTAAAGAACACAATCTTTGGAGTTGAATACATGTGGCCAAGGTTTGAATCCCATTTTATCCACTTAGTTGGGATTTCTGGCAAGTTCCTTAACCTCTCTAAGCCAGAATTTTCTAAATATTAAATTGGAATAATAATACTATATACTTAATAGGGTTGTTTTGAAAACTAAATTAGTTAATCTGAGCAAAACATGTTGCACTCACCTGGCTTACCATAAACACTCAATAAATGGCAGCCATTTATAGCTCCCAATTAGTGGAGCCCTGCTTTGTCTTGACTGCTTTGCTAGACAAGTTAGATTACACAAAGGGACCTCTTTAGCTCCTCCTTAGCTCCTTCCTTAGACCTTTTATCATCTTTAAATTGAGGGCCTCCGTGTCAGCTTACACAACAGCCCCCTCCCCCAACACAATTAGACTTCCTCAGCTCCCCTCCCAGAAAACAAGTTTTGAGGCATCTCTGCTGTTTTCAGTTTGTCGGTATCTGGATCTGCCTGGTCCCAATCTAGATATAGAGGGTTGGACTGTATCCTTGTTCTCCAAATGCCTGTGGGTGTATCTGATGTAATTCCTATCAACATAAAGAGTTTTTCACAGAATCCTGAGGAAGCCCTTTCCCACAGCCAGACAGCTCGACCACCCTTTCTCTCATTTACAGGGGCTTACTGGGGGCCTCCGCTAGGGTAAAGACTTCGGCTCTGTTACTCAGATATGTCAGGCAAAGATCTGTTTGGTGATTAGTTTTGATTAGATAGGAGTTCCACACAAAAGGGAGCTTGTGCATTTATTGTCGTTACTGAGATTAAGGGAGCCAGGTACTGCTGTGGGAAGCTGCCTCTTTGAAAAGAGAGGCCATTCTTTGATGTTGAGAGGCCCAGCCTTCCCCAACAGAAAAAAATGACTATTAGTTTCCTTGATTTGGCAAAGCACTTGAAAAGCACTTTGACCAACTCCTTAGCTTGGATAATGCTTGTCTGAGGGTGGGAGTCCAAGTCTGTGTAGGGGAAACAAAGTGGAGATTTTGGTTTTTTTACTTGTTTCCCATGATCTCAATGGCAGCTTGACTGACATTTTTTCTCCTGCTTTTGTTCTTTCTCTTCTTTCCATCTTTCCTGTCTCCCATGCTGGCCTCTTTTTTTTTTTCCCAAGTAGCTCCTCTGTCATGGTCTACATTGATCTAACCCATACCTCTCCATAGCACTCACCCATTTTTTTTGACAAATACAACTCCTATCACTGTACACACTCCTTGCACTCAAAACCTTCCTCTCCATAGCACTCACCCATTTTTTTTGACAAATACAACTCCTATCACTGTACACACTCCTTGCACTCAAAACCTTCCTCTCCATACACTTAGTTACTTGGATGATTAGAAGAGAAATTATATAGATCATCCAAAAGAGTATATAGATTTGCCTTTGAGTGCTGTACTGTGCTTAATATCAGAATAGCAGTGCGTCTGATCTTGAAACAGCCACCTAAATAAATTCAGAAGACATATTATAAGATCTAAAAGCATGAAAACCTGAGAAGTGACTCACTTTGCCTTCTCCCTTCTTTGTCCTTTACTCAGTGAAGCTGGACAGTGTCAGCCCTCCAACTGATTCTTTTTTGAGAGAGAGAGAGAGAGAGAGAGAGAGAGAGAGAGAAGCACATGAACAGGGTAGAGGGGCAGAGGGAGAGAGAGAGAATTATAAGTAGGCTCCATGTTGAGACCAACGTGAGGCTCAATCCCATGACCCTGGGATCATGACCTGAGCCAAAATCAAGAGCTGGACGGTTAACCAACTGAGGCACCCAGTCACCCCAGCCCCCAAACTGGTTCTAAAGACAAGCTTAAGCTAAGTGGAGTTGTTCTCTTCTTCCCCCATCCTGTTCTTGTTCTCCTCCCTCTCATTTCATCACAGAAGGAACATGCTTGGCACTGAGCCTGGCATATAGGAGGTACTCAGCCAATGATAGCTAAACCAACCCCCACTTGACCCCCTTTCCCTGCTTTATTTTTCTTCATAACACTAGTCACCATCTGCCATAGAATATATTTTATTTAGTTTATTGTTTGTGTTCTTTCCAGTCTCCCCACCCCATATACACACTCAACAAAGACTGCACAGAGGCAGAGGGTTTGGATGGTCTCTGCTGTGCCAGTACCATTATCACTTAGGATGTACCTGACATTTGATAGCTGCTCAATACATATTTGTTGAATAAATTAAGTAGGTTTTGTCTGTTTGTTCTTCTCTGGGACATTTATTAAATGGATACACTGTTGATGATTTTAATGAGCTCACTTCTTCCAAGTAAGAAACTGCACCCACCTCAGAACCAAAAATGAAAATGACAATTCAAAGGTATTAAGCCACCTAAAAGTGCCTTGCTCTCAAGTGCAGGTTTCTGTCATCTAGATGTCAAGATCAATTGATAAAATGAGACAACATTTTCCTAGAGAAGATAGATCTCTTCCCGGAGGATGGATGATTCAGGACAGATTTGGGGGCTGGCTGAAACAATGGTCCAGAAACCTAAGAAGGCAATCAGTTAAGCAAGGTTAGGAGAAGCTCAGAGAAAGCTGAGCTCTTGCTTCAAATCTGAGTGATTTCAGCTTCTCCTGTGAAAGGAGAGAGTGTTTTTCTTATATAAATCTCCAGTTCTGCATCTGGCCTTATTTCTCTGTCTTGCTGTGCTTTGGCTCAGAGATACTGCTCTGAACGGAAAACTTTCTCTTTGAATGGACTTGCACTTGAAAACTTCCGATTTGGTGGGGTCCATTGTTGAAATTTCACAGGATATCAGAGTATCTCAAGGTTGAAGGTTTGAGAGAGCATTTCGTGCAATGATTTTCAAACTGTACTTCATGAAGTTAGGTACAATCTCTTTCTTTGGCAATTAAAATGTTGGCTATTGCCAGCTGTTGTTAAGAGTGTGGGAAAATGGTCACTCTCCTACCTTGCCGCTGGGAGTAGAAGTTGATGTAGCCTTTTCGTTCAGCAATTTGGCAACACATGTCAAAAATTTAAACTCACGTACTCTTTGACCCATCAATTCCACTGAGACTATTTCACAAATATACCATATTTCATCAATTCTAAGGTGCACATTTATTTTATAGATGTGCATTCTATGCACATTTTAATATCTCTGAAATTGGAGTGCATTTTTTATTCAATATGGTACTTTCCCATATTCACAAAATGTTACTATACAAATTTTTTTTTACTATATGGATTTTCATTGCAGTGTCACTTGTAACAGTAATATTGAGAAAAGCATAAATGTCCATAGATAGGAGACTGTTTAAATAACTTACATTCATCCCAAATAATATCCTATGGAGTTACATAAAAGAGTAAAATTGATCTATCTGTGATAAGAAAAAAATGTCTGAGATATATAATTAAGTAAAAAAAAATAAGGTACATAATATTGTGTTGAGAAAAATCTTTTGTGTAAAAACCTATTTTAATAAGATCCGGTATATATACAAGTTCTGACATATATGTACAAATGTTTTTATGGTAGGATATGTAAACAACTGTTATCAAAAATTTCTTCTTGGGTGAGGGTTGGCTAGTGGGAGACTTTTACTTTTCATTTTGTACCTTTTTGTACAGTTTGAATTTTCTTACCGTGTTCATATATTGCTTTATTTTCTTAAAGACTAAAAGAGGTTTCTTGGAGATGAATTACGGTCCTTTTTTCCCTTTCTATACTTATCTGTATTAAAAACACACAATAGATGTTATTTTAAAAAGGAAACCAATAAGATGGCCCCTGTCTCAGTAGAGCTCATAGTGTGATAAACCAGAGAACAGATGCTTTACTAGGTCCAATAATAGAGATTTGAACAAAGTGCTGAAAGGGGGGAGCCTAGACTAGAAACTGTGTGACTTTTACAGTGTCTGGATTGTCTCCAGAGGCATCAGGGAAGTATCATAAAAGAGGTGACATTTGAGCGGAGGCTTAGTAGAGCAGAGATATGTGGTGGGAAGCATTCCAGGAAGAACAGGCAGCTCATGTAAAGGCAAAGTGGTGTGGAAGGGCATTGCTTGTACTGGAAGTGTTGAGAGGTTCTGTATGGTCAGAGTGTGTGTCTGTGTTTGAGCATATGCAGGAGAGTGGTGAGTAACAAAAACAGATGAATGCATGATTCACTGCATTAATGCAGTGTCTAGATGCTAGACACTAGACTAAGTGCTTTCAGCCTTTCACCTCCAATCCTTAGAAGAGTGTTTAGGAATCAATAGCCTTGAGAACAGAAGTAGTGGTAAAAAATAGCACAGGGTTGCAACATAGATCAAATTGGGTTCCAGTCCAAGAAATTTAGTCCATCTGATTCTTCCTTAAAGGGTTGTGATGAGCATTTAGGGAAGTTGTAATATAATGTGCTTGATGTATAGTCGGAACCCATGAAAGTTAGCTGCTATTAATATTCTCATCCTTATCATTCCTTCCCTCCTACAGCTAGCTTAGTGTTGTACATATACAGTTGGAACTCGGTGACCCCTGCAACAGAATGATATGTGAGAGAGCTGGGTAAGGTGTGTGGCAGGGAAAGATATAACAGAGCTCTCACTTCCTATTCCCCCACATCCAGCCCTTGATACCATAGAAGTCAAAACATTTTGCCAAAAAGCACCTAGTATATACTCTCTCTGAATATGTAAGGAGGCAGACCTCTAGGAACCTGAACTAAATTGAAGGATTTGTAAAATCTCTCTGTGAAGCTGATTACTCCCAAGGCTCTTAGACTATATGGATGACAGAATAAAAAGGAAAAGTAAAAAAACACCAACACAAATCAAATCTAAGGTAAAGTCCCTTAGCATCAATAACCAAGGCAGTGTAGTACCAACACCAGGACTGAAGCAGGCCGACTGTCAAACATGGCTGCTATGGTGTTCTGGAAATTGAAGTTGGAGGTTGAAAGTTCCTGTTTGGTCCTTTATTAACGGTGTGATCTTGAACATACCATTTCCCCTCTAGGTAAACAGCCCTCTGTTCTCACCTATAAAATATGGGAGTTGAGTTAGGGTTGGATTAGGTAGGTAAGGTCAGCAAACTGCAGTCAAATCCAGTCTGCCACCCATTTTTGTAAATAAAGTTTTATTGGGACACAACTTTGCCTATTTGTGTAAATATTGTTTGTGGTCGGTTTTGCACTACAACAACAGAGTTGAATAGTTGTGACAGAGATTGTATGGCATACAAAGCTGAAAGCATTTACTATTTGGCTCTTCGCAGAAAAAGTTTGCTTATTGCTGACTGATATGTAAGGTCTCTTCCACCTTTGACATTCTGTGATTATCTGTCCTGCTAAAGGCTTGATACATGAGACCATCTGTAATCATTAGGTTTACCTTGGAAGCCTTTCATGAAACCTGGAAATGTTTCAGAGATTCCATCTATACATTTATTATTAATGCAACAAAACTTATCAGACCATTTGCTGTTTGCTATGGACCATGCTGGTTCTGGGGTGAAATGGGGAATGAAACCAGACATGATCCTGTCATTCATGGAACTTACAGTCTGCTGAAGGAGACAATTATTAATAGAACCTCATCACATCTTTCACTTTGGAAAGCAAAGTCAACTAATTATTTCACAGTAGGTTGATGACTAACCAGGCTTACCTATTGGTTTATGAACACCTTTATTCATTCATTTGTTAGTTTGCACATTTATTCATTCAACATATATTTATGAAATTATTACTACATGCCACATGCTGGGCTGGTCTAGATGCTGAAATATACTAATGATGGATGAAATTCCTGTTCAAATGGACTTTACATCATATTGGGGGAGATATATATTAGTCCAAATATATCACAAATAGATAATTATTAACTGTAATAACTGCTCTGAAGGAAAGGAACATGATCATACAGCAGCATATAACAAAGGAACATCCTCTAGATTGGAGAGATCAGAAAACGATTTCTGGGGAAGCATTTCAGCTAAAATTTGAAGGATGAATCGGACCAATAATCTAGATAGTACTAGTGAGAACTGTTTCTTTTTTTGATAGAAATGGAGTTTAGAGGCATCTAAATCAGTATTTTTCCAACTACAGGTTGAACGAAACCCATTCTAATTTTTAAAAATCAATTGTATGGATCCTGACCAGCATTTGTTTCCCAGTACAATAGAATGGAATGAACAAGACAGGAGAAGAGTACAATAGAATAGAATGAAAATTCCCAATTGCATTACTGGAAATGATTATTTTGTGCAACTATGTAAAATGCCTCTCTTATTGTGAATCTCAATCCAGAAAGTGAGAATAACTGATCCAAATGACCTGCCTTGCCTCTATACGGTTTAACCCTTAGACAACATGTATCCTTCAATCAAGAAAAGAAACGGTTCTCACTAGTACTATCTAGGTTAGTAGTCCGATTCATCCTTCAAATTTTAGCTGAAATGCTTCCTCCAAAATCATTTTCTGATCTCTCCAGTCCAGATGATGCTCCTTTGTTATATGGTGCTGTATGATCATGTTCCTTTTCTTCAGAGCAGTTATTACGGTTAAGAATTATCTATTTATTTGTGTTATTTTTGGATTAATATATATCTCCCCCAATAAGATGTAAAGTCCATCTGAACAGGAATTTCATCCATCATTAGTATATTTCAGCATCTAGCCCAAATGAATTGTGTGCATCCATGTATATACAAATTTTCTTACTGTCCAGTACTGTAAATGTATTTTTCTTATGATTTTCTTTTTTTTTTTTTTGCTTTACAATGTCAACCTTATTTTTTTTTATATTAAATATAATTTATTTTCAAATTGGTTTCCATACAACACCCAGTGCTCATCCCAACAGGTGCCCTCCTCAATGCCCATCACCCACTTTCCTCTCTCCCTCACCCCCCATCAACCCTCAGTTTGTTCTCAGTATTTAAGTCTCTTATGGTTTGCCTCTCTCCCTTTCTGTAACTATTTTTCCCCCTTCCCCTCCCCCATGGTCTTCTGTTAAGTTTCTCAGCATCCACAAATGAGTGAAAACATATGGTATCTGTCTTTCTCTGCCGACTTATTTCACTTAGCATAATAACCCTCCAGTTCCATTCACATTGCTACAAATGGCCAGATTTCATTCTTTCTCATTGCCAAGTAGTATTCCATTGTATGTATATATAAACCACATCTTCTTTATACATTCGTCAGTTGATGGACATTTAGGCTCTTAGCCAAATTATGGAAAGAGCCTAAATGTCCTTATGATTTTCTTAATAACATTTTCTTTTCTCTAGCTTACTTTATTGTAAGAATACAGTATATAATATATATAACATACAAAATATGTATTAGTCGACTGTTTATGTTATTGGTTAAGGCTTCCTGTTAACAGTAGACTGTTAATACTTAAGTTTTGAGGGAGTCAAAAGTTATATGCATATTTTTGACTGCACAAGGGTAGGCACCCCTAACCCCCATGTTGTTCAATGGCCGACTGTATAATTACAATTTATCAGATAACAGCTCTGTTCTCCAGTTTCCTATCTTTAAAGACAGAGGGGTATGTTCTTCAGGTCTTTCTAAGTTTCCTTTCATGTTCTTTTCAGAGAACACATGAGTGAATGGGAGAACACCAGCCATCATTTCCTGAGCACCTACTCTGGTGCCAGACAGGGTGCAACATGCTTTGTGTACATTATACACGTTTAATCCTCACAGCAATCCCACAAGAAGTATAATTCATTATCCCCTTTTGAGATAATGATATTTGAGGTTCAGAGGGGTTAAGGGACTAGCCCACTAAATTCTTTTTTGCATTAATAATTAGTAACTAGACAAACACAAATAAATTCAATTTGGTAGTCTGAACATTCAACGGACATGTTAGAAATTAATCAAATCTGAAACACTGATTGAGGACCCTGTTTGATAATACAAGTTCTGTAGACCTTTCAACTGAGTTTGTCTCTCTGTCTTCTCCTTTCTAGAAAAAGTGTTTCCTAACTCCTGGGCTGCTTGGATGGAGTTTGGACCCACTTAATTCCAGTGTGGCAAAACTCAGTTCCCTGCAAGTGAAAAAAAAAGCATCAGAAAGTAGGACACTGATGTCACACTATCAATCCCCTTGCCCTGAAAGTCTCCGAAACATAATCTCTAAAGAAGGGGAATTTGGGAAACAGTAGATTCCTGTAGGATCATAATAGGGAATAACAGAGTGATCGCATCTCCAGGCTGGGAAATACAAACAAAAGATGCACGGCAAATGAAACTACAATAGCAAGGCCTCTGGGAGGAGATCCTGATGTCATTAATAGGCTCAAACTGGTTTCTTTTAAATTTCTTAAACAAAATAGATTAGCAAGTGCCTCCCCATATTCTTACGTGAATAATTTCATTCTTCTTTAACATACAATAAGAATAGGCAGGGAGAAATCCTTCAGTGACTAAATAGAAGGAAATTAATAGCCTTCTGGGTCAGAGAATTATAATTCTGAAGGCAGATTTCCCTTAGCCAGATAATGAACTGCAGTTAAAGAGAAGATTGGAATAATGTGAAGATAATTTCACAAATGCCCCTTTTTAGGACCCTCTTGTTTAAAGTGGCAATCTGCAGCATGATGTGATGAAAAATTACTTTGGACTGGGAGTCCTAAAAACTCAGTTTGGATACTGTCACTCATCCATGTTTGCATAACTGTGGGAAAGTCACTTCAGTGAGCCTCAGTCTCCTCATCTTGTGATGTGGGAATGAAAACAAGACACCTGACCCAACACTGTTGCATGAGGGTGTTGTGAGGATCAGATGGCAATAACCCTTAAGAAAATGTGTTTCATAAACTTAACATTTCTACAACAATATACAGTGTGAGGATGATACGTTGAGTTCTTGCTTAAGAATTTACACTGAAAAGTTCAAACTCCTCAGAAGAGTCTTTAGTATAGCTCATAATCTGGCCCTACCTAATCTCTCTGGATTTATCACTAATTATGCCCTTACAGGACCTCTCCACTCTATTTATATGGTTCTATTGTCCGTCCTGCAAATAAAATGTTCTCTTACTTCTGTTACTTTACTTTCGCGGTTGTTCTTGCCTCCCCTCCTTTTTTTTTTTTTTTAAACAGATAGAAAATGCACCTAGCTTAAGAAGTGCCTCTTCTTTGGGGTGCCTGGGTGGCTCAGTCGGCTAAGCGTTCTGACTCCTGATTTCAGCTCAGGTCATCATCTCATGGTTCACAGGTTCAAGCCCAGCATCAGGCTCTGCGCTGACAGTGTGAAGCCTGCTTGGTATTCTGTCTCCCTCTCTCTCTGCCCCTCCCCTGCTGGCTCTCTATCTCTTCCTCAAAGTAAATAAAAATGAACTTAAAAAAAAAAAAAAGAAAGGCCTCCTTCAGGAAAGCTTTCTACATCCTCACTACTACTCAAAGTATGGTAATCACACCAACAGGATAGGCATCACCGAGGAGCCTGTTAGAAATGCAGATTTGCAGGCCTCTCCCAGACCTACTGAATCAGCTTCTGCATTTTAACAAATTCCTCACTGCACATTACAGTTTGAGAAGTGCTGTCTTACACAACTCCAGCCTACACTCGACTTCTCCCTTCTCTGAACTTCTAGAGCACTTAGAGTTGTCTGCCTTGATATTGAATTTCTCTCCAGTTAAACTATTCAACTTTGACACTGTAAGTACTTGGGGGACAGCTATATATTTAATGATTTTCTATATAGAAATCATTTTTTTACCTGCTTTCAATTCCACGGAAGTAATTGTGTGTTTGCCTCATATAAGCCACTGTGGGTACAAAAATAAGTAGGAGGTAGTACCTACCCCGAAGGAGCTCAAGGTCCAGTAAAGGAAGAAATTCCTTCCTTTCCTCTTTCCCTTCCTTCCTTCCTTCCTCTCTCCATCCCTACCTTTCTTCCTTCTTTCCTTTGTTTGATTCCTCAAAATTTCCCAAACATCACTCACTCAGACACTGCATTAGTTGTTAGGAATATGAAATAGCCAAGACAAAGCCTCTGCTTTTGAGCCTAGTGGAAATACGTATACATAAACAAGTAATTTTAATAATTGTTTGTTAATGTTCTACCTGAAGAATATAGTTGTGTGATTAATTTGGGATTTGAGGAGGTAGGAAAGGCTACAGAAAGAAATTAGGGTTAAATTTGGAAGTTGAGTTTGAGCCCCCAGGGAGATAGGGGTCTTCTATACAAGGAATAGCATGGGTGCATGCACCACACACGTGTGCGCACACACACACAAATACACGGTGTGTTTTAGGGAATAGCAAGTAGTCAGTTGTGGCAACATCAGAATATATGTGTGTGCTGGGGTAGGGGGCAGAGAAGTCAAGATGGCTGGAAATAAGGCTCAAAATTAGGCTGGAAGTCACAATACAAAAGGTCATATATATAACATGTATCGCACTGAGGAACTTAAGGGTTTTTTTTTTTTTTTTTTTAATTTTTTTTTCAACGTTTTTTATTTATTTTTTTTGGGACAGAGAGAGACAGAGCATGAACAGGGGAGGGGCAGAGAGAGAGGGAGACACAGAATCGGAAACAGGCTCCAGGCTCCGAGCCATCAGCCCAGAGCCTGACCGGGGCTCGAACTCACGGACCGCGAGATCGTGACCTGGCTGAAGTCGGATGCTTAACCGACTGCGCCACCCAGGCGCCCCGAGGGTTTTTTTCTTTCATTATACAATGAGGATTTCTTAGTGATTTTCAGATGTTATCTCATAACAAGTGCTCAATAAAACTTCCTTGAATTGATTGTGTAAGGAGAGAAAAGAGTCTCTTCAGGAGTATAGGCAAAATGTCCCTTACTTTGCTCTGGATTTTGCAATCTTGATTAGGATTGGCAAGAGGCTGCCATGGTGGTAGAAGAAAATGAGCCTGACTGAAGAGACTTCCCTATCAGGATGGCAAAGTCAAAGCACAGCTCTAAAGGCTCAGAGCAAATTGATCTGAATAAAAGGCGGGTTATTGAAACCCAGACAGAATGTCTGATGTGAGTGAAGAACCCTTCAAGGCCTCCTTTACAGGTAGCAGGCATACAAGGTGTCTGGAAAGTGAAGGTGCAAGTACATGAGCTTGGTGTTGACATAAGCTCGCAGCTGTGAAGATAAAGATGGGAGGTTTGGAGTCTTTATGCCCAGCTTCCAAGCCTTCCTCTTTGACTTACTAGTGGTGTGTCTGTGTTTGGGGGCTGAAAGTAGGCCCCACTACTTTCTGTTTTTATCACCTTCTTCCCTATTTGGGAAAGATCTTCCTGTGTAAAACCACCGGGACAGCTGTGGTGTTACACTACTAACTGACAACTACTTTCCTTGCAGGAACTTGCTTTATTGACTTGACTTTTGAGGAACCTCTGAAGAGATTCTGATAATCCCAGGCACAGAGATTTGTGAGAGATTGCAGGATGTCAGTTGATTCATGGAATCAGACTTTCAAGGCTCAAAGGGAATGGGGAAAGTATTGCTTAGCCCACCAAACCCCCTCTACCAAGTGATAATCTCATTTTGAGTTTACACTCTTCCAATAGGCCCACATCACCTCCAGCTACAGTTCACTCTGTCCTGTGCTACAGTAATTCTCTTTGGCCACTCTGAGTTTGAGGAGGTTCATCCTTGTTTTGAGCTACTGTAATATCACATTGCATAGGTAGAAATAAACATGGAATAGCCTCTAGACCAAGAGGCTTGATTGCCCTGCATTCTTCTGCAAAGTTTGAGGACAGTTCTGGGACGTGAGGTTGAACACATATGTAAAGCAACTTGGGACGTAAAGGTACAGGTGAAGGAACTGGGGCTATTGAGACTGGAGGAGAGGAGACTTCTGGAACACGTAAGCTGTCTTTAAATATTTGGTAAGCTGTCATGGGGAAAGGGATTAACCTTTTTCTGTGTTGCCACAGGACTGGGGCTAGGGTCAATAGGTTGAAGCTACAGGAAATAAATTTCAGCTCAATATTAAGAAAAGCCATCTAACCATCTGACTCTCTAAAGGCATGATAGGCCACCTTGGGAGGGAAGGACTTGCCAGTCAGGGCAATTATTCCAACATTGGCTGAATTTCAGAAATAGAAGGGATGTTGTAGAGGACATTTCGTCATTGAATTGAGCAACCCTTGGTAGACCTTGACATGCCCTCAAGGAACCTTGTTGTTCCATGGAGTCATTTGAAAACCACTGGTTTAAGTGACTTTACAACTAGTTTATCCCTGATCATACATCAGTATACCTGGAGATTTGACCCATTTGTCCAAGTTGTACCCTCTTCACAATCTGTTCCTATTTTTTTAATGTTTTCTTAAACTTGCTCTAAGTAGCAAGTACTTGCTCTAAGTAGCTCTAACTAGCTCTGTGCCATCTAGTAGATTGTATTTCTCATGTCTCCAAATGAGGCCTTGAGCCAAATGACCTGTGACCACTCCACACAGATAGGTAAAAGAGTTACTAAAGTTATTAAAGTTATGTGGTACATTCTGTCTCTGCCCACACCTCCTTCTCCTCCTCTCTCTCTCTCTCTCTCTCTCTCTCTCTCTCTCACACACACACACACACACACACACACACACACACACAGTTTGATAAAATTGAGATCCAGAAATGCCAAATGACTGGTCCAAGATCATACAGCTACTTAACGTTAACATCCAGAAATGAAATCAGAACAACATGCTCTTTATTAATAGTATGGCTTGAATCTTTGAAGACATTTTAAGCCCTTCTCCTGAAATGTACTCCTACTAAATATTTATTGAATTAATTTATCTGGAAATATATGTTAGTAAGGTAAATCTATGGTTTCAAGATATGAAACAATATCTGATGGCATTTCAGATTTCTTTTATCTCAAATCAGTGAGGCTAAAGCTAGCCTCTGAAGCTGCTGTGATCTTAATGCATGAGACATAAGGTGACTATGAACACACCTGTTGCTCCCAGGCTCTCTCCTGTGAAAAGATTCTGGGATGTTCTTTATGCATGCTGTCCAGGTTTTATGACTTGGAGGTTCCATCCAGTTTCTTTTAAAATCCCTCGGCTAAAATCAAACGCTGTCCCAGGAATGACTTAGTGCACTGAGCCTGGGAGAGAGGGCTTCCTCTCTTGGATGGCTGAATAGCTCCTTTAATCTATTTACCACAAGGTTTCATTGCTCTGAGGCTCTGGGATTCCTCAGGATGAAAGCACTCTATAAATATTTGTTATTGTTATGATAACCAGTATGGCTTCTTGAGTGAGATAAATTTGTCTTCTGGCTTCTGCTTCTCATAGCTTCCTTCCCTATCCTTTTATTTCTCTCCCCAGATAATTTTTAGGTTAGAGAAACAATCTATTTGTGCAGTTAATTAAGCTGAGTGCAGTGTGATAGGTGTTAGCGACTTTTCAGGTTGTGACTGCTAAGGAACAAAGAAAGGCACTGAAGCTGGAGGGGGGTTCACATAATAAATATATTATTTTAATCAGCCAGAGGGGAAAAAAGATCCTTGAAAACAGAATTAAAAGTGATAGCAGAAAAATAATTAAATATGGCACAGAGAGGTCGTAGGGACCAGCTTCTACAAAATTAAAAATGGTAAATCAATGTTTGCAATATCCTCTAGACTATCATCATGATAACTCTGGCTTTCAGGTTCCTATAGGATGACAGTCAGACTGTTTACTGGGAACACAAAACCTCCCCGATCTGGCCTCAGACTAGTTTTCCACACTCATCCATTCCTTCTCTCTCCAATGAATCATTCCCATCCCTCATTGCTCACAAAGTTCCTTCCCCCATTTCTTAAATCACAACATTCAAGAATTCAGGTGACTTCGGATGACTTCGGGTGACTTCAAGAATTCAGGTGAATTCAGGTCCTTCAAGAATTCAGGTGACAATTCCTTCATGAAGCTATCCTGACTATGCTTACCCCCAAATATCCATCTCTCTGCCCCCTCTTCTGAAATCCGATAAACCTGTCTGCATTCTCATTTGGCACATCAGTTTAGGGTAGCAAATTCTAGTAATTTTCTCACAGGTCATTCTTGTCTCCCAAATATTAGTAGTTTATAAGTTCCTGAGAGACAGAGCCCATTGCTGCCTCTTATGATATGTCCTTGTGTTCCCAACAGCAGCATGTGGATAGTAGACACTAGATTAATAGGCTAATAACTTCATGTTAAAGAGAATCCTGGTTGGACAGAATGGAAAAGCGACATTCATGGTTGGATACTGCCATGAATGAAAGGATGTGGGGACCATAGCAATTGAAATGAAAGAAAATGATAGCTCTCTGGAGTTTGGGTTTATTTAGCAGCTGGGTACAGGCATTTGCTGGAGCCATGACACAGACCAAAACATCTGGTTGCCGCCAAATATGATTGACACAGCTGTTGGGGTGCTTAGAAATACTTCACTCTTGAAGTTAATGACTTTTGTCCAGCTGTGGCCAGTCTTCTAGCAGCTGCTCTGAATATAGCAGCTCTGGATTTTATCTGTTGACTCTACACAAATAAGATATATATATGGGGCTTCTTTTTTATTTTCTTAACTACAAATACATTATGCCGGTGTTATTTTCCTGAAACCCATACTCCCCAAAGCCAAATGATGACAGCCTTTGTCTTTTAACTTCCCTGAAGATATGAACGTTTAAAATAAATATCATATATTTTCTCACTCATCCTTACTCCCCACTACCTTGCATTCCATATCTATACTTTTCTCCCACTCCAAGCCAAGAACTTGTATCAAGTTCTGAAACACAGAATGGGCACCTAGTAGGCAGTTAATAAATTTTTCCAAGTTTGGCTGATTTAATTAATGATCTGCTAAATAGAGTCTAAAGGCTAAACCATCTGTGTTTAATTTTAAGAAGAAATGACTAGAGATAGACTTGATCATGAATCTCCTAGTACAAGGTACAGTATTACATAGATAGTATAGGTAGTTGTCCTCCATTACCTTGGAGGACAGGATAATAGGAACAAACCTGCAACAGGAACTTTCTTGAGTTAGATAAGAAGACAAACATTAGCAGAGTTGGTTAAAAGCAAGGACTTTGGTTATCAGACAGCTCTGGGTTAGAGACCCGGATCTGGTCACTTACTAGCTTTGTGGCCTTGGGTAATTTACTTCATTCTCTGGCCCTCAATTTTCTCAATTCTTTTTTTTTAATGTTTTTTTTTTTTTTTTTAGTTTTGAAAGAGAGTCAGAGTATGGGATGGGGGTGGGAGCAGAGAGAGAGGGAGACACAGAATTCCAAGCAGGCTCCAGGCTCCGAGCTGTCAGCACAGAACCCGATGTGGGGCTCAAACTCACGAACCGTGAGATCATGACCTGAGCTGAAGTCGGATGCTTAACCGACTGAGCCATCAAGGTACCCCTCAATTTTCTCATTTATTAAATGAGGATAGTGATAATGCCTACTTCATGGGGTTGGTTGGAGAATCAAATGAAATGATGCAGGAGATGTGCCCATTTTTTTAGGAGGTGGGGAAAGAGCCAGTAGAGAATGAGAGGTTGATGGCACAGGAAAGGGAGGGAATCCCTGATGGGCAAGAACTTGGAGATAATATCTTTTTTTTTTTTTTTTTGAAAATTATATATATTTTTTTTATTTTTTAATATATGAAATTTACTGTCAAATTGGTTTCCATACAACACCCAGTGCTCATCCCAAAAGGTTCCCTCCTCAATACCCATCACCCACCCTGCCCTCCCTGCCCTCCCTCCCACCCCCCATCAACCCTCAGTTTGTTCTCAGTTTTTAACAGTCTCTTATGCTTTGGCTCTCTCCCACTCTAACCTCTTTTTTTTTTTTTTTTTTCCCTTCCCCTCCCCCATGGGTTTCTGTTATGTTTTTCAGGATCCACATAATAGTGAAACCATATGGTAGGAGATAATATCTTTTGATTGCAGTGGATAGATCTGCTTCCAAAATGGTTTGGGGTTCTGTTCTGTCTTAAACCACATCACACTATATATCTCTAGTGTGGATCCAATCTCTAGGATTCTGAAGCTCTTTGCAATTTATGCCCTCTCCTCATGCCTGATCTAGAAACACCACCCTCTCAAAAGGATCTGGAGTCCCAACTTTCCATTTTAGCTACTTTGTTCTACCCATATCTTACCTTATGCTATGTTGTCAGCTCATAGAATTCAAAAGAAAGTGTTACTAAGGCAAACCTTCTGGTCTATTACGTTTGCAGTCTCCCACATCAAAAAGAGTATTGATTAAGTTCTATGAAAACTGATGGAATGAGAAGATGAGACAATTTCTTGAGAATAATCATCCATGGAACTTAGGTCTGCTTAGATGTGACAGGTAAAATAAGATGGAGCCATATTGGTCCTCAAAGGAATTCTTACTGTTTTCTAAGTTACTTTATCTGTTAATGTTTATGCCCTCATTCAGCACATGCCCACTCTGTACCATGTGCTGTGCCTGACACTGGAAATACAGAAGTGAATAATATATTGATTTGCTCATGAGGAACTCATAGTCTAGTAAAGGAGACAGAAAAGAAAACTGACAGTTTTAAAGCAGAGTGCAAAGTGCTGTATATAGGGGTGCTGTGGGAGTCTAGGACAACCTAAATTTTATGGGAGATGTCAGGCATGACTTCTTGTGGAACCTGAACAGTAGTGATATTATATAGGAATAACCTAGAATATGCTTTCAATCATTTGCAAACTTTGGGACTTTATCAATTCTTGGTAAAAATTATTTGGATATAGCCTACAACTGATTTTAGCAGATTGATGTGTTATGAAAGTTAAAATTATATAAAATGCCTTTCTAACCAGGGACCTTCCTAGTGCCTAGCTAACCCTGTTCTGGACCATCTGTACTTCACTGCCAGAGTTGCTCTTCTCAAAGTTCCCAGAGACAAGTTGGCAAGTTGGAGTTATCAGGAGAAGGGGGAAAGGGAGAAGTAGGGAGAGGAAGAAGGGACACATTGCCGGGAGAGTAACAGTGTATGCAGAAGGAATGGGATGAAAGATGGGATTTTTAGTATAAAAGGAGGTTGGTGGAAGTGACAAGATTAGGTGGGAGAAGCAGACATAGAGGGCTTTGTATGCCATGGAAGGAAACTGGACTTCATCCTCTAATGAAAAACCACAGAAGCAGTTTGGCATAATAGGGACCATTACTGTGTTGCCATTGTCTCTTCTCAGTGGTTATTGAGGAGGAAAACTGAGGCAAGGGGTACAAGTGGAATTTTTACGAAATTCCAGAGTGGAATGAGGGCCAAACCTGGTATGGAGTCAAATCATTTTCTAGTGTCTTGACTGAGAAGTCACTCAGCTCTTGGCTGTCGACTGAAAAATAGCAAATAGGGGAGGCCTCGCCTATCTGTTGCAGGTTTTTGGATCTTGTATGGTCTCATCTCCAATGTGTATAATGATAAAACTCTGCCATATGTCTTCCAGTTCTAACATTCCTTTTGTTCTTGTCCAAGCCCTATGTATTTGCAAGCTCTCTGTCCATCATTGTAAGCATTTACCGAATGAAGTATCTATACTTGTCTCTGTATATATGTATGTATGTCAAGAAGATAATACTAACAACCATGAGACAGCTTAAAAGGAATAAAGGACAGTCTAGAATGAGCAGTGTGGATGAAAAGTATTTAGAGTTCAAAATCCTTCTCTTTTTCCCTTTAAAAGGAATTGAAAAGACTTTTCTGCACTTTGTTGTTATATCATGAGGACAATGTGTCAATGTTTGCAGGCATTTTTCATTTTTTTCAGGTGAAAGGTATTACTTCTGCTCTTATTATTTTAATAGATAAAATATTGCAGATGAAAATTTCCAGGGAAATGAAGAATAACGATTACACCCATGAACCCACTGTCTCTATTGATGACATGTTGCCAGCTTCTTCACACTTATCTAATTTAATCAGGCTGTTTTTCTTGGACAGTCCTTTAGGTAGGTGATGGAAACTTAGATTTATGGTTGCTGTTTATGAAGAGGGTTAATATTCCTACACTCTGGTATTTCCTGCCTTTTTTTTCCTGACGCTTCTGAATGTTTTAGAAAAGTTGAAGTCTGGGTACTCAAGCACAGTTCCATACATCAACATTCCGTGTTTCAAATCTGATTTAATATTGCAATATGTTCTTTTACTGCTCCAATCTACCTGCCTCCTAGGCGCCCTGTTACTGGGTGAGCTCCATAGCTTCCTAGGTTGCTTTGTAAGACTTTTCCGTGTGTAAGACTTTTCCGTGTTATGCAAATTACAACCCTTAAGGATAGATCCTTGTATTGCTTGAACACCTCCCCCCATTATGGTTGAGATACGGACTTTGGAGCAAGATTTATCTAGGTTTCAATCCCAGATCTGCCATTCATCAGCTATTAACTTTGGGTTAGTCTTGCAACCTCTCTTTGCCTCAGTTTCCTCCACAAAAACCTGGGGTTATTAATAGTATGTACTACTTTGTGGTTATGGTGATAATTAAATGATTTTGATATGCAAAGCATTTGAACAGTGCCTATCACATGGTTAATATTATTATTTGCCATTGAAACTTTGTATTTGATGTTCCCTCTCTCCATAACTTTGTTCCCAAAGAGATATGGATAGCTGACTCTTTACCATCATGCAGATGTCCACCCAAATGTCATCCTGTCAGGCCTTCTCTGGCCATCTAAAGTAGATCTCTCCTTACCATGCTCTATCACATCAGCCTGTGGTTTCCTTCTGTATCCAACCATTGTTTGTCTCTGAAATTATCTGGTTTCGTCTGAGTACCCTTGCCAAAACACAAGCTCCATGAGACCAGGGACCTTGTCTGCCCTGTTTCCCACTGTACCCGTATAGTAGTGCATAGCATCTGGCAGTGTTCAATTCATACATGTTGAATGAGTAAGCAAATACAGTGATTACACTTTCTGAACCCAAAACCAGAGTTCCTCTTTTATCAGAGAACCTTCGTATGTTCAAAGGTATACAAAACAGTTGGAATATATACTTTAGATCCTAAAACATTGAAATTTCTGGCATGTTTTTGATGGTTTAGGTGGTGATAGGACAGAGAACATCATTAGCACTGCCTTAGAAAATCCAAGCCTGTGATCTCTGCAATGCTAGTGTCCCCTATAGTGATCATTGCAAAATGAGTACCTTATGATGTTGTTCATTCCTTTTTCTGTTCCTATGGGTCTCCCTGGATAGATCTTGACATCCATCTCAATGGGTGTCCTTGCCATTTTTATTGTGGTATCCCGAGAGTATTTAGCACATGATTTGCACATAGCAGGAGCTCAATAAGTGACAACTATGTTTACAAACATTCACTTTTTCTTCAGCATTGCAACTGTACATGGCAGTGCGGTGTGGAAAGAAAAGAGACCACTTGCATAGGAATTTCAATAGTCAGGGCTTCTAGTTGTGGTTTAAGAAGTGGATACACTAAAACAGCCAACCCCTTAATAAGAGATTGTCTAACCCAGGCCCTAGAGACTTCTCAAAGAGACCATTGTTTGGTGATTTCAAGGTGGGCTCCCTCTCAGACTTTCAGGTTGCCATAGAGATGGCATGTTTTTCTTCCTAAATGATATTTGCTTGTAATCTCAGAAGTCTGTTCAGCAAATTAGTACAGGTGATTTGGGAGTGGGGAGGGGGTGGCTATGGCAGTTTTGAGGCCTGGCTACCCTATAACGGCCTAGTGTGCTAAATGAAGTGAGGAAAGAAACTCTAAAGACCATCGTAAGAAAAAGGCTATTGTTGGAAAGCCCTTCTTTCTCCTTCTGGTGAATGAGGAAGTATTAACATGAGGAAAGAAGGAAGGGTTCTAGGTCACAGGGTTCAAAATTCAGGGCTGCAATGTGCCAGTCATAGTTGTCGCCACAGAAAATAACATTTGTGGGGGAAAATGTGTGTTCATAAGTTTCTCTAGTCAGTGTCCTATAATAAAGCACTTATAGGACTGTGCTCAGCAGTATAGAATCATTTTACAGTGTTTGTTGGTTTAAGTTTATCTGAATTTGTGCTTCTTGAGGAAAGACAATACCTTAACATTCCTTTTGCATCCTGCATAGCACCTTATTTTGTTTCATCTGCAAGGTTTTCTCTCCTTTTCCAACTCCCTGGTATAATCTTTCTAAATCACTTGTCTGATAGCATCACTTTCTATCAAAACATTTAATGGCCCTGCCCTGCCAGTTGAGTAAAGCCAAACCCTTGAGTCTGACACTAAAACCCTTTCAAGATCTGTCTTTCCAGTTTACTTCTCACCACTTCCATAATATACTCTAATCTCAGACATCCTGGAGTACTTACCTTGCATTTCCTGGATATGCCCTGTGCTTTTTTGATTCAGTCTTTCCCATCACCCCTTCCCCCAGAATATGTTTGCTTATGCTGTTCCTTCCCTCTGGAATGCCTCTCCCTCACCCTATAATCTCTAGCTAATGAAATTCTTCCCATCCTTTAAAGCTCATTTAAATGCCACCTCAGTGGGAAGTGATCTTTTGGTGGTTTGCATTCCTCTAGCCTTTTCTCCTAATCTCCTTTTCCTCCTTCGAAGGCTTAACACAAAGCCCCCATACAGGTATTTGAATATTTGTAGAATCGTAAATGAACTGTAGGCTGATGCACATATATCCCAAAGCCATAGAGGCAGAAATGGTGGCTGTCTAGCAAGGCTGGCCAAGACACATAGTGTGTACTGAAGCCTGTTTTCTCATTACTTCCCATGATAACAAGAGAAGATGAACTTGGAGACTGTTTGGGAAGTGATAATCAAGCAAAGAGAAATAGGCTCACTTGACTACAGCTGGGAAGGATTTTCCAAGGAGACCTGGCTTGTCACTGCATTGAGGAGTGGAACACAGACCTTAGGGGGGAAGAACATTGGGACCTGGAAACCCTGAGGACTGTGGCCTTATCTAGCCTTTATTTCTTGCCACCATTACCTGCGTAGCTCAGCCACCCTATCAGAAAACTCAGTGCCTTTACCATCACCTCTCCAACCAGTGGCCTATCACCCTGATGCCAAAGAAACTTAGGTGATGGGATTTCACAGGGAGGGGATTGATAAGAGTAAAGAAAAGCAGTATGTATCCCCTTAAGACATTCTCACAAGGAACCCTAAGTTCTAGAAAATCTCATAATATGATGGATGATTATTTAGAACCAGTATAGTATAATGTAATGCCAGTGACAGAGGGTGTAAAGACATACCCCTTAGGGACCTTGGCATGGTGCTCCAAACCACCTACCAGAAATTTCATTCCGATGCTTTGTCTTAAAAATCAAAACCAATTTTGTAGTCTCCTCCATCATACAGTTGTGTTTGTTTGAGTATTTAAAACGTTTTTTTTTAATTTTTTTTTAACGTTTATTTATTTTTGAGACAGAGAGAGACAGAGCATGAACGGGGGAGGGGCAGAGAGAGAGAGAGACACAGAATTTGAAGCAGGCTCCAGGCTCTGAGCTGTCAGCCCAGAGCCTGACGCGGGGCTGGAACTCAAGGACCGCGAGATCGTGACCTGAGCCGAAGTCAGATGCTCAACCGACTGAGCCACCCAGGCGCCCCGAGTATTTAAAATGTTTTAAGTTGAAGTTGACACTCCAAAGGTGTGTGCTAGGTTTATGCTGTGGCTTTCCAAGGACTACCTGGCACAGAACTGAATATCACAAGAGCATTGTCAACTCTGATGCAGTGAAGATTAAATGAGGTAAATGCATAGAAAGCTTGTAGCTCAGTGCCAAACACAGAGTAAGTACTCCACGCGTGAGACTTGCCTGTGGTCGATTCCTCTCAGAATACAGTTTTTGGTCCATTAACACATTCATATCTTCCTCAAAGGTTTGTTACAAGGATTCTGTGGAGCATGTATGCAAAGCACATCAACTCCTTGCTTCCTGACAAAGCAAAAGTCCACTTTGGAGGGGAGTGCTTTGCTATTCACACCTTGCTGAGTAAAATGTTGGGTTGTATTCACTTTAAACATGTTTTTTTGAATTTGCTTCTTATGGGTCAGGTGTGTTTCTTCCTTTCTTTTTTAAAATTTTTTAAAAAATGTTTGTTTATTTTTGAGAGAGAGAGAGAGACAGAGTGTGAGTAGAGGAGGGACAGATAGAGAGGCAGACACAGAATCCAAAGGAGGCTCCAGACTCTGAGCTGTCAGCACAGAGCCTGATGTGGGGCTTGAATTCACAAACTGTGAGATCATGACCTGAGCTGAAGCCGGACACTTAACCAACTGAGCCACCCAGGCACCCCTTCTTCCTTTCTATCTGGAGACAGAGGAAGGAAAGCAGAGGCAATAGCCAGATGGGGAGCACGCATTCGTGTGTGCGCATGTGCATGAAGGTACACTCACACACACACACACACACACACACACACACACACACACACTCTTCATGATAGTCTCACCAAAACTCCTCCTAATGCCTATATTTAACGCCAAAGCGAGGACTGCAGGCCAGAACGTTCTGACCAAGATTCCTGTGTACCGAAGACCTTGCTACATTGATGGGGGAAGAAGAGGTTTTATAATAGCATGGCAATTATCCAGGCTATTTGCAGAGGATATTTTATCTGCCAGTAGGGCTCTCTGGCAGAAATGATCTCTGATTACAAGCCTGCAATGAATATATAGACAGGTTGTTTTACTATCTTGCCTCTGTGTGTGTGTGTGTGTGTGTGTGTGTGTGTGTGTGTGTAGTTTGTGTGGTTTTTTGCTGCCTGAAAAAAAATATAGCTTCAGTGGTTTCGCCTTGCACATAACATCTCTATTTATCCCAGTTGGAAAGAACTTTATTTTGTTGTTCTTGCTTTTCTTCCTGTCCCTTTGCAAGCAAAGAATCCTTTTGTATCTTGAAACATCTGACTTTAAGATCAAGGTACAGTCTTGTAAGAGTATTACCATCTGGGATCTGTCACAGAGGCCATGTAGCCTCTGTATACCAGCAGATCATAACCAGGCTCAAGGTGTGGCTGTGAGATTCTCCCAAGCCACCCTTCGAACACACACACACACACACACACACACACACACACACACAGTCATTGGTGTTTTAGAAATACTGCTTATTTTTTTATGTTTAAAACTTAAATTTTAAAAGTTAAATCATACTCATTGCCAAGTAATTTACTTTTAAATAAAAAAACTACTGATAAATATAAAGGAAAAAAGGCCACCCCACCCTTCCCCCCCCTCCTGAAATAGCCACTGTTAACATTTATAACAGTGGCTATTATATCTTTCCAGAACATAAATTCATTTAATTTCACTTTAGTAATGAAAAGTAAGTTGTCAATAGGGCACAGTTCTTTTGGGGATGACAGTAATGTAACTTGCAAGGAACCAAAGTCAGGGTGCTTGGATGTGCACCTGAGAGCTGATTGCAACCCCTGAGGCTAACCTTGGCTCCAGTGGAATTCATCGCGGATAAAACAGAATTAAGTGCTAGAACATAAGCCATTTCTGAGGGATTGACTGTCCTTGCTGAGGCTCTGTAGTGTAAGCAAAACTTTCCCTGCTCATTGCTGGCTAAAACCTTGAGTTCGGGCTCTTGAGAAGAGAAGGGTTAGATTTTGACAGTCCTGTGCCCCCAAACCAGAAACAAAGTCAACAAAGTCAACACTAAGTACCAAAGTAAGTCCTTTGAACATCATTTATTTTTCAGTAACCACTTTTTCAAAAAACTCTATTAGAGGCACTTTTTGGGAGTGTTTGGATGTATGGCAAAAAGACATGAACTACATGTTCTATAAGATTTAGTTGTTACCTATAGAAAGATGAATGATTTCAGTCTTTCTTAAAGCTGTAGCACATTAAATATTCACTTATATCATCACCTTCTATAACCATTCAGGGCAATGTATTTATATATAAAGATTTCTTTAGACACCTGAATTGAATTCATTTTTTCCCTCACTTTTTTTTTCCACCTACCCAAACAACTCTGGTTCTCAAACTGTAGCATGCCTCAAAAGCACCCGTACGGCCTGGGAGAAGCAGTAGGGTTGCTCCCAACTTTCTAACTTAGTAGGTTTGGAGTGGGGGGCTGAGAATTTGTATTCCCACAAGTTCCAAGGTGATGCTGATTTTGCTGGTTTCAGGACCAGTTTTGGAGAACCCCTGCCCTACAAGAATGTACAGGAATGGTTCTATCCCAAAATATTTTAGGAAGAAGATGAAATCGTATAAAATTTCGAAAATATTATTCTCAATTTAGGCTAGTTTTATAAAAAAAAATTACTGGATTTAGCCACCACTACTCCACCACTCCATACCTGTTGCAGATTTTATTTTTTAGATCGATAATAGCACTTTTGTTCCAGGACTCCTCTTAATCTACCTCTGTACTTTGTAATCAACAGAATTGTTTCAACATTTGTGTTTCTGAAAAAAATATAGTCTTCCAGTACCTTCAGGTGATATGTAGGCTGGTCTCATTTGGAGAGGATTTCTGGCTCTGCCAATTATTAGCTGTAGACCCTTGAGCAGATGACTTAACACCTCTGAACTTCAGTCTCCACGTCTGTAAAAAGGGCAAAACCCAAAATAAGCAGAAAGACACCTGGCTTACCCAGGAAGTGTGAGCATTAGACAAGATAAAGAATGTATTAAAAGTCTAGCACAGGGGACAAGGAATGTTAGGCCCCATCCCTGTTTTATTGTCTATATTTATGTTGCAAGTGATTCTCTATCATGATTTCCAGTGCTGATTAATCTGTAATAAGTTATAAATATCTAATGGAGCTTGGACAACGTCTTAAAATTATCATAGCAAATCAAGTTTTCTCTATAGTTTTAAGGCATTTTTGTGTCAGGAACAAGCAAGAACAGGTTCAATGATAATAGTTAGCATGTATTGGCGCTCACTACTATGACTGCTAAGAATGATCTCATCTAAACATAACAACAGCTGTATAATGAGGGTATTATTACTATTATTATCATTATCTTACTGATGAGAAAATGGAGGCTCAGAGAAGTTAAGGTAACTCACTAGGATGCTAGGAAATGAAGAGCCAAGATTCAAACCAAGGGCTGTCTTCTCTCCAAAGTCTGAACTTCTAGCTACTACCTCTTCAGCTTGGAATCATAAGTGGTCATTGTCTGGAAGGGACCTTAGACATCATTGTCTAGCCCTCCCATTGTGGAGATGAAAGAACTGAGGCCCACGATCAGGGGCAGGGGGTGGGGGTGGCAAGATGCCCCCGCTGACTAATCACAGGGCCAAGAGCTAAACTTGGGTTCAGTCCCACCTCTGTGATTTTTACAGCAGTGTCATTTTGCTTTGGTACAAATAAAAGTTTCACTCCCCAATTCAAGCATTGGACAAGCAATACCTCTGTTGAATTCAGAGAGGAAGTTAGATATTCCCATGTTTAACAGCCAGCTCTCTGTGGGAGGAGGGGAAAGCTCTGATTTGTAGCATTTACCAATGTCCATGGTATAAATACTCCCCAAGGCTGATATCAAGCTACCAGTGTGATGTCACTGAATGCAGAGTTTTGCAAGAGATGTACACAATCTAAAGTCTTAAGTGGATGGGAGCTGGCTCTAACATACCTCGGCCTCCATCTTTGTAGAGAATGACAAACCAAACCCTGCGTGTTGTTCCAAGGTAAGATTCCACCAGTCAAGAAGAGAAAAGAGTGTTTCTTACATATGCCAGGATTCTGAAATTCAGTAGAATTGGTATTCTGGCCAATTCTTCTTTTAGGGTTTAGGACTGGCTCTCTTACTGATATTGAGCCCCTGCCAAGGGCCTCTTGTGATTTATTTATAGAATCTTTATTTTCCCGATGGGTGCATACATATAGTGTGTCATGCTCTATCTTTAGAAATGCAAATCCCTTTTCTCAGATGGGATCTTTGAGATTCAGGATAGATTAAACACTCATAAGAAGTTGTTTGTTTGATTTTATTTAAAACAACTCTACAACAACCAAAAACCTTCTCAAAACGTATAAAATAACCTAAGGAATATGTATTTATTTGAGGAAATTTAGAAACTACAAGCAAACAAAAGAAAATAGGTTAAAAAAATCTGTTATTCTAAGATCCAGAGATAAATGTGAACATTTTAGTGTGGATACTTCTAATATTTTTCTCTTCCTTTATGCAGATAAAAAAAGTTTTTTTAAATGGCTCTACTGTAAAGGAAATCCATTTACAAATGAAAAGATATCACAGATTATTATCCTCCTCATACAGGTCCTGCCAGTCTATTTGTATTCACGGAAATGGTATGTTAGCTATATTTATGCTGATGTTCTACACGCATCTGAAGATAATACTACTAATGGGGATTGTTATCTGTGAGGACAGATGGGGCTAAAAAGACCAGGGTGACAGTCTCAGCCCTTTCCAGTCGGTAGACCACTATTCACACAAAGACTGTTTTTGAGTTACAATTGCAGCTGTGCTGATACGGTGGTTGATTGGAACTCTGTCTCTGAGGCCTGAGGTCATCCTGGAGCTCAGAAAACAACACCCTCTTGTACTCCCTTATTGGTGTAGCCAGCCCGGCCTGCCTGCTGCTGGTTTCCTGCTGCCTGCAGCTCCGCCCAATTGTTTGAAGTGGGGCCTCTGAGCTGCTTTAATGGGTTTTCTTCTGCCTTCCCTGCTTGGGGTTGCCTCACTGCAGCTCGCCATACAACAGTCTGATCTGGTATCCTGGGGTCATCCATCCTTCACACATGTCCAGCCCAGCAGGGCACTGTTAGAAATGGAATTTGTTCATTCCCTCTACCCAGTCTTGATTTTAGTGAAACAATACCCTAGAAAAAGTTAACAGTCATGATAACAATGCCAGATCAGTGACTCTGGGAAATTAATGTTTTTTTCTGAAATAGATGCTCATTATTAGGTTGGGGGGACAATAGCCAACAGGAGTTGCCAACAGGTAAAGGTAAAGGGACTGACCTGTCTGGAATCTTTGCCTTTGGCTCCTTTGGCTCTTAGTCTCAGGTGTAGATTTTCTTGACCGATTCTTTTCTGCCATGTTTCCTGAGTCCGACTGCTTACTTGAAGGCCCAAGTTGAAAGACAGCTAACCACAAAATGCTTTGGGAGATGTAACTCTTAATTAGGAGCTGCTTGAAGTTGTGGTAAATTGCATAAATATAAATGGGTGATATTTGGTGGATTTATGCTGACATTTTTTGTTATAGTGCCTCATTATTGGTGAAGGTGGACTGCCAGGCTTGCTCCAGAGAGAAGAAACCTTTTTAGCTGGGAAAACATGATGAAAGAGAACCCAGGCCTGTGAATGGTTTGTGAAAGATAAAGCATGTTTCTAGTTCCAGAAGAGTTAAAAGTAGCTGTGTGACCTTGGGAAAATCACTTCACCTGTCTGTGCCTTAGTTTCTTCCTCAGTAAAAAGACAGTAAAGGTAATATATCCCTCATAGAGATGTCATGAGAATTAAATGAGACAGTGTATGTGAAGTTCTTCACACACAGTGCCTGCCTGGCACAAAGTAAAGGCCCATTAAAGGTTGGCTATTTTCTTTAAGGGGTAGGCAGTGTCCCCAGTCCCCACCTGTAAGGTACTAGTCCCAAGGCAGGGAGTTAAGTATTAATGCCATCGGATGCGTGTCCCTAGTTTTCCCCTATCGTGTTGCTTTGAATCCTTGCGAATCACAGCATTTAGACGTGTGGTTCTTAACCGTAGCTGCACAATGGAATTACCCAAGGAGCTTTAAAAAAAACACAGATGCCTGGGCCCTACCTCCAGAATAGGGCCCTGCCTCCTTACTTCATTTGTGGTGGGGCCCAGGCAATGGGAGTTTGCAAAACTCCCCAAGTGATTCTAATGCACATCAAAAGTTGAGAACCATTTGATTTTAGGCAGATGCTGCACATCTGTGATAAAGATGATGAAAATTAATATCATGCCATTGAAGGCAGCTGCGTGCCACCACTGCCACTACAGCCTTGATCATGGATCTTTCCCAAATCTCTTGACCCAGGTCAATAATCACCAATCCGCAAAATTTGCATTGGCCCCACCTGTGTTTACCAGATGTCACCTCTAGGCATACTGTACCCCTCCCCATTTAATGTATCCAATTTGCATGAGGGGGGATAAAAAGCTCACACCTGGCCTTTTAATTAAGTTGAGTAACCATACAATGGTAGTCTAAGAGTTAATCTCATTAATGCTGAGCTCTTATGCTTGGGCTGTTAGCTATTGCTCAGTTTTTATTAATTTAGGCTTCAACATGTATCTGCCTTGTCCACAATTCCAGATGGTGCTATAACTCATACCCTTCTGTCGGTTCCAGAAGATGACTACATGTGTTTTATTTAGATAAACTGTAATTATGCCGACTTTCAACTGTTTTGGTAACTTTGGCCCATTTGTGGATAAGTGGTAAAATACACTCTTCATTATTACATACTAAAAATCATCTGAAAACAGATTTGTTTGGTTAATGAAGTCTTATGGGATGGGAGATATAGGCGAGGGAACATAGTACTTGAGGTTTTAGTTAAGTATGGATTAAAAACAAGTAGGACAACTTTTGTTTGCTTGGAGGGCTCAAATCCAGGCAACAAAAACCTGCCTTGGGAGGACAGCAGTTAGGAACAGGTCCCCACCCTATACATCTATGATGTATTCTACCTTAGTGTAGACACTTAATCCAGGGTGGGGCCTATTAGTAACATAGGCACAATTATTCTCCCCCCTACCCCCCATGGCTAGTATTCATCTGGGTAACAGGCTCGCTTTACAGTTAATTTCTCTGTAAAATAGAAATATAAATTATAACCACTCAAATACTTGCATCTGTGCCTGGATTCTTTCCTGTAAAAGTCTCATTGCTCTTAATGGAGGAAAATGGATATGGTTTTTACACAGGGACATGATTTACTAAGCAACTGCCTGAACCCCAAAAAATCCAGTTGCAAACAGATTTGTCAACTTGAAATCAAAGAATCTTGGATCAGAAACAAAAGATGGTTGACCATACAGTACTGTATTAATTTAAATCATTCTTTTCTCATAAACATTCACTGGAAATGAGTTACTGATAATATGGGGTTTTTTTGATACTATGGTTTTTATTTATTTTTTTTTTTTAATTTTTTTTTTCAACGTTTATTAATTTATTTTTGGGACAGAGAGAGACAGAGCATGAACGGAGGAGGGGCAGAGAGAGAGGGAGACACAGAATCGGAAACAGGCTCCAGGCTCCGAGCCATCAGCCCAGAGCCTGACGCGGGGCTCGAACTCACGGACCGCAAGATCATGACCTGGCTGAAGTCGGACGCTTAACCGACTGCGCCACCCAGGCGCCCCGATACTATGGTTTTTAATGTGTGACTTCAATTGCTGAAGAAAAGTTAAAAGTATCTTTTTGAAATGTTTAAAACAAATGCCTTCTGGAAAGGCCTTAGTGCTGAGCCTCAGCAAAATTCAAGTTTTATCTGAAGCACAGATCTGTTGTATTCCGAAATTTTCCCCAAACTCTGAGATTCTGCCAAGTAGGATGAAGAAAGCAGAAGGGGAGGATAGTTAGTTTTGTTTTGTTTTGTTTGTAAAGCTGTTCCCTTTTTCTTGTTTATTCTTGGTGGCCAGGAGAGAGGACCTAAGTTGCTTTATTCTTTGGCTGGGATCACTATTCTACCAAACGAAGGGTTTTGAGATCTTTAGTATCCTGCCTTAAAGTAAAAGGCAGAGGCAACTTTTTGCCTCTAAGTGGATTCTAAGTGGAAACTCCTGTTTTGGGTGTTTTTGGGTGTTTGACTTTAGTCATGGAGTCCCGCCTTGGAAATTTTAATGCAGATCTGAGCCTTCAGGAAACATTACTTTTTGGAATGGGGTTGCTTTTATTCTTGGAGCATCATAAAAAATGGATACAGTACTTACTAGCACAACCGCTAAAGTGGATCTTTACAGACAGAACAGTCATGAAAAAGAAAACAAAAATCAAACTATTGTATTTCATCCCTACCACTTGGTCATAGGCAGTTATAGGTTGTCTAATCAATTTCACTGTTGATGCTCTTCCATGCTGCCTGATAGGGCCACCTTTGCTTAATGGCTAGATATGTTTAAATGGCAGGCAACTTAACTCTCCCCGGTCCTTTCTCCCCAACTCCCCCTCCGCCTTTTTTTGGCTTTTTGCCTTTGCAGACAAAAATAACTGGTAAATTATGTTCATTTCATCCTAATTTGGAATGAAAGGATAAAGCCAAAGTTTTACTGCAATCCTTTTGGTGCCTGAGCCACTTCTGGCATCCAGTCATTCTGAACATTTATTGAGTGTATGGATAATGAATGCTTGGTTTTCTGGTTCAACTAAGAATTAATCAGTGAAGTCAAATTGCAAATTTAAGGTCCTTTCCAATCTCCAAATCCTGTTCATCTCTGATCCCAAACCTATATGGCACTATGGCAAGGAATGTTTATTCTTGTTAGGTAACATTTGTTTTGTTATTTTTTTTTTCTTGAAAGAGAGGAGCTGTTTGATAAGCAGTAGTTTTCAGTGTGTAATTAGATATCCCATCCAACCAAAAATGAACCTGTTATCTGTATATCCCAAATCCTGCCACACTACTGTCCCCCTCATTTATATGGCATGAAGACAGGAGCCATATTTTGGTGGCTTACACATAGCAGATGTTTGTTAAATTGAATTTAGTCTATCTTATATTTTATGAGTTCATTGTCAGGCCCCAGACTTTGCACATATATACCAGGTGCTCAATAAGCCTTGGTAAATTGAATTAATTCTGTGTGTTGGAACTGGAATAGGGTAGGAATTAAAGAATTCCTTTGGTTAGAATATAACTTGTAAATAAGCATATGTGTTTATGATCTGTCGTTTGGGACATACACGCTTTACCAGAAAACCAGACTACTGCTGAAATATTCATATTCCTCAATTTAAAAGTATAGTGTAATTTAGATCAAAATATATAATAACTTTAAAATTTTTCACCTGTAAATATTTCAGTATGTATCTCTAAAAGATAGTCGTTTTATATAACTACAGTAGTATTATCACAACTGCAAAAATTAAGTCATAAATTTCATTTCATTTTATTTTATTATTTTTAACAACCATATATTTTATTTTATTTTATTTTATTTTTTTATTTTATTTTTTAATATATGAAATTTACTGTCTAATTGGTTTCCATACAACACCCAGTGCTCATCCCAAAAGGTGCCCTCCTCAATACCCATCACCCACCCTGCCCTCCCTCCCACCCCCCATCAACCCTCAGTTTGTTCTCAGTTTTTAACAGTCTCTAATGCTTTGGCTCTCTCCCACTCTAACCTCTTTTTTTTTTTTTTTTTTTTCCTTCCCCTCCCCCATGGGTTTCTGTTATGTTTCTCAGGATCCACATAAGAGTGAAACCATATGGTATCTGTCTTTCTCTGTATGGCTTATTTCACTTAGCATCACACTCTCCAGTTCCATCCATGTTGCTACAAAAGGCCATATTTCATTTTTTCTCATTGCCACGTAGTATTCCATTGTGTATATAAACCACAATTTCTTTATCCATTCATCAGTTGATGGACATTTAGGCTCTTTCCATAATTTGGCTATTGTTGAGAGTGCCGCTATAAACATTGGGGTACAGGTGCCCCTATGCATCAGTACTCCTGTATCCCTTGGATAAATTCCTAGCAGTGCTATTGCTGGGTCATAGGGTAGGTCTATTTTTAATTTTCTGAGGAACCTCCACACTGCTTTCCAGAGCGGCTGCACCAATTTGCATTCCCACCAACAGTGCAAGAGGGTTCCTGTTTCTCCACATCCTCTCCAGCATCTATAGTCTCCTGATTTGTTCATTTTGGCCACTCTGACCGGCGTGAGGTGGTATCTGAGTGTGGTTTTGATTTGTATTTCCCTGATAAGGAGCGACGTTGAACATCTTTTCATGTGCCTGAACAACCATATATTTTAAAAGTTAGATTTCTTAACTATTTGCCAAAGTTCCCAGCTTCTACCTTTATTTTCTTCTTCTACTCTGTTCTTTTGCTACCTCAGAAAAGAGAGACTCATGTGGTTTTTGGAGGAATATAACTGATGCTTCTCAGTCATCCATTGTGGGGTCCTGGGCTTGGATATTTTTTTCAGGTAGATTTCTTGGGGACAGGGAATATGAGCTTTTTTCATGTGTGGATATTGGGCCAAGCATATGAGTTGCCTTCTTTAATCCTCACATTGTCCCTGCCAAATAGATTTTATCAACAAATACCTGATAGTTGAGTTTTGTAAGTCACTTTTGGACACTGGATACGAGTCTATGTAGGCGACCTTGACAAGGCAAAAAGAAGAATAAAAGAAGCCAATGAGCATTTATTGACCACTTGCTGTGAGCCAGGCACTATGCTACAGGCTTTTTATGTATTTCATTTAACTCTCAAATAACCCCAGGGCATAATTATTCTAATCCCCAGTTTATAAATAAAGAAACTGAGATTCGGAGATAGGAAATATTGTGCTTATTTTTTTAGAACTTTAGTTAAAAAATCTGAAGATCCTAAAGGCTAGATATGGCTAGAGTTGTTTACAGTGAGAAAAGAACTTAATGTTCTAGGCTCGTTCTGCGTGATTTATCACATATTCTCACCAGAACCCTGTAAGATATGTATCATTGATCTTCAATTTAGAGATTAGGCGCAGCAAAGTGAAGTCACTTATCCAAGGCACAGCAGGCAATAAAGTAGCATAAGGGGAACTTAGACCCAGGACAACCTTAAAACTTGTGCTTGTCCCCTTGCACTGTGCTGCTATTTCTCCAGTTACTGCTAACACTTAACATACAGAATTGTCTTTGACCTTACTTATGGCAATTAATGTGTATTATTAACATGCTTATTCTGTATTCTCATATGCGTATTATAGCTAATTGTATTCTCAACTGAACACAAACTCCATGAGGGCAGGGATCTGGGTCTGTTTTGTTCTTTGGTAATATCCCCATGGCCAAGAACAATGCTTGATATGCAGTAGGTGTTAAATAAATAGTTGTTGAATGAACATGTATAATCTTTGCTCCCCTGACATACACACTTTTTGTGGGTCAGTGAATCTTGGCCACCTAAGACAGCAACTAGCACAGTGCCATGCACCCAATAATAATAATGCCTTTAAATTGGGCTTTATATTTACCAAAGTGTTATCATGTATGTTAACTCGAGTGTTAACATAAACTGAAAACCCAAGACCAAGATTTATAGGAGATGTCAGGAGTTGGAAAAAGGTGGTCTTCAGAAGAGGCTGCAACACTCTAAATGAGGGAAGGAAGAAAAGGGACAACTTCCAGGGAAAGATAATGAGCACCTCTCCTTCTGGCAAAACCAGTAAAGGGTTAGCAACTTGTAAGTCTTAGCTTGAGAATATGTTAACAGGCCTGTGCAAGGCTAGGGGGAGCCGCCAATCACTGTGTGATCTGTAGAAGCAGAGAGGGTCTGATCTGTCAGCCTGAGTGCCCATAACTTCACCCTATCTAGAACCTCACTCTTCCTCCACCCCCTGCAACTTTGCCAGTGGCTATGGAAAGGAAACAAATATTTCCTGCCTGCTTCTAAGATTTGGTGGGTGCTACACGGGGAGCTGGGGAAGGAATAGACTTCAGCCCCATTTAGGGGTCTTAGAAGAAACCAGTCAGCTCTTTCAGGTCAGTTCCAACTAGGTAGGCTCAGAAGCTGCTAGTAGAGAAGTTACCACATCCTCAGAGTCTTATAGGCCAGCACATGTAGTCAGTACATGGTAAGGAGATGGTGGGAATGGTGCGCTGTAAAGAATAATACTGTTTGGGGTGCCTGAGTGGTTCAGTTGCTCGAGTGTCCAACTTTGGCTCAGGTCATGATCTCATGGTTCATGAGTTCGAACCCCATGTTGTGCTCTACACTCACAGTTCAGAGTTTGCTTGGTATTCTCTCTCTCCTCTCTCTTTGCTTCTTTCCCACTCATGCTCGCTCTCTCTCTCTCTCTCTCTCAAAAATAAATGAATAAACAACAAAAAATAATACTGCTTGGGAATTCTCATGGTTCTGATGCAGTTCCCTCACCTAACGTTTGTTTGCACTATATAATAATTGTGTTAATTATGCTTCTTAGTGCAACTTTGTGGAAAAAACAAGTGTTTGTATTTCAGACATCCCCAGGAATGCTGAGAAAGGAAGGCAGGACTAGACCAATCTGACCATATTCCATGAAAGTAATGTCAAATTGCATGGATGCAAGGCCCAGACACATGCATCATTTAATTTGATCTTCATGCTAATACTGTGAACCAGAACAGTTATACTTCTCCCCATCTTCTAGATGGATAAGTGGGGTAACAAGGAGGGTAATTGGCTTGCCCAGGAACATACTGTTATTAGTTGGTAATTCTTCTGATTATAATTATTTTGTTCTTTCCACATTATATCTCAGTAAATAATGAACAATTTGTTTGTAGGAATATTAATCTGGTTTTGGTATTTTGTATATAAAGGAAAATACGGGAGTCCAAGGGCAGGGTGTTATCACCAAGCAACTGCAAAGATCTAGGTAAGAAATAAGGAGTCTGCACTATCAGTGAATAAATTACTCCCAACTCCAATGGTAAATTCTGTCCCTCTTATTTTTTTAAAGAGTTTATTTAAAAAAAAAATTTTATGTAATCTCTTACCCCAATGTGGGGCTCGAAATCATGACCCTGAGATCAAGAGTCATGCTTTACTGACTGAGCCAGCCAGGTGCCCCTGTCTTTTTTATTATTGGGCCCCTCATCAGTACTCAACAAAGTTGCCTATTCTCTTCTTTCCTCTCTGGAAGTTCTTTCCTATTCTACTTTAGTGGCTTAGTTTCCTCTGACCTCTAAATGTTATAATCCCCCAGGGCTTGGCACTAAGCCTTCCCTTTTCTTTGTATCCTAGTCAATCTTAAGGATTTCCATGGCATTAGTGATCTCTTAGATGCTGATGACTTCCAAAGTTATACCTCTGGTCCAGAACTGTGTTCCAAGTTCCACACCCACTTTTGTATTCATTCATTCATTCATTCAATTTAGGAAATATTTATCAAGTGCCTGCTATGTGCCAGGCACTGTTCTAGGCACTTTGGTTTCATCATTAAATAAAACAGACAACAGCTTTCATTTCACTTACATTGAGGGAGAAAACAGACAGTGCATATATTAAGTTAGTTGTATGCCAGAAGGTCATAGGTGCTATGGTAAAATGGAAAGAGGCACCTGAGTGGCTCAGTCGGATGAGCCTCTAGCTCTTGATTTTGGCTTGAGCCCTGCATCGGGCTCCATGTGGAGCCTGCCTAAGATTCTCTCTCCCTCTGCCCCTCGCCTCTGCTCATGCTCTCTGTCTCTCTCTCTAAAATAAAATAAAAAAAGGAAAGCTAGAGCAGGAGGTTGAAAGTGTTGGGAAGGAAGTAGCAATTTTAATAGGGTGGTCAGGATAGGCTTCATTGAGAAGGTGAGATGTGAGCCAACACTTGAAGGAAATGTGAAAATTGGCTCTGTGGATATCTAGAGAGACAGTGTCCCAAGCAGAAGGAAGAGCCAGTTAGTGCAAAGGCCCCCACAGTGGGAATTTGGCAAGGAAGCCAGTGTGGGTAGAGTGAAGTGAATGGGAGGTAGAGCTGCAGATCAGGTTACAGGGTTTAAAAAGAGAGTATGTAAGGGTGCCTGGGTGGCTCAGTCTGTTAAGTATTCAACTTCGGCTCAGGTCATGATCTCAAGGTTCATGAGTTTGAGCCCCATGTCAAGCTCTGTTCTCACAGCTCAGAGCCTGCAGCCTGCTTCAGATTCTGTGTCTTCCTGTCTCTCTGCCCCACCACCACTTGTGCTCTGTCTCTCAAAAATGAATAAATGTTAACAAAACTTTAAAGAGAGTATGTAGATCATACACAATCTTGTAGGCCATTGTAAGGGTTTTTTTTGCTATACTTTGAGAAAAATGAGAAGCCTTTGGAGAAATGGGGGTTGAGGGAAGACATTATCCACTTCTGTTTTAAAAGGTTGACTGGCCAGAGAAAGACAGATACCATATGTTTTCACTCATATGTGGATCTTGAGAAACTTAACAGAAAACCATGGGGGAGGGGAAGGGGAAAAAATAGTTTCAAACAGAGAGGGAGGCAAACCGTAAGAGACTCTTCAATACAGAGAACAAACTGAGGGTTGATGGGGGGTGGGGGAGAGGGGAAACTGGGTGATGGGCATTGAGGAGAGCACTTGTTGGGATGAGCGCTGGGTGCACTTGTTGGGATGAGCACTGGGTGTTGTGTGGAAACCAATTTGACAATAAATTATATAAAAAAAATAAATAGAAGGGTGACTGGCTGCTATGAAGGGGCAAGAACAGATGGAGGAAGACCAGTTAGGAGATTACTGCAATCGAATTGTCTACTTGATAGCTCTTCTTGGATATCTCAAAGGTATCTCAAACCCAACAAAAGATATCCGCCTCCCCATCCCCACAAAAACCCTTTCTGGCCCTCCTCATTGTGCTTTATCGTAGTGAATGGTTCTACCATCCACCTAGTTGCTCAAGGAGAAACCTACTTATAATCCTTGATTCCTTCCTGTCTCCCACATCCCCAAACCAGTTCTTCACCAAATCCTGTTGATTTGTATCTCACATTACATTTCTCTAATCTGTCCTTGTCTCTTTGTCTTTACTCATTTTTCAGACCACCATCATCTTTAGCTTGAATTACTGCAGCAGCCTTCTAGTGGTCTTCCTTAGCCACTGTCCTCTTCTCATGTATTTCCTACAGGGCAGTTAGTGATTGTTTTTTAATTTCTTTTTAACGTTTATTCATTTTTGAGAGACAGAGTGCAAGTGGGGGGGGGGGCAGAGACAGAGAAGGAGACACAGAATCCCAAGCAGGCTCCAGGCTCCGAGCTGTCAGCACAGAGCCCTATGCAGGGCTCAAACCCACAAACTGCAAGATCATGACCTCAGCCAAAGTCCGACACTTAACTGACTGAGCCACCCAAGGACCCCTCTACAGGGCAGTTAAATTATCTTTTCAAAATGCAGATCTGCTCAAGTCAGTGTCATTGATTAAAACTTTTCATTTGTTTCCCACAATCCTCAGGATGGCCCACAAGATTCTGGGTGGTCTGGTTTTGCTTCCATCTCCAGGCTCAACTCAGCCCATCTTCTCCCTCACTTATTACATTCTAACTATACTTTCATTTCCTCAACTATACCAAATAATTTCCCCGACTATACCAAATAATCTCCTAACTCAGGACCTGCTCATTATTTATTTCCACTATCTGGAATGCTTTTTCTCCCATTTGTTTCTTTTTTTTAACTCTATTTTTAATATTTATTTATTTATTTCTGAGAGAGAGAGAATGAGAGAGAGAGAGAGAGAGAGAGAGAGAGAATCCCAAGCAGGCTCCATGCTGTCACTGCAGAGCTCGACACAGGGTTCGAACTCATGAACCGTGAGATCATGACCTAAACCGAAATCAAGAATCAAACCCTTGACCAACTGACCCTAACCCTTAACCGGTGCCCCCCCAATTTGTTTCTATGACTAACTACTACCTCAAGTATTAGCTTAACTGACATTAGTCAGAGGGGCTTATCATCCCTGAGTACTCATCTAATTTAAGCTTTCTCATTAATCCTCCTCATAGCCTTTGTTCTTTTTCTCCAAGTGTTTATTACAATTTCTAAATTTATAGATGGGTAGAAACTGCATATCTACAGACATACAAAACTGCTGCTTAGTACTTTTCTATATGTTTGGAACAACTCTGTAAGTCATGTAGGTTCCATGAGGGTGAGAGCCATGTCTGTCTTGTTTTCAGTATATCTTCAGTATATAATATAGTGTCTAACACATATCAGGCACTGTTAAAAAATTTTTTAATAAATTAACAAAGTCCCTTTTCTTCTCCTTAAACCAACCCCATACAGTTCTATAATTATACCATGTAGAGTCAGTTTCATTTATTAAATATCCATTGAGTGCTTACCTAGTCAAGCCCAGTGCTCTGCCCTATTGCAAGCCCAAATAATTTAGCAAAGCATGCCTGCCCTTGAAAAACTTATGTTTAAATAAAAATGCAAGGCACACCTATCCAGCAAGATTTCTGCCTAAAATTATCCATAGAATGTGCCATTGCTTTTCCCACTCAGTGAAAACAGTGTATTTGTTGTTCAAAAAGGGTGATAGCAGGGCACCTGGGTGGCTCAGTCAGTTAAGCGTCTGACTTTGGCACAGGTAATGATCTCACAGTTCATGGGTTCAAGCCCCATGTCGGGCCCTGTGCTGACAGTTCATAGCCTGGAGCCTGCTTCGGATTCTATGTCTCCCTCTCTCTCTGCCCCTCCCCCACTCATACTCTATGTGTGTGTGTCTCTCTCAAAATAAGTAAACATTAAAATTTTTTTCAAAAAAGGTGATAGCATAGGAGCGTTCTCAGGAGAAATTTAAATGGCCCTTTGGGTGGCAACTTACTTAGTTCCTCACATTTCTGAATCTGGCTCTAAGCATTGCCTACTTGGGAAATTAATTTTGTCAACCCAGAGGGAGTATATATTTTTCTTAGGGCATACCCACACTAGCCACGTTCACAAGAGGTAGATACCTAAACTAGAATACTAAATGTATTGAGTTAGCATAAGAAAAAATAACTATTAAGAACAACCAAATAGCCACATGAGCAGGTTTTCAGCCTGTAGGAAAACCCATGTGGGAATCCAACAGATAACAGGAAGCCTGCTTGGTGTGTTCAAGGGGAGTTGGATGTATAATCCCAATATTTGTTGCCAGCCAACTGTAATGGGCTGATCCATCCATTTTCAGGATTAGGATGTGCTGACCTCAGTAAATGGAAAGTAGATTTCTTGAGCCAGAGGTTCTTCCTAGCTTTGGCAGTGCCCATTGCCAAGGATTTCCTTTTGAAAATGCCCATTTTCAACATTTCCAACTGACCTTCTTCCTCCCAATAGACTCTCTTTCTTTAAATATGATAATAACATTGATTGTGTTATTGTCTGGACTGGTACTCAGCCTAGAACCTCTGCTATTTCTTTTAAGGTGACTTTGCATCTCACTTGTTTTATCTAACATGCTTTAATTTTGTTCATCAAATTCTTAGAATTTGGTGAGTGCTCTGTGGATTCTCCATTGGGAGAGCAAAATGCAATCTGACCCAGGACACACTGCCATTTTTTTCAGGCAGAAGAAAGATTATTAAGTGGTAGGAGTAATTAATTTTGTCTTGGGCAGTTAAGAAAAGCTTTCCAGAAGAGGTGATGTCAGAGCTGAATCTCAAATTAGAAGCTTTGAGGGTGAGGTGGAGAACATGGTAATTTTGAGGTAGAGAGAACAACTTATATCAATGCTATATGTTATATGTAATATATATAAATGTATAAATGTTATTGCATACCTGTAAGGCACTGTTATGTATTAGGGTAAATAAAACAGCCCACTGGGAGCTTAGATAAGTCCAATGGCAGAGAGCTTAGGTACATCTTCTGTCCCATGGCTCTCAATCAGCCTTATAAACCCTGTGACATAGCAACTGTTGATTGTTTTGCCTGAAACACACTGCACACCAACCAAGCCTTGAGACTTGAACTGTCAAAATCTATCCTAAGTAAGCAACAACAAGTATGAGAGTCCTTCCCCTAAAAGTTTCTAAACGTTTTTCTCTTCTCATGGCCTATATGAAATATAGTTATTTGTGTAAATATACAAATTTGACTTGCCGTCCTATCCATCCCCCCTACTAGTAGACTGTAAGTTCCAGAAAGAGAAAGAACTTTATATTTTAATAAACCATTTCAGATATTTGTCATTCCTATGCACGTCTTTATACTTTTAGTACATTCCTCAAAAATGTAGAATATTGCTTTACATGTTTAAATTTTCCATGAATGATATAAGGCACAGCACTCTCCAGTTTGCTGTTTTCTTTCTTTTTTTTAATGTTTATTTATTTTTGAGAGACAGAGAGACAGAGCATGAACGGGGGAGGGGCAGTGGGAGAAGCAGACACAGAATCCGAAGCAGGCTCCAGGCTCTGAACTGTCAGCACAGAGCCTGATGCGGGGCTTGAATTCATGAGCTGTCACATCATGACCTGAGCCAAAGTCAAACACCTAGCCAATTGAGCCACCGAGACACTCCCAGCTTGCTGTTTTCATTCAATATTATGTTTTAAAATTCATCTATGTTAAAGTCCTCTTTATTTCATTTTAACTGTTATATACTATTCCATAGTATACCTATAATCCCAGTTTGTTTATCTTTGTGTCTCTTATTGGGCATTTAAGTTATTTTTTCATTTTTGGGGCAACATAGGCAACCATTCTGGAAAAACATTTGGCAACATCTAGTAAAGTTGAAATGTACATGTTCTTCTACCCAAGCAAGTCCTTTCCTAGATATATACACTAAGATCTACTGTATATATTTACCACATGTGGTTGTTTAAATTTTAATTAATTAAAATTAAGGAAAATTTAAATATTAGTCCCTCAGTTGAACTGTCCACAGCACTATCTATGCTGAAATGAATAGCACAGATACAGAGTATTTCCATCATTACAGAAAGTTCTATTGAACTCTCTAGTTGTGCCTCAGAGACTGATGTTATTTGCATATTCGCAGTATACTGTGAATGCAAAAAACATTTGTTATCTGTGGACTGAATGGATGTAAAAATATTACATAATGAGGCTGTATATGTTAAGTGTTAAATGGGTTCCAGGAATACTAGCTAACCAAGTTTAGAGGGGGTGGGATTTGATCAGAGCTTCAGGGTCCTGTGCATGAGTTTGGAGAATTGAGTAAGGTGTTTGTCCAGGGTGGTCAAGTGCAACATAACAAGGAAAGGAGTTGGAATCATCATGGTAGAGGAAATCAGATAAGCCCCAACACAGAGAGAATGTAGCAAGAATCAGATCCAAGGCAAGACTGTGAGTGGGGAAAATGAGTCATGAGGTCAGAAGCCAAAAAAGATTAAAGGGAAGCCAAGAGGTGGAGTCAAGGCAGGTCAGAGAGAGCAGTTCAGGACACTGGCTCTGAAGCCTGTGCTCCTTGCTTTAAGATCAAAATCTGTTCATTTCCCAAGTAGATTGCCATCACTCACAGGAGTGGAGGGCCTGTCTACTTTCAGTGGAGGCTGTGGTTAGGAGAAGGTTATCTGTAAGAATGTGGACTAAGATTAGGATTTGGCTCCCACAACAAGTAGCTGTGAACACTTGGAAGGGTGAGGGTTAGGCCTGGACTAGGCTATTGAGAGCCACATTTCTGAGAGACTAATGACTCTGGGTAGAGCAAGAGACAAGGGAGGGAGGGAACAAGTGTAGTAAAAGAACAGATCAAAAAGGAAAAGGGGATGAAGGGGTCAAGGGTCGGATGAAGACAAAATGCAATGAGAGAGAACATTATACATGTCTTAATATTGGTTTTCAATTAATTGTAGAGTTTTTTCAATAAATAAATTTTTTAAAAAAACACCCAGCAGGAATGTGGTGTGAGATTCAGAAACCATGGGTCTGATTTAGTCTGAAAGTACAGTTTTAGCCCCAGGCTTTTGTCCAGCTCTGGAGCTGCCCTGTAGTCCATTCCTGGTTTTCCTGAAAGCTCTCCCCCACAACATCCCCACTCCCACCTTCCCTACTCCAATAATTTCCATAAGTCAGAGGTAGTGATTTTAAACTGTTGGTTCATTTTTGGCAGGGAGGGGACAGGTGTGTGGCCACAGGGAAAGTTGGGGATGAGTGGAAAATTAGAGAAATTCATTGTAAAGTGCATGAGTCAAGAAAGATATCCTATGTCATTCTCTGATATCTTGTGAAGCTTAGCTTGACAATAAAAATTCTCTCTCTCCTGGCCCACCTCTCATCTTTTACATGCTATAGATAGTCCAAACTCAGTTAAGATTCTAGTTGCCATTTTTAAAACTCAATAATCAGATTTGTGCCTATCTTCAAAAGAAATAAAACTAACTGCAGGACCAGACCAAACAAAGCTGTTTAACTGCTTGCTTACAATAGTGCAGACTCTTTTCTAACCATGGCTTTTGAGAACTGTGGCATATGGCAGAAAGGCTAGAGATAGTTCACTCAAACAGGCAAACAAACCTATCCAACCTTAGGAAAGTAATTGTTCAACTGGACATTGTGCATTATGAGAGTAGCCAATTATCTACCAACAGTGGGTTTGCAATCCCAGAAATCTTTGCCAATGGCTTTCTATACCCTCTAGTGATACTGACTGACGTTTGGATTCCTAAGCAAGGCCAGTCTGAAAGAGCTGTGTGTGTGCATTGCTAATTCTTTACAAAGATTACAGCCCTTTAATTCCCAAGGCCATTTCTTGTTCTGACTCCCCTGCTTCTTTCCAACTCATGTCACTTCACTCTTCAGCCTCAAATTCCTGTGCCCAGGCATGAGCCAGTCTACTGAAATGTGGGCAACTGTCTTGGCATGCATGGGCAATCAGATGTTTGAAGAAAATTGATGAATAACCATTTGTCCAAGAGATCCATAGGGCTTAGGGAACTAAAAGGCTTATTCTTGTGGTTAAACACTGGGAATGCCATCTCATTCCCGTCCACTGATTTCTCTATTATCAGCTGGTAAGCCACAAGCAGATCTCTTGTTCATCTGCCAGGATGCAAACTAGCCCTTCTTTCTAGTCGCACTTTTGTTCTCAGGCTTAGGAATGCTGCAGTTATTCCAAAAGGAATCTGGCTGGCACAGTTAATTGGACTTATTGGGTCATAATTACAGTATCACAGCATCAATCCACATTTTCCTGGATTTGATTACTGAACCTTCCTAATATATATCTTTGGGTCCTGATGCCATCAGTTAGGACCTTGTGGTTGAACCTACCATACTATAGACGTCTAGGCTGAATGCTTCCCTGAGCCCTAGGTTGATGAATAAACTGTTTCCTTAGGAGGGAGGTTTAGGAAAGCAACTGATAATCATAAATACTAACATATGTTGAGTGCTTGCTATGTGTCTGGCACTATGCTTGCATTATCTCATTGAATATTTACAATAACCACAAAAAGGCAGATACTATTGTCAATGTCCTGTGTTTACAGCTGAAGAAACAAAGAGGTAACATACCTTGCCCAAATTACACAGATAGTAAACACAGAATTGGAGTTTACTGCCATATCTGTTTTGGTTCAGAACAAATGCTCTTAAATACTACATCATTTTGCCTTCTTGGAAAGTGTCCGTCTGCTCTTTGCTTCACTAGTAAGAGCTCATCTGATCCTAATTTGTTAGAAACTGGAATACAGTAGAATAAACACATGTTTCCTTTCTGATGAAGTGATGGGTTATACTGTCCTATTTTACATGTCAGCAATGGATTTGAGACAGGTTGTGAAACTATGTAGATCACTCATCAAAAGTATTTGATTGGGCATCTATTATGTGCCAGCACATGCTGGGTGACTCAAAGATGTGTGAGAGACAGGTATTACCATCAAGAAGTGAGTGTCTTACCAGAGAAATAATGCTAACCCACAGAAACCCCTCCCAAACATATTTATATATGCATATTAAATAATATGCCAACTCATGTGAAAATTCTAAGTGTTGTGGGAAACAGTGAGGTGTTAATAGAAGGGACACTGGCCTGAGAACCAAAAGGTGTTGTTTTAAGAAATAGTTGTGTAATGGTTAATTTTAATGTTAATTTAAAAATAAAGTGGGGCTACTTGAGTTATTCTGGGTTTTTTGATTAGAAGCAGAAGAGAAGAAATAATCAAGAAGTCCTCATGGATGAGATGAACTATGAAGGATGGTTAAAATTTGAGGCGATAGGCAGGAAGAAGGAGAATCCAAGTCCAAGGAAGAGGGAAGGGATATTAACAGTATGGCAGAGACGGGGAAATGAGCCTAGAGTGTTTATGGGCCAGCAGAAAGGATATCCTTATAAATGCTTTAAGGAGCAAACCCCACAAAGTTAGGCATAAGGAAAATCAGGGACCAATGCACTGATTAATTGTTGATTGATTGATTTTTATTGTGGCCAAATACACATAACCTAAAATTTATCATTTTAACCATTTTAAAGTGTACAATTCAGTGACATTAAGCACGATCACAATGCTGTGCAACCATCGCCACTACCCAGTTTCAGAATTTTTTCACCACACCATTGGGAACCCTGTACCCATTAGGTGGTTACTCCCCATTCCCACCTCTCCCTAGACCCTGGCAACGACTCCACTCTTTTTATCTCTGTGGATTTGCCTATTCTGAATATTTCATATAAATGGAATCATACAAGACATGGTCTTTTGTGTCTGGCTTCTTTCACTTAGTATATATTTTAAAAATTCATCCATGTTGTAGTATGTATCAGAATTTCATTCCTTTTTATGGCTGAATCAAATTTTGTCGTGTGAATACACCACATCTTGTTTATTCACTCATCTGTTTATAGATATTTGGGTTGTTTCCACCCTCTGGCTATTGTGATTAGAGCCTCTATGAACATTGGTGTATAAGTTTTGGTGTGAACACTTATTTTCGATACTTTTGGCATATAACTAGCAGTGGAATTGCTGGATCATATGCTAGTTCTATGTTTAATTTATGGAGGTAAAATAATGCTTTTCACAGAAAGCTGGCATAGTGGTTAAAGGAAGGGCTTTGACATTTGAGTTGAATCCTGGCTGTGTGACTTACTAGTTGTATGACTTCGAGCAATGAGAAGTATGATATAATCATTGAGCTTCAGTTTTCTCATCTGCTAAATAAAGTTGTTTGGGGGATTACATGGCATAATACATAAAGCACTCAACACAGTGTCTGGCACATAGAAAGCACTGGATACATGGTAGCTACTAAGGAATACCCTATATTAGTCTCATGTAAAATGTGATGTCGTCAACATCACAGATAGAGGTGTAGCCCTCTTACTGACTTTGCTAACTACCCCCACCCCACCTTGTAGAACTCAGAAAATGATCTGAATTTTGAGAAAAGTGAGCAACCCTGGTTTCTTAACCCCTCAATTTTTTTTATTTTATTTTTTATTTTTTAAAATGAACATCCAAATTACTTAGCATATAGTGAAGCAATGATTTCCGGAGTAGATTCCTTAATGCCCCTTACCCATTTAGCCCATCCCCCCTCCCACGACCCCTCCCGTAACCGTCAGTTCTCCATATTTATGAGTCTCTTCTGTTTTGTCCCCCTCCCTGTTTTTATACTATTTTTGTTTCCCTTCCCTTATGTTCATCTGTTTTGTCTCTTAAAGTCCTCATATGAGTGAAGTCATATGATTTTTGTCTTTCTCTGACTGACTAATTTCACTTAGCATAATACCCTCTAGTTCCATCCATGTAGTTGCAAATGGCAAGATTTCATTCTTTTTGATTGCTGAGTAATACTCCATTGTATATATATATATACCACATTTTCTTTACCCATTCATCCATTGAGGGACATTTGGGCTCTTTCCATACTTTAGCTATTGTTGATAGTACTGCTATAAACATGGGGGTGCACGTGTCCCTTTGAAACAACACACCTGTATCCCATTTAACTCCTTAATTTCTAATTATTTAAATTGTTTGTATATGTGGGAGCCTATGTACACACTACTAATTATTCTAGTGAAAAACTTTTTTCAAAATGTCAAAAGCCTGTGTGTGTGTGTGTGTGTGTGTGTGTGTGTGTGTGTGTGTTTTATAAAACAGATCCTATCCAAGAAGAAACAACTCAGTGTAGTAGTTAAGAGCCTATGTTCTGAATCAAATCAGACATGAGAGTAAATTCCACTTCCGTGTTTACTAGCTATGTAATCTTAAGCAAGTTACATCATCCTGCTGAGCCTCTGTTTACTCATAAACATGGAATATTAATAATAGTATCTACCCTTGTTGACTTATTGTGAATATTAAGTGAGATAATGCAAGCATAGTGTAAGATGTGTAGCAAGCACTCAACCTTCAGTTATTGCAGGGATGCCCATAACTTTGACCTTCCTTTCTTTCCAGAACCCCTACAAGCCATCAAAGTGGCCCATGGGAGTTAAACAGCAAAGGAACTTTAGCCAGACCTGAAAGAATACCAAATGTCCATAAATATTCTTTCCAAATGACATGAAATTCCACCATAACAAAAGCAGCTCAAGACTCTATAATCTCAAATGCATCTTTTGAGTTTCCTGCTTCTGATTAGTCTCTCTGTTGGAGGTTGTATTTTTCTAAGATGGATTAACTTTCCACCTTCACAGAAAAGAATCATATAGTATTTGAGCTGAAAGAGGAAGAGGCAGTGAAAGGAATTAACATCTATTGTGCACAGTGCACCCAATTTGTCTTTTTTGATCTTTGTAACAACCCTGTTGTAAGTATCTGTATTCGCATCTTGCAGCTTCAGAAATGTGCTCAAAAGTAACTCATGAAAAACTAGTAACTGTTGGAACCAAGATTTGAACCCAGATTTTTTGAAAGCCTTCAATTTATTATACCACATTTGGTTTAAAGACTCTCTGGGATCTTGTTTTGCTGTTGGGGAAGCAGAAGCCAAGAAAGGTAAAATGAGTTGCCCAAGGTCACTTAGCCAGTTAATGATGAAGCCGGGCTAGAAACCAGTTCCAAGAATGCCAGCTCATGTTATTTTATTGCCTCTTAATTGATGAATAATGTAGTGGTTCATCAGTTAAAAAATGATTAAAAGATTGGAACGAATCTGGAAATAGATTCCATCTGTACCTTAATTACTTCCATTTTATGTTCCACAGGCTTTATTGAAAAACTTTTTTCTAGTCAGAAATGAACCAGTGCCCTGGTATTCCCTGAATGCTTGTGTGTCCACTGCATTTGGTGTTTGATATTCAGAAGCAGTATGTAAATGCAGGCATTCTGCTTTTGACTGCAGTTCATTTTCTAAACAGATGTTAACTACTGTGATGGTTAATTTTATGTGTCAACTTGTCTAGGCTCTGGGTGCCCAGATGTTTGGTCATATATCAGTTTAGATGTTGCTGTGAAGATATTTTTATTTTTTTAATATTTATTTATTTTTGAGAGAGAAAGAGAGACAGAGACACAATTAGCCGGGGAGGGGCAGAGGGAGAGAGGGAGACACAGAACTAGAAGCAGGCTCCAAGCTCCACGCTGTCAGCACAGAGCCTGCCATGGGGCCCGAACCCACGAACTGTGAGATCATGACCTAAGCTGAAGTCAGACACTTAACTGACTGAGCCACCCAGATGCCCCAAAGTACTTTTTTACATATGATTGACATTTAAATCAGTAGACTTTGAGTTAAGCAGATAACCTTCTACAGTGTGGGTAGGCGTCATCCAGTCAGTTGAAGGCCTTAAGAGAAAAAGACTGAGGTCCTCTGAGGAAGAAGAAATTCTGCCTCCAGACTGCCTTTGGACTTGAGCTTGTCCTGCAGATTTTGGACTTGCCAGCCCCCACATTGTGTGCACTATTTCCAATCAATCAATCAATCAATCAACCAAATAAGCATGCACACACACACGCACACACACGCACACACACACATCCTCTTAGTTCCGTTTGTGAATTAGTCAAGAGAGCCCTGACTAAGACAACCACCTACTAATATACCAGGCACAGTATGAGGTTCTGCGAATATAGACATCTCTGTATAGAGATTTGTACAATGTGGCAAAAAATGACAAAGCACATTGCCGAAGTAGGACAAGGTGGGAAACAGAGCCACAAGGAAAGCATTGAGGTGTATTTCCTGATGCTCTTTACACTTGCTAATGATACTAATGATACTCAGATTTTATTTGTAAGTGGACAACTTATTTAATTCTGAAAGAGAAACTTTGACAGTAAGCAAAAATAGATTCTCCTCCTCTTAGACTATCCTGATCTATTCATTGAATTTATTAATTCAGTAAACATTTCTTCAATCGTGGCTTTGTGCATGGTGTGTGACAACAACGTGGTAATGGTCTGAGGAGCCTCAGAGTTACTAAGGCCCCTTCTTAATCTTGGCCTAATTTCTGGTACCCAGGCTAGGGATGGAGAAGTTGCTTGATGTAGCTGTGGAGTGAAAATTGGGCACATGGAAGCCCACTTGTCTCTCTGACAACTTGATTTGGACCAAATTAGATAATGTACCTATGAGCTGGGGTAGTAACCTGTCCCCAGCCTCATACCTCCTGGTTTCCAAGACTGCCTCCTGAGTTTTCAGCCTTACCAGTGTCTATTTTGCATGAACCATTCATCAAAAAGTCTGACCCTGGGTATTTTAGAGAAGGCTTATGCCCTTAAAACGTGAATTCCATTTATTCCCCTAAACACAAGCTTTTCTGTCACTCCCTGCACTGGAGTCATCTACAATCTTGTGGGAGAGAAGACTAGTTAATGCCCATAGAATACTTGGAGAACCAAGCAAGGCAGCCTATGAATATTTTCAAAAATTTGTCTTCTCCACAGTATTTGGGCTGCTAGCAGGCCTACGGAACTTATCTGAATGTTTCTCCCTGGCTAATGTGTGAGCTCCACAAAGGCAGAGTCTTTGTCTCATTCTGCTTTGTACCCATACAATTTTGGGCCCACTTCCTCTGCTCACATCTTAAATGTGGGTGTTCCTCAGGCCTCTGTACCAGGATCTCTCCTCTCTCTGCACAGTGCCATCAAGTCACAATTCTATGCTTCAGCCCAAATCTCTCTTCCAAACTCCAAGGCCACACATATCTAACTGCTGAGACATGTCTCCCTGGCTATTCACAGTACTTCAAACTCAGTACTTCATTCTCTACACACACACACACACACACACACACACACACACACACGCACACACGCACACACACACACGCACACAAATTGGTCCTAGTCTATGCTCCCCCAGCTCAGCAAATAGCACTACCATTCTCCCTGTCACTCCCTGTTGACTCCTTTCTCCTTCACCTACCACATCTGCTCATTCACCTTCATCTACCCATTCACCAACTCAAACCTGAATTCCTTTTCTAAAATGATGTTTTATAGAAAACTTCAGAATAGAATAGTGCAGTGAAACTCCTCTCATGTACCAATTGCTCAGCTTCAAATTTACCAGTTTATAGAAAATCATAGTTCATCTATCCCCACTTCTGTCCACTTTCAATTATTTTGAAAATAACCCCAGAGATTATTTCATTTCATATTTCATTATGTATGTCTTCAAAATAAGTTACAAACATATCCAAAATCCCATTAGAACACCAAAACCAAAATTAACAATTATTAAATATCCAACCGGGGTTCATGTTTCCTCATTGTTTTCTTTATTAATTTTTATGAGAGAGAGAGAGAGAGAGACAGAGCATGAACATGGGAGCAGGGCAGAAGGAGAGAGAATCCCAAGCAAGCTTCACGCTCAGCCTGAAGCCTGCCAACTGACATGGGGTGGGGCTCAATCCCTGAGATCATGACCTAAGCCAAAATCAAGACTCAGAAGCTCAACTGACTGAGCCACCCAGGTGCCCCTCATTGTTTTATAAATTGTTTTGCTCTCTTACATTTGAATAGTTAAATAAAATCCCTACATTGCAATTGGATAAGTCTCTTAAATCACTTTAATGTATAGTGACCCCCTTACTCTTGTCTTTTTCTCCCTGAAATCTTTTTCTGAAACAAAAAACTGCATCATTTATGCTGTAAGATTTTCCCATGGTTTTGATTATTGGTTGGCATTCCCCTACATTTACTGTAACATTATTGTAAAGTATTGGTAGTTAGCTCTAGAGACTTGATCAAATTCCGTTTCTCTCTCTCAAAGACTATTTGTTCAGGTGGCTTTATGCTTTCATTATGAGACGCAAAATATCTGCAATGTCTGATTGTTTCTCTTTTTGTGGTGTTGTTAGCAACCGTTAATATTCATTGTCTCAATCTGTTATTTCATAGAATCTGTTGATTCTCTAATTCTGTCCTTTTTCCTCCATGAGAAACATCCCCTGATTGATTTTTATGGTTATCCTGAATTCATTTGGGATAGGTAGGATAAATGCTTGAGTCTGCCACCACTTCCCTTTTTTAAGCCAATTTTTAAAATACAGTAAAAACTTGGCTTGCAAGCATAATTCATTCCAGAAACATGCTTGTAATCCAAAGCGCTCATATATCAAAGTGAATTTCAAGAACGATTGGCTCAGTTGTGGTCATGTGAGGTTCAGCATCATGTACTACGCATATTGCAAGACAGCGCTCATTTATCAAGTTAAAATTTATTAGAAATGTTTGCTCATTTTGCGCAACACTCGCAGAACAAGTTACATGCAATCCAAGGTTTTACTGTAATTAGTTATTCCCCTAGCATCCTCCAAAGGTGGCTAGTGAAGGGTTTTTGTTGGAGGTGGGATAGGAAAGGGAGAGTTACTGTTACAAACTCATGGAGTTTTAAATATTTTAAGAATTTTATTTTTGCAGTTATCATTATTGACTATCAAATCACCAGTCATTTGACCATTGAAAGCCTGTTCATATTGACTATAAAATCCTTGAGTACCCTATTAGTATTTGTAACAGCTTTGCTGAGGTATAATTGACATACAGTACTTTGCACATATTTAAACTATACAATTTGATCAATTTAGACATATGTATACAACCATGAAACCTTCATCACAATCAAGATAATGAACATATCATTCAGTAGCAAATGTTTCCTTATGCCCTTTTGTATTCTTTCCCCTCACACTTCACCACTCCCCATCCTTGGGTAATGACAAATCTGCTTTCTGTCACTGGAGATTAAATTTCATTTTTCAGAGTGCTATGTAAATGGAAATATAGAATATATATGCTTTTTTTACCGGCTTCTCTTTCTTAACACTATTATTTTGGTATTCATTCATGATATTGCGTGTTTTAATAGTCCCTTATGAGATATGTGATTTACAAATATTTTCTCCCAGTCTCAGACTTGTCTTTACATTCTTTTAAAAATATCTTTCAAAAAGTAGAAGTTTTTAATTTGGATCAAGTCCAATTTCTCAATTTTTTTCTTTCCTTCATCAAGTTTTTGGTGTTGTATCTAAGAAATATTTGCCTAATCTAAGGGCACAAAAGGTTTCAACTAATTTTTCTAGTGAAAATTTTAACGTTTTAGGCTTACATTTAGGTTGACAATCCATTTTCAATTATCTTTTGTATATGGTGTGAGGTATAAATCAAAGTTCATTCCCTCTCTCTCTCTGCATATGGATGTCCAATTGTTCCAGTATTATTTGTTGAAGACTATCCTTTCTCTGATGAGTTGCCTTTGCAACTTTGTCGAAAATCAATTGACCATATTTGTATGGGCCTATTTGGGGGCTCTCTATTCTGTTCCATTGATATATGCATCTATCTTTATACGAATAACACATTGTCATAATAAGTCTTTCAGGTCAAGTCCTATAAGTCTTAAAGCTTTGTTTTTCCATTTCGAAATTATTTTGGCTATTCTAGGTCCTTTGAATTTTCATATGCATTGTAAATTATATTGCGTGTATGATGATCAATGTTTCCTACATTTGATGCTATCATCATCATATTTTTAATTTCAATTTCCAATTGTTGTAAATATATAGAAGTATAATTTATTTTGTATATTGATCTTGTATCATCAAACATTACTATACTTATTAGTTCCAGTAGCTTTTTTGTAGATGTCATATTATTTTTTACATTGTCATCTGTGAATAAAAGACAGTTTTACTTCTTCCTTTCACATTGGACATCTTTTCCTCATCATTCTTTTTTTTAAAGTTCATTTATTTTGAAAGAGAGAGAGAGAGAGAGAGAGAGAGAATCCCAAGCAGGTGCCACACTGTCAGTGAGGAATGTGACATGGGCTCGATCTCATAACTGCCATAACCTGAGCCGAAATCAAGAGTTAGAGGCTCAACCTACTGAGCCACCCAGGGGTCCCTTCCTCACCATTCTTTGCCAGACTGGTTAGAACCTGCAGTACCATGTTGAATATAAGTGTAAATGTGGGTATCTTTGCCCTGCTCCTAATCTTAGTGGAGAAAGCATTCAGGCTTTAGCCATAAGACATAATATTGCCTGTAAGATTTTTCAAAGATACTCTTTAGCTGATTGAAGAAGTTTTTTTTTTTTTCTAGTTTGCTTTGAATTTTCATCAGGAATAGATGCCAAATTTTGTCAAATCATTTTCCTATTGTGATAATCATACGTTTCTTTTTCTTTTTTGGTCTGCTGAGATAGTGAATTACACTGATTGATTTTTGAATGTTAAACTAACCTAACATTACTGGGGTTAATTGCACTTGGTCATAATGTACCATAATTTTTATATATTGTTGTATTCAATTTTCCTAAATTTTTGTAAGAAATTTTCTGTCTATACTCCTCAAAGATGTTATTCTATAATGGTAATGCTTGACTCATAAAATGTATTAGTGGGTAATCCCTCACCTTCAATTTTCTGAAAGAGTTTGGGTAGGATTGGTATTATTTATTCCTTAAATATTTGGTAGAAATCACCAGGAAGAGTATCTGGCTTAGGAGTTTTCTTTTTGAGGAGATTTTAACTACAAATTCAATTTTATAAGTCAATGTAGGACTATTCAGATTATCTATTTCTTCTTCAGTGAGCTTTGCTAGTTTGTATATTTCAAAGGAATTACCAAAAATGTAGTTGAAGCCTTGCCACAGATCTGAAATCAGTTTTTCATTTCACTTTGCCTAGAAACAAAAGGAAAAGTAGATGAGTTTCACAGCCATGAAACATAGAATCAGAGACAAAAATACTGGACCACTCCTTTGCTTATGGGCTTTGTATAAGGCCAAAAAGTTTGAACTGGAGTTTGAACTTCACTTGTGATATATAGTGCTGTATTTATTTTAGCATGATTCTTTTTAAAGTCTGTTCCCACCAACCAAGTAGACTACTTGACTAGTTTCTATTTTCTGCATATGAGAAGGGATTAGGGCTGTTTCTCCTAATTTTAGAAATGCAGGCATACGTGACAAGTTGGTTTGTCTTGTTCACCCTGCAAGCAAACTTAAAATTAGCTTCTGAAAGGATTTACAGCTTAAAATTGCAGCCATAAAATTAGGTAAAAGTAACATGCTGTTCTTGGCAAATGAAGACAGAGATCCTGGTCTACTCTTTACTGGATTTGGGGGGAGGGGGTCTCCCTCTCATTTTTCTTCTAGTCATAAGGGATGGATTTGCTATGAGCCATTCTATTTCCCTGGTTCAGATCCTCCTCTCCATGTCATCTTTCCTCATCTCTGAGCAAGGCAAAACATCTTTAGCCTCATCTACATCAGTAGGCCTTAGAAACACTGGTGGTCCTTAGAGACATAGGCCTTATGCCTCTAAGGCCCACTGATGTAGATAATAATAGATAAATATTATTTTTATGGAAACAACCTGTATTTGTCTTCCATTCTGTCTCCTTCTTGTAGTTGCTACAGCTGGTGAACTCCACATGGGCTTACCATCCACCTCTGCTGGGCATTTGTTAGACTCTCTTTCCCTAGTATAAAATACAGAAATATCAGTGTCCTTAATCATTTGGACTCAATAACAGATGAGTTATTCTGTCAGGATATTTCCAGCAAAATGCAGCTTTTGTCCTGGAAGGCCCAATCCTTCCCATTTCTATAGGTTCAACTCTTAGACTGTTTATCGAGTCTTCCATCCTAACTTAGGCTCCCAACTAGAAAGCTCAAAGGATTTTGTTTGCAAATTTTTGGAATGATTTTCCTAAAGACCTCATATTATAAATGAGCGATACGGCTCTGGGCTAAGCCACTAAACTCCATGGCACTGTATACCAAGACTAATAGCAAGAGTAGGCTCACAAAAAGCAGAAGGACATGCAGCCCCACCATACATGCACAGCTGAGGAAACTGAGGCCAGCCTAACCACTCAAAATAATCTTGTATATTTTTATTAGAAAACTATCATCCAAATTTATCTGAAGTAGTCAAAAGGGAAGACTGTTAGAGTGGACAGTGAATACCATAATTCAACACAAATAGTACCATTTTTGGAAAAGAGAGAATGTGACATTTAAGAAAGGATGTATGAATGTATAATATATGAATATATCACAATAAAATTGTTACAAAAAAGAAAAACATGTGACTAGAATTCACAGAGAAATGGATGGAATACAAGAAGCATTCGAAGAAAATGGAATCTCTGATAAATAGATGTCTACGAGTAGAATATTAGAGCTGATAGGTGGGTCTGCAATGGTAGGTTGACCCTGATTTAGAAGGGCCCTTAAATGTCATATTTAGATGTTGAACTTTGCAACTTTACAGGTAAGAAGGAGTAATCAAAGGTTTTTGAGAGAAGACAGAACATAGCATACCATCTCAATTATAGAAAGGTATCTCTTTACTTTTTCCAATGATACTTTCTCTTTCTTCTTTTGATTATAGTTATCTCATTAGGTTTTAAGTTCCTTGTGTGAAATAAATGTTTTCTAAATATTTGTCTTTTTCCATAGTGGCCAGCATAGTGCCTTTATACACAGCAGATGTGCATTGACGGTTGTTCTCAAATCAGTGGATTAGATGTAAGATAGCCTTGGTTCTAGTCTTGTCCCTTGTTGGCCATGCCCCCTCTATTTAACTGTGCCTTAGATCCATTCACTTCTCCGCATCCAACCTCCATAACCCTTGTTCAGACCACCAACTTCTCTCATTGCAACAGTCTCTTAATTGGTTTCCCACCTCACTACCACCCCCTCCTGTCCATTATCCTTACTGCCACTAGAACATTTTTTTCTAAAATATCAATCTGATCAAGTTATTCCCTATTTAAAATTACTCAGTGACTTCTTGTTGCTCTGAGGATAAAAATCAACCTTCCCAACATGTCCTACAAGACTCTGTACCTAACATGTCCTACAAGACTCTGCATCTAACATGTCCTACAAGACTCTGCATGAGCAGGTATTTCCCTGCCTGTACAGTATCATCTCATGTTACTCTCCCCTTTACTTTCTTGTTTCAGTCACTGTGGCTTTCTTTAAGTTCCTCCTATGTGCCATGCTTTCTTTCACCACAGGGCATGTGCCTATATTGTTTTCTCTGCCTGGAAGATCCTCTGCTCACTCCCATCCCTTGACTTAGTTTATGCCACTTCATTCTTCAGACCTCAGTTGAACTAAACTTTCTTAGATAAACCTTCACTGATCACACCATGGAGGCCAAGTGCCCCTGTTATATGTCCTCATATCCTTCTGTTGGTGTCCTTTGTATCATATAGCACAATTATAATTAAAAGATTATCATTTACTCTCCCAATGTCTGTCTCCTCTACAAGGATATACAGCAAAGAAGCAAGTCTGTTTTATTTAATGTTATACTCCCAGGGTATAATCCAGTAGCTAGCACAGAGTAGGCACTCAGTAAGTCTTTGTTAAATGAAAAAATAATGCTTATGTCTTAATGACTTAAACATCGTAAATTTTCATAGCACCCTGTTTCTCTCTGTCACACTTTTCACAATTATTATTCTTTAAATATTTGTTTAAGTATTTATCTGTATCCCATATGAGAATGTAAGCTCCGTGATGGCAGGGACTCTATTTTTTAACAGGGTTGTAGCTTACACAAATGAAATGTACTGATCATAAATGTGTATTTTCATGAGTTTTGACAAATGTGTACACTCATAAACATCACTCCAAACAAAATATAGAACATGTCTGCCATCCCAGAAAGTACCCTTTTACCTACCAGTCAACATCACCTTCCCACCCCTGCAGAGATAACCACTATAATGGCTTCTATGATCATGTACTCCCTTTGCCTGTTCTAGAGCTTTGTATAAGTAGATTCATACCAAATGTGTTTTTATGTGTCTGGCTTCTATAATGTCTGTAAGATTCATCCATGCAGTTACACGAATCAATAGTTTGTTCATTTTTAAATTCTTGAACAGTATACCACAATTTGTTTATTCATTCACCCATTGATGGAACTATTTCCACCTTGGGGTTATTATGAATAAAGCTCTAAGGACGATTCCTATACAAGTTGTATTCAATGTTTTTATCATCATATCCCCAACACCTAGCATAGTGCCTGGCACAATGTTAGTTATAATTCTACTTTCCTTCCTGCTTTGGATATTAGAATGGAAGTAAGAGTGACTTGATTACAGAAACTTGAATACCATCTCAATTTTCTGAAAAGTAACTTGCAGAGTTTGTACTAACAATTACTTCAACACACCTCACAACCAAACTTGTTGCACAAGTGTGTGATATCATGTGGCACTCATAGTATTTCCCAATAAAATAGAGGATGCACAGTTATATTTAAATTTCCCAATAAACAACAAACAGGTTTTTAGTATAAGTGTGTCCCAAATATTGCATGGAACACATTTATGCTAATTTAGGACACACTTATAATAAAAAGTTTTTCCTTTTTTTTCTGAAATTCAAATTTAACTCCGCATCCTGCATTTTTATTTGCTAAATCTGGTCACCCTAACTATGTGTGAACTGTGGAGCCTTGTGTCCTTAGGCCCTTTCCAGCCTTAATGCTCAAAGATGCCTCACCTGCTCCCAGTGACTGGCCCTAGGAAATGCTGTTCTTTCATAGCCGCTCAGTCAGTAGTTACTGGCAAGGGAAAGGGAGGCATCTATTTTAAGAACATTATGGGCAACATTTAGTTTGTCTATTTGTGTGTTAAGCGTTTGCTTGGCAAATTCATTTGAAAGTCTAACTGAGCAGTGCATCCCCTCAGGCCCTGGTTCATTCTGGCTGGCTCCGGTTTTTCAAGTGAAATCCAGCATGACCATTTTCCTCCCTACCCCTACCCCAACCCCGTCCCCATCAGTTGTGTTTGTGAATGTGTGTGAACACAGACACATGTTGGAGGGAACTGCCTTCCTGAACTACTCAGTAATGTCTGGTGTCAGCTTCATCCTTAAAGTGTGGGTGACAAGTTCCACCTGATAGGGAGCCAGCTCCCACAGATCACTTCCTTCTTTCCCCAGAGCCTTTCATTCATAAAGTCAGAGGGAGTTGTTCTTAAAAGGCAAATGCACATTAAACATGGGACAAGATTCAGGTTGGTTTAGGGGCACCTGGGTGGCTCAGTCGGTTGAGTATCTGACTCTCAATTCCAGCTCAGGTCATGATCTCATGGTTCATGAGTTCGAACCCCACACTGGACTCTGTGCTGTCAATGTGGAGCCTGCTTCAGATTCGCTTTCTCTCCCTTTCTCTCTGCCCCTCCCCCATGCTCTCTCTCTGTGTAAACTAAATAAATAAGCTTAAAAAAAGATTCAGCTTGGTTTAGTGTGTGTATATGTTTAGATTTCAATGAACAGGTTGTGTTTTAAAATTGCTCAAAGTAAAGCCAGACTTTCTGTATTATTAGCATAAAGTTCAGAAACCTAGGCAGGTGCTTAAGGGGTCTGGTTTGGTGGATGAATACTAGCCGCGATCATGAATGTGGCCCCAGGAATAAGTCTGATCCAGCCAAAGAGGCCTCGCTGGGTTTCTGGGCCCTGAGATGACCCACAACTGATAAAATGGCACCTCAGCATCTTATATCACTTTTCCCCTTTTAGAAGTTTAGCTGTGCACTGAGATATGAAGCCCTGGCCTTGAGTCTTCACTTTGTAATTTAACTAGCAAGTGACACCAACTCTCTGAGATTTAGGTTTGTTTTGTTTTATTTTTTTAATCTGAAAAATGGACATATAAAAATTCTTCTTTTGTATGTTTCAAAAGTATCTATGAGAATCATATATGAAGGTTGTTTAGAAAGTGTAGAAATGGTACAAGTAATATTGTAAGATCAGTAAACTAATGTTGGTAAAAAATGCAAAAGAAGAAAAAGGGCACCTCTCTTGACCCTTATTTTTCTTTCCCTGACTCCTCAATTTCAGGGTAATTCTTGGAACTAGTGGCAGTGGGTCTGATGGAAAAAAACAAGAGGCAGAGAGTGAGGATACCTGGGTTCTTATGCCAACCCTGACACTGAACTTCCAATACTGAGGAAGTCATTAACAGCTAAGTTGTCATTTCTTCATCTTGAAAATGGAAAACAGGGGCGCCTGGGTGGCTCAGTCAGTTAAGCATCCGACTCTTGGTTTCGGCTCAGGTCATGATCTCATGGTGCATGAGCTCGAGCCCCACATCGGGCTTTGTGCAACAGTGCAGAGCCTGCTTGGGATTCTCTCTCTCCCCCCTCTGCTCCTCTCTCTCTCTCTCTCTCTCTCTGTCTCTCTCTCTCAAAATAAATACACTTAAAAGTAAAAAAAAAAAAAAGAAAATGCAAATCAGTCATTGAGTGGACACCTGTTAGGTACAGCAGGCACAGTACTAGATACTGTAACTATAAATAATACCAGCTAACATATATTGAGCATACTATATCTGGCAAGCATTTTGTTAGGGGCATTATCTCTAACTTCATGAAATCCTATGAAGTAAAATATTACCCCTGTTTTAGAATTGACGAAATTGAGGCTTAAAGGGTTGGTTTAAATTGATTTGCCTTATGGTGAATAAACCAGTCTTCAATCTCAGGAGAACTTACTGTCTAGGAGGGTAGTTGTAGATAAAAAGAAATCATTGTAGGGCACTTGCATGGCTCAGTCGGTTAAGTGTCCAACGTCACCTCAGTTCATGATCTCACAGTTCGTGGGTTGGAGCCCCACGTCATGCTCTGTGCTGGCAGCTTGGAGCCTGGAGCCTGCTTCAGATTCTGTGTCTCCCTCTTTCTGACCCTCCCCCTCACACTCTGATTCTCTCTCTGTTTGTCTCTTTCTCTCTCTCAAAAGTAAATTTTTAAAAAATTTTTAAAATTCAGGGGCATCTGGTGGCTCAATCGGTTAAACGTCCGATTTCAGCTCAGGTCATGATTTCATGGTTTGTGGGTTCGAGGCCTGTATCAGGCTCTATGCTGACAGCTCAGAGCCTGGAGCCTGTTTCAGATTCTGTGTCTCCGTCTCTCCTGCCCTGCTCGTGCTCTGTCCCTCTCTCTCTCAAAAATAAATAAATTTTTTTTTTAAAAACATTAAAAATTTTAAGAAATCATTGTAATATTGTATATGGGTTTATGTTTCTACACATATCTGTACATCCAAAATACCCATTTCAGACTTGTGGTAGGAAATCAAATGAGATTTGGTGTGAAAGGTGTTTTGAAGAAACCTGAAGTCATCAAAAGAGAAGAGTTCTGTTATGTTGTATGAACCCAGGATTGAGCAACCATTTCAACCATTTACTGAGCTACTTCAGGGAGTATTTATTATATTCCAAGGTGCATCTGAGTTTGCACTATGTAGAGTATTAACAGGCCCCAGCCTCTTTACAACACCACCTCTTCTATCTTCCAAAATCTGGTCACAATTCTAAAATCCACACATTGCTTCAACTTCATCAGCATCAATCATCCATTGATTCTACTACCTTCTTCACTGCCTGTTACCCACCGCCTGCCTGTACTCACTTCCCTCCTTAGGAAGTCTAGATCCTTTTAACCACATATCTTTACCATATACCTTTGAATACCTTGCCGTTCTTTTCCTTTATCACGCTCCCCTAGCAGAAACCAACTTTGATTATATCTGATTCTTCTGCCAATGTGCATCTGTACCCACCTGGCTGAACAAGGCTAAAGAAAACATCATGGTGTTGATAGCTGATGTTCCTTTAAGTTCATGACCACTAACCTCAAGTGGGCCCTGTACTACAGTTTGTCATTCTTCCTCTACATTTGCTCCCTTGGTACTATCATCTAGTCTTGTATATACATACCAGTAGTGACAGAAATGGTGCTCACCAAATAATCCCTGTTCTCTCCTAATTTCCATGCTGTTAGGTCATCCACTCTGTCTAGTTCTTTCAATGGGGAATATGAGCACAGTGGGGAGAAACTATTAGCATCTGAGGTAGTAGAGTTGCTGGACATAAGCATCTTGGAAATTCAAATCACGTTTGGAAAGAAACCACTAAAGAGACCTGCCTATCCCTCATTGAATCATGACATGAACAAAAAATAAACCTCAGTTGCATTAAACCACTGAGATTTGGGGTTTTTTACTACAAAATAGTGGAGTTGTTACTGACTAAAGTACCATATGTACATGTCTAAGTTAGCCATGCTCCCTGGGACTCCAGATTCCATAGCCAGCTAGCTAGCTGATTTCTCCATTTAGATGTCTAATAGATATCTCAAAACCAAAATTCTTGATGCCCATGAAGGCCACCTCCTCCAACAGGAGATGTCACTCCTGTGCTCAAAACCATTCTTTTAAAAAAGTTTTTATTTAAATTTCAGTTAGCTGGGGCACCTGGGTGGTTCAGTTTGTTAAGCATCTGACTCTTGACTTTGGCTCAGGTCATGATCTCACAGTTCGTAAGTTCAAGCCTGGCATCGGGCTCCATGCTGACAGCGCAGAGCCTGCTTGGGATTCTCTCTCTCCCCTCTCTGCCCTCTCTGTCATATTCTGTGTGTGTGTGTCTGTCTCTGTCTCTCTGTCTCTCTCTATATCTCTGTCTCTCTGTCTCTTTCTCTCTCTCTCTCTCTGTCGAGCACAAGCAAGGGAGGGGCAGATAGAGTGGGAGACACAGAATCCCAAGCAGGCTCCAAGCTGTCAGCATAGAGCCTATGACCTGAGCTGAAGTCATGCATTCAACCAACTGAGGCACCTAGGTGCCCCTGAAAATAAATAAATAACTAATTTTAAAGAAATAAAATAAAATTCCATCTTTGTCCCAGCAATTAAAAAAATAAATATAAGCAAAAAATAAATAAATTCCAGTTGATTAATATAGTGTTATATTAGTTTCAGGTGTACAATAGAGTAATTCAGCACTTCCATACATCACCAGGTGCTCATCACGACAAGAACACTCCTGAATCCTCATCACCTATTTCTCCCATCCCCCCTGTCCTATCAGTTTGTTCTCTAGAGTTAAGAGTATGTTTCATGGTTTGTCTCTCTCTCTTTTTTCTTTGCTCGTTTGTTTCCAAAGGCAAAGTTCTTAGAGCGGTCTCTAAAATCTTTGATGATCTGGCTCCTGCTACATCTCTGACTTCCTCATCATTTCTATTCCCTTTATTCCATTCCAGCACTCTGGCCTCCTTGCTGCTCAGCCAAACATCAAGCATGTTCTCTCATCTATTGCCTTTGCTCTTGCTCTTCCCTTTGCCTGGAACACTCTTACCCAAGATTACTACCTAGCTCTCTCCCTCATTTTCTATAGCAGAGATTCTCAGACTTTACCATGCAGTAGAAACACCCGAAGTGCTTGTTAAAACACAGATTTCTGGGTCCCACTCTGAAGTTTATGATTGATTAGGTCTGGAAGGGGGCAATAATTCACATTTCTAATAAGTGTCCAGGGCTAATGACACTGGCCCAAGGACTATGCTTGAAGAAACACTGTTCTCTGCTCAGAAGTTACCTTATGAGCAAAGCCTTCCCTGACTTTCCTATATACAGTAACAAGCTGACTACAACATTTCATGTCCTTCTTGCCCTACCTTTATTTTCTTCTGTGACACATATGATCAGACAAATATGGATGTAGCATTTATTTGTTTACTGTTTGTCTTCCCCTCTGGATTGCAAACACCATGACAGCGGGGATTTGGTTTCACCTGTGGCTGTGTGATACAGCCTCTAGCTGCCATGTTTAGTGCAGTACCTAGCACATGGTAGATGCTTAATAAACATTTGTTGAATGAATGGTCAAGATAAAGTGTTGCACAGCCAGCTTCCTGTGACCTACGCTTCTGGAGGAACTTCTCACAAGAGTAAATCACTTTGGCCAACCATTCAGCCACTCCAGCTAAACTAAGCTGCTCTTATATTCTCACATCACATCTCTTGCTTCCTGGCTACCTTTTGTGTCATTGTCATCCCTGCCACCACTCCTGACAGAAAGCACTGGTGATGCCTGGAAAAACGTACTGACTTCTGGAAGGGACACTGTGATGTAAATGTCTATTTCAGGAAACCAAAGGGAGAAGGAGAATACCACACAGAGCCAGTCTAACACTTGTAACTCCATTGTTGTGAGATCAATTATTTCACAGCCCCTTACCAAGTACCTGCTTCTGCAAGGGCTAAAGAGAAGAATAAAACAGAGTTCTGTTTCCAGTCTGATGGCAGAACCAAATGTGTTGCGTCAAATATAGCAAAGAGGAGCAAGTAAAAACTTCTGCCTGAAATCACTGAAAGGCAAAAATTGGTGATGGTGGTGGTGGGGTGGGGTCTTCACCAAGAAGATGATGTTTGGGCTGGGTTTTGAAGAATGTGTAGAAGTTTGGTTTGTGATGAATGGGGAAAAAGGATAAGGAAAGCATTTTAGACAAAGGAACCAGCATCAGCAAACAGATAGATGTGATACTGGTGATAGATAGATACTGGTGATCTTAAAATATTTAACAATCAATTATATACAGACATCAACAATCCAAATATGTCCTCACCAAGCTGAGTGGATATCAGCCATAGATAAACTGGCATAGACATATCATTGCATATCACTTGACCCTCAGCTCCAGAGAGCAGCCGGAGTGTTACAGGAATGCCAAACAGTGTGGCCCAGCTAATATTAATGTAATATTAATAGCTGACACAAAGTGCTTACTGTGAGCCAGGCACTGTGCTTTTCGTGCTTTATCTTCTTGAATCCTCCAGCCAACCCCTATACAGTAGATATTGTTGCCATTTCCATTTCATACTTTAGGTCACTTGTCTAAGGTCAATCCCATCTAGGCTGGGATTTAAGCCTATACAGATTGACTCCAGAGCTTATACACTTAACTAAGGTATACTGCCTCATGTAATGACTAGATCCTAGGATGCCCTTCTAATACTGTGGGAATATACAAAGAGGTAAAATATGTTGATCTTTCTCTTATCAACATTATTGTTTGGTTGAGGAAACAAGACTCTCGATCATGCAACCTAAGAAACATTGCAAGGGCTGTCCCACAGCAACATGTGACACTTGTTCAATAGGCAGAATACTCAGGGCCTGCTGTGTCTTTTTACTGAGCTGGAGTACTCATGGAAGAAATGGAACCTGAACTTGGCCTTGAGGGGTTTTGAATAGTGGGAAGAATATGGAATTAGGATAACAATTGCTAACAGTGTGACATGGACCAAAGTTATTTCCTTCAGAGTTCTTATCTGTAAAATGAGTGGTGTGGCTTAGACTATAGTTCTTAGCAGAAATACCCTACCCCTAGGAGGTATTTTGGAAATTGTGAGGGCACTTTTCATTGTTAAAATGATTAGGGGGTGTGGCTCTTTTAGGAGCCAGGAATGATAGGTGTTCTACACACTACAAAGAATTGTCTTGTATCTTTCCCTCCATTTAGAAGACTTCTAGACATTCAGGGAAGTGAAAACTGTTTATAATTTTCTGAGCCTAGAACATAACCACATGCTACATATGGCCATGAGTTGTTTCCTGGTTTTATTATTACTGATTAAAACTACACAGTAAATAGGGGCATCTGGGTGGCTCAGTAGATTAAGTGTCTGACTTCGGCTCAGATCATGATCTCACGGATTGTGGGTTCAAGCCCCACATCAGGCTCTGTGCTGACAGCTCAGGGCCTGGAGCCCGTTTTGGATTCTGTGTCTCCCTCTCTCTCTGCCCGTCCCCTACTTATGCTCTGTCTCTGTCTCTCCCTCTCTCAAAAATATATAAACATAAAAAAATTTTTTAGATTAAAAAAACCTTCACAGTAAATAAAGGAAATATTGAACTTTTTTCCCCCAGAACTTTACCAGGAGTTATTCACCATTTCAGAGAATTACCATAGTAATAGCAACACTATTCATCGTACTTGAGTCACCAATACCACATCCCAGTGTCATTCTGCTTCAGCAGGCTGTCCCATTCATAGTGATTCTGCACTGAGTTGCTAGCCTCTGACAACTTCATTCCATCTTCTAATATAGTGATGTATGAGCATTTACATATTGGAATATATATTGTTTCATTATAAATGGCTTTTGTTTTTGCTTTGCAATACAATTATGGCATAATATGTGCTTTTTAAAGTATTGCTTACATCTTTATTATAACTTATTCCTATGAATTTTTTTTCAAGATGCCAAGAAAGAATAATATACATTCACAATTAAAAAAATGGTGTGCCAGTCTGATAGAATTAAGAATGGCTGTACCATATGATCTCTCAGGGCCTTTCCAGTTCTAATTTTCTGCGGATGTAGGGAGGGGTTGGGTTTTGAGAGGAATCCAGAGAGAATTCCAGGATGGGAATGACACTAGTGATGTGATCTGGTTGAGAAGGAGTTGGAGTATCCCCAGACAAGCCAGGATAGGGAAGAAACTTCCTCAGAGCCTGGACTTGTCATGTTCCCTGGAAACAACTTCTTTCATTCCTCCCCCTGACTGTAATTGAAGACTCCTGGGGGATCTGCCAGGGCCAGAATTACAGGAAATTGCCGTGTGGTCAGTGGGTCTTCTCTAGTTACTTTCCTCAGTGACAGAGGGCAGTGATGGCTTCCTGTCTGTTAGCTGGATGTCTTTGCCTCCTTGTTCTGCCAAGTTCCCAAGAAACCTTAGCTTCTGTTCCTTACATTTTTATTCAGTGCCTGTTAATAGGATTTTATCCTCTATATTCTCCAGCTCTGTTGCTTCAGGCCTCCTTGCTCTATGCTAGTAATCTTGAAAGTTTTGGTCCATGATAGGCAAATTTTATGGGACACCAAAAAGGCATTGTTTGGAAGTAGGCCACAGCTCCAAATGGATACTACTTCAACTTTGGCAATGCCTGTTGAGTCCTCTCCCTTAAAGAGGATGACTTTTATCATTTAGTAATATAATTGCTTTTCTTCTTCCTAATTATATGTGCTCATTGAAGACTGCTTGTAAAATACAGAAGTATATGTAGAAGCAAATGCAAATTATCCACTATCCCAAGAAATATAGTACTCAACATTAGGCAAAGGTGACAGCATGGGTGAAGGTTAAATTCAGAGCTGGTCTGTCTCTCTATTCTCTATCCTATGCCAGCCCCCTGCTTCCTCCTCCCACAGCACCTCTTGATCTCACCCTTATGAATACTTGCCTGTCCTATATACCATAAAATGGAGGGCAAACTGGAAAGTGTACAATAGCACTTACCATGTCAAAGGCATATAAGAGAGATAAAATATCTCATATCAAGAAGGTGTTTGGAATCTAAAATAGCAATATTTTGTCATAGCTCTGCCATCACTACCTTATTACCGAGGTGTTGTGGTGATAAAGTGTTGTGGGAATGTCTAAAGAGATAAGAGACCATCTGCGAAATTCACAGTGCTCCCTGGGGATTAGGAAAATACTCACAGTACAAAGAGGCAAGAATGATTCAGTATGAGACTGGCTCATAAATATGCCCTTCTCTTTTGAAAAAAAAAAAAACCAGCCAACATTAAACAAAAAAGTTGGATGATACTAAATCCATCCTAGAGATAAAGTTCTTGTTATAGATAATAGTTAGAATTTATGTTTTGCTCTTTTTTCCCAAGGTGGATAGGGTCAGAATGGCACTTTTCTCATTTTTGAGCCCTTGCATTGAGGCTCTGGTAGACAGAGGACTTAGAAAACTCTAAGACATAAAGGTTAAGGTCAAAATTTTTGAGTTAGTCAGATACGGGTTCAAATCTCAGATCCATTCATATGGTCATCAAAACTTCTTATGTGCCATACACTCTTGTAGACACTGGGGATATAATATCAGACAATATAGATAAGGCTATTACTTAAATGCAGCTTACATTCTAGTCGGGGGAGAGGGGATGTTTAATGCTGAAAGGATAGCATAGTAATATGATGGAAGTAATGGGGCTGCCTTAGGTTGAGTAGTCAGGAAAAGTCTCTCTGAGAATAGACAATTGAACTAAGACCTGGATGATGAAAAGAGGCCAGCAATAAAAAACATCTAGAAGAGCATTCCAGGCAGAAGTAACAGCAAGGGCAAAGGCCCTGAGGCAGGAACAGGCTTAAGCTTTTATAGAACGAATACCAGTGTGATTGAAGAAGAGTGAGCCAGGGAAAGAGTGAAAAGGTGAGGTTAGACAGGGTCAGTACATGTCAGGTCATGCAGAGGCTTTGCAGAAATTCAGCTAGTAATAATAATCATCATCATAGTAAGGCAGATAAGAAAGAAGGAAATTGAACACTTTGGGGTATACTGTATGGTACCAACTGAGGAATTTGGATCTCACTGGGCACAGGACTGTTAATGTAAGGTCTGAATGATGTGTTGCAAATAGAGCCTGAGGAGAAAAATTCCAAGAGCAGAGTACAGGGTGGCCATTTTTACCTATCATTACATTTCTAGCCCTTGAATTTCTCTCCAGTTCTCTGCTACAGCTACTGCTTTCTCACTGAACACAAATACACAAGTCCACTATGACTCAACATTACCATCAAATGAGACGATTAAGCCACTCTAAATTTACTTGGTTAGGAGGAGTGTGGCTAAGGGTTAGGTTCCCTGGGGCTACATTGCTTCTTGGTTCACATAGTTTACTAACTTTTCTCTCTCTCTTTTTTTTTTTTTTTAAATAGGGAGAGAAGAAGTCCTATGGAAAGCCATGTGGAGGCCAAGACTGCAGTGGAGGCTGTAAATGCTTTCCTGAGAAAGGAGCGAGAGTAAGTTGCTTCTTCCATTGCTGAAAGACACATACTCAGAGGAGTTGTGACCTGAAGTGTGTGTGTTTTCTTTAGAATTAGGCTGCTTAGAATTTACTCTTATGACTTCATCAAACAAGAAAAGTGATGAGGACCAGCTGGAAGGAGCTTTGCTAGCCAACTGAGAGGCAGAACTAGATTGGTCAAAGTCCCTGAGGGGCCAGGAGGAGGTTTCCTTCATTGACTTAATGCCAAGGTTTCCTCAAGGTTTCATCTGGAGTACTTCCAAAAGCCAATTTGGTGGTGAAGAACCAGATTATGTTTGTAGATATACATAAATTTTCATAGCTCATTAAAAATCTTTTGTATCATTTTTTATTTTAGAGAGAGAGAGTGCAAGTGGGAGAGAGAGGCAGAGGGAGAGAGGGAGAGAATCTCAAGCAGGCTCCACGCTCAGCATGGAGCCCAACACGGGGATTGATCTCATGATCTCATAACTGTGAGATCATGACCTGAGCCGAAATCAAGAGTCAGACACTCAACCCACTGAGCCACCCAGGCACTCCTCATAGCTCATTTGTATCAACTTGGTTCTTCTCTCTGGGAAACAAGTGGTCCAATTGTTATCTACAGACTATGGATGTGACTCATCAAAAATCAAGGGTTTACAGCGTAGCCAAAAATATGGATGACTATTGCACACAAAGAATGATTTGTTGATATTACATTAAAACTTAGGATTTGTTTAGAAGCATGATGTGATGTATTCAGTGTCTTGTTCCTTATTAGCAATGCACAGTTCAAACAGTGCAGATTGCAGTGAACACAGTGCATTTGCACAGCATTTCCATCAGTCCCTGTATATGCATACGGGAAGCATTACTCCAGATAATTTGTACCTCTACTTCTCACAGAACAAACCTACATCTTTAGCGTGACTCATAAAAAAAGCATTTGAGGGGGTTCAATCTTGAAAAAATAAAATAGAATCTATGCTTCTGGGATTTATGGCCACTGTTTAGAATTCATATCTTCTGACTTACTGCATTGCGTCTGTAATCTCATCACACTCAAGCCTAAGAGCTTCCGCTGTCAAAGAGAGGTAGCATAAATAGGTCAACCAAACCCTCAAAACATAGCCAAACAGGGAACAGAGTGACCACTCCACCTTCTCTTTCATTATCTTCCATTTAGAGTAAAGTGAAATATCAAACTATGCCAGAATTTGAAGGAAGAGAAAAAGCTGTCTTCTCATCAAAAGGGACCAGACCCATTATACGTTAAAGGCACTGACTTAGAGAATCCTAAAATATCAGAAAGAGAAAGTATCTTAGTGAGCTTCTCATCTTATCCACCGATTGTACAGAGGAAGCAGAGTCTGAGAAGGAAAATGACTTCCTGGGGTCACACAGCAAATTGATGACAGATTCATACTATTACTTGGGTCCTTTGATTTCTTGCCTATTTACTTTTACCCACTGGTGCCTTCCAGAGAAGTCATGTTCACCGTAGTCACCAGAGCCCGTGCCTTTGCCTCTGATCTACAATCAGGATACACTTCAGAAAACAGATAATTCTATAATAAGTATATGAATACGTTCTCAAGCAGCATGCAAGCGATATAGGCAAAGCAGAAGTCTCCTTTGAGACTCTAGTCCCTCTATTGTCTTCCTGGTCTTTCCCTGTACACAATCAGAGATATGTAGAAATATGAATAAAACTAGTTTCATTTTCTGTATTTTTTTTTCCCAAAACCCCATCCTAAGTATATATTCTGTGCCTTGTTTAGTTTTTGGATTTTTTAGCCCTTTAATATGTTTTATTTTTAGAAAAACACATTTTTTAAGGTTTATTTTATTTATTTTGAGAGAGAAATAGAGCGCGTGTGTGAAAGGGGCATAGAGAGAGGGAGAAAGAATCCCAAGAAGGTTCCATGCTGTCAGCATGGAGCCTGACACAGGGCTCGAACTAACGAACTATGAGATCATGACCTAAGCTGAAATCAAGAGTCAACCACTTAACCGACAGAGCCACCCAGGCACCCTGCCATTTGATATGTTCTTAAGATCTTTTTCCCTATCCCTTAGTTTAACCCAGCCATTCATTCCCCTTTTGGTGAACATTTAGGTTTTTTCCCAAATGTTTGCCATTAAAAAAAAATGGCAGTGATACAGTGGAAATCCTTGAACAGATCTTGTGCTTATGTCTAGCATAGATACTAAGGATCAGAATTTCCAGATACAAGATAATAGATATTTTTAATTTTCAAAGCTAGTGCTCACTTACCCTGTAAAACATTTCAATTTACACTCCCATCAGCATTGTACAAGAGCTCCCATGTTTCTATACCCTTGCCAATACTTGATATTTTTGCTGATATGGGTAAAATCATCCCAATTCCCAGACTGCATGTGATGTTAAGTGTTATTTGACATACTCATTGAACAAATTTTGTATTTCTTCTGCAAATATCTTGGATATATCCTCTACCTACTTTCATCATGGGTGATTCTTATTGACTTACTTTACCTCTGCGAAGGTATAATAAATAAAAATGGCCCAGGTGAAACTGATGAGATTTGAAGTTTGACACAAAAGGGCATTTCCTGGCAGGTTATAGGGGATATAGGAGGTGGTTGGTCAGACCCCACAACCAGGGAACTGAGAAGCAGATCCAGGCTGTTTGTCGGGTTGCAGAGCCTTTAAAAGTAGAAAATATTTTTTTAACATTTATTCATTTTTGAGAGACAGAGAGAGACAGAGCATGAGCAGGGGAGGGGTAGAGAGAGAGGGGGAGACACAGAATCCAAAGCAGGCTCCAGGCTCTGAGCTGTCAGCACAGAGCCCGATGTGGAGCTTGAACCCACGAACCGTGAGATCGTGACCTGAGCTGAAGTCAGACCTTAACTGACTGAGCCACCCAGGCACCCCAAAAGTAGAAAATCTTCTTATATATCTGAACAGAGGTTAGTCCTACACCAGATAGACATGACTAAGGTGACCTCATTGTTTAACCTCTGGCTGAGATTTTGATCTTTGAAGATGGAAGGCAGTGGACTTCCTCAGTATGGAGCTCTCATTTGGGTTCCAAACATCTGGAGCCCTAGTCTGTCTTCTCCTTTGAAAACATGAGTGGTTGAAGGGATGTGGGACTGAGGAAAATAAAATATCACCACAAGGATTTTTTTTCAATATTTAAAAGATTCAGAGTCTGCACAGTTAAACATGGTCCTAAAGTTTATTTGTGAAGTCTGAAGTTGCTGGGAACGTTTGTCAAGGCTATTGAGCCAGACCAAGCTGTATTTCATGAGTCAAGACCAGGGATGTCCTATTTCCCAGATAGATCAGGAGGCCGGTGCACGTGGGGCAGACCCTGTGAACACGGATGCTTGAAGCCGCCTGGGCCACCAGGTCCCTTTTAGTCTTTCCCCCCTACCCTCCTGCGTTCCCAGGGCCAAGCAGGATTGTTTAAACTGGCCCCAGCACTGTTGACCCTGCAGGGCAGCCTCTTGGTACCCCTTTTGTGCAGATGTCAGAAAGATTTGAAACTGTTTTCCTTAGCCGAGCAGCGGGCCCCATTCGGATTTCAAGCTGTTCCTCTTGAGCTCGGTGAGCTGGGAGGGGAACAGAACGTTGGGTCACCCCTGAGATATGCTGCAGCCCTTGGCTGGCCCGTCTCCTGCCTTGGGGAAACATCAAGCACATAGCTTGCCAGGCAGTGTGTACTTTTCCTTTGCCAGAGGCCTCTTGAAATGACTAGGACATTTACACAACACCTAGCACTCCTGCACACAACTGCAATCCAACCCGTTTCTGGCTTATGCTCTCTCAAACTGCCTTCTCGAAAGTATGCCCTGCCTGGTAACAGCCTCTGCCTAGCATTGCTGCACTGCTCTGTACGTTTTCAAAGATCTTCTCCCAGGGTCCGTATGAGCTCCATGCAACAAGTAAAGAAACTGATAAGTGATTTTGCCCAAGCTCCCTAGCCTGTTAGTGGCTAAACTTTATTTAGCCTACATTAGGAGAACGGCGACTTTATAAAATGGCACCCCTGCTAATGTTAAACAAAGGGAGGGGCACCTGGGTGGCTCAGTCAGTTAAGTGTCAGAGCTCAGGTCAGGATCTCAAGGTTCCTGGGTTGGAGCCCTGCGTTGGGCTCTGTGCTGACAGCTCAGAGTCTGTAGTCTGCTTTGGATTCTGTGTCTCCCTCTTTCTCTGCCCCTCCCCCACTCCCGCTCTGTCTTGCTTTCTCTCAAAAATAAATAAACATTAAAACAATAAGAAAGGATATTTTCCCCCCAGACATTGCAATTTGGACTTACTGTTTGACTTTCAGTTTCCTTTCTCAGGGATATGTTTTATTTTATGGGAGAACTGTTCTTTGGACTTTTTATCTTCCCTAGTATTATTTTTTTTTTACATTAAATTGAACAAAATATATCAGTTTTCCATTTTCATCTCTTCCCAAGTTTTCTCTACTGGATTTGCAAGCTACCTCTGCATTGTTTTCCATCGGCGTGTTTGTCTGAATCGGGAACAGGTGGACTGTTTGTTCTGTTCTGAGCCTGTTATTCCTTAATACTATTGCAGGGGCACCTGGGTGGCTCAGTTGGTTAAGCTTCTGACTTTGTCTCAGGTCGTGATCTCAAGGTCCGTGGGTTCGAGCCCTGCATAGGGCTCTGTGCTGACAGCTCAGAACCTGGAGCCTGCTTCAGGTTCTGTGTCTCCCTCTCTCTCTGACCCTGTCCCGCTTGTGCTCTGTCTCTCTCTTTCTCTCTCTCTGAAAAATAAACATTAAAAAAATTTAATATTATTTCAGAATTTTCCCTGTTTTAACAGTGTTCTGACATTTATATATCACACTGAGCTCCTAATTATCCATGCCATCTAAAGGAACATTATCATAGATTATCCCAAGCCACAGGGAATATTTGGGTTCCTCCCAACCCCGATAAGTGCTGTGTGCCCCTGTTGTTCGGCTATGTCCTAGCTAGAGAGTTAAGCGTGAAACAGCACAGATTTCTTAAATCCTCATCTCATGCCTGCATCCTGCTGCTTCTCTGTCAGAAACTGCGTGTTTCCCATGAATTCCAGGACCAGATGCATTAACCACTAAGTTTTTGTTTTGTTTTGTTTTGTTTTTGTTTTTGTTTTTGTTTTTACTCTCCTCCTGCAAACAGCTGGCATTCCCTGTGTCAGCTGCCTGGTTCCATGGCTACCAAGAGGCCTCTCCATTGGCTCCTGATTTAGGCAATGTTTATGTGCATCTTTCCCTTCTCCCTATGTACCCACCCCCCCACACATACCCCTGTGCAGACCAACCACTGCCACACACACCAATGTCCTTATCCTCTAACTCCTCCAGAGTCAGAGCTCATATTGCACATGACCTCCTTGGGTGGCCAGGCCTTGCTCCAGCTGCCTGCACTCAAGTGCCTTCATTGCCCCACCCACTCTTCAGCCCTCCACGGGCTGGCCTCGCTGCAAACACTGGTCACCAGTAACCTGCTTGCTGCCAAACCCAAAGAACATTTTTCATTTTTAAAAAAACTCTTCTTTCACTTCTCTGCTGCACGAGATACCTTCTTCTTTCCTGAAACTCTCTATTCCCTTGGATTTCATAATGTTCTCTCCTCGTTTTTTCCCTACAATTTGGGACTCCCCAGGGTTTTGTCCTCATCCTATTTCTCTTCTTGCTGTAGGCCTCTCCCAAAGTGGTTTCATATATGCCAGGGATTTCCACTCCCACCAATACAATGATAAATATTAAATCTGTATCTTTTGCTCAGACCTTTTTCCTTAGCTTCAGGTCAGCACAGTCAATTTCTGCTTGGATTTCTACTTGCACCACAACCATATCTCATATAGAATTCAACTATCAATCCCCACCAGACGTGTCCCTTTCTAAGTCTTAGCTATGTCTTCTCTATCTCAGCAAATGGCACCACCAAGCACTTTATTTGATCAAGCCAGAAACCTGGGAATTGTTCTTTCTTTTCTTCACTACCACCTCCAATTCATCTTCACATTCTGCCCACATCCTCCTAAACAAAGCCCAAATTCATCCGCTCTTCTCCATACCTGTCTGTCCACTCCAGACCTGTATAATGTCTTGTCTGAATTACCATAATAGCCTCCAGACTGGTCTCCGAATCACCAGTCTCACTCTTTTCCATTCATTTGCCACTCTGCTATCATAATCTTTCCAAAACATAAATATGATCATGAAACTCTTGCTCAAAATCCTTCAGTGGCTCCCCATAGATCTCACAATAAAATCTTAGCTCTAGTAGGGCTTACAAAGTCCTCTGTGGCTTGGCACTTCACTGCCTCTCCAACATTATCTCTCGTTGGAGCCTCCTCCTTCGGAAAACAAAGCCAGGACATACACATGAGCTGAACTCTTTACAGTTCACAGAACCTGCTGTTATTTAATAGGATCTAGGTTTTCTACCTGCTATTCCAATTCCATGTACTCTCCTTCCACTAGCTCTACCCTCTTTCTGCTGACTTGCTTCTATTACCCATTCTTTAAAACCTTACACAGGCTTTAGAACCTCCTCATGAAGCTTTCCACCATATGCAAGGCTGAGGTTATCTACGTTCTCTTCATTCCCTTCATGCTGAACACAGCAATCTATATTGACTTGTCTGCCCTCCCCTATATTATGAATTCCTAAAGGACAGAGACTGGGTTATTTTAGACTCCGAAGGGGCAGTAGGCACTACAAACAGTTTCATGAATGACTGGCCAACTGTCCGACCAATTTGGTGAGTATGGGTCTAGCCCTACTCTCCACATCCTGGGTTGGCCATGAAGTTGCCATGAAGCAGATGAGAGTGCGCTGTCTAGGGAGGAATTCCTCCTGCTAAAAGAAGGCAAGGAGCCAGGGCAGTCATTTCCATATCATTTTTAGATCCCGTTAGCCATAAGGGCCCCAGCTCTTTCCCACACTCTGGTTCCTATAGCTTGCTTTGGGATTCTGTTCTACCTAACTCCTCAGAATTTTTGACCCTGACCTCTTCTTTTGTCTGATTCCTTTTTAATCTGTGCCTGCCAAGGCAAGGGACTTGGCAGAATTCTTTTATTTTGCTACCAGCAATTGGTCCTTCCTCCAAGGTGATATCAGATATTCTTGAATAATTGTGAGTCAAAGATAATCACAGGCTTTCTTTTTGACATTGATTGCATTCTCCTCTCCACCAAACCTTTTGCTTAAAGCCTCTTAGCTTTATGCAAAGTTGATGGTCTTCAGTTTCCCTTGTTTCGCTCCCTTGTGGGAGGAGAGGAATAGCCTTTGTGCAGGGAAGTAGCCATTGGGTAGTAGTAGGGGAGAGGTAAAAAAAAATTAAAAGTCTCTGTGTATTTAAACATACTGTAGTTATTTAGATCGAGGATAATTGATGATAATGTTAAAGTGTAGTGTCTCTGAGCTGAATCAAGATGCATTCATAGCCCAGCAGATGTTTGTGGTTATCTTAATCCCTTCTTTGATCATTTTGGGGTAGTGTGGGATTTGTGGAATATATTATCCATACTAGTGAGGGAGGCTTCTGTTAGAAAGGAGCCAAGGAGCTGGAGGAGAAGATAATACACAGCTGTGGAGTCAAGAGCACCACTCTAGATATCCAGAGACCGAAGTGCCATGCCTGAGCATTGCTAACTAGATGACTTTGGGCTGATGCTTCCCCCTCTCAGGGTCTCTGTTTACCTATCAGTAAAATGAAGGGCTTATGCTGAGTAACCTCAAGATACCCACCAGCTCGGATCATCTAAGTCAGACACTGTTACTGTACTGTACCGTGACAGTTCCTTGCCCCTAAAGTGTCTTATCGTGCTCTCTAGTGTTGCCGTGAGATTTGGAAGGCAATGTTTGACAGTGTTCTACCATTTGGAGTGATGTCTTGGCAGCTGCCTCCAATGTAAATCACTTGCTGTGGCTTTTTACTGCTGGTGCTGGAAGCTCCGAACAGGTGAAGTTGCACTCCTGCAGGAATGTGCAGTCCTCCCCCTCCTTGGTCATCTGAGTGGTGTGACTTGAAAAGTATCACAGGGCTATCTCCTCACCATCCACACCCCCAAAATATCTTCCCTGCCTTGCCTGGGAATCACTCTTCTTACAGTTCTGGCTTCATAGACCCACTCTTTAGGTTAAGTGTTGCTCTACCCTTGCATTGCTTGAATAAGTTACATAGACTATTATTCTGACGAGAGGAGGCAGGTGCACACTGTGCACCTGGTGAGGAGTTGTGTGCACAAACCTTTTGAGACCACTTAGTTTTCCTTGGCCTGCGTTGCTAACCAATATGTCAGAGACATTGGATATCAAGCCTTGGGTGAGCTTCTTGCATGCCAGTGTGTGACATATTCTCTCCTCACGGAGTCTGTCCTCATCTTCCCTTGCCAGCTGTTTACCCCTTTCTGAACTTCCTCCTTTCTCCATCCATGCTTCCTCACCTCTTGCTTCAGCATTTCTAGCTGTCCATCCCTCCTTACCATTTGCTCCACTGTGGCCTTCTCAGTTCCTCCCCTCTGCCTTTAGTTCCCTGGGATCATTTCTTGTGGTACCAGTCCTTTTTGTCATCTATCAAAAGGCATAAGAACTACAGCAGCAGGACATCAGAAAGAGTTGCTATGGGGGTGCCTGGGTGGCTCAGTCAGTTAGGTATCCAACTCTTGGTTTCAGGTCAGGTCATGATCTCATGGTTTGTGAGTTTGAGCCCTGTGTCAGGCTCTGCACTGACAGTACAGAGCCTGCTTGGGATTCTTTCTCCCTCTCTCTCTCTACTCCTTCCCCACTCGTGAACTCTCTCTCTAAATAAATAAATAAATAAAACTTAAAAATAAAGGAAGAGTTGCTGTGATGTACTTTATAGATGTATACCCACTTATCTGGAGATTCTAAACCTCAGAGCCTGGATGAGTGGTCTTCAAAATTGGAGGCGGGAGGAGTGCAGTGCATGGAAGTCAGTCCATAGGGGTGTAAATATTACAACTTCCAACTTAAGTTGAGAAAGTCTTGAAAGCAATTAAGATTTGGATTAAGTTATTTAATTTATGTAAAGTGTTTAAAACAGTATGTGGCAGGGGCGCCTGGGGGCTCAGTTGGTTGAGTGTCTGACTTCGACTCAGGTCATAATCTCACAGCTTGTGAGTTTGAGCCCTGCATCAGACTCTGTGCTGACAGCTCGGAGCCTGGAGCCTGCTTCAGATTCTGTGTCTCCCTCTCTCTCTGCCCATAACCCACTCACATCCTGTCTCTGTCTCTTCAAAAATAAATAAACATTAAAAAAATTTTTTTAAATAAAAAAAAACAGTGTGTGGCACACTAAGCACTAGTGTTCGTGTTAGCTATTATTACTGCTATTTTAAGCCTTTCAAATATGTAATACTCAGGCACCCTCACCAGGTGGGGGCCTGTCTTCACCTTTCCAGTTGCATATGCTCCATAGGTAATTCCAAGGGAAGAGTGGGAGCCCACAAGATGGAAGGGGTGACCCTGGGCCCTCACATTTTTTCCCTATATGTATACCAGAGATATTGCTATTTCCTGGGGCCCAGTTAAGTGAATTTATGGATTATATTGTCTAACTCCATTAACCCTCACAAAATGGATAGTTTAAGAAGACTCCTGCAAATAAACCATGTATCGAAGATAATACTAACAACGTAAGCATGTGAAGATGGCAGTGATCACACTTCTCCTAGACCGAGTTTTTCCATCAGCCTCATTAAAAGGTTAAAGCTAATTATATCAGACAAGAAGCTGGCAAAAAAGTAATGCAAGAATAATCAAGAAGACTATATAAAATATGGATTTATACCCATTCTCAATAATGAAAATTCTTGTCCTAAGTGTATATAGAATCTTGAAAAGTTAGCTAAAAATATAATGAAGCCATCCTGACAAGACATTTGACATGCTATTTATTTCATCTTCTTAAATTTTCTATTTATTATGTGTTTCATAATATATATGTAGAGTAGGACATGTATATGATTTAAATAATTATTAATAACATTGTGTGTAATATATAAATATATATTATATTTATATATATATTATATATATATATATATATATTATACAGAGAGACAAAGATAAAGAGAAGAAGCATGCTCAAATTTTTTAACCTGAGAAAAGTATGCAATCAGAAATTTTTGGAGGCCATTGACCTAGACCATATTTACAATAGGTGGGGACCCACAAGCAGAGGCAAAAGAACTTTAAGTAAGAGAAAAATAACTATCTTGTTGTCTTTTGCTCTTTCCCTGTAGAATGGCCATGCCACCAACTTTAGAGCTCTACCTTGGCAACTTTATATAAAATAAAGCAATAGGGATATCAGGAGCTGGGAAACATGAGGCAGTAAAGAAATTTTAAAATCATAAAATTTCAAGCCTAGAAGGTTGGATCCAAGCCCCAAGTGACATATCATAGCTTATAAAAGGCTTTCTCAGCATGCTTGTGAAATCCCTTACCCTCACTCTAAATATGAAGACTTTTAGAAGAAAAAGTTTCAGAGAGGTTAAGAGACTTTCCCAAGGTCCTTTGTAAGGGGCATAGCTGAGATTCGAAAGAAATATTCCATTCTCCTGCTCAGTGTTCTTTCCGTCATGCCAAATGTCCTTTTAATCCCATGGCCATAATCAGATGAGCCCATTTTGGCTGGATGGTTGTAAATGGAGAGACACTTGTAGTGGAGAAAATCTGCTAAGACATAGACCAGATATCAGTAAATGAGTAGTCCTTCCCCACGCCCAGTGAGAAATAACTCCTGTGTGGATAACATTTGTTTATACTTGTGTGGGTTTTAAAATGTTTTCCTAATACTCCTGTCTTTTAAAAGTTAAAGAAATATGGGGTGCCTGTGTGGCTCGGTCGGTTGAGCGTCCGACTTTGGCTCAAGTCATGATCTCACGGTTCGTGAGTTCAAGCCCGGCATTGGGCTCTGTGCTGATAGCTTGGAGCCTGGAGACCAGAGCCTGCTTTAGATTCTGTGTTTCCCTCTCTCTCTGCCCTTCCCTCTCCTCCTCCTCCTCCTTCTTCTTCTCTCTCTCTCTCTCTCTCTCTCTCTCTCTCTCTGTCTCTCTCTCAAAAATAAATAAACATTAAAAAATGTGTTTAATAAAATAATTTAAAAAAATAAAATAAAAGTTAAAGAAATAAAACGCACGCATAAGGACAGCCTGGGTTTCACCTGTGACTACACGTTTTGCCAGGAGTCATGTCAGTCTTTATAGTTCTGGTGTAGGTCCCTCCCTCTATGTAGGCCACTCATTATATGGAAATTCACTGCAATGGAGTTAGAAATGTGTGTAGATGAAATTACCAAGAATATATCAGGGAAGTAATTTGGTGTCTATTCTGAGAAGCCTTGTCTTAATGTAAGTCTTGCAAGAATGTTTGAGAAAATTAATTGCATGGCATCTCTCTTAAGCTATAGCAGAAGTGGATGGGAAAAAATGTGCACTGCTTTGCAGAAATTTGCTTCACTGTCATCTCTTCAAAAGAGCTTTTATTTTAACAAATGGGGCACATAGCCATTTATTTAATGACTACCTTTATTTATAGAGGTAGAAGTCCTAGACTATGTTCTGTATTTTGTTTTCCTCATTGTGTTGTGTGAGGCTCAAGCCCATTAGACAAGATTTGAGAAAGCACTCTGGGGGCTAAATATTGGTGCGGGCACTGTGGGGAATGCAAACATATTACAAGTGCCAGACCTCATTTAGGGAGACTACACACACACATACACACAACAGTGCTTCACTACACAGCACTACATCTGATTGGAAATCTGAAAGGCAGAGCACAAGTCCTCAAAAGGAGATATTGGTATGGACTGGAGTGATTAAGCAAAGTATTTTTTTAAGTTTATTTATTTATCTGAGAGAGAGAGAGAGAGAGCCCATGTGTACAACTGTGGAAGGGGCAAAGAGAGAGGAAAGAGAGAGAGAATCCCAAGCAGGCCCTGCACTGCCAGCACAGAGCCCAATGTAAGGCTCGAACTCATGAACTGTGAGATCATGACCGGAGCCAGAGTCAGACGCTTAACTGACTGAGCCACCCAGGTTTCTTGACCAAACTATTTTTTTAATATTATAACAAAAATGTTTCTTTATGAAGATTCATTTGGTGGGGATTGTGCAGGGTGGATTGGAGTGCCAGACATAATAGGTAAGTAGAATGCTCCCTATTTTTATTTTTTTGAATTTTATTTATTTATTTTGAAAGAAAGAGAGTGTGTGAGTATGGGAGGGGCAGAAAGAGAGGGAAAGACAGAGAATCCCAGGCAGGCTCCGTGATGTCAGCGTGAGAGCCTGACATAGGGCTCGAACTCATGAACCGTAAGATCATGACCTGAGCTGAAATCCAGAGGGTCCCTATTTTTAAAGGTTAAGTGGCATATCCAAAATCCCCTAGAAAACCAGAATGGAAACTTTGCATCATTTTCTGCTGCTCAGGTTGTATCTGTCTTTGAATGATTCTCTCCAATCACAAACACACATATAGACACACATGTACCTTCACCTAAAATAGTGATTTGATAATGAGGGCTTGTCTTCACGTTAGATGAGTGTATAACCTTTTCATTGTTTTTAATCAGCTGGAAGAGAGTGCTAGCTTCCTTTCCTCACATTTCTCTCACTCCTTGGAAATGAGTATCTCCATGAATTAGTCTCTACTAATCCCAAATGAGGAAAATTCATCCCCAAACCCAGTGAAGTAGGCAGCACTGAAGTGAGCCTTGTCTTGATTACAGAGAAGATTGCCATACCCAGTGAGAAAAGGCCACCCCTATGGCTTCTGAAAGAGCTTCTGTTGCCTAACTTGACACATTTTGTTACAGAAGTTATGAGTGAAAGGTAGGGTTTGGGAATCATGGAAGAAGGAAGTCATTCTTTCCCGTGAGACAAATTCTGAAGCTTGGTCAGCGGCAGTATCTGCAGTGTACCTCAGAATTGTGTCCTTAGGCTGAATCACCAGCTGTGACCATAGCAGGCTCATTCTGTGGACATTAACTAAGCACTCGGCTTTGCTATGACAGCTTTTACATGTTTTCATCCTCAGTTTTACAAGCTTAGTTTTCGTCTTTAATTTTGGAAAACCCAAAGGGAAAAAAAATGCTCATTCCTTTGGGCCTCAGGGAGATTACTGTATATGTTTGGTTATTGTCCATATCAAAGAAACCATGATCTCTGTCCCTGTGCATGTCTTTGCTAGTTCAAGTAATTGTAGTGACTTGGCATTCCACTGTTTTAGTTGGGTTCCCTCTTGGAGCTGACACCAGTCACTGATTGCTGCCCTCTTCGCATGTTGCTGGGGGAATGCCAGCAAGGCTAGGAGCAAAGGAGGGAGCTAGGGAGAAACATGCTGTGGGGCCCAGAATGGAATGAGGGGTAACCAGGGTTCAGGAGCCAGGTTTCCCCAGAGAGAGACAAAAAGAAAGCAAACAAAAGGAAGAGACAGGTCTAAACAGGCTCCCCAGACAGGGCCCCTTTGCTGTAAGAACAGAGCCTTAAACTTCACAAAGCTCAGGGAGGGAAGGGAGCCAGGGGTTAAACATAGCCTTTGCAATTCACCTAAGAATTGTTAACTGAGCACACACAGAGAGAAAAGCCACACATGTTCATATACAGCAACATTTATTTTTCTTAAAACCCATTCAGACACTCCATGAACTCAGAAATGTATCTAAGCCTGCATGTCCACATCGATATTGATCCCTACAAACCTGAAAAGTGCTGACCCTACGCAGATAGAAACATAGAGACTCAGAGATTCAGCAGGGCAAAGACACCCTGAGCCTCATGATGCCTAACATAGGCTGGTGTTTAAGACATGTGATGGGAAGTTTAGTGACCTCATAAAATCCATATTGGAAGCATGACCCATGGCTCCAGTGACTGACACCACAGTAAGGCAAACTTCTCTCTGAGTTTTACCTTCCAAATCAAATCAAAACCTAGCTAGAGCTCTGAGAGCAAGATGGAAGCCTGTCTCCTTCCTCCCTTGTGAAGTGAGGAACCGGGCTTGAAGGCCTCTGGGGCTCCCTCAGGAACCGGAGTGTGGAGTGTCACAGATCCCCCTGTCCCCTCCCATCCTCCAGGCTCATTTATGGCCTAATGACAAAATGCCCCCACTCCAACCAGCTCCCAGAGGGCCTCCACCAGTCCCCAGCTTCCCAGATTCCTGAGGGGAACTTGATCTGGCCCAGGGGCCCGCACCGGCTCTTCACATCGTCCCTGGAAGTCCCTGCTCCTTGGGAGCCCCCAGCACAGAGCTCACTCCCATACCCAGCCAGCCCCACAGAGGCACAGGAGGCCGGGTCTCTGAGGGAATCTCTCAGGATCAGCTGCAAGGGTGCCGCACAGGTGAGGGGGCCCTGCCGAAGCCAGCAGGAGTGACAGAACTTCCTCCCCAGCCCAAGGGGGAGGTGGCCACTCCACCTGAAGCAGCTCAGGGTGACCATAAACCACTGACCGCTGCCCCACTGTGCCCATGGCCCAAACCAGAGTGGCCCTTGGCCCTTTGCAATGGGAGAAACGAAAACAAACACAGCTTGGGAACTTTGGACCAGCTTCCAAACTGAAGGTCCTCAAGTGTCCCTTGTCCCTCATCCCCCACAAAAAGCATTTGCCTCATGAAAAAAGGGAAGACATGTAGACTCTCAGGACATCAGAGCCAGTCGTCACTTTAGGAATCTAGTCAAACCATTTCATCTTACGTATGGGAGTCCAGACTGGGGAAAAACTCTAAGAGTTTTTTTTTTTTTTAACTCCTTTTCTTTTTTTATGAAGGTCAGGTGTGTGTGTGGGGGGGGGAAGAATGGGAGGAGAGAGAGAGAGAGAAAGAGAAATATTGATTTCAGAGACTATATGCAAGCCCAAACCACAGAACTTGTAAGCAGGAATGCACTTACTTGCCCCAGTGGCCAGATACTCTTTGTACTTTCCAGAAATCCACAGAGACCCAGAAGAGGGTAGGGGAAATTTGTCATCTTTGTAATACAAATAAGCCCAGTGGCTGAGAACACAGGTTTTGGAGCCAAATAAACCAATCATTTAAGACCCGGCTGTATCATTTACTAGATGTGTGATCATTACCCTGTGTACTCTTGTCCCCCAGGGAATATTTGGCCAGGTCTGGAAACATTTTTGATTGCTATAATTGGTGGGGTGCTACTGGCATCTAGTGGGTAGAGGACAAGGATGCTGTGAAACATCCTACAATGCACAGGACACTTTCCCACAACATGGAATTATCTGGCCCAACATGTCAAGATGTCAAGGTTGAAAAACTCTACATCAAGCAAAGGGCTTAACTATTCTGAGCTTCAGTTTCTTCATCTGTGAACTGGAGTAATAGTAACTGTCTCACAGGGTTGTTATGATCACTGTATAGGCATGATATTAATACACATAAAGCAATTGGGATAGCTCCTGACACCAAGTTAGTGCTCCATTAATTATTAGCTATTAGTATGATTAGAGCCTCCCTTAACTTTATGTTCTCCTATAGTTACCATCCCATTTCTCTGCTTCTCTTCCACCATAACCCCTTGAAATAGCTGTTTATTTACCCTGCTCTGGATCCTTTGTCCACCTCTCTCTGCCCCTCCCCCACTTGTGATCTCCTAAAAATAAATAATGAAAACAAAGAAGTAGCTGTTTATGCTGAAAATCTTCTTTTCCCATGCTCTCTAAAATCTACTCTAATCATTGCCACCACTCTTTTCTCATAAAGGTCACCGGTGACATCTACGTTGTTAATTCCAATGATCATCTCTCAGGTTTCTTGCTTGGCCTACCACCAGAATTTGAAATGGCTTTTCACTCTCTCTTTCTTGAAAAACTTTCTTTGCTTGACTTCCAAGATCCCACTCCTTTGATTATCCTCCTGCCTCGATGGAAAAAGCTTCTGTCTCCTTTGCTGCAAGTGGAGAGGGACTTGGTCTGATTTGTTTTGTTTTGTTGAGTGAAGGAATGAATAACATTTATTGTGAGGATTAAATAAGATAACACATGTAAAGAGCTTAGCACACATTAAGCAGTTAATAAATGGTCATCATCACCACCACTACAACTGTTATCACTGATGTTATTGCTATTATTTATTATTATTATTATTATTATTGCTATTCTCCCCTACTGCTTTGAGTCCCTTGAGCATGGGATCAATGTTTAGTTTGTCTTGGTCTTCCCTTGTATAGAACTTTATTCAATGGAAGAGTATATATTCAAGCCTGGATATATATCCAGAAAACAGTTTACTAGGTACAGGAGCAGTTAATGAGGGCATGAGACTGGAACAGGACCTTAAAGGAGAAACAGATTTGGAAGAGCTTGACCGGGGTGGGGGATGGGTGACTAGAGGCTCATGGGAATCCAGAGCATCCCGAAGGGAGTCACACCCTAGCCACTTTTACTCTCCCCTTCATAAATGATGGGGCCATAAAAAGAAGGGAGTAGCAGTTCTCACCCATTAATCATCCCAATTCCTCCTCTCCCAAGTATGGGGGAGAAGTGGGACTGTGGCCAAATGTTAGCATGAACAGGACGTATCTGTTGGGTTTGACAGAGTAAACAACATAAATCCACTTTACTCACAGGACTGGTTAAAATTCATTTTCATCCATCTTGAACTTGGAACAATTTTGTACACTAATCAGCTCCTACCACCATCTGCAAGGATTGACAAGTGGCACTTATAATTAGCCTGAGAACTTGGTCCCTTAAGGATAGCCACTGGAAAACACACAACCCAAATCTTATTAGGAAACTCGTGAACATTCAAAACATCCATTAGGTATTGCTGATCATTCTAATAACATAATTTGGCAGCATTTGGAGTGAAAATGAGGTAATAATCAAATAGGCTATTTGAACCAAGATTTTTTTTTTCCATTAAAAGTAGAATGTCTAGTTTTTTATAATATCCATGCCATTGACTACTGCCAGCTGTGGCAGTAAATGATGGCTAGCCTTTCCTTTCTCTCTTTTACCACCTACTTCCAGCACAATGTCTGTACCTTAGAACCTGAGAAAGGCTAGTAAATAACACCCATGTGTATCTGGTCCCTGACCATCCAAAACCTACACTCCTGCTCACTTGAATTACAGCCCATATGCAGTAACCAACCTGCTTTGCAGATGGGTCAGCCTATCTAGCTTACATAAAACTCCAAAAAATTGTTTTAATTTACAGAACCCAAATCATTGACTTCAAAGGGAATTATGTTAATACAACTTTATTTTTAAATTAGCATTTATTTTCTTTGAGTTTGAACTTGCCATCAACTCAAAGTTCTTCCAAAAATTAACTTAGTTTCTAAATTTTCTAAACTTTTTAATTTTAACAACAGTTTTATTTTTAAGCCTTCCAGTAGGTTAGGTGCTTAATAAATACACAAGTCACATAAAGGCCACCATGATTTTCCAACTGGCTGGGCTGTTGGTGGCTTTTGGAAGTTCTATTATTATTTGTCAAAGATTCTCCAGTATCCATCTGGCCCACAGATAGCCAAGTCTCCTGAAAGAAGTGTTGACAGAGCCCAAGGGGGAAGTTGTAATTCATTCTGGAAAGGTAACCCAGCTGTCTGAGTCCCCTGGGCTTCCTGTAGATGCCAAATGAGTTCCTAGCCTCGTAATCCCATCTGTGATCTAAATGTATCCAGAACCTACCCACTCATCTCCTTCTCTTGACTAATGTGCTCACAGAGATGTATTTTTTCCTAAGATAATAAGGGTTGCCTTCAGAACTATCAGAGATCATGATTGTCATCTTTTTCACCATCATAAAAAGTGATAAAGATAATACATAATAATGAGATAATAATAGTTTTACCATTTATAAAGCATTTACTCTGTGCAGGCTTTGTGCCAGCTATCTTATATGTGTTGTACCATTTAATGTTTTTAATGATATATAAAAGTCATACCACAAAGTTCACCATGTTACACTTGAGGAAACAAAGATTTAGAGAGGTTAAGTGATTTGCCAGTTTCCCACAGCATGTAAGTGGTAGAGCTGAGAGTCCGAGGCCCCCTTCCTAATCCCCAAACCCATGCATCTCTTTCTACATCCCTGATGGTCTTTAATATGTACCATGCTCCATTAACATTTTCCCTAATAGGGAAAACAGAAAACTGTAACTTTCTCATTTCTCTCTTCTACATCCTGCTCTCTGCTCTTTTGTCCCTTAAGGGATTGATGTCTTTGCTGTCCCTAGCAACCACCCTCTTCCTGCCCACACCTCCTTCATACACATACTAACATACAGCACACAGTTCCCCTGTCAAAATCTGCTCTCAGCTCCTGATAGTAATTTGCATTGAAGGTCTAAAAGACTTATAACTTCTTAATTTGTTATACTATCTTAGGACTACTTTTGTTTAATAATAAACCATTATTTAGCATAGTGATATGAACAACACTTTGGCAGTAAGCTTGGACTTTAAGTTCCGGTCTGGTTTCCCCATGCTAAATGTGTTACTCTGGACAGCAAACCTTTATTATCCTCAGTTTTCTTAGCTGTAAGATGGACTCAGCAATGCTACATACATCAAAGGACGTTTATGAGGGCTAAACTGAACATACATGCTAAATGTATAATACAATGCTTGAAACAGAGCACATGTTCAATAAATGGGAATAGTTACTTTGGTGACATCTGTGAAAGAGTAGAATGGGGAATTATAGAGAACCCATCAAGTTGTATGGCTTAGAATCTCCCTAGGCTGCCTGCCCACAAGGCAAGCTTTGATTAAAAAAAAAAAAAAGCATTTATTACATGAAGAAGTGAATGATAGTATGCCAGGTAGTATACCAATCAAGTTGAATACCTCTTGCAAACTCTTGCCAGTTTAATCAACTAAAAGCATAAAGATCACTTTTGGCACTAAATCTCTGACTGCTTTCCTCACAGCAATCACAGCATTTCTCTCTTTAAGAAACTACAGTGATTCACCATTGTCATCAAGGAGCAAAATTTCACTTGACCTGTAGGATATTGAGCATGTTCAGAAGTTGCCCAATGTCAGGATGGATCTGACCTGCCTGAGATCAAATAGTCCTGCCAGACCTGTGTGGTTGTAGAAAGGCAAAAGGCCCACATATAGTTAGCAGGTTGAGATGAAAATTTGGAATATAGATTTCAAGCCAGGTTATCAATTTAGAGCTTAATTTGATTCTGAAATCCTATCCAAACATGGACAGGATGAGCAATCAGCAGAGTTTCAAACAGCAGGATGTCCCTATGCAATCTAAGAGCAAATACCGGAGACCTGAACTTGACTAATAATAATAGCTGCCATTAATAATTTACCATATTCCAGACACTTTGCTAAAGGCTTTACTCTGCATTAATTATCTCATTTAATTATGATAATCTTATAAAGGTAGGGGCGCCTGGGTGGCTCAATGAGTTAAATATCCAACTTCAGTTCAGGTCATGATCTCATGGTTTGCGGGTTCGAGCCCTGCGTTGGGGTCTGTGCTGAGAGCTCAGAGCCTGGAGCCTGCTTCAGATTCTGTGTCTCCATCTCTTTCTGCCCCTCCCCTGCTTATGCTCTGTCTCTCTCTCTCTCTCAAAATTAAATGACCTTAGAAATATTTTTATAATCTTATAAAGGTAAATAGTATTATCCTCCCCATTTTAAAAGTGAAGGAAACCAAGGATTGCAGAGCTAGAGAGTGGTGAGGCTGGGAATAGATGCCAGATCCAGCTGATTCCAACATACATGCCCTCAAACACTATACTATATTAATGCCTCCCAGAAGACTAGAGTGCTTTTGGTAACCACAGGCCACACAATTGGAGATTTAGGCACAAGGATTAAATGATCCCAGCAATAAAGCTGACTTGCTGTTTAGCCAGAGAATTATTGAAGGGAGGCTCATGGTATTTTTCTACTGTGTGGTGACAGGAGTTGGCCAAGAGTCTGAGGTGTGGCTGAGGCTATCAGGGAGGAGCTAAGAGAGATTCTGGGTTGGATTGAGGCAGGCTACTGCAGGGATTTTTCAGGATTTTATTTTTTTGCTGCTGTATACAAGTTCACTTTGTCCTATAGATATGTCCTGGAAATTTTGTCTTTAGTGCCTCATGTATTCTCATTTTCAGTGATCACAAATGGAATGATAGTTCTTTAAATTTATTATCTGCTTCCCTTGACCTATAAAGAAAGTACAAGCAAGAGGAGATGGTTTTCTTCCTTAAAGAGCTCTGTAAACTTCTGGTAAATTAAATGACAATTCTTGGAGTCTGGGAGCTACAGAAATAGCCTCAGCAGGAAATTGCTGAAGAGTGTGACAGTGTCAAGTAGGTGGCCTCTATTGGAAACCACCTTGGTCCTTTTGGAGGATGGAGATAATGCTGTGAGCTACCTCTGAATGTTTTCTTCCCTCTAGTAGTCAGTGGGAGGAGGAAAGAATGATGGTATATGAGGTCCCCACTGTTTACTGTAGATGCAATCCTGGAATCCAAAGAAGATTGCTTCCTTAACAACAATATTATAATTGGAGCTATATTTCAGATCAAGGACACCTTATCAAATAAATTAAAAAATATGACCAACAATATGTCATATTAGCAAAGATACAATTACAGTAGGACTATAATAATTCTAAATAATAAAATTAAGGCATATGCCTTTTAAGGGCATAGATACACTGTACATAATGATTATAAGAGTGGCCTCTGCTGTATCATCTTTTTCACCGAAATATAAAGTGCCACTTAAAATAAACAATAAAATACACATTGACTAAACGTTTTATAAACATTTTTTCACCTTCTTAGAGTGTAACTTTAAAGCGTTTTCCAAAGTAAATTTTCCCCACAGAGCCATTTATAAAATGAAACTCCACAATCACCCAGATATTGTTCAAACCACTTCCAAATGTGTCTCAAAAATTAATACCAGCAATTTCCCTTCCTAATCTATTTTCTCTGAATTTTGGCAATATGTATCAATAGTCTTGAAAATGTTCACAGCCTCTGACCCAGTAATTTCACTCTTATAAATTTAACTGAAGAAAATAAGCAAAGCAGTGCAGAAAGATTTATGAATGAAAATATTCATCAGAGCCCTGTTTATAACAGTGAAACCATGGAAAAGAACTCAATGGCATACAATATGGAAATAGTTAAGTAAAGAAGTAAGGTATATCCCTTACAGTGGAATATCATATACTCATTAACCTGATGTTTCTTTGAAGAATGACTTGGAAAAATGCTCATTATATATTGTTAAGAATTATGGGAAACAAGTATTTATACAGTGTTATCACGAGTTTTTAACAAGAATAATTATAATACATACCCAACTTTTTCAAAAGATTAAAAGAACATTAATATTATGGGGGAAACATTGGACAGGCAATGGGGAGGAGCCCTCAAAAAAGACTGAGGAAGTATACAGAAATAAGGTGTTAATGAGAGCCGAAGGAACGAGGTGACAGCCAAGTAGGGTTTCTTGGCAAAAGGCCTGCGTCTATTCTGTGAATGAGAGGGAAGACTCAAGCACGGGGACTGATCATCCTAGAGTACCGAGAACAAAGGAGTTTTCCAAGACATGGGACTTTAAGTGTTAAAACTGGGAAATTCCTGTGCATACTGAGATGAATTGGTCAGCCCAGATCGAAGAAAATAGCCTGGGAGATGGATAGTGTCATGACCAAAGTCATGCAGGAAGCAGAACACCAGAGTGGGCATTCAAAAGGCTTAATTAGACTCCCTGCTCTGTTGCCTATTAGCAAGATATTTAAATTGAGGCTTAGCTGAAGCTATAAACACTTATGCTTGTTCACCATGTTGTTATGCAGACCAAATTCAATTATTCACAAATACAAGGGATTATCAGTAACCAGAAACATGGACTAGGCACATATGACATTGCTTTGGGCACAGTTCTAAGATCAGGAAAGTATTAATAATTCCAAATTTGCAGAATTGTGGTGAAGTCTCAGCAACAGTATATGTTTAAGTACATGGGAACAAATTTTGTCTTCTAATCAACACTTATTAAACATTTGCTCAGCAAAATACATAAATATATAAATAACACATGAATACATATATACATAAATACATAAATAAATAAACATTAGCTCTGATGATTATGTGTGGTTGACTATATGTCTCAATTTGAAAATAGATTATGGGGATCCCATGCCACCTAATAGCAGCTCTGTGAGACAGGTACTTCCATTAATGCTCCTGTTTTACAGATGGGAAAATTGTGGCTTAGAGAGGTTAATTCCCTTTCCTAAGTTTATACATCAGTAAGTGACAGGGCCTTTTGTCTCCCAGTCCAGCACTCTTTTCCACTTCACTAAATAGAGGCCACAATTCTGTGGGGTATTTTGTTACCAATCCACAGAGAATTTCAGGATCCTTTAGAAAGGCTGTGAAACAATTAGAAGGTCTGCAGGACACCTCTCACGGGGTAAATGTTTTACCACTAGTTCTGGGGGAGGAGGTAGAGGGACCCTGATTTGTAGCATGTGCAGATATCCATGTCATAAATATTCCCACTATGGCTGATTTCAAATTGCCAATATGAGTGGCTTCTGTGAAATGGTAGTAACCAGTATAAGCCAGTGCAGGCCAGTTCCAGCATGCCACTAGAAGCAGAATATTAACTTTGAGTTTATATAAATTTCTTGAGTTTATATAAGTTCAGTGAGAATTAAAGTATGGGCATTATTCAAGGAACTTGGTTTTCATATGTGAAAAAGGTAGGCAAAGGGAACACAACGTGTTAGCACACTCCAGATGATGGGACGATTTGAGGGAAGACCCAGAAGAACAGAGGAGTTTCTGGTTACTGTCCAGGTCTGGTGACAAGTTCAAGTCTGGCCTCTCATGAAACCTCTCAGTAAAGCCAAAGCTAACAACTATAATAGGGATTAGAGAAACTTTTTTTCCCTTACTTGTCACAAGCTTTTTGTTTTCCCACCAACTTTCTATTTTGAACATTTTCAAACCTTAAGAAAAGTCACAGTGGAACAATGAACACACACACACATATACATATATGTGTATATATGTATATACACACAGACATATATATGTGTGTGTGTGTATATATATATATATATATATATATATATATATGCTTCACTTAGATTTACCAAATTCTTAATATTTTTCTTTTTTTTAATATGTATTTATTTTTGGGAGAGCATAAGCAGGGGATGGAGAGAGAGGGAAAAGACAGAGGATCCAAAGCAGGCTCTGCACTGACAGGCTGACAGCAGTGAGCCCAATGTGGGGCTTGAACTCACAAACCGCGAGATCATGACCTGAGCTGAGGTCAGACGCTCAACCAACTGAGCCCCCCAGGTGCCCCTTAATATTTTTCTACATTTGCTTTTTCACTATTTATTTTTATGAACTATTTAAGAGTCAGTTGTAGAAATCTTGACTCTTCACCCTTAAATACTTGAGTAAGAATATCCTAAGAACAAGAGCACTATCCCATATAATTACAGAATAGTCATCACATTCAGGAAGTATATACAACGCTGACCCAATATTACAAGAATAACATCTGTGTTCAAAATTCCCCAGTTGCCTAAATAGTTTCCTTATAGCTTTGTCTTTTTGATACAGAATCTAATAAAATATTATGCATTGCATTTAGTTGTTGTTCTCTTGGGTCCTCTCTAATCTAGAACGCCATACCCCATCTTGATTTTTCTTTTTTGTTTGTTTGTTTGTTTTTTTTAATTTTTTTTAACGTTTTATTTATTTTTGAGACAGAGAGAGACAGAGCATGAACGGGGGAGGGGCAGAGAGAGAGGGAGACACAGAATCGGAAGCAGGCTCCAGACTCTGAGCCATCAGCCAGAGCCCGACGCGGGGCTCGAACTCACGGACCGCGAGATCGTGACCTGAGCTGAAGTCGGCCGCTTAACCGACTGAGCCACCCAGGCGCCCCTTGTTTGTTTATTTTTATGACATTGACAATTTTGAAGAGTCGAGGCCAGTTGCCTTGTAGAATGTCTGTCAGTTGGATTTGTCTGATTTTTTCTCGTGAATACATTGTGGTTAAACCTTTTTTCTGTGATGTTATATCCTCAGTGCCTCACAACAAGAGGAACATGGTGTCATTTTCCCCATTACTGGTAATGTGAAGCTTAATCATTTGGTTAGGTTCATGTCCAATGTATTTCTCCACTGCAGAAGTAGTAAAGCTTGGACTTTGTGTGACTGTCCTGTTCCAGGAGAAGCTTCTTTATGCTGAAAGTACAAGTTACTTTATTACTGAAAATACAAATTACATGGTTCATTGCAGAACCATGGGTTGAAAAGGCATTTTCCCTAATTAAAAGAAAAAAAGTAGAAGATGAGATTTATTTAAAAAAAAAAAAAACTGGCACTAAGCCTCTTAGGCAAATTCATGAGCTATTCACATGACAAGGGATCTTATCTAAATGAGGTTTCCTTATCGAAATTGTGAATTGCTGGTGGAGGCTCACGCCCCAGTCTGTACATATATCCCTACAACTTAGCCTAGTGCCTAGGCTACAGTAGATGTTCAGGAAACCCTTATTGAATAAATTCCTCCCCAGTTGTACTGTCTCCATGAATGAGAAATTAATCACACTAAGCAAAAAAAATGTACTTTATTTTCTCAACTGGCACCAGCTGGAGTTGATTTGGCTGCTTAAGCACTACTCTTCTCATGGGAAATGACAGAGCTTTCAGTTTTCATCCAGGTATTTGACCTTACTTAGGCGTTATTCAAGTCTCTGGTTATTCTAAAAATCTTAGCTTCTCTATATTAAAGTCACAAACTGTTCTAAATAAATCAAGGATCAGCCCTGTATTTGTTAGGATTAGACTTGGCTGCAAATGACAGAAAACACAAAATAACAGTGGGTTAAACAATACAGCCATTTATTTCTCTCTGATGTAAAAGTCCCTAGTTCTGGCCAAGATGGAGTAACAGGGACCGGATTTACCTCCTGCCTGAAACAAGTGGAAAACCAGACAAAATGAAAACAATAGTCTTTAGACATTGGACACCAGGCAACAAAGAACAGTGATCTCTGAGAGACAGGAAACAAACAAGGTGAGCCCTATGACTGCCCCAGCTTACTGCCTGGAGAGAGTTTCCAGGCAGTGATGGAGGGAGAGGGAAGCCATGCAGGGCCACGTGGATGAGGAGACAGAGCTGGGAGTCAGGAAAACCAAGGCAGCTAGAATTTTCAGGATACTGTAGTACTGGAGGAGAGAGAGAGAGAGAAAGAGAGGGAGAGAGAGAGCTATGTAGAAAGAGAACTCTGGAGATCTGAGAAGAGGTCCCCCTGAATCTTCTGCTGAATGCTGATGAACACACACATAAAAGGCCAGGTAAAAACCACCCAAAAGGAGCAGGAGGAATAATCCTTAGAGATCACACAGAACCAGGAATAGTGCCTGTCCCCACTAGCCAGAGTGGAAAATCTCAATTCACAGAACATCAGAGAACTCAAAAGGGTCTGGCCAGTCGTGGTGCCAAATTAGCCCTAAACTCAAGGCTGCTCTGGACCTGCCTAATGAAGTTTAAAAACAAGAGTTGAGAGGATCAGACTGTTTCCAAGTAACTTAAATGTGTTCCAGAACAAGGCACAGGGCTATTTATAGAAGTATAAAGTATCCAACATCCAACAAGATAAAACTGACATGACAACCAGTTAAAAACTACCAGACATTCAAAAGAAAAAGGAAAATACAACCCATAATAATAAGAAAAATCAGTCAAAACTGACCCAGAAATAACAGACGATAAGATTGGTAGACAAAGATTTTTAAACAGTTATTATAACTCTTTTCTATATGTTCAAGAGGCTAGAGAAAAGATTGAGCATGTTAAGTAAAAACATGGAAGACATTAAAAAGACCCAAATAGAACTTCTAGAGATGAAAAACTTAGTGTCTGAGATAGTGGAAAAGTCTGTATAGGTAATTGAGGGCTAGTATGGCAGCTCCATGATCACCAGGGACCCAGGAACCTGTCTTGTTTCTCCACCATTCTTGGTATATGGCTTCCATTTTATGCTCCAAAATGGCTGTTCTAGATCCAACCATCATAATCTGCATTCCAAACAGCAGGATGGGAGACTAGGGCAAAAGTATGTGCCCCCAACAATTTAAAGACACTTAAAAATCACATGATGTCACTTTCCCTTGCATCCCATTGGCCAGAACTTATTCCCATGGTCATACTCATCTGAAAGTGAAATCAAGAACTATAGTCTTTATTCGGGGTGACTTTGTGCCCAGCTACAATATCAAAGTTCTACCACTTAGTGAAGAATGGGAGAACTGAAATTGGGGGATAGCTAACCATCACTTTTCCAGTTCAGAACCTTATCAGGGCAAGAGAGGTCCTGATCCAGTTTGAATAAAATCATGACTCCTGGATTAAAAATAATCTGAATGAGACTGCACCTCAGTGTTTTTGATAATCAAAAATTAAAAATCTGAAGGGCTCCTTGGTGGTTCAGTTGGTTAAGCATCTGACTTTGGCTTAGGTCATGATCTCACAGCTCGTGGGTTCAAGCCCCATGTGAGGCTCTGTGCTGACAGCTCAGAGCCTGGAGCCTACTTTGGATTCTGTGTCTCCCTCTCTCTCTCTGCCTTTTCCCCACTTGTGCTTTGCCCCCCCCTTTCAAAAAATAAACATTTAAAATTTTTTTTAAAAAATAAAAATCTGATTAATTCGTTTTGGAGTTGTTTGACTTCCAGCCCCCATACCTCCATATACTTTTGACATTATCTCAAACAAACTGACAGAGTTGCTCCATTTTCCCAATCAGTGACACCAAGCCAGAGATCGAGTTTAACATTTTGTTTGACTTATGCCTATGTTTATCCTGGCCAAGAAACCAGGGTCATTCAGTGTGTTTATGCCCTAGTCCTGAAACAGCTCAGTTTCTTTTCTTTCCTAATAAAGTCACTAACACCTGCAGCTGAAACCAACTTCCACAGGGGCATCCACATCGCATGCCCTGGAACCCAAGTGCCTTCTTCCTGATGGAGAAATTTTGGTATATGATAGATATAATCTTTTCTACTAACCATATAATACCCAGACTTTCTTTTGGTTGGCCATACAACATTCCTAAATCTCAAATCACTTGTCATTACAAGTAATTAACCATTTTGAACAGCCTTTCAGTATTTCTGGGGGTGTTATTGCTCTCATAATGCCAAAGTGGATGCCATTCTTTTCAAGAGATGGTAAGCAGGCATGCAATTGATCTGTTTTTTTCAGGAAAGAAAGCATTGCTGGAAAATGACAGTTCTTTCAAAGGTGCCATACAAACCAAGTATATGGCTGGCTCACTGAGTGATCCTACAAAATATTTTGCACTAGCTTTGTGTGCTGTCTTGAGCAACCCAGATCAGAAAATCTGTAGAAAGTCAGTCCTGGATACTTTCCATTTGCTATTGGCTTTGATTGCATTAACAACCTTGCAGTGTGACATATTTTACTTGCCCCACCCCATATAAGCCCTCTTCTCCTGTAATCCCACTGCTTTTCTTACTATTAAGAATAATGGTTGTGATGCTGATTATTAGCATCACCATCACCATTATTCTTTACACTAAATAATAGTGATTTCTGAGATAGAATATTGATAGGGTTTTCATATAGCAAACTAACAACCTAATGAAATGGCTTGGCAGAAGAGGTTGGGATGGAACTTCCAGTGCTAATTTGGACCCCAAACTGTGACCTCAAGGGAAGACACTTTTCCCTTGGATTCTCCTACTGTGTACCTGTACACCAAGGTCACAATGGAGTAGGTTCAGTAAACATACTCACTGACCTTCTGTGCCCTATCCGGTTTGATTTCTCATCTGGCATCCAGTAGACCCAGAATATACTGTCTTGGCCACTTGGGAAAAGAGAAGATGGTTTTTGACCTGACAAAAATGCTGTTTGTCAGGTACAGTTTTGTTTTTAGTAATACCTTTCTGTTTGGATAAAATTAAGGATAAGAGTGGAGAGTTGATGTAAATGGAAAATAACTCATGGGATAGGGTAGGGGTTTTTACTCAATAAAGAAATGGATATTAAGAGGTTAAGTTGTTTTCCAGGTGAAGGTAAAGAGGAAACCTTTGTTAGGCATGGAAGCATGCTTGAAGCTTGATGCTTTATGAGCTCCAAAAACTGGAACTTTGTTCCATTTATTTTAACTAACCCCTCATTGACCAAGACTATCAAAAGATTGAGGTGAACACTTGAACTGTCAATGACTATTAACACTGTAAATTGCAAACATTTGCTATTTGAGTTCCTATCTTTCCAACCTCTCTTTTTTATTGATTTGGAAAACAACATTCTTTGAACTGGTTGGCTCCAGATCTGTGAAGTGTTTGGATCCAAATAGCGAATTGCCCCAAACGAGGCAAATCAAAGAGGTGTGTGTGTGTGTGTGTGGTCTTAAAAAAAAAGTTGTTGAGAGTTTCACCCAATAATACAAATGGACAATTCAGCTTTAGGACCTTATCTTTTTTTTTTTTTTTTTTTCAGTGGATGACACCTAAATAAAGCATAAGAGCTGCCTGTCCTCTACTAGTCAGGCAGGGCAACAGTGTAGTGTTAATGAATCAAGAAATAGAACACTAAACCTCCTGAATGTATTACAATTCTTTCTGCCTCTGTATTTGGGGTTTCTTCATCTCACTTACATTTCTCAAGTGTGGCCCTTCTTCAGATGTTGTCTTGTATCACCAGAACATATTTTCAAACAGCAAATTGGTATCTAACAATCTTCCCTCACCCTGGTCCCTCTATTAAAGAGGTTCTACCTTCCCCCAGGCCCTCTTTTTTCTTGGGAGCTCATGTCTGATACATTCTTGTCACTTTGTATGCCATTGGCATGGTATTTTGAAGGCATTTTTAAAGTGTCTCAGTGATAGAAACAGGAACCCTCTTGCACTGTTGGTGGGAATGCAAATTGGTGCAGCCGCTCTGGAAAGCAGTGTGGAGGTTCCTCAGAAAATTAAAAATAGACCTACCCTATGACCCAGCAATAGCACTGCTAGGAATTTATCCAAGGGATACAGGAGTACTGATGCATAGGGGCACCTGTACCCCAATGTTTATAGCGGCACTCTCAACAATAGCCAAATTATGGAAAGAGCCTAAATGTCCATCAACTGATGAATGGATAAAGAAATTGTGGTTTATATACACAATGGAATACTACGTGGCAATGAGAAAAAATGAAATATGGCCTTTTGTAGCAACATGGATGGAACTGGAGAGTGTGATGCTAAGTGAAATAAGCCATACAGAGAAAGACAGATACCATATGGTTTCACTCTTATGTGGATCCTGAGAAACATAACAGAAACCCATGGGGGAGGGGAAGGAAAAAAAAAAAAAAAAAAAAGAGGTTAGAGTGGGAGAGAGCCAAAGCATTAGAGACTGTTAAAAACTGAGAACAAACTGAGGGTTGATGGGGGGTGGGAGGGAGGGCAGGGTGGGTGATGGGTATTGAGGAGGGCACCTTTTGGGATGAGCACTGGGTGTTGTATGGAAACCAATTTGACAGTAAATTTCATATATTAAAAAATAAAAAAAATAAAAAAAAAAAATAAAGTGTCTCAGTGATAAAGCACTGTGTCCCGCCATTTCCTGTAATCAAGGATATCAGATCCCACAACAGTCAGCTGTAAGTACTGAAGAGAACAGAATGACAGTCTCTGAGACTGGCTTCCCTCTCAAAATTTTAGAGGGCCATCCTATGGCCAAAAGAGGATGTTCATCTCTAGGTACAGACACCCCAGGGCAAATATTCTCTTTTAACCAATAGGTACATAGCAAATATTTACAGAACACTTATGAAGTGTACAGCATTGAGCTAGGTACCAGAGTAGAAATATGACAGGCATAGCATGGTCTTCATCCTGGATGATATTCTATTTTCAGCTTGAGGAAGGGAAAAATACATTGCAAAATCTAAAAGTAAACTGTCCAGCTTATGAACCATCATGACCTTTAGCTTGCACCTAGTACAATTGTGTCTTAAAACCATGGACTCTCAAGCCCTAAGATTCAGCAGAGTGCTTTAAAATCTACCTCTCTGCCCTTCTTGCCTCCACCCCTTTCAACCAGTCACACTGCTTTGGATTTCTATAAGATTGTGTTTCTGTAACAAAGGTTCCATGGCTTTCGAAATTTAAAAAAAAAATTTTAATGTTTTTCTATTTTTGAGAGAGAGAGAGAGAGAGAGAGAGACAAAGTGTGAGTGGGGGAGGGGCAGAGAGAGGGAGACACAGAATCCGAAGCAGGCTCCACACCCTGAACTGTCAGCATGGAGTCCGACATGGGGCTCAAACTTACGAACTGTGAGATCATGACCTGAGCCAAAGTCGGACGCTTAACCAACTGAGCCACCCAGGTGCCCCTTCAAAATTTTTTAAACCATAAATCAAGTCCAACCCTCTCGTGTTATAGATAAGGAAATAGAGCCCAGAAAGGGAAAAGAATTTGGTTGAGGGTCCGTAGCCCATTACAAGCTGCAACCCTCAATTTTCTGATTCCGCTGATTCACTTCCCCATGCCATCCATCACCCTAGCAACACGCATTTCTAAATATCAGAGTGGCCTTCTTTCAGGAAGAGCCACTTGACACGGGAACCAGAGGAAGTTGCTTCGCTGTATTCTGAGCCAAGTGCTTAGATCCTGAGTTACTCCAGGAGGCCAGAGAAAAGAGACATCAGTGAGGGATATTATTCAGACTCCCATTTTTCTGCCCCCAAATGGGTTCTTATCCGTCACAAGAGAATATGAGGGTTCATTGAAGTCATGGATACAAAGTATCTGGCGCATGGTAGATGCTAAACAAATGGTAAATCTTAATAATACAGCTATTTCTTTGTAACATAAAGTGGTATCTTTCATTGATGTGTCTCCCAATTATTATATAGGCAAAGAAAATGAGGATTTATAAATCAGAATCCAGGTCCACAGTGAGTTAACCTGGTATATCAGATAAATACCAATTTCATATATAATTTGGTGGAGTCAAGGCACAGTCCTCACTTCCCAGGGAGCCTGGCAGAGTGTGGCAATCCTAATGTGCCCCACTGTGCCAGTTCAGAGAGCTAGACAGATGATGTAGCACTCGATTTCTTTTAAGCACAGATCTGGAAAATACATAATAATAAATAAATAATCTGGCATAAATGGAGGAGAAAATTGTCAGGATGGTTGTTTCTCTTGGATAAATTCAATTTCTGAAAAAAATCACACACGCAATTTCCTCACTTGGAATTAACATACTCATGCATCACTACAAATAGGAAGAATTCTGTCATTTGGAGAAATGACCTGAGAGGCATCATTGATGACATTGCCTGGTTTCATGGAGCATTTGCTTCCTATTTAGTATCTGTGACTTTGGCTGGGGAATTTTCCAAGGCAAAGGTTATGTTTTGGGCTTGAACTTCAAAGCACCACTCATTTGTACCCCCATCCTGTCTCAGTCCTACACAGTTGATTTTCTTCTAAAGGCATAGTGGTCTCCTTGGGTTTTCTGACTTAGATATTTCAATTCCAGGGTTCCCACTTTTAGTTCCACTTGGATTACAAAATAAAATATCTCCTCCCAATTGCTTTATCTCATCTAAGTGGTGGTCCTGACTTACTAAAAGTGAAGCAATTTACCCCAGATCGCTTAGCAAGAAAGTAGCAAGAGCCAGGAGTAGAACTTAATACAACCTTAGAGTTTCAGAGCTTAACCCCTATCCTCTATTGCTCAGCGATTTCAAAAGCAAGAGGAAGCACTCATGACTGGTGGTATCAAGAATTAGTTTGCAGAGGAGATAGCAGTGGGCCTTGAAGTAATGGATAGGATTTTGACAGAAATAAAGCAGTAGAGTAATATGCGTGTGCCTGCCATATAGGTAGAAAAGCATAGGGTAAATTGTGGACCAGGGTACTTAGTTTGGCTTGAATATGGGATCATTTGAAGGGGGTATTGCAAGATGACTCCTTGAACAGAGTTGGGATTATGTTATGGAGAACCCGTTTAGACAGGATGGATTTATACTTAGTTCCATAAGCAGCTGAAGGTTTCTTCTTTCTCCCCTTTTTCCTTCCTTCCTATTTTCTTACCTTGACTCCTAGATAAATATATGCTTTACAGAATAAAAATTAATCTAAAAAATGAATACCACAAGAAAGCCCCTCAACAGAGATATTAACATCTTCCAGACTTTTCTCCTATGCAAATACATACATATAAATAATTCCATATCTTGGAAGGCATAATTCTAAGATTCCTGCTACTTTCCTATATGCCCTGTATGATCTGCTCCTCTTTGAGAGTGGGCAGACATGTGAATATGATGTGGTATCACTCCCTCGGTTAAGTTATGCTATATGGCAAAGGTGACAAGATAGCCACACTTGTAATTACATTGAATTATATAAGAATTTTCTCCTTGGCTTTAAAGAAGAAACTTCATGTTGTGAGAGAGCCATTTTGCTAGGACTTATGAGCTGGGAGTGACCCCCATGAGTCAGCCAGCAAGATATCAGGGACTCCAGTCCTAAAACTACAAGGAACTGAATTCTGCCAATAAACTGTGAGCTTGGGTCCACAGCCCTCAATGATACTGCAATTTCAACCTGGTGAGTTTATTAGCTATATTTTCGTATTTTTTGCATTCTTGTTGCTCTGGCATCTGGGGCCTACTGTCTGGGAGAGATTGTCTCTCTCAGGGCTAGCCAATTCTTAGAGATAGCAAATGACTTTCCCAGGAGGCTACATTTCATATGCAAACCAGGCAATCCAGACCCCATATCTGAACCACCTCCTCTATCTGGCTCTTATACTCTAGGAGGGAATATTCCTCTGCCCTAACCATCCCAGAGCCAGGTACCAGACAACTAATGACAGATCCTATACCTGAGAGCCCTCAGAAATTATTCAAACAAGCCAATCCTAAGCCTGCTTACCCTGCCTTGCCTTTTTTCATGAAAGCTACAGTAAAGTCTCTTGCCCATGTTCTCCCCTCACTCCTTCTACCTCCTGACCAACCCTGGTGCTTTCCCCTGTGGCCCTGTGTGACATGCTGTGCCCTCCTTTTGGGACCTGTCATAACAAACTATCTTTTCAATGGCAGTCATTCTCTGATCTGTTGGCTTCACTGTACCTGATTGGTAATAAAACCTACATTTTAAAACAGTGAGAGACCCTTAGCAGAGGGCCTAGTTAGACCATTGCTTAGATTCCTGGCTCATGGAAACTGAGACTTAATGAATTTGTGTTGCTTTAAGTTGCAAAGTTTGTGGAAATTTGTTATGCAGCAATAGAATACTAGTACATGTATAAAAATGATAATTAAACATTCTGTATTCTTCTCTAATGTAGGTTTTTTCATTTAATATGAGATATATATACACACGCCATTAAAAAATTTTTAGTAAGGGAATGAAACACGTGGGGCTGAGAATTTAAACAGCAGTGAAATTGTGGGACAGTTGAGAGAAGCAAGAGGGGGAAAAACATGGAAGTAGATTATAGCAGTCATCTGGATTGGTGGTTCTCAACCTTGGTCTCACCTAGATAAATTTTTAAAATACTGGTAGGGACTCACCACCCCCAGAGATTTTGATTTAGGGTGCAATCTGGGTATCCAGTGTTTTAAAAGCTCTGCAGGTGATTCTAGTACACAGCCAAAATAGAGAACCACAAACAGATAGGGTAGAGAGTACCATCTTGAATGTAAATGGCTTTATTGAAATAGGAAAGGAGGGATGGGTAAAAAAGGCATTGCTGAAGAAGCCACCAATAGCCCAGCAGTAAGAAGACTGGGAATCCTCCTGCCCATCTTGCTTTTGTTGTTGTTTGGTTTGGTTGTTTTTAATTAGTTTTCTACTCATCTCATTAGTGTTATTAGGAGAATTTTCATGGAGAGATAGAAACTTGAGGCTACTTACGCATACATGCAATGGTAGGACTGTTGAAGAGATCTCAAGGAGCATTCCAAGCAAAGGAAATGATTTGAGCAAAGTCTCAAAGGTAGGCATTAGTGTTCCAGGTACTGGCCTAAACACAGTAGAGTAATGGTGCTGCCACACAGAGGCTTTGATGCTGTAAGAAACTAGGAGTCATTCTCGTTCTTGAAAAGAAGGGGAATAAACTGATTTTTCAAAATGGTAGGTCAGGAAGATGACCCAAGTTTAACATGAAGAAAAGTTACAGAAGACCTAGAAGCCAGGGAGCTTACAGGCTGCTACAATAATCAAAGCTTGAGAGAACAAATCTTACTATATGGCAAAGCAATGGAAGAAGAGAGGAACAGGACAAACCAAGAGATGAACCTGAAGAAAAGACAAATTTGAAGGACCTACTAGATGTGGGAGTAAAGGACAGGAAGGAAGGGTTGCAAACTTTTGGCATGGTAGGCTGGTAGTAACGCATCTGATCAAAAGGTATCTATTTTGACCTTGTAGTTAGAGAAAGGGTAAATTGGTTAATTAGGATTCAGGTGTTCTTGTGTGTCCCTGGATAACAAGGGAATTCATCCACTGTAGACTCACCCTTGCTCAAGGTGGGTGGATGAAGGATAGATTTCACAAGGGAAACATGGTAGAAAGAAAGTGGTTTAAAGTAGTTTGTCTTCTTCTGACTCTCTGTAAAGGGGAGAACTCCCTCTGGACGGTTGCATAAATTGAGTACTAGCAATCCCAGCTGCCAATAGAGTGCACAGTTTTTTTTTTCTCTTTATAGACCCCCAAGGTAGAACTTGCTGGGGTATCTGGTTGTGACTCCTATCTTTGGCTGTGGTTCAAGCCTTGGCATGCGACATATAAGCTGGTCACTTGTAGCTGGAGCAGCAGATGGTCCATTCCTCCCTCCCTTAAATGGCTGAGTCTGCCCTGGATCCTTAAGAGTGTAAATAATTTACTCTCTATTCCACTGAGCCCAGTTAATATTATTTCTCCAAATACCCCTGCCTGTGCTTTTATATTTACTTATACTTTCTTGCCAAGGCCTTCTAACCATCCCTTCTGATCTTTATTTTATTGGTAGAAATGCTGGCCAGACTCAAACTCTGAAATAAATTGTGACAGGTAGGAGCATCTTAGCCCAATGGGACTTTTAAGTACAATTGTCCCCCTCCCTTGGGGGAATTTTGTACCAGAAACAACTGTGTGAGATCCTGCTTTTCATCAAGGGTTTATTGGTTAATGAGGCCTGTGGCTGGTGTGGTTTTCCTGTGTTTAGCTTTTGGAACTCTTGGAGACAGTTCCTTGGAATAGAGAGCTGACAGAATTATTGCCCAGCAAGCCTGCTGGCCCCAGACCACAAGACTCCACCAACACTGATGAATTTTATGGCAGAGTCAATGGACAGCACAAGTATTTGAGAAGGCAGAGTGAAGAGCTGTTGGCATCCTGTCCTGCTGTTTGAAGAAGTCTTTGAGGCTTCTCATTAAGCCATTCTTTTTTCTATCTCATTTTACTCTAGGCTTTATTGTCCTTCCTCAAGTGCCTGAACAGAGATTCGAGGTCAACTATGGTTTCAGGATGAGGTCACCAGAGTGGCACCTTGGGACTTCCCTTCCCTAGTTTTCTTGTGGCAAAGGGGACCCTTTCCATTCAAACTTGCAGTAACAGAACATGACCAAATTCCACTTTACCCTACCATCCGGCCCTTCAAGCTACTTAGCTGCTCCTACAGTAGTCCATTACATTTGTATAAACCTTGAAAATTTTGAAAAAGGTACTCATATATTATCACAGTTGAGACTCCTATCACTTCTATAAGTTTGTGTATCAATAGTTGCTCTATAACAAACCACCCCAAAACTCAGTGGCTTAAAACAACATTTATTATTTCTCGCTGGTCTTTAGGTTTGCTGGACATTGGCCAATCCAAGTTGGGCTGAGTCATGAGTCTAGAACAAGCTAGGGGTTAGCTGGTCTAGGCTGGGAGTGGCTGTGCTTCACATATTTCTCACACTCTTCCCAGAACCATGGGATGGCCTGAGCCTGCTATTTCCATGGTTAACACAGAGATGCAAGAGTGGGAAGAAACAATAATGCCTCTTAAGGCCTTGGCTCATAACTGACTCATTGTTACTTCCACATCATCCAGTTTGCTAAAGCCAGTTACATGATTGAACCCAGAGTCAATGAATAGGACATATATTCCACACATTTTATAGAAGAAATGAGTCAAGTGGCAGAGATAGAGGAAGGACAACGAATTGGGGTCAATAATGCAATCTTCCACAGGTAGGTAGGGCAAATATGACTATTCTCATTTTACAGGTAAGAAATCTGAGACCCAGAAAGCTGAAATGATTTGCCCCAGGTTATACAGAAAATTTGGACACTTCTGGAATGCAAACCCAACTCTCATGACTTCTAATCCTCTCAGCTTTTTGCCACACTGAATTCTATGATTCCATAACATATGTCCCATCAACTAGTTAAAGGTGCATGACTCCTTTCTTTTTGGGAATGAATTATTATGGCCTGGTCCTTTTTTGTTCTCCCTTATGTTCCTGGGATTTGGCCCATGTGCCTTCTTCAGAGTCATCACCATCTACTTTTCCATTTGGACCTACTTGGAGTTGCAGGATAGATGAAAATCCCCCCCCACCGCAACTGAAGCACATAGGCACAAATTCTCCTGTCCCTGAAACAGATGTAGGAACCTTTCCATTTTTTAATTGTTTTAACTTTATCTAAATCCAAGTTAGTTAGCATATAGTGTAACAATGATTTCAGGAGTAGAACCCAGTGATTCATCACTTACATACAACACCCAGTGCTCATCCCAACAAGTGCCCTCCTTAATGCCCATCATCCATTTAGCCCATCCCCCAGCCCAACACCTCTCTAGCAACCTCTCCATTTTTAATAAAAATAGACCTTTAAAACAAAAACCCAAACAGCACATGATAGTTGGAACAGAATGACCTCAAACCCACCTGTATTCTGTCAACATGCTTATTACTGACTCTGAGCTTTGCTTAGATGCTAATAGGTCCAGGATAGTTTTCTTTCAGCCCTTCTCTGACTGCCTTTGTAGAGAGTTCTTTTAGTGGCACTCAAATTATGAATCTGCCCCTTCCTGCCTAGTCTGGGCTGGGTAGAATTTTAGTCCAAGCTGCTCAAACCTCACCTGAAGAAATATGAGCTAGTATCTCTGATACAGCCTGTACGATTTTTTCAGGTGTGAGTCTCCATGGCAACCTTGTGTTTCTGTCTTTCAATATACTTGTACTCCTAGATCTGGCTTCTAGCATCCTAAGGTAGGAAGGTGCCATCTGACCTTAACTTCTCATCTTCTGGATCTCTGGCCAACATTCACATGATGCAAGCACACCTCAGTGTGTTTCTAGACAGAGGTCTCCATGGCCCCAGTCTCTGAAAGCCCTTCTCTTTTCCTTGGCATAGTTTTTTTTTTCTCCCTGATTTTTGTTTCTGTAGCATAACTTCCAGCAGCTAGTTGATATGGCTGCTGGCTCTACCATCCAGGGAGGCTTTGCCTAATCTCTTGATTCCAAGGGCTAACTTATGTGGCATAGCCATAGCAAGGAGGCTAAGTTCTGATCTTTCTTCATACTTGCATGGAAGACTGGAAGACAGATTACTTGCAGTAATTTCTGAAGGCAAAAGGTAAGTGAGTGACCTTTATAGTGGTGGAACCAAGAGAAAATGATGGTTGTCCTTGAGCTTTCAGAGATGATAACTAAATCCAGAAGGAAAGTAAATAAGGACAAATGTGTTTTAAAAAATGCTGCCGAAAAAAATAGCTGCTGCTGATAAAGAACCTCAATAAATTCAAGCAGTGTCTGCTTTTGGTCATTGATTATCTTTCTGGCTCATTGCTAGGGAGAGAGAGCTGTGCAGCTACCATGTCAGAGAAGATAAGGAAACAAAGAAGTGTAGTTAGGACAATTACCATAGATATTTTGCCTTCTGGTTTGGAATGATCCATCACTGGACTATGAGGAGAAAGGAAGCAAAGGGGCAGCTGGCAGTGTGGCACCACATACTATGATTTCTGATATGCTTGTCTGGTAGTTGGTATAGTACAGTAGTAATATGTGTGGGCACTACAGGTAGACTTCCCGGGCTTGAATATCTTTTGATATGGGACATTTGGCAAGTTTCTTAATTCTTTTAATGTTTATTTATTTTTAGATAGAGAGCGGGGAGAGGCAGAAAGAGAGAGAGAGAAGGGAGAGGCAGAGAGAGGGGGACAAAGGATCTGAAGCAGGCTCTGAGCTAACAGCAGAGAGCCTGATGTGGGTCTCGAATTCATGAACTGTGAGATCATGACTTGAGATGAAGTCAGATGCTTAACGAACTGAGCCACCCAGGTGCTCTGGTAAGTTTCTTTTCTAAGTTTTAGTTATCTCATCTACAAAATGGGCTTAATGGATCTTACTTCATATGGTTGTTGTGAGGATTAAATAAAATAATGTTTATAAAGTGTTTGGCACAATGCTGGGTATATAATAAGCACACAGTAAATATTAACCATCGTTAATATTAACTGATACACCTTTCAGGGACTTACAGGAAGAGTATATTGAGACTATGTGGTATCTACTGATTTTTTCTTTTTTTAGTAAACTCTTAAATATAGTAAAAGCTCTCCTCATTTACCTCCATTTAGCTGACTTGGTGGACTAAGTTGATACTTTTCCTTCCTACTGAAATACATATTGACTGATGCTCAGGGTACAAGGAAAGCTCATGGTTAGTAAGTTACCCTCTGATTAACCCTCACACTTCTGCCCCACTGTGTCGAATTGATACTTACCAAGCACTAGTTGTTTTCTTGCCAAACCCATGTATGCCAGTTGTACTTGCTAATAAGATTAGGTAACTTAATGTAAGTTTATGAGATGTGAGCATAAAAAGGAAGCTATTGTTTCCATGAAAACATACTTCAATGCTCTGGAAAGATTTGATAAATAAATGTTACTTTTAAAAGATGTTCTAGGGGCGCCTGGGTGGCTCAGTCGGTTGAGCGTCCGACTTCAGCTCAGGTCACGATCTCGTGGTCCGTGAGTTCGAGCCCTGCATCAGGCTCTGGGCTGATGGCTCAGAGCCTGGAGCCTGCTTCCAATTCTGTGTCTCCCTCTCTCTCTGCCCCTCCCCAGTTCATGCTCTGTCTCTCTCTGTCCCAAGAATAAATAAACGTTAAAAAAAATTAAAAAAAAATAAATAAAAGATGTTCTATTGTTAGAAAAAAACAACAACCAGACCTGGAAATCAAATGAAATGCATTAGGGAGGTAACCTATGTAAGAAAGAGTCTGTGCAATTCCAGTAAGAGGGCTCACACTCCAGAAAAGGGCCTTGGTCTCACATCACATCACCAGATTGGTGAATGAATGTACATTTGTATGTTTTAAGTTGAATTAAAATGCTTAAGGACTGTATGTATTCTTTTATGTGATTCTTCACGTTAATCAGTCAGTTACTTATTCTAATAGTGTTATACAAAAGAGCTTCTACTGTACAATGTACTGTGTTTAAGTGCTTTGTATGCTATGGGCTTGAAAGAAGGGAGCATTGTCCAGTAGAGTATATTTGCCAGTTTTATGGATGGAAGCTTGCAATAGGCAGAATAATGCCTCCACATCCCAAAGACATCCACAACCTAATCCCTGGAACATGGGAACATGCTATATCATATGGCAGGGAGGAATTAAGGTTGCAGATGGAAGTAATGTTGTTAATCAATTGACCTGTAAATGGAAAGATGATTCTGGATTTTCCAAGTTGGTTCTGTGTAATCACACAGGTCCTTAAAAGTGAAAGAGGAAGGCTGAAGAGAGAGTGTCAGAGTGATATGAAGTGAGAAGGACTTGGCCAATGTTGCTGGTTTTGAAGATGGAGGAAGGAGCTATCAACCAAGGAATGTGGGCAGTTTTTAGAAACTGGAAAGACAAAGACATGGATTATCTCCTGGAACCTTCAGAAAGGAATATCATTCTGCCAATATTTTTATTTTAGCTCCGTAAGACCCATTTCAGACTTGTGACCTACAGGAGAGTAAGACAATAAATCTGTGTTGTTAAGCTACTAGTTCGATGGTCATTTGTCACAGCAGGAATAGTAAACTAATGTAGAGGTTTAGCCAAGTTGATGACAAACAAAGCCTACCCCTTAAACGCCCCCACCCCCACAACTGTGCGTGTGGGAAACCTAGGCTTTTCATACTTTCAGGACCCTAGATACAAGATTCACACACTTAATATTTGAGTCTGGACTTAGAAGTACTATATTTACTCAGGCTTTACCATTTGCCAGGCAGTATACTGAATGCTAAGGCCACACTGGTGAACAGCATAGATATAGTCTTTCTTCATTAAGCTCTCAAGCTGTTTTCATTATCCTCCCATTTCAAAATCTGTACTTTGTGTGGAAGGGATTCTCAACATCTTCCTGTTTCTGGACTGAGGAACACCTTGTTTCTTGCTCAGTTGTAAAATAGGCTATTTAAGCCATTACAAACACTCTTCTTCCTCTAACCATTTTCCTCAGATTGCCTTTGATTTGTGACTCTGGTATCACCATTTTCATTCATTCACCCATCCCACAAAGTGATCTTCCAGAATTCTGTCATTACCATCTTCCAACATCAAAATGCCAGCCACAAAATAGATATTTCCACCAAGAATAAAATAAGGGTGGTTCTCTTATGCTTCATCTTCCCACATGGCCAAGTTTATTATATTTATTTTTTTAATGTTTGTTTATTTTTGAATGGGGGGGGGCGGACACAGAATCTGAAGCAGGCTCCAGGCTCTGAGCTGCCAGCACAGAGCACGACGTGGGGCTCAAACCCATGAACGCAAGATCATGACCTGATCTGAAGTCAGATGCTCAACTGACTGAGTCACCCAGGCGCCCCCATGTTTATTTTAAGTTTTCCACTCCACTCAGGTGTTTTCCTCCATCCAAAATGAACCACCTCATCAAATTCCAGTCTCTCCCATTTATCAGGTCCAGGTCATATCTGCCTTTAATAATGCTCTCTGTAACCAGAGTGGTTCATCTTTGCCTCTATAGTACATATAGTTATTTCTGGGCCATGCCTTCATGCCCTGTATTATTTATGTAATTTCATTCTCTATTACTTGTGGCATCTGTGTTTTATTACTTCCTTGATTAGAAACCCCTGTAATAGTTTCCCACTGCACCCAGAATAAAGTCCAAACTCTTCATCATAGCAGTATGGGCCATTATGATCTGGTGGCTCTGTGTTCCTCTCCATTCTAGTGTCATTCTTTCCACCCCTCCACCTGCTTTAGCTCATTTGGGCTGCCATAACAAAAATACCATAGACTTGGTCACATATAAACAACAGAAATTTATTACTCACAGTTCTAGAAGCTGGGAAGTCCAAGATAGAGGTGCTGACAGACCTGGTGTCTGAAGAGAGCCCGCTTCCTGGTTCATAGAAGGCCATCTTTCTGTGTCCTCACATGGTGGAAAGGGTGAGGTTGCTCTCTGGGGCTTCTGCACTAATCCCATTCATGAAGCCTCCACCCTTATGAACACATCACCTCCCAAAGGCCCCACCTCCAAACACCAGCACACTGGGGGAGTAGGTTTCAACATAGTAATTTGGCAGGGACACAGACATTTAGTCTATAGCACTATTCTTGGTGGTCTTTCCAATATCTTCAAATGCACCATGTTCTCTTCAACTTTTGGGCCTTCAACGTGCTGCATCTTTCTGAAATTCTTATCATCAAATATTTCTTCTTTCACTCCTACCCCCACCCTCTTCACCTGCTTTACTCATCCTCCAGTTGACAACTCAAATGTCACTTTCTATAAAAATCACCCCTGTATTAGGGATCCCTTGATAGTATCCTCCCTTAAGCGCATAATCCCTTAACACCATACATTTCTTTGTAGTCCCATGCATTTCCTTGCAACACTTATTGACTTGTAATTACTTGGATTTTTATTGCCTTCCTCTAGATATAAGCACCATATTTTTTGAAAAAGAGAGTGAATGGGTGAATAAACTAATGAATGATTGATTCTTTAGTCTCAACTTTTAAAATGGTTTACTATCTGTCTCCTTCAAGTAGAATGTAAGCTTAGCAAAGCCAGGAACCTCCTCTATCTTATTGACTGCTGCTGTGGCTTATAGTATATACCAAAAAAAATGCTAGTTAAAAATGATTTCGGGGGTGCCTGGGTGGCTCAGTCGGTTAAGCATCCAACTTCAGCTCAGGTCATGATCTCACGGTTCATGGGTTCAAGCCCCGCATCAGGCTGTGAGCTGACAGCTCAGAGCCTGGAGTTTGCTTCAGATTCTGTGTTTCCCTCTCTCTCTGCCCCTCCCCCTCCCCCTCCCCCAATCACACTCTGACTCTCTCAAAAATAAATAGACATTAAAAAATGATTTTGGCACTTTTGTAGAATTCAGTCAAAACATATCTTTGTTAATTCTTATGCCACTTAAAGAGAAAAGCAATGAAGGCAGAGAAAGCTTCCTATGTTTTGGGATTCCCTCTGAACCTGGAATCCTGAAATTCTCTCCATTTCCTTTCCTGTCATCTAAATGATGTTACTTAATACCACCTAGAAAGTGTGTAATGTTGTTTGCCTCAAATACTTGTACACAATTTTCCCATATGAGTTAATTGTATTTTTGTGGGACAAACAAGCCAGAAATAATCAGCCCTGTTATATAGATCAGTGGTTCTTACACTTAAACATGAAGCAGAATCACCAGAGTATTTGCTAGAATAGCTTATTCCTAAACCCAAGCCCAATTCTGATTCTTTAAATCCAGAATGTTGCCTAGGAATCTGCATTTTAACAAGCTCTCCCAGGTCATTCTGATGTTGATTGTCCAGGACTAATCCCTTGAGAAAGGCTAGTATGAATTTGAAATTGGGTATCCAAGCAGTGTAGTGACCTGATCAGATAATATTAGCCACCATTCATTGAGTGTTAGTGTTTGCTGGGCACTGATCTACTCTAAGAGGCTATCACTATCTAACTTAATCTTTTCCATTAGCCTAAAGGAAGGTATTATTATAATCCTCCATTTTGTAGGTAAGATAACTGAGGCTAAGAGAGGTCAAGTAATTTGCCCAAAGTCACACAGACACTAAGTGGTAGAGATATTTGACATATTCTCACTCCAAACTGCCTCCTCTTCCCCTTAATTCCAGGCTACTTGCCTCCCACAGAGGTTTCCTCATTGGCAGACTTCTAGATCCTTGGCATGCTCAGTGTGCACTTACTTCTCCAGTCCTAATCAGAATTATGATCTGTTGCCTTTAAAGGTGCTTTATTGCAGGTTACTAAGGGAAGAAGCCCTGTATTCCTGCAGTTCCTTGTTTTGCATTTGTTGAAACAACTGGCCCCAGGGAAAGAGGCCCTTCTTTAGAAGAAATAAATATGTTCTTTCTGCCCTCCTCACATACCACATTAATTATCAGCTACAGGCGAAACTGCCGAAACTTCTGGCCCACTGGGCCCTTCTTCTTCAAAGCAGGAAGCAGCACAGCAAGAGAAGAGTTTCATTCTGAAGCTCAAGTGCTCTCCCACATACAGTAATCTGGGACAAAGGTTCAGCATGCTGGGTATAAGACAACCACCAATAGGTGGAATGTTTAGGGAAAGTAGATTGGTATCTACAAACAAGAACTCTCATCAGAGATTTGAGGTAAATATTGAGTGACTTCCCTTTACATTTGGCCTTTCCTGTACACTTGATACTAGAATGTCATACAGAGACCTTTCATTAACTCAATGTGAATAAATTACTCTGCATACGTTTTTCTACTTGCAGCAGAAGATGAAGCTGAAAGTGCTTCGCTGGTTAGTAGAGGTGGCTAGATGGTGGCTCTCTTTATTGCAGCCACCTTCTCCTGCTCCAGAACAATCTGGACACTTAAGCACTATACCTAGAAACAAAAACCAGGAAGGGATTTCCAGAGGTTATTAGATTTCTGCCAGGCAAGATCTAAAATAAAGATGGCAAACTGTAGTTCCATGCTCACTTTATGGACAACGTACTGAGAAGAATTATGAGGCCATATATGGGCAGGAAAGAGTGCCAGAATTGATTAGTGATGTCTTCCACGGACATGAAAATACAGAGGACCAATAAATTGGCTACTTTTTTTTTTTTTTTTGCCACTCTTGCCCCAAGGTTTCTTAACCTGATTATACACAAACTGCTGGGAGCTTTTTAAAAAACCGCTGGTACCTGGGGTCCACCTCAGACCAATTAGATTCTCTGGAGATAAGATTCAAGCATCTGAGCGTCCAGGATTGAGAGCCACTGCTCTGCACCAACACAGATATACAGATGACTTAACTTAGTAGTTCTGAAATGTACTTCCTTCAACAAGGAACAGCAGGTGGTCTGAGGAGCTTGTAAGATTATGGGTTCATGGAACCAACTCTTAAAATTTCTAATTTGGGGGGCACCTGGATGGCTCAGTCAAGCATCTGACTCTTGGTTTCAGCTCAGGTCATGATTTCATGGTTCATGAATTCCAGCCCCATGTGTGACTCTGTGCTGACAGAGCTTGCTTGGGATTCTCTCTACCTCTCTCTCTGCCCCTCCCACTCATGCTGTCTCTGTCTCAAAATAAATAAACTTTAAAAACTTTCTACTTTGGGGGGGGCGCCTGGGTGGCGCAGTCGGTTAAGCGTCCGACTTCAGCCAGGTCACGATCTCGCGGTCTGTGAGTTCGAGCCCCGCGTCGGGCTCTGGGCTGATGGCTCGGAGCCTGGAGCCTGTTTCCGATTCTGTGTCTCCCTCTCTCTCTGCCCCTCCCCTGTTCATGCTCTGTCTCTCTCTGTCCCAAAAAAAAAAATAAATAAAAAACGTTGAAAAGAAAATTTAAAAAAAAAAAACTTTCTACTTTGGGGGGCAGCTGGGTGGCTCAGTTGGTTGGGCATCCGACTTCAGCTCAGGTCATGGTCTCATGGTCCGTGAGTTCAAACCCCACATGGGGCTCTGTGCCGACACCTCAGAGCCTGGAGCCTGCTTTGGATTCTGTGTCTCCCTCTCTCTGCCCCTCCATCCTCATTTTTTTAAATGTTCACTTATTTATTTTGAGAGACAGAGAGAGAGAGAGAGAGAGAGAGAGAGACAGAGAGAGACAGAGACAGAGAGAGAGCGCAAGCAGAGAAGGGGCAGAGAGAAAGAGGGAGAGAATCCCAAGCAAGCTCTACACTACCAGCACAGAGCCCAACACAGGGCTCCATCTCACAAATCCATGAGATCATGACCTGAGCTGAAATAAGAGTCGGATACTTAACTGACTGAACCACCCAGGTGATGCAAGAATTTATTTATTTTTTTTATTTTTTATTTTTTATTTTTTTTTAACGTTTATTTATTTTTGAGACAGAGAGAGACAGAGCATGAACGGGGGAGGGTCAGAGAGAGGGAGACACAGAATCTGAAACAGGCTCCAGGCTCTGAGCTGTCAGCACAGAGCCCGACGCGGGGCTCGAACTCACGGACCGTGAGATCATGACCTGAGCTGAAGTCAGCCGCTTAACCGACTGAGCCACCCAGGCGCCCCAAGAATTTATTTTTTAAAAACTCAAGAAGGATCCTGATGTGCAGTCAGGTTTGAGAACTACTGCTCTAAGCTATTCTTAATGCCTCAGATAAATAAAAACTTTGAGCAGAACCCTATTGCTCTAAGACAGTGTTCATCAACCCTGAGTACACACCAGAATCTCCTAGGAAACTTTTCGAAGACACCAGTACCTGGGTCCAACCCCAGATCAATTAAACGAGACTTTCTAGGGTGGAATCTGGATGAGTCTAACGTGCTGCTAAAAACTGAGAATCTCTGCTTTAGAGAAGTGAGATGCAGGTATCTCCTTTGAGAACATAATCAGGTGCATTTCATTTCCCTTTTCTTATGGATTTAGTTACTGACTTAGTCTAGTGCTCTGGCATGGCGTTAGGTGGTAGAACTGCTTCTGTTTCCTAAACCTTGTTTACCCACTAGAATCTATCATTTATGATGGTTGTGGTGGTCTTCTGGGTCTTCCTGGACTTAGTAAACATTGGCTGCAGCCACTCATTTTTTTTAAACAAATAGATACTGAATGCATCAGTGTTTATAAAATGTAGATTCCAGTATCTTTTACCTCTGTAAACAAAGGTTTTTGATGACGGTTTATTTAAAATTTTTTTAGATCATCATATAAAAAATAGAGCAACTGATGCTTTTAAGAGGCAGAGTCTTTGTAAAGACAAAGTTGTATTTAAACATTTAAAACTAGAGGCATGCAAATAGACAGCTTAACTACAATCCATGATTGGCTCTTGTAAGGGAGGAAAATTTTTTCCTCATCCCTCTTAGGGTCCTTGGCTGGGTCTGAAAATTAAACTGACAGTGACGGATGAGCAGGGGAAAAGCACACAAATGTCTTTAACATAAGTTTTACATGACATGGGGGACTTCACAAGGAAATGACCCAAATAAATTGTTAGGCTTGTGTATTTTTATGCTAGGTTTGATGAAGAGTGGACAGTTGTGTAGAAATATCATAGGTTAAGGAGTATGAGGGGAGTGTAGTAAACTGATCGAAACTTAACAAGACCTCTGGGTATGGGGAGGGAGCCTTTCACATGAGGGTTTTATGACCTGTTTCAGGGGAGAAGGGTGGAGGGAAGGTCAAAGTTAACTTCCTGCTTCTGCTGTTTTCTCCTCAAGCTTAAAATATTCAATATGCCAAGGTGCCATATTTTGGAGTAGCATGTCCTCAACCCTGTCACCCTGCTAGTGCCTTTGGAAGCAAAAGGAAGGGATGTGATTCCTTTCCTTTAGAAGCTTTGCCATTATGTTTATCTGTTTCACATTAGTTGTATGAGACAGCCAGGTGACAACAGACAGTCAGCCTTACAGGGATGGTCACATCAGAGGTTTGAATGGTAGAGCAGGACTCTCCTTCTTCCTCAAAATATGTTTTAAAAAATTACTCCATTTTGGGGTGCCCGGGCATCTGATTTTGGCTCAGGTCATGATCTCATGGTTTGTGGGTTCGAGCCCCATGTCGGGCTCTGTGCTGACAGCCCAGATCCTGGAGCCTGCTTTGGATTCTGTCTGTCTGTCTGTCTGTCTCTCTCTCTGAGCCTCCCTGTTCATGCTCTGTCTCTCAAAAATAAATAAACATTAATTTTAAAAAATTACTCCATTTTCTCACTTATGCTTGAATTTCCATCATTAGTGATTAATGTATTTGATTTAAACATGCCTTCTTTGGATCCTTGTTTTAAAATATAAACAAAACCAACACATTAAGTCCTTAATACCTCCAATACCTAGTACCTCCAATACTGTCAGGTGGAGAAATTACACTAAAGGAGAGAGGTAAAAAGGCTTAGAGGACTAACTCCTCTTGTTAATACAGGTTAGTTTTTCCTCACACTTGCCATTTCATGACTTCCTTGCAGAGGTAACCTGCTTTGAAAGGCAATGTGAGTCCTTTAAGAAGTAGTGAATTGGGGTCTAACCATCTCTGTAGCCCCAGCACCAGTTTGGGTAGTTGAGGAAATGGCAGCCAGTGAAATGTACCATCCTAAAACTGTCATGGGAGGTTTTGGATTCAGTCTTGGACCCATCTGATTGCATCCCAACAGCCAAACCTCTGGAGGACAGCCTAATTATCCTTGTAAACAAGACCATTTCCTTTCCCCCCACCTGTGGAAAACAGGACCCAACAAACCCCTCACTGATACACTGCCCCATGCATGTGCTCTGAGAATAGACCATTGTGTTTTTGCCAAGAGCTGGTATCAAGTGAATAATCTGTTCCTATACATTTACACTCAGTGCAGAGTATCCCAGGACATGTTTATACTCAAGAAAGGTTAGTATTAACATTGTGTCAGGAAATTAATCCATTTTAATTGTAAATGCCAAGAACAAACTCCCGTCTTTGGGGCCCAGATGTATGACTTTGGTTAAATATTTATAGATCAGTTGGAATGTTTACTCTTAATTCTGGAGCTAGGTATTTACTTGCATAATTGCATACTCCTTCCCAACCTCCAACCCCATTTACTGTTCTGTTTTCTCTCTAAAATATAAGTGGATGGGGCAGGGGGAGATGAAGGGAACATCTGGCTACTGGAGTCGAGCTAGTGATATTGATGGGAGTTGACCCTGAGATAGAATAACCAGAAAACTACTCTAGGTATATTAACGGGATAATGTAATGAGCAGGGGCCTCAGAATCCAGAAAGTCTGGATTCTCGTCTCAGCTCTGCTACAAATCAGCTGTGTGACCTTCTCTGGCTCACAGTTTCCTAATCTATAAATAAAAGGAGATTAATTTGAATTTTTAAAACTCTTTCCAGCTCTGAATCTTCCCGGAAGCATTCTCTAACCCATTTTGAAACTCCTACCCCATCGAGGTGTAATATACTTAGGCTCTCTGGAGCACTACCATTCAATAGAACTTTCTGCAGCGATGGAAATGTTCTATATCTGTGATGTCCAATAAAATAGCCTCTAGCCACAAATAGCTATTGAAATGTGCTGGAAATGAGCACTTGAAATGTGGCTGAGGAACTGAATTTTAATTTTTTTTATTAATTTAAATATAATAGACACGTGATTAGTAGCTGCCATATAGGGCAGTATAATGCTAGATGATTAGCAATAGTATTGGCTAGCTCCTTACAGAAGGCCATTATCTGTGTTAATGATGGCTCCTAATCTGGGGAAGATTAAAGAAGTAGTTGGTAAACACTGTTCAGTGGGAATGCTCTTTCTCTGATGTGGAAGGTGGGATAAAATCAAATATTCTAGATGTGTTGAAGTTTTCCAAATGCACGACTCCTGAGTTCTTATTAGTTCCACTAAAAAGTGGAAGAGGGTGGCAAGCCATTGAACTAATTTCTTCTTTTTATCTGTCTGAAATGTTAATATGCTTTTAGCTGCACTATGTTAATCTGGGAAAACAGTACCACTGTAGGGCATTCTAAGATATACACAGCAGATAGCACAGAATCAGCTTCCATCATTCCACATTAATTAAACATTTTTCATACAAAAAAAGAGCTTGTTTACTTAATTTGCAGAATGTTCTTCGCCATTTAGTAGTTTATTGATCTATATCCCATAGCATTGACTGCAGAGAGTTATTAATCTGTCTGAATTAAAAAACAGTGGCAGGTCTTCATTATACAACTCATTGGGTTGAAAATCAGCTATGACTGTTCCTAGATTTGCCTTTCCCGCTTCAAAATGTACATTTGTCTTGATACAGTAAATAATATTAAGTATTATTATTGTTATATTACTAGTAGTCACATACCTAAATACTAATAAGCATTTATTAGTCAAAACTTTTTATTATAGCTTTTAGAGAGCATATAGCACTCATGATTAGTCTAACAGTATTTGAAAATATACTAAACTCCAGTTCCATAAACTGGTTAGAATGGAGGCTTCTAACTAATATGATCCAGTTGCCCAAGTGGCATTATCTGTGTTTGGGGTGGTAAATCCATGGCATGAAAGCTGTCATTCCCCACCCATTCCTTTGTCTTTTGCTTTCTTTTCTGCTAAGCTTGGACCTGGCCTCAGAATTCTTCTCAACACAGTTTCTGGACAACCAGGATCAAAACCATTAAGGCAAGCATCTGGCAACATTTAAGATGAAACTTTTCTTCCCTCTCTAATTTTTGCCATGGGGATGTGATCAATTTATAAGAAACAAAAACAAAAGCACATTCAGCGCTAGAGCTGATAGGAACCCAAAAGAGCACTTGGTTTACGCACCTTATAGATGAGAAGATTGAGGCTGAAGGAGAAGAGAGTTATACAAGGTCAAAAAGTCAGTTGGTGGCAAAAATGGGACCACGTCCCAGCCCCCTGACTCAGACTTGGCAAGACACCATCTCCAACTCAACATGTGATCATTGTACCTTGGATGTTTGGTGTAAGATTATAATTGCTCTTGAGTTTACTGGAAATGATGTCTACTTGCCTGGACAAATGAGGCTGGATAGCCCTATTAAACAGGGTTAATCTCTTGGTCCATCCAAACAGGTTATTTGATATATTTTCCAATGAGTTAGACTTATGTGTTTTCCAGACATCTGTGTCCAGTGCCACCTGACTAGAAGGAAGAAATAGCAGCCCATTAATTGAAACGACCACTCTTGCTTAGCAGGACCTGCTGGAATGTGTAGTACTGATTAACAAATATGATCTTTATTGTTATCATTAGCAAACTCCCAGATGTTTGCCTTCTTTAATGTGTTGCTCTCCACCTAATAATTTGTTCCTCTTACTTATGGCTTGTGTTCTCAATAGGGGTTGCTCCTATGCAAAAATTGCTTATTACGTCTAACAGCATTGATATCATTGTCAAGCCATATCTAAGAGTTGAGCCCTCACAGTTTCAATAGAGAAAAACCTGCTATTCTAATAAGAGGCAAGAGCAGGAACCTGGAAGTCTTGGTTTTCAGTCCTTTAGATTGTCTTTATGATCTAAATAATCCTTTAGGTTGGAAATGTTAAATGGTTTGCAAATGTGAATCATGTTTACTTTATATTCAATAGTATAATTACCATAAATGAACAATCAGGGGAAAGGTATAATTCTGGTTAATGGAATTTCTGTGTGACTGCCAGATGCATCTGATTCCGAACAAACATTCAGTGCCTCTGTTTATAAAATGTGTTTATGTCCTAACGTTTCCTTTGCAGCTGAATATTGCCACTATGCAGCAAGTTGTATTAGAGTACTTTACCCCCCTTTCTTTTTTAAAAAAAAAAAACTCTTTGTTGTGTCTTAAAGATCCCATTCTTTGTTGTTGCAATTGGTTCCTTATAATCCTCTAAGTAAACTAAATTTTGGTGTGTTTGAAGCTTCTCAGCTCTTCTGAAGACATGAGTAAGAGGGGCCTCATCCCTCAGTTTCCTCAGGAAAACTCACCCTTCAGCTAATAACTTCTACTTGTAATTTCATTTACAAGACTGACTTGGTTCTTGCCATACTCTGGGGTCTTGAAGAAGTGATCTGGTCATCCAGGGATCTTTTACAGAGAAGACGGCATGAGTGTCCTTCCCACCAGTGCAAAACCAGCAAAGATAGAGTTGTAAATGTTTGGTGTTTTTTTCCACCATAATATCTCAGCTCATTTTTCAATGAGACACCACAGCTCATCCCTAATGAGTGCATTGCAACTGTTTCACAGATTATCTCCTCTAGGGTGTTAGATCCTAGTATGTTACTTCTCCCAGGATATTTAGCCAGGGAGAGACCCCTTCCAAAGAGTTTATATGGTAGAAGTGTACACTTTTGAAACAGGAAGAAGTCTGACTGCCAACATCAGCTTCTTCAACTTCTGAAAAATCATTCTTCTTTCTCAAATGCGCTGTCACCACCATCATCATTTTCACATGGAATCAGATACCTTCCAATCATTCAAGGATAAAAGTATCTCATCCCACATTATGATCCCCCCACATCATCAGCTCCTTTCAAACTACTAGGCTCAAGGCCTTGTCAGCTTTTCCTGTGGAATCCTCATACAGAATAAAACTAGTATAAAAGTGAGCTTTACAAATGCTAATTTCTAAATGCCTGACATTTGTCTCTATGTTACTGAAGAATCTGAATGAAGCAGGTCCCCTGTTGTAAAGCTCCAGGGTTAAGGCTATCAGAATTTTTACTCCTGCTCCTTTTTACCTCCTTACATGTATTGTTACTCTTAACGTCAAACCATCCAACCTCAAGACACTCCCAGAGTCCACCTCTTCACTCATCCAGCAAATCATGGCTGATGATAAAGAACCCTTTACTGGTTTTTGGACCTCTATAAAGCAGAATCCAAGACGGAATTTAGACATACAAGAGATTTATTGAGTTAGGCTCATGTGAGGCACAAAGGAAAGGGGTCCGAAGGAATTCAGGGCTATCAGAAGACAGTGCAGGTCCAACTCTTGTGAAGGAGAGCGGGAAAGAAAGAGGATTGGACAAATTGAGGTTCAGACTGATGCACTATTCTAAGAAAGTTTCAGCCTAGCCAATAAGGAATTCTCAAGCCAAAGTCACTCATCAGAGGAGTCCCTGTGTCACAGGAATGGGCCTACCTTGTTATTCTTGCCATGTACAGTCATTGGCTGGAAACTGCCTTGTTGGAAGCATATCCTCAGCTTAAATGTAGTGATGGATCCAGAGGACCAACAGTAAGGCCATCTGTCAACTATGCCCCCAAAGCAAGAGATCTAAGTGGCACATTTTCATGGCTGCAAAAAAAAAAAAAAGCCAAAAAACCTAATAATCACTGGATTTAGTTCATTGGAAAATCATCTCCAGCTGTTACTCTGACCTAAGCACTGTAAGTACATATTATTTCACCCATGTCAATGTTGTGGCTCACAGCACTTTGCTTGAATCAGTCATATTTTTCCTTAAAACCTTATCACTTCTCCTCCACCATCACTAAAATCTGTTAATTAATTTACTTTTTGTCATACAGGCAAAAAATCCAAAGCATCAGGTTCTTCTTCCTTGAGTCCATCTTTGTTTTTTCCAATCCCCTGAAAGATAGGCATCCTCACTGTCCTTTGTGACCCCAAGCTACTCTGCTTTCTTCCTCTTCTCAGTTTCCATAATCTGGCTCTTTCCCTTTTGCTATCAGACATGTCCAGGTCTCTTCAACATTGCATTTACCTTCACTCTATCTCCATTTGTCATCCAAATCACTCTCCCATCATTCTATACTTGCTGCCATTGGTTCATTACAGCATAGTACCTGCTCAAGTGTGTGTGTGTGTGTGTGTGTGTGTGTGTGAGAGAGAGAGAGAGAGAGAGAGAGAGAGAGAGAGAGAATACCACCTGTAGGGCTTGTTAAAATACAGACTATTGGACTCTGAGTTTCTGATTCAGTAGGTCTGGGGTGGAGACCTGATAATTTGAGTTTCTAACAAGCTTCCAAGTAATGTTGATGCTGTTGATCCAAGGGCCACACTTTCAGAAGCACTGATATAGCAGTTAAAGAGTGTGGCTTCTGGATCCAGTCTTCATGAGTTCAAATCCTGGCTCTGACTCTTATTGTGTCACATTAAACAAGTTCTTAGTCCCTCTATACCTGTTTCCTAATCTGTAAAACAGATATAATAATAGTGCCTACTTCATAAGGTTGTTGTGAACATTATATGATTTAATATATATAATTCTTAGGATACTGGGACATGCCTGGCACATGATAAATACTGAAAAGTGTTAGTTACTTGTTTAAGTGGCCCAGAGTTCTAGAGCCAGTAGGAATCACTTAGCTCAGCCTTCATCAAATCCAAGTCAAAATTTGTGTGATGCCTTTACTCTTGCTATGTGCAGCACTTAAAACTTTACTAAATGCTTTTCTTTAAGTTGGTTCATGGTTTTACCTGGCTAAATTTATTTAAAAATGAACCTGTAAGTGAAAAACCAGTGTCTTCCAAATGTAAAATAGAGTATATATATATATATATATATATATATATATATATATAACTACCACAATACAAAAGACTTATCTATGTATCACCTCAAGCCACCAATGGTTTGGGTAACCCTCTTAGAAAGAGGACTGATTTCACTTATAAGCCCTCCTTTTCAAATAAGGAAACTGAGATCCAAAGAAAAGGAAGTAGTCACTTAAGAGCACAGAACGTTGATAGTAGAGCTGAGAGCAAGTCTCCTAACTCCCTGGCTAGCATACTTTCTTTACTGCCTCTTGAAAGAAATGCCCCACTACTCCTTCCTCTTGCCTTCTGATGACTTTCTAGCAACTGTATCTCTATTATTGAAGAGATTTCATTTTCTATTAAGGCTTCTCCATTTAACCTAATTTTAAAAGTTTTGTGATGGCATCTGTTGTTATGTCATAGGGGTTTTGGCCATGGATAAGTGTTGTCCTAAGGGCTTAGAGTTGGAAGAGAGGCTGAATGTACTGGCTGCTAGATAATTAGGAGGAAGTGTGAAAAATGAATGTGGGCGAGAAAAAGGAGTCAAGGTTTGTTAACAGGGTGAGGTTGGCAGGCCAGTGTGACAAGAGAGAACTGAAAAACAGATTCAGGATTCACACAGAAATTGGACTTTAACAAAATTAGGGGAAAGAGGGGACCAGAGCAGGGAAGAGAAGAGAGCTTCTGAATGTGATATTGTTTGTAGGAGGCCCTGGGCAGGCAAGGGAAAAGTAGATTTTGCTACCCAGTCTCTTTATTGAACCATCAGCCCTTTCTCAAGGTTCTTCAATACCCAAGGACATCCTAGCCCTCACTTTGAGACATGCTGCTCTACATTTTAGAGTTACTAAAGTGTGTATCGCTAACACAGATTCTTCTAGATAACATAGACCCGATTACATAGACCCTCTCCTTGGTCCAGGTCAAACAGCTTGGCCATCAGACAGCTCTCTTTAGGAGGTAACACCCCCATCCATTTTGGGGTGCCCTTTGTTTTTCTTTTTCTCTGTGAGGGTCAGAGTGGCTTGAGCAATCAGCAAAACCAACACTGGGGGTTCTTTGTAAGTGTACTTTCAAGAAAGACAGAGCCTTCTTAAGGCTTCCAACTTTTGGAAGGTTTCCCTGGCAGGTCTAGGGAAGAGTTTATACAAAACTTGGTCAGGGTTTGCTTTTTCTCTGAGGCACCATTTTCCATTGTTGCTTTTATATCGCTGGAGTTAAGAAGTTTAGGAGTTGCCTGGATAAGGTAAGGTGAAAAAAATGCTTTACCCCCCGGTGGTTTCTTCAAGCTCAACTTACCCTCTCTCCATCTGCTCCCATCCTTCCACTACAGACCCTATGATCCTGGTATATACCTACCTCTGACCCCTTTTCCATTCTGCACAATCCCTCAAGATAGGCAATAATATTCAGAGTGCCCACCCACATTACCATATCTTTTGATACAAAATTTAGAGGAGTGTGTTAGCTGTACAAAATGGACATTTCAGCCTCAAATCAGTGTGCATTTAACATGCACAATTGGTTGATTTCATCTTTTTTCTTCCCTAGAGAGGAACTAATTATTCCCCTTGCATATTAGCAAACCAATGTGTCATATTCTTTGGCACTTGGAGTGTTTATCCAAACCAAACTACAATAGTCTCCTGATATCAGCTTCAACTGTCCAGGAGTGCTTTTGTTGAAACCCTATTTCAGCCAACTTAGGAAAGAAGATTATAGAGTGAAAGTCATTTTTCTTAAAGTAAGTGTGCCTGTAGGATTACAGATATCTCGGTGAAATGCTCAGTAAAATCTTGATAAGCCAGAACTTCTGCTATCCGGGATATTTGTGGAATTCTTCTTTAGGAAAAATCATATATGATAGGAAAATGATCTGAGAAGAAGTGAGGGATATAGCCCAGAAAAATAAAGGATCCTCCAGGTAGCATCCTGGGCTCCTTACTTATTTAGTCCATGTCCTACATCTCTAACACCTAATGGAAATGGATGGATAATGGAAAATGATGTACTGGAAGATAACTCAGAGCCCACCTAGTCCTCAAACAGCAAAGGAAGATTTTCCATCATCTCCCTGTGACTCTATCTTGTGAGGCAGGAATGTTGCCTCTGACAATTTAGAAAGATTTGCATCAATAAAGGTTTTCCCTTTAGGCCTCAATGAACCATATAATTCTGTAAACTTTCACAGTCCATACTCCAAGAATCCCCATTACATAAAAGATTTACTGTAATCTCTAACAAATGATTTAATAAATTAATTAGTTCTTTGAAAGATAGGACACCCAGGAGCCTACAGATCACAGATTGTAGAATAAAATTCTCAAGGGCCGAGGAAGGGCTTGTGAATCAGACAGTGCCTTCTCCAGCTTGGGAAAGGAAAGGGTGTTCTAGTTTTGCTCCAGCCTGGTCTGGACTCCATGGGGCTAGATGCATCCTCTGGTCTAACTTGGTTCTTGGGATTTTCCATGCAAATCATTCAGTGGTCTCAGTACTTATGACAAGGTCTGGGATTCTCATTTCAACAAATACTTTTGACCATGTGGATGAATTCTAGGGATACAAATAGTAGTAAGACATAGTCCCTGCCCTTAAGTACCTCACTACTCAGTGATAGGAAGACACCAAGAGATTAACAATCACAATTCAGACAGACAGATATTATTATAGAAGTATAAACATAATGCAAAGTAAGCACTTTTTGTTAGTTAACAGTGTGGAAATAGCTATATAAGGATGATGCTTTCCTTTGCTGATAACCACTTTTTTATTATGGGTTAAGATCAGATCTATCTGAATGAGAAAATGAAAAGAAACATAATTTGTTCATTACTGTACATTAATAGGGATATACACTGACCAGCATAAAACTTCTTACAAATGTTTCATGGCATGAGAATTCACATTTGGGCCTTTATTGACTATGTAATGTAATATTACTTTTGTATATTTATCTCCTCCATAATAATATAAGCTACATGAAGGCAAGGGAATTTTTTTCTGTTTCATTCACTGTTGTGTCTACGGAGCCTAGAACTGAGCCAGTAAATGTGTAATAAATATTTGTTGAACCAATGAGTCAAGTAAATATAGATAATTAAAAATTATGATACGTTCCATGAAAGAAAATTAACATGTGTGGTTGCAGATTATAACAAGGGGATCAGATGTAGATTGGGGCATCAGGATAGGTCTCTCTGAGAAAGAGACACTTGAGCAGAGACCTGAGGAGTTAGAGCAAAGACAACAGTGTTACCTTCCAGACAACAGACAGCTCACATTTGGCATACAAAAGCCCCTGGAAATCTGAAGATGTCTGGCTTTTAAGTGACTCACATTCACAGGCTACTCGGTTGACATGTTAAGGAACTGGTTTGAAGTGGCAATTTGGGGTTTTTCTTATTTAAAAGATTCTCAGAGTGTCCCAGCTCTACCTCAGTCTTTGGGTTTAAAGCCAAGGAAGCAGAGTCCAGACCCAAGTTTCCCTCCTGCCTCAGTCCCTGTGTGGAATTCTGGATAGACTTAGCTCTGTGCATTCAGCCTCTTGAAACTCCTCTGTGAGCCCTTTGTAGCTGGCACCACCGTTCAGGATGCTTTTCTTCCTTGGCTTGCCTGGCAAGAGATGGGTCTGCCATCTGGAATCAGAAAAACAGCCTGCCATCCACTGAACAGTTCAGCCTGGGCCCCAGACAATGAGAATCTGGCAATAGTCAATTCCTTGTCTGCAATTTGCTGATTATCACACCCCAGGGTGTGGGATTGTACAGCCAGAACCGCTTTGCTCTGCCTCTCATCAAGGCAAAATGAACACAGATCCTGACAGGTCAAATCTTCCCCCAGACCTCAGAGGTTGCTGTACAAAGGACCAGGCTTAATCTCTGGCCAAGTGTATAATTCATTTATCTGCACGGTCATGAATTCTGGGCTCTCAGGGCAGGAAGCGTGGGGCATTGTGACTGGTTCTACAGGCCCGGGGAGTCACTTAAACCCTGATTGTATTGTGGAGGGAGGGATTTTAGAGACAAAGCCCTCTGTCCTCCAGAGATTGAGCAGACTGGAAGGGGAGCCTATGCACACAAAGGAATGGCGCTTTAGGGAGAGGTTGACAGCCTTGTCATCAATGCCCGTGAACTTCTCTAGATCATGCAAGTGATGACAAGGGGGCTGGAATTAATTATTTCATAGACTTTAGCCAAGGGGAATTGAAATAAAGAGTTCATCTCAGGATGTTTGCCTGATGCACATCCGCAACTTTGTAGTGGAGGGAAGTTTTAAACACCAAGAGCCATTTTTTCACTTATTCCCTTCTCAGGGAGTTGTTGGGGGGGGGGGTCTTAAGTTTTGCCTCCAGCTGTCAGAGCTCCTTTACCACCACCCAAAACACTTGAAGTAAAAGGCAGTGCTCTATAGAGAGCTGGTACTTTACAGCTAATTGGAAATTGTTTGAAAATTTATGGTTTCCTGGCTTGGCCAGCTGGTTGCCTCTCTAATCCTCTGGACTTCCTGCTGAACAGAGATGGGAATGGGATGCCATTCTGTGTTCATGGAGTTTCATTTGCACAGTTCCACGGCCTGGGGGAGACTGGCCTATGGCAATAAATGTAGCCTCAAATTTAGAGTTATTTTGGATTTTGAAAGTATTTCAAGCTCCATGTCTTTCATGTCACTGCAACCTACATTGTACTGTGCAATGGAGGGCATTTTAATCACAAATTATATGTTATATATATGCTGCAGGCTCCAGAAATTGAGGAGGCAGATTGTCATGGAAGGCAGATAGTGCTGCAGAGGGATGCAGAAAACAGGGCTCCAGTGCTTACTCTGACCTTGGAGAGGCACTTCACCTCATTGTACTGTGAAAAATCCTGATGCCTCCATTTTCCCTTTTCCCTCCTATTCATTTTTGCAGTGTAAGGTGAAGGATATGAGGAAGCCCCAAGCCCAGATCACCCCCAACAAGCCTCTTAGTACCCACAGCTGACAATCATTCATCACTCCACTAAAGGTCTCTCAATGCAACCATTATCTGAGATGGGGGTCAGGCATTAACTACATTATCAGTCATTAATACATTGCCCCTCATATACATTTATCCAATCAGTCTCAACAGAAAATAGTGACCCCTGGAGAAATGGACTGGACAGGATTTTGTTTGCTTAGTCTTTTTACCCTTTGACACCTGGTTTCTAGATTATCTGCAAGTAGACTTCCTGCTTCAAGCGAGTTCAATTATCTGCCACCCAATATCCTTATCATCATTAAGACCACCAGAGGACTCTACATCCCACTGTGTCCCAAGCAGTTTGTTGCTTTGTCTCCATTCATCAAGTCTCTGTTAAGCACTGGTTCTAGTACTGTGCTAGGTCCTATTGAGGATATGGGAAACATTTCCATAATCTTTCTTTAATGAGCTTGTTCTCTGTTGGAAATAAGTTGATAAAAGCTACAAAATACACATTTAAGAACCATCTGCTGAAGTGACATGAGTGTTCCAGATGGATTAGTCAGGATAGGCTTCTTGAAGTAAGGTGGGACTTTTCCTGGAGCCTTGAAAAACATGGATGTAATTTTAACATGCAGAGAAGGACGAGGGCAGTCTGTGCAAAGAGAAGTACATGAACCAAGGTCCAGGGGTGGGAATTAGCCTATAATGCATATGCAGGGGGTCACATGAAAGACACAAGGGCTGAAAAAAAACAGCTTTAGACCATAGAGTGAAGAGAAGAAGAATTTTGATTTGATTCTTTAAATCAATATCTTCAAAACTGTCTTGATCATACACTCCTATCAGAAAAATACACTAGCATACCCCCAATATGTGTATATTTATTTATAAACTTTATACTTATACTAATGCACTCATACATAATAAAGCATACCAAAAAGTCATAAAGGATGATGTAATGAAATTTTAAAAGTTCTAATATTTCCTTCTCACATGCCAAAGAATCATCTTGTGCTTCCCCTGGGGTGCCTGTGCCCCTACCCTCAATACCACTGTCCTAGAAAATCAGCTAAACATTTTGGGGCCACAGAGCCCTTGAAGAATCTGATGAAAGCTACACATCCTCTCCCCTCCCCAGAAATCCATGCACAGATGCTTTTTTTTAAACTTTTTCATACACTTAATTTCAAGGAGGGTGGGGCAAGGAATGAACCCTCTGAAGCTTACTCATGGACCCCAGTTCAAGAACCCCTTGTCTAGGTACAGAAAAACACTGAAGACTTTTGAGTAGCTTCATGGCCTATAGACTTTAACCTTTTAGGAAGTTGAATCTGCTCAATGTGCAGAAGATGAATTGGCTGTAGCCAGGGTAGGGTGGGGTGGGGGCAGATGGTAGAAGCAGGGACACAAGTTGATAGGCCATTTCAAAACCTCAGGCCTGAAATGCAAATGTAATGACAATAGAAGAGAGATAGCAGTTGCAGGTGACATTTCAAAGGAAGCACTGGACAGGTCTCAGTGATCAATAGAAAATGAAGTTAGGGGTGGCTAGGTGGCTCAGCCAGTTAAACGTCCGACTTTAGCTCAGGTCATGATCTCGGGTTCACAAGTTCAAGCCTCGCACATCAAGTTCAGCACATCGGGCTCTGTGCTGACAGCTCAGAGCCTGGAGCCTGCTTTAGATTCTGTGTCTCCCTCTCTCTCTGCCCTTCCCCCACTCGCACTCAGTCTCTCTCTCTCCCTCTCTCTCTCTCTCAAAAATAAACATTAAAAAAAAATAAAAGACAAAGTGAAGGGAGGGGAATCAATGGCAGTCCTGAGGCTTCATGTTTGGGGTGGTCAGGGAAGGGCAATGGCTACTGGAAATCATACACTAGTTTGAATGACAGCCCAGCATCTCAACAGAAATGGTCTGAGGGCAGTGAGAAACATGGGAGTGAAGCTGGGAGGAGCAATCGGACAGAAGACACAGACTGGGGCATTGGAACAATGGGAGCGGAGGCAGCTATGAGAAGAAATAATAACAATAGTAAACATTTACGTACCAGGCACGGTTCTAAGCACTTTATGTAAGTTGATTTGATGAATCCTTCCGACAACCTCTGTGAAGTGCCAATATGATCATTCCATTTTATGGATGGGAAACTGAAATATTTTACAAGTGGGAAACTACCCCAAGGTCACACAGCTAAGAAGTATCAGAGTAAGGATTCAAACGCAAGCAGTGCCCCTGAGCACTATGTCATGCTGCTTCTCAAGAGAGAAAGGTGGGAAGTGAGTTATAGGAAAGTCCACGAGGCAGAGGGGAAGAGGAGGAGCTGAGGAAAGGACTGGTACCTTCTGAGTACCCGCCTTGGATCAAGCATTGTGATAATAATAATAATAATAATAAGCAGCAGCAACAGCATAGTTGAAACCAGCAAGCACTTTATGGGACAAAGTGAATACATGTCATTTTTAAATCACTTCAGCACCCAAGAGCCTTTTCTAGTTGGAAAGGATCTCTCATTGTAGGAGTCCGTTGTGGGCCAGGGCCCCACCTCTCACTGTAGAAGACAAAGGAGGTCAGATATTCCATTTACCTGTTCCTGGGGAGCAAGGGTGAGGGCATAGGACCTCTACTGCACCAACAGGACACTTTCCCAGTGACTTGCAATCTGTAGCAACTGTAGGCTAAGATGATGAGAAGAAATTCAACCATGGTCGTAGTTCGCGCCTGTGTCTGTGGCACCCTGACCAGACTGCTCCTGCTACCTAGGCTTCAAAGTCTCCTCCACCCTTCTGTCTATTCTGGAGCTCTCTATATCACAGATTGGAAAGATACAAATGAAGCAAAATAGGGATTTACTGGATGGATGGAGAGCAGGGGTGGGCAATCATTTTCTGTGAAGGGCCAAGTAGTAAATATTTCAGGCTTGGTGGGCAGCTATAGACAGCCAAAAATATGCTGAATATATGGAGGGTTGGTTTCTTGTCTTTTATAGCCAAGAACTTTAATACAAATTAGATGACTTATTGCATCTAATCCTTACTGCAGCCCAGATAAGTAGGTGCTACTGCCAACCTGACATCGAAGATATGCAAACCGACACACAGGGACAGAGTCTGCCCAGGGTCACACAGACAGTAAATGCTAGTGCATGACACAGCTGAAATTCCAACCCAGACCTATCTGACTATCACACACAAAAGAGATGAAGAAAATGGAGATGCAGCACTTAGTGGTCTCAGAACCTCTTCTGAGATAACAAAAGAGAGGAAATTATTTCCCCCAGTTGTTCAGAGGCACCAAAGTGATCACTACCATGGAAACAGAGAGGTACGCAGCAGCTTGGGTTTAATGTGTTTATCTCCCTCTTGGCTGCTTCTATGCAGTCTATTAAAATACTGGTTTGAGCCTCTATCAAAAGGTTACACTGACCTCCCAATTCCTGGATCCTCCGCCAGCCTTTTGCTTGCTGAGAAATCTAGAATACATTTGAGTTGCAGCCCAGAACACAGTCTGGTAAGACTGTGGGGTTTGAATTCCCTCTTTAGGTCATTGGGACCTATGTGGGATCCAGGTGACAGTAACCAAAGTACCGCATTGTTTCCTCTGTTAAGATGTGTGCCTCTTGAGAACATGTAAAGCTTGCTTCCTAATTTCACCTGCATATGGAAATATGTGGTCTGCACTATTTTTTGAGGTGGCTCATAGGCAGAAGACCACAAAAGCTTATTTCATTAGCAACCCTCTGTCCTCTCCATGTGGCTAGGGCGGATGATCACTTTCACACTGAGCTCAGCGGTCTGGAGCTGTTGTTTTGCTAAACACAGAAGACAACCACCAAAAAGCCACAGGTTTTCAGGAGTGGGTGGGAGAAGTTTTGGGCATTTACAACTTCTCAGTCTTACCCACTGGGCCTGGAGTTCCTTCAGTAGGACTGCTGTGAATGCTTACAATAATATGGTGTTCCCTCTGCTCAGTGCACCATTTAACTGAGCTAATTAATGACAAGTAAACATCTCACAACAGTGAGCCTTCTGTTGGAAGAGTCGGAGGTAGGATCAACACGCACACTGGTGAAAGAGGCTTCTTGGACCAGGGCATTTGTAGTGTTGTTGGTCTGACCTGTTCCTGTGTGTGCACGTTTGCATGAATTCTGTTAAAATAACCTACTTTTTAAAAGCTAGTTGGGAAAATTTGCAAGTGAGTTTCTTTACTGTCTTGTCACATGTACTGATGGAGTATTTTCCTCTGTGATTTTTATCCCCAAACTTCAGTGACAGCTAAAGAAGAAAACCTTATGTCTGCCAAGTTGTTGGTTGGGAGAGAATTTGTGAGGGCCCTGTGTTTTGTAGCACATCCCCCAAGAATATCTTCATTTTACTCTCTGCTAATGTGGCCAGGAAACACCTGAATGGTGGCAGGAAACAGACATCTCTTTGCTGTGGATCAAACCCAGCTCTGTGGCTGTCCAGGCTGGCTCTTTTTTTGGATGAACGCCTGGAGCTAACTAGCAAGAGTGAACTCAGGGAAGCCATTGGGAGTGTTCATTATTATTTCTCAATTATCTCCATGTGGGAAAGGAGCAGTGGTTAGGACAGTTGAACCAGCCTACAATTTACTCATCCCAATGGTTTCAGCACGATCAAACATTCAAATGACCTAATCACCGTGCTGGGATCATATTCACCTGGTACTGAATCCTTTTGCAGAGTATTTTCCCATTCAAGATTTTCATTTAACCCTCCAAACAATCCAGTGCAAGTTCCATGATTAGAGGCTGCCCTGTAGATCAGTTGGTCAACAGCCATGCCATTTGGCAGGTCAAGTGCATAGGTGTGTATTTCCATGCCCTGGTCCTGGGACTTGGGAAACTGGCATGACTGGTCAGCCCAAAGAGAAGCAGAGCCTAAGCAAAACTGAGCTCACAGTTGCATGGTTTTTTTGATTGGTGACCACCAGTGCACAGTAGGTGATTAACAGGAGAGTTGGAACCCTCAGTTCTTTGATTTTGCCATAAGTCTTTCAAATTAAATCTATTCTTTTCTGACCAAACTCCATGCCGATTCTGACCATTCTAATTCAGAAAATGTTGCTTAAAGGTGAACACTACACATTACATTGCAGCAGTGCAGCCTTGCTTGGTTTAATCAAAAAAGAGTGTTTGATAGCTCTCCTTTCATTCCCCTGTGAAAGAAGCAAAAAAAAAAAAAAAATGTTGATGAAGTTATCTGAAAGAACTCATTCACAGGGACTTTCCATATGCCCACTCAGGTAAGAAAATCATATGTCTTGGTTGTGGCCACAAACAGAAAATACAAATCATAACATTGTCTTCCACCTTTCTCCTGAACAGGACTAAGAGAAAATATGACAGTTGTCATTTTATTAAATGTCACATAAGCTGCCCCAACTGTTACGCAGGGCACTCATGTCTTTGACGGATATGACTAAGCTGTTTGAACAGGATGGGGACTCATGTCTGTCCTCTAATGAATCACTGGTGTGGGTTGGTATTTCTCCAAGCATACGCAGGAGCCTTTGTGTTCACACAGGTGCAAGGATGATGCAATTTTGACATGCATTCACTTCAACTACAATTTAGAGCAGAGGTTTCCAGCCTTGGCTGCATATTAATATCACCTGGGGAGCTTTTTAAACTCCCACTGCCCAGGCCACACCCTGTATCAGCTTGGGCTGATACATAACAAAGTATCAGAGACTGAGTGGCTTGCACAACAGAAATTTATTTTCTTACAATTCTTTTTTTTTTTAAGTTTATTTATTTATTTTTGAGAGAGACAGAAATGGTACAAGTCGGGGAGGGGCAGAGAGAGAGGGAGACAGAGAATCCCAAGCAGGCTCCACTCTGTCAGCTTGGAGCCCAATATGGGGCTCGATCCCATGAAACCACAAGATCATGACCTGAGCAGAAACCAAGAGTCAGACGCTTAACTGACTGAGCCACCCAGGCGTCCCTTCTAACCATTCTTGAGGCTGGAATTCCAAAATCAGGGCACCAGGATGGTTGAGTTCTGGTGAGAGCTCTCTTCCTGGCTTGCAGATGGCCAATTTCTTGCTGTGTCGTCACATGGTGGAGATAACTTTGATGTCTAGTCCTCTTCTTAGAAGGGCACCCATTCTCTCCATTTGAAATGCTACACTTATGACCTCATGTAACCTTAATCACCTCCTTAAAGACCCTTTTCCCAGTATGGTTACATGGTAGTGGTGAGAGCTTCAATACACAAATTTTAGGGGAACATAATTCAGTCCATTGGATACCCTAATTAATTAAATCAGACTGTCTGGGAATGAGACCCAGACATCCGTAGTTTTTAGAGCTCCTCAAGTGATTATATGTTGCAAAGTTGAGAACTTTGCTATTCAGACCCTTGCTATTCAAACTGAAGAGTAGCAGCAGAGTAGCAGCAACATCACCTGGAAACTCATGAAAAGTGCAGAGGGGCACCTGGGTGGCTCAGTCAGTTGAGCATCAGACTCTTGACTTTGGCTCAGGTCATGATCCTAAGATCATAGGATTGAGACCTATGTCAGCTCTATCCTGAACATGGAGCCTGCTTGAGATTCTCTCTCTGTCTCTGTCTCTCTGTCTCTCTCTCTCTCCCTCTGCTCCTCCCCCCTCTATCTCTCTCTCAAATAAACAAACAAACAAATAAATAAAGTAGAATTTTGGGCCTCACTTCTGACATACTGGATCAGAACCTGCATTTAAATAAGATCCCCAGGTGATTGAGAGCATCTAGCAGGTTTCTACTCTAGAGAATCTTCCTATTGTACTCAAACACTTGCAACAATAACTATGTGAGTTCTCTGCATACTATAGGATTATCTCCAATTCCAGTTGTTTGTGCAGTCTTCTGACAATTGCTTGACGATACAGAGTACATGAGGTGGTATGCTGGGGTTTGATCACTTACTCAGGTGCCATGCACATTGTTGGGTAACCGCCAGTCAATGAGTGAAGTGACTGGTTTTAGGTTCTCTTCCCAACAGGGCTACAGTCCCCTTTCTCTTCCTGGTGATTGATTTGCTTTTGGATTAGTTTCATGGAGTTGTCTTCTCGCAAAGCCATTTGAAGCGTCTTGTTCACTCAGATGGGTTGCTTAGCTTTTTATTGCCAAGATTTTGTGTATTAAGAGGGTTTGCCACTAACCCAATCTAGACGCTTCCTATATGTACTGCTTATACTTAGCTATTTCCATGGTTTCCATGTAAATCAACCTCTTTGGTCTTGTTACAAGATAGTTGTTAATTGCATGGTTGTATGGGTTATACACTTAAAATTGGTTAAAATGGTAAATTTTATGTTATATATTTTTACCACAATTTTGAAAATTTATGCATTTTACTAAATGTGATGATGTATCCTGGTTTGACTCCTGGAACAGAAAAATGGAATTGGTATGAAAACTGATGAAATCTGAATAAAGTATGGAGTTTTCTTGATACTCATACCAATGTTAATGGTTTAGTTTTGATAAATGTACAATAGTTATGTTACATACTAACATCAGGAGAAACCAGGTGATGGGAATGTGGAGTAAACAGGAACTCTGCTACCTGTGTAATTTTTCTATCTCTGAGATTGTTCCAAAGTAAAAAGTTTATTTAAAAAAGACAAAATTGCTTCTATTATGAGCCATCATTTTGAAAAGGAGATAGAAATGATCAGTAGAAATAGTCTGATGGAAATCAGCAAGAGCTAGAAAGCTTTTCTTTTTTTTAAATTTTTTAAAGTTTATTTATTTTTGAGAGAGAGAGACAGAGAGACAGAGTGCGAGCCAGGTAGGGGCAGAGGGAGAGGAAGACACAGAATCTGAAGCAGGCTCCAGGCTCTGAGCTGTCAGCATAGAGCCCAATGTGGGGCTTGAACTCATGAACCATGAGATCTTGACCTAAGCCAAATTCAGACATTTCACTGACTGAACCATCCAGACACCACCCCCCATTCCATTTTAAATAAGGTTTCCTTTATTCAGTTTCACAAGCATTCAAGGACTTTGCCTGAGCAAGTGTCCCCTATTGGTCCTGCATTATTAACCCCTTCCCTGCAATGGAGCATTGCCATCCACATTCAAGTATACTGTAATGTTTCCTCTCTTTTTTTTTAATTTTTTTTGTTTTTAAATTGTTTTAATGTTTATTCATTTTTGAGAGAGAGAGAGAGACAGAGTGTGAGCAAGGGAGGGGCAGAGAGAGAGGGAGACACAGAATTTGAAACAGGTTCCAGGCTCCCACAAACCATGAGATCATGACCTGAGCTGAAGTTGGATGCTTAACCGACTGAGCCACCCAGGTGCCCCAGAACCCTTTTCTTCTTCAGAGGACACTTCTCTTTCAGAGCTCTAAGCTGTAACAAACATACATATTCATATATGCATTTGTTTATTATATATTTATATATTTGTACATATATATATATTTGGTTGTATTTTATTTGGTTTATATTTTTTAAATATATAAAACATCATAATCACACTATCAAATGTCACTTCAGCATGCGCGTTAAGAGTGAGGAAACCTGGGTTTGAATAGTACTTCCTCCACTTCCCAACTGTACAGTTGCAAGTAGTAATTTAACCTCTCTTTGTCTCATTTCCCTTATATATAAAGTGTGGATGACAATAGTACCTCATAAGAATTTCTGAGCATTGAGACTGTCCTTATGAGGTGCTTAGCACAAGCATGACATACAGTAAATACTAGATGTTATTATGTGCAGGGGCTATATTAAGTGTTCTATATACATTTACATGTATATAAATGATCCTCATATAAATATATATGATCCTCCTATAAGTCTCATTTTTTTTTAATTTTTTAATTTAAAAAATGTTTTTTTTTTTGTTTTTTGTTTTTTTTTGAGAGAGAGAGCGAATGCAGGGACGGGGCAGAGAGAGAGAAGGGGGAAGGACAAAGGGTCCAAAGTAGGCTCCACGCTGACAGCAGTGAGCCGAATGTGGGGCTTGAACTCACGCACCATAAGATCATGACCTGAGCTGAAGACAGACACTCAACCGAGTAAGACACCTAGGTGCCCCTAAATTTTTTACCTTTGAATTATATATACAATGTGCCCAAATTATAAGTGTACAGAACAATACATTTTTACAAAGTTAACACACCCATGTAAGCAACAACCAGATCAAAATACAGAGCATTATCATCACCACAAAAGCCTCTCTTATGACCCCCTCTCAGTCTTACCCACTACAATGAATTCCATTTGTTTATTTTTATTTTTTTAATGTTTTATTTTATTATTTATTTTTGAGAGAGAGATTGCAACAGGGGAGAGGGGCAGAGAGAGAGGGAGACAGAGAATCTGAAGCAGGCTCCAGGCTCTGAGCGGTCAGCGCAGAGCTGGATGCGAGCCTCAAATTCATGAACCGTGAGATCATGACCTGAGCCGAAGTCTGAGGCTCAGTTGAGCCACCCAGGTGCCACTCATTTGTTTTAGTTTCTATTCAGTTTCAAAGATCCTTCACCCTCCATATTCCATGGTTTAATTTAATTTGGGAGGGACATATAAAACATAAACATGGTTCAAAAGTCAAAATTATACATTAGTAGTAATCTATTTTTCCTCCTTCCCTCTCTTTCCTCCAGCACCCAATTTAAAGTAACACGGCATTTACTTTATTTTATTTTTTTAATTTTTTAAATGTTTTTTATTTATTTTTGAAGGAGAGAGAGAGAGAGACAGAGCATGAGCGGGGGAGGAACAGAGAGAGAGGGAGACAGAATTCGAAGCAGGCTCCGGGCTCTAAGCTGTCAGGACAGAGCCCGATGTGGGGCTCAAACCCACAGACTGTGAGATTGTGACCTGAGCTGAAGTCGGACGCTTAACTGACTGAGCCACCCAGGTGCCCCACATGGCATTTATTTTTAAATGAGAATCACACAGCAGTTTTGTCAGAAAAATTACATGGATGATAATTTCCAGAGCATTCTGAAGTACTTTGCAGTCCTCTCTATTCAGTTTAACTAATAATATTAAGTGAGCACCTACTATAACAAAGCACAGTAGTGGAAAGAAAGGTGAACCAAAGGCCTATCTTTAGATGCTTCAAGTTCAATTAGGGAAAACAGGCCTTGGACACATACTTCTAGTTCAGTGCACACTCTGCATATAATAACAGACATACAAAATTCTGTATGTAAATTAGCATTCACAATAACAACAAAAAAGAAAATCTGTTTAAAAAATGTTTAATGTTTTATTTCTTTTTGAGAGAGAAAGAGAGAGAGAGAGATAGAGAGAGAGAGGCAGAGTACAAACAGGGGAGGGGCAGAGAGAGAGGGAGACAAATAATCTGAAGCAGGCTCCAGGCTCTTAGCTGTCAGCACAGAGACAAATGCAGAGCTTGAACTCGTGAACCACGATAGCCTGACATGGGGCTTGAACTCACGAGCCATGAGATCATGACCTGAGCCAAAGTCGGACACTTAACCAACTGAGCCACCTAGGTGCCCCTATAATGTATCTTTTTTTGTTAGTGATTTGTTTAACAAAAAAGATATATTGGACATTTTATAAATAAGAATTTTTAATATTTTTAAATGTTTATTTTTGAGAAAAAGTGAGAATTAATAGGGCAGGGACAAAGAGAGAGGGAGACAGAGGATCTGAAGTGGGCTCCACACTGACAGTAAAAAGCCTGTTGCAGGGCTCGCAGTCATGAACTGTGAGATCATGATCTGAGCTGAAGTCAGATGCTAAACTGACTGAGCCACCCATGTGCTCTGGAAGTCACTTTTGTATTTTACACAGGGGTAGCAACCCAACTTTATTTCTCTCCATACAGCAGTGCTTCTCAGTCTTTTTCAATGTCATGGCACAGAGAGAATATAATAGCATATGGTTGGCATAATGTGGGAAACTAATGGGGCTGCTCATGGCCAGAGATGGAAGCTATCAGCTTGGGAGCTCTGACACTTTAGGTCTTGACTGGCCATCCTAAGGGTCAAAGGGGATCAATAATAGCTCTATACTCCTCTAATCCATGTGTGGCTTTCAGTGTGACACACTGGTTGAGAAGTTCTGTCACACAGTGATCTACTCTTTCTAACACCAAACAATCCAACCTTCCCTTGCTGTGAAATTGCATTGATATTATCATGCTTCTGAGCTCTATATTCTATTCCATTAGTTTATTTGCCTTTTATTGCCCTACAGTAACTTTTTATTATTATTATTATTATTATTATTATTATTATATTTTTGTAGTGTGTCTCAAAGTGTAGAAGGACAAGCCTCTATTCCTTTTTAAAATAAACTTAGATAGGCATAGAAATTTATTTTTCTAAATGCATTTTAGAATAAGTTTTTATTAATTCCTTAAAGTATCCTGCTGGCATTTTGATTGGAATGGCATTGAAGTGGTGGATTTAGGAAAAATTGACATCTTTATAATAATAAGTCATCCCATTCATCAGTATGGTGTCTATCAACATTTATTCAGATATTTTATATCTATTAGTAGAATTTAAATATTTTATTATACAAAAGTGACTTCCAGGTAGATTAAAAACCTAAATGTGAAAGGTAAAACTATAAATGAAGGAGAATTTTTTTTTAATTTTGTTTTTAATCTTTATTTATTTTTGAGAAAGAGAGAGAAAGCAGGGGAGCAACAGAGAGAGAGGGAGACACAGGATCCAAAGCAGGCTCCAGGCTCTGAGCTATCAGCACAGAGCCCGACGTGGGGCTCGAACTCACAATCTGTGAGTTCATGACGTGAGCTGAAGTTGGATGCTCAACCGACTGAGCCACCCAGGCACCCCAAGAATTTCTTAATAATTTGAGATGGTATAGGACTTCATAAATAAAACCCTGAAGTACAGAACATAATGTAAAGAAGTCATGAATTTTACTCCATCAAATTTGAGACTTTCAATTCAATGAATGACACTACAAAGTTAACAGACAGATGCTAGACTAAGAGAAGATATTTGCAATATCTAAAACTGACAAGGCATTGATGTCTACGATGACTAAGAAACTTTGGTAAATTAACAAAGAGAAGCACAGAAAAAAAAAGGGCAAAGCATATTCATAGAATGGACAACTCGCTGAAAAAGAACCTGGATTGGCTAACAAGCATATGAAGAGAGGCTAGATCCTGCTTGTATTCACAGAAATACAAATTAAAATAACCACGAGATACCAAGTTATGCTCATCCAAATGACAAAAATTCAAAAGATAACACCAAGTGTGCATGAGCATGTGGGGGGAAAAGATCCTCAGCATCGCTGATGGGAGTGTAAGATGGTATAGCTTTTTGAAGAGCAATAACATGGCAGTTATTGATAATAACAATGTATACATTCCTACAACCCAGCACCTCACTCCTGAGTTTGTGTCCTGGGAAACCTCTCTGTGGTTCTAAAATGGGATGCTTATAAAGATATTTATCACAGAATCATTTGTTTATCACAGAATTCATTTGTGTAAGGGATTGGAGGCAAACTAGGTGTCCATCAGTGGGGAAATACACATGTAAAGTGTAGTGAATGCATACTAACAAGGATTAGAAGCCATAAAATAGTTGTGCATATACCAAAGAGATCTTGAAAACATTCTTGTGAAAAAAATAATAGAAGAATAGCCCAGTAATATTTACATCAACTTACACACACACACACACACCAAAAACTGTCTAATTGTGTCAATGTATCTATGTATCTATGTCGATCTATCTATCTATCTATCTACACACACACCAACTATCTACCTATTGTATCTATGTATTTATGTATCTGTGTATCTGTATATATCTGTATATCTGTATATCTATCTATCTATCTATCTATCTATCTATCTACCTATCTCCTGGACTTACATCAGATACATTATAGAAGGTTCCTGTGGGGGTATAAGAATGAGAATGGAGATTTGGGTGAAGGAAAGTAATAAAATAAAAGGAGGGACTTTATATGGACTAATGATAATATTTCATCATGAATTGAGGGGTATGATTAACTCATCTCTCTATACCTGAGTTCCAAACAACAATAACAACAACAACAACAACAACAACAACAACAACAACAAAAATATGTTCAAGTGTTAGGAGAAGGGAGACAATAACCTCAACCAGGGAAATCAGAGAAGTCTTTTTAAAAGAGGTCAGATTTGAGCTGAGCTTTGAATGGTAGATAGAGCCTTGGTAGAGAGTTCTGGAAGAGAGGGGTATATTTGGCAAGGAAACCACTTGGTTGAAGCCAGGTGGTGAGAGAGTACAGGATGGATCTAAGTATCAGCAAGGAGACTTATGCCTGGAGTCTAGTCCGGGCAGGAGTATTTAGTGGAAAGCATGCAAAGGCAGTTGGGATCTGAATGGTGAAAAAGTTTTCAATGTCTGGTTAAGGAGTATAGGTTTTATTTTGAAAGTAATAGGGAGTGATTTACAGTTTTCAAGCAGAAGAGCAATAGGGTCAGATCTAGGAAGATTACTGTCCAGAGTGGTAGATGGCAGCAATGTTTGGATGCAGAGAGAACTCCAGAGATTATTGTCATTATCCAGGTGAGAGCTAGGCTTAATAAGAGGGGTGTAGACATGAACTTGAGAAATTGACAGGACCTGAGAAATAAGAGTGATGTCTCATCTTTATAGAGGAGGTAGTAGAAGCTTTAGGAGGTGGATAAAATCACCAAGAGAGGAGCAAGCACCTTTGGGCAGAATGGAAGAGACCAGTGAAGAGGACTGACATGATGAAAGACTGAAGGACCCACAGTACCATGCAATGAAAGCCAAAGAGATGGTCCCAGAATGGAAAAGAGTGTTCAGCAAGGACTAACACTGCAATGAAGGTCTATGGGATCAGAATTTAGCAGAGGTCACTGGTTACTTTCCGGAGAGTACTTTCAAGAGGGAGTTGCTGATAGGCCCAGATTGCCAGGGGTTGGGAAGGGTGGTAAGAGAGGGAGTGGAGGCAGTGAGTTTTGTCTGGTGTATCAAGAAGTTTGTTCTGGGAGGACACAGTGGTGGAGAGGTCCCTGGGCAAGGGTGGGAAGAAAGACTTTTGTTTTATTTTTGAGTGTCAGGTAGATCAGAGCGTGTTTTAAAGACTATAAGAAAGCAACCAGTCCAGAAGATATAAGAGGGAGGAAGGGTAGTTACTAGAATAAGATCCCAAGGGATAGGAGGGCCCCTGTGAGCCTTGGAGCAGCCCTGGCAATGCTCATTGAAAGCCAGCCTTGCTATATACCTTGATTTACATGTTTCCCCTAATCATGCCCCTTCACCTTGCCTTTGAGGGGTCTTCCCTCTCCCATATGGCCTTACTAGATCTCCCCTCCCATTTTACCCCCTCACTTTCTTTTCTTCTCCTGGGTTCCAGAGAATGGTTGCAACTGGACTAAACAAACCTCTCTTTGTCAGTCAGCAAGTCAAGTGAAGCAATTAGCTTCTGGGTTCTCAAGCTGAAGGACCTGAAACACTCAAAGCCTTGAAGGGGAAAGAAAGTACTTGAAGGTTTGTTTACCACTCAGCTTTAGGGGACAATAGTTGTTACTCTCAGCTATGACAGGCTGCACTGGGGACTTTATCAAATCCTCTGTTAAATTTTTCTGAAACATTGCCAGCACCAGATCTAGAAACTTTTCAAATCCTCACAAAACTAGAGAATGGAAAAAAAAAAGCAGTGATGGATGGTGGGGTAAGGGGGGCATGGGGCCTCTTTCCCTGTTAACCTCCCCAGATCAGGCCCCTGGACTGGCCAACAGCTTTTTAATCTTTTTTCTACCCCTTTTTTCTACCCTTTTTTTCTACCCCAGGTCCTAGGGTTTGGCTAGTTTTGCTTTCTTTTCCAGTTGCCACTTCCTCCCTCCCCAATTTCCCATCCAGATTACTTCTCAGAATAGTTTCCTGATTTATCCCTAGCTCTGCTTTCCCTGGGAAGCAGATCAATGCTTTAAGTCATTTAAAGTGCTTTCATTGCTACTATCACTAAGGGAATAGTTGTGCAATATGACAAAAATGTAAATGACACTATGGAAGTGGGGAAGGTACAGTGAGCTGTGTACATGTAAGCTACCTGCCTCCCTCCTTATATAACATGCCGTTGACTGCATCAGCTGAAACCACCACCCTTTGAGCTAGATACTAGACCCAACTACAAGGTCTTCAGTCCATGGTGCATGTGGCATGGCATTGCCAACAGTGGCTTTTCTCCACCTGTGCCTCTCCAGGTTGTGCTCTCTGGCCCAAGATTTTGTGTTGACAGCACTGACTCAAGTACTAAATGCTATCCATCATTCATATCTTATAGCTAGTTCAGACTTCTCACTTTGAGCAAAGCCAACTTCCCAATAAATCATCTGTTTATCAGGAATTGCTAGCTCCCTTCTGGAGCACTCTCCAGCCAGGACCCCAAGATCAGCTATGTCAACAAGGCTCTCATGTCGTCCAATTGGACCTATCCATCCCCCTCGCCCCCATCTTCACCCCCATTACTTCTGATGTATGTATCAGAGCCAAACCCTGGAAAACCCCACTGCCTGCTTTGCCGGCTCCTACTCTTGGACTGCCAAGTATTGTTTGAGGAGGCCTCCCTGACAAAAACATTCTCTAGTGTCAGCACAGTTCTTGGGGCTGCTTGGCAGCCCTTCAAACTTTTCTAACAGCTGACTTCCTACCCATAGCATCTCTTCCTGGGCTGTTCCAGTCATCCTCAGCCTCAACTACCTTCATTCTTATATAACCTCGTTTCCTATGTTTACTGGGAAAATGGAGTTCAATTTGAAATGGACTTTCTCCACTTCCCTCTTGCTTAGCAAATCTTGTCTTGGGTTTGTTTAGTTTTTTGGGTTTGTTTTTATTAGTTTTTGTTTGTTTGTTTGTTCATTTGCATCCTTCTCCACTCTCTACTTTGGAGGACTAAAAGGCCCCCCTCTATTTCTAAGACAAACTTATCAACATTCTTCGGTTGAGTTCAGAATCATATCCCTCCTGCCTTCCTCCGCCTTATGATAATACTCGTGTGTGTACATAACTCAATCTTTCTTTTTTTAAATTTTTTAAAGTTTATTTTGAGAGAGAGGGAGAGAGCATGAGTAGGGGAGGGGCAGAGAGAGAGAGAGAGAGAGAGAGAGAGAGAATTCCAAGCAGGCTCTGCGCCAACAGTGCAGAGCCCAATGTGGGGCTCGAACCCATGACCCATGAGATCATGGCCTGAGCCAAAATCAAGAATCAGACACTTAACTGACCGAGCCACCCAGGCGCCTTCATAACTCATCCTTCTGACTCAGAGTGAGCCCTCAAGGGCAAGGTCCATATTACATTTCTTTCTATGTTCCCAACATGTAGTATTGTGGCTGACATATAGGAAGTGCTCAACAAATGTTTACTAAATTGATGAGTTGTGAAGGGACTAATTAGAATGACTTGAGTTCTTTGCACTTTGTGCAGATACTTAATGGGTTAATGAGGGTGCCACCAGGCAGCAAGAAAAATGAAGGGAAAAATCAAGAGGGCTCAATAAGTTCCAGAACCAGGGTTTTTCATGGAGTTATATAGCGTCGTGGTGGGAATATTTTATGTAAAATTGACCTGTCACTTTATAAAGGGAGTAGTGGAAAGAGCACTAGAGTGGGAATAAGAAGGTCTGGCTGTGCCGCTCATAAGCTGTGTGGCCATGGACAAGTTAATTAACCTCTGGGCCTCAATTACTTTCTCTAGTACATTGAGGATGAGGTTATTACAAACATTAAATGAAGTTGTGGATGTGAAAACACTTTGAAATCTGAACCCCCTCTCCAATGCAAGCTGGTAACTCTTATTCTTGATATCACTATGACCCTGGAGCTTCTACTTTTCTTCTACACCACAGCCACCATCACCCCTACAACCCATCTTTCCTGTGGCAACAGAAGCTAGATTTTATCTCAGCTTCTAACTGTCCATCATGTAAAAGGGAAAGATATCAGAATTGGGGAGCCCCCACTTTCAACACCCCCTTGCCATCTCCTTTTTGGCCTGTATGTATCTGTGTGGATGACTTCACTTGTCCATGGGTACTACTGCATACAGTTGGTGGGGAAGATGTATATCATCATCCCATCTTCTGAAATTCAAATCCAAGGCTGACTGAGAGCTATATGGTGGACTATGCTGGAATACCAACAGGCCCTACCATTTTCACAGACTCCTGCGCCTGTGGGCCTGTATATTTGGGTTGGAATGTGTATCTCTTTATCTGCATGGGTGTGGCTATGAATATGGGGTGTGGGTCTTTGAGGGAACTGCACTGAGAGTATGTAAGTTGTTCCTCTCCCTTCGATGCCCCTCCCTCCCCTTTCAGAGCTCCCTGAACTCTTTGGCATGGGTCCTGACAGGGAATTTCTTTGATCCTACCCTTCTTTTATTCTCCTTTTGTTTAAGGAGCAGTAGTTGGTTACTCCACATTCCCTCCTACTCCCAAAACTTGATGGCTTCTCGTCAAAGACTTGGGGAAGCCAACATCGATCCAGAAGCAATCAGCTCACACCAGCTCAGTATTGGAGCAAAGGTTGTGCAGAATATCAATGATGGGTAATTTATTATGTTGGAGAAAAATGCCACATGTATTCCTTGTCTAATGGAATAGATACACTGCAGCAAAAATTGCTGGCAAGTGAATTTCTGGCAAATCCTCTTTCACTTTGATTTTTATTATAAAACCATGGCTATGTTTTACTGGAAAAACTAAAAGAAAAAGTTTGGCTTTGGGCTGTAATTAAACCATGTACTTTAAAATAAACCACATTTTAAAAACTACAATAATAAGGTGACAGTGCAGGTCCAATCATTTTTAAACTGTGATTAGAATCCTGTGCAAGACAGTCAATCTGCCCCCACCTTTATCAGCTTTAAATTCTCATATCATTCAAAATTTTTTTTCCTACTGAAACCTCCTCCTCATGGCTTTTATTATTTCATAGGTTACTGCCTTATATACCTAGCAAATGGGAAGGGGGTTGAAAATTGGAAGTTTGGTTATTAGCATATATTTCCCCCAAAGCAGAGCTTTGTCAGTAGAATGAACTCTCAGCCCCTTTCACATACATTGTCTTAACTGATGCCCAAGGCAACCCAGGAAACAGGTGGGGCATGTAATATCCCCATTTTGCTGATGAGAAAACTAAGGTATAGGAGTAAATTGTCTTTCTCAAGATCATGCAGTTAGAAAGTTAGAACAGGGAATAGAACATAAATCTTAAGGTTCTGCTGTAACCAGGCAATGGCAATATCAATCCAAGTTTACCAGAAGGCTTTCTTTTATTTTATTTCTTATTTTTTTATTTTTATTTTTTGAGGGGGCCAGCAAAGAGAGACAGAGAGAGAGAGAATCTTAGGCAGGCTCCTCCACACCCAGTGCAGAGCCTGATGCAGGGCTCAACTCAGGGCTCGATGTGGGGCTTGACATGGGGCTTTATCTCACAATCATGAGATCATGATCTGAGCTGAAATCAAGAGTCAGATGCTCATCTGACTGAGCTACCCAGGCACCCCTACCAGAAGGCTTTTATAACAGGCCTGTGCCATCAAATCATACACAAGTTGTCTTCTAAATTCTAAGAAGGAAAACAATATTATGGCAAATTCAGTATTTCAGTTTTCCCAACTCTTATATCAGTTTTGGATTAAATTCATCCCAGGTAGAGCTGTATTTATTTTCTCATGCAGTCCAGAAACTCAGTGCATGCTTTGTAGTACAGTGGGGTTCTTTGTATAGACTGCATGCCCATTCAAAGGGGTGTGGTGGCTCATTCAACTATCTGTAATTATTACATAAGTGGTTTTCTGTTTTTTTATTTTTATGGTCAATGGTCATATTTATAGTGTTATTTGATTTTTGGTTCTTATACTTCCCAATTACAATATTGACACAAAAGGAAAGTTTGGTCTGGTTTTGGATGTAGTTTTATGAATATGTTGTAGACAACAGGGAGACCTGAAAATTCTTCACCTTATCTGCTTCTATATAGCAGATACCTCTGCTTCATCCTATTTTAACAATTATTGGTGTTCCCCAGGGGCAAGGGAAATTATGTTTAAAAACAAAACTCTCCAATTTCTGCTCAGCACAATGATCATCAAATTAGTATACTGTTCCTGTAATCTGTTTTCTGTCCTTAATATGCTAGCATTAGGGACTCATAGCACATCAGAATTTGTCTACAAGAGCCTAGAAAACTGTCCATTGCCCACAGACCAATTAAAGAAGCCATTTTAACTGTAGAAATGGGAGAAGGAGAAGGAAGAGAAGAAGGAAGAGGGGGAGGAAGAGGGAGGAAATTCAACAAAAAGAAATCTCCCATCTTTTTAAGTTCTGGGGAGTATCATTCCTTCAAATGCCTGTTATGACTTAATTTATCAATTCCATTAAATGAATTTCTATTAAATATTACTTGTTCCAGTGAAAAGATTGGGTAAATTGAGATCAGTTGATCTGCTGTTAATGAAAATGGCAATGTTTCCTGCCCAGAGTAGCTCTTACTATCCCTTTTCAAGTGGGTTTGGGTTTCTACCTTCAGAGCATTATTCAACGCAGAGAGGTAATGTAGCTTGGTGGAAGAAACAGACTTTTGTATCACCAAAATTAGCTTCACTAATTGCTTGATGTATGACCTCAGGCCAGTTTCTTACCCTCTATGAATTTGGATTTCAGTGTCCTCATCTGTAAAATGAGTCTAATATCCACTTATTAGGGCTGTTATAGGATTTAACGAGATGGATTCAAGGAGATGGTACTTAGTAAGTGCTTGGTAGTAAGAAGGTCATTATTGTGTTTTAGAAGAGAAATGTGAATGAACAGGCAGAAAGGAGGGATACAGAGTGTTGACTAGCAAGAGTTAACTTTATCCCTCTGGGAGGTGTCTTGCTGAAAATTTCAACATGCTGACAATAGCCAATGGAATAGGTGTGTGTGTCTTTGCAAACAAAACATGTAGATGCATGTCTTCATGCCTCAGCTGGCTGCTGCAAACACTGATTATAGCTTAAGAACCAGAAAATAAATGTGTTTTCATTTGGGTGTTGAGGGCAAGCCTCTGATACTGCTTCTTAGCTGTGGCAGACACTAACAATTTGGGGGGTTCACTTTGCTAGACACCAATCACCTTTTACATACATATGTATGTATGTATGTACGTATGTATGTAGGTAGGTGGGTAAGGTCACTGCCCTTGCTGGAAAATTGTAGATGATGCTATTGTTATCAAACTGAACCAGGGTTTTCTGGGCCACAAAATGGGTCTGTTTATCTGTATGATATGAGTCTTTGTCATACACTAGACTTATTCTTCACCTACTGGTATTCTTTCTGCCTTATTTACTTCTATGGACAATATTAGCCCATTAGTGCTATGACTAAGAGAGTGGAGTGTGAGGCTATATGGATGGCTGTCTCCATATGTTGTAACAGAAGGAGCACAGAGTTGATTGGGAGGCCCTGACACCAGCTCTGCCACTGACCAACTATATGACACGGGCAATCCCCATTGGCTAACTGCTTTGCAGCTTGGTGTCCTCAGCCTACCACACAGATGTGTTGTGATCCTCCAAAGGAAGGGCAAAAGAAAAAGTATTCTGAAGTGTCTTAAATATTCTGCCCTTGGGGGTGTTATCATTAATTTTCTTCTTACCACATATTTCATGGCTAAGAGAGAGACCCCAGCTACTTAGGCCAGAGTCTGATAAGTTCTTGCATTTCCTCTACCCAGCCCCATTACTAAAATGGGAATTCCAGTTGGATGCTTTAAGGGCAAAGTATAGAATTCAAGCCGCCTAGTTCTTAGGCTGGAGGTCAGGGGGTCAGCAATCTCTGCTTCATTTTCCCCAAAGGCCACACAGGGGTTTTTCAGGATAGCAACAAAGTCTTTTTAATCTAATTTTTCCCCTAGCTAATGAGACTTTGGACGTGGCCTTCTTGAAGATTCCCAAGTGCACATTTAACTCTGCATTTTCTTGCACTCCACAATTACACCTTTTTCTCTACAATTATATTTTGAGTGCCTACCGTATACCAGACACAGCATCTCTGGAGATACTGTGGTAAAAGTGTCAACTGAGCTCCCTACCCTCTCAGACCTATGGTCTAGTGAGAACAGCAGGTACAGAATATCCCCTTAAATGGTCCCAGGTATCTTAATCCCCACTTCTCCAAACGTGGACTCCTACTCCTCAACTTCCATCCAAGACTCTTCTTCCCCTAGGTTTCCTCAGGTCAGTGAAGAGATCCACTCAGTTGCCCAAGCAAGAAACCTGGGAGTCATCCTTCATAACCCTCTCTGTCTTACCCACAAATTTGATTCTAGCACTAAGTTTTATTCTTTTTACCCTCTAAACTATCTCTCAAATCTATCTTCTCCCTGTCTTTTCCTGCCATGAACGTAGTCCAAGTCACCGTTATTTCTCTCCTGGAGGTGACAGCCTCCTCACTGGGTTCTGCGTCTCTGGCCTTGATGCCTTATCCACTCGCTTCCTATATGTGCAGAGTTGATATTACATGGACTTTGATAAGTTCCTTTCCCTTTCTGGGCTTCAGCTTCTCTACCCTGAGCTAGATGATTTCCTAAGTCTTGTGCAGCTCTCTTTTCTGTGGCTCTGTGATCAGATGGTTCTTGATTGCACTCTGGTACGGCTATCTAGGCTTCCAATGAAGGTATTGCTGTACCTGGCCACTGGCTTCTCAGTGTGTATATTCATTCATTCATTTCTCCATTCATTCAGCATTTACTGAGGTCCCATTGTGTACTAGGCACTGTACTTAGTACAAGTGATTCAGTGAAGAAAAAGACACAGGACTTGCCCCCAAGGAGCTCAATCTGTTGGGGGTATAGGCACAAACAGGCAACCTAGCACATACTGTGGGGTGGGGGCAATCATGGAAGGCTCCCTGGAGGAGCTGATAACTTTATTGGAGTTTGAATGATAAATAGGAGCTAACCAAGAGAGCAGAGACATGTACAAAGGCCCTGGGGCAGGATGGATGCTAAGAGAAAGTAAATCAAGATTGGAGGTTGCCAAACCAACTAGGAGGCTGTGGCAACACTGTAGGGGAGACATGAGGAAGACCTGAAAGAAGACCATGAAGATAGAGAGAAATGGGCAGGTTTGCGTTGTATTTTGGAGGTGGAATTGACAGTCCTTGCCGGTGAATTGGATGTGGAAGATGAGGGAAAGAGAGAAGTCATGGGGAATCCTTGGGCCTCTGGTTTAGTCAACTTTATGGATAGACTGTCATTTTCTGAGTTAGTTCCATTAACTCAAGAGGAAGGAGCTGGTTTAGGGAATAGGTTTAAGGAGAAGATGATGAGTTCAGCTTTGGTCATGTTGAGTTTGTGATGGAATATCCAAGTGGAGAGGCCTGGTAAGCCATTAGCTATAAGAACCTGGCACACTGAGAAGAGAAATTGGGGCTGGAGGTTCAGACTAGGGAGTCATTAGCATGTAGAGGAAATTCTTTTAAGAGAACGAGCCCAAGAGAGCAAGGACACCAACACTGAGTAAGGGGGGAAATGCTCTCCACAGATGTGGGATGCTGGCATACATGCTCTTTCATTCCTGGGCACACATCTCTGCCCCAAAGAGAGTTTCTCCATGATATGTGTGCATCACCCACTTAAACTTAAGAGAAGGAACATCAGGTACCCAATCATAACTTCTCCATCTTACCATGAATGATACCTAAAGAAGAAAGAGAACTGATACTTTCATGCCAGGTGTTTTCATTAACTCACTTAAATGCTTACAATAATCTACACCAGAGCTATTATTCCTCAGAGCCCTAAAGTCACTTGCCCAAGGTCACATAGCTATTAAATGGCAGTAATGAGATTTGACTTCAGATCTGTCTGATTCCAGATCCAGCACCATGACACCAGGTAACAGCACCGAACCATCTCTGCTGTATAGCTGGGTCCTTAGGAAAGCCTGGGCACACCCCCTCTTCCCTTCTGCTTCACAGATATCATTTGCATCCCCTAGCTTAATGCTTTGCTCTCCATTAAAATACAAATCCCCTTAGGGAGAAGTAAAGCTCTAAGTTGTTGTCAGTCATTTATGCCTCAGTGGGAATGAGTTTCAGATTCTTCCGTAGGCATAAATTTTAATTTTATGGGAGAAGGACAGTGGAAACTTCAAGGAGGGATAAGAAGAGAGAAAGGGCCTAGCAATGAAAAGTCGGCTGTCTCTGTTTCACAATCCTACCTAGTCTGAGGTATGTGCTTTTAAGATTTGTAGATACTATTTCTGTATATGTGTACTAAATAGTCTCCCTTTATCCATGGTTTCACTTTCCACAGTCAACCATGGTCCAAAAGCAGATGATCTCCTGACCATAGGTCAGAAGGTCAATAGTAGCCTAACCCTACATCACAGTGAGTACATCATTGACCTCACTTCATCTCATCATATAGGCATTTTATCATCTCACATCATCACAAGAAGGGTGAGTACAGAACAGTAAAGATATCTTGAGAGAAACCACATTCACATACCTTTTCTTACAGTATATTGCTATAATTGCTCAATTTTATTATTGTAAATATTTTACTGTGCCTAGTTTACAAATTAAACTTTATCCTAGGTATGTATTTATAGGAAAAAAGACAGTATATATATGGGATTTGGTACTACCTGCGATTTCAGGAATCCATTGGGGGGTCTTGGAATATATATCCGTAAATAAGGGACTACTGTTCTTTATATGCAGACCCATTGCTGAGTCTGTCACCCTGGTTATCTGGGGTTGGGGATGTGGGTGTGGTCTGATCTAAGGTGACCTTTAGCTGCATACTAACCCCAATATTCTGTGGTCAGCAGGAGGAAGCCAGGCTGGGCTTCAGTCAGGAATTGCAGTTCCTGGCCTCAGGCATTCTCTTGAGTCCCAGTTCATTCTCTTGAGAATTAGACCCTGCTGTGCATATTTAAAATCCCGAGCAGATGGAGGCAGGAGAGCTTGTTGGAAAGACTTGGAGGAGTCCCTTCTGCCCTGTCTCGGTCTGTTTGCCAAAATAAATGACATGTATCAGGGCAGGGCATTGGTCCAAGCCCATTGAAATTCTGCTAGTGGTCCAAACAGTGATGGTGTTTCAGATTGGTTCTGTGAAATGATCAAAGTTAGGAAGAGAGAAATGATGTGTGAGCATCTGGTTGCTGCAGCCTACTGATGGGGACAGTCCCAGGGGTGGGCGTGGGTAAGGGGGGAGCAGCTTCGAGGACCCCCTAGGACATCTGCCACTGGCAAACAGGGAAAGAGCCACACACTGGCAGCAGGCAGTCTGGTTTGAGTCCCATGCTGTTTTCCTCACCAGCTATGTGACGTGAACAAGTCCTTCCCCTTCTCCAGGCCTGCCCCCCACCCCTCATATAAAATAGAACCTAGATGAAATGGTCTCCAAGGACCCTTTCTGCTCGAACATTCTGTGACTTCTCTGACACTGGTTTGATTTTATTTGTAGTGAGAGAGGCCCACCCACCCACCTGCTTATCTGTAGCTACAATGTTCTCACACTGGCCTCTGCTGGCCATTTTGAGAAGTGCCACCGATAGCTTCTTGGGAGGAAAAAAAAAAGCAGTTCATCATTGATTTAGTATTAAGCTTCAACAATATGCTGGGCACTGCGACAGAAACCCTGTGTACTGGAGATGAGCAAAAAAGAACACATAGCTGTAAGCATATCTAGAGATGGCTGACAAAACAACGCACAAAAGAAACGTGTCTCCCCCCCCACCCCGGCTTTTTTTTTGGCCATCTTCATTTGTTCATGGTGCTCTGTGCCACTGTACAAAAGGACCTCAGTGGGTAGGAAGATTCTTTGTCTCATATCCTATGACTGCAGGCTCCAGAAGGGCCTGGAACCCCACTGAGGAGGCAGTTCTGGGCCAGTAGTACCTCAAAGCCTTGAGACATCTCACAGGCCCTGCTTCTGGCCCCTAGATCATCAGTCTGAGAGGTTTCTAGCTGGGACCAGCCCAGACACTGTACCTCAGAGGTATACATTCCCCTGAGGGGTGCCTTTCAAAAACCCCTTTGAAAAAAGAATTCAAAATCAAAGAATCCATGAGTTCTTTTTTTTTTTTTTTAATATGAAATCTATTGTCAAATTGGTTTCCATACAACACCCAGTGCTCATCCCAACAGGTGCCCTCCTCAATGCCTATCATCCACTTTCCCCTCCCTCCCACCCGCCATCAACCTTCAGTTTATTCTCAGTCCTTAAGAGTCTCTTATGGTTTACCTCCCTCCATGAGTTCTTTCAGAGAGTCACTTTAAGCTCTCCGGCTGGAACGGAAGAATTGGCTCTACAACTGTGGCAAATTCAGCATGGCCACCCAGCCAAGAGAAAGGAAGCAGGCCATGGAATCCTGCCTTTTATGGATGGAATCAGATTTCCTGTTAAGTCCAGACCTAGAATTGTCTCACTCCTAAGTCTCTTTAGTTACTTTTGCTGAGCATGTGCTCTACAAAGGCAAGAGGCCAGAGCTGGAACGTGCCAGCCCATGTGCCTATGCCAGGCACTGCTCAGGCTCTAGTGATGTGAGCAAGATGGAAATTGGGCCACACCACAGTCTGCTTTCTCAGTTCAATGGTTTATTGTGCTCTCCATCTCCCATCCCTTGATGTGGGAAAGCTTTGGGCAGGGCTCAGATTTGGGTCAAGCATTCAGTGCCTTGACCGCATCCTCTCTGCTAGTAATAACATGGCCTCAGCAAGTCCATCCTGCCCCTATCCTCCCACCAACTGGTCTCCTCCTCCCCCAACAGCTGGTTCTTATCTGTCTCCCTTGTTCCAGCCTCAGGCACGCTGCCCTGGCCTCATGCTGACACACACATGTTCTCCTGAATGCTCATTGATGAGTTTCAGCCCTGAAATGCTGCCTTCTTCCCATCCTACCCTTCCCATCCCCAAACCTCTGAGGGTTCCCTATTTGCTACTATATCAAGTCTTCAACTTCCTTCCTTGCTTTTCAGGCCCACCTCAATTGGGGCCCACTCAGCCTTTCCAGCGTGGGCCGTGATTCCCCCCAGCCATGAACAGAATGTAAGCATTTCACAAACCCTCCACAGCCAACCCTTTCTTTGTGTTCCTGCACTACTTAGGCTCTGTTCTGGATTTGTACTGTTTGCTATGCTTTTGGGTACATTAGTCTTGAAAGCGAGGTCCCCATTTTAGACTTCTTTGTTAATCCTCAACACCACAGCACTATTTTTTAAAGTATTGGTCTTTTTATTTTTAGATATAGATAGATAGATAGACATAGATATAGATAGATAATTTATTTTTCTTTTTAGTTTCATATATACATACATAGTAAAGTTTACAAGGGTAACAAATAAACAATCATTGTAAACAAAATTCCAACTATGGGAGGTAAGGGCCTAAAGAGTGAAAGTTCATGCCCTGCTCCATCATTCCCATAAACAAGTTCCTTAAGTAGTCTAGAGCCCAGCACCCAGTAGAGGCTATATGTTGGGTGCTAGAGAAGGTTAAGTGGTGGGTGGTGCCCCCAGAAAATTGCATCTCTTTAGGAAAAGCATTTTTGTACTTCTTTTCAAGAGTCCTTGGTCTTTGTGGGCCTGATTGACACTGGAAATTTTACTCCAAAGGCCCCACACAGCTGGTGACCACTTGCATCTCCAGTACGTGACTGTAGCCACTCCAGAAAGCATCTGTCCTGTTTCCAGCCTTTTAAAAAGTAACCGTTGAAGGTGAATATTAAAGGGCATGTTTAATGGGCTTTTCTGAGTTTTTCACAGGTCTGTAGAAAATTGCAGACAGTCAGTAAAAGGGCCAAGAGGTAGAGATGGGAAGCGTTCATGAAAATAAGCTTTCTATCTGGTATGGTGTTGCGTTCTCTGAGAGGTAATGCATGTTACTAATGGTTGTAGTCTTTCTGCCAAGAAAATTCAGTCCCTACTGGGATTTGTTCTAAATGATAGACTAGCCCGCCTGTGCTGCACCCACTGGGGTTAATTCTCTGTTTCGGTCAGCTTTGAAATGTCAGCCTGAACTTTCAGACTTAATTGTTACAGACACTTTATAACTAAAGCATTCAAAATATTCAAGCTTCTCCCTCTTGCTATTATAATTAATACTTAATGGATATTTTCAGGCTTCTTGAATTTTACACATTCAACAGTCTACAGATAGTGGGTTGAAGGGAAAGAGATATATAGAAAGGGAACAAATAAATAATGTGTGTGTGTGTGTGTGTGTGTGTGTGTGTGTTTGTGTGTGTGTGTTTCCTGTAAGCATCTGTTTCCAGTTGCAGTGATGGGGTCCTGGGATCTGCCAATAAAGATGGGCTTTGACAGGTTGGTCAGCCCATGGGTTTCTGGGTTCTCCCCTCTCTGGACCCCCGAGGCAGTGTTCTTTAGACATTGCCATTTCTGGATTTCACTGCGAGTATGTGGTTGGCCATTTGAATGGGAGTTATAAAATGTCACGATGTTCTCCAGCATTCTGTTCTTTCACTATTTTGACAATCTGATGGATGCCCTGGCATTAACTAGGAAGAGGACAATATTATCCCGCCTGAATAACTAATCTCCTAAGAAGTACAAAGTTAAAGGATCTTGGTGCACATGAATCTTATTAAATGTGCTTATAAAATATGTTCTATCCAAATAAGCTTAGCGGCCCCTAAAATAGCCTTTTCTGATCCGTGTCTGGAACTTTGGCATGCTTCACAGATCTCTAAGCCAAAATTGTTTAGTGAAGTGATGACAGTATTCTCTGTGTATGGGAAAATGGGAAGCGTTGACGTTAAGTCCTCTATTGACTAAGTGCACTCCTTCTCTCCATCTTAGGGGCGACCAGGACCAATTGGAATTCAAGGTCCAACAGGTCCTCAAGGATTTGCTGGCCCTAGCGGTTTATCAGGGTTGAAAGGAGAACGGGGCTCCCCAGGTCCCCTGGGACCATATGGACCAAAAGGAGATAAGGTAAAAACACCAGAGTTTGATTTTTCTTTGACAGATGAACCATAGGTATGAAGGTGAAAAGTTCTAAATCTCAGTTCTGTTCGTTTATGGAAATAATACTAATCCTGAGTACCTTGGTGCCAGGCTATAGACTTTAATAAGAGACAGGCTGTGTGATATGCTGCTAATAGATCAACCTATTTCCAGAGAGACTCCTATGGCAAGCAAGCCACAAAGTGCATGTATTGGCTACTTGCTAGACACGTGAGCTTGCTGGGGTGGGAATTCATGTGGGTTTAGAGTGGGAATGGGTCAGAAGTTCAATCAGATGGGCAATAGAGGTCAGGAATCCAAGCAAGGAGACTGGGAAGCAAGATGTCGGAATGCTTGGAAGCAATCTGGGCCACAAATGTAGGGAAAGAGATGCAAGAAAGGAGATTGATCATGTCGTGCTAGCTGGCTGAGTTTAGCAGCTTAGTTTATGTTCCCTTCAGATTTTAATCACCTCCTCTTTGCCCCATTGGTAAGGGAGGGATTCCCAGCCTAGGGTTCTGAGGATGGCAGAAGACATGACACCTGATACTGGACAGAAAACATTGACAGCAGGTTTATTACTCACATATACTCACAGTGCAGGGTGAAAGGACACCACACACCACACAGGGCCACACAGGGGAGGCAGATTTTGAGGTGGCAAAAGGGTGAGGTGCCCCTTGGCTCCTGAGGGAGGCTTGTTTGAATAATACAGTGGGTCATCAGGGAACTGAAACCAGATTCAGGGATAAGCGGGAACTGTATCTGCTCTGTTTGATAAGGAGGGCCATTTGCCTAGGAGACCTCATCTAGGGGAGCAGAGTTATGGGGAACTTGTGGTTAGGCCTTTTGAGGCCCTCCACCCCAGTTTTCCCAGTTTCAAAGCAGCATGTCACACTGAGCCATCATTTTAGGTTTTGCACCACATTGCTTAAGATAAAAACTGGTCTCAGAACACAGACATGTTTAAGACCTTAGGTAGAGGCAAGGTGACACAATGTGGAGAGTGAGGTATAAAACACTTCTAACAACTTAGGTCATGAATCACATGAACAAACTCACCAAATCTAATGGACATCAGTTGGATTGTCTGTTACATTCCTCTTCCTACTCCTTTTATTCTAGGGTCCCATGGGAGTTCCTGGCTTTCTTGGCATCAATGGGATTCCGGTGAGTGTGTCCACAGAGGTATTTTTTTTTATTACCACTTCTAGGTTGTGCTTCAGAGGTCAAATATCTTAGCCTTAGCAACATCCTGTGGCATGCAAGCATTCTCTGGGTCAAGTGTTGAGATGCACGTGATAAGGTTTGAAGAGAGGTGGTCACACACACTTTCCCTGGGATTTAGTTACAGGTAGCACTAAATCAGATGGTTGGGACAGATGCAGGCATAAGAAACCATCAATACCTTAGCCAAAATGCGTTAGGTCTCATGAGCTGAGGGGAGCTTTAATTAGGGATGAGGGACTGGTTCTGAAGTGTGGAGACAGTGCCACATTCAGAGTACATACGTACTCATTATAATAAAATTATGAAGACATGTGATATTAGATAGAAAAATATTTAGAGATATCTTGATACATTTCGTTTCAGTAATTTGTTCTCTTCCACCTTACCTCATTGCAGAGTGAATTTCCCTTTAGTTTTTACAAAGCAACCATTCCAAAGATCACTTGCAGGCAGCCCCTTTCCTTTATCCTGAAACCTGGTTTTGCTGGAGATGAGTGAGGAATCTGGAGCTCACAGATATCTCCTTTTCTCATTACATCCAGTCCAACCCCTTAGGTTCTCGATTTTCACGCTGTATCCCGACTTATCTCACCACTGGAAAATCCATGATAACATTTCGCCAGCCTTGAAAATACAGTATTTGCAACTTGGCTTCTATCAATTTTTAGTTATATCTTTTGGCACATCTCTATATACTACATCTTTGTCCTGAGCTGTGTTTTTCTATAGCAGAGCTCTTCAATCTTAAGAGAAGACACAAATGTTGTATGGAAGCTCAGAGTACAGATCAGGAAGAAATAGAGCTTCTTCATTTCAGGGACATGTTAGAGCCTGCTTTTATCCTTTCAGCCTCGAAGGGGTTCTTCTGAGCCATATCTAAGCACAGTTTGGCAAATCCTAGACTTAATAGCTTTTTGTGTGATACTGCATAACCATCTAGTATCAAGGAAGGGGGCTTAAATCTCTTTGTGACAATCTCTAGGTATTTCTTGGGTGCCGGCTAGGTGCTATGACTCTACTATGGGGATACAGAAAAAACTTATGGATCTACACTCAAAGACATTATCATTTGATCCATTTTCTTCCAAGATCTAGCATACATTTGGAGTTGGAGGACAGAAGTCTTGCTTCCTTGTATTTGTTGTATGTATCAACAAATAAGCCATCAGAATTCTGCATTTTATTCAACTGCAGACTCTGAAAAATGCTCAGAAATGGGCCAGCGGGCAAATAAGAGGATGGGGTTGGCTGTCCTTTTATAACATCCTCTGGCATTTTCTCCTGGCTGTGTTCCCACCTGCACTTTATCCAGAGCCTCCACTCAGACTGTGTATCTTCTGGGAGCCACTGGGTGAGGAAAACTAGAAAGCTGGAGATCACCTCTTGCATTCCTCCTGCGGAGCTGGCTTCCACTGGAGATGAGTGGGGGATTTGAAGCTTGCAGCAGTACTATGCCCTTCCTCCTGTAGTCTTTTTCTAATGGGGGCTGGAAGGAAGTGAATCCTGTGACGCAGAGGCTGATTCCAATTCTGGACTAGAACATACCCTAGGATCCAGCTGGCCACTTCTGCCTCCAACTTGTGTCCAAGAGAGCCGTAGACTTTGCAGGGATTGATCATTTCTCGTTGGGGATTCATTGCTTGGGAGAATGAGTTACAGGTGTCCAGATACCTCCAAATTAATGTGCCACTCCCAATAGAAGTCCCCACTCACTCGGCCCTTCCCTTGACCAAAGGCTCTATGTGTTTTCTTTTGACTAATGACTGCATTACTCTCAGGCTCCAAGCCTCTCTTACTCCATGAAATGATTTTTTTCCTTGTTCCTTCCCTCTCTTCCATCTATTCGAGATGTATTTACTGAGCACCTTCTGTCCACTGCCTACCTCTCCCTTCCATCTCTAGTGTCTTAGGAGTCCTTGGTGTCTGTTCCATACACCTAGCTCCTTATTACATATGGCCCACAGTATTTATTATTTGTCTTGTGTAATGGTCTTATCTAGCTTTCTTGAAAGCACAGAATAGGTCTTCTGCTCCACTCAGAAGCCTCAGAGACCCCAGGGCTGAATTTACCATGTACTAAGAACACTAGGAACACCAGAGGTGTGGTTGGGTGGCTCAGTCAGTTAAGTGTCTGGCTGACAGCTCAGAGCCTGGAGCCTGCTTCAGATTCGTGTCTCCGTCTCTCTTTCTGCTCCTCCCCTGCTTGCTCTCTCTCTCTCTCTCTCTCTCTCTCTCTCTGTGTGTGTGTGTGTGTGTGTGTGTGTGAGTGTGTGTGTGTATCTCTCTTTCTCTCTCTCAAAAATAAATAAACATTAAAAACATTAAAAAAAGAAATACTTAGGGGACTGATTCCAACCTCTAGTGCCTACAAAAGCAACAGTTCTCGGACTGGCAGGACTCCATCAGACACAGGAAAACAGACACCCTTGGCCTAGTCAGACTAATTATTTTGCTCTACTTTCGGCAGCTGAAACCAACAGCTTACCCAACACATCTTAGTAAACTGGATTACTGCACAAATCTGATTCCCCTGTAACATACGTGCCACTGGTTTTAGTCCCCAAACTCTGTTTTTGCATCATGTAGATAGTTTCAACATAAGTGAGCAAGTATGATCATCCAAGTCTGTGCACCAAGGGCCACAGCAATCAGTCGGGGGAATGAACAATCATGGGGTGCCTGGGTGGCTCAGTCAGTTAAGCATCCGACTTTGGCTCAGGTCATGATCTCGCAGTCTGTGAGTTCGAGCCCCGCGTTGGACTCTGTGCTGACAGCTCAGAGCCTGGAGCCTGTTTCAGATTCTGTGTCTCCCTCTCTTTGACCCTCCCCCGTTCATGCTTTGTCTCTCTCTGTCTCAAAAATAAATAAACATTAAAAAAAATTAAATATATTCAACATTAGTGCAACATAGACCAGGGGTGGTTTTTTATGATATCACAGATGTGAGTTGGGGCTGTTGCCACCCACAAGAAATGTATGTTTATCAAATGTTTTCAGTTCTTTGGGCACCTCTGTGGCTCCGTTGATTAAGCCTCCAACTCTTGATTTTGGCTCAGGTCATGATCTTGTGGTTCATGGGTTCAAGCCCCACATCGGGCTCTGTGCTAACAGCATGGAGCCTGATTGGGATTCTCTCTCTCCCTCTCTCCCTGCCCCTCTCCTGCTCACTCTCTCTCTGTCTCTCAAAAATAAATAAATAAACATCAAATGTTTTCATTTCAAATAAGTCTGGAGCAGAAATTTTCAAGTTGTCCTTTGCAATTTATGTTTAGCTTTTCTCATGAAGTTAATCTCAAACATTTTCCTTCCTAAAGACTAGTAAATGAACACATCAGATTTATACCCTCAAAGTGAACACATACTACTCAACAAATGGAAATTTTCCCTTTAAAGTCTGGGTTCTGAGGAACATGGTTTTTCTGGATTACAGTGCATCTTCTTATTCTGTGCATTCAGTCCCTTGCGTTTATATAGAAACATGGTTTCCTCCCTCAAAGAGCTACATTCTCTTAGAAAGCTGGCACACATGTATATAAAAGCATTAGCTAACACTAGAAAAGGCAAAGTGCCAGAAATGCTGTGGTTCTACTGAGAATTGAAAAGTAACCGTGTATTTCATTTTAATGTTGGCAACAACCCTATGAGGTAGTATTATTCATCTCCATTTCACAGATTGTGAAACTGAGACTCAAGTTGGGCAGTGGCAAAGCTGGGATTGGAACACAAACTCAAAATTCAAAACTGACTCAAAACATTCTTTAGCTATCATTTCATGGTATCACCTGGACAGGAAGGGGCTGACAGGTCAAAGTCAAATGTCAGAGGTGAATTCCAGAGAATTCAGCTAAGGTAGGAAAGAGTGAGCAAGTACCCCTGGAATCCTACAGGTGGAAGATACTAAGAATTCAGGCAAGAAAACTACAGGAATATTGGGGCCCCAGTAAAAATACTGTGGATACCAAGGGATAAGAAGCCAGGCAAAGGTTTTGGTGTCAAACAGAACCAAGGCCCCAGGAGTAAAAATGGTCCCCAATACTGAGCCAGCCTGTTGTCTTGCCTTAACTCATCCCTGTTACCCAGCTGAGAGATAACCTCTAGCAAGTTGGGCTGGGACATTTTTTTTTCTTCAAATTTTTATTTAATTTGTTCTTAGTTAACATATAGTGTAATATTGTTTTGGGGAGTAGAATTTAGTGATTCATCATTTACCTATAGCACCCAATGCTCAACATGACAAGTGCCCTCCTTAATATCCATCACTCATTTAGTCCCTCCCCCCTGAGCCTCCCTCCATCAACTCTCAGTTTGTTCTCTATCATACAGAGTCTCTTACGGTTTATTTCCCTTTTTTTTCCCTCCTTCCCACATTTGTTTTGCTCCTTAAATTTCACATATGAGTGAAATATATGTTATTTATCCTTCTCTGACTGACTTATTTCCCTTAGCATAATACATTCTAGTTCCATCCACATTGTTGCAAATGGCAAGATTTCATTCTTTTTGATGGCTGAGTAATATTCCATTATATACCCCATATTCTTTATCCAGTGATCAGTCGATGGACATTTGGGTTCTTTCCATAGTTTGGCTGCTGTTGATAATGCAAAGGGGTACATGTACCCCTTTGAATCTGTATTATCTTTATCCTTTAGATAAATACCTAGTAGTGCAATTGCTGAATCGTAGCGTAGTTCTATTTTTAACTTTTTGAGGAACCTCCATACTGTTCTCCAGAGTGGCTGCACAAGTTTGCATTCTGGCTGGGACATTTTAAAGTGGTGATCAGGATTGCAGGAAGAAATAGACAATCCACCTGACAGGATTAATTGAAGAGAGTTGCATGAAGGGATGTAGACTTGATTCAGGGGAACAACAATGGATTGTAAAGTAACTAATATCACTTTTGCCACCCCTTGGCCCAAGGGGGAAAGAAAGAATGGTAATACTAAGAACCCTCTCAAGACCCATGGAATAGTGGCTTCTCAACAAGAGCTAAGACTTGTAGAGAAATGTGGCCATTTCCAAAAATATGGCCAGGGAGGGCATGGGGGAAATAAATGACCTGTGCTCTTTCTCTTCCTGTTCTTTGACCTTCTGCTTGTGTCTCCCAGTGGCCAAATAAATACAACTGGGAGGCAGAGGGCAAGGGAGTCTAGGTGGTACTGTTCATAAAGGTCAGCTTCCCAAGGCACAGATCTGGGGAAGGTGGAGTGTAGATCTTCAGGGCAAATAAGAATATCCATTTCATTTGGTAATAAAATGTTGATGACTTAGTAAGCTGTCTCACCCAGTGCAGCTAAAAAGCATCACCTGAGTCTGGGCAGGCACAGATAACAGCAAGTTTATTGCAAAGATAAATTTATTGCCCATTCTTCTGTTCTTAGCATCCTATAAATCCAGAAGTCTAGACTCATACTTTTTGTATCAACAGATGGTCTATCTCTGACAACTATAATAACAATGAAAATGCATCAAAATTCTGTGGGATATTTTCTCAATAAGAATTTGACAAAAGCTCATTTCCTCTAATAATTTGAAAAGTTGATTTTTGAATACATGGCATGTTTTCGTCAAATTATTAAATATACATACTTGGCGTTAAAAACTGCATGTGGGAGGGTAGGAGTCTACCTTTTATTGACCCATCTAGATTTCTGTTGTTTCATGTCATCTCTTTGCTCCATACCCAGCAAACATTCCACTTTTGATAGATTCAAAAAGATAGATTCTCTACAAAAGCAGACTCTATGCACCTTGTAAGCTCCACTGTAGAAAATTATTGAATTCTGATCAATTATGTGATTGCTAATTCCCCAACAAAACAACAGCCTCAGTAGCAAGCATGGAGAAGAGGAGAAGATACATACAGTTCCCTAACTGGAGCAATAGCCTGACGTATGATAATGACAAAATAAGATTGGAAGTGTAGTTCTTCAGAGACTTGCTTATTTTTTTTAGCAACTATATAGAATATATTTCTTTCTTTATTTTTTTAATATAAGAAATTTATTGTCAAATTGGTTTCCATACAACACCCAGCGCTCATCCCAAAAGATGCCCTCTTCAATGCCCATCACTTACCCTTCCCTCCCTCCCACCCCCCCATCAACCTTCAGTTTGTTCTCAGTTTTTAAGAGTCTCTTATGCTTTGCCTCTCTCCCACTCTAACCTCATTTTTTTTCCTTCCCTTCCCCCATGGGTTTCTGTTAAGTTCCTCAGGATCCACATAAGAGTGAAGACATATGGTATCTGTCTTTCTCTGTATGGCTTATTTCACTTAGCATCATACTCTCCATTTCCATCCACGTTGCTACAAAGGGCCATATTTCATTCTTTCTCATTGCCACGTAGTACTCCATTGTGTATATAAACCACAATTTCTTTATCCATTCATCAGTTGATGGACATTTAGGCTCTTTCCATAATTTGGCTATTGTTGAGAGTGCTGCTATAAACATTGGAGTACAAGTGCCCCTATTCATCAGTACTCCTGTATCCCTTGGGTAAATTCCTAGCCGTGCTACTGCTGTGTCATAGCGTAGGTCTATTTTTAATTTTTTGAGGAACCTCCACACTGTTTTCCAGAGTGGCTGTACCAGTTTGCATTCTCACCAACAGTGCAAGAGGGTTCCCGTTTCTCCACATCCTCTCCAGCATCTATAGTCTCCTGATTTGTTCATTTTAGCCACTCTGACTGGTGTGAGGTGATATCTGAGTGTGGTTTTGAGTTGTATTTTCCTGATGAGGAGTGGCGTTGAGCATTTTTTCATGTGCCTGTTGGCCATCTGGATGTCTTCTTTAGAGAAGTGTCTATTCATGTTTTCTGCCCATTTCTTCACTGGGTTATTTCTTTTTTGGGTGTGGAGTTTGGTGAGCTCGTTACAGATTTTGGATACTAGCCCTTTGCCCGATATGTCATTTGCAAATATCTTTTCCCATTCTGTTGGTTGCCTTTTAGTTTTGTTGATTGTTTCCTTTGCTGTGCAGAAGCTTTTTATCTTCATGAGGTCCCAATAGTTCATTTTTGCTTTTAATTCCCTTGCCTTTGGGGATGTGTCAAGTAAGAAATTGCTGTGCCTGAGGTCAGAGAGGTCTTTTCCTGCTTTCTCCTCTAGGGTTTGGATGGTTTCCTGTCTCACATTCAGGTCCTTTATCCATTTTGAGTTTATTTTTGTGAATGGTGTAAGAAAGTGGTCATTCTTCTGCATGTTACTGTCCAGCTCTCCCAGCACCATTTTTAAAGAGACTGTCTTTTTTCCATTGGATATTCTTTCCTGCTTTGTCAAAGATGAGTTGGCCATACGTTTGTGGGTCTAGTTCTGGGGTTTCTATTCTATTCCATTGGTCTATGTGTCTGTTTTTGTGCCAATCCCATGCTGTCTTGATGATGACAGCTTTGTAGTAGAGGCTAAAGTCTGGGATTGTGATGCCTCCTGCTTTGGTCTTCTTCTTCAAAATTACTTTGGCTATTCGGGGCCTTTTGTGGTTCCATATGAATTTTAGGATTGCTTGTTCTAGCTTCGAGAAGAATGCTGGTGCAATTTTGATTGGGATTGCATTGAATGTGTAGATAGCTTTGGGCAGTATTGACATTTTAACAATATTTATTCTTCCAACCCATGAGCATGGAATGTTTTTCCATTTCTTTATATCTTCTTCAATTTCCTTCATAAGCTTTCTATAGTTTTCAGCATACAGATCTTGTACATCTTTGGTTAGATTTATCCCTAGGTATTTTATGCTTCTTGGTGCAATTGTGAATGGGATCAGTTTCTTTATTTGTCTTTCTGTTGCTTCATTGTTAGTGTATAAGAATGCAACTGATTTCTGTACATTGATTTTGTATCCTGCGACTTTGCTGAATGCATGTATCAGTTCTAGCAGACTTTTGGTGGAGTCTATCGGGTTCTCCATGTATAGTATCATGTCATCTGCAAAAAGTGAAAGCTTGACTTCATCTTTGCCAATTTTGATGCCTTTGATTTCCTTTTGTTGTCTGATTGCTGATGCTAGAACTTCCAACATTATGTTAAACAACAGCGGTGAGAGTGGACATCCCTGTCTTGTTCCTGATCTCAGGGGGAAAGCTCTCAGTTTTTCCCCATTGAGGATGATATTAGCTATGGGCTTTTCATAAATGGCTTTTATGATGTTTAAGTATGTTCCTTCTATCCCAACTTTCTCGAGGGTTTTTATTAAGAAAGGATGCTGAATTTTGTCAAATGATTTTTCTGCATCGATTGACAGGATCATATGGTTCTTATCTTTTCTTTTATTAATGTGATGTATCACGTTGATTGATTTGCAAATGTTGAACCAGCCCTGCATCCCAGGAATGAATCCCACTTGATCATGGTGAATAATTCTTTTTATAAGCTGTTGAATTCGATTTGCTAGTAACTTATTGAGAATTTTTGCATCCATATTCAACAGGGATATTGGCCTGTAGTTCTCTTTTTTTATTGGGTCTCTGTCTGGTTTAGGAATCAAAGTAATACTGGCTTCATAGAATGAGTCTGGAAGTTTTCCTTCCCTTTCTATTTTTTGGAATAGCTTGAGAAGGATAGGTATTATCTCTGCTTTAAATGTCTGGTAGAATTCCCCAGGGAAGCCATCTGGTCCTGGACTCTTATTTGTTGGGAGATTTTTGATAACTGATTCAATTTCTTCGCTGGTTGTGGGTCTGTTCAAGCTTTCTATTTCCTCCTGTTTGAGTTTTGGAAGTGTGTGTGTGTTTAGGCATTTGTCCATTTCTTCCAGGTTGTCCAGTTTGTTGGCATATAATTTTTCATAGTATTCCCTGATAATTGCTTGTATCTCTGAGGGATTGGTTGTAATCATTCCATTTTCATTCATGATTTTATCTATTTGGGTCATCTCCCTTTTCTTTTTGAGAAGCCTGGCTAGAGGTGTATCAATTTTGTTTATTTTTTCAAAAAACCAACTCTTGGTTTCGTTGATCTGCTCTACAGTTTTTTTAGATTCAATATTGTTTATTTCTGCTCTGATCTTTCTTATTTCTCTTCTTCTGCTGGGTTTAGGCTGTCTTTGCTGTTCCGCTTCTATTTCCTTTAGGTGTGCTGTTAGATTTTGTATTTGGGATTTTTCTTGTTTCTTGAGATAGGCCTGGATTGCAATGTATTTTCCTCTAAGGACTGCCTTAGCTGCATCCCAAAGAGTTTGGATTGTTTTATTTTCATTTTCGTTTGTTTCCATATATTTTTAAATTTCTTCTCTAATTGCCTGGTTGACCTATTCATTCTTTAGTAGGGTGTTCTTTAACCTCCATGCTTTTGGAGGTTTTCCAGACTTTTTCCTGTGTTTGATTTCAAGCTTCATCGTATTGTGGTCCAAAAGTATGCATGGTATGATCTCAATTCTTGTATACTTATGAAGGGCTGTTTTGTGACCCAGTATGTGATCCATCTTGGAGAATGTTCCATGTGCACTCGAGAAGAAAGTATATTCTGTTGCTTTGGGATGCAGAGTTCTAAATATATCTGTCAAGTCCATCTGATCCAATGTATCCTTCAGGGCCCTTGTTTCTTTATTGACCATGTGTCTAGATGATCTATCCGTTGTTGTAAGTGGAGTATTAAAGTCCCCTGCAATTACCACATTCTTGTCAATAAGGTTGCTTATGTTTGTGAGTAATTGTTTTATATATTTGGGGGCTCCTGTATTCGGCACATAGACATTTATAATTGTTAGCTCTTCCTGATGGATAGACCCTGTAATTGTTATATAATGCCCTTCTTCATCTCTTGTTCCAGCCTTTAATTTAAAGTCTAGTTTGTCTGATATAAGTATGGCTACTCCAGCTTTCTTTTGGCTTCCAGTAGCATGATAAATAGTTCTCCATCCCCTCACTCTCAATCTGAAAATGTCCTCAGGTCTAAAATGAGTCTCCTGTAGACAACAAATAGATGGGTCTTGTTTTTTTATCCATTCTGATACCCTATGTCTTTTGGTTGGAGCATTTAGACCATTTACATTCAGTGTTATTATAGAAAGATATGGGTTTAGCATCATTGTGATGTCTGTAGGTTTCATGCTTGTAGCGATGTCTCTGGTACTTTGTCTCACAGGATCCCCCTTAGGACCTCTTGTAGGGCTGGTTTAGTGGTGATGAATTCCTTCAGTTTTTGTTTGTTTGGGAAGACCTTTATCTATCCTTCTATTCTAAATGACAGATTTGCTGGATAGAGGATTCTCGGCTGCATATTTTTTTCTGGTCGTTACATTGAAGATCTCCTGCCATTCCTTTCTGGCCTGCCAAGTTTCAGTAGACAGATCTGTCACGAGTCTTATCGGTCTCCCTTTATATGTTAGAGCACGTTGATCCCTAGCTGCTTTCAGAATTTTCTCTTTATCCTTGTATTTTGCCAGTTTCACTATGATATGTCATGCAGAAGATCGATTCAAGTTACATCTGAAGGGAGTTCTTTGTGCCTCTTGGATTTCAATGCCTTTTTCCTTCCCCAGATCTGGGAAGTTCTCAGCTATTATTTCTTCAAGCACACCTTCAGCACCTTTCCCTCTCTCTTCCTCCTCTGCAATACCAGTTATACGTAGATTATTTCTCTTTAGTGCATCACTTAGTTCTCTAATTTTCCCCTCATACTCCTGGATTTTTTTATCTCTCTTTCTCTCAGCTTCTTCTTTTTCCATAATTTTATCTTCTAGTTCACCTATTCTCTCCTCTGCCAAGCTGTGGTCATTTCCATTTTATTTTGCAGCTCATTAATAGCATTTTTTAACTCCTCCTGGCCGTTCCTGAGTCCCTTGATCTCTGTAGCAAGAGATTCTGTGCTGTCCTCTATACTGTTTTCAAGCCCAGTGATTAACTTTATGACTATTATTCTAAATTCACTTCCTGTTATATTGTTTAAATCATTTTTGATCAGTTTGTTAGCTGTCATTATTTCCTGGAGGTTTTTTTGAGGGGAATTCTTCCGTTTCATCATTTTGGATAGTCCCTGGAGTGTTGTGGAACTGCGGGGCACTTCCCCTGTGCTGTCTTGAATAACTTGCATTGGTGGGCGGGGCTGCAGTCAGACCTGATGTCTGCCTCCAGCCCACCGCTGGGGCCACAGTCAAACTGGTGTTTGCCTTCTCTTTCCCTCTACTAGGGGTGGGATTCGCTGTGGGGTGGCGTGGCCCGTCTGGGCTACTTGCACACTGCCAGGCTTATGGTGCTAGGGATCTGGTGTATTAGCTGGGGTGGATCGGCAAGGTGCACAGGGGCAGGAGGGGTAGGCTCAGCTGGTTTTTCCTTCGGAGATCCGCTTCGGGAGGGGCCCTGCAGCACCTGGAGTGAGTCAGAACTGCCGGAGGGATGGATCCACAGAAGCACAGCGTTGGGTGTTTGCGTGGTGCAAGCAAGTTCCATGATGGGAACTGGTTCCCTTTGGGATTTTGGCTGGGGGATGGTCAAGGGAGATGGCGCTGGCGAGCGCCTTTGTTCCCCACCAAGCTGAGCTCTGTCGTCTGGGGCTCAGCAACTCTCCCTCCCGTTGTTCTCCAGCCCTCCCGCTCTCCGAGCAGATCTGTTAACTTATAACTTTCCAGATGTTAAGTCCTGCTTGCTGTCCAAACACATTCTGTCCAGCCCCTCCGCTTTTGCAAGCCAGACTCAGGGCCTCTGCTTGGCCAGCGGGCCGCGCCTCCGCCCTGGCTCCCTCCCGCCAGTCCGTGTAGCACGCACTGCCTCTCCGCCATTCCTACCCTCTTCCATGGGCCTCTCATCTACGCTTGGCTCTGGAGAATCCGTTCTGCTAGCCTTCTGGCATTTTTCTGGGTTATTTAGGCAGCTGTGGGTGGAATCTAAGTGACCCTCAGGACGCGGTGAGCCCAGCATCCTCCTATGCCGCCGTCTTCCCAGAAGCCTCTGAGACTTGCTTATTTTTGATCAAATAGCTTTTAAGAGAGATGGTGCCATGGAAACTGCTTCTACTCTGTTGACCAAAAGCCAGCATCATTTCCTAGGCAGAGACATATAAAAGCCCCAGGCTTTTCCAATACAGAAAGCCATGCCAAGCTTCCCAGGCTCCAGTCTGTTTTGAGGAGTCCCAAGGCCTGGCATGATTCCCTGATGGTAGCACTTCAGCTGCCAGCCAGCTGAGCCCTATCTTAGTAAATCTTTGTACCCAGGAAAGATGAAGTTGTAGCATCCTGAGTATCTCATCTCTTCAGGCTTGACTTCTTTGGTTTCAGCATGGGTCCCATTAGAGCATCGATCCTTTGGGAAGGGGTAACACTTAGCTACATATACCTGAGTATAAAGGAAAGCTGTAAGAGTGTAGCTCTCACAGAGATAAGGGAGTGGACAAGGATCCAGAGTTTTGGCAGCATACTTGGTTTCTCTTACTGTGGAGCTTGTCAGAGTAGCTAAGAGTCCTATGGCTGACTTGATTCATTCTTTTCTCTTTGAACAGGGCCACCCAGGACAGCCAGGGCCCAGAGGCCCACCTGGCCTGGATGGCTGTAATGGAACTCAAGGAGATGTTGGATATCCAGGCCCTGATGGCTATCCTGGGCTTCTCGGACCACCCGTACGTTGTCAGATCTTTGAACTTTATTTCAAATGGCTTTCTTTGCCTCCAAGTGTGCCCCTTTTCTGCTTTTACAGAGATGTCATTAAGCATCTGTAGGGCAACCACTGCAACCCCTTGTTCAATGCAGGAGTCTATGCTGGCAGCACATTAAAAAGTGTAAAGAAGAATATCAGTTGCAGGGGGTGTACACATGCTCCACTACTTAGAGTTTTTTTTTTTAACTATCCTTTTAGAGTTGGCAAGATTGCTAAAAGACTAGTAAATTTCAGAGGAAAGTACACACTTGGGCTATTTGACATGTTCCCACATCACATACTTGGAGGGCTTACATGGGATCATGGAAGCTCTAATAATGACCCAAAGGGTTTGGCAAGCTTGGTCTAGACCAGTGATTCTTAACCAGGGGTGATTCCCCACACCAAGGGGCATTTTCCAGTTATTATTGGCATTTTTGGTTGTCACAACTGGGAGTATTCTACTAGCACAGGGAAGCTACTCCTAACATCAAGGAATCGTCTGTCACAGTCAATAGTGAGAAATAATTGAGAAATTCTACTCTACACTGGCACAGTTTTCCCCCTCCCCCCACACTCTCATAACCCTTCGTTCTGGGATTGATATGGTATTTATTACACCCTGAGGTCACCACTTTTATTTAATTTTATTCATAAGATAGAGCCCAGTTTTTGGATCTAAATGATCTCTAATAGGTGCCATGCCCTTGTAAAGCTACTTTTATAAGTGACTGGAAAGAGAAAAATAACACATTCAAGCCCATCATCAACCTTACTTGAAATAATCTAAGCAACCAAGGGTACTGATGTGATATATCTAGCTAGAAATCATGCTATTAAACAGATTCCATAGCTACATGAATTAATTGGCATTTTTTTTCAGTATGTCTTATTCCAATGCTATCTCATGTACTTTTTTGTTATTAAAGTATAATTGATGTATAATATCATATTAGTTTCAGTTGTACAACATAATGACATGATATTTGTACACATTACAAAATGATCACTACAGTAAGTCTAGTTACCAGCTGTCACCATACAGAGTGACAAATTTTTTTTTCTTATGATGAGAACCTTCAAGGTCTACTCTCTCAGCAACTTTCAGGTATGCAGTAAAATATTATTTATTATAGGAGCACCTGGCTGGCTTAGTAAGTGCAACATGAGACTCTTGATCTTGGGGTTGTAAGTTCAAGCCTCACATTGGATGTAGAGATTACTTAAAAATAAAATCTTTAGGGGCACCTGGCTGACTCAGTTGGTTAAGCATCCAACTCTTGATTTTGGCTCAGGTCATGATCTCATCATTCACGAGATTGAGCCCTGCATTGGGCTCTGTGCTGAGAGTTCAGAGCCTGCTTGGAATTGTCTCTCTCCCTCTCTCTCTGCCCATTCCCCACTTGTGCACATACTCTCTTTCTCAAAATAAATAAATATACTTTTAAAATAATAATAATGATAATAAAATAAAATGTTTTAAAAAATTATTTACTATAGTCACCATGCTGTACATGACATCCCCGTGACTTACTTATTTTGTAACTGGAAGTTTGTGTCTATTGATACCCTTCACCCATTTTGCCTATCCCCTTACCAATCGCCCCTCTGCAACCACCAATCTATTCTTTGTATCTGAGATTTGTTTTGTTTTGTTTGTTTTGTTTTTGTTTTTGAGTCTACAAATAAGTGAAATCATATGGTATTTGTCTTTCTCTGTCTGACTTATTTCACTTAGCATAATATCCTCAAGGTCAATCCATGTTGTTGCAAATGGCAAAATTTCATTCTTTTATGGCTGAATAGTATTCCAGTGTGTGTGTGTGTGTGTGTGTGTGTGTGTGTGTGTATCACATCTTCTTTATCCCTTCATCCATTGTTGGACACTTAGGTTATTTCCATACCTGGGTATTTATACCAAGAAAAGAAAAACACTAATTCAAAAAGGTATATGCACCCAATGTTCATTGAAGCTTTGTGTAACTAGCATTTTATTGGAAAAGCAGCACCATTGCCTTCAGTGACCAAGTTGTTGGTGTGGGTATACATGTAAGAAAGTGAGATAGACAAAGCACAAGCCTCAGATTGGCATAAAGGACCTTGACATCTAAAGACCAAACCAATATGCAGTGCGGGTGGGGAATGGAGAAAGATGTATTACCAACATAGTACCAGCTGTTTGAGTCACAAAGGCCTCCAAACACTGCCATGGCAACAGAAGAGAACAAATCACATCTATGTTAAGAGAATGGAAATCCAGCAAAGTAAGTAAATGCTGCCCCCAAGAGGGAGAAAAGAAATATTTAGATAATAAACATCCCCTGACAGCCAAAAGGACAAGGTTAAAACCTAATCCTGTCCCTAAGCTTCCCCTTAAGCCTAAATAGGAATTTGGGCTTATATTTTACTAAGCTGAACATTAATAACCATGCTGAAACTCCAGTGGCTATTCTTTCAAGTTTCTTTGATAAAAGTAGTTTCCATAAGAATAAAGGGAACAGGAAATGTTAGGAAGGAAGCTGGTTTGTTTTTCTGAGACCATTTGTTTTTCTAACATACCTATGATCCTTGAGCTCAAGGGATCCATAATTCAGGCAATTCTTCAGTCCCCAGAGCTTAGTCCTACTCCCAATACTAACTGGGAAATCCCATGACTTCCCCTTAGCTATAGGGATATTGATTTTCCCCAGGAGGGCAACATTTAGCAGACATTAGCCAGCATCTGCCAGTGAGACTGTAAAAAGCCTGGTTGACAGACAAGTTGGGTATACTTTGAACTGTTTTCCATGTTAATAGTGAGGCACACCAGACTCTTAGATGGGTGTTGAAGCTGAGGTCTTATGGTAGAAGCACAGGATAGAGATGATTTTGTAGATATTTCTTAAACCAGAGGGCTGCAAACTGGCCCATGTGACCCTTGGCCTGTGGCTTGGTTTTACAGTTTTAAAAGTGTGTGCAGAAAAAAGAGAAGAAGCATATAAGGCAGAGCCCAGATACAGCCCACACAGTCCAAATTACTTACTCTCTGGCTCTTTACAGAAGTTCTTCAACCCCTGTCCTAGACAAAGGCCCTGTCAGAGACATATCTGTGAGGGGTGGAGCAGATGAGCTATAAGCTTATGAATGACATGCGCATTATATGTGGACTTTCAGATCAGTGTTCTGAATAGAGTCAAAGTGTCTTACTTTCTAATCCCTTTATAGACTTTGGACTCAGGATTTGGGGAAGCAGGTATACAGCTTTGAGACACAACACCTGTTTGGGGGATGCACTTTTTGTTCCTTAGCACAGCCATAGAATAAACGACATAATTTTACACTGTTGCCGTTGCATCCCCTAGGTGATCAGGTCATATCGTTAACAAAGCTGTGTGTGTGTGCATTTCCTCACAAGTTTTTCTTATTTTACTCAGGGGCTTCCTGGCCAGAAAGGCTCTAAAGGTGAACCTGTCCTTGCCCAAGGTAGTTTCAAAGGAATAAAGGTAAGAGCCTCTAAGGCAGACAGCTAACTAGGCTGGCTATAAGCTGAGCTTCCTGGGATTGGGCCCCACCTCCAATAAAAACATTTCCAAAACTAGCATCTGTGTCTCTATTTAAGGAGCAGACCAAGCTAGATTTAAAAGGGATCCGGAGCTTTTTGTGGTGGAAACACTGACAGAAATGTTTGCAACCATACCGTCAAAGAGATTTGCTTTGTAAGATCTAGACCAAAAATAGGAGATAGATCAGCAAACAAACGGTTTGCATGGGTATCATTTTCTTTGACAAGCCAAGACATTTCCTGGAGACAGATACTTTTTGTCTACTCTACAATCCTTGATGTCTGCATGCCTTGGTATGAAGCCATGCATATCTCTGCCCATCTCAGCATGCCCACCAGCCCAGGATCCTGGCCCCGCCCTTTTCTGTACCTGCACACCAACCCATTGCCCTAGCTGGGCCCCTGGCTGTCTGCAAAAATTGCCCATCAACTCTTCAGCTGGCTGGAAAATTTTCATCTCTTCCTAGAATTGACAAGAACCTTCTGTATTCTTGTGACTGTACTCTTGATGTATGCTACCTGGTATCCTGTGGGCCCCTCAGTAAACTCTGGTGCCAAATGATTGACCCTATTCCCTTGCAGAGTAGGAGGTGAGCTCATCATTTCCCTGGTAGCAGATGGGTATCTATGTGCCCAACATATGAAGGGAAGATGCACACATGTTCATTCAGCTGAGGATGGCACCTTCCTGTCTTCCATCCATGCACAGAACCAGGAACATTAGACATCATTTTGGAAGGCAGTGATTGGGGTGGGTGGCCGAGAACTGGAGAAGGCACAGGGTTTGGGCTCTTGGTTTAGGTTCCACAGCAGAAGATAGAATGGTAGACTTGTAAAGGACCTCATGATTGTTGGATTCATGTTGATCATTTTACAGATAGAAAAACTGAGGTACACTGAGGCTGTGTGACTTCCTCAGACTCACATAGCTAGTTTACCGAAGAGCTAAAACCCAGGCAGTGCTCTTTCTGTGTTGCAGAGAGCTGATTTTTGACTGTACGCCAAATGGGGTAAGACTAGCAGGTGTCAAAATATGGCCATTGTCATAGCAAGCACTGATTAAATGGTTTTGCCAAAAATCAAAGAGACCCTGGACCCAGTGGAATACAGCAATTTCCACAAGATGGTTATATTACAGATTCATACAGTGACTTAAGATGCTTCAAAGTAATTAAAATGTAATCAGAGACTGTATGCTCTGTTGATTCTCCCTTGAAATGTCTGATTTGCATTGTATACATATGGGCACAGATTCTCTGGGGATGAAGGCACACAGGAAGGTAGTTTTGCTTTCTTCCAGAAAGAGCAGGAAAATCACCAGCCCACAGAAGCCGTTTCTAATTGATAAGTTCCTAGCAAAGGTGAAAATTAATTAATCCAAGTAAAATATTAAACCCTGTTCAACCAAGGCTATAATATTTGTCTTCTAGACAAATCTAGAGTCTGGATTTTTCTTAGGAAAAAAAAAGTAAGTGGCTGAATATGCCCAATTCATGCATTATTTAAAACACAAGACCTTGACAGAGGAGGCCCAAGCATCAGCAGTGTTGTGTTTCTGCCCATGAAGTGTGGGTTAGTATCTATGAAATAATACCACAGCTTTAATGGATCTCTTCAGTGTCCTGCCTTTGTCTGTTTTTCAGGGGGAGCCTGGACTGCCTGGACTGGATGGAATCACTGTAAGTTGTTATATATGTGTGGAGCTCTCAATGTTGAGTCAATAGCTACTGCTGGTCCCTTTGCATTCTTTATGGTATTCAAAGGTCTTTGGAGACATTCTCAAGGAAAATCCAGACAGTTGAGGTAGAGCGGATCACACTGTTGACATTTTCCAGGTGAGAACATTCTGAGAGAGTAGACCATCCCCCTCAAGTTAACATGACAGGCAAGCTTTCAACCCTTTAGGCCAGGGACCTGCAAACTCCCTGAGATGTATTAGGAAAGAATTTGCCTTTCATTCAGCAACTGTTTACTGTTTTCTGTGTGTGTCAATTGTTGTGGGTAAAACAAAACAAATAGAACACTCTTCTTTAGAAGCTATTCCATATAGGGGTGCCTGGGTGGCTCAGTCAGTTAAGCATCTGACTTCGGCTCAGGTCATGTTCTTGGGGTTCACGAGTTTGAGTCCCGCATCAGGCTCCATGCTGACAGCCTAGAGCCTGGAGGCTGCTTCAGATTCTGTGTCTCCCTTTCTCTCTGTCCCCCCACCCTACTCATGCTCTCTCTCTCTCTCTCCAAACTAAATAAACATTTTAAAAAATTTAGAAGCTATTCCATATAGAAATTCCTTTCAGGGACTTTTAATAAAATAGGGAGTCCATGAGGAGCCATGAGTTGTATTAATAAGAGCTTTCTACTTCCTTGAATTGCCACATTGTCATTGCTTTCCTTTGAAGTGGCTTAAGAAAAGCCACATCTTTCTTCCTTCTTTCCTATATGAGGGTTCCTTCCTTTCTTCTTTTCATTCGAGAACAGGTATTGAGCTCCCACTAGCAGCAAAGTGCTAGGAGTGATCCCTGAGACAGTGTAGACATGATCTTTGCCCATGCCCAACCCACCCCACCCCCCACACACCCAGATGTGAAAAACTAGTAGGACTGGGGCATAAGAATTCCACAACAGCTTTGAGAAAGAGATGCTGTCCACCTAAAGATACATCATGGGAGACTTCATATCTTCATATCTAAGACAAAGAAGGTAGCCTCATAGAAGTGTGGGTAATGTTTAGGCTGGCTGGCAATGGGAGGAAGCTTCGTAAACAGAGAGAGCAGTGTGAGAAGAGGTAGGTAGGCAGGAAACGAAATGCAGTGCAAGCACACATGCAAAACAGAGGTGAAGTAAAGATCAAGCACACACAGATCCCCTAGTGCCAAACAGCACTGGCTTAGATGGTGTGTTAACTACATTTGTACAATCACATCCACTGTGGTAGCTGCATAGGTCTTCTTAGGAATTCATTTCTCTGCCCACAAAGGTAAAGTGTTCGCTTACATACACAGGCATGATAAATACATCCACTTAGATTTGGGGAGGATGGTTTGGTGGCTGAATAAGAGATTTGTGGTCAGTAAGGAGACCACAGATTATTAATTTTGTCGAGGCGATGTTCTATTTCCTGGGGAACCTCTGAACCCCTACTTTCTCTTGACTTCACTTAGCCCCTCCATCCCTTACATATCACCTTATTACCATCCCCAGCTTTAATTGAGCCATACTTTGCCCCATGCCATCTTTCTCTTCAGATTTTGTTGTCTGGCTTGTAATATTGTTGTTATCAATTCAGTTCCACGTATTTTCTTGTTTCTCTTCTGTTTTTTTCTTTGACCCACGGAAATGTGCGTTGTTTAATTTCTCAGTATTTGGCAACTTCCCAGCTATCTTTACATGGCTGATTTCTAGTTTGGTGTCATTGCACTTAGAGTGAACACTTCATATGATTTCAATACTTTTAAATCTGTTGACATTTGTTTCATGGCTCAGCATATGAAACAATCTTGGTGAATGTGCCATATGCACTTAGAGTATGTGTTCAAGCTGTTTTGGGGTTTAGCAATCTAAAAAATGTCCATTAGGTCAAGGTAGCTGACAACGCTATTTCAATCTACTGGGTCCTTATTGGATTTTTTTGTTTGTTTGTTTGTTTGTTTGGTTGGTTTGGTTTGGTCTCTAGTTCTGTTTATTACTGAGGAAGGGATGTTAAAATCCTCCAGCTCTTTGCAGATTTGTTTATTTCTCCATGCAGTTCTGTCAGATTTTGCTACATGCCTTTTGAAGCTGTGCTATTAGATGCATATACATCTAAGATTATTATGTGTTCTTGATCAGTTGACCTAGTTTACCATTGCAAAATGCCCCCTCTTTACCTCTGGTAATATTCTTTGTCCCGAAGTCTACTTTATTTTATATTAACATAACTGTTTTCATGTTCTTTCTAAGTTTTTTTACATCACTTTAATATAAAAATTGACAAATATTGAGCAAAGCTGAATGAATTTTGCAGTGAACACCCATACCATTAATATTTTACTATACTTGCTTTATCCCACGTCAATCCATCTATCCATCCTTATCCATCCATCAATCCATCTTATTGTCGATGCATTTCAAAGTAAATTGCAGACAATAGTACTCTTACCCCTAAATGCTACAGCATGCCTATCATTACCTAGGCTTCAAAATGTGTTTGCATCTTTTCTTTTTATGTAAAAGTTACATACAATGAAATACACAAATCTTAAATGTATACTTGCTGAGTTCTGACAAATATATACTCCTATGTAACCCAAAGCCATCTTAAGGTATAAAACATTGTCATCACCTCAGAAAGTTTCCTTCTGCTCCTTCCCAGTCAATTCCTGCCTCCACCCAAAGGAAACCACTGTTTTGATTTCTCTCCATCATAGTTCAGTTTTTCCCATTCTAGAACTTTATATAAAGGGAATGATATAATATATAGGCTTTGGGAGTCTGGGCTTCTTTCACTTAGCACAATGCTTTTGATATTTATCCACATTGTATCATATATCAGTAGGTTATTGCTTTTTATGGTGAATATTTATTCCACTGTATAGATGCATCACAGTTATTTATCAGTCCTTGTATCAATGGACACCTGGGACATTTCCAATTTTTTTTTTTACTATGAATAAAGTTCCCGTGAACATTCTTGTGCAATTCTTGTGGACACATATTTCCAATTTTCTCGAGAAACTGTCCTCTTTTTGACCTTGGGGTAAAAACTTGTGTCTTCAGGGCCCACAAGGAGCACCCGGATCTCCAGGAGCTGTAGGACCCATGGGACCACCAGGATTGCAAGTAAGACCAACCTAAATCTACCCATGTGATCACAGTATTCACAGGGATGCTTCCCCGCCAAGGCCATGGATTAAATAGAAGCCTATATAGGCTCTCCTAGTGGAAATTCTCCAGCCTATATAGGCTCTCCTCCTCCTTCCATTCTTGGAGGATTAATGTGAAGCATGCTTCTGTAAGGAGCTATTTGTTGTCTCTATCAGGGTCTTTCTGCCTATCCACTGTGTGCTTCCAAAGCCTCCTACTCTAGCTGAACCTGAAGTACGGCCCAGGGGCGTAACTGGCACATCTGTTGCCCGTTTCCACTCCCCTCACTCATGACAGACCTTGCCAATTAATCACATGATCACCACCATCACTCACCCTGGTCACAAAAGAAGCTTCAAAATCCTTCTCCACACTGCAGCTTGGACAGTGCTACCTACTTACCTGTCTTTCTGATACCAAACCTGTTTGCCCTCACTGGTATAGAAAAAGCATATAGCCAGTTATCCATGTGGTTCTGGGAAAGGCCCATCCCCAGATTGTTCTTTCTCCCCGGTGCATGAAATCTCACCACTGATTACTTTGGTTTAGCTTCACCAAAAGCCATTATTTTTAAATTTCTGGCCATTTGGGAAGAATGATGCATGAGTCTTTACCACCTTAGCATAAATGTGATTATCAGGCCAATTTGGGAGATTTCAAAGGAGATTAAAAAACGAAAGAACCATGGGAGAAGGAGCTAGAATCTGCTACACTAAAGCCAGAATATACTGTGAGGAGCAGGGGCACCTGGGTGGCTCAGTCGGTTAAGCCTCCAACTTCGGCTCAGGCCATGATCTCGCAGCTTGTGAGTTCAAGCCCTGCACCAGGCTCTGTGCTGACAGCTTAGAGCCCGGACCCTCCTTCAAATTCTGTTTCCACCTCTGTCTGCACCACCCCTGGTTGCACATTCTCTTTCTCTCTCTCTAATATAAATAAACATAAAAAAAAAAGAATATACTGTGGGGGCCTCATCTCTAGTGACTCTCAACATGCTCACACTCTTTTTGCCTGAAACTAACAAGTGCTCTTTCCTTCCATTTTTTAATATAGGGTCCTCCAGGCCCTCCCGGTTTCCCTGGTCCTGATGTAAGTATACTTTGTCTTGGGGCATTTGGCCTCCTACCACTAAGTACTCTAGTTTCCCCAGAGATATTCTGGTTTGGTTAAACACACTTTCTGGTAAAAAAGAATGCATTCCAATTTAAGTTCCTAGAGCTTGTTTAGTAATTGATTTTGTTTTTCCTCCCTGCAACCCTGTGCCCCAGGGGAATATGGGGTTAGGTTTCCAAGGAGAGAAAGGAGTCAAGGTAAATAGATTTTGGAAAATACAATGTGCATTCCATATGCTCCAAGAAACATCTCTGGCTGCACACATGTGCCTGCTTGTGTTTTAAGGGGATTTGGACCTTTGCCTTGGGAAATGAGCATTTCCCACTCCACGTGGATCCTCTGGTGGGATCTGTGGAGGGCTGCATGTGCACATGACACACATAGGTTCCTGTGGTCTTTTTCCTTCAAAATATTGTAGTCTTCCTGCTTCCTACTTGTGAAGTGTGTATATCTTACAAACATACTCTCTTGAAATAGATTCCATCTTCCTTCCACCTGGGTATTTCCCTGGTATTTTGTATATTGTCTCACCTTCTCTTTCCTTTCCTTTGCTTCCCCTCTTCCCTCCATCCTTCCTCTTCCTCTTCCTTCTCCTCCTGTCTGCCTTTCTATCCCCTCTGTCTCTCCTCCTTAACCTCTCTTTCACCACTCTCTTCTATCCCCCTTCCCTTATTCTCCTGTTTCCTTCTGCACAAACTGGACAGTGATTTGGGAGCCTCAAGGGAGACTGGGAGCTTGTCCTCTCCACCCTTCATGGCTGCCTCTTGTAGATTGCACTGCCTTCAAGGAGCAAATCCAGCCTCCAGTGTTCCAACACAGACTGCCTCTGCTTGTGCTGTTGGCAAGGACTAGACCAGTTATAGTCCAATCACCATTGCCGAGAGGTGGCCATTCACCTGGCTCAAAACCCTTTCTTGCTCTCTTCTAAACACCCTTTGATGCATGACCATGGCAACCATGAACTTGTGGTTTCCTTTCATTCATCTTGCTTCTTCCCTCTGCAGTGCTGGTACAAAATGCATTTGTTCAGGCTTATACTTCTTCCCACCCCTTGGCACTGATAGTTTTGTTGCCTCACTGATGCAAGGCTGAGGGTAAAGAGGCCAAAGTAATGGAGAGTTTATTTGTGAATTACAACCAGAGGACAAACCTAGCCTCTGAAGTGGTTTGTGTGGTTTCTGCTTTGCTTAACATCCCCTTTGATCTTACAGGGGGATGTTGGCCTCCCAGGCCCTGCGGGACCCCCACCATCTACTGGAGAACTGGAATTTATGGGATTTCCCAAAGGGAAGAAAGGATCCAAGGTAGTGAATATTTAGGCCCAGGAAATGTTAATAATCCTTTTCCTATTAATACCAAAGTTCAACTCTAGTAACGAGACTATATTGGAAAGATATTCTGGGTAATGCTTTTTTGTTTGGAAGTGAGGGTAAAGCCTTCTTTGTTTTGTCCCTTACAAAAAGCTCTGTAAAATGTCTGTGTGTTGGTGTGTGGCTATGAGTGGGCCTGGGCTCCTGAGTATTTAAGTCCTATTTTCTATGTTTCGCTTTTTCAAATTCAATTATCAAGATGCTGAATAACTTAAAACAAACATTAAATAATTGGGTTTTTTTGTCCTAACTCCCAACCCTCTCAATACTTATGTTGTCCCCAAAGCACTATGACAGAACACATAGGGTATAAATGGTTGCTTTTAAGTTATCTTTTTAAAGAAGTTATTTGCCCTCAAAACCTGACCTTACAAATAGAATATACTGTCACCAAGAGGCAGTAGATGCCTTAATTCACCTGATCTGAACTACCAAGGCTAAAGCTGTTAGACCTGTTTAGCTGAGATATGTTATAATCTCTATTTCGATGTGAGTGGGTGTGTATTTGAATGCCTATATGCTGTTAAGGTATGCAGGTATCTTTCAGTAACCTGCATTTCCTTCCTTCCTTCCTTCCTGGGGTTCCCTTAAGTTTTGTGACTCTGTTCCTGTGGTCAAGGGGCCCAGTGAGGGGAAGGTGCTTACTTCCATGTCTTTAATTTTGTCTTTGAGAAAGCAACAGCTCCAGGCCCTCTTCAGGTTTACAGAAAGTAATAATTAATTTGGGAACACTTTGGGAATATATGAAAGATCACCTGCCTCCTTGATCATTCCCAAACCTTAGGGAGCCCTTTCATGGCACAAATAAGTAAACTAGCACATCAGGGAAAGACATATTAGAGTGTTATGGGTCCCTATCCAAACTGTAGTTGTTACTTTTTTCTCCAAACCATTGATTTCTTTGCAACCTATAATTTGTAACAGGAAATCACACTGAACAGCTCTTCCACTAGGAAGATCACAGATGACTGTCTTCTGTCTCCCAATTAGCCTCAACATTTGAGATTCTGTTTTAGACAGTTTCCATTCCCTGCCGTAGGCCTTGGTCCTTCCCACACCACAAGGGCTCCCTAAGCTGATATCCTGCCGCAGTTATTAGTTAGGAATCCTGGGGAATTTACACCACCTGATACCCCATTGGTTCCCCACTGCTCAGCCCATGCAGCTCAAGGGAGCCATGTCCTTTGCGTTCACTGTTTCCTGCTGTTACTCACTAATCTTTGGTTGATTTTTCAGGGTGAACCAGGGCTTCCGGGTTTACCAGGAATAAGTGGCCCTCCAGGTCTCCCGGTAAGTCTCCCTGTTTGGTCAACATGCATTTAAGGACCTGATTGGACAAGAACTATAGCAATAGAAGGCTAACAGGAAGACCTCTTCCTGTGGTTATTGTAGACAATTCTATCATCTTCATTATTAGAAGGCATTTAAGGAAATATTCTTGTTTCTCAAAACTATGGAGACATTAGCATGGTTCTTCATGAAGCCATAGATCTTAACGGTTATTAGCCTAAGCTCTAGAATTAAAACAGACCTAGGCTTGACTTATGGTCTCACTAATTTCTACCTTTGTGAACTTGGACAATTTTCTTAACTTATCTGAGTTCTAGTTTCCCTCAAAAAACAGGGGGGGGGGGGATGATAATGGTGTGGTTATAAGGATTATGTGAGAAAAGGACTTAGTACCTGCCTGGCATATATCAATTGTTCAGTAAATGGTAGTTAATCTTAGTAGCCCTATCTTCACTCCACTATCTGCCTTGTACCTTAGAGTCTTTCACTCAACTTATACCTTTTGAGAGGCCCTATGTTCCAGGCATTCTGCTAGACAACAGTAAATAACAGTCAAATAAGTAAAAATCCTTGTCCTTGAGGAGAGTACATTCTAATGGGGGAGTGAGGGAGGATACAGACACTAAACAAGTAAACAAATGTATTAAGGACAAGTTCATATAGTAGCAAGTGATACATAGAAAATAAAAAAGGGTAAAGTGATAGAATGTGGATTGAGAAAGGAGTGGGCTACTTTGGGCAGAGTGGTCACAAAGGGCCTTTCTGAGGAAGTGAACATTATGGAGAAGTGAGTCACATGAAGATCAGCAAGAGTGTTTTTGGTAAGTGCCAAGACCCTGAGGTTGGCAAAACTTTACTGCTTGTGAGGAACAGCAAGAAAGTGAGTATGTGGAACAGAGTCAGCAAAGGCAAGAACCAGGGAGATAGGCAAGAGCCAGACCCTTTGTAGGTTGAATGTGGCTTTTGTGTTAAATGTAATAGGAAGCCATCAGAAGGCTCTGACTTACATTTAAAATTTTTTTTTCAATGTTTATTTATTTTTGAGACAGAGAGAGACAGAGTATGAACAGGGGAGGGGCAGAGAGAGAGGGAGACACAGAATCCGAAACAGGCTCCAGGCCCTGAGCGGTCAGCACAGAGCCTGACGTGGGGCTCGAACTCACGGACCGCGAGATCATGACCTGAGCCAAAGTTGGACGGTTAACTGACTGAGCCACCCAGGTGCCCCAGTAGCTCACATATTTCTATTGGATAGCACAAATACAAAATACTTTGCAAGTGGGTTGGGAAACAAGGTTTGTACTTTCCTTTGTGAGCATTGTACATAGACTCTAATCACCTCACATCATCCCCAAGAGGTAAGCAAGGTGAGATGGGCTTATCTCCCTGTAATGAAAAGGAAACCATGGCTTGAATGGATGAAGACGCATGTCCAGAGTCACACAGCAAGTCATTAGCAGAGTTAAGACTGGAATCCAAGTTTCTCAAAAGCTAGCCAATTCATACTGCCTTTATCATACTGCTCCCTACAGTCTAGTTCGTATTTCTCATGGTGGTGGTGGATTTTATGATATCTGGTGTTATTGGGTTCTCTGGCTCATGCTCCCTCCCTCCAATTCCCTCCCATTCCTGTTGTGCCTCAGAGGACTGCCTCTACTACAGTTTCACCTCATTCCCTTTTGTTCCGTAAAAGAAAGGGAGACTGACTGACAAGAATGCACAGTGATAAACTGCAATACCATTTCAATCTCAGCATTTCTGGGGTTTCACTGTGTAGACTGCAAAATAGAAACCCCAGTTGACTGTAAAGACATCCAAGCTGGAAAATACCTCCCTTCATGTGGCACAGAATATTTTCAGAGAGTGGAAGTCAAGAACCCAGAGTTCTCAGCCCACTTTGGCATGGATTTGATGTAAGACCCTGGGCAAATCATTCTTTCTTCTCCTAATATCTCTGTCTGCCTAATGGGAACATTCACAGGCACCTTATGTGCCTTCTGACAGAATGGTTGTAAGAAGAAAGATGGTAACATGTTTGAGATGCTCTAGGCTTTCCAGAGGAAACACACTTCTCAAACCCAAAGCCTGCACATCAGCTTTCAATTATCTACAGTCACTGAGAAACATGGCAGCACTGAGGATGCAAATCTCTAGGGAATTCAAAAATGTTTTCTTTAAGCATTTGTTTCCTTTCCATCCAAACCCAAATCTTTGCAAGAGCTGCTGACAAATGGCCAACCTGACAAATGTATGTGTCACCTTCTTTGTCTTGTCCCCTCTGGCAGGATCAAACATCCCTGATTTTCTGGCTCGGCCCCATCTTCACACATTTTACCATGTTGTCCCCAGCAGTTGTGGGCACAGGTACTCTCATGGAGAGCATCAGAGAGAATCTTATATCTGTGTGCCCTGTGTCCAGGGGACCAGCAAACACAGGGTAAGGCAGAATGGAAGAGATAAGCGGGGGGTGGAGGGGAAGAAAAGAGGAAACTGTCAAATCCTGAGGAACCTATTGAGTAGATCTGAGGCAACTATTGTGCACGTGGGGTGCTCCTTCAACTGAGCACCAGGCTTTCCAGGCCCTTCAGGTAGGTCCTTTGGAGGAGGGGTCCCAGCTTGACAGACCTAAGCTGGGCCCTGGGCCCTGGTGCCCTGAGAGCCATAGCAGCCCTGAGACCTGCGCAGGGTTTAGAAGGACATTTGACATTCCCGACCCCTCATGTTTCCAATCTCAAGTGACCCTTGCAGTGCTGAGCAGAATGGATTTCTGTAGTTTGGCTTCCAAAATGTTACCACAGATCATTCCCCACCCCTCCCCCACGGCCTCACTCCCCCTCAACTATGTGCTTCAGCCTCCCCCCTGCCTTTCCCAGTTAGAGAAGCTGCCCTGGTTGTGGAGGTGGGTCTAGCCATGTCCACCACTTTGGCTGGGACCGAGGGGAGCCTGCTTGGTCTTGGGGGGAGAAGCTCGAGAGGAGGATGACTATGCGGTGGCCTGCCTCTCTGATGAGCCTGCCTCTGAGGGCCTGTGGCCAAAATGGCCTTCACTGGGCCTCGGGGCTGACACCCCCTGCATCTGGCCTAGTGTTTGAAGCTTGCCTTTTTCTTGCACCGCCCTCCTCTCCCCTGCCTCAGTGACTACATCAACCCCCCTTACTGCAGGCCACGTGACTGATATTGAGTTTTTGCAGAGCCACTAACAACCTTGAACCAAAAATGAACAGCTAAGCCAGTGCTCTAGTGAGGTTTTCCTGGACATGGGTAAGAAGAGGTATGGGAGCAGTGGATGCAGGACAGCTTATGACAAGGACTGACTATGACAGGGTTGGGGCCCAGGACATCTTTCTAGAACAGCTTGTTCAGCAGGGCTCTGTATGGTACCTCCTGTACTGGGAGACAAGCTGAGCCTACATCCCAATATCTTGCCAAGTCATGTATGTTTTATTGGCTTTAACCACCACCACCCCCGCCACACACACACACACACACACACACACACACACACACACACAAGTAAGTTTCTTTGATTTTGTCCTTTTTAAACTTTTTGGGTATTTATTTTTGTTCACATGGTAGCACAAGCTCTCTGAGAAAGCAAGAGTCCTGATACACTTTCTGCTTTCTGAAGAAGGAGGACAAAGTCCCATTGTCTTTCCAACTACAGGCAAGATAGGTGGAGAATGTGAGACAGTTCCTGGACAGTTCTAGGACATGCTTCACTTTTTGCCACAGTTTTGGTCTCCGGGTCATTCTTCTTAATTCAACAAGTGTGTATGTAACCACCTTGTATGTGTTCAGCCTGCAGAGTAACATGTCTTGGAGGAGATGGAAGTGAGTGTGATATAGACCTCCTGCTTACAAACTTTCATACATTTAAGTCATCTCAGTGCTGTAAGAGTCTGGGGCAGTGTGGGCTGCTATAGCTTCCATGGCCAGACCAGGGAAAGCTGCATGATGTTTGGCTTCAGAGACCCATAGACAGATTCCACCAGGTGGCAGCATGCCTTGGTTTCCCATTTGAGATGCAGAACAGATTTCAAGTAAGTTTGAGTTCATTTGACACATAGGCCTTTCAAATAGAAATCCTATTCAGCATGAGGTCTGAGCCATTTGACACACAACTATTGATGTAGAAAAAAGAAAGGCAAGAAGGAACCAAAGCTTGCTTTGAACTAGACCCTTCACAGATGCACACTCGACCCCACAATAAAAAAGACACACACACACACACACACACACACACACACACACACAAAACACATTAAAAAACAAAACAAACACAACTTGGGCCTACAAAGCTAAGGTTTATTCAGCCAGATTTCAGTACCGATGGGAGTGCTCTGAGTATGTAAGAGGAAGGAAAAACTCTAAGTGGGATTAGAGCAGAGCCTGCATAACCAGCTGAGCCAGGTCACATCAAGAGGACAACAGGAGACATGCCACAACATTTACCATCTTTTACAAGCTTACATTTGAGAAAGAATCACTGCTTCCTTTACTCTTACAATAGGCATGAATGTTGTTTGCCAAAATCTATGCTCCAGAAAGTCCAATTTTAAACAGTAACAACAAAATGGCCTTGATGAGGTTTGCCGTGAAAGACTCTATCCACTTTAATAATGAACTTTTCTGTATCTCAAGGGCCCAGAATATGCTTGCCTTGGACCCAGAGGGAAGGAAGCTTTTCTCACTCAGTCTGCTCTTTGGATTTCTGCTTGTCCCCAAGTCAGGTCTATGACTGAAAGTCTTCACAGTCTTTGAGCAGGGCAAGAGGGATTGAAGACCATCTCATAGTGCCCTTTAGAGTACTGCTAGGGTCTGCAGGGTTCTAGACCACACCTAGAAAGAAATAATCCTTCCCACTGAAGAGAATGACACAGTCATCATGTTTCCAGAGGGCAAAAGCTCTTCCCTCTAGTATCGACCCCCAACAATTAGCAAAATTCTCCATCTGTGGGTCAAAGAAATGAGTTCCTAGGTGATGGAAGATAGCCTATTCTCATGGAAAGGGCCCTGGAATGGAAATTTGAAGACCTGGCCATCTCATTGATTCTGTAACCCATATGATATGCTTAACCCTTCTCAATGTTAGTATTACCATCTGTAAAACCAATGAGGTTAGATATTTAATCATTTCTATGCTGTCAGTCCATGTTTCTATAAATACATGCTATAAATACTAGTGTTCAGGGGAACTTGATATTACTTCTAAAACCAAGAGGGAAACTTGAATCAGTGGTCCAAATTATATTCAGGACCCATGTGTTTCTCAGGCAGTGACAAGAGACTCATCATGGTGAGCCTCCCCAGTAGGTCAGTGGCACTGATTTAAAGTTACTTCCCTGCTTTGGATGGAGACAGGAGACCTATGAAGAAATGGATGTTATAACTTGTGGTTTCTTTTTTCCTTTAGGGATTTGGAACTGCTGGAGAAAAGGGTGAAAAGGGAATCCCTGGTTTGCCAGGACCTAGGGTATGAACCTGGAATGTTGCTTGCCTAAGTCTGTCATGTCACCCAGTCCATATTTTTTTGTCCTGTTTGCATCTTTATGTTATGTAACCTGATGGCCACCAAAGCTTCTCTTGTTTCTCTTCCTTAGCCCTCTGTCTCTATGATCTCCTCCTTTTCACTTTGCCCCATTTCCTTGACTTAGTGGCTCCTTTGAATAAGGAATGGCTCCTCAGCCTACTTACTCTCTTTGTTGTCGTACATAATTATCTTCTGGGCTAAAAATGGTGTGAGTGTTGTCTTGTTTTAATTACATTTTATCCTGAGGGAATGTGGGCAAGAGTGTGGGTGTTGCAGGAATGGAAGAAAGAGGGCCAAGTACAGTCTTTATAGGACAGAAACAAGCCTGGGATGTTCTAGAACATAGTGATGTTTGCAATCAACAATTTCTGATAATAAGCTCAATTCAAGTGAAGAAATAATTGTTAGCCTCAGTGATTTTAAGTGTTTCAGTCACTTAGATGTTGGGCTGTAAGCAATTGGCCAACATTTAGCCCTAAAGAAGTCACATTTTAGAAAATTATGATTTTAGTGTGATCATAAAACTTGTTAAGAGTATTTTGAGTATTCAGCAATGTTCACCCATTATCCCACCATTTCTTCCTCTACTTTACTCTCTTGTCTTGAAAAACACATAATCACCAACCAAGAATGCATTTGGGGTGAGAGACAAGAGGCCCTCCCACAATCTATTTAAAAAGTCTCATGACTTGGAACTAATGCACACTAAGTATAATACCACCCATCCCTTCTACCAAATTCCACCTAGTACTTAAACTGTTTCCATTTGTTTAGGTCTTTAAAAATGCTCTCTGTGGTTATTCAGCCTGATGGATTAGTGCTTAGAAGAAAAGTCATTAAGCCAGGTCTAGGAACATTCTCTTACCTGATTTTAGGATAGGCTAAATCCTGAACTCAGTTGGATAGCTTTGTCATGTAAGTCTATTGGCTTTTTCTAGGGTGGGCTATTAATCTTTCTAAGGTGCCTCCATTCTCTTTACAGGGTCCCATGGGTTTAGAAGGACTCCGAGGGCCCCCAGGGAGTCAGGTATTTTGGTTAATATTAAAAGCCCACATGTAAAGTCATAATTAAAAGGCCCTCTTGCTTTACTTAATGTGGCCATCAGTCCAAAGGGAATCACTGCTTATAATACAAAGTATCTACCTCTCTTTGATTAGTATAATCTCAGCCACTTTCTTCTTTTATCTTGACCCAAGAAGCGGAGTCTCCAGTGTTACCAATCCAGTGCTGTGCCATGGTCATACTTATTTATTACGTTATCAGGGTCTAGCAAGGCCAGCCTGCTTGTATTCATCTCTAGCCGGTGGCCCTTATACCTCCTAAGATGCAAGGTGGCTACCTTGTCCATATTGCCTTCTGGAACCTTTTACACCCTCCAGAGTCAGGTAGACTCCTGGAATACTCTGGCATGCCAGCCAACGTCCCTGTGCCATTTTCCCTGGCCTCGTCCAAAGACCAGTCCCCCGTATGCTCTTAGACATTTGACTTAGTTGTAACTATGTTTCTGTCGCAGGGCAAGAAAGGGTCTTCAGGTTTCCCTGGGTTTAACGGATTTCCAGGAATTAAGGTAATGTTGTTGGAAAGTGAAAATCCTGGATTGGGGAGGTGGAAGAGTGAAAAATTTCCATAAATGCTGTTTAGTCCATTTGGCTGCTATAAGAAAATATCACAGACTGGGTGACTTATAAACAACAGAAAATTATTTCTCACAGTTTTGAGAAGCCTGAGATCATGGTGCCAGAACAGTTGGGTGAGGGTCCTCTTCCATGTCACTGACTTCTCACTGTGTCCTCACTTGGTGGAAGGGGCAAGCTAGCTTTCTTGGCCTTTTCTTATAAGGGCATTAGTCCTCTTAAGGGCATTAGCTCCACCCTTATGGCCTGATCACTTCCCAAAGATGCCACATCCTAATACCATCACCTTGGGCATTAAGTTTTCAAAATGAATTGAGGGCGGGGCAGGGGGAAGGGGGACACAAACTCTTGGACCTTAACAAATGCCTACAGATGAGATGAAGTATTTTTTAACATTTTAAAGGTTACTCTTTTCATATGCACTTCAGTGCGTGAACTACTTTTAACACACAAAGCCATTGAGCATTCCTTAGATTCCACTTGATCAATGGCAGACTAAAAGGCCGGAGGCTGTGAAAGCAAATCCATCTCTACAAGGAAGAATATTCTACTACTGACATGGTTTAGAATTGCCAAATTTGGGGGGGAGGGTATTGTTATTAAATTCTCTACAGACCATGCATCCCCTCAATGCCTGTACCTAGGACAGGCAGCTCCCACCACCATACCTGGATATGCCATTGTATCTGATTCTGATACCCGAGTCCCCCTTTTGGGGACTGAGTCACCCTTTTGGAAAGTCCTTTGACTTCCTCTGCCTGATATCATCCACTAACAAGGCCAGTGATGGTAGCAGAGTCCTAGGCCTGCTAAGTGTGGGGAAAATTTTGCAACTGCTCCTTCCTTTGCACCTCTTTGGTGCAGCAATGTTGTCTATTCTTGTGACATGTTCCTCGGGTCCAGAAGCAGATTATCCTTGAGTCAGGTTGCAAAATAAAATTGAGATCCCTTGTTTTTGACAGGTTTGCAATTGAGTGTAAGACCTCTGACCTGCCTTATGTTGCCTTCATCTGAAATTTATTGAGCTCTGGAATTAACCTATGGACTAGTTGGCCCTGGGAATCAGGGGTTGCAGTAGGAGAAACCTTTAATTTTCCTGAAGAGTGGTTTTGAGGGCACATAGATCTTGAGTGATGAGGTCACAGAAATATTTGCATTTAACGCATTGAATCTTTACAGGGCGAAAAGGGTGGCATTGGCTTGCCAGGCCCAGATGCTTACATCGATACGGATGGTGCTGTGATCTCAGGTGCAACTTTTCATTGATTTGAGTGAAAAAGAAAGGACCAGGACTTAAATTCTATATTCCCTGCGATTGTGAAAAGGGTACTTTGTCAGCCACTGGATTGCTGCTAAACCCAACACCCTCAAGGGCCCCTCATGAGTCCTGTACTTAGAAAATTGAACTCCAATGTCTTTGGGCAAAGAAGCCAAGCCCTATGCTTCATGTTGGTGTTGGGTCCACTAAGACTAGGATTTGGGTCAGACTGGGCCTGAACTTGCTGAAAATTGTTCTCGTAAAGATGCTTAGGGAAGGATTGGTATCCTCCGCAGCCAGGCTGACCAGCCTCATACCATGAGACACTTGGTGTCTCATCTACATGATCCCATTCATGCTTGGGTTTGACGATTTCATAGGAGGTGAAGTATCCAACTGTCTCCATTGCCTTCTCCAAACATCCATATGCCCAGTATCTCTAACTACTCCTTGCTTGAGCAAAGGCTTCTACTATTGTACCTCTTCTACCTGAGTGTCCTAAATTATTTCTCCTCTCTCATCCTCTCTGGCCCATGCCCTAACCAGTAAATTCATTGAAGCCAAGGTGTTAATGATCAACAGTGGCTTCTTATGTTCCACTTCCAGGGAACCTATGTGTATAATATGAATGGTAGACTTCAACACCGTAACACAAATAGTAGACATTTGATGCATGACAGCAGGTTGGTAGTAGTAGAAAAACGTTCCTAGTACTTACCAGATCTTACCATGGAAGGTAAACCCTGGCCAGACTGGTTCTGGACATTAATGGAGCCTTAGCTCAAGTGGGCCCATTATCACGTGAGGCCATTAGCATCTGAGAGATCTATGAAGTACAAGAAAGGCATGTCCCCCATGAGGACATCTCCTTGCAACTCCTCTTAGACATTTTGTGGCATTAGTGGGCCTTCTCTGGGTTTGCTTATGGCTTTTTTCTTTCATCACAATGCCAGGTTACCCTGGAGACCCCGGTGTGCCAGGCCTCCCAGGACTTAAAGGAGATGAAGGCATTCAGGGCCTGCCTGGCCCTTCCGGCCTCCCTGGCTTGCCAGCTTTACCAGGTGAAGCAAACTAATCCACCCCCTGCACAGATCTGTCCTCTATCCATTCTGGTCTGGGTATGTACCTAGCCAAAGTCAAAGGAAAGGTAAATGGTAGTCACTAAGCTCCCTACCACTGTCCCAAAGCTAATGTATATGAAGATAGGACCTGGGTGAGCAGCTTTCCTTTGGCCTGAATAATGTAGCATTGCTAAACAGGCAACTCTACTGAGGTTTGTGGTAACCAGAGGGGGCCAGTGTTGGCCTGCTAGAACCCTGTCACCCTTCTGTGGATGTGCCATCCCAGCTGATGCTTGCCAGAAAGGGCCAACAAAAGCCCAGAGGAGAGTTTGTACCCAGATCCTCACTCTGTGCTTAACTGAGGCACTAAATGGCCCAGGATCCTATGGATGACCCCCTTGAAACAATTGGAGGAGCATACCTGTCTATCATTCTATAGTAGTAAATAGAGAAAGGGCATGCCAGATTCTGAGAGGCCATGGTGACCCAAATACAAAGCTTCAGACATTGCTTTTAAAGGCATCAGTTTCTAAGTTCCTTGGAGATGGGCATCTGTAAGGATACCTGTGCTTTTATTTTTATTTTTTATTTTTTTAATTTTTTTTTAATGTTTATTTTTGAGACAGAGAGAGACAGAGCATGAACGGGGGAGGGTCAGAGAGAGAGGGAGACACAGAATCTGAAGCAGGCTCCAGGCTCTGAGCTGTCAGCACAGAGCCCAATGCGGGGCTCGAACTCACGGACTGTGAGATCATGACCTGAGCCGAAGTCAGACGCTTAACCGACTGAGCCACCCAGGCGCCCCAGGATACCTGTGCTTTTAAAGCAGCCACTGGAGGAAGTACAGATGATCCCACTACCAAGGTTGAACAATCACAAAGTACGAGGCTGGAGACCAGGTTTCCCTCTCAGGTTTGCCACTAAAAAGCTTTGCACCCTTGACCATGTTTCCTCATGACTTTGGGTCTCAACTTACTGAGGAGTTAGGCTAGATGATTCCTAATGACCCCTCTAACTCTGATGCAAGAGAAGGGCAAATGCTTTTCCAAATTCTTCCCTTGGAGTTAGTTTCCAATGTATGCCACTGATTGCAATGCTCCTGAAGAGTAGGGTGACATGAGCAGCATTATTGTGTGGGCTTATTCTTCCAGGTGTCCCAGGTGCCCTAGGGCACCAAGGAGTTCCAGGTCTCAAGGGGGACAAAGGAAACCCAGGCCGCACCACAGTTGGGGCAGCTGGCCCCCCTGGCAGAGGCGGTTTGCCAGGCTTACCAGGCCTAGCAGGCCCACCCGGTAAGTCATTCATTTTTCTCTTTGGTGTTGAGACTCAGGTGTGACCCAGATAGCAGAACACTCATGATTTTTGAGGGAGAGAGCATTTCACAGGAGAAATAGCCAGGATACACGATGACTGGCAGAGGGGCAGTGACAAAGGCCTTGTCCTCTCTGAGTCAGAGCCTTCTTCTACAGGTAAACAACCACATCACTCAGAGTGCTCATCAAGGAAAAAGCAAGCTAAGGCCATCTCAATAACCAAACACTAATTCCTTCCAATTTCTGTACTCATTTCATTCCACCCTCCACTGTTCTCAGCCCCTTGGCCTCTGGTCTTGCAGCTCATGATGAAGCAATATTGGCTCCTTCAAGCTCCAGTGGGGTGGGCTGAGAGCCTGAGAAATGGAAAGCCAAGCCTGGATCCTCAAGATGGTTGCTAAAAGCCTCTACAAGGCTTATTTTCCCTAAATCTCCTACCTGAGTATGGAATTCTAGATTCTAAGAGAAAGGCTAGAGATATGCCCAGCATGCTTGTTTGTAATCTAAACCCCATGACTTCTGCAGCTTGCACCCATTCCCTCAAACTTTCTGGGGTAGACATTGGGCCTGTTAGCTTACTGAAGCTATCTGGGTCATTCCTGTACCCTCAGTGTCTAGTCCAGTGCCTGGACCATAGTAGACCTTCTGTAAGCAGTAGTAGAATGAATAGAGTCAATAAGGGATAAGACTTGCTGTAGACTTTGGGTCCCTGTGTCTGCTTTGGTTGTTTAGCCTCAAGGATACTTAGTCCTTAGTGACTGAGCTGCTGTGCTGAGTCATGTAAGTCTAGGCTCGTGTGAGATGCCAATCCTTCATGCTTCCTTTGTCCTGAAGGTCGAACATTTGAGACTGGAACACTACAGAACACAGAGCCAGGGTTCCCTGGTCTCCGAGGAGAACGAGGTCCAAAAGGAAACCCAGGCCTCAAAGGAATAAAAGGTAATTTTGTCCCCTTGGGTTTCTTTGTTCCCCACACTCCTTGCAGAAAGCTTTCCGGGGAATGAGCAAACTAACGGCCTTGGGAATGTGAACAAAAGCAATTTGCGATCTTGATCGGGGATTTGATTTTAAGATTGTTGGAAGGGCTATGTTTAGGGCTCTGAGACTGAGGCTGGAAGTTGAGGTCACATAGAACAAAGTGGCTTGCAGGCTGCTCGTCCTATTGTGTCCACCTGCAGAAGCTGTTGCCATTAACCCTGGTTGTTAACCAGTACATGCGGCAACATCAGCTTGCAAGGCCAAGGCTGGATGCCACTTATCATTACCTTCAGTCTGAAGGATAGGACTCTGAACAGGTCAAGAGTTGGCACTCTGAAACAGCCAACTGGCTCCAGAAAAATAACTGCATCTCCCTCCCCACCCCCCGATGTTGAAGGGCTAACTGATTACCCCAGCCTTTGGCCACACTGCTCTGTCCATCTTCTTGCTGTCTTTGGGTCATTCCTCTGTTTCATACTCTAGAGATGCAGATGCTTAAAGCTCAAATAAATCAATTCATTTTAGTTGCAGTCCAGGCCTAAGTGGAGGAAGAGGTGAAACTCTGGGCTCCAGAGAGGTTTGGGGATGGCCTAGGGGGTTCAAGTTATCTGAGATCTTTTCCCTTCTCTCGCAGAGTTAACAGCTCTTCTCAGCCTCAAGCAGAGAGGTCCTAACTTACTCTTCCCCTTTCTTATTACTGAATCATAAAATGTCACTACTTAAATATAGGAGCTAGTTGAGAAGTTTTTAAAAGTTCCATCTCTGTTGTTCAGATGCAAGGAGGACTATTTGGAGAGAAAGGAGATGGAATTGCAAGTTTTGACTTAGGATGTTAACCTTTGCCTTTGTGTGACTCACTACAGAGCTAGTGTACTTCCGGATACCATTCTCACTCCTGAAAAGACATAACTCTAATGCTCCCTATTCTATATTCCCATGGGACCAGAAGGTTTTCCCTAAGTCTGGAATAGTGATGGTGATTCTCAAGCTTCATTGTACATGAGAATCACCTAAGGGAGATTACTCAAAATTAGATTCTTGGTTCTGGCCTCCTGAGAGTCTGCTTTATTAGAATTGGGGTGAGGCCCAGCAAGCTGCCTTATGAACAGGCAACATAACTGACTGTGATCCATTGATCACACTTGAGAAATTCTACAGACTGTTCTTTCCGAGTTTCAGGGATTATCAATTTTCTGAAAGTAAAAAGAGGCCCTTCAGGATGTTCAGAGTCACCTACATTGGCCTAAATTCTCATTTTCCACACCATAAGCATGGAAGGTATAGGTGGCTGAGCTATAGTGTTAGTGATTCCTTGATACCACTTCAAAGGTGCTTTGCCGAAATCCCTGTCATACATTTATTGGACATTTGTCTCTGTTTACAGAACACAAGGGAAAAGACATTATGATGAAGAGAATTTTTGAGTGGCTTAGATTCCAGATCCAAGTGGTTAGCATAGGGCAGTGGTTCTTAACTCTGGCTGTACATTAATTAGACTCACTGATCACTGGGTTGTCTCCCCTGAGACTAATGAAATCAAATCACTGGTACAGATGTACTTTGATAGAGAGTAGATTTGGTTCATAAACCTAGTTCATGTGAGTTTGTTCTCTGTGGACATTCTGATTCCCTCCATGGGGTTGTTCAAGTCACAAATTACTGCTATTGTATCATCCTTTTTCTTAGAAAGATGGTCTATTTTGTTTAATGTTGTCTTTTTCTCCTCCAGGGGACTCAGGGTTTTGTGCTTGTGATGGCGGTGTCCCTAACATTGGACCACCTGGGGAGCCAGGCCTGCCTGGGTCACAAGGTCTCATTGGCCTTCCAGGCCTTAAAGGAACCAGAGGAGATCCAGGCTCTGGGGGTACACAGGGCCCATCAGGGACTCCAGTAAGTCTCACCAAACTTTGGCCCTGAGGGAACAATAGGAGCTTTCCAGTGCCCCGTACTCCTCCCCAGTCATGTTCCTAAAACACAGGAAAGACAGATGGGAATAAAACAAAGCTTCAGGGTTTTGATCTGTAATATGAAAAAGTCAGACTAGCTGATCTCCGAAGTCCCTTTCTGCTTTGACCTACCTATGTTCCCTCCCTTCCCCCCCTTCCTTAATCCCTCTCTTCCTTCCACAAAATTATTTGTATTTGCCTAACACTGCGCTGGGCCCTGAAGATGAAATTGAATTAAGACAGTGTTACCGTCCTCAAAAATTTCAAAAATTTAGAAAGGATAAGAAAATAAATGGGCAGTCGTAATCCCAGATGAGGACATTATCAAGTGCCCTGAACAGTGCCAAAATGTGCCCAAGGTTCTGCTTTAAGTCAGACCTATGCTAGGTGCCAGAGTCCTATAATGTATACATCTCCTGATTGTTCCCTTTTGTCTCTTTTGCAGGGTTTATTTGGACCTCGGGGTCCTGCAGGCCACAAAGGAGAGAAAGGGGAGCCAAGTCTCAGTTCAAGATCAAGGATGCCAGGGGAGCGGGGTGATCCTGGCCCCCAGGGGCTCCCTGGTAAAACAGGAACCCCAGGGAAGGATGGAGTACCAGGTTTACCAGGTCTGCCAGGCCTCCCAGTAAGTTGATAGTTCCTGAGTGATAAGCTCTATAAATCCTCACATCTGACTTAGTGGGGGTCCTGATGGCCACTAGACCATGAGACAGGGTAGAACATCTCCTCCCACCTCTGCTGACACTCTCTGCTCTGTGCTTTTCTTTTCTGTAAAATGGAAATCTTTTTCTCAAAATGGGTCATTGCCTTATTTGAGAAATGCTAGTACCCATTGACCATATCACTGAAAATGCTTTAGCTTCTCAGTAGCTTTCCCTTGCAGGTAATCCAGCTGCTTTCTGTGACCCAACCCCTGCCAGGGACTGTTACCCTGCTCCAGTTTCCTGCCCCCTCCCCACCACTGATCCAGAATATTTTGTATTATCAGATCATCAAGAATTGACAAACTTCATTTCCATGAACCAAATGAACTAAATCAGAGGAACTGATTGATAAACTAGAGTGACGGAGAATTTTAACAAAAAACCAAACATCGGTCACACTGGCTACCTCTTTCCTATGGTCAAACGAGTCAGGATAAATCTTTAAGTTGGGATTGCATTCTTTCTTATGTGTTCTCTAGGGTGATGGTGGACAGGGCTTCCCAGGTGAGAAGGGGTTACCAGGACTTCCTGGTGAAAAGGGCCGCAGTGGTCCAGCTGGTCCCCCAGGAAATGGACTGCCGGGATCTCCCGGACCTCGTGGGCTTCCTGGAGATCAAGGAATAAATGGATTACCAGGGAAGCAAGGCCTCCCTGGGCTTCCAGGTGAGTCATGGAATCAGATGGCCATGGACTTGAAAAACTGACCCCTTGTAGAGTATAGATATGACCCAGGTACATGAAATGTGTCATAAGAAGAGTCTTGGCTGGTTATAATCACTTCTTGCAATTTTTTAAGGTTTTTCATGAGGAAAAAAGATCATAATTGTACATAATTGTGGTACACTTATACAGAGAAATCTAGACTTCAGTTCTACTTAGTAAAAACAAAACAAAACAAAAAAGACTTCCTAACAGCAGTCTGAAAATGTAACAGCTGTCTTGGGAGGTTGTGAGCTCATAATCCCTGGAAATTTCAAGCAGATGCTGGATGGCCATTTGCTACAAGTATCATCGAAGTAATGAGTGAGAGATTGGATAGGTGTCCTCTTAAGTTATATGGTACTATCATCACCAGAGAGGAACCTTTCCTTAATTCATGAGATCTCAGATTGAGAAGAGACTCTACTTGTATCTAGTCTAATCTTTATTTCATACCTTAAACCCCTCGCATTTGTATATCTTCTTTTTCTATCAGCATTTCAGGAATTGTAGGGAGTGACAGTCCTGCTTGTAGATTGTGACGATGCTATGTTAATAACTCACCTTCTTGCATACAGCCGGAATAGCCCTCCATCCCAACTTCTGTTTCCATTAGCAGTACCATCCTTATTGTTATCTGAAGTTTGAAAACTTGAAATTCATTTCTTATTCTTCATTTGCAGTGCTTCTTATATTCTTTCCCTCCTCTTCTTGCTACTAAGTTCTCATTGTCTCACACCTAAGCTTATCAAATACCTACATGCTTTTCAGAATAAATGGACGGACAGTTGGAAGGAAGGATGAGTGGATGGATGGATGGATGGATGAGTGAGTGAATGACAAACAGCTTCCAAACAGTTTCTCATCTCCTACCTCCAGACTTTCCCCACTCAGTTCTGCTATGAACACTACTGCCAATTCACTATTTGTAAAGCACTGATATTGTCACGTCTTGCCCCTAGTCCAAAGCCACAAGCGGTTGCCTTTTTCTGGAATGCTCTTCCTCTTTTTTTCTGTGCAGTCAGATTTTATCTGTCTTTCAGGGTACACACCTACTTCTCCACTAAACCTTCTCTTGACCTCCACAACATATGCCATTGCCTCTTAAATTACACATTTTCTTCCATTAATGCTTTTAGTTTTCCCAATTGCTTTGTAAGTGTCTGGATACTAAAGAAGGCAATTCTTTTTAGCATTTCTCAATTTGCCTAGTATAGTGTAATGCTCCATAAGAGACTAATATACACTCACAGAAGAAAGGGGCTTCTCAATAACCAAGGGGCTATTTCTTAGACCTATTTCTTCTCATTCTACCTTGTCACCTTGAAGAATTACCAAAAAAGAAGATAGAAACCAGGTCTTGTCATGTCTATTGACTTTAAAATCTACTTGTATGTGTTGGCATACCAAGGATGATGGTATATGTTAAAAATTGATGATTCAAGATTCTTAAAACCAAGTTGTATTTCAGTTTACAAAACCCTGTGAAGGCTGTGAGGAATTTTATCAAACTAAAGCATTGTACCTTTGGAAGTCCTAGCTTTGCCTCCATCTCTGTTCCCGGAGATATTATTCATGGTCATTCCACTACCCCTGTGCCAATTGGGTCTTTATTCTAGGCCAACCATTTCTGTAGGCAACTGGGTTTTAAACTGAGTTATAAACTGAGTTACCTATATACTTACACTCAAATCTGGCTATTATCAACATTCTGACTGCTTGAAAACAGGCTGAGTCAACAGAAGGAGGCCCAAGGGACCATTTGTATCCTAAACTTCACTAGGCCCCAGACACAAAAAGTTCTTAGGAATATAGTGATATAGTAAGCTCTAGCCTGAGAGATACCCCATGCAGAAAATGTTCTTGTTGCAGTACCAAGACTTTCCAAAAAATTACTTCCAATAAGAGCATTAGCTTTCTTTTTCTTTCCGTGGCAACCACATATAACTCCTCAAACCTATCTTTTTTTTCCACACAATTTTAAAAAGACATAACTTGGGAGCCCCTGACATTTGCATCATGGCCATTATTGTTGCCATGAAAATCAAAGGATGCTGTTCTTTAAATGTGTTCACTCCAACCAGTGGTGGCCCAGGCTAGAGCAGCTGCATGGATAGGGATGTAGTCACTAGAAGCTTTTCAACCTAGTGGTGTGAGTCATTACAAACCTTGGACGAGCAGACAACTGGCTGTTTCCAAAGAGGCTCTGATCCAGATGGTCACAGTAATCAATCACCCTGGTTATTATTGAAACAGCATCTGTGTCCTTGATCCTGTGTGGGTGCCAGCTCTCTCCATTCGATCTGGATAGGGAATTTGATTAGTGGGCATACCCAGGCTGCAGACAAGACTTCCCTTGGGCCTCAAGGAACTTCTCTCTGGGTTTAATTTTCTTCTTTACTGGATTGGTCTAGGTGACTGTTGTTGCAGGGAGAGCATTGGTAAAGGAGGCTTAGACACAGAGGGAGGTGAGAGCTGGCTCAGTCTCGAGGTTCTCAAACACTGATGTTGCCAAAATGTCCCTTCCTTTTTGTTCACCTTTCTCTCAAACACTCATGATGGCCTGAGCACCATGCTAGAGCCTTTGGCTGGGGAGGGGTGCATGAAGGCTGACACTGACACTGTCACTCCTGATTTTTGGGAGGGGATACAGGAGTAAATGGGCATGCAGTCTCTGACAGGGACTGATTTCCTTCACCATGCATGTTGATGGCTTTGCTGATGTCTGCCTTGAGCACCTTCATTTTATGAACTTAGCTGGGGTCATAACTTGCCTTGGGAGGTAGCTGGAAGATGAACACATGTCTGATGTTTATTCACTGGACCCAGAGTAAACTGAAATGATAGAATCTTGATAAACAGAGGTGCTTTTTATTTTGACGATGAATTTGGGCATTTATGGAGGAAATCCTGACTAATTAGATTGTGTGTTATAGAACAGAACATGGATAGAGCTGATTTCTGCTTTGTTGAAGAGAAGGCTCTGAATTCACAGATAAGAAGTAGAAGACAGAGATGTAATGTGAAAGAGCCAGATACCAGGATGACTTGAAGGTCTTACCTTCTCAGCATTTTGACCCTCCACCTACATACACAAGGGTGCTGTGGTGTACAGGCCTGGTCTGAGGCAAAAGGGAAACATGCCCTTGATTTCCATCTTCCCTTTTGTCATTATTTGTCCTGTCCTGGAACATTTCTGATGCCTGACCTTGGCCCCATGCTCTAAACGTTTGTTTTTAATCTGGCTGTCACAGGCAAAGAGAATTTATGAAACTTATCTGATGATTTAGTGAGGATGGATGGTTCATGTTTGGACCAGTGCAGAGATATTTGTGTTTTACTGTTTGTTGTAAGGTTGAAAGCAATGGAACTGCAGTGTTTGATACATTGGAGTCAATGGGCTATTGAAATATTTGGGGCAGGAGAATCTTCTGCGGGATCCCTTTCGTGATACCATCTAGGGAGGCAGTTCTTCAGCCTAGTCCAAGGGACTGAGGCCCAAGCTGAACACAGGACTGGCAGTCCTCTCCCAGTGAGGCATCTCATCATAAGGTGCTTGTCCATAGGTTATAGTTCCACAGTAGGGAAATAGCCCTGAAAAATAGCGCCATCATTTCAATGTCTGGCAGGATGGAGATGGGTGTGACCACTAATGGGGCAAGATCAGGCCTATGGCTATCTCCACCTGTAGAAGTGTGGCTATGGGAACCTGAGGTCTACAAGGCAGAAAGTTGCTGCCCAGGCTACAAAGTAGCATCACTAACCTGACTAAGGTAGAAACCAGGGGCTGGTCTTGGAGGAGCTCTTCTGAATGCTCCTCCTTAAATAAGATAATAAAAAACTACTGTTTGCTGAGCAACTGCCAAGTTGCCAGACACTGTGCAGAATGCCGTTAGCATTATTTCATATAATCCTCACAAGCGCCACATGAGAAAAGTAGCTCCAGTTTTATACTTGAGGCTCAGAGAGGTTAAGTATCTTGTCCAAACAGCTGGTTAATAGCAGAACTATTATACAAGCTCAGGTCTGTCTGGCTCGGTGTCTATAGTGTATTGGTTAAGAGCCCCCACCTCTTAACCAATACACTATATTCAATTCCCCATGTTTCTTTGTGAATAGAGCAAGTGCAGAAGGTATGCCATCTGGTTGAGTAAGCAGTCTAAATCATAGGTTGTAAACATATCTTTAAGAAAGGCAATTTGTGATTTATTTTAGGTACAGGCAAAAACTATAGCAGTTTACTAGAACTGTTGGCTTTGTGGCTTAAAGCAGGCCTTGGGGGATTGTTTTAATGAATAGGCAAGACTAATTTTAATTAGCATAGCAATTATTTGTAAATGGCACTTGAGGGAGCCTACACAAATTTTTTCATCGGTATTTTATTAAACCTCCCCTCTGTGATCTTGTGTAGACTCTTTTTATTTGCATTATGAATGAGCAAGGAAGAATTTGCTAGAGGAAGGCTATGCATGCAATTTCAAAGTCTTGAACACTGAAATTGACTACTGCATCTCCCTGAGTACCAGAGTTGACATTTTCAAAGGAAGAGCTGAGGGAATGGTCATTGTTTGTCTGCCATGGCCAAGAGAGTGGCCTTCAGTGTTTGTCTGGTACAGAAATACAGCTACCTCTCACCCACAGTAATCATTAATAGACTTCTGTAGATCCCAAGTGATGTGGGTCAAAAGAACCCGATGGTTTAGGAAAAGAACCCAATAGTTTGTTTTCATTCCAAGAAAAGGGCAGACATGTGAACTTGAGGGGTCTTGACTTCAAACCCTCCAGTCTAGTCACATGGCCATAATGGATACTCAGGCCTATCCCCAAGCACCTATCCTAGGGAGAGGCTTCATATGAGGGTAGGGTGAGGAGGTCATTGCCATTTGCTGCTGCTCCTACATAGGCTACCTCTAGGAAATCTTGTTAGGTAACATCTACTGCATAGGTAGATGCATAGGTAGATGCCTGCCCACTGGATATTGATGGTGTAGGAGGTGACATTCTGGCACTTGGACACTAGGAGTACTCTTATCTGTAAGCAGTTGCACTAGGGGGTAACTCCCGAGAGCTTCTGATGCCACAATTCTTCTGCATGGGCTCCCAGCTGCTGGGTAGGAAGAGCTTGGTTGGCTCATCCAACAAAACTGGAGGAAAGGAGCATGCTAGGAGAGCCCACCCAACTTAGTGGGCTCACAAGATGCTTACATGTTACCATTTACAGGGGTCACCTTGCCGTGTATAATTCCCGGATCATACGGTCCATCAGGCTTTCCAGGAGCTCCCGGATTCCCAGGTATGGAATGAGGCCAGAGAAAGCCATTGAACACACTTGTAAGGGCTGTGGGCTGAAGGAAGCAGGGCATAGCCTGGTAGCATTTGGGGATCCACATTCTTCCTGAGAGGGCAGCCTTGAGGATTGAGGCAATAGAATGGCTCCTGGAGAGGTCTGTGTGGGGAGGTAAGAGTAAGAGGCCCTCCAAGAGACTAGGATTCTTGAGTGGACATTACAAATGAAACCAGCCACACTGACTTTCCTTTCCCCTCTTGATTCATGTTTGGGTTTGCAGGTCCTAAAGGGGCCCGTGGCCTCCCTGGGATTGCAGGCCAGCCTGGATTGCGTGGAAATAAAGGAAAGGCTGGAAGTCCAGGATTAGTTCACCTTCCTGAACTGCCAGGTAAGGAAAGAAGCTTTTCCTTGCCTGCTTCTCCTTTTGTGTGAGTGTGAGTTTATATTGTGGTAGCCATCCACTGATTATAGGAAGTTAGGTTCTCACTCTGGTGTGGGTGGGATGGATTTTTTTTTAATTTTTTTTTTTACTTATTTTTGAGAGAGAGAGTACAAGTAGGGGAGGGGGGATGGGTTTTTTTTTAATGTTGTATTTATTTTTGAGAGAGAGGGAGAGTACAAGTAGGGGAAGGGCAGAGAGAGAGGGAAATGCAGAATCTGAAGCAGGCTCCAGGCTTTGAACTGTTAGCACAGAGCCTGATGTGAGGCTTGAACTCATGAACCTCGAGATCATGACATGAGCCTAAGCCAGAGGCTTAACTGACTGAGCCACCCAGGCATCCCTGAGTGGGATGGCTTTGACTTCATACTCAGGCAAGGCAGAGCTTCAAGATAGAGAGTGACAGTATATCAGAGCAATAAGGGCCATCAGCTGGAACAACCCTTCACATTCAGATGAGGAAATTGAGGCTCAGATGGAAAGTGACTTGCTTGAGGTCACAAAACCACTAGTGACAGAACTAGTACTCTACCAGGTTATCTGACTGCCGAGTACCTCTGGCAATTTCTTGGATCAACTCCCTCTAGCTCAGAGAAAGAGATCCAGATGAGTCAGAAAGAAGTGGTTCATATCTATCCCTTTGCTCACACCCTCTTGCAACCTTGTTCTATGCTGCACCAGTGGTTCTCAAACTGTGTTCCCTGCAGCACCAGCATCATCTGGGAATTTGTTAACAAGGCAGATTTGGAGCCCCTTGGCAGAGTTACTAATCAGAAGCTCTAGGGGGGCGGTGCCCAGCAATCTGGATTTTACCAAGCACCCTCTCCTCCAGGTGGTTCTGACCCACACTCAATTTGAGAACAACCCTGCTCTACAATACAGGGCTCATCTTGGGCCAGACAATCTATGGTTTCTTGGTGCTTCAATTTCCTCCACCCCCGAGGAAGAAGGAGGCAAGACAGCAGGCGTTAGATGACTTCAGAAGAATTGGGCCTTTAACAGGAAGTCCTGGATGTAATCTATGCACTTTGGCCAGTGGATCAGCCCCAAGAGTGGGTTGCTAAGCTCAGCTGAAGGCCTGGCCTCACTGAGCTAGAACCTTCTCCGGTTCACATGGCACAGTCCTTTCTTCTGGCAAGTTCTCCCAGGACCAGGACGCTCCTGACTTTCAAGAGAAGTGACACACATTATTAATATGTTAGTTAGCTTTTTAAAAAATGTTTATTTCTGAGAGAGAGAGAGAGAGAGAGAGAGAGAGCACTCCAGCAAGGAAGGGGCAGAGAGAGAGGGAGACACAGAATCCAAAGCAGGCTCCAGGCTCTGAGCTGTCAGCACAGAGCCCGACATGGGGCTCGAACCCACAAACCATGAGATCATGACCTGAGCCAAAGTCAGATGTTTAACTGACTGAGCTACTCAGGTGCCCCTAGTTAGCTTTTATAATAGATAAAGAAAATCTGTGTCAGAGATCTCTACCCAGACCTGTTACTTCTAAACCTCCATGGTCTTTTATTTTTGCCTCTTTACATTTAGGATTTCCTGGACCTCGTGGGGAGAAGGGCTTGCCTGGGTTTCCTGGGCTCCCTGGAAAAGATGGCTTGCCTGGGAAAATTGGCAGTCCAGGTTTACCAGGTTCCAAGGGAGCCTCTGGTGACATCTATGGTGCTGAAAATGGTGCTCCGGGGGAGCAAGGCCTACAGGGATTGCCAGGGGACCGAGGATTTCCTGGAGACCCTGGCCTTCCAGGACCCAAGGGTGACTCTTTTTGACTCACATATTTAACAATCTACAGAAAGTCTTCCCGTGGCGGGTACACTTGCATGAATATATGCATGAGCCTGGGCTGGTGAATTAACTAGCGGGTTAAAAATAAAAGTCATTTTGTTCTGTCTCTCCCTGTTGGGAACTTTTTCTTAAATCACCTGAGTCTATTCTCCTTTCTTACTAAATCCAGAAGTGACCACAAGGAATAGTCATATTTCTCGTAAAGCCTGTGATTTTGCTGCTGGGAACAGCAGCAAGGCTGGCGCCGAGAAGACAATGGCATCTGGGGTGTACCCTGGACCAGGCTTCTGCACTGCAAGTTGGTGTGGTGACCAGTCCCTGCTATTGATCCAGACTGTGACCATCTGCCCCTTGCTTTCATTAGGTCTGCCTGGGAAGTCAGGCTTGCTGGGCCCCAAAGGTGAACGGGGCAGGCCTGGAACACCAGGCCATGTGGGACAGCCAGGGTCCCCAGGGCCTGATGGCCGATTCGACATCAAGGGCAAACCCGGGCTCCCAGGAGCACCAGGCTTTCCAGGCCCTTCAGGTAGGTCCTTTGGAGGAGGGGTCCCAGCTTGACAGACTTAAGCTGGGCCCTGGGCCCTGGTGCCCTGAGAGCCATAGCAGCCCTGAGACCTGCGCAGGGTTTAGAAGGACATTTGACATTCCCGACCCCTCATGTTTCCAATCTCAAGTGACCCTTGCAGTGCTGAGCAGAATGGATTTCTGTAGTTTGGCTTCCAAAATGTTACCACAGATCATTCCCCACCCCTCCCCCACGGCCTCACTCCCCCTCAACTATGTGCTTCAGCCTCCCCCCTGCCTTTCCCAGTTAGAGAAGCTGCCCTGGTTGTGGAGGTGGGTCTAGCCATGTCCACCACTTTGGCTGGGACCGAGGGGAGCCTGCTTGGTCTTGGGGGGAGAAGCTCGAGAGGAGGATGACTATGCGGTGGCCTGCCTCTCTGATGAGCCTGCCTCTGAGGGCCTGTGGCCAAAGTGGCCTTCACTGGGCCTCGGGGCTGACACCCCCTGCATCTGGCCTAGTGTTTGAAGCTTGCCTTTTTCTTGCACCGCCCTCCTCTCCCCTGCCTCAGTGACTACATCAACCCCCCTTACTGCAGGCCACGTGACTGATATTGAGTTTTTGCAGAGCCACTAAAATCCTTTTTAATCCCTTTTATCCTTATGTGTTTCTGGGGTCTTCCCATAGGCCGTCCAGGTGAGAAAACAGCACACAAGCCCACAGACTGACTCCCCCGCCGGCTTTCCTGCTCAGGGAATTATCTGACTATACACTCTAACCTTGGCAAGGCCAGGGGTCCCCAAGCCCATGCTGTGGAGCTGGCCCCCATTGAATTTCCTTCCCTTGTTGTGGAGTCCCCTTCACAGCCCCCCATTAGAATCCTGGGGCTTGCAGCTGCTTGATGCTTTTCAATTCATAGAAAGCCAAGTCAGCCATTCAATTAGGTCCTTGGGGGCCCAAATACCTCTGTCGTCAATGATTTAATCCTTTGGTTTTTTAATTTCCTTGCTTTGTACCTGAACATTCCACTCTGGCAGCAGCTCAGGAGGTTAATCCCATTGACCAACTTAAAGCCTGGTGAAAGAAGTCTCAGACAACCTAGGAGACCAAATGGGCCTTGGGGATTTCTACAGTACTTGGCACTAGGGGGCCTTTCAACCTTAATGCCAAGGAACTGGCTGACTTAACTGCTTGCATGAGGGATTAAAAGGGCAGCCCTGTATCCATGGCTCCCTGGGAGGCTGAAACAATGGCTCAGCTTTAACCTCTACTTCACCGATTGGCTCAGGAAACAGCCATTGTAGTGCAATTCAGACTGGAAGTACCAGGAAACTGGAGTCCAGATGCCACCTTGGCTTCCCAGAGCTCCATTCAGAGGCTAAAATGTGTCACCACATTCATAAAGGAGGAAGAAGTTCTAATCAGAAGGGGGTTTGCTGGCCCTGCCATGCTGAGAGTAACAGCTGCTGGCGTGGTGCTCTGGGTGGTAAGAGCTAATGCTTCAGCTAACAGAGAATTCTGCCAGTTAGCAGCCTGCAGAGGCCATGGTTACAGGACCATTTCCAAAACCCAGCCAGCCAGCCAGCCAGAAGCCATGGGAATGGGCAGTGGCCCAGATCTGGACACAGCCTTGCTTGACGGCTGTCCCATGTTCTCTCCTGTGCTGATTCAGGACATCCTGGAAAGAAAGGTTTAAGAGGCGAGACAGGTCCCCCTGCATCAGCTGGAAAGAGAGGCCTGCCTGGGTTGAAAGGCCTTCCAGGATCTCCAGGGCTGATTGGCTTCTTGGGGAACTCAGGCTTGCCAGGGAGCACTGGGTTGCCAGGCCTGCCGGGTCCGAAGGGTAAGTGAAGTGCTCAGAAAGGCACTAGTGGGTGCCTCAAAGGATCATCCATGCTGCCCAGCTTGCCCCCCTTCTCTGCCTCGGAAGGGGGAATGGGGCTGAGAGGGGGGGAGGGAGGGAGGTGGGTGGGACTTTTTGTGGTAAGATGGCTGGACAAAGCTAGCACTAAGGGAAGACTCCAGCCACGGTGAATCACCCTCACTGCTGGCCAGGTGGAACGCTGGGCTGAATAGCATTGTCAATAAAGCACAGGACAGTAACTGTCACACTGGGTTTATTCATTTGCATGATCCCCCTACCATGGAGCCCGATTGCTCTCAGTTTCTGTGATTGTCCTGCTAGACACCAGAGGTTGGATGGGAGGCATCTCCATTTTCTACAGGGGTAGATGACTGGTCCAAGGTCACACAACTGGTCCTAGGCTTTTTTTTTTTTTTTGCTCTGTGCCACTCATGAGCTCTAACTTGGCAAACCATAAGAGAGGTGCCCACCTCTTCTCTCCCTTCTGTTGCTTAGTGTCATGCCCCTGTTCAGGGAAGTAGTATAATGTGTAAGGACTGACAGCTTGGGCTTTGGAGTTAGAGAAACCTGGGTTTGAATCCCTTCTCTACAACTTCCTAGCTGTGTGATTTGGGGTAAGTACTTCCATTTGGGGTAAGCCTCTCTGTGCTTCCATTTCCCTGTATGTAAAAGAGGGATCATAATCGAAGTTCTTTTTTCTCAACAGGTGAGAAGGGATCTGCTGGGCTGGTAGGTTTTCCAGGGATACCAGGTCTCCCTGGTATTCCTGGTGCAAGTGGATTAAAGGGCATTTCTGGGTCAGCCGGAAAGGTGGGACCATCTGGACGGGCTGGTAGTGCTGGTAAAAAAGGTAAGCTGGAGCACTGAATTCTGAACTTGCTGGCCATGCTTCCCAATGTACATTTTGTGTGTCAAGTTTGTTGCTGGTGTGGCTTATAACAGTCTTGTGTTAGATAATAAGATTTGGGGCTTCTGAATGAGGTCTTTTTTATTTTTTTTAGAGTTTTTATTTATTGTGTGTGAGAGAGAGAATGCAAGTGCATGAGCAGAGGAGGGGCAGAGAGAGAGGGAAAGAGAGAATCCCAAGCAGGCTCTGCAAGGTCAGCACAGAGCTGGGCGTGAAGCTTGAACTCAGGAACCGTGAGATCATGACCTGAGCTGAAACCAAGAGTCAGACACTTAACTGACTGAGCCACCCAGGTGCCCCCCTGAATGAAGTCCTTTTAAACCAAGAGATCTAATCACTTCTGAGTTATCACTGCATATTAGAGGCCCCATCATACATTCCCAGATACTCAGTGGAGGAGTCTTTTGAGTGGGGCCAAAGTTGCTGATGGACCTTGGGCTTGTCAAAGGAGAGGGCATGCACACTGATGCAAAGTTGGGGAAACAGGGCCAAGAAAGGGCCCAGAAAGGAAGCCTGGGGTGGGAGGGGGGACAGAGAGGGGAAGAGCTGAGATGAAAGGTCAGCTCATGCTTGACTCCGTGTGTAAGCTTCCTTTCACGAGGGTCTCGCAATCTCCACCCCTGCAGGAGACAGAGGTGACCCGGGGCCAGCTGGAATCCCCAGTCCACGACCTCCAATCCTGAACCTGCAGCTGAAAGGAGACAAAGGCTCTAGAGGCTCAGCTGGATCTGACGGATTTCCTGGGCCCAGAGGTGCTGGGGCAGGCAATGGGGCAAGAGAAATGCTCAAATTTAACCTCCCTCCTGAGAAAGGGCAAGACCCCCTAGACTGGCAGTATGGGTGGCAACCAGGGTTCCAAGGAGTCTGCCTTCTCTGGGCCTGAAGGGTGCTGGACTTTGAGGCTGCCAGTTTTCACTGCCACTGCAGGAAACTGAGGTTTTGAGCCAGAGGCTGTCGTACCCCTGGAGGAGCCTGGTGGATGATGGGGCATGGGCACTAGCAGTGCTAGAGCTGGGGTGGCCTTGACTGGTGCCCCCTAAGGCTGAAGGCACCTCCCCCACCCACACCTTCACCCCCGAGCTAACCGTCCCCAAGGTTAGCTGTGATCCAGGGTACCTGCACCTTGGGGGAGCAGGTTTTTTCTTGCCCAGAGTCCTTTTTCTAAGCTTCTTTGTGTCTTTCCCAGGTGACAAAGGAGAGACTGGCCCCCCAGGGCTACCAGGCTTGCCTGGAGTTCCCGGCCTCCCCAGTATCATCAAGGGACTTAATGGGAAACCAGGCCCCCCTGGCTCCATTGGATTACGGGGCTTACCCGGCCTTAAAGGGTCCCCTGGAATCACAGGTTTCCCAGGAATACCAGGAGCAAGTGTAAGTGTGCCCAGATCTTTGTCTCTCCACCAGGGAAGGGCCTCCATAGCAGGGGGACATGCCCCTATTGCCCATCTTTCTGGCCCCAGCCCACTTCCCAGACCCCTCCCCCAGCTCATCCTGGACAGAGTCCTCTCATTGAGCCTGACAGGTCTTCCCACTCTCTCCTGAATGTCCCTGCCTCTGGGCCTTTGTTCATGTTGTCTCTCCTGTGTGCCAGAGTCTGCTACTCTGCAGCTAACTGCCCAATGCCTACCCATGCTCTGGGCCCCAGCCCAGGCACCCATTCCTCCAGGAGTCCCTGAGCTTCCTCCCTGCTGGCATGCTGCATTTCTCACTGCTTATATGAATCCCAGTCAGTTCTGCATGGGTCTGATTTCCTCAATGAGGTCATTAGGACTTGAGAACAAGAACTGCCTTACCTACTCTTTTGTTTGCACCTCTCTGTCAGTATCACTCATTGAGCCTGGCACATCATAAGGATTTGGTACAGGCCTCTGGATATTTTTTTGATTTCAGGAAGGTCATTGCTGCTTCTGTGCAAGGCAACGATTGGCAAATAATCAAACCAGCTTGTCTGGGTTCTTAAAAGGCAGGATGGTAGAGTAGGGGTAGCAATGAGATGCATTTGGGTTTGAGTCTCAGCTCCATGGCTCATTAGCTCTATGATTCTTTGCATATGGCTTAACTTGCCTGAGCCTCACTTTCCTCATATGCACAAAATGGGAACAATATTCAAACTTCCTTCAGACAGCAGTGAGGATTAAAGGAGATGATATGTGTAAAGCAATTAGCACAGTATCTGGCAAATAGTGGGCTCTAAATAAGTAGTAGCAATACTTGTAGCAGTATTGAAGGGACTGAATGGACTAGGTCACAGAACACCTGTGCTCCTTACAGGCAAAGTCCTTGTCCTTTATTTATCTTTTTAAGTTTATTTATTTATTTTGAGAGATAGAGCATGCACAAGCTGGGGAGGGCAGAGAAGAAGAGAGAGAATCCCAAGCAGGCTCCACACTGTCAGTGCAGAGCCCGATGTGGGGCTTGAATTCACAAACCATGTGATCATGACCTGAGCTGAAATCAAGAGTCAGATGCTTAACCAACTGAGCCTCCAAGGTGCCCCAAAGTCCCTGTCCTTTAAAAGTGTCAGTCCATCTGATGGAGAGAGCACACACACACAAACACACACCCCTGAAGCAACTGCAAAAGAAATCATTCTCAGCTGGATGGTCCTTGCTACTCATGCACTAAGAGGAATGGAGTCAAAGTGGGAGGGGTCCCAACATGAGCAAAGGCTCAGAATTAGCAGATATCCCAATGTGCAGAAAAAGTAAGGCAGATGTAGGAGGTATCCTAGGTAGTGGGTCAGTGAGCACAGTGACCTGGTCCAGAGCTTAGACTCCCACCCAAGGCACTAGGTAGCGTATGTCTTTAGTAGGGACATCACAACAAATCAAAACTATACCAGATAGCAGAGGAATAGTTATACTGATAACAGCTGACATGCCCACTTCCCAGACTCCGATAGTGTGTTGGACATTAGTCATAAAGTCAGTTTATCCTGTGAAAATGGTAACATTAGCCCAAATTCAGATTCCAGTATACGCACATACAGCCTGCTAATTGGTTCCTTGCAGGAAGCCGCAGCTTACAGAATCTGTGGCTGAGGGCTGTAGCTCTGCATGGTGAAGCAATACTTCTTCTTGTGCATAATGGCTCCAGAGTTCTGGCTCTAGCCAACTATCTGCAGAATGCACCTGCAGTATCCGGCCTGACTGTCACATCCTGTGTTTTCTAAGAGACTTGCCAGAACAGCCACACCTGATTTCCCAAGATTCCAATTTGGATAGGCATTGGGAAGTGATGAATGATGAGACCAGGATTCATCTGCAGAAAGAATCCCTCCCCTAAAACATCTGAGTATGCATTTCTACCCTTTGCTCATCACCTTCCCTTCTGGAGGATGTCCCCCCCCCCCCCGGCAACCCACTTCACCCCTGCCACAGCATACAGGCAGCAGTTCAGGGAGAGGGGAGGGTGAGAGCATGGGAGGCCCTGAACAGTGGGCAGAAATAATGATTTACATATTGCTTCAAAGGGTTCACAGGGTCTCAATGGAGCTCCCGGACTCCCAGGAGCATCTGGTCTCCCAGGTTCAAAAGGTGAGAAGCATTTTCTCTTTTAATATGTTTTTCCAGAGCAAGGTGAATTTCTAGCAGGTGCAGGGCTCTTCTGGAAGGAAGCTCTGTGTTTAAAGGAAAGTGAATTGATTTACATTTCCCCTTTGGCCAAACCCCCTTTGCAGTCTCTGCTCCTCATAGACATGTGACAAACAGTGGTTTGACCCACGTGCCTTCCAGACTCAGCAGCAGAGGAGAACCTCGGCTCTAGACGGTCTTTTCCCCTGTTGAACCCAGCCCACTGGGCAGGAAAAATTCCCATCCTTGCTGCCATCATTGTTCCATTCTGGTGATGTTCTGGTGCCCCTCCTTCTATCATCTTCCCTGCCCATACTGAAACTAGCAATGTCTTCCCAGTGGAGATATGCTTCCTGTAGCAGCATTTCTTGCCAGTAGGCTGAGAGCATCCCACCTTTTTTTTGGCGATTGGTTACCTTCTACCCACTGCATACTTTTGTCAAAGATCTCCTCTGTCTACATGGAATCTGAAAAGGTTTTGCCATCAAAAGATCTCTGCTACAAAATGAGCTATAGCTTCTCCTGACCACTTCAACAATATCTTTATATCCCCAGGAGATCAAGGCCAGACCCTTGGAATTTCCGGTAGCCTGGGACTCAAGGGACAACCTGGGGAATCTGGGTTTAAAGGTAAGGCCACTGTACTTTTGACCTCATGTGTTTCACAGATTCCTCCACACTGAGGATCAGGAGGAACTTGGGAGGTCAACCCCAAGTTCTGCAAGTTCTATCCAATGCAGAAAAATTCCTACCTGACTGGCAGTCCACAGCTTCCCCAAGCAAACTAGCCTGCTCCTCCTTCAAGACCCATGGAGATAAGTCTAATAAGACCTTTGAGATGATGGCATCCACCTCCTTAGTTTATTGTTATCTAAACAGTTTCTTGAACATTTCTACCCATTGCTCCTACTTCTGGGGGCACTCGAGAACAAGTTTACTATCCTTAGCGGGCAGCACCTTTCAAATGGGAAGTTACAGCTGCCCCCATCATTTTCAGAGTCGTTTCACTGGACCTAGCTCTCTTGGCAGGTCAAATGGCTTCACCTTCCTGCTCACTCCCTCCCTCCCTTGGAGAAATACATTGCCCAAAATGTGGCCTAATCACTCAGCATCTTTCTTGATTTTGTAGGTGTGAAAGGAAAAGATGGACTAGCTGGTGATGTGGGTTTCCCAGGAAGCAAAGGTGAAGATGGCAAAGTTGGTATTTCTGGAGATGTTGGCCTTCCTGGCTCCCCAGGTATTGTGCAACAGGACGACTTTACTCTGATAAAGTAAGGGTTAGCTTTAAGCCATGACCCTTTCTGACCCGCTACCTTGCTTTCATTTTCAGGACTCCCTGGGATTGCAGGCATGAGAGGAAATCCAGGGCTACCGGGTTCTGCAGGCCATCCAGGGGCCTCTGGGCCCCTGGGAGCCCCCGGCCTAATAGGAACCAAAGGTATGTATTTTAGAGGAGGAAGTGGGGAGAGGGTTTCTGCTCCCCCCCACCAAAAAAAAAGAGCAGCAACTACTTTATATTGCGAGACACTATCTGGGGCAAGCCACATCCAGGGGAGTCATTGATGGGGCCATGTGATAGATAATGGGAAGGGGGAAGGAGGAGGAGGAGGAATGGAGGGCAAGCAAGAATGGGAAGAGGAGAACATGGAATCCATGGAGAGAAGAGTTAGCGAGGAAAGTTGTTGTCCTGGTATATATAGCCTTTCCCTGACTTCAAGATTGGGCAGTGAGGCTCTGGGAGCTGGCAACTCAAGACCTTGGCATTGCCACTTGGCATTCTTGAAGATATGTAATTATCTACCACCCTGCTCTTAAAGCTGTATTGGTTTCTACTGAGAGTCAGGAAAAGCAAAGGTGGAGAGTGGAGGTTAGGGGTGGTTCGGTCTCCCTGAGGGCCTTAAGTTATGCCTCCAGGAAGACCGCAATCTTTGCAGTGCCCTTGGGGGCAAGACGTTTTGCGGACCCTTCCTGATTCAGAGTTGCTGGAGCCATTTCTGATCTTCTCTCCCCTCAGGTTTCCCTGGACTTCCTGGTTTACATGGACTGAATGGGCTTCCAGGAACCAAGGGAACCCATGGAACTCCAGGTTAGGAAGATCCTAAAGGGCAAGCGGGAGAGTGCCAGTTCTTCCAGAAGGCTGGCAAGGACTGGCCATGAGTTCTCAACTGTGGTGTATCCTATATACTTAAACTCATGGATCTCCTTGCCAGCCCCCAATTCGAGGTGCCTTGATTTGTGGAGAAAGGAAGAAAGAGTCTGTCCTTCTATCCAGAATGAGCTCTCCTTCCTGTTTTGTCAGTATTCAGCTTCTCGTGTATGTCAGGCAGGCCTCCAGCAAGTGAGCGAGGCATGAAGGCCTCACCTGCATTGAGTTCTCTCCTCCTCTTTCTGCTTCTCCTCCTAGGACCCAGTATAACCGGTGTTCCTGGGCCAGCTGGCCTGCCTGGTCCCAAAGGGGAAAAAGGTTCTCCAGGAATTGGCATCGGAGCCCCAGGGAAGCCAGGAGTGAAAGGACAGAGAGGTGGCCGAGGTAAGTGGGCCCAAGTCAGGCCTTATAGAAGTTGAGTAAGGCCTGGCTAGGGAGCCAAGGCTGGGGCTCATCAGGACCATGTGGCTTACAGGGTTGAGAGTTAAGAGTTCACTGGGGATTGTGCATGTCTTCACACTTCTGGGGATCTCAGAACCCAGTGGAACTGACTTCTGAGAAAGAGAAGGGAGGCCATGCTACAATGCTAGGGCTTTCCTGGAAGGAGTGTCAAGGAATAGTCTAGTGAGTTCCCTCCTGCTCTCCCTTATCAACCTCAGGGTCTGTCTTGCCCACTTGGCCAAAGCCTGAGATTAATGGCCCCAAGGGACAGGGCTTGTCCTCTTAGCAAGAGATTTGCCAGAAGTTCCTCAATGTCCAGCGTGGATGGCCCTCCCAAGGCCCTGAGAAGACAGTGCGGCTGCTAGAAGGAGCCCAAGACTAAGAGGATAAATGCCTCCCTGGGACAGGCACACACAAGCACTCAATTAGGATTCATAGGTTACTAGCAAACAGGTTTTGCCCTAATTTTGGCCCCTGACTCATCATATCCTCTGAAGTCTCTTTCTGAGCCTCCCTCTGCCCACCTCACAAATAGAATTAATTCTGATTCTTTAACTCTCCTCAGGAATGTTCTGAAGACCCATATACATTGCACTCAATGTAAAACAGGAAATGAATTCAATGTAGCATCACAGCTAGGAGTATGGGCTCTGAAATCAGACCATTGGATTCAAATTCCAGCTCTACGTCTCACTAGCTGTATGACCTTGAACAAGGAAGTTACTTGTCCCTCAATTCCCAGTGAACTCTTAATGTTCCTTTTCTGTAAAATGGGCATAATAAGGGAATCTACTGCACAGGTTTGGTGGAGAATCAATGAGGAGTGAGGTAATATGTATAAAAGCACTTAGCGCAGCACCTGGCACGTTGTAAGTACTCAAGAAATGTTGCCCAGTATATCATTACGTGGTACCTGGGGAAATCATGTTTGAAAAATGCTGTTTCTCTGTTATAGTTCTAGGGCTTGAGGTCCTACCACATTTTATTTGTTTATGTGCATGGTTGTATAATGTGTGTATGTTTTCCAGGAACTAATTCCTACATTAATTCATTTTCTGCTGAATTTTATATTGGTGCATCTGCTCTCTCTGCATTTACTCTTTCCTTTGGTCTGGACCAACCTGTTCTTTTCTGAAAGCCAGCAGCTTCTCCAGAGGGAAAGCTCAAACATGGCCTGAGCCTGTAGGGAAATCGTGTGGCTTCTTTCACAGGAGGTAGCAAAGAGGGGACTCAGATAGAAGCAAAACCCAGATGTTTTCAAATCCTGACTATGAATGCCTGGCCTTTAAATTATCCATTTCCTTTCGCTGTCTGAGGTAATAAAAATCACAATTACAAATTCAGTAAATAGCACATGTCAAGATGGATACGTTTTAGGAACATAATGTTGATTAAAAAAAAAAAGCAAGTCACAGAGAAATACGTTGGGTATGATCCCACTGTTAAAAGTTTATAAATAAATGCGAACAACCAATATATTGTTTAGGGATACAGATATACATGGGCAAAGCGTGGGGGTGCTGAACACAAAATTCAGGAGTGGTTGCCCCCGAGAGTCAAGGAAGAGGGTAGGATCTGTAAAGGGCATGCAAAGAAATTCAAAGGTAATGTTATCTTCTTTTTCTTAAATTGGGTCATTGGAACAGAGGTATTCATTGTATCTGGGTTATTTTTTACTTATGATTTATAAATATTCTTCTGCTCTTCTCGGTATCTAATTAAAACAATGTTTTAAAAGTATACAGCAAATATCATACCCCCCCCCATAGGAACCTATCTCTGACATGATCATAGAAATCAGTGTAAAATGAAGATTTACCCCTAAGCAAACTTCCAAAAGCAATCCTTGTCCCTGTAATACCTTTATCTAAATAATTCTGAATTATGCCATTCATTTTCATATTTGCACTAAATATTTAGAAGCTGCATTTGTGTATTTAGGGTTTTCTGTCTTTTTATGAATTTTTAAATGTTTATTTTTGAGAGACAGTATTAGAGGAGAAGGGGCAGAGAGAGAGGGAGACACAAAATCGGAAGCAGGCTCCAGGCCCCGAGCTGTCAGAGCAGAGCCCGATGCGGGGTTCCATCTCACAAACCATGAGATCATGACCTGAGCCGAAGTTGGACACTTAACCAACTGAGCCACCCAAGTGCCCCTAGGGATTATTTTAAGTCTCTGACACTGAAATGAGTTTGAAAAACATGCCATTGTGCATTTTCATGTGCTCATTTAAAGTGTCTCATCTTAAATATGCGAGCTTTTTTTTTCTCTTTTCTTTTCTTTCTTTCTTTCTTTCTTTCTATTTCTTTTTTTTTTTTTTTTTTTTTTTTTTTACTACTTGAGATCAGAAGTACCTCTGTTTCAGGTTTAATGATATATTGGTGTAATTCTAAAATCAAGAAACAGGTAAAAAGAGAAGGCAGCTCCAAAAACTGCTATGGGAGCTTCTAACAATCTGTGTGCTGCCCACACTACTATATGATGTCTTGTTTATTGGTTTTCACTTAATTTCAGCATAGATATGTATTATATATAAAGGTATATTTTCAGGAAAAAAAACCAATATGTCTTTCTTTTCAGATTTTTACCCTTGTGAAAAAGAAAAATACTTCAAAGGTTCATCGAGACATAACTGACCATACTAAAAGTAGCACCATGTGACTTTGAAGCTAGTTTTTCTTTTTGTTTTCCTTTTGTTTCTTTTCCAGATCTATAATAATTGGAGACTTTTCTTGAAATTTCTTTTTTTATTCTTTATATTTCCTCAACTTTCAGTTAACAAGTGAGCTGTAAAAAAAAAACACCTGAATTAACCAATCTGCCATCTTTCTTTACACGTTTTTATGGATTTGCCATTTCTTTACTTAAATATGAGAAACTCAACATTAATATTTTTGGCTTTCCTTGTTGGAAAAATATAACTCCACACTAATCTTTTTGGATTTTATTGTTACAAACACACAAACAAAAATCATCTCAACCCCCAGAATACTTTATCAACCAGTGTGAATCTATTTCTCTTCATTTGAATTTCTTCTAGAAGATACCAAACTAATAAATACATCTCTTTCATACTAGAAGTATAATATGGACTTCTACATTTGTATCTATGGCTTCGATGTGTTTTCCCATATAGTTTCCATGTATGTAGTTGACGTGTGAATGTGAAATAAATCTTCCCTAAGCAGTTGAAATTTTTTGGTTTTGAACATTATAGTAGACATCGCTCCACAAACATAAAACACGCAGTATTAAAACGTGAGCAAACAAGTATTCTTGTATCTACTCTAATAAATGGCTTTTTTCTTTGACCAAAAAGGGGGAAGGGATTTAGTGTAGACAAATTTGTTCTATTGGCAATTAAGCAAGCACTCAGCTGGTATCATGAATTACCTATAAAAGCATTTTTGAGTTTGCCTAGAAGACCCAGAAATTAGCCCTAGAAGACACTGGGAGTCACAGCGTCCTTGCAACCTCCATTTCTGACCCAGCAGGTGTCTGTTCGGACTCGCTGGAGCCAGTGCCTCACCTCAGTTTGTAACCTTCTCTGGGCACCATCAGACATAACTGGCTAATTTAATGAAAATGTACGACTTCAGTTCCAGGTGCTGCAGTCATGCTTTCTTTTCTTCCCGGTTTGAGGGAAATCTGTCTAAAATATTTCCATTTCCAGCGACGCTGGGAGCTAGAACTTTCCAAAGCTCCATCCCCATAAACTACGGCGCCTGCTGTCCGCGGGGGACGGGGCACGGGAAACCCGGAGTCGCTGAGACCCTGTGTGTCAGCGTGTGCGAGACCCGTGTTCCTCTACCGGCTGCAAAGGGAGACTGAAGGGAGAGCGCCCTCTGCTGGTGTTCGCCGGTCTGGCCCCCTATCTAGCCGCTTCCACTTTTTCCGCTTGAATTTCCATTTTCTCTGAGAGCTTGGCCACACGAAGCCCATGCAGCCCCTTTTATTTATTATTTGCAGGTTTCCCAGGCTTCCAGGGACCTGCTGGTCTGCCCGGTGCCGCAGGCCTCTCCTTGCCTTCAGTCATAGGAGGACAGCCTGGCGACCCCGGGCGACCAGGCCTAGATGGAGAGCGAGGTAAAGACAGGAAACCCAAAAGAGGTTTGGCCTTTGCCTTCTGTCCGCAGTTTGGGGAGATCCTAATACAGTCCAGCCCCATTCCTACTGCTGGATGTGCATGGGCCTGCATGGCCTCATGTCCCTCCCCCAACAGGGACACGGGGGACTGCAAAGGGCTGTATTTGCAAAAAGGGTTTGGGAAGGTCCAGGCACTGGGACCCCAGATGCAGCAAAGGAATGTTCTCTGCCCTGGGAACAGGCTTTGGCTTGATATTAGCCCCGAGGCCTTCAGTGGTGGCCACCTCCTTCTCACCTGCCTTCATTCCTCTCTGATCTTATCTCTAGGCCGCCCAGGCCCTCCAGGGCCCCCAGGGCCCCCTGGGCCATCCTCTGATCAAGGTGACCCTGGAGACCCTGGCTTCCCTGGAATTCCTGGCCGTCAAGGGCTCAAGGGAGACCAAGGAATTCCAGGTTTCTCTGGCCTTCCTGGAGAGCTAGGACTGAAAGGTATGGCTGCTTGGCTGGCTGTTGGGCCCTTACCCAGTCTGCAGTTAGAGACAGCTCCGTCCTGCAGCCCTGTGAAGATAGGCCAGCTAAGAATGCTCTTCTTTCCCTCAAATCTGTCTAATCTCAACCCCTCCAACCCCCACCAGCACCACCATGCCAGGCCCTGACTTGCTTTCCTTTGGACTTTACCAGGCATGAGAGGTGAGCCTGGCTTCATGGGGATTCCAGGCAAGGTTGGGCCACCTGGAGACCCAGGACTTCCCGGGATGAAGGGGAAGGCAGGGCCAAGAGGTGAGTTAAGAACATGTACCCAGCTGATCCCGAGCTCCCTCGAGGGATGGGTCTGAGGGTAATTGTCCTATAGGACTCACGCTAAGAAAGCCTGGATGTCTGGGGCAGCTGGATGAAGCTCCTCCCTGGAGGCTATTTCTCCACCTTGAGGATATCTCTGCCTCCATCAGCTCCCAGGACTGAAGACCATTGCCACCATGGGTCCAGCCCACTGATCTCCCCTCTACATTCTTTCTGCATCGGCAAGCATTGGGTTTGCACTCATCACCACTCACCCATTTCCTCAATCCAGAAAGGAAGAACGACACTCTCCATCCTTTACCACCACCCCCCTCGCTTGCACCCAATCCATTAGCAAGCCCTGAGGGTCACGTCTCCTAATTGTGCCTTGCATCTGCTCACCTCTCAGCACCTCCATTGCTGCCACCCAGGTCCAAGGCACTGACATTTCACATGAGAATCACTGCAGTGACTTACTACCTGATCTCTCTGTTTCCTCTTCTGTTGTGCATCTCCCCCAACAATTATTTCTTCACGAAGTGGTCAGAGGGATCTTATAAAACATAAATCACCCCCTGGCCTCCCACAGCATAGGAATAAACTATGGCTCACAAAGTCCTATGTGATACCTCCCTCTTCATCCTCATCATCAGCCCTTCCTCTTTTGTGTTCCTGTTCTTGCCACACAAGCCTCTTTCTGCAGGGCTGACTGCAGGGCCTTTGCACATGCTAGTTCTATTTCCTGGAATACTCTTGCCCCTCTGCCCCCCAGGTCCTTCTTTTTTTTTTAATTTTTTAATGTTTGTTTTTGAGAGAGACAGAGAGCGAGCAGGAAAGGGACAGAGAGGGAGACACAGAATCTGAAGCAGGCTGCAGGCTCTGAGCTGTCAGCACAGAGCCCGATGTGGGGCTTGAAATCATGAACTGTGAGATCATGACCTGAGCCAAAGTCCTATGCTTAACCGACTGAGCCACCCAGGCGCCCCACTCCTTCTATTCCTTAATGGCCTCAGCTTAAATGTCACTGCTTGTAAGGGGCCACTTGTCACTCTTTCTAAAGCAGGTTCTCTGCCCCATAGCGCCCTCTGCTCCCTGTCGCTGTCACTGCACTGTTCATTTCCTTTGTAGCACTTCTCACAACTTGCAGTAAGACTAATGGCATTTGTCAGGTTATGCATTTTTCATCTTTATCACCAGACCATAATCCCCATAACGGGTCTGTCTTATTCACTCCTCCATCCCTTAATCTACCAGGGTGTGGCACATAGTAGGCACTTGAGATATTTGTTCAATGAATTAGTAAGCGAATTGGCTTGTTTGGCTTCTCTTAGTAAACCAACAGGCTAAGGCTCAGGGTCCTAGGCTGTGATGCCAACTGAATCTCTGAGGTTGGATGCATCCCCTTGGCCTCCTTGGCCCTGTTCTCTGACCAGTAAGTGAATAAACCAACCATCCCAGCCCCGAGCCAAAGCTCAGCCCACCTTATTTGCAACAAACATTTCCTGAATTGCCTACCATGTACCAGTCTCTGTGCTGGGTCCTGAGGAAACAAGATGAATATAACCCATTCCCTGCCTTCAAGAATCTCCCAGTTCACTGGGGAGATAGATCCGCAAGGGGGACATTGTGTAAAGCGTGGTGGCAGTCACCCCAGAGGTATCCAATGGGCACTGTGGGGCGGGGCAGGGGGGACAGGAAAAGTGGAAAGCTGGTGATTGTGAGGTGGAAAGGAAGGCTTCTGGGGACCCATGCCTCCTCTGCCTCTACCTGCTATTTCCATGTCCCCTGCTTGCCCGCAGGCTTTTCCGGACCCCGGGGTGCTCCTGGACAAACACCAATTGCAGAAGCTGTTCAGGTTCCTCCTGGACCCATGGGTCAACCGGGCATGGATGGCATCCCTGGCCTCACAGGAGACCCTGGGGTTCAAGGCCCTGTAGGCCTACAAGGTAAGGAGGGCACCAGCACCAGAGAAAGGGGACTTCTCAGGGAGCTAAGATAGCCTTGGCTGAGAAGCTGAAGCTACTGGCTGGGAACTCCAGCCCCAAGGGGGCACCCGCATCAAGCATCTCCTCTGGTCCTTCACAAAGCTCCCAAGCTTCTTGCCAGGAAGGGGGGCCAGCTGGGTCAGCAGTTCTACTTGGCTTTAGAGAATGTGTGGGCAGAGCATAGCAACTACTCCAGCTGGCTTGTCCCTCTCTCATGTGCTGCTGAGGGAAGGTGAGAGTGTGGTGGGGGATAAAGAGCAATGGAGAAAGCCCAGGGCTGGGGGGACAGGAAACCCAGCTTCCAATCCCAGCTTTGCACCAACTGAGGTAAGTTAGTAGTCTCTCTGGGCCTAGGGGTCCTCGTTTCTGACAAGGGACGCTGGCAGGTTCTGTGCATTGTATGCGTCGCTGGGAGGAGGAGAGGAAAGAAGGAAGAAATAGGTGTGAGGCGGCTCAGAAAGGCTAAATTCAGAGTGGTGGTCCCAGGACAGATGTCCAGACTAGAACTAAGGACTAGCCCCGGAAGGCTCAGCTCTGAGGGCTCTAAGATGATGGCCAGTGCGCCCTCTCCTGGTGAGTCATGGGCATGACACCTGAGTCCTTTTCCTCTGGGGTGGCTCTTCTGGATCTCCCCCATTGAGTACGCTGCTGTGGGCCTTCTCTCCTTGCAGGCTCCAAAGGATTACCTGGCATCCCTGGAAAAGATGGTCTCAACGGACTCATTGGCCCACCTGGGCCTCTTGGTGATCCTGGTCTCCCTGGACTGCAAGGCCCTCCAGGACTCGAAGGTCTGGTGATGTCAGCACTAGGGAGCAGAGGGTTTCTGTGAGGGTATGAGGCCTTGGGGTGAGCCAGAATCTCACAGCTGAGAAACAGGAAACCTGGCAGTAAAGTTTGGCACTACGAGGAGGCTGGAAAACCGAACTGTATTCCATTCGCTCCCACCCACCTCTGAGCCTGTGAAGGATTAGAGCCCTACATTCTGTAAGGCAAAGGACTCTTTCAAATCCTTTTCTGGGTTCTCTTCCAGCTCTTGAGAGCTGTGACTGTACTCTAGTATGCCTCACCCCTGCCTCTCACTGCCCATATTCTGCCCACAGATCCTGACATGGATGGGCAGGGGATGATTCAAGGGACGAGAAAATTTGAGATAACGTATGGCCACTACTTAGCTCCCAGTTTATATCGGAGATGGCAAACCAGTTGTCCTGAGTAGAGAACAGTTCCGAGGCTCAGTGGGAAAATGGTGTGATTAACTAGCCACGTTGCATGGGCGGGAGAGAGGGTGTGATTTTGTCCTGCCAACCCTAATTCTGCTATTGCTGCCTCAGATTCAGCAGGTATACTTAGTTATGTCCTGTGAGAGCCTGCAGGGTCCAAGAAGTAGCCCTCTCAGCCCCCTCAGCCCCTTGTAGAGGACCCAAGGCCAGGTGACCATGGGAGGGAAGCTGGATAGCATGCTTTTTCAAACAGGGGACTCCGTAGCTGGATTCCTCTGAGTTGGCATTCCAGCTCTACCGCTTACCAGCTGTGGGACTTCTGAGCCTGTTTCCTTATCTACAAACTGGAGTGATAAGGGTATCCGGTGAGCTAACACGTGTGTGTATACAATGTGCCCTGCTCAATGCTCAGCACAACGTCAGTAGCTGCTGTTATGACTGGCTCGCCCCTTTTCTGCTCTCTCCCTCTCAGGAGCTCCAGGGAAGAAGGGTCCCTTCGGGACGGCTGGAATGCCTGGGCAGAGCTCGAGAGTGGGTTACACGTTGGTGAAGCACAGCCAGTCGGAACAGGTGCCCCTGTGTCCCGTCGGGATGAGCCAGCTGTGGGTGGGTTACAGCTTGCTGTTCGTGGAGGGGCAGGAGAAAGCCCACAACCAGGACCTGGGTAAGTACCGGCTCTGACACCAGCCATGGCCATCCATCCCCACAAGGACCTAGAGCCACCCTTTTCAGTCCTCCCAGCCCTAGGTGGGCCCACTGTTTGGTGGTGGGTAACAAGCACCAGCTGTTGCATCAGGCACACCTAGGTTTAAACCCTGGCTCTGGGGTGCCTGGGTGGCTCAGTGGGTTTAGCGTCTGACTCTTGATCTTGGCTCAGGCTGTGATCTCAAAGTTCATGGGTTTGAGCCCCATGTCAGGCAGTGCAGAGCCTGCTTGGGATTCTCTTTCTTTGCCCCTCCCCTGCTCACTTGTGTGTGCTCTCTCTGAAAAATAAATAAAAACATTTAAGAAATGTTTTTAAACCCTGACTCTACCACTTACTAGCTGGGTACCCTGGACAAGTTATTCAACCTCTCTGAGCTTCCACTTCCCCCTTAGTGGAAACCAAGCTAGTTCTAGAGCCTATCTCATAGGGTGGTGTAAGAGTTGCATGAATCACCCAATGTAAACTGCTTAGAACAATGTTTGGCATATTAGGTATCCATTAAACATTAGCGATTAGTAGTAGTAATAATGAGATGACCTGTGGGGCAACAGTGATTACCCAAGAATTAATTGTGTTGTCTACAGGTGTGCAGACTGTGAACAGCAGACTCAGTCTATTAAATGCTAGTTCTACAAAGCAGGTTAATTAGGGAGTCGTTACGTGGCTTATAAAAGCATTCTTTTCAGGGTGCCTGAGTGGCTCAGTCAGTTACGCATCTGATTTAGTCTCAGGTCATGATTTCATGGTTCATGAGTTCAAGCCTGGCTTCAAGCTCCATCCTCTCTGACAGTGCAGAGCCTGCTTGTGTCTGTCTGTCTCTCTCTCTCTTAAAATAAACAAACTTAAAAAAAAGATTCTTTTCATTATCAAACTTCCCTGGTGCATTGAGAATAGGATTTGACCCACAGACTTGAGTGTATGTACAGTGTGCCAGGATTGTAAGGAGAGGCACCCCTGCTCCAGTCCAGGCAGTTTCACGTAAACCCATTTAGTCCAGTCCTAATGGCTCTGGGGATAATCTCAGCCAGACCTTACCTGCCCCTGCCCACCTTCTCTCCTCCCAGGATTTGCTGGCTCCTGCCTGCCCCGCTTCAGTACCATGCCTTTCATCTATTGCAACATCAACGAAGTGTGCCACTATGCTGGGCGCAATGATAAATCCTACTGGCTGTCCACCACCGCCCCCATTCCCATGATGCCCGTCGGCCAGACCCAGATTCCCCAGTACATCAGCCGCTGTTCTGTGTGTGAGGCACCCTCACAAGCCATTGCTGTGCACAGCCAGGACATCACCATCCCGCAGTGCCCCCTGGGCTGGCGCAGCCTCTGGATTGGGTACTCCTTCCTCATGGTAAGGCCCTGCACTGCCCTCTTTCCCCAGTGTAGAGATGGACCGCAGGGAGCCCTGGGAGGGTGCCTCAAGCTGGTCCTCAGGCTCAAGTGGCATGAGATAGAAACCACAGAATTTGAAAAGAAGGAACATGCTTGGTCTGGCCTTGACTAAAGACCAAGCAGGCTCAGCTCTGCACAAATGATGGGTAATTCTATGAATAGAATCGAGCAGTTTGCACTCAGTGGTCCAGGGATGAGAATTTCTATGAATCACCAGCAAAGGCCCTAACATCTCTATGCCTGCTTCAGTTATGCCACAAGCAAGGGAAGGAGGAAACTCCCGATCCCGGTGGACAGTGAGGGAGAGGCTGTCCCCACTGAAGGCTGGGATACACTCTCATTGCTCAGGCTGGGCACGGACATTTCTCCTCTTCTGCCCCCTCTCCTAGGCCCCTCTGGCCACTGTCATCTCCTAATGAAAGACTCAGATGAGGGCACGCTGTGTTTGTACCTCCTTGGTGGGATTTTTGCTGCTTCTCCATCTCAGTGGGAAGGCTGTTGTGTTCCTAAGAGCTGAGAATGTCTGTAAGCCCAAGGAGGCATCAGGTCCCTCCCACGACATTCCGTGAATATCGGGGGACATTAAATGAGCAAAAGGTCAGGTTTAGGGCCAGAATAACTCACAGGTAAAACCAGTGTGGCACCCACCAAAGTACTCTGCCTCACCAGAACTTCTTTACTAAATTGCCAGGGGTGACATGATGAGAAAGTGTCTTTGAAGAGTCACCAAAGCCTTAGGCTTCCTCACATTGGTGCACGTACCTGAGATGAGGCCCTTTGTCATTTTGCTCTATGTGAATTGGGCAGCTTATCCCAAAGGAATATAGAATCACCTCACCTATCATTCTGTCCTATCCACCACCCAGACCGGGAAATACGTTGGAAAGGCCCCTGAACTTCCACAAGGAATGCTACAAAAACTTTACAATATCTTACCTGTTTTGCTTATGGGAGCACTCTTAAGATCTTATTCAGAATCTCTTTGCTTTTACTTTACACATAATTCTATCATACTAGAATATCTATATTTTCCTGAAGACCTATAAGGGTGCGAATTTGGACTGCCTAGTATGGCATCTTGAAGCAATAAGACATGCCTACTAAAGACAAGAAATGAGGGAGAAAAGGATTCAGAGGTGGCCTAAGGACTTCACAAGCTGTGTCCCTTGGTGTGGGGCCCCTCCACAATTGCCCAACACAAAAACCAACATTCACGGCAATAAGCCTGTGTCATGTACAAAATGTAAAATACACAGTGTCTGCCATTTAGTAAGGCAGGGAAGCATGTTGTTTGTTTTAGAAAGTTTTCTGAGGATCAAAGCGAGGAAAACTCTGATGCTGCATTTATCAGGAAAGGTCACTTAGATGGAGACCAACTGTCCCAAAGAGTTGTAAAGTATGCCATCTCTGAGCGTCCTATTTGGCCATCTGTCCCATTGGCTGTTTGCTGACCCGGCTGTGTATGAAGCCTCTTCCTCACCTCTTGTGGTCCAGATAATAATCCAGCTGACATGAAGGGAGGAGGGGGGATGGGGAGTGGAGACACAGGGACTGCTGTCTGTGGGTACAGTGACTGGAGACTATCGGCTGAGTGGCACTAATGGGGAAATCCTGACCTTGTATGCGGAGGGAGCCCTGAAGTGAGGGCCAGGACGTTAGGCCAAATGCGATGCCCACTAGTACTCAGCAAGCAAAACACACTGCATGTTGCCCTGAAAGGGGTGGTGCAGACTGAAAACATAAGAAGTTCTAACAAAGGTAACCTCAGAGTAAGCACTATTGATAGGCTAGGGGAGGGGCGTGTGGTTTTACCACTTTGTGGAGCATTGTGCGCTCTCTCTCTTGGAGTACACCACCAAGGGCTGGGAGTTGACAAGGGCCCTGAGAAGACCTGCTTTCCAAAATCTATTGCATCTTCCTTAATCCAGCCTTTCTCAGACTTGTCTGTGGAGATTTGCGGAGAGGCAGCGAACACACCTTGAAACTCAGTGGGACGGCGGCAGTTTGGGAGACGCTGGCTGAGATGTACCCAGTGCCCAAATGCAGTGGGTTAGAAGGGCACTAGGGGCCGCTCCTGGCTCTGAGGAGCTACAAAGGAGGGATAAGCGGACACTGGTACTATAACACAGCTTTCCTGATGCTGGGGCCGAGCCAAGAGCCCAGCGTTTCAGAAGGGCCCACACCTCCCATGGCAGGTGCAGCTCACACACTTGACCCTGTCTGTTTCAGCACACTGCTGCTGGCGCCGAGGGCGGGGGCCAGTCCCTGGTCTCACCCGGCTCCTGCCTGGAGGATTTTCGTGCCACTCCTTTCATCGAATGCAGTGGGGCCCGGGGCACCTGCCACTACTTTGCCAACAAGTACAGTTTCTGGCTGACAACAGTGGAAGAGAGGCAGCAGTTTAGGGAGGAACCTGTATCTGAAACACTGAAGGCTGGGCAGCTCCATACAAGGGTCAGCCGCTGCCAGGTGTGTATGAAAAGCCTGTAAGGGGGGGGGGGCACCTGCAACCCTGCCCCTTGCCCTCCCCTCCCCCACACAACGGTCACCTCACAAACCCCAACGATCTGAAGAAGGAAGGCCCAAGCCCTATTGCCCACTGTCAAGTTGTACGTTGGAGTCTCTTTTGGGCTGTACTGGACACTGGTCGCCCCAACCCTCAGGCCCAATGGGTGAGCTCACCCTACTGAGATCTGCTGTCCCATTTCAGTCAACCTGGTGCTACCGTTTGATTCCGATGTTTGTGTGATTATTCATGGCTACCTCAGAAAGACCCACTGGGCTACTGCTTCCTTAGACCACTGGCTTTCCTCACTGCCTTGATCAGAAAGGTCTTTGTAATAGCTGGTAAGTCATTTCTTTATGTCCAGAGAGCACCATGCATTATTTGGCTTAAACCAGAACACAGTGTTTCCACATTAAAAACAAGAATCCTCTGGCTGAATGTTCATGGATGGCTCAAGCCTGCATGGGGCAAGCTCTCACTCTTCAAGGACATGCACTGTGTCTAGGCAGGCAGCAGACCTGGAATGGGGTGCCAGCCAGTAGCCTGGGGTGAGCTTTGCCTCCTTGGAGAGTGAGCACAACTGGGCCCCACAATGCTTAGAAGGGGAGCTCATTAACTTCATAGGGTCCTAGACAAATCACTTCCTCCTTGCTGGCTCCCTCCCTGGCCAGAGACCTAGGACTTGGCCTGGTCCAGAGTAGAGCAGAGGATGCCCCAAATGCAGCCAGGCCCATCAAGGGAAATGAGAACCACAGCCCTTTCTCCCAGGCTGGGGTTAGAGAGGTAGATGGGTAAGGAGGTGTGAATTTTGCTTTTGACTCCAGGAACAAAAAGGCAAATCCCTTGGCCCAATTGCTCAGAAGTCCCTGTTTATTTCAAATGCCATCCAGATGTGTGCAATGTGGCAGATCGAAGATCCGGTGTGTTGGGTCCTTTGCGCTTTGAGGCTGTTGTTAGAGACTTTCCATTAAAATGTCCATCCAACTGCTCTTTCACAGGTAGCCTGTTAAACAATTTTAATACGGTTTTAAACCTCATAAAAATCTAGCACACTCCTCTCTTTAGCAGTTGGCAGACCTGAAGAAAACCTGAGTTGACTATAAAGTGTATTGTATTCTATTCAGGGGATGTGTTTTCACCATTTCCTCTATCACTTTCCCAGAATACTTAGCTATGTTGACATGAGGTGATTCCTTCCAGCTGATTCTGTTTCCTTAAATATTATGTAAACTGTGCCAACACAGACCAAGCATAATCAGTATAATCTGTGTTATTGTTACTTTCACCTCCTATCTCAGTAATAAGCATGGTGCCAGCCTTGTACATTGCAAATAAAAGGAATTAAATATCAACATTTGACTCTTTTGACATTCTTTGATGAAAACTTTTCTAAAGTCCGTCTCACTACAATTTGTGAACCCCACCCCCGCACCGCCCTGAGCCTATTAATGCAAGCTGAGCTTTACAAGAAAACACTGAGGCAGGAAAAATACAATTAAAGTCAAATGGCAGAAGGCAACCAATCTACAACTTGTTTCAAAATATGCCTATAACTGTTTTTAGCCCTATCCAGGCTAGAGTTCAAGAAATGGGTTTTTATACTCTGGGTCTACAGGATCCTTTATAGACAAATCAAAAGTAGAGAAACAAGATTGTTGAAACCAAATATAAGACATATATGCATATATTTGTATATGCAGAATATAGATATTCTGGACCAATAAACAAGAAAGTAACGACACTGGGAGCATTCAGGAAGGGAACCAACCTGTGGGAGACACAGACATTTCACTGCAAACCATTTTGCACCTTTTGAATTTTGAACCACTGTAATATACTGCCTACTGGGAAAAAAAAGAATAAAATGGAATTTAAGGAGACAAATGTTCTAATGTTCCTAAATATACAAGCAAAACAAAGCAAACTTGGGTTTTGTGCGAGCTTTCAAGCTGTGTTGCTGGCCTTCCTTGGGGACTTGGTGGAGGAGGGAGGTGAAATGCACACAAGTTAACAGGTAAGGAGAGGAAAATGGGAAGACACCACTTGGACTTGAGGTATATCCACACAAAAGAGTGTTTAGCAAAGCCAATTTGACGAAAAGATTTTAAGATTTACTCTGTTGCTCATCCTGAAGTGGTTTGGAATGGCATCTGATGTACTTAAGATTAAATGTCACCACATGAATAATTTTTTTCTAATTATGACTGCCAACCAAAGTGGAGTCTAATTCAGACACAATTTTTTATTTCCCCCAAATCAACATTTAAGTCAGTGACTGGCAAACTATACAGCTTGCAGGCCAAATCCAGCTCGCCACCTGTTTTTGTAAATAAAGTTTTATTGGCTTACAGCCAGGTTCATTTGTGTGCACGCTGTCTATGGCTACTTTTGCACCTCAACAGCAGAGCTGAGTAGCTGTGACAGAGGCCACGTGGCCTGCAAAGCCCAAAATGTTTACTATTTGGCCCTTCACAGAAAGTTTGCCAACCCCTGATTTAAGCGATCATGATTTGATTTAAGGATAGGGTGACATCTGACAAAAACATCAGTAAGGACGGTGACAGTAACCCATCAAATGGTGAGGTTCCCTCAAATAGGAAGGAGGCCAATGAGTGCACATTTGATATAGTTTCTTTGACACATTTTTGATGTAAATTATAATTATTTAAAATACATATTCAAATAATTTAACAAGAACTTTCTCTCCCTGATGCAATCACTTTATTATTAGAGAAAGAGAATAGATTGCTTCTTAGTATTTAGCTCCAAAGAGGTCACACCTGAAAGGGTGAAGAAGCACAGGGTAACCATCTCTCCTCTGCTGGTGCTGGAAGCAAGATGGGAGCTGCTGTCTGACCTCCACCTTCTCGTTTCAGTAGCTGAAGACTTGCGGTGGCCAGGTAAGACAAGCTGGGAAGCAAGGGACAGCTCCTAATTCTTTCTGCTCCTACATTCCATGATTGTTCTAGTTCATTCTGGGGAAGGGTTGCTGTTGTTTGTTTTCTGAGAAATGGTGATTGGCTCAGTCATGATTGCTATCAAGTTTGTATGCTGTTGGCATATCAGGCACTTGCTGACTAGAAAAGTGTTATGTAAGGGCTTCGTGTTCTTCTGGTGCCAGGTGGAAGACAGATCACCAAGATGAGGTTCCATTATTCTATACACTCAGAATTTCGAAATCTTCCTCCAGGTCAGACTCCTCTAGTTGCTCAGTAGAGTCGATGAATTCTATCAGGATATGGAAATGAAAAAGAAGAAAGCTTGACACTTAGGTTGGAGTGGTCCATATGGTACTCAGTAGTTAAGACTGGGCATGTTTTAATTTTTTTTAAGTTATTTATTTATTTATTTTAAGAGAGACAGAGAGAGACAGAGAGAGAGAGAGAGAGAACAAACACAAGTCGGGGAGGGACAGAGGGAGAGAGACAGAGAGAATTCCAAGCAGGCTTTGTACTATCAGCACAAAGCCTGATGTGGGGCTCAAACTCACAAACTGTGAGATCATGACCTGAACCAAAGTTGGATGCTCAACCAACTGAGCCCCCCCAGATGCCCCAAGACTGTGCACGTTTTAATAATTTTGCTGCAGAAAAGCATGCGTAGAGGAGACCCACAGGTGGGGCCACTGACGAGTGCTAGAAATTCTTTCTAAAGAAGCTAAATAATGGAACTTGTTACCTAGTCTTATTCACAGTGATGAGGATGAGACTCTGTAATCTTTGAGGTACCTTTCGAATCACCCATGGCCTCTGGTTTGTTTTTTGAACAGACCATGAAAGTTCTAGGCATTTTCACTTTGCAAGGAACTTTTGCATCGAGCTCATTTTCTTCCACTGCCCCTCTTGGAAATTGATAAGTATCAGTTCCTCAGTAGATTAAAATCATCATTCCTTGATCAGACCAGCTGAGTGGAAATTGTACATTCCATGGAAACATGGGCCACCATTGCTTCTGTCTCATAAAACAACTGCTACGCCTAGGTCTGCTGGCCCAAGAGCCCCGGACCAATGGCTTACCTGCCCCAGAAGTTGTCACTTCTGGCTTGGCTGGAGGAACAAAGGGAGGCCAGTGCGATGGGTGTTTCTGAACTAATTCAAACATCCTTAAATTTTCCTTTAGAATTTCCTGAGGAAACACAGCAACAGTTGTAAACACTTCAGACTTACTACATTTCTGCCCAATTGTCCATTTGTGATCCCAAACCCTATGAGAGGGACCTGGTTGTTGAAAGGTGAAAACAAAGCTGTAGCCAGCATACCCATCCTCTACTTGACCCATCCGAAGACCCAGCCCTCTTCAACTCTAGATACTGTTGGCCAGGAAGGAAGGACCATGGAGGGAGTATCTGATGGAAGGTCAGTACTCACTGCCCACAGTCCATCAGGAGGTTCAGGTCATATGCCAGTTGCACGGGCCTAACTCAATATGGGGCTGACAAGTTCCTGAAGTGTTGGCTCCAAAGAAATGTGTGTTAATTACATTAAATCTGCCCCAAGAGAATACATGGTTTTGGTTTAGTTTGGTTTGGTTTTAGCCCAACACTTATGGTGTACATCCTAATTTAGATGGCATAGTCTCACAAGAGACTTTTATTTGAACTTTTTTAAAAAATGTTTTTTAACATTTATTTTATTTTTGAGAGACACAGCATGAGTGGGGAAGGAGAAACAGAGAAAGAGGGAGACATAGAATCCAAAGCAGACTCCAGGCTCTGAGCTGTTTGTCAGCACAGAGCCCGATGTGGGGCTCCAACCCACGAACCATGAGAGATCATGACCTGAGTAAAGTTGGACGCTTAACTGACTGAGCCACCCAGGCGCCCTTCATTTGAACTTTAAATGTGGTATAAATACAGTTTTTCTGCATTCTGAAATGTTAAGCATTGCCTTTAGAAAATGATTTTCCATTATGTTTCAGCCAATTATTAACTGGGGTTTGAGATTCAGCTCGGGACATTAGTGTAAATTATTTGTTCTCTTGCGAAGATAAATCTGCTCTTACACTTGCAAGAGGCTCTGGACTCCCATCTTGTCAACTTTTTTTTTTCCAAATAGGAGAACATCATGTCTCCTGCCACCCCATCCAGGGCATTTTAAACTTCTCCCTGTGATCTCCATTCTTTCCATACGCATTTATCAATGTCACCCACATATTTGGCATGTGTTAGAAGTGAGGATGAGGTGGGCAGATAGAACGATTGGTGAGCTAGCAAAACACGATCAATACCCTTTTACACAAAATACCAAGAAGAAAGAATATCTTGCTTTGGTATTTACATATTTCTGAAAATTGTGTTTCCTTTAATGGCAGCATGCCTGTATTTTATAGAAATGAGACAGTTGAAAGACAAGCTTCCTAAACCATAATTGACTATATGAAACTGTAAACAGACCACTAAACAAATAAAAAACTTTAGTTTAGTTCCTTCAACCATTTCAGCCTTATGAATGGAATAAGGAAGAATTTAGGCTGAACTCTATGAAATCAGCATTTTTAAGTTAAACTGGTAGAATATTCATGGACTATTTCATGACTATTTCATATAACTCGTAGGCATAATGAGATGAAACATTACTTAGCTAAAAATATCACTCACTTGACATACTAAGCATATTTCAACCCAAAGTTTTTCTTTGGTTCCCCCAAGGTTCTGCATAACCCCCCACATCTCAGTTTCTCTCTTGAAATAAAGTCCTAGCAGGCTAGATTTAGGTTACTATGAGAAACGGTCTTGAAAAGGAATCCTATTGAACAATTTTGTTTTTAACACTAAGAAAAACATACATACCTTCTGAACAAGGCTACACCAGTTATCAAAGTCTTTTTCTTCTTTGCAGAAAAATCCCTTGGGGGGAAAGCAAGAGAACACAACTTAGAACTGGGCAGGTGCACTAAGTCAGGCCCTATGCACTGCAAGATGGAGCCACTGGCCCAAAGCTGTGATATGGGCCACTCTCTATAGATGTGTCTTCTGGCAATAATGAAAAATACTGGCAGAATTTCTCTCTCTCCTAGGTCATTGCCTCACCTGGACACACACATTGACTTGTTCATTCCATCTCTCCCTCTCCATCTTTATCTCTTTCTCTCCCTCCCTCACTCTCTCCCTCCCTCTCCCTCTTTCCCTGTCCTTGGCCTTCCCCATCCATCTCCCCTCATACTATGAGACACAGTAACTTGAAGGCCAATCTCCAGAGCATGGGGTTAATTCCATCACATTCAGTGCACAGACACATCCATAAAGAACAGTCAACTAAACCAACAGATAAGCCAAAGAGTACTTTTAGCTAGAGGCAGTACTTAATAAGATGGCTTTCACCTTAAGGAAATTATCTATTAGAACAAAGGGGACCATGAATCTCCTTCCCCATCCTCAGAGCCATCCTTCCAGGGGGGAAACCCTGCAACTTCCTGGATTGTGTGTCCAGAGAAATCAGCACTAGGCACCCAGAAGTGCCCCTGGGTGCCCTCTTATCCCTCCCTCCCTCTGTATGTCCTACCTTATTCCCTGTGCCTGTGTGGCAATAATTAGACGGCAAGAAGTAAAAGGGGAATGACTGTAACACTAATAATAACTATTTACAGAATGCTTACAATGTGCCCGCCACTGCACTGAGTGCCTAATGCACAGTATACGTCATACGACCCTATGGTGAAGGAACTATTGTTTTGCTCATTTTAGGGATGAGAAGACTGAGGCTTAGAAAAGTTAAGGGACTCCCACTAAGTCCATAGCTAGTAAGTGGCAGGGCCTGGATTCCAACTCGAGTAGTTGTCTTCAAGGTCCACCCCCTCCCCACAATACTATGCTACCCCTTGTAGGGGTTGGTGACTGAACACACTCTTGCCACCCTACCTAGCAACATGGATGACCCTCAAGGAACCAATCTGTAATAGGGTGCTGTTGTATCTCTTGGCCCGCCTAACCTTCATATACCCACCAATGCTACGGAAGGATCCAAGTTCAAGATGTTCATTCGCTGAGGGGATTGCAGGCAATGGAAAGTCTGGTCATCAACTGTTCCATTTTCCTCGGTGTTAACAAAAGTCTGGGTTGTGTGAGGGTCCAAGAAAATGAGCTCATCACCTGTTTAGAATGAGATATGCTTAATCTAGAAAGAACCACTGGCCCTGGCCTCACTGCTGCCCTTGGGAGAGGCACTCTGGTTTTCTAAACCCGTCCCTTGGTGACAATGAGAATGAGGTGACAGAAAGCCCGAACGTGGGTGATCATGCTTGAAGGAAGCCAAGTCCAATCATTTGATGAGAAGACTTGCCCTAGCATTTGTATCTCCTTAAGGTCAAAGACTGGAAATGGAGAGTGACAGGTTTGAGAAATGGTTTGAGGAATGAGAGACCACAGATGACATGGCAGGCTCTGTGAGCAGCAGTAGCAAAGAGGCAGTAGGTAGGATCACCAGGGCATGAGCCCAGGTGCCATTAGGGGGAGCTTCCTGCCTCTTTCAACATGGAAAAGCATCTCACTCCACACCATCAGTGCTCAGACCTCCAGTCAGAGAGCCCATCTGGTAAGAAAAAAGGCCTTGGCCTTCAAAAGAAATGGGAATGCGGACTCTGCAATGGATAGGATACCAGGGCTCTGACTTCTGGTCTTGATTTAGCTAGCAAATTAGTCAACGTTAGCAAGTTAGTAATTCCTGTTGGAAAGTACTGCCTTGGGCTCCTTAACATCAGTACACATACGCCTCCCTGGGAGAATTCACTTCAACATGTTCAATCTTTACAAATGAGAGGAAAGCTACATTTTGTCAAATTGAAAAGGCCTAGTCCAATGATGACCCTGGAGGAGTCTGAGATAATAAAAGCTCTACTTTGATATTCAAGGGGCTGAGAGTCCCTCTAATGCTCATCAGAGGCAGGCTGAGCTGCCAAAAGTTCCTAAGGTGGAACCCCAACCTCACTGTCCAGGCCTCAGGGCCATGTGGGCTTCTGTGTAATAGACTGGGTTAGGCAACCAGAGAGAGATCTACCTGAGGCTGGAGGGCATGGTAGGGAGAGATGCCCCAAAGAATCTCCCTGGAATGGCACCCAGGGCTGTGTTGGGCCCCATCTAAGTACTTCTGTTGGCAAAGAATGTGTTTCTGATGTCTGATGAGTAGCTTAACTTGTCTGTGTCACAGACCAAGGGCAAACCATTCAATTCAATTGGTCTTAAATTCTCTTGTTTTTAAACTGGGGTTACTAGGCCTGTTCCAGTTACCTCACAGGGCATTATAAGAACCAGAAGGTTTCTTTTCTGTGAAATGCTTAAAACACAATACAAATACAAGGTGGCCACTGAAGTATCTCGCTTTGACTCAAAAGTATTTCCCTGCAAATACATGTTTAAGAGTACATGAAAATCAATGCCCCCATATGACTTGTTTTATGAAAGTCAAGGTACATACATATGCCCCCTAGACCACAGGTGGGTGGGATTAGTTATATCAAAAAAGCATGAAGTCACAAAGAAAAGCAACAACCAGAATGTTTAGAAGGAAGCCTACTTATGACAACAGAAAAGTAAGAAGAAAAGGAAGTTCTGCACAATAAAATAGAGATCCAGAGCATGGTTAGAATCAAGCATCCTACCAGGGCGTTTCAAGTTAAGATGCTGGGAATAATAAGAGCATCCTCTCTGATTCTGGCCTTGTGTGTGTGCGTGTGTGTGTGTGTGTGTGTGTGTGTGTGATGGAGCTTGGCAGGCTGCACTGTTCCTTAGAGTGCTTAAAAGAGATACAGGAGAATATCTAAGAAGCCCTAGAAGTGATGTGGGGACTAAATCAAGGTCTCTAAAGAGGCTCAAGTGTAAGAGGCAGTCTGGTCAACCATCTGCAGACACAGGGCTCACACTATGCATCTCAGGTGACAACCTTTCTTTACCCAAGTACAGGGGACAAACATCTCCTGTCTAAGCAGGCAAAATTGGAAAGCCAGAGTCTCATCCTGGCCTTAGTGTCCACATTGAGAGCTTTCCCCAGCTTCCCACCAAGAAAGAGGGCCCTCAGGAAGCAATGTGGCATGGTAAACAGGGATGGCCAAATCGGGATTATATCCTGGCTTTGCTACTTTCTAGCTGGGTGGCCTTGAGGAAACAATCCCTCTGACTCTTAGTCTCACTATAATAACAAGCTCTAACTCACAGGGGTATTATGCTATCTATATCTATACATCTCTATATAGGACTATCTATATCTATACATCTCTATATAGGACTATATATGTATATGTTCTCTATCTATCTACCTACCTACCTATCTACCTACCTACCTACCTACCTACCTTCCTACCTACATGGGGAGTGGTACTTGGCGGGGTCTCTGACACAAGACAGCTGTTTAGAAAATGGCAGGTCTCATCTGTTCCCTCCTTTCAGGCATTTTACAATCTGGAACCCCAACCGAATACAGTAAGGGGATAAGGCAGAAAAGGGGATTTAGGGGGACTTTGGAGCCTCCAATGAAGGTGAAGCAAAGAGTTTATGAAAGCCAATGGGCAAATGGGTACTATGTAAACCTCTCTCTGGGGAACTAAAGATTGCCGTCACCCCTTTCACGAGTAGTCAACCCTCACAAGTCACCCTGACCCAGTGGGCTTATGAAACAAAAGGGATATGCCAGCTTGGCAAATTCTCTCTGGGTAACTTGAGGAAAGCGAGGCCAGGGTACCTGGGAATCCCATACACTCTCCATTGAGCCCCCTCCAAAATTATTTCGCATCTGTTTCAGCCTTGTGCTCAAGTACCAAAATACAGGAAATTGACTTTTTTACAACATTGTATTTGACAGGATCCCAAAAATTTAGAAGCAGAGGCTGTCTAAATTTATATAACTCCAAATACTGGATTTTGTACTTGGAGAAAGAAATGAAATGCCTCCATGGTTTGCAAATTTTCCATCAAGCTGTAGTTTTGGGGCTCAACCAATAGATGGCAGCAATAGAGAGCTCAGGCAACTGTGTAGACAGCCTCAAAGAGAAGAAAGAGTAAGCAAAGACCAGACCAGTTGGGGGTCAGGAAGGGTGGGGCTATCTTTTACTGAGTGCATACTGCATGCTTGGCTATTTGCTGAGTGCTCCCCTGTGAAGTGACAACACGGAGAGTTAAGGAGTAGGCCTATTTTCTTTTTTGTTTTTCTTAAAAAAATTTTTTTTTTGCTGTTTTATTTATGAGAGACAGAGAGACTAAGTGCGAGTGGAGGAGGGACAGAGAGAGAGAGAGAGGGAGACACAGAATCCAAAGCAGGCTCTAGGCTCTGAGCTGTCAGCACAGAGCCCGACTCAGGACTCGAACTCATGACTTGTGAGATCATGACCTGAGCTGAAGTCGGATGCTCAACCGACTAAGCCACCCAGGCACCCCTCTTTTTTGTTTTTTAAAGTAAGTTCTACGCCCAACATGGGGCTCGAACTCACAACCCTGAGATCAAGAGTCACATGCTCTACCGACTGAGCCAGCCAGGGGCCCCAGCCTTATTTTCCATTAGAGGAAACTGAGACTGAAGAGTCGATATTTGTTTCCTGCTGTCACACAGCTGATAACTGGGAGACTGCATATGAGGCCAGGTATGTCTGTTTCCACCCCCTCCTCACCTCCCTGAATCTCCAAGGAGTTGGGGGGGGAGGGTGGCCAAGCCCATTTCACCCTCTCCTCTGCACATCCCTTGTGCCTTTCCCCAGGTCTGCTCTGGCTCGCTCTTGCCTAACTAAGGCTCTCCCTTGTAATCTAAGCTCATGTTCCTCGAAGCCCAGTTTCATGCCACATCGCCCCCTTCCCTGTGCCCTTCAGCACTAACCAGGGGTCTAGGCCCTTGGTACTCAACGTGCAGTGTGTACACCAGCAGCCACAGGACCACCTAGTTAGAAATGTAGACTCTCAGGGCCCACCCTGGACCTGCTGAACGTGCATTTTAAATAGGCTCTCAGGGGGCGCCTGGGTGGCTCATTCGGTTAAGTGTCTGACTTCGGCTCAGGTCATGATCTCACGGTCCGTGAGTTCGAGCCCTGCATCAGGCTCTATGCTGACAGCTCAGAGCCTGGAGCCTGCTTCAGATTCTGTGTTTCCCTCTCTCTCTGACGCTCCCCCGTTCATGCTCTGTCTCTCTCTCTCTCTAAAATAAATAAACATTAAAAAAATTTAAATAGGCTCTCAGGGTGATTTGCATGCACATTAAAGTTTGAGAAGAACTGGGCTAGCTCACCTTGTGTGCCATGGGCCTTAAATGACTCTGACCACAGCTAGTGAGTAAGGCAGCTAGATTTCCAGAGGCATCGACCTAGGCAGGGGATCCTGGGCTGCTTGCTAGCATCTGCATTAGGAAGTTAGTGGTTTTAAGGCTTAGCCCCTGTTATCAGAAACAGGATAGCTCTGTCTTTGCCTCCTCTCACGTCTACCCAGTCATGGCTCTGAACAAGGAGGCAGCAGGCCCAGCTGCAAGGAAGTCAGAAGGTGGCTCCTAGCACGAATGCCCAAGTCCCTAAAAGAGGGGGATCGACAATGCCAGGGGAGTGAAACCCTGCCACCCTGGACCCCATAGAAAGGAGACAGAGATGCTGAGATAATGCTGTGACCTTGGGGTGGTCCAGTGGGAAAGCAGCTATAGAACCATCTTATCAAGAGGCAAGGAAGTGGGACACTGAAGGAGGGGATCCACTCTCCAGCAGACACAGAGAAGTGTTACTCTCCACAGATCAGGCCAGAGACAGAATGAGCTGGCCAGAGGCCACAGCATGTCTGGGCTAGAAGAGGGCCCCCTAACTGGAATTGCCTGGTCTCACGTGCAAACATTCTGCCCACCCTCCCCTGGCCCATAACGACTTACTTGTGATTCCTCTTTTCTTACCTAAGAATCCTATGAAATAATAGGCGTTATTTGGTTTTCCTCCTAAGGCCCCTAAAGACTGGGGCATCTTAAAACACTCCTAGAGGGAAAGAGAGTGCAAGATTCTCAACTCACTTGTGGACTGCTGCTCACGGATCTCTGTGCTTACATGGCGGTGTGATGGGCGGGCGGCACTGGGCCTGGGAAACGGGGTGACTTACTTTGAACGCATCGACATAGACAGGATTGATTTGGTTTATGCCCAGGCGAAGGGGCACAATAAGCAGCAGGGGTTTCCAGGCTGGGCAGCAGGCAAAGGTGCCCCTACTCTGATTCGAAGCATTCAGAGTGCCAGGGGGGCTCTCACCAACTGTGTCAGCACTTGAGGGAAGGACGCAGCACATTTTTTCTGGAAGCGGAAGACAAGAGAGCTGGGTGAGTAAGGGGTATCCGGTCATATGAGATACACCAAGGGCAAAACTAAGGGCAACCTCACATGACATCTGCCTGGGAAGCCCTCCCATCTGCCACTGAGGCCCAGCTTGCCCTGCCTTGCCCCACAGGAAGCCCAGACCACTTCTCCAGACCTTACTCCTCTTCCTTCTGGCAACCAGGCACTCACTTACCTCCTGCCAGATATTAGGGGCTCATTGAAAAAAAAATCTGATTTCTAGACTAGTTTTTCTGCCTTTGAGACAGGGACTGTATCTTTGGTTTCTCTAACCCCATGGCAGAAAGCACAGGGCTGGGGCAAATGGGGACCTCCACAGAAGAGCTGTTGGGTTTAACTGATTATCTATACTTTGAGTATCCTGCAGGGAAAGGGTCTGATAGCTCACTTAGGGTCAGAAAAGACCCTCATTGTTTTCTTCCTTTCAGAAAGCTGAAAGGAAAGAGAAGAAAAGGCATAGCGAATGATTAACCAGAGTCCTGTGCCCTCCCCGCAAGCTTCCCTGCTTTAGTGGAGCAGGCCAGAGAGTCAGTGCCTGTCTGTCAGTCTGTCTGTCTGTTGTCCCTCTCTCTCCCTCTCCCCCACCCACCCCCACACTTTCTGAATGTTGAGGAAGGACCTCAACCACCCACCACCTGGGAAGGTAGACAGGCTAGGGACTCACTGATATCTTCAATGACCACTGTGTTATCCATTGAAACATAAACAGCCAAGGAATTCCATTCGTCAAATAAAGCAAGTTTTCTGCAAAGTAACACACAATGAAGTAAAAATGGGGGAAGATGGCAACAATAGCAGGAAGCAGTACAATATATGCCCACTGTTCCTAAAGTCACCAAATGCTGAGCCACAGAGAAGTTAGGGTTCAGGTCAGCTCTGGCTCCCCTGACCGAGAGCTCTGGAACATTCCATGTCCAGGGACCTTGAGAATGCCACAGAGTCACTGTTTTAGAACGCCGAAAAAAAAGTCCTGCTTTACAAAATGGAAAAGTCTACCTCACAAAGTGACTCCTGTCAGGCAAAAGAGAAAAGATGTCAACGTATCTGCTCCCAGAGATTTTGTTTTCTTAAACAAAACACATTCTGACTTACTGCTTTTTTCAAAAAAAGGTAACTGTCATGAAGTTATAAATATAAATATAAAATATAAAATATAAATACATACATATGTTTGGGAGCACAGATAATGTTGAGGATAAGGCTAAGGAAAATGCAGAGAGAGAGAGAGAGAGAAATATCTCTTACACCCCTCCCCATGTGCAGTGCAAATGCTGTTCAAGAGACGTGGGCTGCATATGGCCTTGGTGTGGGGCCTCTCTGGTCAACAGCTGAACAGAGAGAGAGCATGCTGAATTGTATAACTTTGGAGGAGGTTAGAAAGAAAACCCCTTCAACACAAGGATTATCTGAGGTCTGAGTAAAGCACCATTGCCGGGGCACCTGGGTGGCTCAGTTGGTTAAGCATCCGACTTTGGCTCAGGTCATGATCTCACCATTCATGAGTTCAAACCCTGTGTTGGGCTCTGTGCTGACAGCTCACAGCCTGGAACCTGCTTCAGATTCTGTGTCTCTCTCCCTCTGTCTCTGCCCTTCCCTTACTCACACACTCTTTCTCAAAAATAAATAAAAACATTTAAAAAAAAAAAGAAAAAGTAAAAAAAAGATTAAAAAAAATAAAAAATAAAGCACCATGGCCATTTCTCTCTTATGTTTCCCTCTTACCAGTCTGAAAGAAGGTGTATTTAACCTGGCTACTTCTGGAATTCTTGAGTAAATCACAGCCTCACTGGATAAAACAAAATATATATATATGATTTTCCTAACCAAAGTAGCTCCCAGGAAGAGGTTAATTACCATTACACTTTAATTTCATTCCTTGTAATGTATTACCTTTCCCTGATACACTAATACTCTGTTATTAATGATAACAATCACAGTGACTCAAAACCCACTTAGGGGTGCCTGGGTGGCTTAGTCGATTGAGCGTCTGACTCTTGATTTCAGCGCACATAATGATCCCTGGGTCGTGGGATCAAGCCCTGTGTCAGACTCCGCACTAAGCATGCATCCTGCTTAAGATTCTCTTCCTCCCTCCCTCCCTCCCTCCCTCCCTCCCTCCCTCTCTCTCTCTGCCCCTCCCCCACCAAAAACAAGCCACTTAAATTCTTTATAAAAGGTATGTTTCCATTTGCTTATTGTTGAGAACTTCAAAATTTAGAAGAAAGAAGCAGATTCTGAAGGACATCATGTAAAAACTAAACATTTCAGGCTGGGTTTGGGGCTCGGCACAGCCATTCTCATCCATCTTCTACACCTTCGACCCTGGGTTCCTACGGTGCTTCCTGAAATACTGCCAGATCTTCACTCAGCAGAATCAATGATGCCCCGCAAAGGGACTATGGACTAAGGCAAGGAAGTGGTCACAGGGGGTTTGCAGCATTAGCAAGGAATAACGCCAAAATACAGATTTTGCTTGGGTCCCCAGGAAATCCAGACTACTCCCCGCGTGAGCACATTTCCAGAGCATTCTGGTTCACGAAGACTGGCTAATAATTGAAACAGTGCCCCCTCTGTACTTTTCATGGAGCAGGTCCTGCCATCATCCTCCAGAGAGCCTGGGAATTGAAGAAGCAAGCTACGCCAAAGGATTCCAGATGGTTTCAATCTTCTGATGCCTAAATCCAGCTTCAGATTCTGGATGGCATCTCCATTCACCCGTCAAGTATCTACTGAGCACTTATGTGTGCCAGGCAGTTTTATGTGCTGGTGTTACTGTAGTGAACAAGACAAATGTAATCTCTGCCCTTGCGGAGTTTTCATTCAGTGACAGGCTGTCAGGAAGGAGAGTGACAACAGGTGAGGTGGCCTACATGTATAGGTGCTGATGCCACCCATCCCATTCACTTCTAAAATGTTCATCTTAGATTCTCCACCTTGCCTCTTGGTATCGGCAGTAAATTCTGCGATTTAACAGAGCAACTGCACAAGTACCATGCTGGGGTACCTGGAGTCTGCCAAGACACGACAAACTGATCCCAAGACTCCCTTGGGGTTTGTCTCCTCCCACAGGTGTTGAGTTCCTTGAGGCAAGAACTGTGTCTAGTTTATTTCTGTATACCCAGCACTTTGCACAGCACAGCCACTCAGTAAATGTTGAATGGATGGGGCGCCTGGCTGGCTCAGTTGGTTTAGCATCTGACTTTGGCTCAGGTCGTGATCTCACGGTTTGTGGGTTCAAGCCCTGCATCAGGCTCTGTGCAGACAGCTCAGGGCCTGGAGACTGCTTCTGACTCTGTGTCTCCCCCTCTCTCTGCCCCTCTCCCGCTTGTGCTCTGTCTCTCTGTCTCTGTCTCTGTCTCAAAAGTAAATAAACATTAAAAAATTTTACATCTTGAATGAATGAATGAATGAATGAGGTTTTTTTATACTATACAGAGTGGGAGTCCTTGTCTTTCCTAAGCTAGCTCAGCCTCCGCCACTTACTATTTAGCCTTTTGGCTTCAAAGTGACCCTCAGGCTGATGGTTCCCTGGAAGGTGAACACCAACCTGCAGAGGGAACAGATACTGAATGAGTCCTGAGATGCCTCCCTCTATACCGGCACCAGTGACTACGACTCTGAAATATGAACACAGATGTCTTCATCTGAGTGAAGATCCGGCACACTTCAAAGAACTGTCTGGGCAAAATAGTGCAGATGTCTGGTGGCTTAGTGGGATGGCAGGAATAGTTAGATTGATGGGACACTGAGTTGGCAGAAGAAGGAGGCATAGGAGAGAGTACGATAAGGCAGATGCCAGACTCTTTTACTTACTTTAACACCTGTGCAACTGTATTTGGTCCAAACCATTCGCCAATTGATTTCCCTTCTCCTACACCCATTTGTGCTGTTTTTATGTGGAAAAAAAAAGATGTTAGCAAAAGTTCTTCTAGCATACCACAAACTCCTATTTTTTTTTCATAAATAATTAAGCAGATGGACAACTTAGCAGAGCCACATATAAGGCAGGGGGTGAAAGCAGTAGGTACAGACATTGCCATAAAACTACTGATGTAACCTTACCCATTTGATGGATAGAGTAGCAACAATCCTTTCTATCTAAGAAGCACTGTAGGATCCGTTGGTATTCTTTGGGTTGTTCTTTTTGTTTCTCCCAGTTCCAGTCTTTTTAAGAAAAAAAAAATGAGTTAAAATCATTTAAAATAACTGTTTATTTACCTCTCTGCACTCTTACTGTAACCATGGGGTTAGAGGGAAAACACACGAGTTGCATCTGGAAGGCAGGAATGATCAAGTTAGAACATTCCTAAGGAACTCCAATATTGACAACAACGGCATCTGGAGACATTACTTTCAAAGTCTCAGTGGGTGTAAAGTAAAAGCAAAACAAGACTTTAACCAAGGAATTGACTTAGCCCAAGGGCTTGAGATAGATAAATATTACATGACAACAATGTCAGGAAAGGCCTTTCTGGTCAGCTACTCAGCGAGAAGGAGCTCACCGAAAACCCAGCAGTATACCCTTAGATCACTCTGATGCCACAGTGTCTCATCTCTACACAGACAGCAACAGCTTTGGTCCCTATATTTTGGCCACATTGCCAAAAGAGTCTCAACTGCCAAAAGAGTGGGGGGTACTGCTCTTCTCACACATGACAGTGCACAGGGGAATATACACAACTTACAACTAAGGGGTTTAAAAAACAATTGCATGCTGCCATTTTTACACAACCTTGAAAACGTCCACACTGACCTTTGGAAAAACACATACCTTTGCTATCAAGCGTTCAAGGTTTCTTTATGACCAAAGCCAAAATAACGACATCTCTAAGAATCCTATCTGTACCTTAGGCATGGCGCCCCCAAATGCTGCAGGGGCTATTTATCCCTCCCAAAGGACACCCATAAAAATTCTCCATAATCGCCACTGTGGAGGGGATGCGCTTCTCCCCTTCCCTCAGCTTTAGGAACTCTGTGTAACGGGACAGACCTCCGGGGCTCCGTTTGCTTCCAAGACACAAATTTCTCTCCCAAAAGTTCGAGAGAGATTTTAACCTCACAGCTGAAGTATACTTGAAGCCAAAGGCCATTACCTCCAGAGTCTTCTGTTCTCTTTGCTTCCAGTGGATCTGAAATCAAACTTTTAAACTTTGTGGCCAGCATAGTCTTCAGAGGGTGAACCACATCCAGGTTGATTTTTTTTTTTTCATTTGCTACTGAATTGTCCAAGTCTGGGGAAATCCTGAGTAGCTGGCTGCTAAGTACCGCTAAATGTTGACTGATGATAGCGATGAGTAGGTGAATACTTAATTATAGAGTAACTGAATAGGAAGCACTCCAAAATACTTCTTTACGAAACTACATCTTCAAGGGGCGCCTGGGAGGTTCAGTCGGTTGAACGTCCGACTTTGGCTCAGGTCATCATCTTGTAGTCCATGGGTTTGAGCTCTGCATCGGACTCTCTGCTGACAGCTCAGAGCCTGGAGCCTGCTTTGGATTCTGTGTCTCCCTTTCTCTCTGCTCCCCCCCGCTCTCTCTCTCTCTCTCTCTCTCTCTCTCTAAAAATAAAAATAAACATTAAAAAAATACCAAAATTACATCTTTGAATATATCTTAGCTACAAGAGCTATTTCAAATTCTTCCTGCTATTTGCTTTTATATTAAAACGACTGAGGCTACTGACTTTGGGATTTTATGTTTTCCTCGTTTGCTTCCCACAGAATTCACTTCCAGGAAGATCATCTTGCTGTGTTTTATAAATGAGAAATTAAATAGAATGGATCTGCTCCAAGAAGTATGTGTACCGTAGAGAAATCACTGGACAATGAGTCAGAAGACCTGCCTTCTTCTATTCCCAAATCCATGCTTTCTTGCTGTTTGACTCTGGGTAAGTCCTCGTACTTCCTGAGCCTCAATTTCCTCATCTGTAAAACTGGAATTATGATACTACCTAGGAAAAGTGGGTTTAGGCTCCTCTAAACTCTGAAAATAAGGCATTAAGCCCTAAAACCTCCCCAGGCCTTTCTGCAATCCTCTCTGGTAACTGCAGCAGGGTGTGTGAGGCTGCCAGAACAGGGGGAAAGGAGTGATGTTTTCATACCTCTGAATCTCAAGAAGCAACAATGAATTCAGCCAATGAATTCGTGCAGCCAATGAATTCAGCAGGCCAATCTCATCCAAGGTGTCCTTTCCCTCCCTCATCTCCATGTTAAACCAGGCCTTCACCCAAGTGCCTGAACTGGCATCCAGCCAAGGTCATCCTACAGATGCCCACAGGGAAGCACGCACATACCTTAAGAAAGCAGGAGACTCAAGGGTTCCAAGCATACCAGAAGTTTCTTAATGAATTGGCTTCCTAAGAAAGCTAAATTAAGGATTCCTTCATTGTCAAGTGGATATTCTCAGTGAACCCAAACCAAAATAGCACCAGCTCCCTCATTAGGCACTTCCTTTAGGTCACTTACATCCTCACCAGGCAGACTTTTTCAATGAGGTCAAGAAACAGATTTACCACCACACCCTTCTTCCTGCTCCCTTTGTTATCTGACCTGTTTAAGGACTCACTCGAATAATAGCGAAGATGGAAACTCTAATGACACACCTGCCTCAATGTTCAGTTCTGTCCCAGGAAAATAACTCTCTGGCTTCGTGAATCACAAGGAAATGCCAGCTGTTTCCTTCTCCTGGGAGGCTTTATTGACTTTTCGGCCCCATCACTTGAGCTGGCAGATAGCACTTTAGGACCTTCGGCTCTGTTACTGAATGCTCCTGAAGCTCGGCACCAATGCTAAAGTACCAGCAGGAAGTGCTACTGCAGAGGTCTCTGAGGCAGAACGAATTTAACTCACCCCTGCCCAAGTGTCTGCAGATAAGAGCTTGAGCCAGCATCATCTGTCCACAGCGGAGCATGCATCCCCAGCCGGCATCTGATGAAGGGCCAGTTCCCCCTGTTGGCAAAATGGATGGGAATGACTATGTGTTCCTTGGATTGCCCTTTCCTGAAACATTGGCAAATGTGGGAATCATACAAGACAGACAGAAACACAGACTCTGAAAAGAGACAAGAGATACAGCTGAATATCAAACAGGGCTTGTTATAGGATGGAACTTGCAGAGATAACACTGAGTTAGCCAAAACAGTTTCTATGACCAAAGACAAAACAAGCAAATGAACAAAACCTGCCCCTTAGGTTTTCTCCTTGGGGACTTCTAGGTATGCATGCAATTTTTTTTTTTGTAGATGACTTCCAGGTATGACTACCAACACTGGGCCCATGCCATGTCATTATCTGCCTAACCAAACCTGGCTTTTTGCACAGCTCACTTCTCAGGGAAGCCAGTCTTACCTTAGTTAAGGAATAAATGCTACCAAAGGCAATCATCAACATGGTCAAAGAGATCTGGGAGGCTCTTGACTGTTCTAAATATACATTATGAAGATCTCAACAGCAAGAAGGACAATGTAAAATAGAGGAAAGAGTCCCAGATTAGGCATCAGAAGAATGGTCTCTAGTTACCTGATCCAAGACTCAACTATAGACTGGGAACAACAGCACGCACCCTGCCTGTTAGTGGATATTATAAGAACTAGATGAAAAAATATCTGTGCAAGTGTTCTACAAACTCACTCAGGATGATGTAAATATCTGGTGTTATGAGCATGGCCATAATTGAAAATGCTACTAATAAATTAGAAATGTGCTACATCTTTAAAAGGCATAAAACCAGTTAATAAATGAAAGAAGACAACAGGTTCCACTTTAAGAACACTTGATGTAACGAAAATCCCACGTATGTGGCCAGGGTGAGCTCAATATCCTTTTTCAAGGTACCAGTGAAATCAGATAACTTGGATGGCAGAGGAGACATTCTGCTTTCATTGCTCTCTGTCCTCAACATGGGAGTGGAAAACTATGCTTATAAGCATGATCTCACAAGACTAACTCTAAGGAGGGTCATCAGCCATGTAAGACAAATGGGCCACAGTGGCCACCCTTTTCCTTTGGTTGTGGGGACTGAAGGAGAGTTGCTACAGAAAGATGGGGACGGTTGAGCCAACTCATAAACTGGAAGGAGAGTCCTTTGGCTCTTGCTAATGGTAGAATTATAGGACACATTAGTACAGGAGAGATGCAATGAAGACTAGATAAAGAAGAGATCATCTATTGCCAAAACATTGTCAGAATTGGGGTGCATGGCCGGCTTAGTACAGGAGAGATGCAATGAAGACTAGATAAAGAAGAGATCATCTATTGCCAAAACATTGTCAGAATTGGGGTGCATGGCCGGCTCAGTCAGTAGAACATGCAACTCTTGATCTTAAGGTCATGAGTTCAAGCCCCCCATTGGGCATTTAGCCTACTTAAAACTTAAAAAAAAAAAAAACTGTCAGAGTTGAATTGCAAATGTTTTTAAGCCTTGTAAAGATCTCTTCACCTAGAGAAAGTTAACAGTTTAAAATCACTGGGTACTAGGGGTGCCTGGGTGGCTCAGTCCATTGGGCATCCAACTCTTGATTTCGGCTCAGGTCATAATCCCAGGGTCATGGGATCAAGCCCTGTGTCGGGCTCTGTGCTGAGTGTGGAGCCTGCTTAAGTTTCTCTCTCTCTCTCTCTCTCTCTCTCTCTCTCTCTCTCTCTCCTCCTCCTCCTCTTCCCAGCTGGTGCATGTACTCTCTCTCTAAAATATAATTAATTACTTAAATAAATAAATAAATAAAATCACTGGGTACTAAAGATTTTTCCTTTGGGCATTTTACTGCTTGGGTACTTCCTGTGGAAAGCAAAAAATGTCCATGTGGACTTTGTTTTGGGCACTGATCAGAAAGTAGGATTTCATTCCAGTTATTATGTCCAGTCCTGCATCAAAATCAATCAGACAGGTTTTCTCTTAGGAGAATAGCTTCCACCACTTGGATTTGACATTCTTTTTCCTACAGGGCCATGATACTAGGAATAGGCCACCTTACTTGCAAACATTTTACAGATTTTCTCTAAAGGGAGACAATTCACTTAGCTTATTGACCTTTTTTTTTCCTAGACAGCAGGTGGTAACCTAACAGCTGATAATTAGTTCCAAGGAAATCTATCATAGTTCATCTTCCAGTGGTATGGTGCTTTAATATCATAGGGGGTGGAAATCATAGGAATTATTTTCTTTCATTCAAGGCATAACTGTCTTTAATAATCAAGTAACTCCACAAAGCAGTGGATTATGAGTTAATAAATATTACCCAGACTAGAAGTTTGACTTTCTCCTTGCTCCTGGAAAACAACTAATACTACCTGGTGCCTGAACACTTGGAGGTGGACTCATAAATATCCTGGCAATTACATATTCACACCAAGGAACCATACATGATGCAGTACTTGGGCAATGAAACTTTTGAATAAAGTATATGATTTAAGTATTCCCCTAAAGCAAATTCTTCACCACAGTGAGCTGTTAATTCTGAGGTTTCTTGGATGTCACTGATCACCTCAGGCAAGCTATCAACAAGGAAGAAAGCAAAGTACAACAAATGATATACCTACCAATTGGTGAAAATTTCCTTCTGTATGTAAACCACAGACGAGCACTTATATCAGACAACAGCTTAGATTTTTCTGAAATTAAATGTGAAATTAAAATTAAATCACCACATCCCATCTAAAGATATCTGCCTTTGATTTCTGAGCCAGCAGGAAACTCATTTTCAAATAAACCAGTCAATTCCATTGTTATGGGGCTAGGGAAGTTCATAGGAAACCCAATATCACCTTAGCCAAGTAATTTCAGCATTCCCTTTCACCTATGTTTTGACCAGTACTACTGGCCAGGTGGTTCCTGTCTCCTACTCACTGAGCTCCATGGCCCTGACAGGTACTAACACTGGGGTCAGTGGCCAAAAGACAAGGGATAAGAAAAGCAAGGATAACCCACTAACAAGGCAACCAGCCCCTGCCTGAAACGATGATAGTTGGTTGGATCTCTCATCAGTACCCAGTGTCCATTATCTAAAACTAGGGGTGTGTATGTGTGGGGGTGTGTGTGGGGGGGTGTACACGTGTACATGCATGTATGTTTAACTAAAAAGGAAGATCCACAATAAGTAAATTAAGTGTGTAAAAATATACAACACCACCCAGTGCAGCTGGCATTTGTAATCTAATGGATAAATTAGACACAAACACTTTGGTGTCTTTATTCAAAGCATTTTGTGCATTTTATGACATAAATTTACTTCAATGACCACATATACGGCGGCTTTCACGGGTCCATCTGTATAGAAGTTAGAGCCATTGCACTTTAAGAGAAGAAAAGAAAATTTGATTTTAGCCAATAATTTCTGTTTTCTCTCCTGCCTTTCCTTTGAACAAACCAGAAAGTTGAGTGGTCTGAATTCTCCCTGCCCTTCACGTCCCCAGTGCCTACCACATTATGGGCAGCAGATGTACACTGGTTAAGAGTAAAACTTCTGGAGTCATATTCTGCCTGGGTTGGAGCCCTGACTCTGTTCCTTGCCAACTGTGTGGCCTTGTCACATAATCTCTCTGAGCTTCAGTTTTCTTATCCTTAAAATAGGGAGAATAAGAGCACCTACATCATAGAGTTGTGAATATTCTGCAAGATAATGCATGGAAAGTGTTTAGATGGTACAGTATGCGGTAAGCCTGTGATACATGTTAGCTGTTTTTATATACTTCCCCTCTCAAATGTTCACACCACTCACTCCTTCTTCTGATATTCTCTAGGCCTTTCAGCTTTCCTCTATGCTAGAAAGGCTGGGGGTAGTTGTATGGACACTTTAACCATAAGTGCACTTTGAAAGGTATTTCCCAACTTAACATTTGGATATGGCCATATTTGACAAGCTGGGGATTCCTGTTATCATGGAATACAGAACTAGAAGAGATCCCTTCCAGTATTCCTCATTTTAAGTACCTGTGAAGGAAGTTAAGATCCAGAAAGAGAAAGTGACTTATCTAAGGTAGGGGAAGAGTCTGTATACAAAAGGTCTCCGAACTGTTAACCCTCAACTCTCTCCACTCTTCAGGATTCTCCAATCCAGAGGATGAAACCAGACACAGGGTGGAGCCAGAAGATGCTAACTTCCCCTCCTGCCTTGTGATCAGCTCCTTCCTATTTCTTCCTCTATGCTAGGGCCTTCAAAGAGCATCTCTCCTCAGACAGACAGACAGACAGCTGACTCTCTCCAAGCTCAGGCTTTATCAGGGTGCTGGGCTGTTGGCAGTTTTAGGTTAAAAGATCTTCCCTGGGGTGTCTGGGTGGCTCAGTCGATTGAGCGTCCGACTTCACCTCAGGTCATGATCTTGTGGTTCTTGAGTTCGAGCCTCGTGTCAGGATCTGTGCTGGCAGCTCAGAGCCTGGAGCCTACTTTGGATTCTGTTCCTCCCTCTCTCTCTGCCCCTCTTCCACTCATGTTCTGTCTCTCTCTCAAAAATAAATAAACATTAAAAAACTTTTTAAATAAAAAATAAAAGGTCTTCCCCAATCTGTAAGTATATAAGGGTAAGGAAGAAATATTCAAGCCTCTTTTCCATCTAGCTGCTGTGGCTAAAAGTTCTATACAAAATCAGAATAAACTGAGAAGGTGCTACAGTCAGCAAAAGATCTACACCTACAAAACTTCTTAGTGTCTGACGTGGTTTCTGACAGCCCTGGGCTGATTAGAGGTCCCCTGGGTGGCAGCGTCTTTCATCTAGATAGAAAAGGACACAAGGGGAATGAGAAGTATGTAGCCCAGGCATTACAGTCTAAAACTGGTTAGTGATACCACGAGTGGGTCCATGGTTTTTGAAAGTCAAGGCTTATGGAATTCAGGGGTGCTCCTTTAAAGAAAAGAATAAATATATATATGACCCTTTCAAATTGCACAAACACCTATGATCATGTGAACATGCTGCTAAGGACTCTCAGGGCCTCGGAAGGGACCTGTGCAAGCAAGGAGTCTGTGGCTTGACCTCCTCTGGCTGCAAGGTATGTCCGTTTACAAGTGGCATGAACAGTTACCAAAGTCACACTCCACCAACCCCACAAGGAAAAATGGATAGGACCTTAACCTCAGGCACCCACCTCATTTAGGTTCTCACAGACAAATGCTACCAAACCTTACCCGTTTTAAGGAGATGCTGTTTCCCCAAGATCCATACCAGCTCATCCGTATCTGGAAATTCTTCTAGGTAGTCAGCAAAAATAGTAATCTGGTTTTCATATTTGGATAAAACTGAAAGAAAAGGAAAGAAACTTAAGCAAAATGTAACAGAGGGGATTTGCTTCTGTGGTTTTACTGGTTATTACCTTTGTCCTGAAGGTGAAAGATCATTGGCTTGAATCGAATGGAGGCAAATCCTTGTCTTGGAGGAACAAAGATACTCACAAAGCCTCAAATCCTTTAGTAGAGGGATTTACTTTTGACCACCTATTTTCACCTTCCTTTTCTCATGGTCCCATTTGGCACCATCTCCAAATATTTAGTTCAGGGTCATTTCAAAACCTTTTCATCATGGGGTATTCTTTGTAAACAGCCACTTATCTAGCTTCTCCAAGCAAAAGTGGATCAAGGTGATACAATAATACCTAATACTTGCATATCCAACTCATGCCCACATTACAGGGAATATTATGAGGTTTCTAGTGGCTGGAGGCATTGGAATGGGCTGTGACAAACTCCAAAGATTACAAAACTGTGAAAATGTAGTATTTTAGCTGGAAGACCAGCGGTTTTAACAGTACTTTTGTTTGCCATCTTATTCACATATGACTTCTGCAAAGAAGAATCTTGAAGCTGACGATAACTATAACTTGTTCTTGGGATTCACAAATGACCATGCTTATCTCTCAAGATAAAGTAACTGAATAACATATAATTAAACCTTGTAAGTTCACAGGCCAGACTCTCAGAACTTAGAACCATGTAATGTGAGATGAGGTAAAATTCACTTTTGTACCACTTGTGGGGAAAGAGTCTGCTCAAAGAGTTAAGACTGACTTATGAGAGGGTCCTAATCTCAAAAGTTCTCTTTAAGTGCCTTCCTGAGAGAAATAATATCATAAGTGGTAAACAAGTTTCCCACAAAAACCTATTTTAACCTGCAACCAGGAAATAAAATTGATGGTATATTTCATCGTGTATATGGTGCTGTGTCTATGAGAAAACACACTTCAAGTTCAAAGCTAACACATCCAACACATGCCTTCTCACCTGAGCTCTTGGAGGCTCCCCAGCCCCTATGGGGAAGGGAGCTCAGAGAGAGTAAGTACAAGCACCTGCAGGGACTCTCCCACAGCAGTGCCTGAAAGCCCTAAGGGAATGATTTTCCTGTAAAAATGGCATTGTGAGATATGTTTAACTCACTTGAAAGGACAAATTGTTTTCTTTTGGCTTTGTTTTCTAAGGCAAGAGCATGCTGTTTTCATAGAAATAAATGTTCCTAAATATAAATGAGTCCTCTTTGATCATGAAAACAGGTTAACCTGCTCTCACTGCTTGGTTGGAGGTTGACATTATGCCGTGTATCATTTGTATAAACTGAAGTTATAATTTGTGTGAAGTTATAATTTTAGAAACAGAGCTACCCAGTAGTTCAAGAAATACTGCATTTCTTGAGATGTATTACAGAAGTCCAATATTTCAGGGATTTAAGTAGCTTTTCTCCTCAGAATGTTTTAATCATTAAGGTTATAGACTCGGCAGTCTTTCAAACCTAAAGAGGTTAGAAATGAGACAGCCATTTTGTTCCCCGGTGAAAGCTCATCACTGCTAGATCTGCCAGAGAACCTGTGCCCTCTTAGCTTCTCTGTCACTGGCCTCAGCCCCTGGCCTAAGCCCAGGAAATACCAGGCTAAAAATGACCACCCAGGTCAGGCCATCCCCAGGAGGTGGTGGACTGAGGTGGTGTAAATCACACTGTGTACCTTCCCACCCTACTCTCTACCCCTCACACGCAGAAGAAATCAGGTTAAAATGAACATCCAGTGGAGCCTAGAAACAGAGTCAGAAAATGAGGGGCTTGAGAGGGGCGTGGGAAAGGGGCAGCCTGTCTGGCATTCCCCTGATAGGGGTGAGGAAGGGTGCATTGGGTGAATGTACAGCATGTATGCATATAAGCTTTGGGTCTTTTTTTTAGTACTGGCCAAGAAAAACCATTTCTCTATCGCCAACCCTGGCCAGCTGGTCAAATTAGTACAGCCCCTTAAAGCCTGTGAGAACTCCACTGCTTCATTTGGGATGGCCCTGACCAAAATGGTAGCCAAAGAATTTTCCTCTTGCTCTTCAGCCCTTCTCAGGCCAGCAAGAAGGTCAAGATGGTCTCTGTTCTTCCCAATTCTCCTCTTAGAAAATGGACTTCAAGAATGCAGGGCTACAGCCAGCCCCAGTTGAAGCTACATGGATGAAACAAATGAAGCCAGAACAGACGTGAAGAGCAATAACATGGGGAGAGTGTATACAAGAGGATCCAGGGAGGAAAGAGGAATAAGGTCTTCCACAAGGAGAACTCAGAGTCATGAAGAAGCAAACTGGGGCATCATTAAGGTGCAAAAGTGAAATCGCATTTCCAACAGAATCACTTCTGACTAACACAATCCTTTAAAAAAATTCATAAACTACTTTTATCTTGCCTTAAAATGAACAAACATCAGCCCCATATGAGTTTACTGCCCCTTTCATCCTGTTTAAAGAGATAGGAGCTATACAGGCAGAGCTACAAAGACCACAGCTGGGCAGACCAAGAATTAGCTTCTACAAGGTCTGATGAACAACAGGCTTCACTCTGTTCCATTTTACTTTAATAATAATTATTGCACTGAAGTCTCTGCTAGGTTGGCTTAGTGGTCAGCTAATAACTGAACAAAGACTTCCTTAAACTCTTGGAACCAGCAAGTCTCCCAGTCTTGGCCAAGAGGTTATGTGTACATGTTGGGACATGCCTTCAACACTCAGCCAGGTGGCTGATAACTCTGCCTTAGTCTTCCCTTGTGCAGAGCTTGAGATCAGCCAGAGCAAAAGCTTAGAACCCTGTCAGCTCTTTCCTGAGCATGCACACAACACTGGGAATGCACACAGTCCTGAGCATGCATATAGTCTTCTAGATTCCCAGGGATATGCCCGAACTTTTCAAGCTCCAATGGACATGTTACTCACTAGGTTTTTCTTTTAAGCTTTCTGCATCAGGCATCTATGATCAGGCCTGATCTACTGCATCAGGCATCTATGAAGTTAGTTGCCTCTAATGGTTTTCTTTTTTTAAATTTTTTTATTTTTAATTGAAGTATAGCTGACATACAATATTATCTTAGTTCTAGGTGTACAACATAGCGATTTGACAACTTATATGTTACTCAATGGTCACTACAATCAGCGTAGTCACCATCTGGCACCATATAAAATTATTACAATATTATTAACTACATTCCCTATGCTGTACTTTCAGTCCCCATGACTTATTTATTTTATAGGTGGAAGTTTGTACCTTCTTAATCCCCTTCACCTATTTTGCCCATCCCTCACCCTTTTCCCCTCTGGCAACCACCAGTTTGTTCTCTGTATTTTTAAGTCTGTTTCTGATTTGTTCACTTGTTTTGTTTTTTAGACTCCACATATAAGTGAAATCATATGGTATCTGTCTTTTTCTGGATGACTTACTTCACTTAACATAATACCTTCTAGGGGTGCCTGGGTGGCTCAATCAGTTGATCATCTGACTTCAGCTGAGGTCATTGATCTCGCAGTCCATGAGTTCGAGCCCTGCACTGGGCTCTGTGCTGACAGCTCAGAGCCTGGAACCTGCTTCGAATTCTGTGTCTCCCTCTCTCTCTGCCCCTCCCCTGCTCATGCTCTGTCTGTCTGTCTCTCTCTCTCTCTCTCAAAAATAAACATTAAAAAAATAATACCCTCTAGATCCCTCCATGTTGTCACAAGTGGTAAGATTTTATTCATTTTTATGGCTGAGTAATATTCCAGTGTGTGTGTGTGTGTGTGTGTGTGTGTGTGTATGTGTGTGTGTGAGAGAGAGAGAGAGAGAGAGAGAGAGAGAGAGAGAGAGAGAGAGTGTATCTCACATCTTCTTTACCTTTTCATCTATTGATGGTCAGCTAGGTTGCTTCCATATCTTGGCTACTGTAAATAGTGCTATAATAAACATAGGGGTGCATATATCTTTCTAAACACTGTGTTTTCTTCAGGTAAATACCCAGAAGTGGTATTACTGGATCATATGATATTTCTATTTTTAATTTTGTGAGGAACCTTCATACTGTTTTTCCTAGTGGCTGCACCTCTAACAGTTTTCCATAAAAGCCTCCGGGGAAAGGCTTTCTGTGGCTAACTTCCACGGTTCTGAAAAGGTTGACTATGACCATTTCTGCCAGTGTTTTTCATTGCTCTTATAAATAGAATTTTCAGAGGTTCTCACTCTGCCATTTCTGCGATATCTTACTTTAATATTTTTTTCCAGTCATTGACTGTATTTTTAAAGGTTGGTTTTTATAAAATTGCAAGCAAATGAAAAAATGGCTTTGAACAACACATTTTCTGATGGGGCTTAACAGAGACACTTGTACCTGAAGGTTCCCAGATTCTGTGAGGCTTGTGTCCCACAAACAACACAAATTCTCTTAAGTGAAATCTGTCACAGAATCTCAGGGCTAGAAGGGGCCTGAGATACCACAGCATGTCTTCCTTGTAGGCCACCTGATTCTAAAGGCATGCCAGGATACTGCTGATTCCAGAACAGCCTTCTCAGCAATACATGCACATTTAACATAGTATCAAGTAACAGCTTCAAAAACAAGAAAATATCCATGGAAAACAGGTATGGTAAGGGTCGAATATTCATTAACATATTCATCCCATAAACTTTTACTGAGTACCTACTATGCACACAATGGATAAAACATCACTGAGACGTAGCATCCATCCTCCAAAAGCTTTTAATCTAGTGGAGAGGACAGGTCTGAAAACAACTAATAGCAATAAGTATTATAATAAGGGAAAGCAGTTGTACAACATAGGGAATGTTGTCAATAATACTGTAATAATTTTGTATAATGACAGATGGTAACTAGCCCTACAAAGGTGATTATTTCATAACATATAAAAATGTCAAAATACTATGTTGTATACCTGAAACTAATATATTATTGTATGTCAATTCTAGTTCAGTTTTAAAAAGAAAGCGATGTGAGGGGCACCTGAGTGGCTCAGTTGGTTAAGTATCCAACTTTGGCTCAGGTCATGAACTTGCAGTTCGTGAGTTTGAGCCCTGCGACATACTCTGTACTGATAGCTCAGAGCCTGGAGCCTGCTTCATATTCTCTGTCTCCCTCTATCTCTGTTCCTCCCCCACTCACATCCTGTCTCTCTCTGTCTCTCAAAAATAAATAAAGATTAAAAAAAAATTTTAAAGAAAGCAATGTGGAAGGCAAGAAACGATTAATTCCAACTGGGGGTGAATGGGCCTTGCACAACCTAGAAAAGGTGGTATCAGAGCTGAGCCTTGATAGAAATAAGATATAAGTGGAAAGGGGGAAGGGAGAAATTCACTAAAAGGATTTGGCAAGCAACTGAGTGTGGGGTGGGGCTGGGGGGAGAGAGAGAGAGTCAGAGTTAAAAATACCTTCCAGTTTGTAAGTGTGAGTGATGAAATAAATGGTAGCAGAAAAACATGGTGCAGTGTAGGGAGATAAAGTTTGGTCTAGCCACAACATTTCTTCTTCATCTTTTTCAGAAGAAAAGGATGTCACTTTTTTAAAAAAAATTTTTTTTAATGTTTATTTATTTTTGACAGAGAGAGATAAAGGAGATAGGGAGATAAAGTTTGGTCTCATGGGTTTGGTTGACAAAGGAAGGGTTTAAAAAAAAAAGTGAAGAGGGGCATGGTAGATGGCAGGTAGATAAGCAGAACCTAGGAAGGCAGGAGGAATTCAGAACAACAAAGCTCAGCCTAAAATGTGCCTTCACCTCCTTCCTCCTGGGTCCACTTAGTGTTCTTGCCTTTCCAGCCTCTGCCCACCCATGCATGGACCCCACCCCATCTTCATTTCTCTTCCTCCCAGTGCCCTGCTTTTCTGACAATGAAGAGCTTTAAAAATAGAGAACTGGACATCATTTCTCATTATTTCCATGGGGGATTTTCATGTCCCAAACTGAAAGTTTTCTTGAATGTATTCAGCAAGTCAAATTCTAGCAATGCTGGGTGGTCAAATAATGTGAAAGACATGCATCCTTTCTCTACAGACCAGTAAAAAATTTGATGCCCTTTATCATTTTAGACTTACCATATAGATTCTTAGCCGAAGGGTTATCATTCAGCTAGACTTTATGACTTTCTAAGATTCTATTTAACTGACTAGTACTGGTGGTGGTGTAGCATAGGAGGCTGCACCTGACCCACTGTAGGGCAAGTCAGCAAAGGGATAACCAGTCTGTTTGGCAAGGGACTATTGGTAAATGAGTGTTAAATGAAAGTACTCCTTACTTTTCAGCTAGAAAAATCAACCAGGCCATTGATAGCTTGGCCCCACAAAACACAACATATCTTACAGAATTCAGTCACTTCATCTTACTGACACAATGATGGCAAGAATCAAACATAAGGCAAAATTGGACTCTTTGGTTTTCCTTTAAAGTGATTCTTTTGAAAAACTTATTGCCCTTTTAAGTATATTTTTGTTGTTGTTCTCACTTAAGGATAAATTATTGTCTGCTATCTGCTGACTGAAATGCATTCAGAAATATCCATGAGGAGGGGCACCTGGGTGGCTCAGTGGGTTAAGCGCCCAGCTCTTGGTTTCAGTTCAGGTCATGATCTCATGGTTTGTGGGTTTGAGTGCAGAGCCTGCTTGGGATTCTCTCTCTCTCTCTCTCTCTCTCCCTCTCTCTTCCCCTTCACAGCTCTCCTTATCTCTCTTAAAATAAATAAATAAACTTAAAAAAAAGAGATATCCATGAAGAAATGGGATCCCATGCACAAACTGGTGAGGAAGGCAGGATCTACCTTACACATACATCACCTCTAAATTGCTGCCTCATTTTGCTTTTGATAAGGTAACTCTGCTCTTTTTGGAGAGATGCATTTTTTCAGAAGAAAAGGATGTCACTTTAAAAAAAAAATTTTTTTTTAATGTTTATTTATTTTTGACAGAGAGAGAGAGAGAGAGAGAGCATGAGCGGGGGAGGGGCACAGAGCAAGGGAGACACAGAATCCAAAGCAGGCTCCAGGCTCGGAGCTGTCAGCACAGAGCCCGATGCGGGGCTCAAACTCACAGACTGCAAGATCATGACCGGAGCCGAAGTTGGACACTCAACTGACTGAGCCACCCAGGTGCCCCAAGATGTCACTTTTATAAAGCTTATCTTTGTTTATAAGACATACAAAGAAGGTAGGACATTGGATGGATGGATGGATGGATGGATGGATGGATGGATGGATGGATAAAAACATTTTACTGGTTTTATAATTCAAGACTTGTGGTAACTATCCCACAAGCTGAGGTAAGAATCACCTTGATTATTTATCAACAGGTTTTGTTGTTAAGAATCAAACTGTTAAGTGGGAAGTGTGGTTGTATTCACCAGGAGTACAGATGCACATTAGTGCCACTGCCACATCATACAGTGGGCCCAAAAAAGCCCCTGTGGCATTGTATCTTTGATTTTGGATAGTACCCAAGCTAAAAGAGAAGGAATACTCAAATATAGAGCTCATGATTCATGTAGGGAGCATGATATCATGACAGTATTTAGCCAAAATGAAGAGTGTATCAAATAATTTTGCTCGACATAAAAAATGTGGGGGTTTTTTGGCAGATGAAGAGAAGGAGGGATCACTCTTCACCCCTCTTAAAAACAGCCCTAGCCTAGGAAACCTAAAATGTAGTTTCTAATCCTATCCTGCCACTAACTAGCTATGGGACCTTTGAGAACTTACTGCACTTCTTTGGGCCTTAGATTCTCCATCTATAAAATGAGCAGTGTGTTTTTCAAACAGCACATCATAACTTATCAGTGGGCTTTGAAATCTATATAGTGGGTTGAAATCAGCATATTTAAAAAATGAAATCAAATAGGGGCACTTGAGGGGTGCCTGGGTGGCTCAGTCGGTTGAGCGTTCGACTTTGGCTCAGGTCATGAGCTGGCAGTTCTTGAGTTCGAACCCCACATCGGGCTCTGTACTGATAGCTCAGAGCCTGGAGCCTGCTTCGAATTCTGTGTCTCCCTCTCTCTCTGCCCCTCCCCCACTCACACTCAGTCTCTCTCTCACTCAAAACTAAATAAACATTTAAAGAAATTTTAAATAGGGGCATTTGGGTGGCTCATTCAGTTAAACATCCGATTCTTGGTTTCAGCTCAAGTCATTATCTCACAGCTTGTGAGTTCAAGCCCTGCATCGGGCTCTGTGCTGTCAGCAAGTTGCCTGCTTGGGATTCTCTCTCTTTCTCTCTCTCTCTCTCCCTCTCTCCCTGCCCCTCCCCTGCTCATTCTCTCAAAATAAATAAATAAGCTTTAAAAAATGAAATTAAATAGAATAGAAAATATTACAATATATCATACATAATAAGGATTAATATCATTTCACAAAACTTGTGTGTATATAAATTAGGTTGAAATATAAAATGTATTTCCCATTGTATTGTTGGATCAAAAAAGCTTGAAAGCCAGTGGTCTAACCTATATTGTCCATACAGTAGCCACTAGCTACATGCATCTGTTTACATTTAAATGTATTCAAATTACATACAACTAAAATTTAAGTTACTCAGTTGCACTAGCCACATTTCAAGCACTCAACAGCCACATGTGGCTACTGGCTACCATACTGGACAGCACAGCTATAGGATCATCACAGCAAGTTCTATTGGGCAGACCTATCTTAACAACCTATTTATGGTTCTGTAGGAGGTAGAGGTAGGGTGGGTTGTTAGGAGGAGTACTTTAAGCTCTGGGAAGAGAAGATGGATTCACTTGTCAAGAGAGTCTGTATGTGAATTTCTAAATAAATGAGCCAACAATTATTTATTTAAGTTCTGTACTTGGTTCTGTGATGGATACAGAGGAAATATCCTCATAAATATTCACTATATGTTAAATGAGCAACCTAAGGGAGAGAGAGGGAAGATGGCGGCGTAGGAGGACGCTGGGCTCACCGCGCGTCCTGCTGATCACTTAGATTCCACCTACACCTGCCTAAATAACCCAGAAAACCGCTAGAGGATTAGCAGAACGGAGTCTCCGGAGCCAAGCCCAGACGAGAGGCCCACGGAAGAGGGTAGGAAGGGCGGCGAGGCGGTGTGCGCTCCACGGACTGGCAGGAGGGAGCCGGGGCGGAGGGGCGGCTCGCCGGCCAAGCAGAGCCCCTGAGTCTGGCTGGCAAAAGCGGAGGGGCCGGACGGAGTGTGTTCCGACAGCAAGCGCGACTTAGCGTCTGGGAGGTCATAAGTTAACAGCTCTGCTCAGAAAGCGGGAAGGCTGGAGGACAGAAGGAGGGAGAGCTGCTGAGCCCCCGGACAACAGAGCTCAGTTTGGTGGGGAACAAAAGCGCTTGCCAGCGCCATCTCCCTCGCCCATCCCCCAGCCAAAATCCCAAAGGGAACCAGTTCCTTCCAGGGAACTTGCTCGCTTAGCGCAAACACCCAACTCTGTGCTTCTGCGGAGCCAAACCTCCGGCAGCGGATCTGACTCCCTCCCGTTGCCACAGGGCCCCTCCTGAAGTGGATCACCTAAGGAGAAGCGAGCTAAGCCTGCCCCTCCTGCCCCCGTGCACCTTGCCTACCCACCCCAGCTAATACGCCAGATCCCCAGCACCACAAGCCTGGCAGTGTGCAAGTAGCCCAGACGGGCCACGCCACCCCACAGTGAATCCCGCCCCTAGGACAGGGGAAGAGAAGGCACACACCAGTCTGACTGTGGCCCCAGCAGTGGGCTGGGGGCAGACATCAGGTCGGACTGCGGCCCGCCCACCAACTCCAGTTATACACCACAGCACAGGGGAAGTGCCCTGCAGGTCCTCACCACGCCAGGGACTATCCAAAATGACCAAACGGAAGAATTCCCCTCAGAAGAATCTCCAGGAAATAACAACAGCTAATGAACTGATCAAAAAGGATTTAAATAATATAACAGAAAGTGAATTTAGAATAATAGTCATAAAATTAATCGCTGGGCTTGAAAACAGTATAGAGGACAGCAGAGAATCTCTTGCCACAGAGATCAAGGGACTAAGGAACAGTCACGAGGAGCTGAAAAGCGCTTTAAACGAAATGCAGAACAAAATGGAAACGACGACGGCTCGGATTGAAGAGGCAGAGGAGAGAATAGGTGAACTAGAAGATAAAGTTATGGAAAAAGAGGAAGTTGAGAGAGAGATAAAAAAATCCAGGAGTATGAGGGGAAAATTAGAGAACTAAGTGATACACTAAAAAGAAATAATATACGCATAATTGGTATCCCAGAGGAGGAAGAGAGAGGGAAAGGTGCTGAAGGGGTACTTGAAGAAACTATAGCTGAGAACTTCCCTGAACTGGGGAAGGAAAAAGGCATTGAAATCCAAGAGGCACAGAGAACTCCCTTCAGACGTAACTTGAATCGATCTTCTGCACGACATATCATAGTGAAACTGGCAAAATACAAGGATAAAGAGAAAATTCTAAAAGCAGCAAGGGATAAATGTGCCCTCCCATATAAAGGGAGACCTATAAGACTCGTGACTGATCTCTCTTTTGAAACTTGGCAGGCCAGAAAGGATTGGCACGATATCTTCAGTGTGCTAAACAGAAAAAATATGCAGCCGAGAATCCTTTATCCAGCAAGTCTGTCATTTAGAATAGAAGGAGAGATAAAGGTCTTCCCAAACAAACAAAAACTGAAGGAATTTGTCACCACTAAACCAGCCCTACAAGAGATCCTAAGGGGGATCCTGTGAGACAAAGTACCAGAGACATCACTACAAGCATAAAACATACAGACATCACAATGACTCTAAACCTGTATCTTTCTATAATAACACTGAATGTAAATGGATTAAATGCGCCAACCAAAAGACATAGGCTATCAGAATGGATAAAAAAACAAGACCCATCTATTTGCTGTCTACAAGAGACTCATTTTAGACCTGAGGACACCTTTAGATTGAGAGTGAGGGGATGGAGAACTATTTATCATGCAACTGGAAGCCAAAAGAAAGCTGTAGTAGCCATACTTATATCAGACAAACTAGACTTTAAATTAAAGGCTGGAACAAGAGATGAACAAGGGCATTATATAATAATTACAGGGTCTATCCATCAGGAACAGCTAACAATTATAAATGTCTATGCGCCGAATACCGGAGCCCCCAAATATATAAAACAATTACTCATAAACATAAGCAACCTTATTGATAAGAATGTGGTAATTGCAGGGGACTTTAACACCCCACTTACAGAAATGGATAGATCATCTAGACACACGGTCAATAAAGAAACAAGGGCCCTGAATGATACATTGGATCAGATGGACTTGACAGATCTATTTAGAACTCTGCATCCCAAAGCAACAGAATATACTTTCATCTCGAGTGCACATGGAACATTCTCCGAGATAGATCATATACTGGGTCACAAAACAGCCCTTCATAAGTTTACAAGAATTGAAATTATACCATGCATACTTTCAGACCACAATGCTATGAAGCTTGAAATCAACCACAGGAAAAAGTCTGGAAAACCTCCCAAAGCGTGGAGGTTAAAGAACACCCTACTAAAGAATGAGTGGGTCAACCAGGCAATTAGAGAAGAAATTAAAAAATATATGGAAACAAAAGAAAATGAAAATACAACAATCCAAACGCTTTGGGATGCAGCGAAGGCAGTCCTGAGAGGAAAATACATTGCAATCCAGGCCTATCTCAAGATACAAGAAAAATCCCAAATACAAAATCTAACAGCACACCTAAAGGAGATAGAAGCAGAACAGCAAAGGCAGCCTAAACCCAGCAGAAGAAGATAAATAATAAAGATCAGAGCAGAAATAAACAATATTGAATCTAAAAAAACTGTAGAGCAGATCAACGAAACCAAGAGTTGGTTTTTTGAAAAAATAAACAAAATTGACAAACCTCTAGCCAGGCTTCTCAAAAAGAAAAGGGAGATGACCCAAATAGATAAAATCATGAATGAAAATGGAATGATTACAACCAATCCCTCAGAGATACAAACAATTATCAGGGAATACTATGAAAAATTATATGCCAACAAATTGGACAACCTGGAAGAAATGGACAAATTCCTAAACACCCACGCTCTTCCAAAACTCAATCAGGAGGAAATGGAAAGCTTGAACAGACCCCTAACCAGCGAAGAAATTGAATCGGTTATCAAAAATCTCCCAACAAATAAGAGTCCAGGACCAGATGGCTTCCCAGGGGAGTTCTACCAGACGTTCAAAGCAGAGATAATACCTATCCTTCTCAAGCTATTCCAAGAAATAGAAAGGGAAGAAAAACTTCCAGACTCATTCTAGGAAGCCAGTATTACTTTGATTCCTAAACCAGACAGAGACCCAGTAAAAAAAGAGAACTACAGGCCAATATCCCTGATGAATATGGATGCAAAAATTCTCAATAAGATACTAGCAAATCGAATTCAATGGCATATAAAAAGAATTATTCACCATGATCAAGTGGGATTCATTCCTGGGATGCAGGGCTGGTTCAACATTTGCAAATCAATCAACGTGATACATCACATTAACAAAAAAAAAGAGAAGAACCATATGATCCTGTCAATCGATGCAGAAAAGGCCTTTGACAAAATCCAGCACCCTTTCTTAATAAAAACCCTTGAGAAAGTCGGGATAGAAGGAACATACTTAAAGATCATAAAAGCCATTTATGAAAAGCCCACAGCTAACATCATCCTCAACGGGGAAAAACTGAGAGCTTTTTCCTTGAGATCAGGAACACGACAGGGATGCCCACTTTCACCGCTGTTGTTTAACATAGTGCTGGAAGTTCTAGCATCAGCAATCAGACAACAAAAGGAAATCAAAGGCATCAAAATTGGCAGAGATGAAGTCAATCTTTCGCTTTTTGCAGGTGACATGATATTATACATGAAAAATCCGATAGACTCCACCAAAAGTCTGCTAGAACTGATACATGCATTCAGCAAAGTTGCAGGATACAAAATCAATGTACAGAAATCAGTTGCATTCTTATACACTAACAATGAAGCAACAGAAAGACAAATAAAGAAACTGATCCCATTCACAATTGCACCAAGAAGCATAAAATACCTAGGGATAAATCTAACCAAAGATGTACAAGATCTGTATGCTGAAAACTATAGAAAGCTTATGAAGGTAATTGAAGAAGATTTAACGAAATGGAAAGACATTCCCCGCTCATGGATTAGAAGAATAAATATTGTCAAAATGTCAATACTACCCAAAGCTATCTACACATTCAATGCAATCCCAATCAAAATTACACCAGCATTCTTCTCGAAGCTAGAACAAGCAATCCCAAAATTCATATGGAACCACAAAAGGCCCTGAATAGCCAAAGTAGTTTTGAAGAAGAAGACCAAAGCAGGAGGCATCGCAATCCCAGACTTTAGCCTCTACTACAAAGCTGTCATCATCAAGACAGCATGGTATCGGCACAAAAACAGACACATAGACCAATGGAATAGAATAGAAACCCCAGAACTAGACCCACAAACGTATGGCCAACTCATCTTTGACAAAGCAGGAAAGGACATCCAATGGAAAAAAGAGTCTCTTTAACAAATGGTGCTGGGAGAACTGGACAGCAACATGCAGAAGGTTGAAACTAGACCACTTTCTCACACCATTCACAAAAACAAACTCAAAATGGATAAAGGACCTGAATGTGAGACAGGAAACCATCAAAACCTTAGAGGAGAAAGCAGGAAAAGACCTCTCTGACCTCAGCCGTAGCAATCTCTTACTCGACACATCCCCAAAGGCAAGGGAATTAAAAGCATAAGTGAATTACTGGGACCTTATGAAGATAAAAAGCTTCTGCACAGCAAAGGAAACAACCAACAAAACTAAAAGGCAACCAGTGGAATGGGAAAAGATATTTGCAAATGACATATCGGACAAAGGGCTAGTATCCAAAATCTATAAAAAGCTCACCAAACTCCACACCTGAAAAACAAATAACCCAGTGAAGAAATGGGCAGAAAACATGAATAGACACTTCTCTAAAGAAGACATCCGGATGGCCAACAGGCACATGAAAAGATGTTCAACGTCGCTCCTTATCAGGGAAATACAAATCAAAACCACATTCAGATATCACCTCACGCCAGTCAGAGTGGCCAAAATGAACAAATCAGGAGACTATAGATGCTGGAGAGGATGTGGAGAAACGGGAACCCTCTTGCACTGTTGGTGGGAATGCAAATTGGTGCAGCCGCTCTGGAAAGCAGTGTGGAGGTTCCTCAGAAAATTAAAAATAGACCTAGCCTATGACCCAGCAATAGCACTGCTAGGAATTTATCCAAGGGATACAGGAGTACTGATGCATAGGGGCACTTGTACCCCAATGTTTATAGCAGCATTCTCAACAATAGCCAAATTATGGAAAGAGCCTAAATGTCCATCAACTGATGAATGGATAAAGAAATTGTGGTTTATATACACAATGGAATACTACGTGGCAATGAGAAAGGATGAAATATGGCCTTTGGTAGCAACGTGGATGGAACTGGAGAGTGTGATGCTAAGTGAAATAAGCCATACAGAGAAAGACAGATACCATATGGTTTCACTCTTATGTGGATCCTGAGAAACTTAACAGAAACCCATGGGGGAGGGGAAGGAAAAAAAAAAAAAAGAGGTTAGAGTGGGAGAGATCCAAAGCATGAGAGACTGTTAAAAACTGAGAACAAACTGAGGGTTGATGGGGGGTGGGAGGGAGGGGAGGGTGGGTGATGGGTATTGAGGAGGGCACCTTTTGGGATGAGCACTGGGTGTTGTATGGAAACCAATTTGACAATAAATTTCATATATTAAAATAAATAAATAAATAAATGAGCAACCTAAGGCATCAGAAAAGCATAATATCTAAAGATATGAGCCTTATGTAAATGAAAGATCTAATAATAAAAGGCAATACATAAGCAAGTATTGATAATAACTGAATTCTATAAAAATTCAGAAAAGGGGGAAATCAAATGAGCATTGGAGCCATCAAGATTTCAAAGAGGGTATAGCATTTTAACTGGTCCTTAAATTATTGCTTCCATTAGGATGAGCAGAGATAAGATAGGAGAATATTCCAGATCAGAGGAGTACTATTAAATATGTATGTATTAGAGACAGGGTAAATTCTGGAGAATAGAGAGCAATGAGATTAGAGAGGTGGCTTGGGACTGGATTGTAGAGGGTGGAAAGCCAGCCAGTAGAGTAAAGCCATTGACAGTTTTCAGAGTTCTTTCACATGATCCTTGAGACAGCCCTTGAGATAGGGCAGAGATCATTACTTACAGTTTGGAGTTGAAAGAACTGAGACTCCGAGAAGTGATAAAACTTGTTCAGAGTCATATAGCTAGTGCGAAGTAGAACAAGGATTCAAGTTAATCTAACTCTTGATCCAGTATACTCCCCACTATACTTCCCACTATACTGGATGGAGAGTAGCTTGCTGTTAGGATAAAAGCTGGATCCGAGGCATTGGAGATGGGACACCAACGCGAAAGTTGTTGTAATAATCCAGGCATCAAGTGTTAAAGGCCTGGCCTAAGGTGGCAACAAATCAGATGTTCTGGTTATATAACATACTATACAACAAACTGACAATGCAGTACCCACTGTTTATAAGAGAGAGTAAGAGTAGCCAGTCTGAGGTTAGAACACTATAATTATTTTTAACTGGAAATGATCTAAACTACCCCAAAGGAATAAATATTAACAATATAATTCATATAGTGTGTTCGGATTTTTCCAGATGGCTGAAGGCAATGTTTTGGACACAGTTCCTAAGCAAACAACTCTTTATACGTCTATGCATTTTTATGAGCCATTTCTGTCTTGCAAGTGTTTCCTTCCTCTGTCAATTTCAGTGTTCATTTCTCAGAACTAATTGGTCATATGACTTCTTACCTCATCTAGATTTCCAATGAGAAAGGACTCATGCAAAAAGGTCAAGGAGCTACAGGCCTTGAAGTTTTTCCACACTATTTAGTAAAAGTAATTATTGGTAATTAATTAGTTAATATTTACTAAGGAAATACTAAAAGACGCCATTACCAGACTAATCATAAAGGATCTCTTCAGTTGTGTCACTGAGCTGCTCAGAAACTTCCATGGGCTTCCAAGATTGCTCCAACTGATAGGAATCAAATACAAACTCATCAGCCTGGCATTTAAGGCCCTCTCCAATATGACCACCTCCTACATTTATTTGTATTTGTTCCCCACTGCTCATTACTCCTTCAAGATATGTACTCTTTTTAGCCAAAAATAAACCACATGATACATTGGAGGCTCCTGGCTCATTCATGTCCTAGTTAAACACTTAAGTCCTACCTCAAATGCTACTTTCTCTGTGAACCCTTCTTCCTCAATTTTGCCACCAAGAAATACTTTTTCCTTCTTCTAAGCTTCTAAAGTCCCTTATTTTAACTTCTTTTATGGCACTGGGCACTTTGCTCTCTAGGTTAGTGTTATTCGCAGGCTTGTCAGCTCTCTGCCATTGGAATGAACTCTCATCCTAGGACACACTGTGTTTATCTCCATATCCCCTAAAGCTCCAATCATAGTGCCTTGCAATAAGTTGTCCCCCAAGGTCTCTCAAATGTTTACTGAATGAATGAACACAGTGATAAAAGTCCAAATGCTGGTTTATATGTTTATGCAAATGCAATTTAATAATCCTTTGCAGAGTACCTACCATATGACTGGCATTGTGCTAGGCCCTGGGGAGAGTAACACATGTTAAGCAATTCCAAGTCTAATGGGAAGATAGAAAGAGAATTCATTTTTATATGATACGGTCTGTGTCTGTACAGGGGGCTAAGGAAGCACAGCAGAGGATCATCTAAGCCAGCCTAGAGTACAGAGAAGGCTTTGGGAAGAGAGGTGATGACAGGGCTTAGCCTTAAATGATGAGAGTTAAGCAAATATGGCAAGAGAAGGATATTCCAGGCAGAGGAGAAGCTTGGACCAAAACACCAAAGACTGAGAGACTGTGGAACAGCGATTCCATATGGAAACTGTCAGGGGTTGAAGCTGGAGAGGCAAACAAGCCTAGGAGATGTTGGCCTTGGAAGCCTTAGTAAGGGTTCTGGACTCAACCTAGGCTTCATGGAGCCCCTGAACACATTCAAATACACCGAGGAGGAACTCTGGGTATCTCATACATTAGCAGAATAGAAACAGTGCAACAAGTAATCACCTGAAATGCAAATCCTAGTTGATGTTTTTTTTTAACATTCATTATCAAATTAAATTGTTAAAACACACACACACACACACACACACACACACACACACACACACACACACACACACCAAAACCTGAAGTGACCATCTTTGTCAAGGAAGGGGTTAAGGTGGGTCTGGTCTCTGTCTTGTGACATGCTTAGTGGTACAGCACAATGGGAGAGGCTCTTGAGTCCTTTCCAGGAACAGGACTCTTCATTTAGAGTACTTTCCCAGTTTTCTCCTCTGTTTACCATCACCTCACTCGCTTCCCAGACCACGGGAATTTTCCCCATACCCTTTCAACATTACACTTCATTAGTAAATGTTGCCAGCAGACATATGATGTTTAAAAATTCTTTACCTTTGATGTAATGTAAAATTATACTGCCAGAGTTAAGTTTTGGGATTACATAAAATTATACATGTACCTTCACTTTCAGAACAAAAGATGTATTCCAAGTTAATCCTAAAGCAAATTTCTGTAAAGTGAACTTGATTTTCCAACATTATTTTATAATTATTTGAGCCATGTTGCCCCAAAAAAGACAAATTTTACCCCATCTAAAAAAGATACAGCTTGCAATAAAATGGTTCCTCATCCCTGACGTGCACTCTATGTTCCAGATACCAGGAAAATACATACCTATCTACCCAAGAGCATGAAAGACCCAACCCACCAACCACAGCAAAAAATACTCTCTAATATTGGACAAGCAGAGAATCTTGATCTGCTAAACAAAACACAGATCCATTTTTTAACTCTGAAAGTGGCTCTTAATGAAGTGGGTTTTCTTATAAAATGCTCAGCCATCAGTTCTTTCATTAATACTAAATTACCTTATTCTAAGTTAAAAATGTCTTTTATTGCACCTACCCTAGTGACTCCACTCCTAGGTTTATACCCAAGAAAAATGATTGCTTTTGTCCACCAACAGATATGGCCAAAAATGTTCATAGAAGCTTTATTCATAATATCCAAAACTTAGAAACAATCCAAATGTCCATCAATGTGGCGCTACCAACACAGTGTTCGTGTTCTCCCAAAATTCCTATGTTGAAGCCCTAATCCCCAATGTGATGGTATTTGGAGGTGTGCCTTTGGGTGGTAATTAGGTCATGAGGATAGAATCCCAATGAGTGGGATTAGTCCCCTAGTAAGAAGAGACACCAGAGAGATGATCTTTCTCCATCATGTGAGGACACAACAAGGTGGCCATCTGCAAGCCAGAAAAAGAGACCTCACCAGATATCAAACCTGCTGGTGCCATGAACTTGGATTTCCCAGCCTCCAGAACTGTGAGAAATAAATGTTTGTTGTTTAAGCCATCTGGTGTACGAAATTTTGTTACAGCAGCCTGAATAGACTAAGACGTGGGAAATGGATAAATTGTGGTGGATCATACATGGGAATGGTATATAGCAACAAAAAAGAACTAATATTATGTATAAAACATAGATGAATCACATGGACATGTTAAAGCAAAGGAAGCCAGGCACAAAATAATACCTAGAATATTATTCTGTTTATATAAAGTCTGAAATCAGGCAAAACTAATCTATGATAATAATGGTCAGAAGAGTTGTTACAAGGGTACCTGGGTGGCTCAGTCAATTAGCATCCAACTTCGGCTCAGGTCATGATCTGGCATTCGTGAATTTGAGCCCCACATCAGGCTCTGTGCTGACAGCTTAAGAGCCTGGAGGCTGCTTTGGATTCTGTTGTTACCTTTGGGAGGTGATGTTGGCTGGGAGGCAAGAGGGAAACTTCGGGGTGGGGTGGAAGGAAGAAATGCTCTTGATCTTAATCTGGGTGGAGGGTGCACATATATAACATTTAACTGAGCTGTACACTTAAGATTTGTGCACTTAACTGTGTGTAAAGAATACTTCAATTCAAGCAAAAAGAAAAAGTTAAGTCTCCATACTGGATTTATTTCTGGTATAGATTATTGGCGATTAGATCAATATTATGCTAATAACAAAATATTCTTCTGTTATCAGGAGTAGAGATAGAGTTCTAAATTTGTCGCACGTCTCTGAACACACACACATCGAATCCCAGTGAAAGCAGTTTGGGGCTTCAGATATTATTTAGATGTAAGGCTAACTTACTGGATTTTTCAACTTACAACATTCCAAAATGCTATCTACTTTTCAGGTCCACTTTGATTAGAAATTCAAAAATTTATTAATTATTCTTTTCTACTATAGCATTAGCTTGTCTTCATAAGAGAAATATATATTGAATTTCCCCCCAAATCTTAGTGAAAGAAAGCATTGTAGACTTAAGAAAACACTGGCCTATGAATTAGAAGAGCTAGGTTCTATTTCTGCTCTGCCTTTTACTATGCAAGTCACCTTGGGCTATTCTTTTAAACTAAGATTCCCTTTCCTTATCCATAAAATGTAGATAATACCTTCCCACCCCACCCCACCCCACCCCCCTGGGCTATGGTGAGGATCAAATGAGAGAATGACTGTCAAAGTGCTTTGTACACTTTAAATAAGTGTCAATATCCCAAAGCTAAGTGTTTCATTAGAACTTGTGCCTGGTTGTGGCTAATAGAAAATTTACTTAAATTTCAAAGCTTGTAACCTCAGTCTCACCTGTCTTACATTTCACCAGAGAATTAGGATCAGCAACTGCACTCACATTCTAACATCTCTGAAAAGTTGAAACAATTCCACAATAATGAATACTGAAAATAGATGTGTACAAGGAAGTACAGTGAATAACTGTCTGCCTTGCTTTTCCCAACTATGACTTTTTGGTGTATTTCTAGCTATGTAATATCCATTATATTCAGTTCACACTTCTAGAACTTTGAACTGATTCTACAACACCCATGCCATAGCTCCCCCTCTCCATCATGAACTTCACAATAACTTCCCCTAAAGGCGGTTCCCATTTCTACTTTCTTCCATCTACTGAGACTATGGTAGCAAAACTTAAAAAACACTCCCTACTCTAGGGGCGCCTGGGTGGTTCAGTCGGTTGAACATCTGACTTCTGCTCAGGTCATGATCTCACGGTTCACGAGTTCAAGCCCCGTGTGGGACTCTGTGCTGACAGCTCAAAGCCTGGAGTCTGCTTTGGATTCTGTGTCAACCTCTCTCTCTGTTCCTCGCCTGCTCACGCTTTCTCCCTGTCTCTCAAAAATAAATAAACATTAAAAAAATTAAAATAAATATTCCCCACTCTGAATTCTTTGTCAGAACTTGGAGTACTCCTTGTCACAGACCCCCAAATAGAAAGTGCCTTTTCTTAAGTGTCACCTTTTGAAGTTTGTTTCTCTGATGACAGGAAGTGATATAGGCCAGAGTTTCCTCAAAATGCTTCCTGTCACCAACTATTCTTTCCAGCTGATCCAGCAGGAAATGTCTGGAGAGTCATGCAGTGTGAGCGAGAGAGGCTTGACAGAAGGAAAAATTAGGGTGATTTTGGTTTCAAGGACCCCAGTGGTTCCTGTTCCTGGAGATTTTGTTCTTAGTCCCACAGTTAAGTTCTCCAAACTAGAACAAACCTACCAATAAACAAACAAAACAGACTATAGAAGGTAAATCTGGAAACTTTCAAGATCCTTGAAAAGCACTCCCTTCAGGCATCAAGTCCCAGTTAAGAAATTTTTCTTGAGCCTTCTGAGCTAGGGAATAAAACCTGATTTTACAAAAGTAGATTGACAGCAACAAGAAGGGCCAACTGACAAGAACACAGACAGAATATAATAAAAAACTAATACAGATTAACACACACACACACAGACTAAATGGCCTTGGACCATTAAATGTGGGGAACAAACATTAAATCACATTTCAATAGGCCTTAGAATACCACTGTATTATAGCAAGCAATAACTGATAGTCATAACAATGATCCTTAATTAATTAAATTATGCCTATAAATGCTGTATAAGAAATCAGAGGACTAAATTGTCTCTAGGTTGGGTTTTTTTTTTCTTTTTGGAGAATTCTATTCATGACAGAATGTTAAAAGCTTATGGTGCTCAAACAGAGGAAATCATGAGCCATTTTTGAAAACAGGTTACTAAAAATGCCTTTTCCCCAGAAAGAGTTAGGTAACTGAGGTCTTACTCTACTCAGTAAGATGGGATGAAGGCTGGTTGTGTAATAGACACAAGTGTTATTGGGACGTCAGAGAAAGGAGATAAGCATGCGATAGCATAATTAAACAAGGCTTCATGGAGGAGGCAGGGCTCAGGGTTGGGTTTGCTTTGAAGTCTCTCTCCATCCAAAGCCTGGTTCTAGCTTTCTCTATTGCCACCCTTAAGCAATTGTGCCAGGGCCTCCAGTTTAGAGTCACTAAACAGGACTAGTTTAAAGGGAAATATAATGATAGTGAATAAAGACAAAGATGGGATGCAGATCCTGTCCCCCTTTCTATTGCACCATAGGTACATACAAACTAAGGCTTCCATGTCTGAATAAGCAGAGTTCCCGGTATAGGCAGCAATTCTGCCAAGCAGCAAATAATTTGTGGGAACAATGGATGGCACCCCATCCATAGTTCTGCACTTTGAAATTACTGGAAAAGCAGGGTTTATCAAAGTATTTTACTTGATAGCCTACTTTTATTTAGTAAACAGAGTGTGCCAATGGGAAACTACAAAACATTACTGAAAGAAATTAAAGATGGCACAAATAAATGGAAAGACACCTGCATTCTCGGATGGAAAGACTTAATGTTGTTAAGATATCCATACTACCCAAAACAATTTACAGAGTCAACACAATCCCTCAAAATCCCAATGGATTTTTTTTCAGAACTAGATAAATTCATAAGGAATCTCAAGGAAGTCTAAATAGCCAAAACAATTTTTTAAGAAAACAAAGTTGGAAGACTCACACTTTCAAAATATATTTCAAAGCTACAGTAATCAAAACAGTATGATACTGGCATCAAGACAAACAAATAGACTAACAGAATAGACTAGAGAGCTGGGAAATAAACCGTTGTGTATATATATGGTCAAATGGTCTTGGACAAGGGTGACAAGACAACTCAATGAGAAAAAGACAGTCTCTTCAACAAATGGTATTGGGAAAACTGGGCATCCACATGCAAAAGAATGAAGTTGGACCCTTATCGTACACCATATACAGAAATTAATTTAAAATGAATTAAAAACCTAAACACAAGATCTAAAAGTATAAAATGCCTAGAAGAAACCATAGAGGAAAAGGTTCATGACATTGGACGTGGCAATGATTTCTTGGATATGACACCAAAAGGACAAGTAAGAAAAGCAAAAATAGATGAACGCGACTGCAGCAAACTTCAAAACTTTTGTGCATTAAAAGTACATCACATTGAAAAGGCAACCTATGGAATGAGAGAAAATATTTGCAAATAATACATCCGTTAAGGGATTCATATCTAGAACATATCACGAACTCTTACAATTCAAAGACAAAAATCAAATGATCTTATTTTTTTTAAATGGACAAAGGACTTGAATAGACAGATGATACATAAATGACCAACAAGCATATCAAAAATGTTCAACATCGCTAATCATCAGAGAAGTGTAAAGCAAAACTTCAATGAGCTATCACCTCATACCCATTAGGATGGCTACAGAAAATAACAAGTGTTATCAAGGATATAGAAAAACTGGAAGCCTTGTACATTGTTGGTAGGATTGTAAAATGGTGCAACCACATTGGAAAGCAATATTGAAGGTTCCTCAAAAAATTAAAAATAGAACTGCCTTATGATCCAGAAATTCCATTTCTGAATATATATTTAAAAGAATTGAAATCAGGGTCTTGAAGAGACATTTGAACACCCATTTCCATAGCGGCATTATTCTCAGTAGCCAAAAGGTAGAAGCAATCCAAATGTCCATCAGAGGATGAAGAAATAAACACACACACACGCGCGCACACACACACGCGTGCACACACACACACACACACACACACACAATAAAATGTTATTCTGCCTTAAAAAGGAAGGAAATATGACATATGCTACAAAATGGATGAATGTTGAGGACGAGTAAAATTCATTCATGTTGTGGATGAATGTTCAGAGCCAGTCAAAGAAGGACAAATGATACAATGATACTGTATCATTCCAGTTTATATAAGATATCTAAACTAGTCAAATTTATAGAAACAGAAAGTAGAATGGTGATTTCCAGGGACTAGAAAAAAAAAGGAAGTTGCTGTTTAGTAGGTATAGAGCTTCAGATTTTCAACATGAAAAAGTTCTAGAGGTCTATTTCATGATAATGTGAGTATATTTAACACTTCTAAACTATACACTTAAAATTAGTCAAGATAGTAATATTTGTGTCATGTGCTCTTTACCATAGTGTAAAAATAGCTAAAATTAAAAAGTAGTATACCATGGGGGTAGGAGTCAGAGAAATTTTATCCATTCTTAACTAGATTTTTACAGGGAAAAAGGCTATCACTAACAGTATTCATGGTTTCTTTAAGTAACCACTTATACATCTTCTGATTCCAAAAAAGATAGAATAAACATACTTTTTTTTACTTTTTCCAATAAATATGGCTGGAAAAAAAAACACTGCACGTTTTATATATGTGTATATATAATATACAAAAACAGTGGACATTATTATAGATATACATGTATTTATATCATATAATGTTTTGTATATTATATAACTCTGAAAGGTAGAGAGAAGACAGTCTGGCTAGGGACCTCAAGACCTAAGTAAGTTCCCTGGGTTTTGTTTTTGAGTAATACATCCTGGACCCAGTGATGGAGAAGCCAGCAACCCAGAAATACCAATGGCTGCAGACAAAAATAGACCCCAGAAAAGCTCTAGCCAAAGGAACAGAAAGTGGTAGCCTAGCAAGACAGAAATCTTTTAGACAGTAACTTCTGTACTTTAGCCAAATGCCACAGGAAAAACCGTGGCCCTACTCCACACCTATCAGCAAAGACCAAGTGCAGAGCCTAGACTCCCACCTTCATCTGGCAGTAAAGAGTCACACACCCTCCTCCCCCTCTCTCTGAGGTGGTTTCAGAAAAGGCTTAGTGGGTATCTGGAACTTTCATCCCTGCCAGCCAGTAACGAAGCCCCCAGAACATGACGGTAAAAGAGCCCATAAGCAATAGCAAGATGTTCTTCTCTCTCCAAGCCAGGGTTCTGTCAGCAGAAGCCTAGGGAGAGCCTGAAATTCTACCCCTGCCCAGTAATAATGAGATGCCCCTATTCCTACCCCAGTATCAATGAATGGTAAGTGGGAAACTTTGACTCCCACTCCCATCTGGCAATAATGAAGTCATGCCCCCATTCCCTCATCAGAGCAGTCTCAGAAGAGACCTCCTAAAACAGAAGATTGAAATAAGATCCAGAGTCTCATAACATAATACTTGAAATGTCCAGTATACAACAGAAAATCACTCATCATACAAAAAGTCAGGAACATCTCAACTTGAGTGAGAAAAGACCATCAACAGAAACCAACAGTGAGATAATACATTTAATTAAATCACCCAAGAAAAAAAATTTTATTAAGTTTTTATTTTAATTCCAGTACAGTTAACACATAGTGTTATATTAGTTTATTAGTTTCAATTGTACAATATAGTGATTCAACAATTCCATACATCATCCAGTACTCATCACAAGTGCCCTCTTTGATTCCCATTACCTGTTTCACCTATCCACCCACCCACTTCCTCTCTGGTAACCATCAGTGTGTTCTCTAGAGTTAAGAGTCTATTTTTTGGTTTGTGTCTCTCTCTCTTTTTTTCTCCCATTGCTCCTTTGCTTTGTTTCTTAAATTCCACATATGAATGAAATCATATAGTATTTGTCTTTTTGACTTATTTCACATTATACTCTCTAGCTCCATCCATGATGCTGCAAATGGCAAGATTTCATTCTTTTTTATGGCTGAATATTCCAGTGTGTGTGTGTGTGTGTGTGTGTGTGTGTGTGTGTGTGTGTGTGCGTGCGCATCACTTCTTTATCCATTCATCTACTGATGGACGCTTGGGCTGCTTCGATATCTTGGCTATTATAAATAATGTTGCTAGACACAGAAGGGTGCGTATATCTCTTTGAATTAGTGTTTTTGTATTTTTTGGGTAAATACACAGTAGTTAATTACTGGATCATAGGGTAGTTCTATTTTTAACTTTTTGAGGAAACTGCATACTCTTTCCAGAGTGGCTGCACCAGTTTGCATTCCCACCGACAGTGCACAAGGGTTCCCCTTTCTTTGCATCCTCACCAACACTTGTTGTTTCTTGTGCTTTTGATTTTAACCATTCTGACAGGTGTGAGGTGATATCTCATTATGTTTTCTTTTTTTAACTTTTAATCTTCATTTATTTTTGAGGGAGAGACAGAGTGTGACCAGATGAAGGGCAGAGAGAGAGAGAGAGAGGGAGAGAGAGAGACAGAATCTGAATCAGGAGTCAGGCTCTGAGCTGTCAGCACAGAGTCCAACGCGGGGCTAGAATCCCCAGGCTGTGAGATCATGACCTGAGCTGAAGTCAGACACTTAACCGACTGAGCCACCCAGACACCCCTCATCATGGTTTCGATCTGCATTTCCCTGATGACAAGCAATGCTGAACATTTTTCATGTGTCTGTTGGCCATCTGTAGATCTTATTTGGAGAAATTTCTGTTCGTGTCTTCTCTTTTTTAATTGGATTATTTGGGGAGTGTTGAGTCGTATAAGTTCTTAATTTTTTTGTATACTAACCCTTTATTGGATGTGTCATTTGCAAATAATCTTCTCCCATTCAGTAGGTTGCCTTCTAGTTTTGTTTATTGTTTCTTTTGCTGTGCAGAAGCATTTTATTCTGATGTAGTCCCCAAAATTTATTTTTACTTTTATTTCCCTTGCCTCAGGAGACATATCTAGAAAAATGTTATTATGGCTGATGTCAGAGACATTACTGCCTGTGCTCTCTTCTATGACTTTTGTGGTTTCAGGTCTCAAATTTAGGTCTTCAATCCATTTTGAGTTTATTTTTGTGTATGTTGTAAGAAAGTGATCTATTTTCATTCTTTTGCATGTAGCAGACCAGGTTTCCCAATACCATTTATTGAAGAAAGTATCTTTTTCCCATTGGATGTTCTTTCCTGCTTTGTCAAAGATTAATTGATCATATAATTGTGGGTTTATTTCTGTTTTTTTTAATTCTGTTCCATTGATCTATGTGTCTATTTTGTGCCAATTCCATACTGTCTTGATGGATACAGCTTTGTGTAATATAACTTGAAGTCCAGAATTGTGATGCCTCCAGCTTTGCTTTTCTTTTTCAAGCTTGTTTTGGCTTTTAGACATGAGTATACATTGTACTTTGTGCAATGCTTTTTCTGCATCTACTGAAATAATCATATGGTTTTTATCCTTTCTCTTATTCATGTGATGTATCCCGTCGATTGATTTGTGAATACTGAACTGCACTTCTATCCCAGGAATAAATCCCACTTGATCATAGTGAATGATTTTTTTTAATGTATTGTTGGATTCAGTTTGCTAGTATCTTGTTGAGGATTTTTGCATCTATGTTCATCAGAGATATTGGCCTATAGTTCTCTCTTTTCGTGTGTGTGTGGTATTTTTATCTGGTTTTGGTATCAGAGTGATACTGTCCTCATAGAATGAATTTGGAAGTTTTCCTTCTTCTTTTATTTTTTAGAATAGTTTGAGAAGTATAGGTATTAACTCTTCTTTAAATGTTTGGTAGAATTTGCCTGTGAAGCTGTCTGGACCTAGACTTCTGTTTGTTGGGAGTTTTTTGATTCCTGATTCAATCTCCTTGCTGGTAATCAATCTGTTCAAATTTTCTATTTCTTCCTGCTTCAGTTTTTTTAGGTTACATGTTTCTAGGAATTCATCCATTTTTCTAGGCTGCCTAAATTGTTGGCATATTGTTTTTCATAACATTCTCTTAATATTGTTTGTGTTTCTGTGGTGTTGGTTGCTATTTCTCCTCTTTGGTTTGTGATTTTGTTTGAGTCCTTTCTCTCTCTCTCTCTCTCTCTCTCTCTCTCTCTCTCTCTCCCCCTCCCTCCCTCCCTCCCTCCCTTATTTTATTTATTTTTTATTTTTTGGTGAGTCTGGCTAGATGTTTATTAATTACTAATAGGTGGTTTTTTAAAAAAGATCAACAAGGGGCACCTGGGTGGCTCGGTTAAGCATCTGACTTTTGATTTTGGCTCAGGTCATTATCTCACAGTTCGTGAGATCTGAGGCCCACATCAGGCTCCATATGCTGACATCACCAAACCTGCTTGGGATTCTCTTTCTCCCTCTCTCTAGCCCTCCCCCACTCATGCTGCTGTCTCTCAAAATAAATGAATAAAATTTTAAAAAGAAATAAATAAAATAAAAAGACCAACAAAATTGACATATCTTTAGCTACAATAGGTAAGAAAAGAGAATACCCAGCTAAATAAAATCAGATATGAAAGAGGAGATATCACAACCAATGGCACAGAAATTAAAAGGTCTATAAGAAACTACTATGAACAATTATAAGCCAACAAAATGGACAAACTAGAAGAAATGGTTAAATTCCTCAATACATATGACTTATCAATAGTGAATCGTGAAGAAACAGAAAATCTGAACAGAAGTATAACTAGTAAGGAGATTGAATCAGTAATCAAAAAAAAAAAAAAAAAAAAAAACTCCCAACAACAACAAAAAAGTCTAGGTCCAGATGGAATCACTGGTGAATTCTATCAAACATTTTAAAAAGAATTAACTTCTTTTAAAGAATTAACTTTAAGTTCATTCTTTTAATTAACTTTATTCTTTTTAAAAGTAATTTCAGAAGCCAATTTTTCTTAAACTCTTCCAAAAGACTGAAAAGGAGGGAATACTTCCAAACTCATTTTGTGAGGCTGGCCCTACCCTGATGCCAAAACCAGAAAAAGACACTAGAAGAAATGAAAATTGCAGGCCAACATCCCTAATGAATATAGATGCAAAAACTTCAAAAATATGAGCAAACTAAATTCAACAGCATATTAAAAAAATCATACACCGGGGTGCCTGGGTGGCTCAGTCAGTTAAGCGTCCAACTTCAGTTCAGGTCATGATCTCACAGTATGTGAGTTTGAGCCCTGCGTTGGGCTCTGTGTTGACAACTCAGAGCCTGGAGCATGCTTCGGATTCTGTGTCCCACCCTCTCCCCCTGCCCCTCCCCTGCTCATACTTTGTCTCTCTCTCTCTCAAAAATAAAATAAAAAAAAAAAACATAAAAAAATCATACACCACAACCAAGTAGGATTTGTCCTGGGATGCAAGGATGACTCAACATATGCAAATCAATCAGTGTGATACACCGCATCCACAGAATGAAGGGGGAGATCACATGATTATCTCAACAGATTCAGAAAAAGCATTTGACAAAATTCAATACCCTTTCATGGTGAAACGTTGAGTATTCTAAATTTAAAAAACTAAGGATAAAAGGCCATTACCTCAAAATAATAAAGGTCATATATAGAAAGTCCATAGATAACATCATACCAATGGTGAAAAACTGAAAGTTTTTCTCCTAAGATCAGGAACAAAATAAGGATTCCCACTGTCACCACTTTTACTCACTCTGGTACTAGAAGTCCTGGCCAGAGCAATTAGACAAATAAATAAATAAATAAAAAGACATTTAAATCAGAAAGGAAGAAATAAAATTAGCTTTGCTTGTACATGACATAACCTTACATGTAAAAATCCTAAAGACTCCACAAAAATTGTTAGAACTAATAAGTGAATTTAGCATATACTCTAAATTTAGGTTTTTTTCAGGATACAAAATGAACATACACAAAATCAGTTACATTTCCATATAATAATAATGAACTATCTGGAAAAAAATTTAGAAAATGTTTCCATTAACATAGCATCAAAAATAATAAAATACTTAGGAATATATTTAACCAAGGAGGTGACAGACATGTACACTGTAAATGACAAAACACTGCTGAAAGGAATTTAAAGACACAAGTAAATTGCAAGACATCCCATGTTCATGGATTAGAAGACAATACTGTGCAAATGTCCACACTATCCAAATCAATCTACACATTGAATGTGATCCCTATCAAAATCCCGGTGGCATTTTTACAGAAATAGAAAAAATAATGCTAAAATTCATTTGAAACCACAAAGGACCTCAATAGACAAAAGACACTTGAGAAAGAAAAACAAAGCTACAGGCCACACATTTCCTAATTTAAAGTTAAAGTTTACAGCAATCAAAACAGTATCGTACCAGCATAAAGATAGACACATAGACCAATGAAATAGAACATAGTGCCCGGAAATAAACTCACACATATATGGCCAAATGTTCTTTGACAAGCATGCCAAGAGTACACAATGAAGAAAGGATAGTCTCTTCAACAAACAATGTTGGGAAAACAACATTCATATGCAAAAGAAAAATCAGGCCCTTATCTTACACCATACACAAAAATCAACTCAAAATTAAAGACTTCAACATAAGGTCTAAAACTATAAAATGCCTCAAAGAAAGTAGGGCAAAAGCTTCATGGCATTAGTCTTGGCAATAACTTCTTGAATATGACACTAAAAAAAAAAAAAAGGCACAGTTAACCAACACAAAAACAGACGGGTGGGACTACACCAAACTTAAAAGCTTCTATTCAGAAAAAAAAATCAGCAGAATGAAAAGGCAATCTATGGGATAGGAGAAAATATATTCAAACCATGTATCTGATAAGTGGTTAATATCCAAAATATGTAAGGAACGGCTACAACTCAATAGCAAAAACAAAAACACCCAAATAACTTTATTTAACATTAAGCAAAGGATTTGGATAGACTTTTTTCCATAGAAGACATACAAATAGCTAACAGGCATATGAAAAGATACTCTACATTGCTAATTGTCAGCAAAATGCAAATCAAAACCACATTGCTAATTGTCAGGGAAATGCAAATCAAAACTACAATGCAAAATCACCTCATACTTATTAGGATGACTATTATAAAAAAAATAAAAAATAACTAGTAGTGGTGAAAATGTGGAGAAACTGGAAGCCTTGTGCACTGTTGGTGGGAATGAACAAATGGAATGGCCATTATGTAAAGCCCTATGGCAGTTCCTCAAAAAATTAAAAATGGAACTACCATATGATCCAGCAATCCCATTTCCGGGTATTTATCCAAAAGAACTAAGATCAGAATCTTGAAAAGACATTTGCACTGCCATGTTCATTGAAGCATTATCCACAATAGCCAAGAGGTAGAAATAACCTAAATGTCCTTCAACGGATGAATGGATTTTTTTTTAAATGTGGTATATACATACAAGAGAATATTAGTCTACTATATAAACAGAAATCCTGTCACATGCTACAACTTGGATGAACCTTGAGGATAATATGCTAAGTAAAATAAACCAGTCACAGAAGATCATCAAACACTGCCTCATTCCATTTACATACGGTACCTAAAGTAGTCAAACTCAAAGAAACAGAAAGTTAGAACAGTGGTTTCCAGGGGTTGGGCAAAGGGGGAAACGGTGAGGGGGGGGGGGTGCTGTTCAATGGGTATAGAGTTTCAGTCATGCAAGATTAAAAAGTTCTAAAGATCTTCCATACAACATCATGCCTATAGTTAACAATATTGTAATGTACACTTAAAAATTTGTTAAGAGGGTGGATCTCATATTATGTATTTTTTACCACAATAAAAATATGTGACGTGCAGCTAAAACCACTGCTGAGTGGGAAATTTATAGCACTAAATGTTTGCCTTAGAAAGGAGGAAAAGCCTCAAATTAAAAAATATAATTTCCTACCTCAAAAAGAAGTGCAAAATAAACCCAACGGAAGTAAAAGGAAATAATAGATAAAAGCAGAAATCGATAAGATTTAAAACTAGAAATCAGTACAGGGGCGCCTGGGTGGCTTAGTCGGTTGAGCATCTGACTTCAGCTCAAGTCATGATCTCACAGTTTGTGGGTTCGAGCCCCGCATCAGGCTCTGTGCGGACAGCTTGCTCTGAGCCTGCAGCCTGCTTCAGATTCTGTGTCTCCTTCTCTCTCTCTGCCCCTCCCCCGCTCATGCTCTGTCTCTGTCTCTCAAAAATAAATAAATGTTAAAAAAATTTAGAAATCAGTACAGAAAATCAATGAAATAAAAGAGCTGATTCTTTGAAAAGATCAATAAAATAAACTCCTAGCAAGAGTGATAAATTAAAAAAGAAAGAAGACACAAATTCATATCAGAATGAGACAGGGGATATCACTGGAGACTCTGCAAACTCCAAAAAGATAATAAGGGAATACTACAAACAAATTCACACATATAAATTTTACAATTTAGGTAGACGGGACCAATTTCTTGAAAAGTGTAAACACATACTCACCCAATATGAAATAGATCATTTGAGTAGCCCTATAACTATTACGGAAATTGAATCTGCACTTTTAAAACTCCAAGAAAAGAAATCTCTGGGTCCAAATGGTTACACTGAAGAATTCCACCAACCACTTAGAGGAGAATTAATACTGATATTACACAATCTCTTCCAGAAAATAGAAGAGTGAATGCTTCCCAACTCTTATAAGGCCAACATTTCATTGGTACTAAAATCAGACAAAGACAGCACAAAAAATTAAATAACAAGCCAATATCATTCATGAATACATACACACAAATCCTTAACAAAGTATTGGCAAATAGAATTCAGCACTATATAAACAAATTTATACACTATATGACCACGTGGGTTTATTCTAGGGATACAAAGCTCGTTCAGTATTTGAAAATCAATCCGTGTAATCCACCATATTAAGACTAAATAAGAAAAATAATATGGTCATATCAACTGATACAGAAGAGGCTGTTTAACAAAATTCAACACTCATTCATGATAAAAATCCTCAGAAAACTAGTAACTGAAAAGGAATTGCCTCAACTTTAAAAAGAATATCTGCCAAAAAAACAAAAACAAAAACAAAAACCCTACGGCTAACATCATACTTAATGCTGAGAGACTAACCACTCCTTCCTTAAGACTGGAAACAAGGCAAGCGCTCACCACTGCTATTCAACACAATACTGGAAGTCCTAGACAGAACAATATGGGAAAAAAAATAAATAAATAAAACGCCTATAGAGTAAAACGGAAGAAACATCATTGTCCCTATTTGCAGATGACAAGATAGTCTACAAAGAAAATCCTAAGAAATCTACCAAAACAAATAAATAAATAAAAACAACCTCCTAGAATGTAGTCAGGAAATTCAGCAACAATGCAGGGTACAAGCTCGTCATACAAAAATCATTTGCATTACTAGCAATGGACACATGGAAACCAAAATTAAAAATACAATACCATTAGGAGTCACTCAAATAAATGAAATAGTAATAATTCTCAAAAACTATGTACAGGACTTGTATGCTGAAAACTACACAATGCTAAAAATGATACAATGCTGATAAAAGAAATGAAAGAAAATATAAATAAATGGAGAGATATTCACCATTCACGGATTGGAAGGGTCAACATAGTAAAGATGTCAATTCTCCCCAAACTGATATACAGGTCGAATATAATTCCTGTCAACATCCTAGCAAAAATATTTTTTAGATATAGGCGAGATTATTCCAAAATGTATAGGAACAGGAAAAGAAACAAACAATATTGAAAAAATAATAAAGGAGGAGGAATCACTCTACCCTACTTTTAAATTTATTATAGAGCTATAGTAATGAAGACTTTGGGGTACGGCAGAGTGACAGACACGTAGACAGACACATGAATCAGAACAGAAAACCCAGAAATAGGCCTATTCGAATTCAGCATACTCATTTTTTTTTTTTACCATGGTACAAAAGCGATTCAGTGAAACTGAAACAATCGGATAGCCATAGTTTAAAATATTAATCTCGGGGCACCTGGGTGGCCCAGTCGGTTAAGTATCCAACTTCAATTCAAGTCATGATCTTGTGGTTGTGAGCTCAAGCCCCACATTGGGCTCTCTGCTGTCAGCACAGAGCCCACTTTAAATCCTTGGTCTCCGTCTTTCTCTGCCCTCCCTTGCTCGCGTGTGCGTGCTCTCTCTCTCAAAAATAAACATTAAAAAAAATTTAATCTCAACTCAAACCTCACACTATATACAAAAATTACAAAAAAATGGATCATGGACTTCAAATGTAAAATGTAACCATAAATCTTTTAGAAAAAATCTAGGAGAAAATCTTTGAGATCCAGGGCTTAATTAAGAGTTATACACAACAACAAAAGCATAATCCATAAAAGAAAAAAAATCGATGAATTGGACTTCACCACAATTACGTTCTTGCTCTGTGAAAAATCCTATTCATAAGATGAAAAGACAAGCCACAGACTGCTACTTGCAAATTACACATATGACCAAGCACTTGTATCTAAACTATATAAAGAACTCTCAAAACTCAACAGTTAAAAAAAACAAACAATGCATTTTAGAAAATGGGCAAAGTACATGAAGAAACATTTCATGGAAGAAGATACAGGGATGGCAAATAAACACACAAAAAATGTTCACTATCATTAGCCATTAGAAACATTCAAATAAAATCATAAGGTATCAAGCACTATGCACCTATCAGAATGGCTCAAATAAAACAATGACAATACCAGTACTGGCAAGGATACAGAGAAACTGGAACTCTCATACGCTACTGATAGGAATGCAAAATGGTATAGCCACTCTGGAAAAAGTCTGTCAGTTTCTTTAAAAACTAAACATATACTTACCATATGACCCAGCAATTGCTCTGCTGGGCATTTATATCACAGAAATGAAAATTTAGGTCCAAAAAAAATCCTATACTCAAGTGTTCATAACAATTTTATTTACAGTAGCCCCAAACTGGAAACCAAAATGTCCCTCAATAGTAGAAGGGTTCAACCTAACCCTAATTTTGGTATATCCAAAGCATGGAGTACTTCTCAACAATAAAAAAACAAACTATAGATACACCTATCAACTTGGGTGGATCTGAAGGTCATTTTTATGAAGTAAAAAAAAATTGGAAAAGTTACATATTTTATGATTTCATTTGTATAAAATTCACAAAATGACAAAATTATAGAGAAGGAGAACAAATTAATATTTGTCAGGGGTACAGACAATGGCAGTTAGTGGTAGGTGTGACCATAAAAGGGCAGCTTTCTAGTGATGGAATAGTTCTGTATCTTGATTGCTGTGATGGTTACGCAAATCCACTCATGTGATAAAGTAACACAAGACTGTGCACACACATCATTCCAGTGTCAATTTCCTGCTTTTCATATTGTATTATGATTATATAAAATGTCTGGGGTAAACTGGAGGAAGAATATATGGAGACTTTTTGTACTATTTTTACAACTTGTGAGTCTTTTGTTATTGATAATAAAAAGTTTAAAGAAACCACTTAGAAGGCAAATCACTCAGAAAGAAGAAAGTGGAAGCTGAAACCCAAGGAACAAATAAATAAAATGTTTTATTATAACAGCCAGTTTTATGAAGGGATAGATTTTAAATGGGGAAGGTTTATATAGGCCAGCGACATGCAACACCAAAGACATTTATCTGTAAGATCAAAACATGTGTTTAAAAAATATTAGGGGTACCTGGGTGGCTCAGTCAGTTAAACGTCCTACTTCAGCCTAGGTCATGACTTTGCTAGTCTGTGGGTTCGAGCCCCACATCAGGCTCTGTGCTGTCAGCTCAGAGCCTGGAGCCTGCTTCGGATTCTGTGTCTCCCTCTCTCTCTGCCCCTGCCCCACTCACACTCTCTCTTTATCTCTTAAAAATAAACATTATTTTTTTTTAATATTAGAGCCACAGATTAAAACGTCTCCTCTTAAATCAGGCAACTGTCAATTATGTTTGCAATAAGCCACATAAACGGATTACATCTTTAAACAATGAAAAATGAATTGCAAAGTACCTTCATGCCAGTTGTTCAAACTTTATCCAGTAAGTGGTAGGGATGGAGGAGTTTCATTCTGGTTAACCCAGAATATATCCCTGAGACTATTATATGGTTAATTGATTCACATTCACCCTGTGTAAGGTATCCTCAGGTTTGCTTCACTATAGAATATTTTCATTTCCAGTTATGCTATGAAAAGAATATTTGCACTGAGTAAAATATTTTGTGATACTTATCACCTTTCTAATTAGAAAGGAGCACCTGGGGGGAAATTAGCTCTCTCTGCACTGTCCAAAATGATAACCACTAGCCACATGAAGCTGTTTAAATTTAAAATAATTAAAATTAAATAAAGTTTAAATTTTAGTTCCTAGACACATTTCAAGTGTTCAATGTGAATAGTGGCGATTGTGAAAATTAATAAATGGAAACATCAATAAAATGGAATCAAGAGGCTAGAAAGGGAGGTTTGTCAATCACAGACCCCCAACAGGAAGAGACCTATCTTGTATTCCCATCAGAAAGAAGCCTATACGCTACCATCCCAGCAGGAGGAAGAACGATTTTCTCCTTGGGTGGAACCAGACCAGCCAATGAGAGACTCACAATTCAACCAGTAAAAAGCCACTACACTTCAAACTCCCAGGTTACCCCAATGGACTTTTTGCTTAGAACAGCTCCTACCAACTCCCCCCTTTTCAAAAAGAGCCTTCCTCTCCTTTGTTCTCCAGACTTGCCTATGGTTTTGCGGTAGCTTACATGTCTTGAATTTTGATTCTCTGCTATTCCTTAATAAACCTATTTTTGCTGTTAAAATCACTGCCACTTTTGGGGCGCCTGGGTGGCGCAGTCGGTTAAGCGTCCGACTTCAGCCAGGTCACGATCTCGCGGTCCGTGAGTTCGAGCCCCACGTCAGGCTCTGGGCTGATGGCTTGGAGCCTGGAGCCTGTTTCCGATTCTGTGTCTCCCTCTCTCTCTGCCCCTCCCCCGTTCATGCTCTGTCTCTCTCTGTCCCAAAAATAAATTAAAAAAAAAAAAATAAAAATAAAATCACTGCCACTTTTAAAGTTAACACTACCAAACTAGAAAAGCATAGATACAGAACTTTTCCATCATCACAAACAGTTCTATACAACAGCGTTGCTCTAGAGTGTGAAAAACATGTCATTTCCCTACAGAGGTAGAGTTACAGCCCAAAGAGCTACAGGAATTAGTATTGCATCATCTGAGGTTTTCATTAATACATAATTTCATCTTTAGCAATACTGAGCAGTATGTTGTAGTGGTTAAGTGCTAGGGCTTTGGAGTAGAATAGTCCTGGATTTCAACTTTAGCTCCAACTTTTACTAAATTGTGTGGCCTTAGGCATGTTAGATTACCTCAATTCTCTGAACCAGCATTCTCAGTTTTAAATAGGCAGGGACTGGAGGGACAATAGTACCTACCTCATAAGGTTGTTGTGAAGGATTAAATGAGATAAGACCAATAACTGACACAGGTGATCTATAAATGTTAGTTATCCTTAACATTATTAAGTCCAGAAGATGAACTTGGCATGTTTTAGGACCTACAGTCTAGGTGACCAGTAGAAAAGCCAATAGGAAACATTCAATCATAAGAGCAGCAAGGGAGTCAGTCCCAACAGGGGCCTCTTTGACTCTTGATAGATAAACAGTAACCACATTGTTCCTTCATAACTTGGGGCCAGAGACAAAAGGGACCTTCTCCCTTATACATCTGTTTATCTTTCAGCTTTCAAAAAGCCAAGGGGTACCTTACCCTTAGCCTTAAGGGACTCAGAATTGAAAGTTAACTGCCATGTTGTATCAAAATAAAAAAAATAAATAAAAATAAATAAAATAAAAGTACAGCACATCATCTATAAAAGAAGATTACCCAAACAAGTCACTGAGTAGGAGAGGTACTTCGAGTTGTTTTTCCAGCTGTTTTTAGCAATCAAATCCAATTCCTTGATGTATTATTAAGGTAAAATGTTACTATATTCACTCCTGTGTGAATACCATACAACAAGCCTGCTGTATCTCTGTAATCAACAAGATAAACATTTACTGAACACCTACTACATACAGGACACTTTTACTCTACATCAGCCCATCAGCAAACTAGCATCTGGCAGGCCAAATGAAGTCCACTTGTGTTTTTTTCTATGGTAAACAAGGTAGTAATGATTTTTACATTTTTTAACTGCTGGGAAAACTGCCCTCAACCACTATTATCAAACACTGAATGGCTCTGGAAATTAGCTTTTGCTGAAGACTTGATAATGTTCCTTAATCAATCCAATCTAAAATAACAAGGCAAACAGCCTTCTTTGTGAAAGTTACACTGCAGGAAAGTCATTTCAACAACTAACATTGTTTGAGTCAAAAGCAATGTCCACATGCTTTATCCACTTCCCATGCTCTCACAAGTCAAAACAACAAAGTCACAGTGAGATACCACTTCACTCCCACTAGAATGGCTATAATAAAAAAGGTAGACATTAACAAGCGTTGGTAAAGATACAGAGAAACTGAAAGCCTCATGCATTGCTGGTGGGAATGTAAAATGGTGCCGAGGTGGTAGAAAACAGTTTGGCAGTTCCTCACAAAGTTAAATAGAGTTGCCTTGTGGCCCAGCAATTCTACAAGTAGTTATGTATCAAGAGAAATGAAAACATGTCTGCACAGAAACTTGCACACGAATGTTCATAGGGAAGCATTATTCATAATAAACAAAAGGTAGAAACCACCCAAATTCTCATCAACTGATGAACCGATAAATAAAATGTCGTAAAACCATACAATGGAATATTATTCAGCCACAAAAAGGAACAAAGTTACTGATAAATACTAAAATTTGGATAAATGTCAAAAACATGCTATGTGAAAGAAGGCCGACACAAAAGACCACATATTGTGTCATTCTGTTCATGTGAAAACCCAGAAAAAGAAAATCTGTAGAAAAAGAAAGTATTGGTTGCCTAAGGCAGGAGGTAGAAATGGGGAGTGACTGAAAATGAGCACGAAGTTTCCTTCTGGGGGGATGGAAATCTTTTAACTAAGACTGCAGTGAGGGTAACACAACTCTAAATTACATTAATAATAATCAAATTGTACATTTTTTAAAAATGCATAACATCAAAAGCATGGCCTACAAAAGAAAAAATTATAAATTGGACCTCACCAAAATTCAAAACTTTTGCACTTCAAAAGACACCATTAAGAAAATGAAAAGACAAGCAATAGACAAGAAGAAAATATCCACGTATCATCCATCTGGCAGGGACTTGTATTTAGAATACATCAACAATTCTTACAACTCAACAATAAAAAGGTAATAAAGATCATAACTCAATTCAAAAGTGGAAAAAATATATGAACAGACACTTCACCAAAGAAGATACACAACTGACTCATAAGCACATAAAATTATGTTCATCATCATTAGTCGTTAAGGAAATACAAATTATAACCAGATGAGTTATCATTTCATATCCATTTAGAATGGCTATAGTAAAAAGACAGACAATAACAAATGTTGGTGAGGATCTGGAGAAACAAAAACCCTCATCCATTGCTGGGGGAAAAACAAAATAGTGCTGCTGCTTTGGAAAACAGTTTTGCAGCTTCTTAAAAAGTTACACGTAAATTTGCCATATGTTATAGTAATTCCACCCTTAGGTATCTACCAATAAGAAATGAAAACATATGTCTACAGGGAGACCTGCACACAAATGTTCTTAGCAGCATTAGTCATAATAGCCAACAACTGGAAACAAACTATTAACTAGTAAGTAGACAGACAAAATGTGTCATAGCTATAAAGTAGAATACTGTTTGGCAATAAAAAGCAATGAAGTATCGATACATTCTACAATATGGATGAACCTTAATAATATTATGCTCAGTGAAAGAAGCCAGGCATGAAAGACCACATATTGTATGATTTTATTTAAATTAAATCTCAAAAAAGGGCAAATTTATAGAGACAGAAAGTAGATCAGTGGTTACCTGGGGCTGGGAGTGGGAATAAGAATTAACTATAAATAAGCATGAGGGCAATCTTATTGGGAGAGCGAAAATGTTCTAAAACAGATTATGGGGATGGCTGCACTACTAAGTAAAGTTACTAAAAATCATTTGATTGTACACTTGAAGTGAGTGAATTTTATTCAATGTAAAAAAATATTTCAATAAAGCTGTTAAAAATAGGAAAGCAACAGTAAGGGAAACTGGGTGAAGGGTACACAGGAATTCTGCTCTATCTTTGCAACTTTTCTATAAAACTAAAGCTATGCTGAAATTTAAAAAGTCAAATAAAAGTTAACAAGGGTATGTTTGTCGGTTGATATCAGTATTTGGCAGTACCTATCAATGCGAAGAGACATTTACAAAGATGAAATAAAAAATCTCATTACGGATCAGCATTAACAGATGAACATTTGACATGATTCTTACGATGGGGAACACTGACTGTAATCCCCAATTAAACCAAATGTTATCCCCCAAAAAAAGAATTCCATTATTCTTATTAGTAGTCCTGTATTACAAAACAAGTACTCAACTATTATTTTATTTTTGGATTCCATCAATAAACATTTGTTGAAATTTGTTTTCTGTCTTTTTATATACGTGCCTACAAATTATCCTCAATTTTGCTTTTTGGCCTGCAACACCTAAAATATTTACTATCTGGTCCTTCACATAAAGTTTGCCAAGCCCTGCTCTACACTATAACAGGATACATACAAACATTATCAGTCTCTTTCTTGAGTGTATTCTTATCATTACCTAGTTTTGGCATAACGCCCTCCTGAATATGCCTATAAAGGATAAGCCTTGCATCTCTTCTGCTATGGCACTATTTGGGATTTCCATAAATAGAAACACTATTAGCTTAATATTTCTAGCAAAGCCTCCAGGCCATCGTTGTTATCATGACACTAAAGGGCCAACACCATACCACAATATCAAGACTCTCGTCGAGTTGTGATGTCACCAGGCCATGGACTCACCGAGGTCAATTAGATATCAAGTGGCTCTTACGGCCTCACACCCTGCCTTTGGCATCACCCTGGCACATCACCTTACTATGGAGGCATATGCTATCACTGCTGTTACAGAATTCTGCCCTGATGCCGCTCCGCCAATATGTCAGAATAATTAACCCCTACTTCTTTCCACTCCTTTGGCGGCGGCAGAGAGGGGGAGGGTAGCCACAGCCATCCACACAAGCTCAGGAGGTAGTCCTCAGCTCCTACTGTTGTCCCTTCCGCCTGCCACTGCAAGTCACAGGGCCCCCGTGGGACAGGACCTTCAGGCTCCCATAACTCTCTTGCCAGGACCCTGTACCCGTTTCTCGTGGCCGACTCAATGGCCCAACAGTGACCACCCACCCCGGTTCCACACGAAGCCGCTCCCCGTACCTGACTCCATTCTCCAGCTGTCATCCTGGGCCAATTCCACCGGCCACTTGACTACGGCGGCCGCAAGGACCCTGGGACTTGTAGTTCCGCGCTGCTAGGGGCAGAGCCGGCGACCGCCTCAAAGGAGCCTCCCCTCCCGGAATTGCTCTCGAACTACAACTCCCAGAGGCGCCCCGCGGTGGGAAAGGGGCAAAGGCACGAGAAAGATCAGTGATTGGTGGAACTCTGTCGGCTCTTTTGATTGGCAGTCAAGGCTGGAGACGTGAGGCGGTCGTTGGTCCGGTGTTGCACGGAGATCCTGGAAAGGCGAAATGGAGGGGTGTGTATCTAACCTAATGGTCTGCAACCTGGCCTACAGCGGGAAGCTGGAGGAGTTGAAGGAGAGGATCCTGGCTGATAAATCCCTGGCTACTAGAACGGACCAGGTAAAGGAGTGCTGGGGCCTCTCCGCAGGCTGCCGTGTCGACAAGGCCCAACGTGGCCGCCTGGCCTGGCCCAGACGGAGGCCGGTTCCGTGAGGGCCAGATCCCCGCCCCCGCCGCCCTATCCTTCCCCGGGGTCACCTCAGGACTCGGGATCGGGCGGTAGGAGCTAGCCCCGTAAACCTCAAATATTTGGGGGAAGAGGAGGCCCATACTAAGCACGCTAAATTTTGGATATTTCTAGAACGTTTACCGCGTTTCTCAGAAATGCCTACTCTTTGAGATACCCGTGAGGAGGAGATGGAAGGCTTTTTTTTTTTTTTTTTAATGTGTTTGTTTACTTTTTCTAGTAAATGTATACAATGAAACATATGTAACCGAAAGCCAATTCTCTGGCGGGCAGTTTAGTAGGAGCTGGGGATAAGTCGAGTGGAAGAAGCAGACGTTGTTAAAGTAACCCTGGATCATGCGTCCAGTAGCATTGTCCTACGAATACTCAGGAGAGAAGTTTACATGGGGCTTTCAGAACATAGAATGGCAGGACCTGATTCAGTCTCCCTGAGACTTGGAAAGGTTTTGCAAAGGAGAGAAGGTTGGTTAAACCTTGAAGGGTGAGTGAGATTTTCTTAGAGGGTGAAGGGGCATTCTTAGGCGGAGGCCGAACAAAAGTGAATGGACTTTGGGAAATCTGCTCTTCGGCTCAAGGGACCCCCATGCTTTTCACCCTGCGTTTCTAGAGAGATTCACTGTGACCTCAACAAGCCAACAAATATTTATAGATTGCATTCTACATGACAGGCACCCTGCTAAGCACTAGCCAGACAGCGTCACATACTTGTGAATCCCCATTTTGTGTCTTTGAGAAGAGTAGAAGTCAGGAGACTTTACTCTGGAACTTTCCTTTATTGCTTAACCTGAAAATGGCCTTATCTTTATTTAGTTTACTTTCATTATGGTCTGATCGTTTTTAATACTTTTAATTTAACTTAATAATGTCAAATGAAGTTTTAATCTATTCATCAAGTCAGTGGCATAAAAAAGAGGGAAGCTATTTAAGATCAAGAGACTTAAGAACCAACAATCCTATGCAAATTATGGGCCTTGTAAGGAGCCTCATGGAAACAAAGCAACTGTTAAAAAAACATTTGGGGGACTACTGGGGAAATCTGAATACAGACTGAGCTTTGGATGTTATAAAGGAGTTAGTGTTAATTTTGATAGGTGTAATAATGGTCTCATAGCTATTTTAGACAGCATCCTTCTTTAGATACTGAAATGTTTAGGGATGAAAAGTCATAATATTTAGGATTTGTTTTTTTTAAATGTCATGGAGGAAACTAAGTGAGGCAAATATGACAAAATACTAAATCTAGGTGATAAGCATATGGGTTTTATTATATTCCCTCTATTTTTATGTGTTTGAAATTATTTTGTAATAAAGTTTGAAATACCACATTCTTTTCCATAGAGCTAAGAAATACAGCTGTCACTGCAAAAAGGAAATTCCCTTTGAGAGAAATGACTAACTCCTAGCTTATTATTTTTTAAAAGCAACGTTGCTGTCTAATTTTGTGGGTAGCATGATTTTTAAATGATTATGTGGATAATCTCAACTAGTTGTATAGACATTTCTTTCCCATAAGATTCATTTGTTCTTGGGCGGCCTGAATGGCTCAGTTGGTTAAGCGTCTGAGTTCAGCTCAGGTCATGATCTCACAGCTTGCGAGTTCCACCCCTGCATCGGGTTCTGTGCTGACAGCTCAGAGCCTAGAGCCTGCTTCAGATTTTGTGTCTCCCTCTCTCAATGCCCCTCCCCTGCTCTTGTGCTCTCTCTCTCTCAAAAAAATAAATAAACATTAAAAAAATTTTTTTTAAGATTTGTTTTTTTTTTTTACCAGAGTATCTAGAAATTTTGTGTCAGACAGGGGTTTGTGTCCCAACTTCACCATTTAATAGCTATGTGACCTTGGACGAATTGCTTACCCTGAGGATTCTTAGTTTCCTCATCTGTAAAATGGGGCTCATGTCCACTGTACAGGAACATGGAGATTAAATGACATGATGCTTGCAAAACTCCTAGTGCAGTGCCTGGTATAAAAGAACATAAATAGGGGCGCCTGGGTGGCTCAGTCGGTTAAGCGTCCGACTTCAGCTCAGGTCACGATCTCACGGTCTGTGAGTTCGAGCCCCGCGTTGGGCTCTGGGCTGATGGCTCAGAGCCTGGAGCCTGCTTCCGATTCTGTGTCTCCCTCTCTCTCTGCCCCTCCCCCGTTCATGCTCTGTCTCTCTCTGTCTCAAAAATAAATTAAAAAAACGTTAAAAAAAATTTTAAAAGAACATAAATAATATAACAGTAAATAGCCAAAGCTCTATTTCTGCCAAGCCTTGAAATCAGTTTCTTGCTCTGCCATTTTCATGGCTGTATTCTGCACAGAATTACACCTGTCAGTGGATTCTCCTCCATGTTACTAAAACCTTGGTGTCTCTTACAGCAATAAGTAATATAGTTTAAGGACCTGAGGGTCCAGGGCTCTCTACTTCTTGTTTCCAAACTGTAGGTTTGCTGGCCTCAATATTAATTTTTTATGCTTTCTTACCTTCTATTTCATCTCAAGAATGTTGATCTTCTCACTTCTCTGTTTCCCGTGCAGGACAGCAGAACCGCATTGCATTGGGCCTGCTCAGCCGGACATACCGAAATTGTTGAATTCTTGCTGCAGCTTGGAGTGCCTGTGAACGATAAAGACGATGTGAGGACCAGGCAGAGTTGATAAATGCCCAAGTTATCTGTAGCCTCTAGTCTAGTGTTCACTGAAAACTGAGTATTAAGCTCACAAACAAAATTGAAACCTTTATGACTAGGCAGTCACAGCAAGGGGCCCTGGTGACCAGGCACAGGACTAGAGGTTGCCTTATTTTAGAATGTTCATTCTGCCATTCATACCCTGGAGGTTAAGGTTAACACGCAGATTAAGGCTATAATACTACAAATCCTTTTTATTATGTTGGGAAGTTGGGGGGGGGGTTGTTGTTGTTTTTTGTTTTTGTTTTGTTTTGTTTTTGGTGAATACGACCTGAATACTTAGGGCTTGGATATCCTTTTGTTGTTATAGAGAGATTTATTGTAATGATATTGGCTCTATTAAGATAAAACTTGTGAAGAATAAGGATGGAATTTTTTGTAGGCAAAGATTCCTCTTCAAGGATACTCACTGAAATAATACTTATAATAGCCAAGAAATAAAAACAATTTAATGCAGGAATGGTTGAATACAGTATGAATATCTCTACAATAAAGTAATATGCAAGCAATAAACATAAAAATCCAAAGAATAACAACAAAACGATAAGTGGACATTGTGGGAAATGCAAACTCACAGAACTTTATATCCTGCCATCCCAATTTGAGAACACATTGTGTGTGTGTGTGTGTGTGTGTGTGTATATATATATACACAGCTTTGTGTAAACCTTACCTGCATGCTAGTATTAATCCCTGTGCCTTTCCTCTACCACCCTCCCCCGCCCCCCCGTTTTTGTGCTGCCTACCTCTTTCACAGGCAGGTTGGTCTCCACTTCATATTGCTGCGTCTGCTGGCCGGGATGAGATCGTAAAAGCTCTTCTGGGTAAAGGTGCCCAGGTGAATGCAGTCAACCAAAATGGCTGTACTCCCCTACATTATGCAGCTTCCAAAAACAGACATGAGGTAGGGTTCCATTCCTTGGCTGCCGTTTTTGAGTTTTAAAGCTGTCGATGGCCACAAACTGATACCTGCGTTGTTTTCTCCTCCATCGGTCCAGATTGCTGTCATGTTACTGGAAGGCGGGGCTAATCCAGATGCGAAGGACCATTACGAGGCTACAGCAATGCACCGGGCGGCAGCCAAGGGTAACTTGAAGATGATTCATATCCTTCTGTACTACAAAGCATCCACAAATATCCAAGACACTGAGGGTAACACTCCTCTGTAAGTGACAAGTAGCAGTCATTTGTATTCTCCTTGACATTAGCCCTCTTGCACTAATTACACATCGTTTTCTTTTTTTATTCTGCTTGGAAATGTAATACATGTGTATGACCAAAAAAAAAGGTAAAGTACACAGATGTGTGAAGATGAAAATTAAAATTCCCTATGTCATTTTTATATATTTCCTCCCATTCTTTTGTACACAAATGTGTATATTTAAAAAAATTTGTTTGCAAAATTGGGATAATGCTATGTACGTAATTATATCTTGTTTTTTTAACCTAGTATATCATGAGCATTTCCAATGTTGCTATTTTTAAAATGTTTTTGAATGGCCGTATGCAGTTCCATTTTATGGATGTGCCAAAATTTAATCACTCCTCTTCCTGCACATTTAAGCTTTTTTGGGTTTTCCACGAGTATAAATAATGCCACATTGACCAAGTTCATACAAAAATCTCTGGCCCTCTTGCTTATAATTACCTTAGAATAGACTCTTAGAAGTAGGATTGCTGAGTCAACAAATACACACATTTTAAGAGTATTGCTAGGTATTGCCAGGTTGCTTCCAGAGGAATTGTATCATTATACCCTCCCAGCAACAGTTTGAGGGTGCCTGTTGCCCCCTCACCAACACTAGAACTATCCTTTTGTTCTATCAGACATGGTGCCTCGTAGTTATCATTTATATTTTTTCATTTTCAGGGAGGTTAAACGTTTTTTAATGCCTTCAACTAATTAGATTTCTTCTCTAACTTGTACCTTTTTGGGTTCCTTTATCTGTTTGCTTTTGGGGAATTAAATTATTTTTAGTGATTTTTTTAAGCTCCCTCGATTGACATACTAAAAATGTTAACCTGCTGTGTTACTTGAAACTGTTTTTTTCCCAGTTTGTCCATGTTCATTATTGTTTTAAAGAACAGAAGTTTTTCAACTTCTAAGCAGTCAAACCTAGTCATCTTCCCTCAGGAATAGAAATTCCTTTCTCACCCTGAAGTTAGTTAAATACTTAACTATATTTTATTATAGGCTTTTATTTTTTAACATTGCATTGGTTTTGGTTGACAGTTACTGTTACTGTCAAATCCATCTGGAATTGCTTTACATGTGTGACCTGAGGCCGTCCTCTGCCTTGGTATTTTTTTCTGCATTACTTAGCTACTTTTCTTCCTTATTGGGTGGTGACTTTTTTGAACCAGAAATTCTATGAATCTCCTTTTTAGTCTAAAGTGAGATTCAGTTTTTTTAAGTACCGTTTTCTTAACTCTTAGTTTTTTTTAAGTTTTTTAAATGTTTGTTTATTTTTGAGAGAGCAGGGGAGGGGCAGGGTGGGGGGGAACACAGAAGATCTGAAGCAGGCTCCTTGCTGACAGCACACAGCCCGATGCTGGGCTCGAACTCATGAACGGTGAAATTATGACCTGAGCCAAAATCAGATGTTCAACCATCTGAGCCACCCAGGCACCACTGCACTCTCAGTTTTAAAAGTCTTTTCTCAGGGCACCTGGGTGGCTCAGTCAGTTAAGTGTCCGATTCTTGCTTTCAACTCAGGTCATGATCTCACGATTCATGGGTTCGAGCCCCACATGGGGCTCTGTGCTGATGGTGCAGAGCCTGCTTGGGATTCGGTCTTCATCTCTATCTCTCTCTCTCAAAATAAATAACATTAAAAAAATAAATACATAAATAAAAATCTTTTCTTTAGTCCTGAGTGACTCTGTTTAGAAAGACTTGCAATTTCTAGCTCTTTTCTCCATAACAAGGAGGAACCCGAAGAGTCAGGCAGGAAAGGGTCCTGGGAAGAGGCTAGGATTGAGGGATAGCTGGAGACTGTTTACTCAATTCAAGCTTAGCCACCTAACCAACTATATCAAATACTTACATTAGGTAACTTGGAGAAGTAAATTAACCTTCCTGAGTCTTACTTTCCTCATCTGTAATATGAGAAGAATAATTCCTTCCCCACTACATTGTTTTGAGGCTTAAATAAAATAACATGAGATGTGCCTAACACCCTGCCTGATAAACTGTAAGTGCCTGCCAAAGTTTCTCCCTCAGTTACTGCTCAGCTGTGTCATCACAGGCAAGGACTCTAACTTCTGTCACAGTTTCAACTGTAAAATGGTGATAATAGTACTGTGCTGACTTACAAGGTGGATATAAGGATCAAATGAGGTAAAATCTTTTAAATGGTTCTTTGAAAAATTTAAACTACACAACTTGCTATTAGCCTGTTATACAGATTGGGGCTTTTCTAAATTCTAGCCCTGAATTATTGTGTGCATTCAGTGTAAACCACCCTAATCTCAGGGGCGCCTGTGTGGCTCAGTCAGTTAAGCGTCTGACTTCGGCTCAGGTCATAATCTCATGAGTCTGTGGGTTTGAGCCCCACATGGGGCTCTGTGCTGACAGCTTGGAGCCTGCTTCGGATTCTGTGTCTCCCTCTGTCTCGGTACCTCCCCCGCTTGTGCTCGCTCTCTGTCTCTGAAAAATGAATAAAACTTTTAAAACATGAAAAAAATAAATAAAAATTCAAAGATTAGAAAATTAAAAAACACCCTAATCTCCATAAAACATGGAAGTTGCTCTTAGGCTGGCATTTCAATCCCTTCTTGTCCTGTAATGTGTCCAGAATTATGATTTATGATCAGGTATTACAAGGCCATTCCACTGAATTTTAATTTACGAGCGGTCCTTCCCAGGCAAATTGATTTTCCTTTCCTGATTAAATACCCTGGTACTATACTCCCTAATAATGTGCAGTTCAGACCATGTATCAGGAAATCCTCATCGTTACATGGAGTTGGTAGGGAGTAATCAGTCTTTGTGGTCTTCAATTCCAGACACTTAGCCTGTGATGAAGAGAGAGTGGAAGAAGCAAAACTGCTGGTGTCCCAAGGAGCAAGTATTTACATTGAGAATAAAGAAGAAAAGACACCACTGCAAGTGGCCAAAGGTGGCCTGGGTTTAATACTCAAGAGGATGGTGGAAAGTTAAGCAGCTCAGATTCATTCTTCCTGTGTGCGTCTTGTGCTTGTCCCCAGTGCCCTGGAAGCTAATGTACTCGTGCCCAAGGCACCATCTGCAGATGATGGAGGTCTTCTCTCATCTTCAGTGTCCTATAAATCTGTCGAGTATCGTTCCTGCTGAGGTGTTTGGTCCAAGCTTGCAACTTGCTTTCCAGGCATAGATTAATTGTTGAGATTGTTTTACTCTTGTTGCATATGATTATGTACTGAATCTTGGTTAATTTTGAGTAAGCAATTCTGTGGCTGTTGTGAGTCTTTGGCACCCTCCCGCGTACCCTCAAGTCCCCTGTGAGGCAGAACAACCCCAGTAGCACCAGGCCATTTGTCCCACCACGAGTTCCTAGGGAGGTTTTCGAATGTTCCCTCTGTCTGGTCAAAACACATCCTGACTTGTCTCTCAAGCTCACTCAGAAGCCTATACCAAATATTTGTTTTTCTCAACAGTACACTGCAACTTTATTTTTGTTACAGGAGGAATACGTATATATTTTAAAGGACCAAATTTTCCGTTGGAGGGCATGCTACCCAAGTTCGGAATTCATAAACACTAAAATATAATGAAAAATAACAGCCTGTGTACCCATGCATCTTTTTAATAAGCCCTTTTCTTCCAAAATAAAATGTGTTGTTTTTAAAAAGGGAGTTTCAAAGTACCTATATTAAGTCACCGTCCTGTACTGCAAAGAAATGTCAAGCTTGTTACATGTAACAAAAATGAGTTCTGATTTGTATTTCAAAAACCAAAAATAAAATGTTGTTAGAATCTTCCAGTTTTTCTTTCAAATCTGTTAGAAACTCATGCAAGCCTTAAAATCCTTCATAAAGACATTTCTCACTTTTGCCGACTCCAAAGTCCATAAAATTCATGAAGCTTGAACTGCCACTAAAATCTTTAAAAGTACTCATCTTCTGAATTGCTAATTAAATGTGGAGCAAAAGAAAGTAAGTGGAACCTTGAGTTCAATTTAGGGAAACAACTCAAATGGTTACCAGTCGTAAACTCTAATGGACTCCCAAGTGGCTCTTCAAATTATTTTTTTAATTTAAATCTTATGCTGCAAATATTGCTTAAAGTAAGTGATCCAGGTGAGCCCACAAACTTGGATTAATTTGGGGTCAGAGACTTAACAACCCAGTAGCTAAAATGAGTTTTGTAAACGTGAACCATGTCGTTGATAGGCAAAACTCACATAAATATTGTGAGCGCTGATCTTTACAAATATTAATCAGGGAGGCATCTTCTTAAGGAATTAAACTTCTGTTTATTGAATGCCAGGGTTAAAAATGATGACAGGGGAAATCATTTCTTTCCAATCCTTTTTAGCGTGATCAGAGAGTTGTGTCTAATTGGGCCTGTCCGGTCTGAAGGCGTTTACTCTTCGTAAATGCTGACTTTATTAGTCTGAGGTAATAGGCTTTGTGGGTGTGAAAAAAAACTGATCTTCGTTCTTTAATAAGAAACAGATGGAACCAAGCCTCAGTTAAGTTGTGGGCTATTGGCATTTTCAGTGAAGTGGTTTGTTAACAATAAATCACTGATTTGTATAAACTAAGGTTGTTAGGGGCACTGGATATTGATCAGATTGTTATCTGTTCATAAAGGAAACCCAATAGAGATGAAGCTGATTTAATGTCAGCAGGTTTTATAGTCACTTCCAAATGAACTGAAGAAAAAGAATTTTAATTGCAAAGCTTAACTGGAAAGAAGTTGAAAGATGTGAGTAAATAGGAACAGTGGAAAAAATTCTAAGTATCTTGGACGGAACCTGCAATTTGAGTTTTATGATATTCAGGGTAAATCAGCATTTTACTTCATAATTTTAGACACAGCAATGTAAATGTATGACCCCTGTGTTTTGATTTCCCAGTTTCTTAACTATACCGACTGCAATGAATTCATTACATGGCTGTGCCTGCTGCTTTCTGTTTCTGTGTCCTATTAACACTATAGAGCCCCCAGGTCAATCTGTGAGCAAATCTGATACAGAATGGGGGCTCCTTGTTTTGGGTTCTATGGCTCCAGGCTCACAGTTCTGCAAAAATTTGTATGTGCATTTCTCTGCAAAAAGGGCTCTGTAGCTTTCATCAGATCCTCGAAGGGATCTGTGACAAAAGGTTAAGAGTACCCAGTCAAGAGAAAAAAAAATATTGGGTCAGTTATCAGGGGAGGTGGTTTCTACAACAGTATAGTTCTACCACACTATATAGTTTATAAATATTTATAATCCCTTCTCCACTGCAGCCTTTAAGAAAGCAAAAATCATCTCCACTGTATAGTTGAGAAGATACCCAGAGCTAGAGGAATCTAGCTTTCCTCGATCCTGGTCCATTTTCTTTTGACCTCTATTCAAAAAATGGACCAAATGGAAAGTACTATGACATTTTGATAACCTGTTAGTTGTAACACCTCCCCCCTGCTCCCCCGCCCCCGTGCTTTGCTTTTAGTTATGTTGGTGGTTTGTTTTTGGTTTCCTGGAACCCTAACATTAACATCTCTAATTCTTTGTTTTGCCTTGTTTTGAAACCAAAATTCCAAAGACAAGATTATTGACTATTGATTGATTTAAACCTTTCATAAGACCCTCTAACTTGTTTTCCCGCACATAGACATTGTAAAATGATCTTTTCATTACTAAAACTTACGGTTTGGGGACGCCTGGGTGGCTCAGTCATATAGGCGTCCGACTTCCGCTCAGGTCATGATCTCACGAACCGTGAGAAGTCGGAGGCTTAACCGACTGAGCCACCCAGGCGTCCCAGAATGATCCAGCTTTTTAAAACTACATTTACCCCTTCCTGCCTCCCCAACTAAGAAGGTAATTCTGTATTATCTCCCACCTCTACCCCATAATAGGCCATCACAATAACACACATGGTGTGTGTTATTACCCTCAGAGGTGCTGCAGTTGAAAAAGGTCAAGTGCTATTACCTCAAAGCTCCCTTCTAGCTCTTCCACCTTTCCTTACTGAAAGTTCATCAAACTTGAGTTACACAGTGGCCAGTGTAAGAGCTGCAAATATCGGGGCGCCTTGGTGGCTCGTTAGGTTAAATGTCTGACTTCAGCTCAGGTCATGATCTCGTGGTTCATGAATTGGAGCCCCGGGTCGGGCTCTGTGCTGATGTCGCAGAGCCTGGAGCCTGCTTCAGATTCTGTGTCTCCCTCTCTCTCTGCCCCTCCCCTGCTTGCTCTCTCTCAAAATAAATAAACATTTAAAAATTTTTTAAAAAGAGCTGCAAATATTAACTTCTCAGCATACAATATTGGAGGTAAATTTCACCTGGTACTCTGAAGGACATTGAAGATATCCATACATGATTCCTTAGCCATTTGGGCAAGAATTACTATGTTTTAGTCCCTTTTTCATAGACCACTGTGATTTGGAGGCCCTCCCCAGTGCAACACCAAAGCCCAGGCTTCCTCGCCTGCAGTCAGCACACTACTGTTGATCATATGCAGGATTTGTCATAGTTAGCCAAGCTGTAATTCCTCGGGGACAAGAGCTTGCTCTGCTTCTGCTCACCGTTGTATCACCCATCACCATATCTGGTTCATAGTAGTCATTCAATAAATATCCAGTAGATGACTGAATAAACATGAATTCGAGGAGAATAAGGGCCTATAACCAAAAAGCTTTTCTGTTTACTTGAGCGTATCCTAGTTGCTAAATACAGAAACAGAGGAGAGAAGACCCCGGAAGTCTTTTTGGGTAGTGCAAAGTGAATGATTATGAAACCCAAGGCTGCTTTGGGATTTGATTGGGACCACCCACTTAAATTTTAACAACCTACAGCAAAATAAATCTGGTAGTACCCTCTCTGAGAATTAGGCTGACATGTAATCAGAATGTTTGGGTAATGATCTATTCCATTACTTATTTTCTGATTCACTTTTGTTCTTTTCCCTTATTGGAAAGCTCTTCAACATGAGCCCATTTTCCTGCCCAAGTAAAATTTAGTGAAAATTTTGTTGTGATTTAATATTTTATAGGGTCTCAGGACTGATCACAAACAAATACATGGTGTGTTATGGAAATGGTAATAGGAGATTAAGGACACTGAAATGAAAGTTGCACTTATCCAGAGTGGCCTTGTGCATAGGTAGTGTAGATGGTTAACCCATATGGTTTAATGTGAGAAGAGCTGAGAAGGGTCCTTTTCCCGGAAGTCTCTCCCCTCTGGATTGTTCCAGTGCGTGAAATTCCACCATTTAGACTCTTTTCCCACCATTTAGACTCTTTTTTTAAGCTTATTTATTTATTTTGAGAGACACAGAGACAGAGCAGTGGGGAGGGGCAGAGAGAGAGGGGGAGAGAGAGAATCCCAAGCAGGCTCCACGCTACCAGTGCAGAGCCTGATGTGGGGCTCAAACCCATGAAACCGCGAGATCATGACCTGAGCTGAAACCAAGAGTCCAACACTCAACCGACTGAGCCACCCAAGGGCCCCACCATTTAGACTCTTTGGATTAAGTAATTATCTGTATTCAAGAATCTCCTTCTAAAAGGTAAATACTCAAAAGAGAGCTAACTCATTATCATTCCAAGTGACATCACTGGGTGATAAAAGATCATGTTCACTAGACAAGAACAGGTCACAGAACAAACAGCTGCTTTTTTTTAAAATGGTATCAAGGGTAGAGGTAGGTCCTGAGCAATTAATTCTGCCTGAGGGATGCAAAACTGAGTGGGTCACTGAGCTAGTAGTTGCATGAGAGTCCTGGGCGTTTGGAAAATAAGACACCAGATGGCTAGGAAGGGTACTGAAAGGAGAGATCCAAAGATACCACTTCAAATTAACCTCACCTACATCCCAACTTTGCCCAGCTAAGGTTTCTGCATGGACAACATGCAGTCTCTATATTTTTTTAAAGTTTATTTATTTTGAGAGAGAGAGAGAGAGAGAGAGAGAGAGAGGACATGAGCAGGGGAAGGGCAGAGAGAGAGAGAGAAACCCAAGCAGGCTTCGCACCATCAGCGCAGGGCGAGACGTGAGGCTCAAACTCACAAACCATGAGATCATGACCTGAGCCCAAATCAAGAGTCAGAAGCTTAACTGAGCTACCCAGGCACCCCTGTACTCTATATTTTCAAATCCAGTCTTTCCCCTGCATTCTTGTTGATTTCAACTCAGCTTCCAGGCTATGGAGATCATTTTGAGTCACACAGCATCATAACCATTCCCCCACAGGAGGAAGGCATCCACAGATTTATTAAGTGTGCCTTTTGTGTTTTTACCTAAGTTACTAGCTCTTAATCTTGGATCCAGGGAGTCTTAATTCATCTAAAACTGTACATGACACTTTGTGTATATAAATGTTTTTCTATGGAGAGGGGTCCAGAATTTTCAGCAGATTGTTGAGGTGATCCGTGACCTCAAAAAAAGTTGAAAACCACTGATCGAACTATTCATCAGTATTTTGAACAGAACAGTGTTATTAAGGAAAGAGCTCTAAAAGACCACCAAGAGTGACTTCTTTCCTGCTCAGCACTGATCCATCAGGAATTTGGGGGTGTAGTAATTAACTATTATGTATTAGTCTTTTTTCTTCTGATTTGCCTCTATTATAAAAGTGGAAGAGATAGGTGAATTACAGCTACCTTGGTGTTCTGGTCATTGAGATTTTTACACACAGCTGGTGTTTTAGTTTTTAATCTTTAAATATTAGATCATTCTTAAAACCTTCATTATTTTGCTTCCTGGACCCATCAGACACTGTATATCATAATATTATATTTAATACAAATGGAATTATATATATATTTTTAAGTTTATTTTAATTTGTTTTGAAAGAGAGCACACAGAAGGGGCAGAGAGAGAGGAAAAGAGAGAGAATCCCAGGCAGGCTCCGCGCTGTCAGCACAGAGCCTGATGTGGGACTCAAACCCACTGACTGTGAGGTCATGACCTGAGCTGAAGTCAGATGCTTAACTGACTGAGCCACACAGGCACCCCTTTTAAAAAATTTTTTTGAATGTTATTTATTTTTGAGAGAGCAAGAGTGCACATGCGAGTGGGGATAGCTGAAAATTGACACATTAAAGAAAACACCTAAGTAAAAGCTGTTATTTCTCTCCATGGCTCTGGACATGTGTAATGTTAATTTTAAGTTCAACCTACCTTAAAACAAGACTCTACATGAATTAACATACAAGTATGATCTCTACATAAAGGGCTTGACAGGGGCGCCTGGGTGGCTCAGTTGGTTAAGCCTCCAAATTTGGCTCAGGTCATGATCTCACGGTTCCTGGGTTCAAGCCCTGTGTCGAGCTCCATGCTGACAGCTCAGGGCCTGGAGACTGTTTCAGATTCCGTGTCCCCCTCTCTATTAGCCCCTTCCCCACTCATGCTCTCTCTCTTTCTCAAAAATAAATAAACATTAAAGAAAAATTTTTTTAAGTAAGTAAAGGGCTTCACAGCTTAAGAAAATTCTCTACATGAAAATCTGGATGTGGTAAGTTAGAGATTCATTACTTCATTTAAAAACGATTCACCTTGGAAAGAAGTCAGATACAAAAAAAGTACATACTGTATGATCCAATTTATACAAAGGTCAAGAAAAGGCAAAGCTAATCTCTAATGATCAAAAGCAAATCAGTGGTTGCCTAGGTCCAGTGTGATGGGGGGATTGCACAAAATGGTATAGGAAACATTTTGGATTGATGGAAATGTACTATTTATTATTATTTTTGTTTATTTTTGAAAGAGAGAGTGTTGTGAGCAGGGGAGGGGCAGAGAGAGGGAGACACAGAATCTGAAGCAGGCTCCAGGCTCCGAGCTGTCAGCACAGAGCCTGATGTGGGGCCCGAACTCACAAAAGGTGAGATCATGACCTGAGCTGAAGTCGGACACCTAACCAACTAAGCCACCCAGATGCCCCTGGAAATTCCCTATTTAAATTGTGGTTTCATGGGTGTATCTACATCTGTCAAAACTCATCAAATTATACACTGGAAATAGGTGTGGTTTATTGTATGTAAAGTATATGTCAATAATGTTAATAAAACATTCACCTGAAGATCATTAAAGTAAGATTTTATTAGTATTATTTATTGAACTTCAAAATAAGATAGAAACTCTGATTACAGATGAAAAAGTCTACCTATAAATTTCTTCAAGGTAGGACGTGGGTAAAATATGATCAATGGAAAAGATATTTTAACAGGTGGAGAAGAGGTGACATCAATGCACTTTAGTTAATATTTAGCATTTATACGAGAATAGTATCTATTCACGTGGAATATCCCAACAGTGAAAAAGATCAAATAATTAGTTCAGATTATCTAAAATAGATCTTAGGTGTTCATTTACAACAGTTTCCCATTTCTGGCCCTTCCAAAGTAGATAGCATCGGACACAGTAGTAACGTAATATCTCATTAAAAGTGAAATTGTACATCCCCTATGATGTGTATTCACCAAAGGAAAATACTATTTGGAATTGTCTACTACCTGGAATGTACTACCTGTACATTATTTTCAATTTAAAATTTAGGTTATTTAAAAATGTTGCTATGCTCAAGATACTGTATAGCAGGGTGGGTCCTTGGGAAATCTAATGTGATAAATGAAACACTGATTTCAAGACCTAGTTTTAAATGCTATGTACCAATTAAGATTTACCCTTTACTTATTCTCCTCCAGAATTTTTGAGGATTGTTTTTTCTAATCTATGACAGAATGCTGGTAAACTCTTGTCTTTGGGGCCAATGTGAAATGTGAAAATGAATAGGGAAGCCTGGACGGCTGATCATAGAAATAATATGGACCCCAGTTAATGCCACCTTGTCATGTGTGCATGTGGAATGTAACAAAGTGTAGCTAAAAATAGAGAAATATGGTTTTCTGAAATACAACGTAGGTGTTGCTGCAAAACACTTACAACTGAATTAGAAATCACATGCCTTATCCTTAGTTACGCTTACATGTTAGTAAAATGGTAATAATGCAGGAACCCTTGTGCTTATTTAGTAGTTATCTTGACCTGTTTATTTAGGATTGATGGTGGGAGCACCTTGTTAGAAGAGGGTTGGTTAGAATGGAGGGAGGTGGTGGGAGATTGGTTATGTCAGCTGAATTCCAAATGCCAATTATGGGTTCCTTAGTGATGAACACTACTTAGGCTACTGGCCTATGGCTTATTCACTCCCTTTTCCTTGCCACTCAAGGGCTGGATGCCAATCCCGGGCTCAGGCTCAGGCTCAGGCTCAGGCTCCAGCTCCTGCTCCTGCTCTATCTCAACCTCCGGCACCAGAACAGGCTCAGGACCTGAGGCAGGCTGTGGGGCAGGCTCCTGGACAGGCTCAGGCTTGGGGTTAGGCTCACAATCTGGTCCCAGGATGGTATCAGGTTCATTTTCATGGATGGAAGGTGGCAGACGCGCTTCTAGGTGGGTAACGTCTTCAGCTGGTATGACCTCGCACTCTGTACTTTGTTTTATCTTTGTCATTGGTCTGCAGGAAGAAGGCCCAAGGAAGAAGGAGTTAGGGTATGCCATTTCACATGGAACCACAGGTTGTGTCGCTTCAGTGACCATGGGTTCCAATCTGTTCAAGACCTCTGTGATTTCTGATATTCTGACTCATTGTCAGACCATGAGTTCATTTTGTCTCCTGACCAGAAAGGATAGATCTCAACAATATAAAGAGAGTTCAAGAGAGAAAAGCCAGTATTCAAAAGGTAGGAAAACTAATGTCAGGACGAAAGGGTCTAAATAATGTGTTTGAGGGCCAAATCCATGGCTCTGAGCCACTGCTAGCTCTCACTCTATCTAGCACAATACATACATAGTTGTGCACAATACAATACATAGTTGTGGAAGCATAGAAATGGAGACAGAAACAAAGGAACGAGTGTGATACACATTCAAGAAGAAATAGCAGAGTGGTCAAGAGAGTGGGCTGTGGGCAGAGCCGCATGCCGATTTCCATGGGCCACAGGCACTCTTGCCTTCATGGTCCTCTTGTTCCAGGAAAAATATGAAAAATTATTTTTTTATGACCGTGTTGGTAGAAAGACGAGTATATCAGCATGATATATTAACACATTTTCTTAGACCTAAAAGGGTTGTTGCGGTGGTTCAATGAGTTGATACACATAAAGCGCTTAGAACAGAGTCTGGCACACAGATCTCAAGAAATGGTGGCCATCATCGTTCTTCCATAGAAGCAGTGAGAATGAGCAGAAAGATACCCCCGACATGTTAAGCTAAAAAGAGCACTTAGGAAGAGCTGGCTGTCAAGTAAAGGCAACAAAATAAGATCTTACTCAAGTTCTGTGGTGGTTTTCGAATTTCTCTTCCTTCCTTTCCCCTTTGCCTTCACCTTTGCCTTGCTCTTTGCGAAGCACACAACAGAGATGATAATGGTGGCACCTACTACGGTGCCCACCAATGCCCCCAAAATGATTCCAACTTCTGGATCTGGAAGATATAAGCTGCTGGTTGGTAAAGTGGAATGTACTGTCTGCCTTTTACATGTGCATTTGTGACCAGTGCAGAATATCTAGAGCATTCATACAGTGGGAAAATGACTTGTAGAACCCAGAAACCCCAAGAACTCGGCCAGACTCATAGGGGGAGAAGAAAGATGACTGGCTTGACTATGTTGCTTACCCATTCCCATTGATACACATAAGAAGACATGCCTACGGTGGGGGGGAGGGTCACTTTCAAAATGGGGCTTAGAGAAGTGGGTTTTCAATGGGCATCTTCTCTTGTTTTTGCTTTTTTAAAATGTTTATTTAGAGAGAGAGCGTGCATGGGCACATGCGCATGCACATGCACACACACACACAGGGGAGGGGCAGAGAGAGACAGAAAGAGAGAATCCCAAGCAGGTTCCACACTCAGCATGGAGACCAATGTGGGACTTGATCCCCCAACCCTGGGATCATGACCTGAGCCAAAACCAAGAGTCAGACACTCAACCAACTGAACCACCCAGGCACCCCATCAATGGGCATCTTCTTGACCAATGAAAACCTGTGGAGCTACAATCTGGTAACCAGAGAAATGACCTCTGTTACAGGCAGGGACGTTTCACCAGGCTTATTCAGAGCATAGGTGAAGTAGTTCCCTAAAAACCTCTCCCACAGATTCCATGCTCACCAAGGAGCCTCGTGCATTCCGACCACTGGAAAAAGATGTGCCCCTTTCCATGAACAGGCATCTGGTTTATTAGATCAGTCTATGGAACAACCCAACAAATGTGAGATGACCCAGCTGAGCACCAGACCTTCCAGCACTAAAGTTCTGTCCCTGGGGGACCCTGTCTGAGCTCCAGGGGGCCCGTCCCCATCTGCCTCCCTTCAAACAAGACTGAACATCTTATACTTTGAGATAAGAGGCTAGTTGAGTTCGTTGATCATTATTTCGACTTTTTATGATTAAAGGAATCCATGCGTGTAAATTGCAAAGTGAAATGATTCAACTAGACTTCTAGCAAAGAAACAGCAGTCCCTTCCTTCTCCTCTCCCCATCTCTGTGTCCCATTCACTAGAGGCAACCACTCATCTCTCTCTCTCTCTTTTTTAAATCATCTTGATATTTGCCCCCATGTTTCTATTATGCTTGTTCTAATTCTCCAATTTTTGTCCTTTTTTGATGACTTCCTACCCTGGAAGGTGAAGATTGTATTCTTATACCCACCCCCCACCCACATTCTCCTGATAATAGCTATAGCAAAAGTTGTTGTTATATCAAAGTTTGCAGTATGCAAATGTTCACAGCTGTGGAACTTAGTATATATATATATATATATATATATATATATATATATATACTATGATTCTGGTACATTTACAATTTTTCATTGAAGTTCATTATTACCTCATTTGGGGATTTTTTTTTAATGTATTACTACTAACCCCCCAAATTTCCACCAAAACTATTAAAAGTCCTTTCCTTAGATTTAAACAGGTCAGATAATCTATCGGTTTCTTTTTTGTTGTGGGGGGGGGGTTGCAGAAAGAGAGAGAAGCGGGGCTCACCCGAAGCAGGGCTCATGTTTACCTGAAGCGGGGCTTGAACTCACGAAGCATGAGATCATGACCTGAGTCAAAGTCAGATGCTTAACTAACTGAGCCACCCAGGTGGCCTTTATTGGTTTCTTATGTTTTTTCCCCCTTGGAGACGTCCCTTCTGGAGCCCTCCATCCTCCTCCCCAGCATGGACTGTTCGCTCTCCTAAGCCTGCTGCTGTACTGTCATCCCTCCCCTGCCTTTCACCTTCATCCCTATTTTCTAGATAAAGAAACAGGTTTTGCAAGTTCTTTCAAGATCCAGCTCAAGTAGCACTTTTTTTTGGTAGAGTCACCTGGGTTCTATAAGCATAATTAATTGTTCCTTCTTTGGTGTCCTAGAGACCCTGTACAGACCACTATTATAGCATTTAAGACATTTTACTGTGTCCTTCTAGCTAAACCGTGAGTTCTTGAGTGTAAGACATGTATCTTACTAACCTCTGTATCTCTATCACCTATGATAGTTCCTGGCAAATAGTAGATATCCAATTAATGTTTGAGGGAGGAAGATAGGGAAGCAGGGAGGGAAGAGAAGGGAAGGGAAGGAAAGGGAAGGGAAGGGAAGGGAAGGGAAGGGAAGGGAAGGGAAGGGGAAGTGAGCAGGCAGTCAAATGCCAAAATCATTTAAAAAAGTATTTGAGTGGAAGCAAGGTTCAAGTACAACTGCTGTGAGTTCTTGAGTGTAAGACATGTATCTTACTAACCTCTGTATCTCTATCACCTATGATAGTTCCTGGCAAATAGTAGATATCCAATTAATGTTTGAGGGAGGAAGATAGGGAAGCAGGGAGGGAAGAGAAGGGAAGGGAAGGGAAGGGAAGGGAAGGGAAGGGAAGGAAAGGAAATCTCCAGAAAGGCAGTAAAATGGGAAGGGAAGGGAAGGGAAGGGAAGGGAAGGGAAGGGAAGGGAAGGGAAGGGGAAGTGAGCAGGCAGTCAAATGCCAAAATCATTTAAAAAAGTATTTGAGTGGAAGCAAGTTCAAGTACAACTGCTGAGTCTCTACATGTGCAGTATAACTGTACCCTTGGAAAAGCAAAACAGGATTGGGAAAGATATAGAGACACACATAAGACATGATCAAGGGACTGTGGTAGAATGAGAACACAGACAAAGACCAAAAAGATGTCCCTTCACCTTTGAATAGAAATTAGCTGAATGAAGAAGCAACCTGGAATTGCAAAATGTTTTTGTTTTTTTTAAGTTTATTTATTTATTTTTAGAGAGAGAGAGCACAGGCAAGGAAGGAATAGAGAAAGAGAGAGAGAGAGAGAGAGAGAGAGAATCCCAAGTAGGCTCTGCACTGTCAGCGCAGAGCCCAACACAGGGCTCAAACTCAAGAACCGTGAGATCATGACCTGAACCGAAATTAAGAGTCAGATGCTTAAGGGACTCGGCCCCCCAGACACCCTTGTAAAACTCTCACCTCTTTGTTTTCAAGTTTATTTATTTATTTTGAGAGAGAGTGGGGGGAGGGGCAGAGAGAAAGTGTTTGATTCAGGACACGTGGAAGGAAGAAACCTTAGCTTCACAGGAGAGCAATGGTCCAAGGGAACTGGCCACCTGGATACGGTATATGCTTAAGTCACAGATTCAAAGTGAGTTAGAAATAATGAATAGGTGACATGATCCTAAGTGTTATTAAGTGACCATTCAAAGGTGTGGCAAGATAGCCCTTGTGACAGCTTGCCCCCGATTGGCCCAATTTTACAACTCCGGGCCCTCAACTCTGCTTAGTAACTAAGCACCTTTGAACTGGAAGGTTGTGTTTGTTTTGGGTGTTTTGTTTTGTTTTGATAGAAAGAGAGCATGTGGACGTGCACCTATAAGCGGGGGAGGGGCAGAGAGAGAGAGAGAGAGAGAGAGAGAGAGACAGAGAGAGATTGAGAATCCCAAGCAGGTTCCACGACCAGGACAGAGCCCAGTGGAGGGCTGGATCTCACGACTGTGAGGTCATAACCTGAGCCAAAATCAGGAGTCGGAAGCTGAACAGACTGAGCCACCCAGGCGCCCCTGAAAGGTTGTGGTTTAAAGGCATCCTGGCTGTGCCAGTCACTAACTGGATGACCTTGGGCAAGTCACTTACCTCCTTGAGTTTCAATCTCCTTTTCAGTAAAATGAGGCTAACAGTACATTGTGCCTCCTCAGCAGGGTGGTTGGAGGATTGAGTGAGATAACGCTCACCACACCCGGCCATGTATCTGGCACACCATTTGTGCTCCACAAATATTAGCTGTAGGTACAAGTGCTATTATTGCTATTATTATTAGAGACAGATCTTAACAAATTACTGATGAACTGGAAAGTTTGTGAGCTCCGTATGTGACACAGATTGCTAGTTTCACCAGGATTCACCAACAGCATCACAAAGAAAATTCGGTCTGGTAATATCAATGGGGCTGTTGTTTTATTTACTAAATAGTAATACCTACTTTCTAGAAATGTTATGAGGGCTAAACAAAATTTTTGTAAATGACTTAGGGCAGATTACAGCACATATTAAGTTATTAGATTTTAGGATAGTAATTCATCATATCAACCTATAAATAAACCACCAAAATCTCCAGAAAGGCAGAAAGGACTAACCAGGGATCCTAATTCATTTACTGGGTTGGCAGGCCCAGGATACTTGACCTAAGGAGAAACTATTGAAGCTGGATGATTAACTCACGTGAAGAAGTTAGATCAATTTCGCAGGAACTATTGCCAAGGTTGTTGATAGCAGTGCACAGGTAATAACCTTGTTCAAAATTGGTCAGATTTCCAATAACCAAAATCCCGGTGGCTGGGTCTGTCAGAAACAGGAAACAGACTTTTGAAATCTCTTATGTGGCTACAGATCATAACAATGTAGCAGAATTGCCCAATTTCCACCCACATCCCCACATTGGCCTCCCTTCCCGGAGATGTTCTGGGTCCAACTAGACCCCGTGGGACTATTCCAAAGGTAGCCCATCTGGAACCATCCCTATTCTCTCCATACCCACCACCTCCGAGCCAAAAACAGGCTTGACTTCTACAGGCTGGGGATAAGACCAGACCATAGTCATCTTGTTAGGAGATCTTTTGACATCCCATTTCCAGAAAAATTGAAGACTGAGTTCTAAAGATGAGCAACCAGCCCCACACACATACTGTCAGCCAACCACACACACCACACCTTGCCAGGGGCTGTGGAAGACGGTACTTTTTTTTAAAGTTTATTTATTTATCCTGAGAGAGAGAAAGAGACAGCGTGAGTGAGGGAGGGGCAGAGAGGGAGGGAGACAGAGAATTCCAATCAGGCTCCGTGCTGCCAGCACAGAGCCTGACCCGGGACTCAAACTCATGAAACTGTGACATCATGACCTGAGCTGAAACCAAGAGTCAGAAGCTTAACTGACTAAGCCACCCAGGGTCCACAGAGGGCTGTACTTACTGAAGTTTTCTTTCACTGGGACGATGTCTCCTCCTTCAACTTTATACCAGTAGTACACAGGGGAAGGTGTCCCAAGGACCGAGAGGCAAGAAAGAGATATAGGATGGCCAGTTTCCGGTAATCCTTGGATGCTGCAAAGGGGCTTAGAAGGTTTGACTGTAAGGCAACGACAAAGAGTAAACATCCTGAGGAGGGAATTGCACTCTGTAACAACTGCAGTCACCTCCTCACTGTCATTTTGTAGAATGTGCGCGCTCCATTTCATTTTTAAAGCTTTGAAACGTTAGTTTGACAGTTTTCTGATTGTACCACCAGGTGGGGGTAGAGCACTTCAGGTTCAAGGGCCTTCCAGTCACCAGGCCATTAAGATTCTAACAGCATCTCTTCTGTCAGCCTCCTCCCCAGATTCATAACCATGCATATCCGCATTGTCTTAAAATATGCCTTTATTAAAACTGCCAAATGTAAGCAAACACTAAATGACTAAGGACAGAGTTTACACTTTTGAAGCACAGTTTTAAAGGAAAATAGGACCCTTAAATACGTTGCAATAAGTTGTTATTTATTCTTTTTACAAAATTTGTTTTACTAATGCTATATTTTTCCTTTCCTTTATAAGTCTTTTTTGACATTAATTTCTCTGGGGATGGGTGACACAAAACTATTGGAGGGTTTGAATTTGCCTGTATCCCTCATCGGTAGGGGAAGCCCATTTTGAGAGGATGTGTTACGTGAAGCTGAGATCTTTATCTTTCACTCCACGTGCATTTACTTGTTTGCCTTCTATGTGCCTGACACTGGACAAGGCACCAAAAATTCAAGAGTAACCCTGAAACACTTCTGAAGTGGGGTGGGGGGAGTAGTGAGAGATGAGGCCAGAGAGCAGCAGAGGCCATAGCTTGGAGAGCTTTGCATTTCGTGTATTTGTCTTAAGTTTATTTATTTATTTTGAGAGAGAGAAAGCACAAGTGGGGGAGGGGCAGGGAGAGAATCCCAAGTAGGGTCCACACTGTCAGCGTAGAGCCCGACACAGGGCTCCAACCCACGAACCATGAGATCATGACCTGAGCCAAAGTCGGACACTTAACCGACTGAGCCACCCAGGTGCCCCTCATGTGTTTTATACAGAGAGCAGGAGCATCATGGAAGGATTATTTTTTAATTTTTTTAATGTTTATTTCTGAGACAGAGAGAGACAGAGCATGAATGGGGGAGGATCAGAGAGGGAGACACAGAATCTGAAGCAGGCTCCAGGCTCTGAGCTGACAGCACAGAGCCCGACGCAGGGCTTGAACTCATAGACTGTGAGATCATGACCTGAGCCGGAGTCGGAAGCTCAACCAACTGAGCTACCCAGGCGCCCCATCATGGAAGGAATTTAAATAGGGGAAGGACAATGGTCATTTTTAATGCTTTAGATGGTTTGCTTGCTCTCTGGGGGTGTGAGGAGGGAAAATCGTCACAAGGTATCAAGGAAGTAGAATCGACAGGACATGGTGACCAGACGAATAGGGGGCATGAAGAAGAAAGTGTAGGCAATGATGATTCCTAGGTTTCTGATTTGGACAGCTGGGTACATGAGTTTGTCATCCTGAGATAAAGAATACAAAAGGAGCAGGTTTTCAGGGAAGGAGGGCAGAGGAGGAAGGGGTGACAATAAGGTCAGTTTGGGACATACTGAGTTCTAGCTGTTTATGAAAACGTCTCCGTGGAGAAGTCCCATGGGAAAGTGAGAATCTGAATTTCCTCATTCATCTTGCTGCTCACAGCTTATTCGAAGCCTCGTGTTACATGTAGATAATAATCTAAATTCCAATACTTACCAACTCACCTTCCTTCTCTTCACCTAGGCCTGAAACCCTCCAAAGACACAGCTTCTCTAGCTCAGGCCAGTTATACCTTGAATGCTCTGGACTCCCCCGGCTCTCCAGCTATCAGTTTGGAGGCAGCAGTTAAGAGCACAGTTCTGGATCTGCATAGACTGCTCGCTCTGCAGTTTTACTCTAGACGGTGTTTAGGCAAGTAACCTAACATAACCACCCCTCAGCTGACTCATCTGTAATCCAAACCATCCAAACATATTGGATACTATATATCCTAATATATTGACTTTATCTCCGACTAATCCAAATATATTGAATTTATGTAAGTAAAGTAATGCCTATAATGCCTTGCACATGGACTTGCTGTTGGGCATGGGCTCCTACATTTTGTGGCCTGCTACTGAAGTTAAGCTTCCAGTCTCGGGCTCTAACCCACTCTACACATGAGTGAGAAGACGGATGCAGCTGTAGCTCTTTGACACCCTTCACTAGCCCCATTGTTTAAACAGGTGTTTTTTAAATTAAAGTATTTTTCTTCCACTTAGCTCTTTATTCTCTTTTCCTTACCCCATGGCAACCGTCTGATTGTCTGATGGCAACTGTCTGATTATCACCATGATGATTTGATCGGATCGCCTTTACAGCAGAATAGAGCATTATGAGCATAAAATTAAATGGGGAGTGTTTCTAGAGCCCAGAATCAAACCCAGATAGGCTTTTTTTCCCCCCGCTGGACACATTTCTCTCATTTTATTTTTTTTATTAGCAAAACACTTAGTGAATCACTTTGAACCACATCCCAAACCTATATATTTTCTAAAACTACTGAATCAGGATGGGATTGCCATTTCAACCAGTTAACATCCCCAGTAGAACTTGGATGTTTTACTGGCATAGCCATTGATCTACCATTTAGCATTATTGCTTTCAACAGAACCGGGTTGGGAGGAAGAGGCTTACCTCACAAAGTAAATGAAAATGCTTCATTGTGTTCTCAAGCCTTCTCTAAATTCATCGTTTTCTTTTTATGTGCCAAATCACAGAAGGAATAGGGTGCTTATTCCAAATGTATACAAAATAATTATTCAAACTTCTATCTGGGTATTTTTCAAAGCTTCATTTTCCAAGGCTGTCATACCTAATGGATATCTCTCAAATGAATGGTAGTCCAAACCACCTGCGCCTTTGCTCACTGCTGTTTCCTTTACCTAAACTGTGTCCTGCCACCCCAGCCCCTATTTTCTAAACTTTTGGAGGGCTGAAACCCTGTCTTTTCTATCTTTGCATCACCATTGTGTAACACAGTAACTGAACACGTGTTCAGGATTTGTTGAATGAATTTATGCATGAATGAGCAAAAGCATGGGATCTACGTCCATCACTGGGTAATGGAATGTCTCTGGGAAATTCATTGCTAGGAAGAGTGATCTCTAAGGAAATATCAACACCTCTCCCCACAGTTGGCCTCCTTACTCCCCACGGCCCCCACCATGCCCAACTCCTCAGACAGAGGCTTGGCTTCTTTAGGTTGTTTCTGGTCAGAAGGACAACCCAGAGCCAGGGAGCAGCAGAAAACCTTTAGAGGGCTAATTCCCCCAAATTCTTTGAAAGTTGAATCTCCAGTATATCATTTGATCCTCAAACCTGTAAATACAGGGCAGAGATTACAACCCCATCTCCAAATGGCCAGAGAAAAGTGGACTGACTTGCCTGAGGCTACTGAGTAGTGGAGTATGAGCCAGAACCTAAGCCTTCTGACCCCCAGCATATATACCACACTGTTTAGTTCCCATGTACATGACTAGTCTTCCAAACTGGAGCATCAACTCTCCCAGGAAAGGGCTTGTAATTCTCTTGTTTTCCCCCTGTACCCCAATGCCTAACATGGTGCTCAGCAAAATAAAAGCATGACTGAGCTACCCCACTCTTAAAAATCAGCTCCTGATGACCTTTCCCTCTTTTCCAGTTGGGTAGATGTGGGCAAACCTCACAATTCATTTTGGGCATCACCTGGGAGGCAAGCTCAGATGATTCTGGATGGTTCTCCTGGATGTGCACCTTGTTACCAACTACTGCTTTTCCAAGCTAGTCAATTATCAAGTCACTGGTTGGATCTAGTTCCTTCTTTCCTGTGATGGATGTACACAGCTCAAGAGGAACAATGACTGGATCAGCTCCATTTAGGATTACTTAGAAATGGGAGATCCCTTAGCTCAAATGGTTGATTGGTGAGGTTTGACAGCCCTTTCGTTTTTCCCTTCAGTACTTCCACAGGCCCTCAGACAGGAGCAAAACTCTCATTGTCCTTTTAGAGACTGGAAGGAGTGCTAGAAACCACCAAAAATTGTGAACTCTCCAAGAGCAGAAACTATGCCTCCATCACTGTAAACCTCATGGGTCCTGGCACAAAATGGGCACTCAATAAATACTGTATAAATGAACCACTCCAAATGCATTTGAAAAGCAGATATGACTTGCTGAATGCCACATAATGAATATCTGTATATAAATAAATTCTCACTATGGCTTAACATGTGGTCCTTTCTCCAAATAGTGCTTTTTTTTTTTTTAATATAATTTAGTGTCAAGTTAGCTAACATACAGTGTATATACATTGTGCTCTTGGTTTCGAGAGTGGAATCCCATGATTCACTGCTTACATACAACACCCAGTGCTCGTCCCAACAAGTGCCCTCCTCAATGCCCATCACCCATTTTCCCCTCTCCCCCGCCCCCCATTTTAAAAGGGACCCTCCCACCTTTATTCAAAAGAATGGTTTAATGGTGGGAATTGTGCCTGGCTTAGGAGAGATAATAAAATGACAGTTCTCTCCCCCAGGTAGGACTGGCTCCAATTGGAGGTTCCCTCTGGAGGAGCCGCTAGTGATCATTTAGTGGCGACTATGCATTGTCCCTCTGTTCCCATTCTACCCATCAGAGATACGGATCCCGGAGGTTGGATTATCTTCTGCTTTCTGCCATTTTGGCAACACGGTTTCAACATGTTTTGTGAGTGATTTCTCAGTGTTATTGTGAAGGTTGGGATGGTGGTGTGTTTCTCTTTCCCTGCTAATAAAAGGAGCCGGGAGGATATTTACCCCCTGGGACTTAATTAGCACCATAACTCACTGCTCATTTAAGGTCTTAGTTGTTCCAAGAAGAGAAAAAAACAAACAGAAAAAAAAAATTGCCCATACCTAACACATTGACTTTGAGGATGCCTTGATTTTTTCCAACAAAGTCAGGGGGGTTGTTAACATCACAGACGTAGACACCACTATCTGTTGGTTGCATATGTGAAATAGTGATAGATGCGTTATCTGGGTCGTTGGACCCTACAATCCGACCTTTAAATTGCCCGATGGCTGTAGCTTGTCCACCTTCAGAATAGTAAATCTAGGACATAAAAATGACAGAAATGAGAATTGGAGAGTGGCCAAGGCTAAGGTAAGCTACCCAGAAGCACCCTCTATCTGATGTCACCTTTGTTGGTAAGAGGCAACATCCCCACCCATCCTCTCCCACAGGGAACAGATCCCACGGCAAAAGTTGCCCAAGCCAGTGGGGTGCTTTAGCTTTCTCACAGGTGTGCACAGCCACCTCCTCACTTGTGCACAAAGCAGTTCTGTGATGTCATCAGAGCAGTGATGCGTGCCCATCTGACAGATGATAAACAGCTGGAGCTGACAGGATTCAACTCCTACGCTTTGGCTAGATCAAGATGCTCACCTGATGACCCTACCTGGAGGAAACTCATTGCCTAAAACACAAATGCCTGATGGGAAACCAAAACCATCATTTCCCCCCGCCCCCGACTTTATAGACTTTGTTTGATTTGAGTTTACTTTACTCAGTGGGACTGCAGGAATATCTGGTTTTCCTAAAGTTAGAGTATTCATACTCCTTTCATACACACATACTCTTTTGGAGAAGCAAACTTGGGTTTATCCTGTTCGTTAGAAGAAAAACATTTCATAGAGGAAGAGGCCCCTGAGAAATCATCTGGTCCCATCCCCTTATAGTGGCCAGGAAGTGCTTCGTCAATGGCAGCTAGTACCATTCTCCTCACGTGGAAGGAGGCAGAACTGGAGTTATTCTTTCATTTAGACAAATAAGGGCACTCAAATCCAGAAAGATTAAATGGCTCCCCCGAAGTCACAGGATTCATTTATTATTATTATAATTTACCACAGTCAAGGAAGACCTGGATTCTAGTCTCATCTCTAGTAGAGATATGAATAGTTAGATCATAATGGCAACCATGGGAGCAGATGGTGAGGTGGAAAGAGGCCTGATCTAGAAATCAGATGGTCTGGGCTTTAGCCACAGCTCTGCCTCTGACTGTGACATAGTCAGGGAAGGTGGCCTCTGGTTATGCCTCCATGGCAACCTGTGATAAGAAACTTTGTGATAAGAAACTCTGTTATTTAATCATCTTTCCAACCTTGAGTTTCCACATCTGAACGAGGAGCCCAAGCAAGATCGTCCAAATTATGAGATGTATTCCCCAAGTCTAGGCACATAAGTTGATTTTAGGTGGCACATAAATGAAAACTTATTACAAGGATACATATCTAGCACATCAAGTCTGTGACTTCATGGATATTATTGCTTAGGGTGACACTAAGATATTTTTAAAATTTGAAGAAACCAAGTCAATATAGAAAATGACATTAAATAATACTGCTGGGGGCGCACAATTATGACAAAAATCATAAAGACATAAGGGGTTGAAGCTTGGGTATCACGGGACTAGGTGATCCCTAAGATTTCTTCATTGTACACAGTCTATGCACACACTTTGTTAGTTTTATATAAATGTGTGTTTAAGTGATTGTTTATTATTTAATAAACTGGTATTGCGCTAGTCCAGTGGAACTAATTAATGTTTTCATAAAATGTACTTAAAAAGCCTTATTCATTGAATTCATTCTTCTAACCTTTTAGAAGAAACTGAAGCCCAGAGAGGGGGAAAAAAAAAGACACACACAAAGTTAACAGCGGGGAAAGGTCTAGCACCCAGTTCTTCTAATTCCTTGTCCAGTGCTATTTACCTTAATAGGATGAGGGAGGGAAGGCAATCCGCAAACCAAAAAATATTATCAAGATAAATTCAGATATATTCCCCTTCAAATAGAAAGCCAATATATTTTTAAACTAAAGCAGAAAGGTAGATTCTGAGGGAAAATTCAAAGAGCATATTGAAGGAGAAAAAAACCTGTCTCTCTCCCCGAGTTCTCTAATATCAACTAGCTTTTTTTCCTGCTACAAATGAGCCATTTATAATTCAATTTGTCCACTCACACCTACTGAAATCACAAACTTTTGTCCCAAAGGAGTCTTGTTGGACTTAAAACTGGAAAGTCAACATTAACACAAGGTATCCCAGTGGTCCAGGAGGAGGTTCAGCTCATCAAAGGTCTATTACCTTAATCTGGGTTAACACCCAAGCTATCCGACTTTCCATTTCACTAGCCAGCATTGGGCTTATTTACTTTCTAGTCAACAATTTGAGGTCCTGTGGACTTTTACCTGGAACACATCCTGCGGTCCATCAAGGAAGCCCTTCTACACCTTAGACATCTGGCTGCTACCCCTGCTCCTGGGAAGACTGGGGGAGGGGTGAGTCAGCCTGTCTTATGCTGTGGCCTGGCGACATCACAACAAGATACATCAGTCCTGCCTGCAGCCCTCAGCCAGTGCCAGAGGGTAAGGAGAAAATATCTGGTTTCTGCAGAGAGCAGGGACCCAAGAAAGCATGTTTTAAGCCAGGACTAGAACATTCAAAGAAGCCACTGTAAAAGTCACAGTGTTGGTTATGAAGCAAGGTGAAATGAGCAGGTAAGTCATGAGGCCCTGGACTTGTAACTTCCCTGTAAAAAGGACCTTCACTGGAGCGCCTGGTGGCTCAGTCGGTTAGATGTCCAACTTCTGCTCAGGTCATGATCTTGCAGTTTGTGAGTTCAGGCCCCGCGTTGGGCTTTGTGCTGATGGCTCAGAGACTGGAGCCTGCTTCAGATTCTGTGTCTCCTCCTCTCTCTGCCCCTCCCATGCTCGTGCTCTGTCTCCCTCTGTCTCTCAATAATAAAATAAAACGTTAAACATTTTTTTTTTAAAAAAGGACCTTCACCAACGCTTTTACCCAAGCTCCTCACACTGTAACCTCATATATATATCTTGCCCTTTCACAAATAATACTAAAAGGTGTCAGGGATAGGAACGGAGGTGAGGAGGGATAACAATGGGCACCTAAAAGGGAAAGGCCTTGGCCTGAGAAGGAAAGTCCCCAGGGCTAGCCAGTGGCCAGACACAGAGATGGAGGGGCTTTTCTGTTAGGGTAAGTCCATGCTGTCACACTGTCCTTGTAAAGAAAAAAAAAAAGGAATGTTTTCCTGAAACTGCTTATCTAATCACACAGGAAGTACTGAAACGTGGTTCCATTTGCCACAAAAGAATAACTCTTTTAAAAATCAAAGCTGAAAAGGAAACAACCAACAAAACTAAAAGGCAACCAACGGAATGGGAAAAGATATTTGCAAATGACACATCGGACAAAGGGCTAGTATCCAAAATCTATAAAGAGCTCATCAAACTCCACACCCGAAAAACAAATAACCCAGTGAAGAAATGGGCAGAAAACATGAATAGACACTTCTCTAAAGAAGACATCCGGATGGCCAACAGGCACATGAAAAGATGTTCAACGTCGCTCCTTATCAGGGAAATACAAATCAAAACCACACTCAGATACCACCTCACGCCAGTCAGAGTGGCCAAAATGAACAAATCAGGAGACTATAGATGCTGGAGAGGATGTGGAGCAACAGGAACCCTCTTGCACTGTTGGTGGGAATGCAAATTGGTGCAGCCGCTCTGGAAAGCAGTGTGGAGGTTCCTCAGAAAATTAAAAATAGACCTAGCCTATGACCCAGCAATAGCACTGCTAGGAATTTATCCAAGGGATACAGGAGTACTGATGCATAGGGGCACCTGTACCCCAATGTTTATAGCGGCACTCTCAACAATAGCCAAATTATGGAAAGAGCCTAAATGTCCATCAACTGATGAATGGATAAAGAAATTGTGGTTTATATACACAATGGAATACTACGTGGCAATGAGAAAAAATGAAATATGGCCTTTTGTAGCAACATGGATGGAACTGGAGAGTGTGATGCTAAGTGAAATAAGCCATACAGAGAAAGACAGATACCATATGGTTTCACTCTTATGTGGATCCTGAGAAACATAACAGAAACCCATGGGGGAGGGGAAGGGAAAAAAAAAAAAAAAAAAAAAAAAAAAAGAGGTTAGAGTGGGAGAGAGCCAAAGCATAAGAGACTGTTAAAAACTGAGAACAAACTGAGGGTTGATGGGGGGTGGGAGGGAGGGCAGGGTGGGTGATGGGTATTGAGGAGGGCACCTTTTGGGATGAGCACTGGGTGTTGTATGGAAACCAATTTGACAGTAAATTTCATATATTAAAAAATAAAAAAAAAAATCAAAGCTGAACAATGGCCAAGACCCAGCCCATGATCCTGTGAAGCTTGTACCTTTTCAAAGAAAGTATATTGTCAGTTTAGAGATCAAAGCAACTGAGGTGCAGGAAAAGCCATGGATGTTCAACAGGCCATATCCTTTGGGAGGTAGGGGAGAGAAAATCTGCTTAAAGAAAATCACACCTACCCAAGTGTTCCCTTAAGTGGTACTTGTTAGTTTTTGGCCTACTTGTGCTTCATGGATGCCCTGCTTTTCTCCCAAGGTCCTCTCTGCTCCTTGTGATGTTCGAGGCTGATATGGAGACACATTAGTTATAAGACCCCTTTAGAGATCACTTCGTTTATGGTTTCTAAGGTTGATGACCCTTCAGGAGCCAGATGGATATTGGGGTTATGGGGTTATGGGAAACAGCTGAGAGGGGATGGTGGCTACTGGTAAGATCATAGAGGAGAGTGGGGAATGTGGTGAACTGGGGAGCCAATGCACACAAGGCTTTCAAACCGTGGAAACAAACACACACAATCCCGGGCCGGTCAAGAACATGCATCCACTGGCCAAATTGGGCCCAGAGGCCTCCAATTTGCAACCTCTGATTCATCTTCTTCTATAACAGAAAAGGACACTGGAGGCTCCAAAAGAGAAAGTGATTTTTCCAAGATCACCCAATTTATAAGCAGATCTGGAATCTGGACCTCCTGACTCTCCCTGAATACGTGAAAATGGCACTCATAGTCCTGCCTTAGGCGAGGAAGATGATTCTTAGGTAATCTTTCCCTTTTGGGGACATTCCATCCCTTACTCCAGCCCGACCCTTTTCCTGCCAATTGCTGCTATTCACTGGCACGATGCTTCCCATGCTGAGCGGTCTCGCCACCTGATGCCTTAGACATCTGCCAGCTGCAATAACAGCCTTTCCCCTCCTACTGTGCCAAGTTCCTATTCACATGACACCATGCAGCTGGGAGCCAGATTTGTCCAAAAAGATTTTTTTTTCCCTCAGCTTTGTGATATTGTTCTCTAACTAGAGGCTAGAGTATAAACAAGAAGGGTTGAAAGAATTCAGTCTGCTTTCTGTTTGAGGCTGAGTTGGAATTCATAAATGCATTTAGCCTCCAGAGCTGCTTTTGTGGGTTCCTTTTGGAAATGTGGAGGGTGTGGAAGTCCACAGCAAGCAACCCTTTCTTTCCCTTCAGCTTCTTGCTTTCCTGCATGACTCATAAAGGGGCTAGCCTTGGGAAGGGAGGAGTGTGGAGTGGCAATGGCCTCAAGCCCAGCACTTTTTCTGGACTGTCCTTGTGGACAGGTTGCACAGGGGAGGGAAAGAACACCAATAGAAAGATATCCCTGTATTCAAACTACTACTTGCCCAGCCTGCCAGTTGCCCTATATCCCACCATTTGAATGGCTTCCTCTGGGTGAAGGCGCAGAAAGTCTATGCTTACACGATTTTCTTTGGAAGAGAACAAAATTAAATATCAGTAGGGGTGCTTGGCTCAGTGGCTAAGCATCTAACTTCAGCTCAGGTCATGATCTCATAGTACATGGGTTTGAGCTCCACGTCGGGCTCTGTGCTGACAGTTCAGAGCCTGGAGCCTGCTATGAATTTTGTGTCTCCCTCTCTCTCTCCCCCTCTGCCACTCATGCTCTGTCTCTGTCTCTCAAAAATAAATAAATACTAACAATTTTTTAAATAAAAAATAATAAACTAATAAAATATCACCAGTCCCTAACACCTTAGCATTAGGTTAATTGATCAGATTTAGGAAGAATATACAACGAGACAATGAGATATAGAATAGATAAACTTTGATTGGAGGGGTGGTGGGAAGGGAAGAACTTGGAGTGTTTCTCAATGGGAGTTACACTGGTATTTTGGGCAGACAATTCTTTCTCACGTGGGTTTATCCTACATACAGCAAGATAGTCAATATCTCTAGCCACCACCTACTAACTGCCAGTTATAAATCTCATTTATAACAATTAAACCAACACCGCCCTCATTTTCAAGTGCATGTGAGGAAATGATACACCCCCACCCTGCCAACATTTAAAAAGTATTTGATATAATGGTATTTGTAAAGGAGAGGCCAGGTGGGGAGAATCTGAACATCCACAGAATATGATGACATTAGGTTCTGGAAGGAAGTGGTCCACATTAAATGTATGCTGGGGAGATGAAAATGGCAAAGGGTTCCATCCAGTATGGATGTTATAGAAGAGTTAGTACTGTCTGTGAGACCTATGCTAAGTAGGATCAATGCCTGTTCTGTTCATGGGCAGGTGAGATCTCTTTAGTTTTACCAGTTAGTGTCTGGGTGGAAGAGGAGGAAATTGGTGTGATCAGAGCGGCACAAAACCACCCCAGATTTCCATGCTAGCTTGCCTGTTCCAGGGCCTAGAGTCTTCAACTAAGTGTCCTTGATGAAGGATTGATCATCTAAAACTGTCCATGTCTTCCAAGAGGAAGGCTTCTCTAAAAGGAGGGACTTGCTAATAAATATCCTGGCCCTCCTGGTCGGAAGACTTATGGGATACCTTTGCAGTCCCCATTCACCAAAGGAACCCCTTGGAGGGGATAGTCAGTAAGAGATAACACCCTCCCCTGGGTGCTGAGAAACACTATATCTTGGAGTCAACTGATTCTTTAACACAATGATGTTGGGGTAGGAGAAGAATATGAGCCTATGGCAAGAGTTGGCCACTTCCGTGTTCAAGGCAGCAGTATATCCCTGAGCCTTTTGGAGAAGACTAAAAAGAATTCCAGACATGGGCACGAGAAGACAAACTCAAGACTATCCCAGTTTTGCCAAGAGCTTGTGCTGATTTGGACCATTATCAAATTTGGACCATACCATCCCACTCCTAAAGGCTGGTGTCATTGCCCTAGATATTCCAAACGATGAAGGGGTCCAGTAGTACACCAATAGGTGTTCTTACCTGAGAGGTCCAGCTACATCTTCCCCGAGCGTCTCTTGCATGCGCCATATTTAGACACTGACTGACTGCCTTTTCCTCCATACCCTCAGTATTGAGGCACGGGCTGTGCTGTGTTTGAGCAGAAATGGGTGGATCTGAGAGCCGAATGCTACATGGTAAACTGCCACATCAACCCAGGAGTTGAATTGAATCACTCAGTAATCAGTCTGGCAACATCTTACGCCCATAAATCATAGAATTGTCTAATGGCACAGCTGTCTCTTTTTATCATCCCCCAAATGTTCACCAGCCCTTCCTAGATTAACATACAACATGCTTTACTGAATTCTGGATGCATGGACGTACTCACAGAAGAAATGAATTTGAAATAGAGGCCAAATCCCATTTTGAAAAATTCCATCTCACCTGAAGAGGTCTACAACTTCATTGTTGAGCAGACTTTCTGTTCAGCAATAGGAGCAGGCAGAGAAGCCTGACCCTTGTCTTTAGACACAGGGACCTGGCAGTCAATGGAACAGGAAACTAATCCTGGGCCAGGATTCCCCCAAGAGCTTTGCCCCAGCTGTTAAGCTATACTAAATGTCTCTTGTAGGGCTGTATTCCCTAGTGCCCATGATTCAGAGGGTATTGATGGGATGGGGATTTTGCAAAATCACCATTTTGTAAGTAATGATACACTTTGAATTGAATTCATTGAATTACACATTCAATTACTACACATTCATTGAACGGCTACTACATGGAAGGCTTCTCAGTGCTTTACAAGCATCATCTCATTTAATCTTCACAGTAAACCTATGAGGTAGGTAAGTAGCACCATTACACAGATGGGAAAACTGACCCTCTGAAGGGTCAACTGAATTGCCTAAGGTCACCCAGCCAGCAAGTAGTAGAGCAAAGCAAGGAGTAGAACCAATATCCATCAGGAGGTTTCCACTGGTGCTCCAAAATTACTCATGTGGAAAAGCAGAGAGAAGCACATGCTTGCCAGGATGGGAAAAGAGGGGAGGGACTCCAGTTCTCTGGAAGTCGACCCCCAAGGATGGTTGAAATGTGGATATCACTGGAATAAGCTGAAGCAAGATGGAAAAAGAGAAAGAAGTGAAACCTTGACTTTATAGAGGTGTTTTTCACTGTCTCTAAGCCAAGTGTTAGACCTACTCTACCCTGTCTTCTATGCAGCTGAGGCACAGGCATAGCACAGGTCTCATGCACTTGGAGAAGCATCTAAAATGTTTTAAGATCAATGGGGCACCTGGGTGGCTCAGTTGGTTGAGCATCTGACTTTGGTTCAGGTCATGATCTTCCAGTCCACGAATCCGTACCCCTCATCAGGCTCTGTGCTGATGGCTCAGAACCTGAAGCCTGCTTTGGATTCTGTGTCTCCCCCTCTCTCTGCCCCTTCCCTGCCCACAGTCTCTCTCTCTTTCTTTCTCTCTCTTCAAACATAAACATTAAAACATTTTTTTTAATGTTTTAAGATCAAGAAACATATTCTCACTGAATCAGTGGCTCAGCTCAGAGGACCTCCTTTGATTTGGACATCCAAAAACACTAGATACCTTAAATTCCTTGCCTTGCCTGTACTTGTCATTTTGAAGAAGGAGGCAAATGGCAAGGAAATAATCCACTCAACAAATAATGTTTTAATAGTTTCTTTCCAAAGTGCCCCGAAGAGATGCCCTGAGTTCAAGCCATGTTCAGTTCAATCACCTGCACCTTTTGTGTATCTCCAGGCCTACAAAAAACTCACTGCTGGTCACAAGATCCTCCTGCCTGCGGCTCCCAACACATAACTACATAGTTCAACCAAGAGGCGGCCTTGTAAATTCCAGTGTCAGAAGAGGCGTAAAGAACGATTTGTATTTTTGACCTCAGATTGGCCCTGGCCTCACTTCCAGGCAGTTGAGGACATCTGGATTTGAGTACCAAGCATTAAAAAAAAAAAAAACTCAAAATATAGTGGCAAGGCCTCCCTAAATTCGGCCTCTACTGGCAAAATGGGAAAGCCTTCAAGCCTGCAGATAAAGAATGTATTGAAAAGACTATTTAGGAAACTGAATTTTCAAAAGGAAGAAATTTCACATTATTATTACCATCCACAATCTGAGAGAGCAACCTGCAAAGGAAAGGGATGTTTTCTCAGTTGATTGCAATATATGAGGTCTTGGGTCAGGGCATTTGGGTGACAAAAAGTGGTAAAATTACTGTTGTTGCTGCTACTGCTAATTAAGGAGATAAAGCTGTTTACAAGGGAGAAAACTTACAGGACTTTATATTTTTTCCAAGCATTTTCACATGCATTATGTTAGCAGATTCCCCATGAAATTGCAGAAGTTAGTGCTCCACCACATTTTGAAGAGAGGCACAGAGTGATTCAGACACTTGTCTGAGGTAACCAGTACTGGGCAAAAATGTTGAAAGTTGATTGGAAAGTGGCATTAATGAAATCACATGTTGAACTGTGTCTCCTGCTACAAAAGTCCAGGCCCTCTGTTGAAGAGAGAACTTAGCACCTCCAAAGGACCAGATATGGCTGAAGTGACAAGGGCCAAGGTGTGGCTCCTCCCAGCTAGCACCCTCCTTCTTCTCTACCTCTGCCCTTAAAACTCCTCTAGCCCACTCAACTCGCCCTCCATTTTTCTACTAATCAAAACCCTTCCTTTTTTTCAAGGCCCAATTCAACTACATCCGACTATTCCAAACTATACTGATTAGTTTCTTCTGTGAAATCCTTGTTTTGGACCATACATCCTTTTTGAAAATCTGATGAAAGCTATAGGCCTTTTCTCTCAAGAGTTATGTATTGGCAGACATGTTGCACACTCATGCAGATTGTTACATATGCTCTCTCTTTCTCTCCTCTCTCTCTCTCTCTCTCTCTCACACACACACACACACACACACACGTACACACACACTTTTGAATATACAATTTTAGTCCTTGGGATAATTTAAAAAGGAATTATCTTTAAGGCCAGATGAAGAAAACCTGAGACTAGGCAGCTTACAGGTAGAATGACTCTCCTTTGACTTTCATGCACCCTCTTCTAGCAACCTCTTAGCCCAGACCTTAGCCTACTTTCCCTATCCTGTATCCTCTAGCTTCCTGGTGCCCTTGATTACCCATGGTTCATCACTACTTTGGCCCTTGTCTACCCATCTGGGAGTCTCATTCCATCAGGACTCAGTCAGGCACAATGACTTAGCTCACTTGACAGGCAGATCCCAGATACTACATCTGCCAGAGATCTGCAGATCAGGTAGGACATGTACTTGAACTGGGGTCTTCTAGAAATAATAGAGAGATTATCTGAGGGGAATGAGAACCTTTCAGAACTACTGCTCATTTTACCCATAAGAAGGACCATTCCTGTCTACTCTAGAAAACACAATATATTCAATGTTGACCTACTCAGATTTGAGATAATAGGCTATAACTGAATATGAAGAGAGGACAAAGGCCAAGTCACATAGATGATGGTCTTCCCTAAACAGTTGTCTTTAAGCTCTTTCTATCTGAGGTTCTGCCACTGTTGTCACTGGCTTACCACTCCTTCACATACCGACCCCAACAGTTTATGTCAGAACTACCAAAGGGGAATAGTTGAGGAAAAACGTCCTTACGGAAGTTGGTGGTAAGTCCTTCTTATGAAAGAATGACCACTGGATGGAAAGCTTGTCCCGGGAGACCACAGTGCTGGTGTAGGTACAGACAAGCGTGACATCAGATCCAACAGTCACGTTCATGACGCTGTCTGGGATGGTCACCTGCACCATACTACCTTGATCTGAAAAGATAATCATCAAAAAGAAAATGGTACATACTCACATTCTGATGACACTCTTTCATTACAAAGCACTTTCAATGACATCTTATTTGAGGAATCCAAGGCAAGGAGGAGAAGGTACAATGGGCTGTATGGCAAAACTGAGCAAGCAATGGGCATGGGGGTAGGGGAGCATCTAACAAATTACAATGTGACAATACTCAAATACTATGAGATAATAACACCAAACTGTGAATTGCTTCTGTATAAGAATGGCCTTACACAGAGGTTCTTAAAATGTTGTCCAGGGACACAAAAAGGTCCATAAGTATGGAGAACAACCCATCCAGTTTGCCCAGGACTAACATATTCCTTGGATGTGGAACTTTTCAGTTTTAAAATCAGGTAAGTCTCAGGCAAACCATACTGGTTTTGCTAGGGCTTTCAGTGCTTAAACCAGGAAAATCCCAGGAAAACCAGGATAAGTTGGTCACCCTACCCCTAAGACAATTTTGAGAGGCTTCAAGATCAAAATGATATTCATAATAATGCCAAGATGTTATTTTTCTTTTTCACTCTCATCCTCTCATGAATGTACAGTGGAGTGTTCCACTAGCTACATGGCAGGTGACATCATTGCTTTGGCACCTAATGAAATGTGTGCTTGTGGATTTTTGTTCAAATAATTTTTAGTTTTAATTTTTGATTCAGTGAATATAGATGGCAATAACTGACATAGCAAAAACTCTTTGGAAGTCCTCAATAATTTTTAATTGAAAATTTTATTGAGATAATGGTAGATTCATTCACATACAGTTCTAAGAAATCACACAGATATTCCATGTACAATTTACCCAGCCCCCCACAATGGTAGAATTTTATAAAACTGTACTATAATATCACAATTAGGACACTGGCATTGAGACAATCCACTGACTGTATTGTATTTCTCCAGTTCTACTTGTACTCGTGTGTGTGTGTATGCATTTAGTGTTATACAATTTTATCACATGGGTGGCTTTATGTATCTACCATCGCAATGAGGATACTGAACAGTACACTGATCCCTGATATTGCCCTTTTATAATCACCCTCACTTCCCTCCTGCACCCCATCCCTGATTCTAAGCATTGGTAACCACTAATCAATCTGTCTTCGATTTCTAAAATTTTGTTGTTTTGCACATGTTATATAGATGGAAGCATGGTAACCTCTTGGGATGGGCTTTTTTTCATTCATCATAATTACCTAGCAGTGAACCCAAGTTGTTGTATGTATCTGTAATTCATTGCCTTTGATTAGCAGCATTCAATTTGTTGAACAATTCACCCATTTAGGAACATTTGGGTTGTTTCCAAGTTTGGGCTATTGAATAAAATGCCAATGAACATTCATGTACAGATTTTTGTGTGAATATAAATTTCCATTTCCCTGGGCTAAATTCCGAAGAGTGCAATTTCTGGGTCAGATGATAGTTACGTGTTTAGTTTTATTAAAAACAAAAACGAAAATCGGCCACACTGTTTTCCAGAGTGGCTATCCCAATATACATTCCCCCCCAATAACATATGAGTGATCCAGTTTCTCCACATCCTCCTCAGCCTTTGGTGTTGTCACTATTTTCTACTTCAGCCATTGTATAAGTGTGTAGTAATATATCACTGTAATTTGAATTTCCATTTCCTTAATGCAAATTAATGATGCTAAACAATTTCTTGTGATAATTTACCATTTGCATATCAAATGGTATGTGAAAGGTCTATTCACATCTCTAGCCCATTTTCTAATTGTACTGTTTAATTTTCAACTGTTGAATTTTGAGAGTTCTCCATATAATCTAGATTCTAGTCGAGACAGTTTTATTTCTTCCTTTCCAACGTATAGGCTTTTAATTTATTTTTATGACCTTATTGCAATCACCATAACTTCCGGTACTTTACATGTACAACTTGTACATAACATAATACAAAATATGTTTTTTCTAGGTTATTTGTAGATGCTTTTTATTAAGTTGAGGTAATTCTCCTTTGTCGTGGGTTGAATTGTGTCCCACCAAAAGATATGTACAAGTTTTAATTCCAGGTTTTTGTGAATGTGACCTTATTTGGAAATAGGGTCTTTGCACTGTAGTTAAGGATCTTGGGATGAGGTGATTCTGGATTTAGGGTGGGCCTTAAATCCAATGACTGTTGTCCCCATGAGAAAAAAGAGGGAGATTTGTCACCAATACACAAAAAGAAAGGCCATATGAAGATAAAATCAGAAATAGGAGCATTGTAGCAGTGCCTGGGTGGCTCAGTCGGTTGGGTTTCCAACTTCAGCTCAGGTCATGATCTCACAGTTTGTGAGTTCAAGCCCCTCATCGGGCTCTGTGCTGACAGATCAGAGCCTGGAGCATGCTTCCGATTGTGTGTCTCCCATTCTCTCTGCCTCTCTCCTGCTCATGCTCTGTCTCTTTCTCTCAAAAATAAATAAATGTTAAAAATTAAAAAAAATAAAGAATTGTATATACAAACAAAGGAACACCAAGAACTTCTACCAGCCAGGTAGCAGAATGGCATGGCACTGATTCTCCTTCAGAGCTTCTAGAGAGAACCAATATTGCCAAAGCTTTATTTTCAGACTTTCGACCTCCAGAACTCTGAAAGAATAAATTTCTCGTTGTTTGTTTTTTTAAATGTTTATTTATTTTTGAGAGGCAGAGAGAAAGAGAGAGAGTGGGGGAGGGGCAGAGAGAGAGGGAGACACAGAATCCAAAGGAGGCTCCAGGCTCCAAGCTGACAACACAGAGCCCAACGCTGGGCTAAACCCATGAACTGTGAGATCATGACCTGAGCTGAAGTTGGATGCTTAGCCAACTGAGCCACCCAGACCCTTCTAAATTTCATTTTAAGCCACCCAGTTTCTGGCAGTTTGCTACAGGAGCTCTTGGAAACAAATGCATCTTTTATTGTTTAACTTGCTAAGAGTCTTTATCATGAATGAGTACTGAATTTTGTCAGATGCTATTTCTGTATCAATTGATATGATCATTTGCTTTTTTTCTTTAGCCTGTTGATATGATAGATTACACTGAATGACTCTGGGTGTTGGACTAGCCTTGCATACCTGAAATAAATCCCACTTGGCCATGGTGTAGAATTCTTCTTGAACATAGTAGGATTCAATCTCCTAGTATCTGGTTGAGAATTTTGAGTCTAAGTTCATGAAAGAATTTGGTCTATGGTTTCTATGTATGATAGTCTATGTACTATCTTTGTCTGGTTTTGGTATCAGGGTAATATTAGCCTCAAAATGAGTTTGAAGTGCTCCCTCCTTTTCTATGTTTTGGAAGAGATTGTGTAAAATTGTTGTTAATTATCTTTTAAATGTTTAGTAGAACTATCCAGTAAAAGTATCTAGGCTTGGATATTTCTTTTTCAGCACCTTTTTAACTTATGAATTCAATTTCTTTAAGGGTTATAGGGATATTCAGATTATCCATTTTATATTGGGTGAGTTTTGGTAGTCTGCTGTTTTGAGGGAATTGGTTCATTTCTTCTAAGTTGTCAAATACATGAAGGTAAATTTGTTCATTGTATCTCATTATTACATTTTTAATTACTACAGGATATGTGGTGATATCCCATATTTCATTTATGACATTGGTGATTTATGTCTTATCTCTTTTTTATTTTTACCAGTCTTGATAGAGGTTTGTAAATATTATTTATCAGTTTTTTTCAAAGAACCAGATTTTTATTTCATTTAACAATTTTCCTATTTCAATTTCATTTACTCAGCTCTTTATTATTTCCTTTCTTCTATTTGCTCTGGGCTTATTTTACTCTTCTTCTTCTAGTTCCTTGATGTGGAAACTCCAGTTATTGACTTGACACTTTTCTTAATTTCAAATGGAAGCATTTAGTGTTAAAATTTTCTCTCTCAGCACTGCTTTAGTTGCATGTTACATATTTCCATATGTTATATTTCATTTTAATTCAGTTCTATCTATAGCCTGTAAATTTCCTTTGAGATTTCCTTTTTGGTCCATAGATCATTTAGAAGTGTGTTGTATAATTCTCAAGTATTTAGAGACGTTCTTGTCTTCCTGTTCTTGATTTCTAGTTTGATTCCATTGTGCTCAGAGAACAGGCTCTGCATGATTTCAATTCTTTTACATTTGTGGAGATTTGTTTTATGGCCAAGCATATATTCTATCTTGGTAATATTCTTCAGGTGCCTGGGGGGAAACAAGTGCATTCTGCTATTGTTGGGTGGTGTTATATACAAAGAGACATACTTTAAAACACTATAAATACTCACTAAGGTAGACTGTATTATGAGCCTTAAAACACATCTTAACATATTTAGAAGAAGAGAAATCACACAATGTATGCTCCCAGACAACAATGGAATTAAAGTAGAAATAAATTAACAAAAAGATTATTGGAAAGTCCCAAAATACATGGAGATTAAACAATACATTTTTTATTTTTTTAAACAACACACGTTTAATTTTTTTAATGTTTATTTATTTTTGACAGAGAAAGACAGAGTGTGAGTGGGGGACGGGCAGAGAGAGATGGAGACACAAAATCAAAGCAGGCTCCAGGCTCTGAGCTGTCAGCACAGAACCTGACGCGGGGCTTGAAACCACGGACCATGAGATCATGACCTGAGCCAAAGTAGAATGCTCAAACAACTGAGCCACCCAGGTGCCCCTAAACAACACACTTTTAAATAACACATGGGTCAAAGAGGAAAGCTCAAGAGAAATTTTAAAATATTTTAACTAATGGAAATGAAAACAACTTGTAAAAATTTGTGGTATGCAACAGAAGCAGTGCTTAGAGGGAAATTTGCAGCATTGAATGCATATATTAGAAAACAAGAAAAGATTTAAAATCAATCATGTAAGCTTGCACCTTAGGAAACTAGAAAAAGAATAACAAATTAAATCCAAAGTAAGGAGAAGAAAAGGAAAATTAGAGCAGAAATCAATGGAATTGGAAACAGGAATTCAATACAGAAAACCAATGAAATCAAAACTGGCTATTGGAAAAGATCGATAAAATTGGTAAGACTCTAATTTATCTAATTAAGAACAAAATAAAAAGAACACAAATTACTAGTATCAGAAAAGAAAGAGGGTCATGACTATAGATACCATGGACATCAAAAGGATAATAAAAAATATTAGGAATAACTCTCTGCCCACAAAGTTGATAACCTGGATAAAATGGACCAATTCCTAGAAAGACACAATCTGCTAAAACTCACACAAGAAGAAGTAGACAATTTTGGCAACCCTATATCTACTATATATCTACTAAAGAAATTGAATCAATATTTAAAAACCTTCCAAGACAGAAAGCACCAGGCCTAGATGAGTTCACTGGTAAATTCTACCAAACATTTAAGGAAGAAATTTTACCAATTCTCTACAATCTCTTTCAGAAGATAGAACAGAGAGAATATTTCCTAACTCATCCTATGATGTCAACATCACCCCAATATTAAAATCAGACAAAGACATTACAAGAAAAAAAAAACTATAGACCAATATTTCTCATGAAAATAGATGCAAAAATCCCAACAAAATGCTAGTAAATCAACTCCAACAATGTATAAAAAGAATTCCACACCATGGCCAAGTGGAATTTATCTCAGGTATGCAAAACTGGCTCAAAATTTGAAAATGAATTAATGCAATCTATCACATCAACAGGTTTCTTAAAATCACATGACCATATCAGCATATGCAGAAGAAGTAGACAAAGTCCAACGTCCATTTGTGATAAAAAAAAAAAAAAACTCCAGGAATATAGGGGAACTTCCTCAACTTGATAAAGAACATCTACAAAAAACCTGCAGCTAACATCATCCTTAATGATGAGAAACTAGATGCTTTCCTACTAAGATCAGGAGCAAGACAAGGATGTTCCCTGTCATTACTCCTTTTCAACCTTATTCTGGAAGTTATAGCTAATGCAATAATATACAAAAAGGAAACAAAAAGTATACAGATTGTGAAGGAAATGACAAATGACATGATTGCCTATGTAGAAAATCCAAAAGAATCAACAAAAAAACCTGGAACTAACAGGGATTAAAGCAAGGTTTCAGGATGCAAGGTTAATGCACAAAAGTACGTTGCTTTCCTACATACCAACAATGAACAAGTGGAATTTGAAATTAAAAACACAATACCATTTATATTAGCAACCCCCCCCCAATGAAATACTTTGAGTATAAATGTAACAAAATCTGTACAAGAGCTGTAGGAGGAAAACTAGAAAACTCTGATGAAAAATAAAAAAAAAATAAATGGAGAGATATTCTATGTCTCAATAGAATAGGAAGGCTCAATAATTTCAAGATGTCAGTTCCTCTCAACTCGATCTATAGAGTCAGTGTTATTCCATTCAAAATCCCAGCAAGTTAGGTGTGCCTGGCTCAGTTGGTTAGGTGCCCGACTTCGGCTCAGGTCATGATCTTGTGGTTCGTGGGTTCCAGCCTTGTGTCGGGCTCTGTGCTGACAGCCTGGAGCCTGCTTCAGATTCTGTGTCTCCCTCTCTTTCGGCCCCTCCCCCTCCTCGCACTTTTTCTCTGTCTCTCTCTCCCAAAAATAAATAAACATTAAAAAATTTTTTTCTAAATCCCAGCAAGTTATTTTGTGGATATTGACAAAGTTATTCTAAAGTTTGTATGGAAAAGCAAAAGACCCGGAATAGCCAACACAATACTGAGGGAGAAGAACAAATTTGAAAGACTGACTTCCAAATTTGGAAAAACAAATTTCAAGACTTCCTATAAAGCCATAGTAATCAAGACTGTATAGTATTGGTGAAAACAAATAGACAAATAGATCAATGGAACAGAATAGAGAGCCCTGAAATAGACCCACCTGCATATAAAAGAGTCAACTGATCTTTTTTTTAAAATTTATTTATTTATTTTGAGAGAGACAGGCAACGAGAGAGAAAGGCAGAGAGAGGGAGAGATAGAGATCCCAAGCAGGCTCTCCACTGCCAGCACGGAGCAGGACGCAGGGCTCGAACTCATGAACCATGAGATCATGACCTGAGCAGAAACCAAGAGTCAGACATTTAACCTACTGAGCCACCCAGGTGCCCCCAACTGATCTTTGACAAAGGAGCAAAGGCAGTACAGTGGAGCAAAGATGATCTTTTCAACAAATGGTGCTGGAATAACTGGCTGCCTACGTACAAAAAAATGAATCGAGACTCAGATTTTATACCCTTCACAAAAATAATCTCAAAATGGATCATAGATAGAAATGAAAAAAGCAAAATATAAAAATTCTAAAACATAATATGAGAAACTCTAGATGACCTTAAGTATAGTAATGAATTTTTTAGATACAACACCAAAGGCACAATCCATGAAAGAAATAATTGATAATCTAGACTTTATTAAAACTAAAATATTCTGCTCTGCAAAAGACACTGTCAAGAGAATGAGAAAACAAGCTACAGACTAAAAGAAACCATTTGCAAAAGACATGTCTGATAATGGTCTGCTATCTAAAATATACAAAGAACTCTTAAAACTCAATAATAAAACAAACAACTCGATAAAAAATATCTGCATTAGGGGTGCCTGGGTGGCTCAGTCAGTTAACTGTCCAACTTTGGCTCAGGTCATGATCTCACAGTTTGTGAGTTCAAGCCCCGCATCGGGCTTTGTGCTGACAGCCCAGAGCCTGGAGCCTGCTTCATATTCTGGGTCTCCCTCTCTCTCTGCCCCTCCCCTGCTTGAGCTCTGTCTTGCTCTCTCTCAAAAATAAATAAAAACATTAAAAAATATATCCGGATTAAAGACCTTAACAGACATCTCACCAAAGATGATATATAGATGGCAAATAAGCATATGAAAAGATGCTTCACATCATATGTCATCAGGGGGATGCAAGTTAAAACAATGAGATACTACCTCACACATATCGGAATGGCCAAAATCCAGAGCACTGACAACACCAAATGCTGGTGAAGATGTGGAGCAACAGGAACTCTCATTCATTAATGGTGGGAATGCAAAATATTACAGGCACTTTGGAAGACAAGTTTGGTGTTTTTTTTTACAAAACTAAACACAATCCCACCACATTATCCAGCAATTATGCTTCTTGGTATTTACCCCCCAAAAGTTTAAAATTTATACCCATGCAAAAATCTGCATGTGAATTTTTTATAGCAACCTTATTTATAATTGCCCAAACTTTGAAGCAATCAAGATACCCTTCAGTAGGTGAATGGATCAATAAACTGTGGTATATACAAACAATGGAATATTATTCAGTGCTAAAAAGAAGAGCTATTAAGCAATGAAGAGATATGGAGGGACATTAAATGTTTATTACTAGATGAAAAAACCAATCTGCAAAGTCTATATCCTATATGATTTCAATTTTCATATTCTGGAAAAGGCAAAACTATGGAAACAATATAAAGATCATTGGATTCAAGGGGTGAGTAGTGAGGAAAGCATAAATAGGTGGAGCACAGAGGATTTTTAGGGCAGTGAATATACTCTATGTGATAATATAATAGCACATACATGCCATTATACATTTGTCCAAACCCATAGAAATTTTGTCTATTTTATTAGGGAACTCCTATTTAAATCTGTCATTTTAGCAGACAGTCTCTTTTATTTTGTTTTATTTATGTTTTACACACAGGTCTCAGCCTACTTTTGTGAGCTGTGGTTCTAATGCTAGTTTAATTTTTAGAATCTCTGCAGTGTTGTTTTGGTCTCTTTGGTTTATCTGCTGTCACTAGGGCTTCTGTTTGTCCCTCATCCTATTGCCTGAGAGGGTGGAAGTGTTTCTCTAGGTCAGGCTGCTGGGTGTCTCTCAGTGGGGGATTGATATGGTAGGACACTCCTACTGGTACCCGTGACTGCTCTTGTGTCTCTGGGGGCAGGGGGAGTCTCAGACACACACAAAGAGCTTTCCAGAACTGAACATTTGCTGTGACTTCATTCCTTTTGTCTGTTCTACTCTCCCACCTCAATATCCCTAGATGAAAGTGAGTTCTCAGGCCAGTGAGGAAAGAAAATGCTTCCTTTGTCTACGATTGTTAGTGTGGCTTCTGATGACTCACTCAGTGGTGTTGGGCTCACATGATGTCAAAGGGACTTTCATTAGATCTGGTGGAAGAATAATCCTCCCTGGGCTGCCCTCTGTGGCTAGGTTGGGATCTGGAAATGCCAGAACTGGCTACCCTTCTTCTGTTGGGTAGAAAGACATAAAACACCTTGCCACTGTGTTATTTCCAGGGCTCCACATCATTTTGCTTTCTTCTTACTGTCTTTCAGAGTTCTCCCTTGGTTTTCTCTTACATTATTTCCAGGGAGGGTTTACACTTGTGTTTAGCAGAAAGAAGCAAGGAGAAGCATGATCTATGCCCTTTTATCCAGACCAGAAATTTCCCTCAAGTTTTTTTAAAAATATAATTTATTGTCAAATTGGCTAATATACAGTCTTCGTTTTGGGGGTCCCTCAAGTTTTAAGAGTGTAAAAAGGTCCTCATACCACAAAGTTTGAAAACGGTTGGCCTTCCAAAACAGTGAGATGCCCCTATTATTTGGAGGACCATGCAAGATCCCCCTACCCAAAAACCCAGCCCACCACCGTACTTGAAATTCTTGGTACTATACAAGCATCTTCCAAAGGTCTATGATAAGGGACAATACTTTGGGGAATACTATAGAGGCATTGACTCACTCGATTAACTGGTTATTACCCATTGCAAAGTCAGAGAGTATAGATGTTCTCCAGGATGGAACAGAAGACTGTCAGATAAGTATTAGAAGAAAAGGTCAAGTTTAAGAGATGTTCTTCATGCTGCAGGGGAACTAGAGTGAGAGTTCTAGCTGCTTGCAGGGTTACAGACAAGGAGTAGGAGTAGAATGAAAATACAGAGATCATGGGAAGATCAGAAGAAATAGTACAGAAAGCCAAATCCTGGCCCCCTTCCTAATTCTGCACACCCAAATACTTCTTTCATTTTATTTTTCATACTTAATGACAGGCAAAAGGAATCAGGGAATTGACAAACATTTTGAAAAATTAGAAGAAAAAGCACACCATTGTCCTGAGACCCCTGGTTTTCTGTACTCAATAGCCAAGTTCTCTGTCACAGCCAGGCCACCTGGTCCAGCTGCTTCTGTGCCAGAGGTTGGCTGTTTAGAGAGGGCAATTGATACCGTGATAAATTGAGATACGTGATTTAGGATAGACACAATGCAGCACCTTCTAACTCAATGCAGTTTCCTTCTTCCCAGTGCTGTATATCCATGCTCTCCGGGTTCTGGTCATGCTTTTCCAAAAATTAAAATTTGCATACAAAAAAGCTACTCTTTCCAATGGAAACTTTATTGGGGAAGGCTAAGTGGCTCTCTCCTGCCCTCAAAGACCCCATTTCATTTCTCCTGGAAGTTAGACACATCTCTGGCTATGCTTAAATGATGACTTCCAAATGTCTTTAAAGTGTTCAAAATAAAAAGGACAACATGGGGATTTGGTGGCTGTTAAAGTTCCCAGAAACTTTTCCCCCCAAACAGAGATTTTTCAGGTTTTATTTGGCCATCATTTTGGCCATCATTTTTGTCTTCTAGTTTGGGTCTCAATATCTGTTATGGGATGGGCTCATGGTGGGAGCTTATGACAACGTAAGCACGCTGCTCCCGCCCCCTCCCCCCCACCCCCGCCCCAAACCTTTTAAAGGCTGCTCTCAGTATAAGTGCTTGAAGGCAGAGTAAGCATTAATTCTCACACAAGGCAAGCCATGGAAGAGGCCATGGTGCCTACCAACAAATACACAAATAGAGCCTATTTTGTGCCACATATAGTGCTAACCACTGGGGAAGCAATAATGAACAAGACAGACACAATCTCTGCCTTCCCTATCAACACAGTGGGAAGTCATTTTGAGCACAGACCAGAATGAGGACAAATGAAAATCAAGCATTGGGGAACTATAAACGTGATTTAAACATTTTCAACATTTTCTAAAATAGGAGACATATAAATGCCCAAAGAAGTTGAGATCTGTAGAAGCTCAACAATATCACCTTAGAATAAGAATGGCAACCTCCAAATCTAGTGTGAGACAGTATTTTCTAGGACTACCACACAGTGTCCTGTAAATAAGTAACAGTTGTCAAGACAATACTTCCAGACCATTTTATTGCCCAGATTCCCAATACTCAGCACCATAATCAATCCTTAAATTGTAAAGAAAAGATGGTGCTCAAAAATTGTCCATCCCTAATACAGCAACAATACACTTCAGAGCCAAAAGCTACATATTTACAGATGAACTTAAAAAAACATGTGCCATGAGTCTGCGTGGTTCAGTCGGTTGAGTGTCCCACTCTTGATTTCAGCTCAGGTCACGATCCCAGGGTCTTGGAGCCCCAAGTCATGCTCCATGGAGCTTGCTCAAGATTTTCTCTCTCTCCCTCTGCCCCTCCCCTACTCATGTTTTCTCTCTCTCTCTCTTTCAAAAAAATTAAAAAATATATATGTACAAGATATGTCACATGTTTCCATTACCATACATTACTTAAACCTTTGAGATCATTCTCTAGCCCATTCAATAGAATTTCCTGTAAACTGAAAGTGATTCTGTAAGAAGCAGATAAAAATAAAAGTTCCCTTCCTTTGGATAAATTTACTCTACTTTGGAAATTATTTTAAAACTGAAAAAGTCGGGGAAAAAATCTCTATATTAACAAGACTGTGAATAAATAGCAACATGAAGATTAGTACCTGATTTAAACAAAACTCAGAACTGCAATTCCCCTCACTACCCTGGTTGGATTAAAAAGCAAAACAAGGGACGCCAACTCTTGATTTCGGCTCAGGTCGTGATCTCACGGTTGGTGAGTTCAAGTCCCACGTCAGGCCCTACACTGACAGCACAGAGCCTTCTTGGGGTTCTCTCTCTCTCAAAATGAATAAACATTTTTAATAAATAAATAAAAATCAAAACAAGAAACACATATGTGGTTGAAATATGTGTAATGGCTGTTAAAAATCAGTGCTTATTATTAAAAAAAGCTAATCCAAAGTGTATGCTTTTTACTTAAATTAACCAATGTTTTTAAGAGATTTTTTTAGTGCCTCATGTTTTGTCGTGGTTTTTCACTCCAGTACTTAATGCCTTACAACATGGCAGGCACTTTGCTTATAGGGAATTATTCTTTTAATATACCACAGCAAAAATATTCTTTTAAATAACCATATTCAACATGAGGCATTTGCAGTGATTTAATTTCCAACAACTTCACATATAATTTCTTCATTTTTGACTTATAATATAACCAAATGATCACTTACTTTTTGGATTTGACTGTGAAACCGAAGTTAAATTATATTACTGCTGTAAAACGCATAGCACATACCTCCAGAAAATGAAAACATTAACATATCTTCTTAAAAGGTGACTAATATATATTACAAGTATCTAAAATGATATGGGTGAACTTTTTTCAGAAGACGTTTTTTATGAAAATGATTTTCCTGCAATGGAATTTAACCTAAGACTTCCTAAGAAGTCATAAGAAAGATTTTTGATTAAATCAAATTTTAATGGAGTGTAATTGACATATAACATTATACAGAAAGATTCTGATTAAAATCTGTCTTGCTTAGTTTTACAGAAAACTGATTTTAAATATGTATGTGAAAATTATTTCTGAATGCTTGAGGTTTGAGAAGTTAATTCATTCTTTTATTTTTCCAGCTTTACTGATATATAATTGACATATAATAATGTGTAAGTGTAAGGTGTACAATGTGTTGATTTGATACACTTCTATATTGTGAAATGATTACCAGCATAGTGTTACCTAACACCTCCATCACATCACATAATTACCATTTCTTTTTTTGTGGTGAGAACATTTAAGATCTGTTCTCTTAGCAAGTCTCAAGTATATATCCAGTATTATTAACTTGAGTCACCACGCTGTACATTAGATCCCCCAGAACTTATTCATCTTCTAACTGGAAATTTGTAACCTTTGACAAACACCCCCCAGCTCCTGGTAGCCATCATTCTACTCTGTTTCTATGAGTTTGGATTTTGTAGATTCCACTTATAAGTGATACTCTGCAGTATTTGTCTTTGTCTGACTTATTTCACTTAGCAGAATGCTCTCAAGGTCCATCCATGTTGTTCCAAATGGCGGCATTTCAGATGATTCATTCTTCCAACAAACGTTTACTATGAGCCCACTATGTGCCAGGCACCAGGCTTGACACCAAAAAATGGGACATTCTTTCTGCCCAAGAAATAAGTCCAGATAGCACATCAAATTTCACATTGATAAAAACAGTATCAATCATTTCACAGCCACATCTGGATCAACTCAGGGACGCTACCAATGACAAGTACAGATTACTGAAATCTCCCTCTCTCAGACTTCTATACGTATGTAAGCACAGGAAGCAATATATTATACCATATTTCCATTCCATCTGCTAGACTGACACCATCATATTTTGCTATGGGCCAGCTAGATTATCTGTGTACAGATATGCAGTATACACTATATGCCAGCAAAACCAGTTATGTAGTCATTTAAGAACAAAGGCTCTGAAGTATTTATTGGTCACTCTGTTTGGGCCTTGTTCTAAAAGTCACAATCAAATAAAACCTTAATATCATCCAAGTTATTTTTTAAACAATGGGAAATTGTATACAAGGTATAAACCCAATTTTGTAATGTGATATATATACTTGCAAAGGAAATATATATATATAAGAAATTCAACCAAATCTTTGAGTGGTAGAATTGTTGGTGATTTTTATTTTCTTATTTATATGTTTTCATAGTTTCAACCTTTCCACAATGACCATACACTACACTTGTAATCAGTAAATTTTATATATATATATATATATATATATATATACTATTAAATTATATATATAATATATATATTACATATATAAACTAGCTAACTAATTAACTACTATTAGTTAGTTAGTTACAGTAAAAACCATTCTTGTAACTATTCCAAAACTGCTGTCTAGTGTAGGCCTGCATAAGGCCTCGCACAAGGAAATAGCTATTGACTACATGTGTGATTTTAGGGGCCTGGTGCAGAAGACCCAGGGATAACCAAATTAGCTAATGACTGGAAGCTCTTTAAGAAGGAACAAAGACTTTCACTGTCTAAAGTTAAGGTTTAAAATGAATATTCCTGGGGGAAGGGAAAATTGTGACATGACATAGTCCCATTAGCACAGAAGCTGAGAAAGGTGTTCTAGCTGTTCCAGCTCTGAGTCCTGGTTAGATCACAGGATAAATGCAATATTGCCTTCTGGTGATCCATAGAACACATGTGTTTAAACATTTAGTAAAGAACATCTAGAGAACTATTACTAACTACCATATAGTTTCGAAAAGTAGCACTTTTAATTATACAACTAGTATAATATTCTTTGTAGAAACCCCCGGAAAATATGGAAATGCTGGGGAATACATGAAAATCATCTATAGTCCCATCAGCCAGAGGTAATCACCATGAGCACTTTGGTATATAACCTTCTAGCAATTTATTCTAGTCAAATGTGTGGATCTGCTCTTTCACTTAATATTTTATCCTGGACATTTTCTTATGTCATTAAATATGCTTAGTAAACCTCATCCTAATGACTGCCTAATACTGCCAATGGCTTAACAATATCAGCATGACTGTAAACAATATTATTGTACCTAGCTAACATCATAAAAACAGATTCAAATGTATCTGGTACTTGAGAAAATGAGCCAAGAGATTTTCTGAATTAGTGATCTCTCCTGGGTCTAACCAACATCAAATAATTTAACCAACATCAAAATAATTTAAAAATTATTTTGTTTTGCTCAGATCCCTAAAAACACCCATGCCATGTACAATAAATCACTCACGGATTTTCCAAAATACAGTCTTAGGCTTGGAAAACAGCAACACCTAAAGAAATGTTAGAGAGTGAAGCATAGTAGGCCCTCCAAGCCCAGCTCTGCCTGTTGTAACAACGCAAGTTGATCACAGTGAGTTCCCTTAAAGGAAACACTAAACTGAAACAGAAAAAAACACAACTATCCGTAGTGCAAACTTCAGCTTCTGAGTAAATTAAGCTGTTCACCTTCCCAATCAAGAAAAGGAAAGCTACTGTGATTTTTCAGAGAAATTTTTTTTAATTCAGATGCTACATAAAACAATTACATTTACAACATGGCCTATATTTGCTAAGCTAGAGTTCTAACATTTATTTTATTCTGCAAACGAATCATAATTCCCTTGAAGTGCAAGAGAAGAACACATGTAAAAATTCATGATTTGAGTTTAAAAGAAAACCGTTCCCAATCATCTTTGATGGTTTGGAGACACTTCCCTTACCTGCAAAGCAGCTTAGGATCAGACAGACCTTCCAAAATGCGAACACCATTGTGTCGAGGTTCCTTGAGCTCAGGCGAGGCCCGGTAGCTTGCCTGGGCTAGGCTGAGTGTCAAACTGGCTTCTTCAATCACACCGAGGTTTGCCAGGCTTATCTGCCGGTATCACGAAGCAAACAGCTTCTTCGGGCTTACTTATTGGGTATACTCCTTTCTCACAGCAGATGTGTGTTTCTTTGAAACACTTTTCATGGGGCGTGTTTCTTGATATATTTGCTACTGTGTTAATAATAAACCCATGTATTTAAATTCTTCAAGCTCTTTGTATACAGATTCTCTAAGTTTTATTGTTTAAAATCATACTTATTAAAAAGTTAAATTTGGGGGGGACTATACAGTTGGAAGTGAACCTATGCAAATAAAAGCTGACAAGGCTAATTAATTTCAAATATTTCCATAAAAGTCTTACAGTATGGATCCACTAACCTCCTTTTACAAATTAAGTTAGTAAATTCGTGCTCTGAGATTTTCTCAGGAGACAGGGTTCACAGGAAGGACACAGAGGTTATGAAGCAAAAAGTATTCATTTCTTGTGTGAACCAACTGTGGACACATCACACTTTTTTTTGAAGACCTGGTGGTTCTCACTACCTCGGCAGTGGAATGAATAGTATGCTTTGGCCTCCCTGGTCAGAAACCCTGTAGCATTTATCAACCCACCTAACTTTGTAAAAGGTGAGTGAATAAACGCTTCAAGACTTCCATTGGAGGGGCTCCTGGGTTGCTTGGTGGGTTAAGCATCCAACTCTAGATTTCAGCTCAGGTCACAACCTCACAGTTCAAGAGTTCAAGCCCCACATGATCTCATGGTTCAAGAGTTCAAACCCCACACCTGGCTCTGTGCTGAATGTGTAGAGCCTGCTTGGGATTCTCTCATTCCCAATCTCTCTCTCTCTCTGCCCCTCCCCCACTCATGCTCACTCTCTCTCAAAAATAAATAAATAGACTTAAATAATAATAAAAATAATAAAGACCTTCATCGGATAAATCTGAATTTTTGCAGAATTAGGTTACTGTGTAGGTGCAATAGGGTTTCTTGGGAAAGGGGGTTCCCTAGGAGGGCATGACAGGCTGCATAGGTGAGAAGCCTTCATAACAGTGTTCCTCTTGTGTTTAAATTCAGATGCAGGAAGGCCTCCTCTGGCTCTTCTTTCACAATACTAAGTCCTTTTGTTTTTACCTGTGCAATGGCTCTCAGATTTGTCCTTTCACAAATTTGCTGCTTCCACCCTGGGCCAGGCACTTAGCTCTTTACCCCTGGCCTACTGTGGCAACTTCCTAAATGGTCTCCCTGACTCCCTCCTCCTTCATCCTGTGTACCAGCCACATCCTGATGTTCCAACCCTGACTAAGCATCTTCAATTAACACCATTATGGATGCCTTCCAACAAGACCAAAGTCCTTCATCTGGATTCCCTAACTTTCCAAGATCTGACCCTCACCTCCTCTGAACTTTAGTCATGTTAAATCACCCACCTGAAACACGCTGCCACGATTTATTGCCTCACTCACTCTGAAACATGTATGCACTGCACTGATATGTTCTGTGAACTTTAATTTACAGGGAATGTTTGAGCCCAACTCAGCAGAGCCAGGCCAATTTCCCACTGCTTCCATCAGGCCTGATTCCTTCCCACAGCCTTTCTTGTCCATGCTCATGGCTGGTGCCAAACCTTGGCTCCAGGTGAATTCCGGCATTACTTAGAATTTTCTCCTCCATCCTCTTGCTGTCTATGCATATTCTTAGGGCAGATCAGTAATGACGTCTTATGTGAAAATTTTGATGAACGTGCATACAACCCCTGTCTGGGCCCCACCTTGGAAAGATTTGCACTGTACTTAGAGCCAATACCCTATGGTTGGCACTTGATTGCTCTCCAGTAGTTTCCTATTTATTAACTGGGTCTCCCCTAAATCTAATAGCTGAGCCACTCAAGGGCAGAGACAAGGTCTTATACAGGCAGGTCCCAAATTAAGAAAGGGCATATACTAGGGCGCCTGGGTGGCTCAGTTGGTTAAGGATCCAACTTCAGCTCAGGTCATGTTCTCACGGTTCATGAGTTTGAGCCCTGCATTGAGCTCCACACTGACAGTGTGGAGCCTGCTTGGAATTCTCTCTGTCTCTCTGTCTCTGTCTCTGTCTCTCTCTCTCTCTCTCTTTCTCCCCCCTTCCCCACTTGCGCTCTCTTTCTCTCTCTCTCTCTCTGAAAATAAATAAATAAACTTAAAAAGATAAAAAAGGAAAGAAAGGGCATATACAAAAATGTATTGGTAAGCCCATTGACTGAATCCAAGAACACATTCCTGTCAAAGCAGGATGCTTTAAATGGAAGTCTCATTCCCAGACTCATGTGGCACATAGTCTGCCATTGGTGTGAATTCTGGGTGCTGGGCCATATAGAGCAGGGGAAGAGGAGAAGGAGCAGTAGGTGGCCAAGTAAGAACATTCCTTTCCCTTCTTAAGACATGGGCTGAGCACAAAACAACATTTTTCCCCAAATAACTATTGCGTATTTTTGACACCCACCTTCCTTTCTGCTCCCAACTTTCATGGCCCCCTGGCCTCTTGATTTCCTTGGTTGCCCTGAGGGAGGGTCTAATTCACCAGCCATAACTCATGCTCCAAGATTACCTTTTCCTTTCTAACCTTATTCCTCCAGTCCCCTTCCTCCATAGAAGCAGACCATCAATCAGCTCCATGTTAGGAGGGGAAAAAATCAATTGCCATAAACGTTCCCCAACCTGTTTACACTATCGAAAATGGAATGCTTGCTCCCCCCTCCCACCCCAAATAAATCTCTGGCCAGGAGTATGAGGCAATGCAATAAAGAGAAATGGTCTGAGGGAGGAGGTTTTGCAGAGGAGGGCAACTTGTGGGGCAGCCCTCTGGAGGTCCACAGCAGCTCTTCTCAGCCTTGGTTCTGAGTCCATTAAGTCTCCAAAAGATCCATGAAAGTAATACTGGATTTTCCAGTGGTGAAAAGCTGGGAATGGGAAAGAAATTTCTAAGACTGGTGTTTGAAGCCAGGGGCTTCCTGTGTTTTCTTCCATGCCCCATAGTTGACAGGACACTTTTGAGAGTGAATAGGCTGCTATTAGCCATTACGGAATGGGACAGTGTAAAACCTAACAGTCCCAGGCAAACTTGGATATCTGGCTACCTGCTTACAGTGGAATGTTAAGCACAAAGCCGGTGCTAAGTAAAAGCTTTCTAATTAATTCACTATGACCAAGCTAGCTGGCCCTGAAATGGTTGGCATGAAGAGTATGACGTAAGGCTATTGCCCAAACCCATCTGCACCAGAACGTCTCATACACATAACTCTCTAGAACATTGACGTACAATGCCTACATTGCTTGTATAGGTAAGACCTAATCAGGACAGGAAGAATTCTGTTAAAACCAATTCAAAGAGATCATCTAAATTCTCTTCTTGGTATTAAATTTTGATGTTATTGACAAAGAACTAGCACATGAAGTATTATTAAGTATGTTTCATATTTTTACAAGGCTTTATAATTTTTCAATGGCTTTTCCATTTTATCTTTGCAACTGATGAAAACACACAGCGCAGGTATTATCTACATTCTCCATAAAAAAAAAAAAACAAAAAACAGAGGCTCAGAAACATTGTGTCCTTCCCAAGGCCACATAGCACGCATTAGATGCTGTTCTTCCTGTCACAGTGGCACAATGTGAATTTAACGTAACAAACATGTTACCGCTTCCAGGATTCTTCTTTGGGAACTTTCAGAAATCTGCAGTATCTGACATATTTCTCATTTTTTTAACTTAAAAATTACAAAAATAACACATTTTGATTGTAAAGGGGTTTCAAAGAACAAAGGAGTATACAGAGAATAAGAAGAAAGTCTCTATTCTCTCACCCACATGTGTAAGCCCATGCCACGCTCACACTCAATAGGATTTTCACATTTTTCTCAGAGCGTCTATGAATTTACACACACACACACACACACACACACATGCATGGTGGCTATTTTTTAAATCACAAAGGTCATCATACTACGCATACTGTTCTATAGTTTGTTTCCTCCCTTGAAAAAGCATTTTTATTGTCTCTTTAGGTCAGCATGTCCAACTACATCTATACAGCTGCCTTATATGTCTGAAGGCTGGATGATATTTCACAGTACGGATGTACCACAACTTACTTAGCCATTCTCTTGTTGGCCAATTCTTATGCCTAATATTTTTTCACTATTATTAACAATGGTGAAATGTACATCCCTTTGCCTACATCTCCGCCTGCTTGTGTGATTATTTCTGTAGATTAGGTACCTAGAAATTGAACTACTGGGCCAAAGGATATGAACGCTTTAAATTTTGGTAGATGTTGCAATATTATCCACCAGAAATTCTTTACAAATCTACACCTTCACTAAGAGTGCATATGTGGAATTTAAGAAACAAAGCAGATGAAGGCGGGGGAGAGGGAAACAAACCATGAAAGACTCTTAACAATCAAGAACAAACTGAGGGTTAATGGAGGGAGGTGGGTGGGGGATGGGCTAGAAGGGTGATGGGTATTAAGGAGGGCACTTGTGATGAGCACTGGGTGTTGTATGTAAGTGATGAATCACTGAATTCTACTAAAACCAGTATTTGCACTAGAATTTATTTGTTCATTTATTTCAGAGAGAGAGAGAGAGAGAGAGAGCACAGAGGAGGGGCAGAGCAAGAGAGAATCTTAAGCAGGCTCAATGTCCAGTGCAGAGCCAGACACGAGGCTCGATCTCACTGTGAGATCATGACCTGAGCCAAATCAAGAGATGGATGCTCAACAGACTGAGCCACCCAGGTGCCCCAACTAACCAGAATTTGAATAAAAAATTTGTAAAGAAAAAAAAGAGAGTGCCTGTTTCCCACAGCCTTGTCAACAATGAAAATTATTGGTCATATATTTTACTGGTAACGTGGGCGAAAGCTGGTATTACGTTGCTGTTTTAATATTTATTTCTGTAATGAGGCTGAGCCTTTTTTCATAGGTTTACTGGCCTAGTTGGTATTCCTTTCCCTGTGAATTGCCTGTTTATGACCTTAGGACACTTTCCATTGAATTATCTGTCTTTTAATATCATAGAAGTGTTCTTTATACCTTAGGAATCTTAATTCATATCCTTTAATTAAAGATTAATTAATTGATTGATAATTAATAACTAATTTAAGAGGAATTAAGTTTGGTATATATATTATCAATATTTTCTTCCAGTCTGTCACTTTTTTTTTTAATTTCACATCTTCTCCCATAAAGAAGGTTTGCATTTTGTCTTTTTTTAAAATTTCATGTCTTCTGTTGTAGTTAATCTGGGAATTTTTTTCTTCACAGCTTGTGAGTTTCATGTCTTCCTTAAGAAAGCCTTCCCTAATTAAGGGCACCTGGGTGCCTTAGTCGCTTAAGCATCTGATTTTAGCTCAGGTCATGATCTTATGGTTCATGAGTTCAAGCCCCATGTCAGGCTCTGTGCTGACAGCTTGGAGCCTGGAATCTGCTTCAGATTCTGTGTGTCTCTCTCTTTGCCCCTCCCTTTCTTGCTCTCTCTCTTTCTCAAAAATAAACATTAAAAAAAGAAAGCCTTCCCCAATCCAAGACTATAGAAATTTTATTATGTATTATTATACAATATTAATATATATTTTCTCTTAATGCTTCTATAATTTTGTTCCGCCTTTCAGTTATGGCAGCTCTATCCTCTCAGTTGCTCAGGCCAAAGCCTTTGCATCATCTTTGCTTCTCTTCCCTCATGTACCACATCAAATTGTTTACAAATCCTTTTGAATCCATGCTCAAAATATACCCGGACTCTGATGACTTTGCCCAACTTCACTGCTACCACCCTGGTGTGAGCCACCAGCATCAATTGCCTGGCTCACTGCAATGGCGTCCTAACTGATCTCCTTGCTTCTTCCTTGTCTCCTTACATTCTATTTTCATCACAGCAGCCAGAATGATCCTTTCACATGTAAGTCAGATCACATCTCACTTTTGCTCAAGATCCTCCTATAGTTCCCGATTTCTCTGAGTACAAGCTGAAGTCTTTAAAGTAGCTGAGAAGATGATATAAAATGATCCACCTCACCCCCTCCACCTCAGCTCCTAGCATTCCTCCCTGCTCACCCTGCTCCAGTCACACTGTTCTTGTTGACCCTTGAAGAAGCCAGGCATGTTCCCATTTTTCTGGGCATTTGCCCTGGCAGTTTCCTCTGTTTGTGACCCTTTAACCCCAGGTATAAGCAGGGCCAACTCTCTCATCTTCTTTAGGTCTTCACCCAAATTTCAGTTTTCAACCACACCTCCCTTGCTCCCACAACGTAAAACTGCAGATTTTTCCACTGCAGCCCTCCCAATTCCTCACTGCTTTTTCCTTTTTAGGTAGCAGTCATTACCTTCTAACACACTATGCAGTTTACTTATTGTTAACTTTTCCACCCAGCTAAAATGTAAGTTTCAAGAGGGCAGGGATTTCTCTCTGTTTCATTTACTATTTATTCCAAGCGTCTAGAACAGAGCACCTTGCCCATAGTAGGTACTCAATCAGTATTTGTTAAATGAATGGATTTGGGAATCTGTATTTAATCCATTTGGAATCGATCTTTGTGTATTGTGTGAGATAGGGAGAAATGGTTTTGTTTTTTTTTTTTTTAGATGTCCTAATGTCCTAAATCAAAGCAAATCATTGCCTTTTGAAAGAATTTGGTCTTTGGAAATAGCTTTGTCATTTGAGATTAATTTTAACAAATAAGGTAGATGATCAAGTTCAGTGATGCTGTTTTGTGCTCACAAAACAGGACATAATAATAAAGTAATAAGCCTGTTGTACTTGTGTGGCTTGGGAACAGGCTCAGAAGGCTGTCTTGGGTTCCCAAAAGACAGACTGAAGCCATTCTTACTTATGGCACCAGCATGAGATAGAAACAGAGAGACAGATTTAGGAGTAAAGATTTTCATACATATTTTTTGATCCTTGAAGTAGTCATCACAGGAAAACTAAAATTTATTGGACTTCCTTCTACATATTTTTATAGTTTTGTAGGATTCTTTTAATTCTAAATGCCATCTAGAAGGGCAGAATCTGGTCAGTGCTTAAAGGCTTTAATTCATTCCTGTTGGAATGGTTCCGAAGTGAGTGTTTCAAAAATTCCTTGTGTAATCACAGCACTATTGAGTCTTCATTGCTTTTTCTAACTCCCTGCTAGGCAACTCCACTTACATGGCCCACTGACACTTCAACATTTACTTCACACAGATCATCCTCTGGTCTCCAAACATGTGCTACTTCCCAGCCGCTGTGGCTGGCACCCCATTAACTCTTATTTGACTCCTACTTTAATCATTTTGCCATTCCAGGAGTACCAAATCCTACTGAGAGCTCTTCAGCCTATCTTCTCTTTTCCATCTCCTGAGGCTTTGACCAACAACAGCCTTATCTGTGAGGAGGATGACTAGCAGCCATTTCAAAACAGTGAACTGGTAAAGGAAGGTTAAAATGGCTGCTCACTAGATGTGTGTCCTAAAGGATGGGGAGGGGGAGCAGGAGCCAATAGGTACTGCCCAGTGAAGAGAACACAAAACTACCTGTGAAATACATAACAGGAATCGTTGAGGTCGATTGAGAGAGGTGAGAATATGAGTCCTGTCATCCTCTAGTTTGGTCCTTGTTAGCTCTCATTTAGATAATTGTGGTTACCTCCTGGCCCGTCTCCTGGCCTCCAATTTTCCTCTGTCTCAAATCCATCCTATATAATCTTGCCAGATAGGTTTTCCTAAAGTTCAATCTAAACGGGTCATTCTCATACTCAAAAATCTTCCATGACTCCCCATAACCTTTTTTCCAAGGCATAAACATTATCCAGCGTTTAATAGGTGTCCAACCTACCCCTCCTGACTATGTTCTGCAATTTGTAGCACCAAAGAATGTCAGGGCTGGCCAAGACCTTACAAGTGGTCTCCAAACAAAACTGAATACTTTCTTTTCCCTGAACACATGCCTTACTTTTCCATCCCTGTGCCTCTGCAAGCCTATTCCTTCCTTCCTGATCTGCCACCTCGCCAAGTTGAATTATCAGAAATCTACTCATCCTGTGAGCCTCATCACAAATGTTAACTCCTCCATAGATTGTCTCCTGATTCCCACATGATGTGATCTCACTGTTATAGCATTAATTAATACCTTTTGCACAGCACTTAGTGGATATCACAACTATTCATGTACTGGTCCTCTTCATACCTCTAAGAATGCAAGCTCCCAATGAGGATAAGGACCATGTTTAGGTGATTTTACACACACACACACACGCACACACACATGCATGCACACATTGGCCAGGCATTGTGCTAAGTGCTTTATATGCAATATCTCACTTAATCTTCTTCACAGTCTTATGAGGTAAGTAGGATTATTATCCCCATTTTAAAGGTGAAGAAATAGAAGTTTAGGGAAATGAAGCAATTTACATAAATCTCATGTACAGCAACAAATAGACTCAGGACTCATATTCTCACCTCTCTCAACTGACCTCAACTATTCCTGTTATATAACCCACATCTTATTACACATGTATTGGGTAGTTTTGTGTTCTCTTTGCTGGGCGGTACCTTTTGGCTCCTGCTCCCCCTCCCCATCCTTTAGGACACACATCTAGTGAGCAGCTATTTTAACCTTCCTTTACCAGTCTGCTGTTGTGAAATGGCTGCCAGTCATCCTCCTCACAGATAGGGCTGTTGCTGGCCAAAGCTTCAGCCCCTGGTAACCATCTTATCGATAAAAATGAGGCTCAGAGAGAATTTTTTTTGAAGATCAGATAAACGCCAGAGTCAGGACCTCACCTCAAGTCAGCTGACTCCAGAATATGTGCTCAGAACTTATGGTATACTGTGACTTGAAGGATTGGGCATAGTTATGTTTGGTGAATTCACTTTTCCAAGTTTGTGATATGTCAAAGTGACTATTTGAAAGGGTATCACTCACTTGGATGTGCATGATCCTGGTGTATTTGTTGAAAAACAAACCTAGAATAACATCATTCTCATTAACAACAACTTCCTTATTCCAGGTTAACACCTACTTGTCTTGAAAACAGTAAAAAGAAGAGGTGGCACATAATTTTACAATTCTCCAAACCAGGAGGCTGGGAGTCCCAGACTATGGGTTCTCATGTGAATTCTGTGATGGTGTTAAGCAGTGAGTTTCTCTTCTCCTTTCCATCCCTGTGTGTAAGGACTGGAATTTCTCTCAACAAACAACCTGGTGTGAATACACAGTCCCTAAATGTGCTCTCTGGACACCTTCCTGGAAGTCCTCCAGAGAACTTCCAAAAGTGACCTCCAATAAGACTGTGAAACAGGAGTGTATGTAGGTAGGATCATGGAAGTTCTCTACTCTTAGATTTGGGAAATCTTTGTTTCCTTTCCTGGATGGAAGAATCATGCAGAAAGTTCTCCTTTGGCAAGTCATGTTTTAACAGTAAGTATGAGTCAGCTTGTGTTGAGTAGCCTAGGATTGCTTACCTAGCGATAGTAGGGAGTCTGGAAGGGGTTAGTACCAGGAACTCTGTGTTACCTGATAGTGTGACTCAACCTGCTGTGTACATTAAAGTATCTGGGGAAGCCTACTCCTAGGCAATTTGTGTTGACACACTGTACAAACACATGTCGTAGGCTCTGCTTTGAGAAAAATCACATGTATGTGCAGGAGCAAGCTTGCACACGTGTGCACACACATGTACCCACCTATTCAACCCAAAGAGATGTTAGATCTTCTCATTTCCTTCCAATTCCTTCCAATTAGCAGAGGTCAAACTTGACTTGAACCAAAAAAAAATTACATTCTAATCGTATAATTGTAGAGCCTTGGGTTGTTGTGTTTTTTTTTTTTTTCCCCAGCCAGTCCTATTCAACATTTCCTAAAAATGCCATATACCTGAGTGAAGTTAACCCTACGGACTAGAGATCTGTTTAGAGCCCAGTGATTGAAGCCTTCTGCCGCTGCCCAAGCTGATTCAAGGTACCTGGGACATGGTAATAAGAGTTGTCAAGTGCTAAGGCTTCCCAGATGATAGTCAGGCCCCAAGTTAAGCATTCTGTATGCATTATGTCTCAAAATAATCCTATGAAGGAGATTCAGAGAGGTCAAGTGAGTTTTCATTGGTCACAGAGTTTGTAAGTGGCAAAGTCAAGGCTTGGGTCCAAGTGCTACTTCTCCAAAGCTCATGCCTTTGCCGATTATGTGATGTGACTTCCTGGCACTGCAAAAGGGACAGTAGAATACAAAACAGCCCCTGCTTTCCTGGCTTCCACTCTTGCTGGAAAGATAAGACAAATACACACAAAACAGGGATTGATACTAAGAAGTACATGTCTATAAAGACTGCATTTTGCGACACAGCAAATAATACCAGTATAGAAAGAGAAATGTGGGCCATTACAAGGGGTGGCTGTGAGCCCCCAAATACTCATTGCAAAATAAGTCCCTGGGCATCCGCCTGGCAGGAGACAGGGATTCTGGGAGGATTTGAGTAGAATTTTTGAAGGGAAAGATCGAGAATGAACCATGAAAAGTGAGAGGTAGCATTTCAGAGAGCAAACATGACAAGGCCGAGAGGCCAGGTTGCTTTATGAAAGGGCTGAAAACAAATCAGCGTTGGGAATATCTAAGAAAGAGTGTTGTTAAGATGGGGGTTGGGCATGAAGAAACTGACAAAGAAGACGGATGACAAAAGCAGAGGAAAACAGCAAAGGTGTCCAATTGTGCCGGATCAGGTTTCAAGCAGAGGAGGCAAATGAAGGGCTTGTTTTTGCATCTGCTCGTCTGCTTGCTTTTTGTCCTGCACGGTGTTTTGTTTTTGCTGTTTTGTGTTTGCTCATTTGCTAGTTTTAATGAGGCAGCAGAACATAGCGTCAGAGAGCATGGACTACAGTCAGGCTGCTTGGCTTTAAGCCCGGCTCTGCCACTTACCAGCTGAGGAAGGACTGGGAGCAAATTACTTAATTTTTTGTGCCTCATTTTTCTCATCAATAAATGAGGTAAAGGAAGATCTACCTCATGAGGTTGTTATTGTCCTAAGAATTGTCTGAGTTATTATTTGCCGCATGCTTAGAACAGTGTCTGCATATAGTAAGCAGTATTAGATGTGCTTGCTGTATAAATACGAATGCAATTCCTTATCAACATTGAAACATGTGGGCAGTTTCTAAAATCATTGTGTGAAGCTCTTTTTCTTGGAAACAACTGGTAGAGGGCCACCTGGGTGGCTCAGTCAGTTGGGTATCTGACTCTTGGTTTTGGCTCAGATCATGATCTCACGGTTCATGAGTTTGAGCCCCACATCAGGCTCTGCACCGGCAGTGTGGAGCCTGCTTGGGATTCTGTCTCCCTCTCTCGCTGCCCCTCCCCGCTTGTTTTCTCCCTCTTTCTCTCTTGCTCAAAATAAATAAAAATAAACTTAAAACAACTGGTAGGGAGAGCCATCCAGGCAGATTTCAGCATGGCAACTGAGAGGACCTCAGGAGTGGCTGCTGCCTTCAGATGGGGCTCACTCAGTCCCCACCACCAACTGCTTGTACCTGGCTCACTTCATGTGATCTTGTTTATTTATTTATTTAATGTTTATTTATTTTTGAGAAAGAGAGAGAGAGAGAGAGAGAGAGAGAGAGAATGAGCTGGGGAGGGGCAGAGAGAGGGAGACACAGAATCTGAAGCAGGCTCCAGGCTCTGAGCTGTCAGCACTGAACACAACTCGGGCCTCGAACTCACAAACGGTGAGATCATGACCTGAGCCTCAGTCAGAGGCTCAACCGACTGAGCCATCCAGGCGCCCCTTGTGGCTCCTAGTTTAAAGTGAAGGGATGTCCAGGTTCCTAATATGCCCCTAAATTTACAAGGAGAGCTCATAAAAGAAACAGTTTGGGCCAGGAATCCAGGCCTGTCTGAGCTCACAGCATGCTCTAACCTTTAGAGTCTAAGGGAAGTATCTGTCCTCCTTCCCTAGCTGGGGTCCCTCCCTCTTCCCGGGGGGTTGGGCCACTGGGGTACAGCAGCTCCCCTATCCTCATAGCCTCCTCTATTGCTTCAAGCCTTCCTGTACTAGAAGTACTAGACAGTTCTGTACTTCTGATGAGTAGGAAGACTTAGGGTTCCCACAATCCTTTGCAACAGCAACTCTGGGGGAAGCACAGAGCTGAAATCAGCAAAGCTGGAATGGGCAAGCTTCCTCTGAGTTACCAGCCCTTGACAAATTGTGTCCTCCTCCTTGCGCTCATTTAGGGGGTTAAACTGTGCCTCAAAGTATGAAAATGCCACAGCTCAGGAAGAATTTATGCAGCAAGTAGCCCCAGACCAAGCTACAAGGATGACCAAGTCTTTCTTCAGAACTACCATCCATTACAGCATTCCCAGACACTGACATTCCTGTGGTCCCTTATTCCTCATATTGTGGATCTGCTCAGGGCCACTCAGCAGGAAGCCTGGCCTGAGCCTTTCCTAGTGGTTTTCTGACAGTCCTGGATGGAACCTTGTGTCTCTCCCTCAGAGGAGATGCTCTTTCATTCTGCACCCCAGGAAGATGATGGAGTCCCACTTGGGCAGGGTGGGTTTACAAGCCTTCTGGCACCCAGGTGTCATCCCTGGAGATGGCCTCGCACCTTTGCTTGTGAAGAAGGATTAATGGTAAGAATGTCAGGGCATGCAGGAAAGGCAAGGACCTTGAGGCTTCAGTCCAACCTCACCACTACCACTGCTTTTGAATAGGTAGTATAGCTATATTCCCACCTGGGTGCAGCTACCAGAAGATAGCTATAGAAGGCCCACTTCCAAAGTTAGAAATCAAGTGGCCCATCAGGCAGAAAGGGTCAAGGCACAGATGTGACATATAGCATTAGACCATCAAGTCTTGATCCTTCATTGCACAGAGCACCAGACCTGTCCTGGCTCTCACAACCCATTGTGGAGGTCAAGCAGGAAGTAGAACATAGGTCTTCTCTTTTGGTATGGCTTTCTGGGAGAGGAAAAGGTGTAGAAGTGGGAAACTCGGGACTTTTTCTAAACAGTAACGTATCTGATGAATAACGACTCTAGAGCCCTTTCCAACTGGGTGGAGGTGCACAGCCTGGTCCCAACCCCAACTAGCAGGAAATAACTTTGGCCAATCTCCACCATTTCATGACCCTCCCAAGGCAAACAGTGCCTGGTCTCAGGTGGGACCTGCATCTGAGAGCCATGTGGTAAAGACTTTGGGTAGAGAAGGCGCTACGCAAAGCATGTATCTGTGAGGAGAACTGTTTTTGACCTATGCATATCTCCCTGGCACTGCCACCACACATTCCACCAAGACTCATATTCCTTACTCCATTATTCAGCAAGGTTTGTGTTCAATGAATGACTGAGAGGTGTGATGATAAGACAGTCTAGCCCTCCATTGCCTCTCTGACCTCAACTCTCACCACTCTCCCCCTTGCTCACTCCTCTGTAGCCACTCTGGCCTCCTTGCTATTCCTCAAATATGCTAATCATGGTCCTACCCCAGGGTCTTTGTACTTACTGTTCCTTCTGCCTGCATGTTCTTTTCTGTCTATTTGTATGGTTTGCTCCTGCCCTTCCCACAAGCCTTTTCTCAAATGTCACCTTCCCAGAGATCCCTGTCAGAAAGTATACCTGTCACCCTCTAAGCCCTTTCTCTGCCTTTATTTTCTTCTCATAGCATTTATCCCCATCTTCCATTAGATTAAATATTTTCTTTAGTGTCTTCCCACACTAAAATATGAGATATGTGAAGGCAGGGACTTTGTCTGGCATGTTCATTCTTGTATCTCCATCACTTAGAACAGTCCCTGGCATAAAATAAGTGTTCAATAAGTATTTGCTGGAAAAATGGATGAGTGGATACAGAAAGGTACTTATATATTCTTCTTGGTGCATATTTACATATAGTAAGTGACATTGGAAACATACATTTATTCCATTCATTCTTTTACCAAACACATATCTACTGCATGCTCTTATGTCCCATACATAATATACTTAAACTCGTGGAAAAGAAAGGCAAGTAGACAAGGAATGGCCATAGGATGCAGCTAATAGTGTCCATGGGTTTTGGAAGCATGGGGAAGGAGTTAGTGAAGGCTTCTGAAAGGAGATGGCTCTTGAAGAATAGGAGATGTTAGTCCAGAGAAGAAAATTGAAGTGGGCAGATGGAGAAAAGCTCTTCAATGACCTCTACGTGAACACAGAGGCTCATCTGGGCAAGAATTTTACTATGTGGGGCCACAGAGTGGCAGAGAAGGAGAGATGTAGGGGAAAACAAGGCTGGAAATGAAGCAGAAGTGCTTATTGGAGGGCCTTGTTTGTTCTACTAAGTACAGAGTTAAGCCTTTAATTTTTTAAATGTTTATTTATTTTTGAGAGAGAGAGAGAGAGAGAGAGACAGAGAATAAGTGGGGAAAAGGCAGAGAGAGAGGGAGACAGAATCTGAAGCAGGCTTCAGGCTCTGAGCTGTCACCACAAGGCCTGATGAGGGGCTCAAACTCACAAGCTGTGAGATCATGACCTGAGCTGAAGTCAACCGCTTAACCAACTGAGCCACCCAGGCACCCCCAAGAGTTAAGCGTTTAAGTCAGAGTGGGCCAACTTGCCATCCATGAAGAGAACCAGCCTACAGATATGTGCAGTTTAACTTGTAAATTTATCTTTTTAAATTTAATGACCAGTATTTTAAAAATAAAAATATTTCACATAAAAATCCAGAATTTCAGTTTTCTTGAACTATCAGAATTTCACACCCAACTAGACCACATGGCTATGACTGCCAGCATCTGAGCAGGAGTTGTCCTTGTTAAACAGGACTTTTGCTCTCTAATTTGTCAACCTCCACCCAGCCTGCTTCATTGATTATGTTATGGCTGATCACAACCCCTCGTATGGCCAGGAAGTGGCAAGCCTTGGGGTTTGAGTCTTTGTCCTCAAAACCCACACTCTTACCCAGAACACAATTAATGCCTGACACAAAGAAAGTCCTCCATAATATTCTATTTGAAGAATTAACAAACTCATACCATTGTATGCTTCTGGAAGTTCTTTCCCTCTGCCTCTACCCAGGCAGATCTTGTCCCGTCTCAAGGCCTAACTCAGATACAGCCTTCTCCATGATTCTTCTCCCTGATTTCAGTCTCCACACCCAACAAGATGTGACCTTTCCTGTAACTATGGGGCAGAGGATACAAAGGCAACAAAACTGGAGTGCAGGGGAGTATTAGGGGGAGCAGTGGAATGTATAGAACTAAGCCGCAGGGGGAGGGGGAAATTTGAGGTTTGAACTTGAGAATTGGTGTACCTGAGTGAAGGGTGCATAGAATTGGTGAAAGCTGAGGCAACTGTAAAAGAACTACTGGGACCTCATCAAAATAAAAAGCTTCTGCACAGCGAAGGAAACAATCAGCAAAACTAAAAGGCAACCGACAGAATGGGAGAAGATATTTGCAAATGACATATCAGATAAAGGGTTAGTATCCAAAATCTACAAAGAACTTATCAAACTCAACACCCAAAAAACAAATAATCTAGTGAAGAAATGGACAAAAGACATGAATAGACACTTCTCCAAAGAAGACATCCAGATGGCCAACCGACACATGAAAAAATGCTCAACATCACTCATCATCAGGGAAATACAAATCAAAACCACAATAAGATACCACCTTACACCTGTCAGAATAGCTAACATTAACAACTCAGGCAACAACAGTTATTGGCGAGGATGTGGAGAAAGAGGATCTCTTTTGCATTGTTGGTGGGAATGCAAGCTGGTGCAGCCACTCTGGAAAACAGTATGGAGGTTCCTCAAAAAACTAAAAATAGAACTACCCTACGACCCAGCAATTGCACTACTAAGCATTTATCCAAGGGATACAGGTGTGCTGTTTCGAAGGGACACGTGGACCCCATGTTTATAGCAGCACATAGTTTGGATTATTCCTCAGTCAGTGAAAGAGGGACAACCTTCAGGGATTGTGTAGAAAGTTTTTCCCTCTGTCTCTGCTCAGGCAGATCCTGTCCCATTTTTCAAAGCCTGTGTATATATATATATATATATACACATACACACACACACACACAATGGAGTATTACTTGGCAATCAGAAACAATGAAATCGTGCCATTTGCAACTACGTGGATGGAACTGGAGGGTATTATGCTAAGTGAAATTAGTCAGTCAGAGAAAGACAAAAATCATATGACCACTCATATGAGAACTTTAAGAGACAAAACAGATGAACATAAGGGAAGGGAAACAAAAATAATATAAAAACAGGGAGGAAGACAAAACAGAAGAGACTCATAAATATGGAGAACAAACTGAGGGTTACTGGAGGGGTAGTGGGAGGGGGGATGGGCTAAATGGGTAAGGGGCATTAAGGAATCTACTCCTGAAATCATTGTTGCACGATATGCTAACTAATTTGGATGTAAATTTTAAAACATAAAAAATAAAGTTAAAAAAAAGTAAAAAAAAAAAGAATTAAAACAAACCCCAGTTTTTCCTTGCTTGGAATGTTGTCACCTTTCTTTTTATTTCTTCTTCTTGTTCTCTTTCTTTTCTAGCTCTCTGTTTCTGTACCTCAACTGGCATTAGACTGTTAATAGACAACCCACAGGCTAACAAAGATCACTTTCAGAAGAGCTGCTCTGACAGCAGCCAAAATGAGATTGCACCAACAATCCCGAGAGCTAGAACAATCTAGTATCCTAGATTCTAGCATCCTAGCTAGAACAATACTGCATCCTGGTGCAAGACCACAGTTCTATACTCCTCTTTTCTCATCCTATGAAAACCCCAACACTACTTTGGCTCAGGGAGTTATCTGATGTCAGGCATTCCCAGATGTGCCTGAACTGAATAAAGCCTGTAACCTCTATTTCAATCACTTTAACTATTTTGTATGTGACAGTCTGGTGCAATGACTCCAGTTGGGTCTGGATAAGCCCTTGAACCTACTAAGATTTCAGGCAAGAACACAAGTCAAGGCATCTCTCCCTCCATTCTTAGAGGCCCCTATCGGGTCACATGTGATGTCCTGTTCCCACTCATGTGCTCTAGTTCTTTGTAGCATGAAAGTTGCAGGCTTTGATTCTTTGAGAGAGTTAACCTATTGTCTGAATGAAGTCACTGTCTCTATTTTTTTTTTTTTTTTGTCTCTGTGAGTTCTCTGGCCGTCTATGTTCTCTGGGATCAGAGAATGAGGTGATGATCCTAAGGTAGAATGCCTTTCTTTCTTCTTCTATGATGGAACTTTTATTATGACCTAAGTGGAATAACTTTGAGGAAGACAATTTTGAATGGCAAGGGTTCATTTGGGATTCTTGGGACACATAAAGACTTCTGCCTTAGAACAAAAAACAAACACATAAACAAACAAACAAACAAATAAATAAAATGGCTAACAACAAGCAGCTTTCTTTAACTGGTAAGGTGATGCTGAGAAAAGAATAAGATCAGAAAGATTCCAATCTCTTGATTCTTTGTTTAAAACAACCTCAGCCTTCTCCCTCCCTAAAGAATTCCTTCTTTCTAACTCTGTGTCTTCCCCTGATAACCCAAACCCCTCCTGGATTTCTACCTCTCCGTTCTCTGTCCTTTGCTCTGACCTCTTTCTCCTCCTTTTTCTCTTTCTCAGCTCCCTCTAACTTCTAAATCCCCACCTTCAGAACTCTCTAGACATGCAAAAGCCATAGAGATAGAAGGCTGCATGGAGGAGGTGGTATCTGAGCTAGGCTTTGAAAAATGGGACAGGATCTGCCTGAGCAGAGACAGAGGGAAAAACTTTCTACACAATCCCTGAAGGTTGTCCCTCTTTCACTGACTGAGGAATAATCCAAACCTATCAATAAGGGTGTGATCAATCTGTCTCTAATTTTAGGGACCCATTACAAACCAAATTTAAAGCATCAAAGCTAACACCCCAACAGCAATCTGCATATTTTTTGTTAATTGCCTTGAGCCTGAAATATCAGATGGCATTCAGAAGCTTAAATTGTCTGGCAGACCACGCCCATTCATGAGTTATAACACTTTGAATCCAGTGCTTTTTAGTTCAGCATTTTGCAGGGAGCATAATAAGCAAAGAAAAAATCCACACACCACAAATTTATGTCATTATAACTTGAACAGCAACCACAAATCAAAAATGAATAATAGATATGCAAAAACTAAAGAGGAAGGAATCCAAGTATATCACTAAAGAAAGCCAACTAGTCCTAAGAGAAGAGAGCAAGGGAAGGAAGGAACAGAGAAGAAATACAAAACAACCATAAAACAAGTAACAAAATGGCAATAAATACATACCTATCAATAATTACTTTGTAAATGCACTAAATGCTCAAATCAAAATACATAGGGTGATGGAATGGATTTTAAGAAAAAGACCCATCTAGGGGTGCCTGGGTGGCTCAGTCGGTTAAGCATCCAACTTTTGCTCAGTTAATGATCTCACGGTCCATGGGTTCAAGCCTCACATCAGGCTCTATGCTGACAGCTCAGAGCCTGGAGCCTGCTTTGGATTCTGTATCTTCCTGTCTTTCTCCCCACCCCCACCCCCACTCGTGCTCTGTCTCTCAAACATAAATAAACATTAAAAAATTTTTAAAAAGAAAAAGACCCATCTATATGCCGCATACAAGAGACTTATTTCAGACCTAAAGAAATATGCAGATTGAAAGTGAAAGGATGGAGAAGTATTTATCATGCAAATGGATTTGAAAAAAAAGCTGGGGTAGCAATACTTACATCCTATGAAACATACTTGAAAACAAAGACTGTTAGAAGACACAGAGAAGGACACTCTAATCAAAAAGGGAACAATCCAGCAAGAAGATATAACAATTGTAAATATTTATGCACCCAACATGAGAGTACCAAAATACATAAAACAGTTAATAACAAACATAAGGGAATTTATTGATAGTAATACAATAATAGCAGGGAATTTAACACTCCACTTATATCAATGGACAAATCATCCAAACAGAAAATTAACAAGGAAACGCTGGCTGTGAAAGACACATTGGACCAGATGGATTTAACGGATATATTCAGAACATTCCATCCTAAAACAGCAGAATACACATTCTTTTCAAGTGCACATGGAACATTCTCCAGAATAGATCACATATTAGCCACAAAACAAGTTTCAACAAATCCAAAAAGATCAAAGTTGAGCCATGCACCGTTTCTGACTTCGGTTCTATGAAGCTAGATATCAACCAAAAGAAAAAAATCTGGAAAGCACAAATACATGGAGGTTAAATAACATGCTAGTAAACAATGAATGTGTCAACCAAGGAATCAAAGAGGAAATCAAAATATACATGGAGACAAATAAAAATAAAACAGAACAGTCCAAAATCTTTGGGATGCAGCAAAAGCTATTCTAAGTGGTAAGTTTAGAGCAATACATGGAACTAGAAAAAAACAAAACAAAACCAGTAGAAGGAAAGAAATAACAAAGATTAGAGCAGAAATAAATGAAATAGAAACAAGAACAAAAAAACAATAGAACAATGAAACCAGGAGCTGATTCTGTGAAAGGATCAAGAAAAAAAAAATGGTAAACCTTTATCCAGTCTCATTGAGAGACAGAGAGAGAGAGAGAGAGGACTCAAACAAACTTAGAAGTGAAAGAGAAGAAAGAAAAACCAACACCACAGAAATACCAAAGATTATAAGAGAATACTATGAAAAATTATATGCCAACAAGTTGGACAACCTACAAGAAATGGATAAATTCCTAGAAACATATAACCTCCCAAAACTGAATCAGAAAGAAATAGAAAACTTGAACAGACCTATTACCAGGAAGAAAATTTGAACAGACCTATTACCAGGAATGAAGTTGAATCAATAATCAAAAAACTTCCAACAAAAAAACGTCGAGGATGAAACAGCTTCACAGGTGATTTCTACTGAACATTTAAAGAAGAGTTAATACCTAGTTTTCTCAAACTATTATTCCAAGAAATTGAAGAAGGAAAACTTCCAAATTCATTTGATGAGGCCATAATTACCCTGATAACAAAACCAGATAAAGATACTACAAAAAGAGAACTACAGGCCAATATCTCTGATGAACATGATGCAAAATTCTCAACAAAATATTACCAAACTGAATCCAACAATACATTTAAAAAACCGTTCACAACAGATAAATGGGATTCATTCCTGAGATGCAAGGGTGATTCAGTGTTCACAAATCAATGTGACACATCACATCAATTAAAGAAAGGATAAAAACTATACGATCATTTCAGCAGATGCAGAAAAAGCATTTGACAAAGTACAACATGCATTCATGATAAAAACTCTCAGCAAAGTAGGCTTAAAGGGAACTACCTCAACATAATGCAGGCCATATATGAAAAACCCAAAACTACCATTATACTCAATGGGGAAAAACTGAGAGCTTGCAACCTAAAAACAGGAACAAGACAAGGATGTCCACTCTCACCACTTTTATTCAACATAGTTCTGGAAATCCTAACCGTAGCAATCCGACAACTAAAAGGAATAAAGGGCCTTCAAACTGATAAGGGAAATTTAAAACTTTCACTATTTGCAGACGACATGATATTATATATAGAAAACACTAAATACCCCACCAAAAAAACTACTAGAACTGATAAATGAGTTCAGTAAAGTTGTAGGATACAAAATCAATGCACATAAATCTGTTGCATTTTTATACATCAATAATGAAGCAGAATAAATAAATATTAAGCCAATAATCCCATTTACAGTTGCATCAAAAATAATAAAATACCTAGAAATAAACTTAACTAAAGAGGTGAGAAGGCCTGTACCCTGAAAAATAGAATTCATTGATGACACAAACAATTGGAAAGACATTCCATGCTCATGGATTGGAAGAACAAATATTGTTAAAATGTCCATACAACCCAAAGCAATCCACAGATTTAATGCAATTCCCATCAAAATACCAAAAGCATTTTTCACATAACTAAAACAAACAATCCCCAAATTTGTATGGAACCACAAAAGAACTTGAGTAGCCAAAGCAATCTTGAAAAAGAAAAACAAAGCTGGGCATGTCACAATTGTAGACTTAAAGTTGTATTACAAAGCTCTAGTATTCAAAACAGTATGGTACTTGCACAAACGTGGACACATAGATCAATATAACAGAATAGAGAGCCCAGAAATAAACCCATGATTATATATGGTCAATTCATCTTCAGTAAAGGAGGCAAGAATACACAATGGGAAAAAGTCTATTCAACAAATGGTGTTGGGAAAAGTGGAAAGCTACATAAAAAAGAAGGACACTGGATTTTTTCTTACACCATACACTGAAATAAATTCAAAATGGATTAAGAAATCTTGTCATGATGAGCACTGGGTGATGTATGAAATTGTTGAACCACTGTATTGTACACCTGAAACTAATATAACATTGTATGTTATCTACACTGAAATTAAATTTTTTAAAATGGATTAAGGACCTAAATGTGAGACCTGAAACCATAAAAATCCTAGAAGAGAGCACAAGCAGTATTTTCCCTGACATCAGTTCTAACAAGATTTTTCTAAATATGTTTCCTAAGGCAAAGGAAACAAAAGCAAAAATAAACTATTGGGAGTACATCAAAATAAAAAGCTTCTGCACAGCAAAGGAAACAATAAACACAACTAAAAGGCAACCTACTGAAGGGGAGAAGATATTTGCAATTGACATATCTGATAAAGCTATCCAAAATATATAAAGAACTTATAAAACTCAACACCGAAAAAAAAAAACCCTACAAATAATCCAATTTAAAAATGGGCAGAAGAAGCTTTTCACAGCGGCAGTATCGTAGCCAATGAGGTTTATCCAAGGCGCGATTATTGCTAATTGAAAACTTTTCCCAAATGGGCAGAAGACATGAATATACATATATCCAAAGACATACAGATGACCAACAGACCCATGAAAAGGTGCTCAACATCACTCATCATCAGGGAAATGCAAGTCGAAACCACAATGAGATGTCACCTCACACCTGTCAGAATGGATAAAACAAAAAACTCAAGAAATGACAAGTGTTGGCAAGAATGTGGGAAAAAAGGAATCCTCATGCATTGCTGGTGGAAATGCAAACTGATGCAGTCACTGTGGAAAATAGTATGGAGGTTCTTCAAAAAAACTAAAAATAGAATTATCATATGATCCAGTAATCGCACTACTCAGTATTTACCCAAAGAATATGTAAACACTAACTTGAAAGGATATATGCACCACTACGTAGCATTATTTACAATAGCCAAATTATGCAAGCAGCTTAAGTGTCCATTGGTAGATGGATAGATAAAAAAGTGATACACACGCAAACACACACAAACACACACACACACACACACACACACACACACATGCGCGCGCATGCATACACATTATTCAGCCACAAAAAAGAATGAAATCTTGCCACTTGCAACAACATGGATGGATCTAGAGACTTCAATGCTAAGTGACATAAGTCAGAGAAAGACAAATACGATATGATTTCACTCATATGTGCTATTTAAGAAGCAATACAAATGAACAAGGGGAAAAAAGAAACAAACCAAAGGAGAGACTCTTAACTATAGAGAACAAACTGCTGGTTAGCAGAGGGTAGGTGGCAGGTGAGATGCGTGAAATAAGTGAAGGGGATTAAGAATACACTTATCTTGATGAGCACTGAGTAATAAATGGAATTGTTGAATCACTATATTGTACACCTGAAACTAATTAAACATTGTATGTTAGCTATAGTGTAATTAAAGTAAAATCAAAATTAAACATTTTTAAAAAGAGGGGCGCCTGGGTGGCTCGGTCGGTTAAGCGTGCAACTTCAGCTCAGGTCATGATCTCGTGGTCTGTGGCTTCAAGCCCCGTGTTGGGCTCTGTGCTGACAGCTCAGAGCCTGGAGCCTGCTTCCGATTCTGTGTCTCCCTCTCTCTGTCCCTCCCCCGCTTGTGCTCTTTCTTGTTCTCAAAAATAAATAAACATAAAAAAATTTTAATTCTTTTAAAAAGAAACAAAGTGATTCTCCTCTCCAAAGAAAGGAATCCTCCAGTTTTCCCAACTGCCTTTGGATCAGCAAGGAGAAATAGCTATATGTATTCATAAATGATTGTTCAATCTCATTCTTAGTAGACATTAGAGTCACACTCAATACTTTTAATTGCTTCTAGTTTCCTACCACTCTCTGTCAGGTTAATAAAACATCTCAGGTGGGACCTACCAATTGAACACATTTTCTCCTTCTCTTTTAACCATATGCCTATCTCTTAGGGACCCTTAACTTCTCAATATGCCTTTAACTGCAGTCCTTCCACACTCCCTAACCTATTCAGAATGGACCTTTGAGCAAAATGGAGAGCTACTATAAGGTATGTACTCAAAGGCTGTTTCTTGATCTCCTAGACTCTGATAACCCAGTATGCCATCTTACTGATAACTTCCCTCAACTACTTGAGTACCACCTATAGATTACTCCTGAGTCCCCTTAAAATTACTTCAGTTTTCTGAATTAATTTCTTCAGTACCCAATGTCCTTTGGGCTCCATCTACAGACAAGGGAAAAATGAAGGACATAGAACCTTTATAAGTCTGTATTGAGCCCACAACGCCTCTGCCTAAATTGGCCAGTATCCCCTAAAACCTGAAATCACTAGAGGGAGTATGACCAATTGTGGCAGATTTCATAGATAAAGGTTTAATCATTCTTTGTACTAGTGGCTGCAAAACTCCTGTCCTTCCAGTAAAACCAGACTGATGGACATAGGCACTACTTTGTACAAGACATAAGGGCTATGAATCATATAGTATTGCCCACATTTCCCTATAGTCCCCAACCCAAACACTATCCTGTTTTCTATACTTCCAAATTCAACACACTTCAGAGTAGTAGATGTCTGCTCAGCCTTCTTTAGTGTTCCCTTACATCCTAATTTCCAATACCTTTTCACCTTAACATGGGAAAAACAGCAATACACCTGGACTCTGATGCCACAATACCTCAGTTGAAGCCCCTTCATACTTATCTTAGGTTCTCAATCACAATCTCCAAGACTTACAATTTCTCTGCTCCTCTACCTTAATCCAACATGCAGGTGAGTTGCTCTTATATCCACATGATCTAAACTTTTCTCAACAGGGCTCTCTTTATCTCCCAGAAACTTTGGCTATAAAAGAATATACAGATTGTAAAGATAAATTACAATTTTGTTGGACCCAGATTCACCATCTAAGCCCTGATATATCCTAGGAAGGCAAATACCTCTGAGTAGATAGAAGCATAGCCATTCAAAACTGCCCTCATCCTATTCCAAAAGACAACTTAGTGGATTTGGAAGATTTAGAGAATAGGGCAGTTGGTAGATTCCCAAATTTTCTGAATTAACTGCCGCTTTCTATGACATGACTAAAATTGACATCCCTGAACCTCTGCCTTCAGAAGTCACTGCAGAGTTAGCCTTTGACCAACTCAAAGTTACTATCCACAGCCCTGCCATTCTGAGTCACCCCAAAATTATACTAAGTATTATTTTTCTGTTTATACATAAAAGAAATGGTTATGTTCTTACAGTTTTATCTCAGAAATACAATGAAAATCAGTGATTCATTGGGTATTACAACCTTTCTCTCTACCCAGTAGTTAAACATAATCTCCTTTGTCTGAGGGCAGTAGCAACAACTACATTTAATCTTGAGGTCACCTGTCCACCTAATGGTACCTCAAGCAATCCAAACTCTTTTTACCAAAGCACTCAACATTTCTCTGCTTTCAGATTCACTTCCTGTTAATGCTGCTTCCACCCTCAGTGTATATTACCATCTATAGGAGTCATACTCTTTTTAAAATTTGAGATACAATTTTCATATCATAAAATGTATCCTTTTTCAGTGTACAATTCAGTGGGTTTTAGCATATTCACAAAGTTGTGCAACCGTCACCACTATCTAATTCCCAAAGATTTTCATCATCCCCAAAAGCAAAGCCATACCCACTAGCAGTCACTTCTCAGTCCCTTTTCCTCCCAACCATGGGAAACCATTATTGTACCTTCTATATCTATGGATTTGTATATCCTGGACATTTCATGTCAATAGAATCAAGCAATATGGGCTTTTGTGTCTTACTTTTTTCACCTGCTATGCTTTAAGGGTCATTCATGTTGTAGCATGCATCAGTACTTCATTACTTTTTCTTGCTAAATAATATACCATTGTATGCATATACCACATTTTGTTTAGCCATTCATAAGTTGATGGAGGTTTAGGTTGTTTCCACTTCTTGGCTACTATGAATATGGTTACTATAAACATTCATGCACAGGTTTTGGTGTAGACATATGTTTTTAATTCTCCTGGGTATATCCTTAGGATTGGAATTGCTAGATCAGATGATAACTCTACATTTAACCTTTTAAGAAACTACCAAACTATTCCACAGTGACAATGCCCATTTTACATTCCTACCAGCAATGTGTAGGGTTTCCATTTCCATATCCTCAGAACATTTGTGTTTTTTTATTATTGCCATCTTTGTGGGTGTGAAGTAGTATCTCAGTGTGGCTTTGATTTGAATTTCCCTGATGACTGATGTTGTTGAGTGTCTTCATGTGTTTATTAGACATTTGTATATTTTGAAATTATATCTTAATTCAGCTTTTTACTTCATCTTCCAAAGAAGGGAAAACCTCATGATTGTTTAAATTTAACCTAAGAATTTTGCCTGTCTCCATCTTGTTTCCTTGAACAATCTCTACTTAAAAATAAGGCTAAGAATTCTTTGTAGATGAGTCATATCTTGAGACTAACCTAATATTCTCAAGTTGGGTATGCGGTCTTCCTACCAGTTTGTTGAATATAACTCCCTTCCTGAAGTCAAGTTAACTTGACTCTAGCCTACCAATAGCAAGGAATCAAAGGGCTAACATATACACAGAAAGCAGATATGCCTTTGGTGTGGTTTGTTATTTTGGCATGCTATACAAACAACAGGGTTTTCTAACAGCTGCTGATACTTCCAATAAGCAGTGTGAGCATGTTCAAGCTTTACTAGATGCCTTGCTACACTCCATGGAAGTGGCTGTAATTAAAGTTGAAACTAAGGAACAAACCCATGAAGCAAAAAGAAATGCCTTTACTGACCAGTATGCTAAACAGGGTACTCTTACCCAAGCTCAATTGGCTCAGCAAATTAAAGATTATCTGATTATTCCAGATTACTTCTATGAAACCTTGAGCAAATTTCAGTTAAAGAATCAGACTGTGAAAAAAAAAATGATAGTGAGAGAGTTCTGGATGTTCCTACAATCAGGCTATAGAGATACCAACACTGTCCTTTGGTCTCTCCTTCAGTTATGGAGTGGTGGGGGGAAATGGGGAGACATTAATGCTGGGATTGCAGAAGTGTGTTGGGTCCTCTGTAATGGGACAGAACTGGACTGGAGGGAGAATCTTGAGTTTTACAGATGGAGATTTTTGCACTTGAGTTTGTCTGTTGTAGGTAAGGTTGATACAGGGGATTTTACCTGGTGAAATCCATGACATAATAACCTATACTGAATCCTACTTGGGAGAAGTACCTGGAAATTTTTATTTTTAACAAGTAGTTCTGGTAATTGTTATAATCAGGCATATTATGGAAACTGTTCTCATCTAACCATCTCAACTTGCAGATGGGGAAACTGAGGCCAATAAAATAAAACTAAAATACCCAAAGCTACATAGTCAGTTAATTACAGAACCAGGATAAAGCTTAATCATTTATGTCTTCTTTTTTTTTTTTTTAATCATTTATGTCTTCTAAAATAGCCTTATATTAATTCCCCCAAAACAGTCCTATGTCTCAAACATACTAAGTCATTTGGTAAATACAAGTATGAATTAATACATAAGACTAGCATTTGCCACCTGCCAGGATTCCAGGGAATGGGATGCTAGAAGGGTAAATTTTGATAGAAAAGTGAAAAATTGGTCTGGAACATGAGACTACTCAGTTAAGTGAATAAAGCAGAGGGCACAGGGAATATCATAGCATGTATATAGTCCTTCAAAATCCTCAAGCCTTGGATATGGGAATAGAAATTATTATGTTCAGAAGGTTTTCTGAATAATAGTAAGTAGGTAGCTATGTAGCTCTATGAATCCGGACCTTGAGAAATCAAAGTCTGGCCTGGAAACATAGACCTGGAAGTCATCGGTGTACAGGTTGAAGCTGAAGCCATGGTATTAGATGAGATCATGGAACTAGTGAGAGATGTTGAGAGGGGCAGAGATGAGGACAGAAGACTGAAGGGACAGCTGTTTAAGGAATAGATACAGGAAGGAGAATTTCCAAAGGAAGCAGAGGAAGATCAGCAAGAGGAGTAGAAGGCAAACAAGTAGTGAGGAGAATGGGATCAACGGCCGCTCTGTCACTAAACCCCCCTGTGATCTTAATCATTCCACCTCCTTCTCTAGTCCCTGTTCATCATCACTTGACTGTTCCCAACTGAGTGTTGGAGCTGAGCCTTTAGAGACTATTTTTAAAAATTTTTTTTAATGTTTTATTTATTTTTGAGAGAGAGACAAAGTGCAAACAGGGAGGGACAGAGAGGGAGGGAGACACAGAATCTGAAACAGGTTCCAGGCTCTGAGCTGTCAGCACAGAGCCTGATGCAGGGCTTGAACCCACAATCCATGAGATCATGACCTGAGCTGAAGTTGGAGGCTTAACTGACTGAGCCACCCAGGCACTCCAAGACTGTTTATGCCAGGGAATCTTAACCTTGACGCTATTGACATTTGGGGCCAGAAAATTAATTTTTGTGAGGGGCTGTCCCATGTATTGTAAGATGTTTAGTAGCATCCTTGGCCTCTACCCACTTGATTTCAACAGGACACAGCCCCCCTTCCCCCAACAAGGCCACCAGCCATGACCACCAAAAATGACTCCAGACACAATGGTCTTCAGTTGATAACCACTGATCTACACAATCTTCTCATATCTGAAATTCTGGTAGGAGACATTCAAGTGGTGAACCTTAGGCAGATGGTTAGCAGGGTCTAGAACTCAAGAGAAAAGTCTGGATGAGGGTACAGATTTGACAATTTATCAGCATATGGTGGTAGTTGAAGCCATGGGCATGGATGAGATCACCCAAGACCAGGGTATGTCATCAGAACAAGACCCAGGACAGAACCTTAGAGAGCACTGACATTTAAAGGGGAACCTAAGAAGAAAATTCAGAGAAGAATAACAATAGTTCTACTAATGCTATGACTGTCATTTACTACCACTTTCCATGTGCCACTGACTGCTAAGTGTTTCACCAGCATTAGCTCATTTAATCCAGAACAAAACTTTATGTAGTAGGTGTTATCATTCCCCTAGAAGGAAACTGAGGCTCAGCGACCTTATGTCCAAGTTTATGCTACTAAGTCAGTGGCAGAGCCAGGATTTAAACCCAGATTTGGCTGCCTTTTCAGTTCACACTCTTGCTGCCAGGAAGCCTGAAACAGTTTGGTCCTGGGACCCAAGAGATAAAGGAGTAAAAGAAAGAACAGAGTAACCCATAACATAGTATCAACCAGTCCAGCAACTTGGGAAGGCCAGATAAGTACAGAAATCATCCAGTAGATTAACAACAAGGATGTCATGGGTGACCTTGGTGAGGATGATTTCAGTAGGCTGTGGGAACCCAGGCCATATTGCAAACAATTGAGAGACTGGACAAAAGAAATGGAAACAGTGAGTGGAGACAATTCAAAAAGTTTAGATTTGAAGAAAAGAGCATAGATAAGGCGTAGCTACAGGGAGGGAATGACGTAGTGTCTAGGGAGGCACTTATTACAAAAATTACATGTTTAATATAGATTTAGAAAATATTGGTGAATCAAAGGTATACCACAAACCAGAAAAAATTATGGGTAGCATTTTGGCAATTATCTCCCTGGCCCATCAGTGTCCTATACAAAATACAGACACCTACATTTTTACAAAAACATTATCAAACCATTCGTATTGTTCTGTAACTTGCTTTTAAACTAAAATACATTGTAAACACTTTGCCATGGGAATAAATGCGCTGTGTAAGAATCATTCCAGGAGCTGCTTGATATTCCTACAGGCTATATTGAAACATATCTTACACTGTCAACGTCCTTCTCTCTCTTCTCCTCTCCTCTCCTCTCCTCTCCTCTCCTCTTCTCTTCTCTTCTCTTCTCTTCTCTTCTCTTCTCTTCTCTTCTCTTCTCTCTTGTCTCCTCTTGTGTTTTCTTGTCTTGTCTTCCCTTCCCATCACTTCCCTTCCTTTCCTTTTCCTTCTATTCTCTTCCCTTCCACCACCCTCCACACAAACTTTTGTGTAGCAGAAATGTAATCAATTCAGTCAAAATAGATTTAATTTTGAATAAAATATCAAAGAAATACCTTTTTGACAAGAGATTTTTTTTTAAGATTAATGATACTTGAGCTGTTTATACCCAGCAGTGTATGTGCGTATGGTGTGTGTGTGTGACAAAGACAAGATAGTAGAGAAGGAGAGGTTGAAGATACACCTGAGAGACTGGAAGGGAGGGTTTTCAAACAATGGATCAAAGTTCCTAAGAAGGAAGGAGGATACAGAACCTAGATGTCATACTTAACCATAGACAGATGCCTGAAAGTCTGTGAGGTTCGTATCAGGTTGGGTGGCAGGAAGTTGAGGTTATTTTTGGCCTCTGCATTTATGATAAAGTGGGAGTATGGGTTATCTGCTGAGAGACAGGAGGAAGGGGACTTAAGAAAACTGAGGAAGAGCTGAACTGGCTTCTTAGGTGAATGGGAGAGAATGCTGATGAAGGGCATACAAAGGATCCATGGCAGTGAGGAAAGCCCATCTGAGACTGAAGCCAGTCCCCATGCATAGGAGGTAGACATTTTGGTTTGACCTAGGTTCAGGGTTCTGCTATTATAAAAGTACAGTGGGTGGACCAGTGGCAAGGCAGTTTGAAAATATTAGTGAGATAGTTGTCAGGGACAGAAACAAAGAAGAGAGAGCTGATAGATTGCTTGGGAAATAATGAAAGGTCCAAAGGACTAAAAGGCTAAATGAGTTAGAAGAGTAACTTTAGTGACAATAAAAACATAAAGACTAGAGAGATAGAAGGTGCTGGTCAGAAAAGTGGAATTTTAGCCACCAGGGATGCCACAACTCCAGGGCACAAGGATTGAGACCAAAGCCACATCTTCTGGGACCAGTTCCACTCCAGGTCATGCCAACACAGAAACTATAACCTCTGGGTTTACCACCATGTTAGTCCAAATAGGCAGAGATTATAGATGCTAGGCCCAGGGAACTCTAGCCATTAGGCTTGGTTTTCACTCTCCTACAAGATATCTGAGGCTAAATCCACTAGACCCTTACCCAGACCCTTCTAAGGGCTCCCAGATCCTTGCTCTCCCCTCATTCCTGCCCTTTAAAACTAATATGTCCTCCATTTCTAAATTTTATCATTTCAAGAATGTTATATAAATGGTATCCTAAAGTATGTAGTCTTTTGAGATTGGCCTTTTTTCACTCAGCATAATCCTCTGAAGATTCATCCAGGTCATCACATGTATCAATCAATATTTCTTTTTATTGCTGAGTAGTATTCCAGGGTATGGATGTTCATATTTTTTTAACCCATTTACCTGTTCTCTGTTTATCTCTTGAAGGACATTTGGGTTGTTTCCAGTTTGGAGCTATTATGAATAAAATGCCGATGAACTTTCATGTGTAGGTTTTTTTGTGAACATAAATTTTTATTTCTCTGCGACAAATGTCCAGGAGTATAATTACTGGGTCATACAGTAGTTGTATGTTTAGTTTCATAAGAAACTGACAACCTGTTTTCCACAGTGGCTGTACCACTGTGGAAAATGAGTTCTTTGTTGGCCATGTGGTTTGTAAACATTTTCTCCTGGTTTGTAGCTTGTCTTTTCATCCTCTTAACAGAGTCTTCTGCAGAGAAAATGTTTTTAATTCATTTTTAAGTTTTATGTAGCCCTAGATCCAGAAGATTTTCTCCTATGTTTTCTAAAGTTCTATACTTTTATACTTTATTTTTACATCTGCAATTCATTTTAATTTTTGTGTAAGGTGTGAAGTTTACGCTGAGCCTCATATTTTCTTGTGTGTGTGTGCCTGTGAATATCAAATTGCTCCGACACTATTTGTTGTAGAGGCTATCCTTCCTCCATTGAACTGCTATGTAAAACAAACGAAAAAAAAAGTCGGGCATATTTGTGTGGGTTTATTTCTAAGTTCTCTATTCTGTTTTAATGATCTATGTGTCTATCCCTCTTCCAATGCCACACTGTCTTCATTATTATAGCTTTGTAGTAAACCTTAACAAATGATGCCTGTTTTGTTCACCATTGTATCCTCAGCTCCTTGAACAGAGCCTAGCAAATTACAGATACACAACACATTTTTTAATATTTTGGGGGTGGAGCAGCTCTGGTTGAGAACAATGTTATGATCTATGCTTTCTAATAGAACTTTCTCCAATGACAAAATTTTTTTCTATCTGCATTATCTACTATAGTAGCCACTGCACATATGTGGCTTTGGAGCAGTCAAAATGTGGCTAGTGCAGCCCACAGTGAATCCCGCCCCTAGGACAGGGGAAGAGAAGGCACACACCAGTCTGACTGTGCCCCAGCTGTGGGATGGGGGCAGACATCAGGACTGACTGAGGCCCCGCCCATCAACTCCAGTTATACACCACAGCACAGGGGAAGTGCCCTGCAGGTCCTCACCACTCCAGGGACTATCCAAAATGACCAAACGGAAGAATTCCCCTCAGAAGAATCTCCAGGAAATAACAACAGCTAATGAACTGATCAAAAAGGATTTAAATAATATAACAGAAAGTGAATTTAGAATAATAGTCATAAAATTAATCGCTGGGCTTGAAAACAGTATAGAGGACAGCAGAGAATCTCTTGCCACAGAGATCAAGGGACTAAGGAACAGTCACGAGGAGCTGAAAAGCGCTTTAAACGAAATGCAGAACAAAATGGAAACGACGACGGCTCGGATTGAAGAGGCAGAGGAGAGAATAGGTGAACTAGAAGATAAAGTTATGGAAAAATAGGAAGCTGAGAGAGAGATAAAAAAATTCAGGAGTATGAGGGGAAAATTAGAGAACTAAGTGATACACTGAAAAGAAATAATATACGCATAATTGGTATCCCAGAGGAGGAAGAGAGAAGGAAAGGTGCTGAAGGGGTACTTGAAGAAATAATAGCTGAGAACTTCCCTGAACTGGGGAAGGAAAAAGGCATTGAAATCCAAGAGGCACAGAGAACTCCCTTCAGACGTCACTTGAATCGATCTTCTGCACGACATATCATAGTGAAACTGGCAAAATACAAGGATAAAGAGAAAATTCTGAAAGCAGCAAGGGATAAATGTGCCCTAACATATAAAGGGAGACCTATAAGACTCGTGACTGATCTCTCTTTTGAAACTTGGCAGGCCAGAAAGGATTGGCACGAGATCTTCAGTGTGCTAAACAGAAAAAAATATGCAGCCGAGAATCCTTTATCCAGCAAGTCTGTCATTTAGAATAGAAGGAGAGATAAAGGTCTTCCCAAACAAACAAAAACTGAAGGAATTTGTCACCACGAAACCAGCCCTACAAGAGATCCTAAGGGGAATCCTGTGAGACAAAGTACCACAGACATCACTACAAGCATAAAACATACAGACATCACAATGACTCTAAACCCGTATATTTCTATAATAACACTGAATGTAAATGGATTAAATGCGCCAACCAAAAGACATGGGCTATCAGAATGGATAAAAAAAACGAGACCCATCTACTTGCTGTCTACAAGAGACTCATTTTAGACCTGAGGACACCTTCAGATTGAGAGTGAGGGGATGGAGAACTATTTATCATGCTACTGGAAGCCAAAAGAAAGCTGGAGTAGCCATAGTTATATCAGACAAACTAGACTTTAAATTAAAGGCTGGAACAAGAGATGAAGAAGGGCATTATATAATAATTACAGGGTCTATCCATCAGGAAGAGCTAACAATTATAAATGTCTATGCGCCGAATACGGGAGCATCCAAATATATAAAACAATTACTCATAAACATAAGCAACCTTATTGATAAGAATGTGGTAATTGCAGGGGACTTTAACACCCCACTTACAGAAACGGATAGATCATCTAGACACACGGTCAATAAAGAAACAAGGGCCCTGAATGATACATTGGATCAGATGGACTTGACAGATATATTTAGAACTCTGCATCCCAAAGCAACAGAATATACTTTCATCTCGAGTGCACATGGAACATTCTCCAAGATAGATCATATACTGGGTCACAAAACAGCCCTTCATAAGTTTACAAGAATTGAAATTATACCATGCATACTTTCAGACCACAATGCTATGAAGCTTGAAATCAACCACAGGAAAAAGTCTGGAAAACCTCCCAAAGCGTGGAGGTTAAAGAACACCCTACTAAAGAATGAGTGGGTCAACCCGGCAATTAGAGAAGAAATTAAAAAAATATATGGAAACAAACGAAAATGAAAATACAACAATCCAAATGCTTTGGGACGCAGCGAAGGCAGTCCTGAGAGGAAAATACATTGCAATCCAGGCCTATCTCAAGAAACAAGAAAAATCCCAAATACAAAATCTAACAGCACACCTAAAGGAGATAGAAGCAGAACAGCAAAGGCAGCCTAAACCCAGCAGAAGAAGATAAATAATAAAGATCAGAGCAGAAATAAACAATATAGAATCTTAAAAAACTGTAGAGCAGATCAACGAAACCAAGAGTTGGTTTTTTGGAAAAATAAACAAAATTGACAAACCTCTAGCCAGGCTTCTCAAAAAGAAAAGGGAGATGACCCAAATAGATAAAATCATAAATGAAAATGGGATTATTACAACCAATCCCTCAGAGATACAAACAATTATCAGGGAATACTATGAAAAATTATATGCCAACAAATTGGACAACCTGGAAGAAATGGACAAATTCCTAAACACCCACACTCTTCCAAAACTCAATCAGGAGGAAATAGAAAGCTTGAACAGACCCATAACCAGCGAAGAAATTGAATCGGTTATCAAAAATCTCCCAACAAATAAGAGTCCAGGACCAGATGGCTTCCCAGGGGAGTTCTACCAGACGTTCAAAGCAGAGATAATACCTATCCTTCTCAAGCTATTCCAAGAAATAGAATGGGAAGGAAAACTTCCAGACTCATTCTAGGAAGCCAGTATTACTTTGGTTCCTAAACCAGACAGAGACCCAGTAAAAAAAGAGAACTACAGGCCAATATCCCTGATGAATATGGATGCAAAAATTCTCAATAAGATACTAGCAAATCGAATTCAACAGCATATAAAAAGAATTATTCACCATGATCAAGTGGGATTCATTCCTGGGATGCAGGGCTGGTTCAACATTTGCAAATCAATCAACGTGATACATCACATTAATAAAAAAAAAAGAGAAGAACCATATGATCCTGTCAATCGATGCAGAAAAGGCCTTTGACAAAATTCAGCACCCTTTCTTAATAAAAACCCTTGAGAAATCCTGGATAGAAGGAACATACTTAAAGATCATAAAAGCCATTTATGAAAAGCCCACAGCTAACATCATCCTCAATGGGGAAAAACTGAGAGCTTTTTCCCTGAGATCAGGAACACGACAGGGATGCCCACTCTCACCGCTGTTGTTTAATATAGTGCTGGAAGTTCTAGCATCAGCAATCAGACAACAAAAGGAAATCAAAGGCATCAAAATTGGCAAAGAGGAAGTCAAGCTTTCACTTTTTGCAGATGACATGATATTATACATGGAAAATCCGATAGACTCCACCAAAAGTCTGCTAGAACCGATACATGAATTCAGCAAAGTTGCAGGATACAAAATCAATGTACAGAAATCAGTTGCATTCCTATACACTAACAATGAAGCAACAGAAAGACAAATAAAGAAACTGATCCCATTCACAATTGCACCAAGAAGCATAAAATACCTAGGAATAAATCTAACCAAAGATGTAAAAGACCTGTACGCTGAAAACTATAGAAAGCTTATGAAGGTAATTGAAGAAGATATAAAGAAATGGAAAGACATTCCCTGCTCATGGATTGGAAGAATAAATATTGTCAAAATGTCAATACTACCCAAAGCTATCTACACATTCAATGCAATCCCAATCAAAATTGCACCAGCATTCTTCTCGAAACTAGAACAAGCCATCCTAAAATTCATATGGAACCACAAAAGGCCCCGAATAGCCAAAGTCATTTTGAAGAAGAAGACCAAAGCAGGAGGCATCACAATCCCAGACTTTAGCCTCTACTACAAAGCTGTAATCCTCAAGACAGCATGGTATTGGCACAAAAACAGACACAGAGACCAATGGAATAGAATAGAAACCGCAGAACTAGACCCACAAACGTATGGCCAACTCATCTTTGACAAAGCAGGAAAGGACATCCAATGGAAAAAAGAGTCTCTTTAACAAATGGTGCTGGGAGAACTGGACAGCAACATGCAGAAGGTTGAAACTAGACCACTTTCTCACACCATTCACAAAAATAAACTCAAAATGGATAAAGGACCTGAATGTGAGACAGGAAACCATCAAAACCTTAGAGGAGAAAGCAGGAAAAGACCTCTCTGACCTCAGCCGTAGCAATCTCTTACTCGACACATCCCCAAAGGCAAGGGAATTAAAAGCAAAAGTGAATTACTGGGACCTTATGAAGATAAAAAGCTTCTGCACAGCAAAGGAAACAACCAACAAAACTAAAAGGCAACCAACGGAATGGGAAAAGATATTTGCAAATGACATATCGGACAAAGGGCTAGTATCCAAAATCTATAAAGAACTCACCAAACTCCACACCCGAAAAACAAATAACCCAGTGAAGAAATGGGCAGAAAACATGAATAGACACTCCTCTAAAGAAGACATCCGGATGGGCAACAGGCACATGAAAAGATGCTCAACGTCGCTCCTTATCAGGGAAATACAAATCAAAACCACACTCAGATATCACCTCACGCCAGTCAGAGTGGCCAAAATGAACAAATCAGGAGACTATAGATGCTGGAGAGGATGTGGAGAAACGGGAACCCTCTTGCACTGTTGGTGGGAATGCAAATTGGTGCAGCCGCTCTGGAAAGCAGTGTGGAGGTTCCTCAGAAAATTAAAAATAGACCTAGCCTATGACCCAGCAATAGCACTGCTAGGAATTTACCCAAGGGATACAGGAGTACTGATGCATAGGGGCACTTGTACTCCAATGTTTATAGCAGCACTCTCAACAATAGCCAAATTATGGAAAGAGCCTAAATGTCCATCAACTGATGAATGGATAAAGAAATTGTGGTTTATATACACAATGGAATACTACGTGGCAATGAGAAAGAATGAAATATGGCCTTTTGTAGTAACGTGGATGGAACTGGAGAGTGTGATGCTAAGTGAAATAAGCCATACAGAGAAAGACAGATACCATATGGTTTCACTCTTATGTGGATCCTGAGAAACTTAACAGAAACCCATGGGGGAGGGGAAGGGAAAAAAAAAAGAGGTTAGAGTGGGAGAGAGCCAAAGCATAAGAGACTGTTAAAAACTGGAACAAACTGAGGGTTGATGGGGGGTGGGAGGGAGGGGAGGGTGGGTGATGGGTATTGAGGAGGGCACCTTTTGGGATGAGCACTGGGTGTTGTATGGAAACCAATTTGACAATAATCTTCATATATTGAAAAAAAAAAGAATGTATTAGCATAGTCCCTGACATATAGTATGCTCTCAATAATCAATAGCTATTATCATTATATTATCATCCAGATTCAACTATGCCTTCTATTAGATCTATTAGAACAGTGGATGTGTCCTCTCTGTTCAATTATAATCATGTTAAGAGCAAGGACTGTACATATTCATTTTTTATACCCCATTGGTCCAGCAAATAACAGGAAGTGCATATACATTTGTTGAATGAAATAATAATTATTCTTTCACATCTGCTTCCTTCTTTGTCCAACCCTAGACAGAGTATGATTGTTAACAACACAGATTTTGGGGCAGACAGGTTTGAATTTTGGCTCTGCCACTTACTACCTATGGGAACTTTGGCAGATTACTTCACATTCTGTATCTCACATATAACATGAAAAAAAAATCTACTTCATAGAATTAAACAAGAAAATATAATACATAAAAAACCCTAAATATTCCACTAGAAAACTACTAGAAGTAACAAATGAATTCAGTAAAGTTGTAGGATACAAACTTAATATATAGAAATCTGTTGCATTTCCATACTAATATCAAAGTAGTAGGAGTAATTAAGAAAATAATTCAATCTATAATTGCACCAAAAATAATAAACTACCCAGGAATAAACTTAACCAAGAAGGTTAAAGACATGTACTCTGAATCTCTAAACATTGATGAAAGAAATTGGAGACAACACAAATGGAAAAACATACCATGCTCATGGATTGGAAGAATTAATATTGTTAAAATGTCCACACTACCCAAAGTAATCTACAGATTCAAGGCAATCCTTATTAAAATACCACCAGTATTTTCCACAGAACTGAAACAAATAATATTAAAATTTGTATGAAACCGCAAAAGACTCTAAATATCCAAAGCAATCATGAGGAAGAAGAATAAAGCTGGAAGCATCACAATCCCAGATATCAAACTATAATAAAAAGCTGTAGTAATCAAAACAGTATGGTACTGGCACAAAAATAGACATGTAGATCAATGGAACAAAATAGGCCAGAAATAAGCTCATGCCTATATGTGTCAATTAATCTATGATAAAGGAGTCAAAAATATACAATGGAAAAAAAGTCTCTTCAATAAATGGTGTTGGGAAAACTGGGCAGTTATATGCAAAAGAATGAAACTGGACCATTGTCTCACACCATACACAAAAATAAACTCAAAATAGATTAAGGACCTAAATAAACTCAAAATAGATTAAGGACCTAAATGTTGAGACATGAAACCATAAAAATCATAGAAGAAAACATAGATAGTAATCTATTTGACATCAGCCTTAGCAACATTTTTCTAGATATATCTCAAGCAAGGGAAACAAAAGCAAAAAATAAACTATTGGACTACACTGAAATAAAAAGCATTGCACAGTGAAGGAAAGTATCACCAAACTAAATGGCAACCTACTGTATGGGAGAAGATATTTGCAAATGATATATCTGTTAAGGAGTTAATGTCCAAAATATATAAAGAACTTATACAACTGAACACACAAAAAAACAAATTATCTGATTAAAAATGGGCAGAGAACCTTAATAGACATTTTTCCAAAGAAGACATGCAGATGGCCAACAGACACATGAATATATGCTCAAAATCACTCATCATCAGGGCAATGCAAATCAAAATCACAAGATACCAACTTACACCTGTCAGAATGGCTAGGATCAAAAAAAGAAATAACAAGTGTTGGGAAGGATGTGGATAAAAAGGAACCCTCGTGCCCTGTTGGGGAATGTAAATTGGTGTAGCCACTTTGGAAACAGTATGGAGGTTGCTCAAAATATTAGAAATAGAAATACCATACTATCAAGTAATGCCACTACTGGGTAGTTCTAGCACATCACTGAAAGAATCCTGGGAAAGTCACTCCTTTTCATGCACATGTCTCTTTCCCACTGGTATGCCACAAAACACTGAAAACCCACCATTTAATTTATTCCCTTAATCTGAGCTCTTTGATATACTAAGAAGAGCCAGGCTAGGAATAAGGATACTTAAATTCTAATCCCAGTCTTATGAATTGGCTGTGTGATCTTGACCTGTTTGGACTCTTGGTTCCTTACCTGTACAATAAGGAGGTTAGACAACAGGTGTTCTTAAATGAATCTTTCAGATATGCTTGTGTGTGTGTCTGTGTACATGTGTGTGTGTGTGTACACGTGTGTTTACAGTTATAGCCAGGTAGAATTCACATACAATGAGCTAGACATATTTAAAAAGTATAATTTGATGAATTTTGATTAAAATCACCACCACAAACAAGATAATGAGCATATCCATCACCCCCAAATATTTTTGTGCCCCTTTATAATGCATCCCTTCCTCTCTCCAAATCGTTGCTAGGTAACTACTAATCTGCTATTATAGAATACTTTGAATTTTCTAGAATTTTATTAAAATGGGATAATACAGTAAGTATCTGTTTTCCTTTATTCTGCTTGCTTTGAATTAAACTTGATCTTTTTCTAGTTTCTTACTGTGAAAGCTGAGGTCATTGATTTAAGATCTTTCTTTTCTAATATAGCTGTTTAGTGCTATAAATGTCCCTCTAAGCACTGTGCTATTTCCCACAAATTTGTCTCCTGTTTTCATTTCACTGTTTAAAATACTTAATTTTCCTTGAGACTTACTCTTGAGCCATAGATTATTGAGAAGTGCGTTATTTATTTTCCAAACATTCAGAGAATTTTCTATATATCTTTCTTTTACTGATTTTTAATTTACCTCCATTGTGGTCAGAGAACATATTTTGTATGTCTTGAATCCTTTAACTTTATTGAGACTTGTTGTATGACCGAGATCTGGTCTATCTTGGTAAATAGTCAATGTGCATTTGTAAAGAACACATTTTCTGTTGTTGGGTTGAGTGTTGCTTAGGTGTCAACTAGGTCATATTTATTATTTGTGTTGTTCAAATCATCTATATATTCTTGCTTATTTTCTATCTCCTTGGTTTATCAGTTATTGAGAAGGATGTTGAAGTCTCTGACTAAAATTGTGGATTTGTCTATTTCTCCTTGCTCAGTTTTTGTTTCATGTATTTTGAATGTGTTGTTTAGGTGCAAGTATTTTTAGGACTGTTATGCCCTTATGATGAATTAACTACGTTATTATTATAAAATAGCCCTCTGAATTTCTGGTAATATTCGTTGTTTTGCAATCTGCTTTCTCTAATAATATACTCACGCCAGCTTTTTTAAAATCAATGTTAACATGGTGTATTTTCCTGTCTTTTATGTTTAACCTACTTGTGTTTTTATACTTAAAGTGGGTTTCCTATAGGCAACATATAGTTGAGGTTTTTTTCTAATTTTCTATTCTACCAATCTCAGTCTTTTAATTGGGTTGCTGTGAGACCATTAATGTATTTATTGATATGGTTCTGTTTAAAACTACCACCTAGTTATTTGTTTTTTATTTTTCTCAACTCCACCAATGTTTGAAAACTGCTATTTCATATATTTTGCCCATTTTTTGAGTTGTTAATGTGGGAAGATGAGTCCATTCATTGTTACTTCAGCATTGCTGGAAGTAGGAGTCCTTCACATTTTGTTTTTCATGCTGATTTGTTATTTATATTATGGACATTAGCCTTGTCTTTATAATATGCCAAATAGGTTCTTGCAGTTTATCACTGGTCTTTTATTTATGTATTTTTCTCATAAAAGTATTTTTAATTTCAATTTTATCAAATCTTTCATTCTTTTCCTTTAGGTTTTTATCATGCTTATAAATGTCTGCCCTATATTTTCTTCTCAACTGTCATGTTTAAAAGAAGAAAAATAACTCCTCAGTATAAATGAGTTTTATTTTTAACATCAAGTTTATTAATTATAAAATTAATACATGCACATGGTAAAAACATCAAGTAGAACAAAGGGCTATAGATAAAAATGGCCCCTCTTTGCCAAATTCCTCTTAACAGAGATAACTCCTATTGGCAATTTCCTGTATATATTCTTCCACACATATTCTGGACACATACACACACATGTGTATTTATCCTTTTATACACAAATGGGACACACACACAAAGACCCACACACAGAGTTCTGCAATCTTTCATTCAACATTATATCTCTGAGTTCTTACTGTGACTGAGTTTTATCAGATTTTTACCAGACTGACAGAGGGACCAGGGAAGTCAGAGAAGATGGAGGGGGATGTGCACAGGGAAAGGCATATTCATCTCTATAAAGCCAATACTTAGCACAAAACCTGGCACATAATAATTGTCAATAAATAAGTCTTAAATAACTAAAAGGAAAGAACTTAAGAAAACTGGAAACAAAGTGCTGTTTTGACCATCTTAGGCCAGATGTGGTCTCCAGACCGAAAGTTACCATCTCCCAGGGCAGCAAGGAACAATATATGATGATGGACGAGGACATGGAGCAGCTAGACCTCTAGCGGGCAGTAACTTCCCACTATGTGTCTCTTCCCCCACTAGATTTACTGTCTCCAGCACACACATTTAGTTCAAATGCACAGTTAACACTGACTACACAGCAGGAAAATCTGGGAGCTCAAAGACTACAAGCTGAGTTGTATCATCACATTTACACACTCATACAAATAGCTACCATTATAGTACCTACTGTGGGTCAGCACCATGTCAGGAACAACAGCCATATAAGGTTAATGTGAAGTTATCCCCATTTTACAGATGAGAAACTAGAAACTGTTAGAATCCAAGTTGACTTGTTCAGGGTCACACAGCTAGTCAAGTAGCTTCCAGAGACACCTGTGTATCTTAATTGGGTCAGCCTACTTTTCTGCTCATCCCATACCACATTAACTCCTATATCATGGACTTTGTGCTATTTTCTTTGCCTGGCATTCCCTTCCTCCACTTGTCTCATCTGGTGTTTTGTAGAAGCTAGGCAGAGAGAAACATGGGGTTGTGTAGGACCCATGCTAGGCCATGCAATTTGTTGTCACGGATGAGGAGTGAGTCAGCCATAGGAGTCCATGAATAAGAACAAACACATGGGGTATTAGAAGTTCAGAAGAGGAGTTGAGCCTGGAAACTAGAGAACACCCTCAGCTAGAATGTAGATACTGCCACAGCTCAGGAAACTCTAATGCAAACATTTTTTTCTCCCTAGGCGCTTTTGGCGAGCAGCTCACAAACACAGCCCTGTTGCCTGCAGTCTTACAGCCACTGGCCTATGTATCTGCCCCCCATCTCAATCCTGCTCATTCTCAAGGCCCACATCAAGTTGCATCTCCATGAAGCCTTTCCCTATTAATGGAACTCATTCCTCTCTTTCCTTTGTGAATTAGTTTTACTTAAAATCAGCACCATAAGATATATGTTTGTATACTCTCTTGCTCTTTAATCATTTCAAGTATCTTGTTTCTTTAAGTTGACTCCTTCACATTCTTTTTCTATTGTTTCTCTGTCTGGTCTGGGTATTGTAAAACCTGGCTAGATTCCAGTCCCAATTCTCTCACTAATGAGCTGTGTGACCTAGAGCTAGTCACAGCCTATCTGAGCCTCATCTTCCCACTTTTGAGGGTTTCTGTGAGAACATAGTAAACATTATAATACAACATATGAATGTAAGGTATTATTGCTGAAGACATTTGAACTAAAGTGCCTCTGCCTTTCACACCTACTTCGTGGATGATTCTGTGTAAGAAATAGAAATCACTGCTGTTTGTTTCACATTCGGGTCCTTGGCAATGGTTAACAGGTTTAGAACAAGAATATTGCACAACTGTTAAAGATGGTGGCAGATCAAGGGAGTCTATATGCAGCTGATTCAGGGGCTTTCCTTGGAAACTACCAGGTGATTCCAGGCTTGCTCATTTTTAAAGCTTCCATCTTTCTGAACGTTTCTTCATGTAAATGATCCATGTCAACGCTATGAAAAATGAAAAGAATCTTGTGTCAAGTCAAGCCAGCAGATGCCTTCAGTAGCTTTCCTATCCGCAAAGGTAAGATTCCCATTCCACTTGTTCCATAGCACCACCACTGAGTTACTTCACCCACACCAACTGCTTCCCTTAGCCTTATCTCCTTTCCTTGAGAAAACTTCCTCTTGGACCCTCACTCTTGTCCCTCTCTGACTTTGTCCAAGGCCCCATTGCATGAGTCCATTAGTTCCTGCTCCTGTATATGGAACCTCTCCCTCTCTATGGGCTCCTTTCACTCAGACTACAGAATTGCCTATCCTCAACGAGCCAGAAAAGGAAAAGGCCAACTCTCTCCCTCCTCCCTGCAGTTCCACCAGTCCTCCCAGCTATAGCCCTACATCTCTTCTCCTTTTCACAAACTTTTTAAAAAATTTTTTAATGTTTATTTTTTTGAGAGAGAGAGAGCACAAGTTCGGGGAGGGGCAGAGAGAGAGGGAGACACAGAATCCGAAGCAGGCTCCAGGCTTCAAGCTATCAGCACAGAGTCCAACACAGGGCTTGAACCCACAGACTGTGAGATCATGACGTGAGCCAAAGTTGGACACTTAACTAAGCCACCCAGGTGCCCCTCCTTTTCACAAACTTCTTGAAAGATTAGTCTCTGCTCCTTCTCCCCTCCTTACTTCCTATCCTCAAGTCACTGCAGTCTGGTTTCTGGCCCCACCATGCCACTAAACCAGCCCTTGAGAAAGTCGCCTCTGGCCTCCAAATTACTAAATCCAATGGATATATGTTTCAGTACTCGTCCTCTTGAACCTCTCTGATGCATTTGATACTGTTGAGCACTTCTTCCTTGAAATTCACTTTTCCCATAGCTTCCAGGACACCATTTCTCTCCTGGTTTACTCCATGGGTTTTCTTTCCCATACCCACTTCTTAAAAAGTTGGTATTTCCCAGGGCTAATTCCCCAGAGGTGTTCCTCAGAGGTTCTTCTCTTCTCACTCTCCCCAGAGGATCTCATCCATTGCCATGGCTTCATCTATCATCTCCAAGGCACACTCCTATATCCAACTGCCTACCTACTAGAAAACTTCCCACAGTGCAAACTCCATATGTGTGTCCCTGATTAAAACCCATTGACTACAAAAGAAGGCACAGCTCTTTCAAGTGTGTAGTGAGGTAAAGATTTCAGTTTTAATGGATAGAAGCTAATCTTTAGCAAAGTGAAATGAGTAACCATGCTAATTATGAGATTGTATAGTAAGTAGATATTTAATGCCACAGAAGTGTAACAAGACCTTCCGAATTTTTTTTTTTACTGACTTAGCAAAAGTTGCCTTACCTCTTGATGTATAGAGCTCACTGTTGGGCAAGAGGTAGGCCAATATGCTTAGGAAGCCCAGAGGTCTTCTGGGAGTTAAGAGACCAGTTATTATCTACCCCTTCTTTCCAAATTTAGAATTAGGAACACATACCAGGGTGAGCTAGGGGCCTTTATCCAAGACCCAGTGCCAGTGAAAGGCACCACAGCCCATAAAATAAGATTATCTTGAAGAAAGAAGGTTTAAGTGGGTCCCCTGACTCAACTCAGGGGCCTATGTCTTTGTGGGGCAAGGGCAGGTTTCATATATATATATATATATATATATATATATATATATATATATAATGTATGTGTGTGTGTGTATATATATATCTATCTATATCTATATCTATATCTATATCTATATCTATATCTATATATATCTATATATCTATATCTATATCTATATCTATCCATATCTATCTATATCTATATATATATATCTGTATCTGTGGCTGATTCCAGGAGCTCCTCTAGACCCAACCACCCTGACATATACAGTACTTTAGAGAACAATGGCTGTATGTTTGGGTGTGAACTAATATATCTGTAGCCTTAAAGCCCAAGTATAATGGCACTGCATGGCTAGCAGGGATCCAGACCAGCCAGGGCATCACAGTCTAGTAACCAAACTTCTATGGGACTGGTTAGATTCAGTTCTTAGGATCAGCCCCCTGTGGCAGTGAGAAACAGCAGCAGCAGTGGACTGATTCTTCAACCAACTTTGGAAGCAAAACTAGCTCTACTTTGGGGACCAATTTTGGAAACATGAGGAGAGGCCTCAAAATGTACCACTGCTAGAGTATCAGAGATAGGGAGAGAGAGAGAGAGAGAGAGAGAGAGAGAGAGAGCAAGGGCTGAATTTGTACCCAGAATTCTGCTAACAGGTCTTACTAATCACATATGGCATACAGGCCTTACCTACCCCCTCAGTCTCACTTCTTGACACATTCTGCTTTGTACTTTATGCTCCAGAAATAGCAAACTCCTTGGATATTTCCCACCCATTTCCCTATCAAGTACCATAAACTGTACTGTTTATTGTCTGGCTACCTTGCTCATGCATCTCCTGAGCTTGGACTACCCTTCTCCATCCTTACCACTATTTCTCTTGGCAATAGTCCTGAAACTTAACTCAGGTGGTCCTTCCTCCAAGAAGTTTTCCCTGCCCGTCTTGGACTGGGTGGGTTGTCTCCTGCCATGACTCCCTCAAGACCTTACGATCCCCTTATTGCATTATTCAGTTTATGTGCCTGTCTCTACCACTAAGCCCACTGGCCCCTGAAGAGCACAGATCATGTCTCCTGTCTTATTCACTCTTGTCTCCTAGCACCTGGCACACTTGCCTAGTACATGGCACATATTCAGCAAGTACTGGTAGAATGAATGAAGGTGAGCTCTGTCCTCTGAGGCCACAATCTCTTTTATTCCTTGACCTTTTGAATGTCTAGACACATAGTCTTTATTGGATATATCATTAACTGTCTCTTTGCCTCTAGGTGCTCTAAATTACTAATTGATCTTCTGTATGTATTTACTATATGCAAAGCAATGAGCCAGCAACTTTTTATTGGGGCAGGGGGAGAATACAATGAGGAATAAGATTCAGCCTCACACTCAAGCAGCTCTTAGAAAATAACCTTTTTCCTCCAGCCTTTGCAATTTCCAGCGGAATTTCCCCCTTTTAGAAGGCTCTCCTGGATTTACTCCATCTCTATCCTACCACAGCATTAAATCATCCATAGTTTCCTCTCACCTTACGTGGATAACTATATATTTCTATTAATTTCAGTGTTGTTTGTTTTATATATACTCTAACATTCAAAACTGATTTGAGGTCAGTGAATGGTGTCTATTCTGTGTGTGTGTGTGTGTGTGTGTCCTTTGTTTTGTATTCTGAGCTATTATTGCACACTGTTATCAACTTCTTGATTGACAAGTTATAAAGGTTTGAAGCCTGGCCTGAAAACACAATGGAAGCACATTGGTTAAAAGGCAAAGAGCAAGAGATACAGGAAACAGCATAACAATTTACAATAAAAAAGCAAATAATAGCATGCCATCACAACAAAAAAAAATTCTCCTTGCTGTCACTTAGGATCATTGCTGAAGCATACACAATATAGAATGCTACCACATTAAATTACTCAATATTTAAAGAAACATTAGGATTGGTCATTAAGCTTATTCCAACCTGCTAACAATATAGGCTACAGTTATTTCTTTTGAGAAAGACACCATGAAGGTCCCTAAATCCCTGATGCTTATCATGTTGTGAGTAGCTCCCCCTTTCTGGGCAGTAATCACCACACTTTCAAGCCTTTGAAACTAACATACTTCACTTTGCTAGTAGAGAACCAGCTTCTGTTTCAGCCATACTTGTAATCAGGCCTTTATGTTGTTTGCATTTATACTTCAATCCATCAAATTGGCCTTGAATGTGGAATTTTTGCACTCGGCCTTTATTTTCCATTATGTGTTCCAGTTCTGAATTCCAGAAATGAATGGCCGTTTGGTAACTGGTTAGCTGCCAACACAGCATAGCTGTATCCTAATTAAGAATGACTTTGTGTGTCAATGCCAGCCTGATGAGCTGGCAGATGGACACTGACCAGAAAGGGTCAAGACCTCTACTTCCTATCATTGCATCATTATAGCTTCATTTCCTTGAGTCTTGAAGACTCTCAAATGTAAACATTAAGACCTCTAGCAAGTATTAGAAGAGAAAAGGGAAAGAATCTAACATTTATGGAGCACCATCTATGTGCCAAAGGTTGTACTGGGTCCATTTATAATTAATGTTTCACTTCATTCAATCCCCATGTCAACACCAGATAGTCAAGTACTAGTACTAGCTCCATTTTACAGACAAGGATACTTAAGTGCAGGGAGGTTAAGTAACCATGGGTATGCTAGTAGATGCTAAACCTAGTATTTAAGCCAGACCTAAAAGAATCTAGATCTGATACTCTTTTTCCTACACCATGCTGCTTTTCTTAGCAGTGAGATCCAGTGCTGCCTGTTCTCTGCCTCTCTCTTTGGCCCCGTGTCCAAGGAGGAGGCCTACTGGTAATTTCACTTCCTTTGATATTTTGCCTCGGCATGGCTTGCTCTCAGTTCTTCTTTCCCCACTGCAGTAGCCTATGATCAAACCGAACATGTCTGCCTTGACCCCCTCCCTCCCACTTCTCCCACCACATTAACTTACTAGAATGTCTGTAGTTTACATAATGGCTAAATCAGTGCATCACACAGCATTTGCACTCCAAAATCCTTGAGGTCATTTCCACTTAGGTCTAGCAGTGTTAGGTTCTCATTTCTGTTGAGGACAGAGGCAAGGGCTCCACAGCACGCATCTGTGAGATGACATTCTGCTAGCCTAAGGAGGATTAGGGATTCGAGGAAGAAATCAGTTTTACCCCAAGTTCCAAAAAGACCCTCCATTTCATATATAGCCTGGAACAAGAGCCTGGTGAATAAAGGGTCCCTGTGCACTTACCACAAGGTCTGTAGTTTACAGGAGGGGTGTTTCAGCACAGCACCTGCATACCCTCATCCCCTAAGGCATTATCACTGAGGTCAAGGTCTCTCAGGTACTCATTGGTGTAGAGTGCATTGCACAAATCCTGACAACACTCTCCAGTCAGGTGGCAGGTCCACAGTCTGCCGGGAAGTAAGGTAGAGAAGGCTGGCATCATTTCATCTGCACTGAGTCACTTTAGAAATTCTATTTGCCCACTGGAAAAACACATTAGAAACTCAGAGTGTCTTGTAAAAAAAAATCCCCTGGGCCAGGTCCAAGCAGAGATTGTGGAGTAGAGGAACATTTATTCCCCCTGAATTATTTGGATCTTCAATTATTGCTTCCTTGGAGATTCAATCACCAGGCCAAAAAATACTCACTTAATTTTAAGAGTTGCTGAAACATCAGGAAACTCAGCCTGTGGCTATAGTCCATGATACTTACGCCAGATCCTTTAACTGACAGTCAGGCTGTTTTAATCCTTCGCACAGCCATTTCAGTCCCAAATCTTCAATTTTGTTATTAATTAGAAGCAGCCTTGTCAGGCTCCGGATGGAGCTCAGGACTTGGGCGAGGGACTCACAACAAGCCGCAGAAAGGGAACACTGGGAAAGCCTGGAGGAATGGGGATACCAAGGTGGCTGTTAACCATAGAGTCCCACTGAACTTCAAATGCCAAGGCCCATGAGAACAAGGATAAGTAGACACTTACACAAGACTCTCGATTATACCCTGTGCATGCTGCAGACCTTCACAGAGATGCTGTACTCCTATGTCCCCTAGGGTATTGGCGAACACAAACAACTCTTTTAAAGTCTGACTCACTTGCAAGAAAGAAGAGAGCTCCATACAGCTAGCATCTGTTAGGTAACATGTGCTCAAGCTACCAAGAGAAAAAGAAGAAAAATCAGCCACTGCTGCATTTAGCTTTTCCTAGCCTCCCCATTTAACTAAGTTCTAGCCATCCTTCAAGTTCCAGCTCCTAGTGCAGCTCCTTCACAAAGACTCCTCCTGAAGTCTCCAGCTCATAGGGACCTCCTACCTTTCCGTGGGCTCATCTAGCATTTCTAAATGATTCCACAGTGTTGGGCACTTCATTACATATTGAATGAACTGTGTTGTTCTCCAATTGTTTCATATCTGTGTGCCCTTAAGGGCAGCCTTGTCACTTGTCCTTCTGACAAAACTACCTACATCTAGTCCAGTGTTGGGTGCATAGTAGGTGTTCTTTATAGAATTAATATTTAAGTAGTGGCATTCCTGTAAGCATGCAAGATGGTAATATAATGGAAAGAGCATGAGATTTGGAGACAGATTTTGGAGTCACATCCTGACTATACCACTTTCGAGTGCTGTGACTTTGGACAAGTCACTTTTCCCTGTGATCTTCAATTTCCTCATCTGTACAATGGAGATAAAAATCCATTTTTTAAGGTTATTGGAAAGAGTGAATTAGATGAAATAACTTCTGCCAAGCACCAAGCATAGATCTTGGCACACAGCAGGCACTTGACAAATTCAATAGTCATAAGATGCTACCAGACAGTTCTAAGAAATTTACTCTAGTTTCTCCACTTTACAGTTGGAATGTCTGAGACCTTCACAAAGATACTTCACCCCTGTATCCCCCAGGGGATTTTCACTCAGTGAGGTTTGGATTGCAAATGAGAACAGAGGCAAGATAGTTGCAAACAACCTCTGAGCTTTCAGGGAGAAAGCTAGCACACAACCTTGAGAGAAAGAAAGATGAACAGAGATAAAATTGGCTGCTTTACCATCCTACTCACCCCCTGCCACAATACCTCATGAGCAGAGAAAATAAACGCCCACCCATACAAGACTGCCAACCTTGAGTATGTCACAACCTCCAGAGGAAAGAGTTATACATTGCTCCCACAATACTGTGTCCCCAGTAGGAATTCAGTAAGTGTTGACTGCCCCTCAAAAAAAGTATTGGGAGGAAATATCAAGGCAACCTAATCTTATTTTAACTCCCTGCATGAATTTATAATTCTATCTTATAGTTTCTCTCAAATCCCAGGGGGAAGTACTATAATATCCTTAATAAGCTTCATAGTCAAAAGATCTTCCCTCTTATCTAAAAGTCCATTATCGGGGTGCCCGAGTGGCTCAGTCAGTTAAGCATCCAACATTGGCTCAGGTCATGATTTCATGGCTCGTGGGTTCAAGTCCTGTGTCAGGCTCTGTGCTGACAGCTGGGGCCCTGGAGCCTGCTTTGGATTCTGTGTCTCCTTCTCTCTTTGCCTCTCCCCTGCTCACATTCTGTCTCTCTCTCTCTCTCAAAAATAAAGAAACATAAAAAAATTTTAAATCCATTATTAATTAATTTTCCATCCTTACAGAGACCCAGCCCATCATCCTCTACATGATATTCCTTGTTTGGGATGAAGAGTGGTTTTTACCAACCTTCCTGTCTTCTAAATCTTTGTTTCTCCATATTAAGTAGTTCAATTTCTTGAACTATTTCCCATCAACTTTTTCTTCCATCAATTAAAAAAATTTCTATGATATGCACTACAATTTTTGAGTCCTCAATTTTCTCTTGAGTTACCAGGCTCCAACCTTAGCTTTGAAGGAGGGCTTATAAGTACACATGTCTGTATCTCCCCAATTTAGAAATTTTAAATAGAGGAATTCTGCCAGAAAAAAAAAAAAAGCTTTAAAGTGGATTTTTTAAAGCTTCAATGCTAAAGAGGTTTTGCCTTAAAAAACCCACATATATATTATGATAGTTAATTTTATGCCTCAAGTTGGCTGGGTCATATGTCCAGACATTTGGTCAAACATTATTCTAGATGTATTTGGAAAGGTCCTTTTTATATGAGATTAATATTGAAATCAGTATACTTTGAGTAAAGTAATTTACCCTCCATAATTTGGATGGGCCTCATCTAATCAGTTGAAAGGTTTTCTAGAAAAAGACTGACCTCCTTGAGAAGAAGACAGAATTCTCCCAGGAGAATGCCTTCAGACTTAAGCTGCAACATTGGCTCTTCCTTGTATCTCTAGCCTACTGACCTACTTTGCAGATATTGAACTTGACAGCCACCATAATCCACATGAGCCAATTCCTTAGAATAAATCTCTCTATACAGTTGACCCTTGAACAACACAGGTTTGAACTGCACAAGTTCACTTAAACATGACTTTTTGATAAATACAGTATAGTACTGTAAACGTATTTTTCTCTTATGATTTTCTTAACATTTTCTCTCCTCTAGCTTACTTTATTTTAATACAGCATATAATAAATATATACAGAATGTGTTAGTTGGCTGTTCATGTTATCAATAAGGCTTCCAGTCAACCGTAGGCTATTTGTAGTTAAGTTTTTGGAAGGTCAAAAGTTCTATGTGGATTTTCAACTGGCGGGGGTAGGAGTGGCCCCCCAAACCTCCATATTGTTCAAGAGTCAACTGCATATTTTGTATATATCTTATTTGTTCTGTTTCTCTAGAGAACCCTAACATGTATATGATAAATTATATATTAAAATCATTACCATGGACTTTGAAGTCAAACACATGTCGGTTTTGAATTGTGCCTTTACCATGTTATTTAGTCTTATGATCTTAGGTCTCCAGTTCCTCATCTGCTAAAATGGGGATAATAATTAAAGGAAATAATGGATACAAAGCACTCAGCCCAATGGTTAGCACAAAGTAACTGTTTAATAAGTGTGGGTTATTATTATAGTCATTGATGTTATTGTTACTTACAATGAAAATTCTCTTCCTAAACTTGTTGCATAGAAACAATTTTAGGGACTGTCACTTTTTATTCTTCCTCTCCATGGCTCTTTGAAATGTTTTGATCACAAAATGTCCATTTTGAGTTGCATATTTAAATTTTTTTTCTTGCAGTAAGGAAACTAACAGTTACAACTTACTTGAGCTTCTGTAATTTGCAATTTGGATCTTTTAAGCCTTCACAGAGCAATTTCAGAGCTGAAGCTTCCAGTTTTGTTTCCCTAAATTCCAGATCAGTGAGCCACTGACTGGTGCTGAGAACAGCTGCTAGTGCCCCACAAGAAGCAGGAGATATAAGGCATCCGTACAACCTTCAGAGAAAAGAAGAATGACCTCATCATCTTGTTCATGCTCTCCCCACATGCAAACAGAAATTGACAAAAAATGACATGAACAGAGAAAACAAAATCTCCTGCTGTCAGTTACCTCAATGTCTGTAAGACACAGTTTGGCTGCTTTAATCATTCACATTCCTGAATCTTCCAGGGTATTTTTTACAAATTCCAAATCTGTCAAATACTGGTTAGTTTCAAATACTAAAGAGAGGTCCCTATCACAAGAAGCTGTGAGGTGGCAGAAAATCAGTCTGTGTGGAGAAAAAGACATTTCAGAGAAGAAAGAAAATAGGACTCCCCTTAAAGGTACCTGTTTGTACCTTACTGATGTAATGAATTTTTTCAATCCACTCAACAATTTATTGGGTGCTTACCACTGTGCCAAATGCTAAAAGCACAAAAATAATTAAGACCCCAACTTGGCCTTCAAGGATGTCCAGTTAATGGGGAAAAAAAAATTAGAAAATCATGGATACAGTGTGAAAAGTACTTCAAGTGGTATGTGTAAGGTATCATGGGGACACAGAAAGGTAGTACAATTCAACCTAGCTTGGGGTGGGGCTTGGAGGATCAAGAAATATTTATAAAAAAATAAATACTTGAGTGCTGTTGTGAAAGGGGAAGAGAAATTGAACAGCTGGATGAAGAGAATGGAAGCAGGAGGAAGTGGAGGAGCTGAGGGACAATTCACTCATGGAGCAGCCAGTGCAAAGGCCAAGAGATGGAAAGGCCAGAGACAAGACAGAGGATGTTTTGTTTGAGAAACTTCCAATTACAGCTGACCCTTGAGCAACTCAGGGGATTAGGGGCTTCAACCTCCACAGAGTTGAAAATCCACCTACAACTTTTGACTCCCCCAAAACTTAACTACTAATAGCCTACTATTGACCAGAAACCTTAACAATAATCAATTAACATGTATTTGTATGTTATGTATATTACATACTATATTCTTACAATAAAGTAAACTAGATAAAATAAAATGTTACTAAGAAAATCATAAGAGAAAATACATTTATAGTACCGCTCTGAATTTATTTTTTAAAAAAATCCACATATAAGTGGACCTCCACAGTTCAAACTCCCTGTTGTTCAAGGGTCAATTGTATTTGCTATGGCCTATTTTAAAAGACTAGAAGGACAGGGGCGCCTGGGTGGCTCAGTCGGTAAGTGTCCAATTTCAGCTCAGGTCATGATCTCACAGTTGGTGGGTTCAAGCCCCGTATCGGGCTCTGTGCTGACAGCTCAGAGCCTAGAGCCTGCTTCAGATTCTGTGTCTCCCTCTCTCTCTGCTCCTCCCCCACTCACACTCTGTCTCTCTCTCAAAAGTAAATAAACATTAGAAAAATAAAAGACTAGAAGGACATATATGTATGTATATATATATATATATATATATATATATATATATGCACACACACATATATATCAAATTATTAACAGTGGTTATCTTCTAGGTTGGGAAAGGGTGAGATTACAGGGAGACATTTACTTTATAGGTATTTAAAATGTATTTACAATGATCATAAGTTATCAAAGAGTAGTTAAAAATTTAAAAACATAATATATGCTTACTATAAACAATTTCTATAATAGAGAAAAACGTAAAGAATAAAGTTTTTTTAAGTACTATATTACTATCACCCCAAAATAACCACTGTTAAAATTTTGGCACACGAATTTCCAGATTTTTAATGTATGCATACATATGTTCTTTGTAACAAGTGAAATCATAGGAAGATGTATTTTAAAAAGATAAAAACTTTTTTGGGGCACCTGGGTGGCTCAGTCAGTTAAGCATCCGACTTTGGCTCAGGTCATGATCTCCCGGTTCATGGGTCCAAGCCCCACATCAGGCTCTGTGCTGACAGCTCAGAGCCTGGAGCCTGCTTTGATTCTGTGTCTCCCTCTCTCTTGGCCCCTCCTCTGCTCACACTGCCTTTCTCTCAAAAATGAATAAACGTTAAAAAAATTTTTTTAAGAAGATAAAAACTTTTTCCAAACCTCCTCTCCAATTCCACCTCCCAGAGATAACCAATGTTAAGAGTCTGGTATATACCCTCTCACTCCTTTCTCCAAGATCATAGAAACATACAGACACACACACAGATTTTATTTTACAAAAATGTGATCATAGAAGAAATTACATCAAGTTTACAATGTACTCTGTCATTTGTCCTTGCAGTAGGCCCATTGATAGAAATTAAGATTCATTTACAGCAGAAAGTCGTATAGTAAGTGGCAAAGTAGGACTAAACCTGAAGTCTGTCTGATTTATCCAGAAGGCTTCGGAAAGTCAGTGGAGATTTAAAGTGAGATGGTCATATCCCTCTAATGCCAGAAAGCAGGAGACAGACCAGATATCAGAGGGCTGCAGTCCAGGGAAGAAATAGGGTAGGGGTAGCTGACCTAGGATGGTGGGGGCAGCAAAGGTGGACAGATTCAAGACATGGTTTGGGGGTGAAGTGGCCAAGATTTATGTCCATTTAGGGTCACTACAATATTCAGTGCTGGGCCAATGGGCAATGAAGCTGTTCACTAGCTCCACCTTCTTCCTCCAAGGCATTCAGGAGGCCCATGGGGGATTGGGGCTGCCTCTTGTTCTAGAAAATTCCATCTCTAGGAGGGACGGGCCCCCTGGTGTGGGACAAAGCATTATGGTGGGGTGCGCATAACTTCTTGTATTTGATTACAAGTCCTTTATGTTCTTGATTCTAAGTCTTTTCTGACCACTCCTGCTATTTCCGGCTTTCAAGGACTTTCAACAATATAGCAGGTCCTCTTATGTCCTGGAGTTGGGACAGAACCTTCCTCTCACATTCCCTCCCACCCCCACTATCACTGGAAGATGGAACAGTCCCAGAGTAAAAGATTCCAGAATTGGCCCTAAGACTTCCTTTTTCTCAAGCCCTTGGAGGGAAAAGTACCCTCTTGCTTGGGCTTATTAGGTAGGTATGGTTAGGTATGGTTAGTCTGCACCCCATCTGGCCCCGGCTGGAGGTGTACTAGGGTGGGGCAAACCAGTCAGTGGACCTTTCAGAGGGTCTGAGGGAGGAGGGGCAGGGCAAACAGATGGTTGGAAACGCTGGGTGGGGGAGGGGACAAGAGGGCAGGACTGGAGAAAGGGGGACAAGGGGACCAGACGAGGGAGGCGGAGGTGCAGTGGGTGTGTGGGGACAATGTGGCAGGATAGGGGAGGGGGTGGGACAGGGGCAGGGGGGATAAGGGGGCAGGACGGGGGGGGGGCGGCGGGATGGGGAAGTGGGGTGGGGTAGGGACGAGGTGGCGGGTCAGGGGAGCGGGTAGGATGAGGGGGTGGGACAGAGGAGGCGGGGGGGGGGGGTGTAGGGGCGGGGGGGGGCAAGAGGGCAGGACGGGGGGAGGAGGGGGGCAAGGCCAGACGGGAGGAGAGGAAGGGGGATAAAGAGGGAGGGGAAGGGGGACAAGGGGAGAGGGGCAAGGGGGGTCTACGGGACAACTGGTTTGCTCGTTTCTGCAGGGCCAGCCAAACCCCTAAGGTTCTCAGTCATCATGGCCTTGAAACCCGACGACCCCAGTGGTGGGTTCCAGCACAGCAAAGTGGTAACCTTCATCAATGAGAAGATGGCTGGGCACACAAAAGGCCCGGAGTTCTACCTGGAGAATACATCCTTGCCCTGGGAGGAGGTGGAGGACAAACTCAGGGCCATCCTGGAAGACAGCACAGTGTCCAGTGAGGCCAAAGAGGCCTGTGCCTGGAGCAGCCTGGCCCTAGGTGTGCGCTTTGCCCGCAGGCAGGGCCAGTTACACAAGCACAGGGTACACTGGCTGCATGACTTCGCCAAACTGCATAAGACCGCTGCACAGACCTTGGCCTCAGACCTAAAGGAGTTCACTACACAGGAGGAGATGGAACACAAAGAGGCAGCCTTCCAGCTACAGATGGCCCAGGCCAACCTGGAAGAGGTGCAGACAGAACGGGATTTCCTGAAGTGGAAGCTCCTCCAGGTCTTAAAGATTATCTCTGCTTGATCCCTGCCCTATCTCCCTGCCCCATCCCCTCACCAGCCCCAGAATGGGTCTCAACACTGCCTACTTTTCTCCAACAGCTGCAGTCTCTGCAGAAGCAGGTCCAGGTCTCAGAGGAGCCAGGCCTGGCCACTAGGACAGAAGGAGCAGGTAAGGTAGAGGAGGCGGGAGTTGCTGCCACTTCTACTGCTTCTACTGGCACTGCAGGAAGAGGAAGAAGAGGACAGAAGAATGCAGAAGGGGCAGAAGCTGCAAAGGAGCCAGGTGGAGGCCTCATGCACCTGCTTGGAGCTGTGGAGCGGAAAAATTACACCACCAGTGGGCAGAGGAAGGGAGATATTAAGTCAGTGGAAACAGCCATGTTTTATTTCTCTGGGACCATCAAGCCTAGGGCCACAGTCACACCATCACCCCTTCCTGTCCAGCTCCCTGCCTCATTCACATACTCTTACGCCTGTCCCTTTTCCCCCTTCCCACCTGCGCCCACACCAGTCCCACCAGCAACACCATTCACCGTAGGAACTCCAGTTCAGACATCTCCCCACTGGAGGCCCTCTGAGGTTAGTGTGAGGTCTAATGTGGGGTCCCAGGGAAAAGACCCTCAAGAATCCCAAAGAGACAGGAGAGACTCTGATCCCTATCATCATAGAAGACCTCCCATATTTCGCAGACCTGGGGATTGGGACTGCCCTTGGTGTAAAGCTGTGAATTTTTCAAGGAGGGAAATTTGCTTCCGCTGTGGGAGGGGAATCTGGCTGCAAAGCCCTCAGTAAATTAAGAAATGTCAAATAGAACAGAAACCTATACCAGTGGAAAATCAATTTTTGAGGGATGGGGGAAAGGTGAGGGAGGGGACTCAGTGGAGTGGGGAAGGGGATAAGTGGGAGAATGGGGCTAAGGGAATGGGAGGGAGGTGGGGTGGGAAGTGGAGAAGGTGTAGATTGACAGGGAGAGACATGTTTTGATGACCCCCTTTGTGTTCCAGAGCATTAGTGTTCCATACCCCAGAAGCACCGTAGCTTTTGTTCTTCCTCCTAAGCCCTAGTATCTAGTGGACATGAGCAGCCATGTATATGACAATCCACCCATCTCCCCACCTAGGCTGTATATGATGGGAGGAGTGGACATCTGACCCATCCTTAGCCAAACAGGTTCTCGAACAGAGAGGCAGATTTCATAGAGTGGTGTTGGGCAAGGAAGCAGTGGGTTATTTGGAGTCGGGGCCAAGGTCAGAGTCATGAATGCCGAGGCCACAGCCAAGGACTGGCCCCGGCTGTCAGAAGAACTGTGTGCTTTATAGAAGCCAAGTGTCTTAGAGGATACTAGAATGAGGTCCCAGGGAGCAGATAAGGCATAGAGAAAGCACAGGAGTTGATCCTGTAACCCTAGAGATGGAGACAGTGGTGATCTTTCTACAGTTATGCTGCATGAAAATCCAATCCACACAGATACCCTTTTCTTTAAGTTAAGTTGAGTGGGTTCCTGATCTGGGTAACCAGATTATTTCCAAGTCAGAAATTGGCACCAAGAAGAGCAGTCACAAGCCACAGATCATCCAAGAAAAATGTCAACACTGGCTGGGGAGGAGTATCAGAGAGCTACAGGTAGTGAGGATTCCTATATCCCAAGAGTCTCCCGGAATGAACTGGACAGGAAGCTTGTTCATGTTCTGATCAAGTTATATCATGAGAAACCATCAAAAAAGGCCTGGGGTTAACCCTGGGCTTACAACACAGCAGAGATTTGCCACCCCTAAGATGAAATCCCTCAGGACTGCATACAGAGGACACCAGCACCAGATGCAGACAACTGCTATGGCTGTATAGCCCCGAAACATGAGAATCTTCCCCAGTCCTCAGTGGCAGAACTGGGGACAGACAGATCTGAACAGGGAACCCCTACCACTTCTAAGGAGGTGAGTCAGCAAATGATAGTGCCCAGAGGGTTTGCTGGTCTAGTTTATGGACCAAAGTGTGGTGCTATCCTGAGCAATTCTCTCCCCAAACCCACTGCCAGAATAATAGTGGGAGGGGGGATCTGGTTACAAAGGTCTCAGTGAATTCATAAATGAAATAAAACATATCCCAATGGGAAATCAATGTCTAGAGGGAGGGGGTAAGCTGGGAAAAGAGAAGGGGAGAGGATGGTTTGTGTTTCCTTTCTCATGATTCTGATTCTAAGTGGTGTTGAGGGAGACTAAATGTATGGATTAGCCCACAGGTAGAAGGATCGTGAGGTGTCACACCTGGACCAGAGTAAGAAAACTGGAGGAGCCCTGGACATCACCCAGGGACTACAGACATAGAGCCTGAAGCTATAATGGCCCTGGTTCATCACCATAGCTCCTGGATAGGACTTTGGGCTGTCTCCTATTGGGGCAGGTGTGGACAACCATCAGGATTGGGGGCAACATCCCTAACCTGCATTTTCAGGAATATCTTTGGGCTTGTTTATATTCTTCTAGGACAGAGTTTTCCAGCCTCAGCACTCCTCACACTTGAGGTTGAATAATTATTTGTTGCAGGGGGCTGTCTAGTACACTGCGGGATGTTTGACAGAATCCCTGGCCTCTACACATTAGAGGTCAGTAGCACCCACTCCCCAAGTTGTGACAAGCAAAAATGTCTCCAGGTATTGCCACACATCCACTGGAGGGTGAAACTGCCACTGGCTGGGAACCATAGAGGCGACAAGGTCCTTAGGAGTAGTCATGACAGTGGGAAGAGAGATGCAAGGAGGGCATTCTCAGCGTGCCCAGGGCTGCAGGGGATGCCCTAAAGTAGGAACTGAAAAGTATTCATTGGATTTGGTATTATTTCGATCTTTGAACAGATCTGGGCCAGGGAGGGGTAGAACCCAAACCACAAGGACTGAGGAGTAAATGGGAATTGAGGAAGGGGGGCTCTTCAAGAACTCCTAGCAGTAAAGGGAAGGAGTGGGGTACATGGTTGAGAGAGGGTTCCTTTTAATATGGGAGAAACTTGAACCACGGGGAAGGAGACAACTGAAGAAAGCTTGAAAACATACAACACACAAGAGAGAGACCCTGCTTACCACATTGGGAGGCATGTTCATTGTACTATTCAATAAAAAATAAAATATGACGGCCAGTTTTTTTTGTGTGTGTGAAACAAAACCCTCCAAGCTCTGTAACTGCATGTGCAGGATATATATATATTATAGGTTTATTTGTGCCTTATGTTACACATTGATGTTTGAAAAGGCATAGAAAAAAGGTCTGGAAAGATATTTAGCAAACAAGGTGTTACCTAGGGAGGTATGGTCAGGGCATGGTAAGCAGGAGTGGGGATGTTGGGGTATAAGGTGGGGTGGGGTATGGGACAGTAGGGGGGGAGGGCTTTTATATCTTTATATACTTCTGTGTTGTGTAAAGTGAAATAATTAAATGCTTAAAAATTAAAAATTAAAAAGTGAATTTACTTGCTTGGGGAGGTTTGGAAAGGCCACCTCTTCCTCTAGGACAGGAGGGAAGGAAGGAAAACAGACACTGATCTGTGTGGTGAGGGGTTTAGAAACAAGGGAGCTCGTGCCTGTGTGCTTGAGATGTGGACTAAAGGAGACAAGATACCTGAGAGTGAGCACGGAATGGAAGTCAGCGTGGTGGGTGGGGAGTTTCTGAGCAATGGCACTTTGGGGAATAACAGCAGGGGATGGAGGTGAGGCATGGAGGGAGAGAAAAAGATCACTGAGCTGCATGGAGTGGGACAGGACCCAACTGAAAGAAAACCAAGGAAGAGGACAGCTGGATCTGGAAGGAGAAGAGGGTAGGTCCAGGAGGGGCACAGACACAGATCTCTTAGATGTTATAGACTTCCATCCACTCCCTGCAGCAAAAATAGCATATACAAAAGGGACAGAGGCTGGAGGGGCTGACGGGGATCTGTGCCTGACTCTCTACCCCTTCTAGGTTTGTAGCATATCTTATCATTTGCTGTTCTGCTATGGAGAAGCTGAGCACTAGTTATATTTTGTTTGCAGGTCCCATCAGCTGGGGGTACAATTTCTAGCAATCCAGTTTCTACCTTACAAATACCTAAGTGTTTAAAGCAAAGTTCAACTTACTTCAGGTCTTTGATTTTACAGCATGGATTACGTAGTGCTTGGCAGAGCAAGTGTAGCCGAGACACTGGCAAATTGCATAGCTTGAAGGACCTAAAAAAGATAAGAAAGCAAAAATAATTTAAAACAAGACAGTGAAGAACAAAATTTTAAGTAAAAGGCTTACTTTGGCTTCTGATTACCATACTAGTATTCATTTACTTCTTCCAAAGTCCCATTTTGCAGATAAGGAAGTTAAGGCACAAAAAAGTTAAGATATTTGCCTCAGGTCACATAGGTAGGAATAGAATGGAGGTCAGCACTCAGATCTGTCTGACTTCAAAGCCCAAGCCATGTTACTGTGTGCCAGGCACCAAGGTAAGCACTTTACATATAAAATTATCTTATCTGGTCCCTAACACAATGATGGATATCATAATCATCGTTTTGCAGATGGCTCAGAGAAGTCAAGTGAGTTGCCCAAGCTATCTACACTATAACTATATTTTGGTTGTCAGTACTAATAGAATAATTAATCATTAAAAACTAGAAAAGTTCATATGTTTTGAACTAGAAAAGTTCAAATGTTCATATGTTAAACATAATTCTATGTTTAATTTTTTGAGGAATACCCAAAGAAAACAAAAACACTAATTTGGTAATATATATGCACCCCTATGGTTATTGCAGCATTATTTACAATGGACATATTATGAAAGCAACTCAAGTGTAGATCAATAGATGAATGGATAAAGATGTGGTGTGTGTGTGTATGTATGTGTGTGTATGTGTATTTATATATACACAAACAATACATATATATATGTATGTATATATATACATACATACACAATGGAATATTACTCCATCATAAAAAAAGAATAAAATCTTGCCTTTTGCAACAACATAGATGGATCTAGAAGGTATAATGCTAAGTGAAAGAAATTAGTCCAAGAAAGACAAATATCACATGATTTCACTCATATGTGGAATTTAAGAAACAAAACAGGGGCGCCTGGGTGGCTCGGTCAGTTAAGTGTCCGACTTCAGCTCAGGTCATGATCTCACGGTCCGTGAGTTCGAGCCCCGCGTGGGGCTCTGTGCTGACAGCTCCGAGCCTGGAGCCTGTTTCAGATTCTGTGTCTCCCTCTCTCTCTGCCCCTCCCCTGTTCATGCTCTGTCTCTCTGCCTCAAAAATAAATAAACGTTAAAAAAAGATTTAAAAAAAAAAGAAAAAAAAAGAAACAAAACAAATGAACAAAAAAAAGAGAGACAAAAAATAAACAGACTCTTAAATACAGAGAACAAATTGGTGGTTGCCAGAGGGGAGGTGGGTGGAGATGTGTGAAATAAATACAGGGGATGAAGAGCACACTTATCTTGACAAGCACTGAGAAATGTACAGTATCACTGAATCACTATATAGTACACCTGAAATTAATACAACACTGTATGTTAATTACACTTGAACAACAAAATAAACCTAAAACAGTACAATAGTGAACTCTCTGTCAACATGCTTGTGAAAGTTTAAGCCCCCTGATAAAGGCAATAGGGCTGGGGTAGGGACTCCATTTAAGGCTGATTTTCTGGAAATCTAGAATGAACCAGAAGCCTCTTTTTGTTTCCATCAGTGTTTAAAAGTTCTCAATGCATTTATCCATCATTTTACTTTATAATATACAGTTGAAGTGGTCTTGAATTTATCAAGACATTGTAGCCAAGGTCCTTGGTAATTCCAAGTCCATGTAACCTCTCCTACTCCTTCCACTCTAGTCCCAAACACCCTTGCTGCACTTCCCTTCCCCTCCCCACTTCCCCTCAAACACACCTACCCCATACTCATTTCTACCTCTATGCTACTCCCACTGAGGAAATATAACTATCAGAGAAAAGACTCGGGTTAACACTTCCTAAGTAGAGCCTTCTGCCCACTCTCTTCTTCTCAAGGTCCCCTACCTCTCAGCTGGTCGTACAGCTAAAGGAGTGGCAATGCCCATCTTAACCCAAGTATTGAGAACGGACTTATGACCAGTGGCATTTTCTAGATAACACAGGTCAATAAGTCAATAGAACTGTATTTTGCAATATATAGAATCTGTATGAAATAAGGCTTAGGTTTACCTAAGCCTCTTTGAACCCTTTGTGAAGGTGGAAGCCTGGTAGAAAAAGCCCAGGATTCACAGCAATATATGCAGGAGTACAATTCTTCCCCTTACTAACCTGAGGCTCTCTGAGGCCTCAGTGATGAAGTATATGTAGAGGAGAGTGATAACCAATTCAATGTTAAGTTTACCACCTTTTCCAGAATAGCAGTCATCAACACCAAAATAGTAGAATCCTCAATGATAATCTTGATGACTTACATGCTCATAACACTTTTATAATTATAAAGTACATTCACAAGGTAACAGTGAAGACTAATATATATATACACACACATACACACACACAGTGGCTAGCACAGTGCCTAATACATAATAAGTGCTCAGAATTGTTAACCTTCCCTTAGTGTCTACCTAGTCTAGTGTCCAATATGTGATATATATTGAATAAATCCTTACTGGGTTGATTGACATAAAATATGGAAAGTGGAGATGATTCATTTTATTTATTGACAATACCAGAAATGATCATGTGCCTGAATACTTGAAATAAACAAGAAAGCCCATGATTTCTGAAGGCCAAAACATTGGAGAAAATACATTAATATACTCACTGATTAAGTGTAAAGACTGGTGTCATGAATGCAGAGACTTGCTCTTCCTCCTCAAATCCAATTAGGTGCTGACACTTCAGAGACACTGACAGATGACTGTGACTGCTTTTTACACAGAATGACATAGCCAGAATGTCCATTTTTGTGTAGGTAGGTTGAAGCAATATAATTGATTGTAAATCACCAATTATCTTTTCTGCATATTCTTCTTCCTGAATCTCATACAAACAATGAAATAAGTCCATTGGCTCAATCTGTAACATAGAATATTTATCCTTTATTTCTTTCTCAGTCCATTTCAATAATTCCTCTCGAAGTCCTGGGGAGACTTTTCTTCCAAAAGTAGTTTCCACAGCCTTTCCCTTTCCTTTACGTAAGAGGCCAAACAAGAACTGTATCGTTAATGATGAAAACCCTTTCCCATATTGTTGGAATATTTATTGCCATGTTTTCCCCACTTGATCAAAAAACATCCAGCTGCCGTCATTCTTTAGGGCATAGAACACAGCAGTCAAGAACTCTTGGAAACTGAAGTGAAGGAAAGTGTAGACATTGACACTTCCTTCAGATTTTTTCAAAAAGTAATTTAGAAAAGTGCAATTGATATCATATACCCCTATCCCATGTCTCCTAAGGTCATGGACTTCAAATAGGACCTGTTGGTTCTGTAGTCCCTCTGCAGCCAAAGAGCAAAGGCCCCACAGACAACTTTGTCCCTTCCACACTGAGATAACTGTAATGGTTTTGAGGCACTTGGAAAAGTAAAACAGATACACATCAGTCATGGTCTGAAGTGACCTCATAAGACTCCTGTCACCATCTTCCTGTGACTGCAGGACACTGCAGATCATCCAGGAGATGATGGAAAGAGAGGACATAATGTCAAGGCTTTGATTTTGTCGCAGCTCATAAAAGACTCTCATTGCTGCATTAGCACCTGAAAACTGACTCAAGAAATATGCTCTCTTTTCAGCATTTGTAAACCAAATGATCTTGGCCTGGATAGGTTGTTTTAACAGAGAGTAGAGCTTCTTCATGGTTGCAGGCCGGGCAGTTATCAGCAGGGAGGATTCAGGGAACAGTTTTTTCCTCACAAAACTACGTAAGAGGGTCTCTACTGGTTTCTGCTCCTGGGGGTTAGCACTAAGATCCTCTTCCAGGTTACCTACAGGATGCTGGAGCTCAGGAAATCCATCAAGTATGAAAAGAAGCTTCTCTGGATACACAAGAATAATGTCCAGAATTGGTCCATCTATATCTTGAAAAGTGTTAGTGATCAAGTCAGCAGCACTAAGGTTAGCAATATGGCTTATTTCTCTGCAGTTTACATAGATGAGATAGTCAAACCTTCCTGGAGTAAACATTCCTGCTGCCCAGTCAAACATGAACTTGTGCACCACAGCTGTTTTCTCAATCCCAGCACATCCCTGAAGCACTACAGTTTGGGATGAGCTGCAGCCCTCTTCGTCAGGATCAAATACATGTCCCATATCAATAAAATTATCTTGTTGAGGAATCCCACACGGTGTCTTTTCTGATATACCATGTTCTTTTATAAGAAGCAGCCGTGACTCTATATGATTGCCATGATGATAACATTTATGGACTCCTATGTTTAGGTATTTTTCTTTCAGATGTTTTCTAAATATTTCCCAGGAATCTAATGAGGTGACACCAAGAGTTAGTAATCACGGAATCCTAGACAACAATACAAAACAACAGCTATAACTAATATCACCATCTCCACTTGGACATCTTATTTTACATGTCTAAACCTGAGCTCTGGATTTCTGTGTGGGTGCCCTCCCCCCCCCCCCAAAAAAAAACCCTCCGCAGGCATGTCATCTCAATTAAATGATGTCACCCAGTTGCCCAGAAAAATATTAGGAGCCATTCTTTATTTCTTTTTTCCCCTTGAATCCTCCACATCCAATCAATTAACAAGGCCTATCATAAGCTTTCAATCCACTTATTTATCACTACATTCTCAAATACCAACCAAATACAAGGTACTACTAACTCTTTCCTGGAGAAAGAAAGAAATAGACTCCTACTATTCATCTACTCTAGCTTATCTATGGCTCCTCTCCACACAGCAGCCAACATGATCTTCTAAAAATATCAATTTCATCATGTGACTACCATACCTGAAACCTTTCAAAAGCTTTTCATTGCACTTCGTATAAAATCCAAAACCTTACCATACAAGGTGTGTCACAAATCACTCTCCTTCTCAGTCCCTGAAGACACACTAGCTTACTTTTAGTTTCTCACAAATGCCATGTTCTTTCCCACCTCAGGGCCTTTCCATTAGCTTTTCTCTCTGCCTGGAACACCCTTTCTGCTCTTTCCATGGAGAGTTGTTTTTTTTTTTATCCTTCAGATCTCAACTTAAACATTACTTCCTAGAAGAGGACTTGCTTGACCACCCAATTTAAAGCAGATCCTCTCTATTATTTCCTTTCCCAGCACCTTGTTTTCACTTTATAGCTCTTATCATAATTAACAGTTGTTTATTTATCTGTCTTTCCCACTAAACAATAATCTACATGAAGACAGGGACCTTATTTGTATTCTTCACCATAATATCCTAAGTACCTAGTGTGGTGCCTGGCACATAGTAGACACTCAATAAATAGGTTATTGAATATGGCAATAAATACTTTTGAATTAAAAACAAGTCATTTATTACTGCCTATTCTGTGCCAGATATTTTACTAGGCTCTTTATATATATTTCTGATTGAATTCTTGCAATAATCCCATGAAGTAGGTATTATCCACATTTTATAGTTGAGGAAACTGAAATTTGTTACCAGGGTTATAAATTCATGGGTATACAATCTGCACACAGGTCTTGTGCTCAGAAGGGCCCATTGGTATAATGCTCTGCTGTCACTATCTTGGATTTAATATTTTTTGAACAAAGGGTCCTGTGTTTTCATTTTGTAGCATAGCCCATCAATTATGTAGTCAGTCCTGCTTATCACATTAGATAATTTGTCCAAAGTTCAACAGCTAGTAAGTGATAGAGACTTACTTAAGATTAAGGTTTGTCTAAAGTCATAGTCCATATGCTTAAATACTATATTACATAGTTTTTCACTTTATGCAACTAGAAAAAATAATCCAAGGAGTCAGTTATCAAGTTCAAACTTCTGTCAAGTGAATGTCTAAGTTAGCATTTCTCAATAAGTGTTCCTTTGAACACGATTTTGCAAGGTATTAGTAAGAGAGCTGTGGAAAAGAAGTCCAGTGGTCAAATAAGTTAAAGGGAATACACCCTCTATCTCCTTTTAGAGTTTCTCAATGCATGTAGCATGTGAAAGGATCTGAAATGACCTATAGTAAAAAAAGAAAAAAAAAAGCTGTTTAACTTGGTTTAATCCAGCATTTTCTGGTCTCAAATGACTATATAACCCTTTCCCAAAAGCAAAATTATTATCTCCTGGACAATAGTGCTCTGTAGAACTGCTTTGGGGAATGCTGATCTAGATAACTGTTAGCAAATTTCTTCTGTAAAATCCGTAAATAGTTTAGGCTTTTGGGTCTCTGTTTCAGCTACTCAATTCTGTCATCTTAGCTTGAAGGTAGCCATAGATAATATGTAAATGAATGGGCATGGCTGGTTCTACTAAAACTTTATTTATAAATCAGGCCCCTGGCTTGATTTGGCCCACTATCGTAATGGCCTCAATTTAGATCACTCCAGAATTGGATAGGTCTATTCTAGCCTGTACATCTAAAATTCTGTACATCTGGTGCCTGACCACCATCAGAGGTCCTCCTGGTATTCCATTACCTATTCTATCTGATACAAAATTCCTATTTGTTATAACAGTTTGGAGCTTCATAGATACTACCAAAAAAAAAAAAAAAAATGGCTGCTGCCCAATGAATATAGGGCAAGAATAGGAGTGGAATAGGGATGAGAAGCCCGGTTCATAGGAGGCACTTTTCACAAAACAAAAAGAGTGAAAGAGAGAAGACATCTACCTATGAGCTCCTTCCATGACAATGAAGCCTGAGAATTTGAAGCAGCTGTGGGAGGAAAGAGTTGAGATTAACAGAAGCACAAATACACCTTCACATCAAAACACGAAATATACAAAAATTTACCCACACTGCTACAGCTATTCATGCTGTTCCCCAGACAGAAATACAAGGAAGAAAATCATCTCACATCTATTCTAACTCACCCACAAAGTTATAACTAATGTCCAATGTAAAGTAAAATGTAAGACCTTCTCAGATATATATTGAGGGTATAAACATTTACATTTATATGCTCTGTAAGGAAAATTTAGGCATTAACTTAAAGGCTCATACATTATCTGAAGTGACTGTTTTAGGTATTTTGCTTTCCGTTGAACATTAGCCTATTGCCTCTGTTGGAGCTTCTGTTGAACTTAACTTGTGGGGCGCCTGGGTGGCTCAGTCGGTTAAGCGGCGGACTTCGGCTCAGGTCATGATCTCACGGTCCATGAGTTCGAGCCCCGCGTCGGGCTCTGTGCTGACAGCCCAGAGCCTGGAGCCTGTTTCAGATTCTGTGTCTCCCTCTCTCTGACCCTCCCCCATTCATGCTCTGTCTCTCTCTGTCTCAAAAATAAATAAACGTTAAAAAAAATTAAAAAAAAAGAACTTAACTTGTTAATGAGAAAGAATAAGGCATTGCTGATGTTAGTGTGACAGATACATACAATGATCTACAATTTGAATACATATACACATACATTCATTCCAAACACTTACATATATAGGTTTATAGGTAGAAATACACAAATGAAGGCACATGTGAATGTGTGCACATGCACACGCACATACACATACACACACAGCCTCCACATTCCTATAGGTTTTTAGTACTCGCACACCTTTTAAAAGCAAGAGTGAGACTTATACTTGGGAGAAGGTATGACTAGATGGATGGGAGGAAGCAGAGTCTGGAGAGGCAGATATTAGAATGTCACAGAAATGGGCAGGCAAGTGAGTAGTCTGTTGAAGATAATCAGTTTCTATTCCCCATAACTAAATATTCCTTGGAGCTCAGGAATCAGCCACAAGGGGAAGGACTCCAGCAATCTTCACTCTTTGCTCTTTTGTGCTGTCTCCTGTGAAAATCTGTGGTTACAGTAAAGGGAGAGACTTAAGAGTCTTTTAGGATTATAAATGCTTTTGGAATCATGGAAAACAGTAGAAACCACAGTTGCCTCTTCTCTTTTCTTTCTTTTTCCTCATTTTGGAAAACATAAAAAATATGGAGACATATTAAAGAGATTATTAATAGGCAAATACTGTATCCATGTAATATCTCAATATACACACACCTATACACGGGCAACACAACGTTAAAGATTCGGAAAAAAAAAATCCCAAAGTCCATGAGGAGAAGTAGGAGAAAGAGAATGAACAGGATTACCTAGATTGTACCCTCTTCTAACCTCATTCAGTTACTCACCTTTCTGTTCAGACAATAAACTCCAAGTACGAGCAGGTTCCATATCTTTTCTTTTCTTTTGACTGTTCATCCTGGCAAATCAAGAAGACTGTAATCCAAAACAGAAATGATGACTGAAAGGCCTAGTGGAAGCCCAGAGTAAAAAGGAACTCAAGGAACACTACTTAAGGCATTACAGAGTTGGGGAAGAGAGAAGGCCCAATAAACCAAGTAGGTTGTTAGGGTGGGACTATGGGATCACACAAAGATAGATCAAAACCAACAGTCTTCAACTTGAAGAGGCAAAAAAACTAAAAGAGGATAGAATGTCTGTAAACTTTTGGACAGTACAAATATAAGAAATGTGAAATTGGGCCCTGAATTGGGTTACTAAGGGAGCACAGGATTTAGAGAGTACAAGCTCTAATGTCTAGGGTCAAGATAAAAAAAGAATGAGTGTGTCTTTCCACAACATATTTTTGGTGCCACTAATAAAGGAAGAATTCTAAGACCATAGATCGGAATACTGTGGTACGAGAGAAACAGTCCACAGCGTTAGGAAACATGGAAGCCCTAGTTCCATTTCTGTAACTATCGACCTATGGACCTTGAGTAAGATTCTTCTACTTTCTGGGTCTGTCTTATTATTTTCAAAATGGTTGAGGGACTGTTAGCACAGGTTTCTTTCCAGGTTGAACACTGTAAGATCAGTGGTTCTCAGCCCTAGCTGCACATTAAAATCACCTTCATACCACCCTCCAGAATTTTGTTTGCAATATTACTTACCACTTTCTAATACATTTGAAAGTTTTCTTATGTATAATGCTCAGTGTTCAGTTTCATTCTTTCCCACTTAAGTTTATTTACTGGTCCCAATTCTCAGCCTATGCCATGAACTTTGCAAGTCCACACAACAGAAATGGGGCTTATTTTTCCACCTCTTGTCTTTGAGCTCAGCCTTGACACTTGCTTTGGCTAATGAAGTGTACACAGATGTTACTCAATTAGGAGTTTGAAATATACTTGCATAGTTGGACACGTCCCTTCTTGTGATTCTACCACTGGTGTGAGATGAGCCATGAGAGACACAAGTGCCAGCTAGTCCAATGGTTTGGGGAGAAATGCATGAAGCAGAGCCACATGAGTTTACTCATAGTCCTGAAGCAAGTAGTCACTCTAACCTAAATCAGAGTTGTCCAAAAAAGCCCTGACTAATCAGCTGAATCCCAGCTGGCCTCCAGAAGTGTGAGAATAAGCACTTAATCAGTTCTTAGTTTTTCATGCCACCAAGATTTTATAGTCATTGTTATGCATCATTGTGGTGACAGCTAACTGATATATCTTGCTTAGGAAGTAAATGCCTAGAAAGTATTTGGCATACAAAAGACATTAAATGTTTATTAAATAAATTGAATGAATGAATAAAAGCTTTTTGCAAAAAAAAATCCCAGGCCTGGTCTACATTCCTGATAAATTAAATCAGAATCTTTTTTTTAAAAATCAGAATCTTTGATGATAGGTTTGGCATCGATTTTTTTAGGTTCCCCAGGTGATTGATTCTAATATACAGCCAGAGAAGAGTGCCATGATTCTAACATTTAGTTATTTTTGATAGGGGAGAGTATATTGGTGAAGCACACAGACTTTAAAATCAAACAGAAGGGTTCAAGCCCTGACTCTACCACTTATGCTGTGACAACGATTGAATTAACATCTCTAAGCCTCAGATTCCTCAACTGTTAAGTAGAGATAACAACAGTACTTTCCTTATAAGGTTATTATGAAGATTAAATGAAATAATGCATATAAAGTATTCAGTACACTACATGGTACACAGCAAAGGCTCAATAATCCTAAACTATAGCTAATATTGGCATTGCTTTATCATTTGATATGGGGTAGAAATGTCTTTGAACTCACATAGACCTTACTTAAATTCCATTTCCACTGCTGTCTAGCAATATGACCTTGAGGAAATTGCTTAAACTCTGAGACTACAGTAACCCATCTGTAAATTACGGTGATAATAATGATTTTACTAATTTGTTGTGAGGATTAAATAAGACAACATACATAAAACATTTAGCACAGGACAAAATGCAATATAAATAATTATGAGAGGAAAAATAAGCTGGCATTTCTTATAACTGACAGAAAGAAGTTACATTCCATTAAAATCTCCACATAACAACCTCATTCTTAGGAGATGGAATGTTCCCAGCACAGTGTTATATTCCCATGCCCTGGACACTTTTCCCAGTTAGTAGGGATATCATGTCCTCCAAAACATAGAAACAATTCTCCAGTTACAGTAAGAGTTCCTGCCCTCAGGTAATGATGCTGGAGAGATGTATGGCCACCTACTCTCTTCCTGGGAAATTTCAAACATGCCCATTGTTTTGATCATCCTTACAACCTCTTATTGTTTATCCCAGTCTAGCCCTCTACTCTGAGACCTACATTTATACATCTAAAGGCTTACTCAACATCTCCACTTGGATGTTGGCATCCATCTTTTTCTTACCTCCGTTGGTAGCTTTTATTTGGTTTGTCCAGCATTCTTTCCTGATCTGTGTTCTGATAAGAAACACTATCCGTCTTAGTGGAATAATCAAATTTTCTGTGACTGAATTTAAAAGCCTGAGTGGAGACTACAAGCACTGAGGTTCTGCTACCCAAACGCTCCAAGCTTCCTTAGTTCCTGACCTCCTTGAGGCCTTGTTTTTCAGCACTTCCTTTGATTTTGATCAACTCCAGTAGTCTTCCAAAAATCCCTATTTTTGCTTAAGTTACTCAGAACCAAGTTCTGTTGCCTGCAGCTAAAAAACCCTGACATAGAAATTATACCAGAGAGTAAGTTACAGTCAACAGACCTTTAGAAAAATTATAGGGGTATTTTATAACTGGTTATTAGACTGAGTAAAAGGCTGTGAGATGGTTCAAATTCCAGGACAGGAAAGCAGTATCCATCATACTAGGATCTCCACTAGAACATATTCAATCTTTATGCAGTGTAGTAAATTATGCCCTCTCCAAGAAGACAAATCAAAGTAAGATGTCTCCTCTGGGCCCCTGAATTACAAAATGGTAAAATGGTGATTCCTTCCCTGGGCTGGGGCAGCACCAAGCTTGGGGACACAAGTTAGAGAGCAGGATATGGGCTAATTTCAGCCCCCATTCAGACCCTTGGCTGTGTGCCTTTTCAGTCAACAAACTACACAACTTTTCATGGTGACTCTACATGGTATGCATGCTGCCAAAAATAAGAGAGAAATGCTACAGATTTAAACATCAAATCTTACCTGCAGGCCTAAAATGAGACTCTGTGATTTTTTTTTTTTGCTGAGATATAATTCACATATCATAAAACTCACCCTTTTAAAATGCACAATATAATGATTTTGTAGTATCTTCACAAAGTTTTGCAACCATGACTATCTAATTCTGGAACATTTTCATCACCCCAAAAAGAAATGCTGTGCCCATTAAACAAATACTCCCCATTCTCCCCACCCCACATCCCCTAGCAACCACAATTCTACTTTCTGTCTCTAAGGATTTGCCTATTCTGGATATTTCATATAAATAGAATCATACAACAATGGTCTCTTGTGTCTGGCTTCTTCAACTTAGCATAATGTTTTCAAGGTTCATCCATATAATAATCCACATTCACTAGGATGGCTATAGTTTTTAAAATGGAAAATGGTAAAGATGTGGAGAAATTGTAACCCTCATATATTGCTCATTGGAATATAAAATAGTACAGCCACTGTGGAAAAATTTGGCAGTACCTCAATAAGTTACACATAGAACTACCATATGATCCAGCAATTCCACTCCCAGGTATATATCCAGAAGAATTGAAAACAGGTATTTAAAAAAAATTTGCACACGGATATTCATAGCAGCACTATATACAATAACAGAAAGGTTGAAACAACCCCAGTATCCATCAACTGATGAACCAATAAACAAAATATGATATATACTTACGATGAAATAGTATTCAGCCATAAAAAGGAACAAAATATTGATATATGCTACAACATGGATGAACCTTGAAAACATTATGCTAAGTGAAAGAAGCCAGACACAAAAGGCACATATTACATGATTCCATTTATATGAAATGAAAGGCAAATTCATAGACACAGAAAGTACATTTAGTGGTCGTTAGGAATTGGGAGAAAGGAGGAATTGGTAGTAACCCCTAATGGTTACAGGACTTCTATTTGGGGTGTTGGAAATATTCTCGAATTAGATAGTGGTGATGGTTACACAGCATTGTAAATATACTAGAAATCACTAAATTATACACTTTAAAAGGGTGGATTTTATAGTATGTAAATAAAATCAATATCAATTAAATAAAATCAATAAACCAAACTTATTGTGGCAATCATTTTGCAATATATACATATATCAAATCATTATGTTGTACACCTAAAACTAATACAATGTTATGTCAATTTTATCTTAATTAACAAAAATAATCAATTGTAAAAGTAGAAAAAAATTAATATAAAATACAACTATAAAAGAAAATAGGAAAGTAGAAACAACCCAAATATCCATCAATGGATAAATGGATAAATAAAATGTGATACACATACTATGAAATATTATTTAGCCTTTAAAAGGAAAAGTCTGAAACATGCTACATGGATGAACCTTGAAGATCCTATGCTAAGTGAAATAAGCCTGACACAAAAGAACAAATCTTGTATGATTCCACTTAAATTTGACAACAGTCAAATTTATAGAGTCACAAAGTAGAATTGTGGTTACCAGGGGCTGAGAGGAAAGGGCAATAGGGAATTGCTTAATGAATATAGGGCTTCAGTTTGGGAAGATGAAAAAGTCGTAGAGATGGATAGTAATGATGGTTGCATAACAATGTGAATGTACTTAATGCCACTGAACTGTATACTTAAAAATTCTTTCTCATTGTCACATAGTACTCCATTGTGTATATAAACCACAATTTCTTTATCCATTCATCAGTTGATGGACATTTACGCTCTTTCCATAATTTGGCTACTGTTGAGAGTGCTTCTATAAACATTGGGGTACAAGTGCCCCTATGCATCAGTACTCCTGTATCCCTTGGGTAAATTCCTAGCAGTGCTATTGCTGGGTCATAGGGTACGTCTATTTTTAATTTTTTGAGGAACCTCCACACTGTTTTCCAGACGGGCTGCACCAATTTGCACTCCCACCAACAGTGCAAGAGTGTTCCCGTTTCTCCACATCCTCGCCAGCATCTATAGTCTCCTGATTTGTTCATTTTGGCCACTATATCTGAGGGTGGTTTTGATTTGTATTTCCCTGATGAGGAGTGACGTTGAGCATCTTTCATGTGTCTGTTGGCCGTCTGGATGTCTTCTTTTTTTTTTTTTTTTTTAATTTTTTTTCCAACGTTTTTTATTTATTTTTGGGACAGAGAGAGACAGAGCATGAACAGGGGAGGGGCAGAGAGAGAGGGAGACACAGAATCGGAAACAGGCTCCAGGCTCCGAGCCATCAGCCCAGAGCCTGACGCGGGGCTCGAACTCACGGACCGCGAGATCGTGACCTGGCTTAAGTCGGACGCTTAACCGACTGCGCCACCCAGGCGCCCCAACCGGATGTCTTCTTTAGAGAATTGTCTATTCATGTTTTCTGCCCATTTCTTCACTGGGTTATTTGTTTTTTGGGTGTGGAGTTTGGTGAGCTCTTTATAGATTTTGGATACTAGCCTTTTGTCCGATATGTCATTTGCAAATATCTTTTCCCATTCCGTTGGTTGCCTTTTAGTTTTGTTGGTTGTTTCCTTTGCTGTGCAGAAGCTTTTAATCTTCATGAGGTCCCAGTAGTTCATTTTTGCTTTTAATTCCCTTGCCTTTGGGGATGTGTCAAGTAAGAGATTGCTACGGCTGAGGTCAGAGAGGTCTTTTCCTGCTTTCTCCTCTAGGGTTTTGATAGTTTCCTGTCTCACATTCAGGTCCTTTATCCATTTTGAGTTTGCTTTTGTGAATGGTGTGAGAAAGTGGTCTAGTTTCAATCTTCTGCATGTTGCTGTCCAGTTCTCCCAGAACCATTTGTTAAAGAGACTGTCTTTTTTCCATTGGATATTCTTTCCTGCTTTGTCAAAGATTAGTTGGCCATACGTTTGTGGGTGTAGTTCTGGGGTTTCTATTCTACTCCATTGGTCTATGTGTCTGTTTTTGTGCCAATACCATGCTGTCTTGATGATTACAGCTTTGTAGCAGAGGCTAAAGTCTGGGATTGCGATGCCTCCTGCTTTGGTCTTCTTCTTCAAAATTACTTTGGCTATTCAGGGCCTTTTGTGGTTCCATATGAATTTTAGGATGGCTTGTTCTAGTTTCGAGAAGAATGCTGGTGCAATTTTGATTGGGATTGCATTGAATGTATAGATAGCTTTGGGTACTATTGACATTTTGACAATATTTATTCTTCCAATCCATGAGCACGGAATGTTTTTCCATTTCTTTATATCTTCTTCAATTTCCTTCATAAGCTTTCTACAGTTTTCAGCATACAGATCTTTTACGTCTTTGGTTAGATTTATCTCTAGGTATTTTATGCTTCTTGGTGCAGTTGTGAATGGGATCAGTTTCTTTATTTGTCTTTCTGTTGCTTCATTATTAGTGTATAAGAATGCAACTGCTTTCTGTACATTGATTTTGTATCCTGCAACTTTGCTGAATGCATGTATCAGTTCTAGCAGACTTTTGGTGGAGTCTATCGGATTTTCCATGTATAATATCATGTCATCTGCAAAAAGTGAAAGCTTGACTTCATCTTTGCCAATTTTGATGCCTTAGATTTCCTTTTGTTGTCTGATTGCTGATGCTAGAACTTCCAACACTATGTTAAACAACAGCGGTGAGAGTGGGCATCCCTGTCGTGTTCCTGATCTCAGGGAAAAATCTCTCAGTTTTTCCCCATTGAGGATGATGTTAGCTGTGGGTTTTTCATAAATGGCTTTTATGATGTTTAAGTATGTTCCTTCTATCCCGACTTTCTCAAGGGTTTTTATTACAAAAGGGTGCTGAATTTTGTCAAAGGCCTTTTCAGCATCGATTGACAGAATCATATGGTTCTTATCTTTTCTTTTATTAATGTGATGTATCACATTGATTGATTTGCGAATGTTGAACCAGCCCTGCATCCCAGGAATGAATCCCACTTGATCATGGTGAATAATTCTTTTTATATGCTGTTGAATTCGATTTGCTAGTATCTTACTGAGAATTTCTGCATCCATATTCATCAGGGATATTGGCCTGTAGTTCTCTTTTTTTACTGGGTCTCTGTCTGGTTTAGGAATCAAAGAAATGCTGGCTTCATAGAATGAGTCTGGAAGTTTTCTTTCCCTTTCAATTTTTTGGAATAGCTTGAGAAGGATAGGTATTATCTCTGCTTTAAATGTCTGGTAGAACTCCCCTGGGAAGCCATCTGGTCCTGGACTCTTATTTGTTGGGAGATTTTTGATGACTGATTCAATTTCTTCACTGGTTATGGGTCTGTTCAAGCTTTCTATTTCTTCCTGTTTGAGTTTTGGAAGCATGTGGGTGTTTAGGAATTTGTCCATTTCTTCCAGGTTGTGCAGTTTGTTGGCATATAATTTTTCATAGTATTCCCTGATAATTGCTTGTATCTCTGAGTGATTGGTTGTCATAATTCCATTTTCATTCATGATGTTATCTATTTGGGTCATCTCCCTTTTCTTTTTGAGAAGCCTGGCAAGAGGTTTGTCAATTTTGTTTATTTTTTCAAAAAACCAACTCTTGGTTTCATTGATCTGCTCTACAGTTTTTTTTAGATTCTACATTGTTTATTTATGCTCTGATCTTTCTTATTTCTCTTCTTCTGCTGGGTTTGGGGGTCTTTGCTGTTCTGCTTCTATTTCCTTTATGTGTGCTGTCACATTTTGTATTTGGGATTTTTTTGTTTCTCGAGATAGGACTGGATTGCAATGTATTTTCCTCTCAGGACTGCCTTCACTGCATCCCAAAGCGTTTGGATTGTTCTATTTTCATTTTCGCTTGTTTCCACATAGTTTTAAATTTCTTCTCTAATTGCCTGGGTGACCCACTCATTCTTTAGTAGGGTGTTCTTTAACCTCCATGCTTTTGGAGGTTTTCCAGACTTTTTCCTGTGGTTGATTTCAAGCTTCATAGCATTGTGGTCTGAAAGTATGCATGGTATGATTTCAATTCTTGTATACTTATGAAGGGCTGTTTTGTGACCTAGTATGTGATCTATCTTGGAGAAGGTTCCATGTGCACTCGAGATGAAAGTATATTCTGTTGCTTTGGGATGCAGAGTTCTAAATATATCTGTCAAGTCCATCTGATCCAATGTATCATTCAGGGCCCTTGTTTCTTTATTGACCATGTGTCTAGATGATCTATCCATTTCTGTAAGTGGAGTGTTAAAGTCCCGTGCAATTACCACATTCTTATCAATAAGGTTGCTTATGTTTATGAGTAATTGTTTTATATATTTGGATGCTCCGGTATTCGGCGCATAGACATTTATAATTGTTAGCTCTTCCTGATGGATAGACACTGTAAGTATTATATAATGCCTTTCTTCATCTCTTGTTCCAGCCTTTAATTTAAAGTCTAGTTTGTCTGATATAAGTATGGCTACTCCAGCTTTTTTTTGACTTCCAGTAGCATGATAAATAGTTCTCCATCCCCTCACTCTCAATCTGAAGGTGTCCTCAGGTCTAAAATGAGTCTTTGTAGACAGCAAATAGATGGGTCTTGTTTTTTTATCCATTCTGATACCCTATGTATTTTGGTTGGTGCATTTAGACCACTTACATTCAGTGTTATTATAGAAAGATATGGGTTTAGCGTCATTGTGATGTCTGTATGTTTTATGCTGGTAGCGATATCTCTGGTACTTTGTCTCACGGGATTCCCCTTAGGATCTCTTGTAGGGCTGGTTTAGTGGTGACGAATTCCTTCAGTTTTTGTTTGTTTGGGAAGACCTTTATTTCTCCTTCTATTCTAAATGACAGACTTGCTGGATAAAGGATTCTTGGCTGCATATTTTTTCTGTTCATCACATTGAAGATCTCCTGCCATTCCTTTCTGGCCTGCCAAGTTTCAGAAGAGAGATCAGTCACGAGACTTATAGGTCTCCCTTTATATGTTAGGGCACGTTTATCCCTTGCTGCTTTCAAAATTTTCTCTTTGTCCTTGTATTTTGCCAGTTTCACTATGATATGTTGTGCAGAAGATCGATTCAAGTTATGTCTGAAGGGAGTTCTCTGTGCCTCTTGGATTTCAATGCTTTTTCCTTCCCCAGATCCGGGAAGTTCTCAGCTATTATTTCTTCAAGTACACTTTCAGCACCTTTCCCTCTCTCTTCCTCCTCTGGAATACCAATTATGCATATATTATTTCTCTTTAGTGCATCACTTAGTTCTTAATTTTCCCCTCATACTCCTGGATTTTTTTATCTTTTTCTCAGCTTCCTCTTTTTCCATAATTTTATCTTCTAATTCACCTATTCTCTCCTTTGCCTCTTCAATCCAAGCCATGGTCGTTTCCATTTTATTTTGCAGCTCGTTTATAGAATTTTTTAGCTCCTTCTGACTATGCCTTAGTCCCTTGATCTCTGTAGCAATAGATTCTCTGCTGTCCTCTATACTGTTTTCAAGCCCAGCGATTAATTTTATCACTATTATTCTAAATTCACTTTCTGTTATATTCTTTAAATCATTTTTGATCAGTTTGTTAGCTGTTGTTATTTCCTGGAGATTCTTTTGAGGGGAATTCTTCTGTTTGTTCATTTTGGATAGTCCCTAGAGTGATGCAGACCTGCAGGGCACTTCTCCTGTGCTGTCTTGAATAACTGGAGTTGGTGGGCGGGGCCACAGTCAGACCTGATGTCTGCCCCCAGCCCACCCTGGGGCCACAGTCAGACTGGTGTGTACCTTCTCTTCCCCTCTCCTAGGGGCGGGATTCACTGTGGGGTGGCGTGGCCCATCTGGGCTACTTGCACACTGCCAGGCTCGTGGTGCTGGGGATCTGGCGTATTAGCTGGGGTGGGTAGGCAAGGTGCACAGGGGCAGGAGGGGCAGGCTCAGCTCGCTTCTCCTTCGGTGATCCACTTCAGGAGGGGCCCTGTGGCAGCGGGAGGGAGTCAGACCCGCTGCCGGAGGTTTGGCTCCGCAGAAGCACAACGTTGGGTGTTTGCGCGGAGCAAGCAAGTTCCCTGGCAGGAACTGGTTCCCTTTGGGATTTTGGCTGCGGGATTGGCGAGGGAGATGGCGCTGGCGAGCGCCTTTGTTCCCCACCAAACTGAGCTCTGTCTTCCCGAGGCTCAGCAACTCTCCCTCCCGTTGTCCTCCAGCCTTCCCGCTTTCTGAGCAGAGCTGTTAACTTATGACCTCCCAGATGCTAAGTTGCGCTTGCTGTCAGAACACACTCCGTCCAGCCCCTCCGCTTTTGCAAGCCAGACTCGGGGTCTCTGCTTGGCCGGCAGGCTGCCCTTCTGCCCCGGCTCCCTCCCGCCAGTCCGTGGAGCGTGCACCGCCTCGCCGCCCTTCCTACCCTCTTCCGTGGGCCTCTCGTCTGCGCTTGGCTCCGGAGAGTCCATTCTGCTAGTCTTCTGGCAGTTTTCTGGGTTATTTAGGCAGGTGTCGGTGAAATCTAAGTGACCAGCAGGACGCAGTGAGCCCAGCGTCCTCCTACGCCGCCATCTTCCTCAAGAATCGAGGAGGGATAGTTCTTAAAGAGTGGTATGCTAGCTAATAAATGATGAAAGAATTATGGAATTAGAATCATTACTATGAAACCCTTAATGAAATTATTGATTCAGATAACAGTTATCAAATGGATGGTAAAGCCATTAGATGAAAAGATGATGGAGAACATTACAGCAAAGGGATAAGACTATCACCATCTCAATTCTTTTTCAGTACTATTAAAAGTAAGATTAGCAGACTATGCAAATGGAAGTATATAGTGTCAACCATGAAATAGTCTCACCAAAAATAAAGAACCTGAATCTAATAAAATGTTTAGATCTAACTTCCAGTCCATAGGAAATACAGGTAGGCAATACAAAAATAAGTAAAATAGTACCTCAAGGAAGTAATCAGCCAAATCCATATTGTGGGAGAGTCTACAGGACAAATGTCAGGTGTCTTCAACAAACCAATGGCACGCAAATAAAAAAGAGGAGGTATTGCCCTATTTTGGCTTTTCAAAACTTGAAAGAAACTTAAGAGATATAATCTAATACAACAAGTTAACCTTGGTTCAATCTTGACTGGAAAAAACCTAATGGTTAAAAATATTTTTAGACAACTGGAAAAATCTGCATATGTATTGGGTATTAGTGTGATAATGGCATTATGATTATATGAGAAGATGTCCTTTGTGCCATAATTTTTTGTGATGCATACTGAAATATTTAGGAGTGAAGTCATATGACATTCATGATTAACCTAAAACATCCTAGCACAAAAGAGGGGAGGGGGATAGCTGATCCAAGTATGGCAAATGTTTATGGCTACTGAAATTGAATAATGGGTACATGGGGTTTATTTTATTCTCTACTGTCATTTTGTTTGGAAAATTCCAAAACAGGAAGTTTTTAAAACACTACCAATGCAGTTCAATGCATTAACCATTTAAAGGAGACAGACCTATATGTCCAACTTATAGGTAAAAAAGCAAATGATAAAATTTCATACCTATTCTTGCTTTAAAAGGTAAGCCTCAAAAAAGTAAACATTAATGAAAGCCTACTTAATTTAATAAAAAGCAACTGCCAGAGACCCATAGTGAGCATCATACTTGGTGAAATTTTAGAAGCATTCCTACTAAAGGGAGTGATAAAATAAGGATGTCTGATATCATTGACACTATTCAATCTTAAATGGGTGTCCTAGCCAATGCATGGGTGTACAAAAAATGCACACAGAATACAGGTTGAAGACAAAGAAACAAAACTATCAATATTTGCACATAATCTGTTTGCGTACCTAGAAAATCCAATAGAATCAATGAACAAACTATTACAAATAAAATAGGGGTGCTTGCGTGGCTCAGTCGGTTGAGCATCTGACGTTGGTTCCAGTCATGATCTCACAACTGGTGGCTTTGAGCCCCGCTTCGGGCTCTGTGCTGATAGCTCAGAGCCTGGAGCCTGCTTTGGATTCTGTATCTCCCTTTCTCTGCCCCTCCCCCACTCACACTCTGTCTCTCAAAAATAAATAAATGTTAAAAAAATTTTTTTTTTCGTAAGGAGGTCCTGAGGAAGATGGCGGTGTAGGAGGACGCTGGGCTCACCGCATCCTGCTGATCACTTAGATTCCACCAACATCTGCCTAATTTACCCAGAAAACCGCCAGAAGACTAGCAGAACGGACTCTCCGGAGTTAAAAGCACAGACAAGAGGCCCACGGAAGAGGGTAGGAAGGGCGGAGAGGCAGTGTGCACTACACGGACTGGCGGGAGGGAGCCAGGGCAGTGCAAGGGCAGCCAGCCCACCCCGCAAGGCAGAGCCCCTGAGTCTGGCTTGCAAAAGCCAAGGGGCCAGATGGAATGTGTTCTGACAGCCAGCAGGACTTAACATCTGGAATGTTATAAGTCAACAGCTCTGCTCAGAGAATGGGAGGGCTAAAGCACAATGGGAGGGAGAGTTGTTGAGCCCCGGAGGACAGAGCTCAGCTTGGCGGGGAACAAAGGTGCTAGGAAGCACCATCTCCCTCGCTCATCCCCCAGCCAAAATCCCAAAGGGAACCAGTTCCCATCACGAACTTCCTTGCACTGTGCAAACACCCAACGCTGGGCTTCTGTGGATCCATACCTCTGATGGGTCTGCCTCCGTCCCGGTGTTGCAGGGCCCCTCCCAAAGCAGACCACCTAAGGCAAAGGGGGCTGAGCCTACCCCTCCCGACCCTATGCACTTTACGGATCCACCCTGGCTACTGTGCCAGATCCCATTGAATCAGCACCACAAGCCTGGCAGTGTGCAAGTAGCCCAGACAGGGGCCACACCACTCCATACTGAGACCTGCCCCTGGGAGAGGGGAAGAGAAGGTACACACCAGTCTGGCTGTGGCCCCAGCGGTGGGCTGGGGGCAGACAATAGGTTGAACTGCAGCCCCGCCCACCAACACAAGTTACTCCAGACAGCACAGGGGAAGAGCCCTGCAGTTCCGTGCCACTCCAGGGACTATCCAAAATGATGAAATGGAAGAATTTTCCTCAACAGAAACTCCAGGAAGAAGTGACAGCTAACGAACTGATCAAAAACGATTTAAGCAATATAGCAGAAAATGAATTTAAAATAATAGTCATAAAATTAATTGCTGGGCTTGAAAAAAGTATAGAGGACAGCAGAGAATCTATTACTACAGAGATCAAGGGACTAAGAAACAGTCAGGAGGAGCTTAAAAATGCTATAAATGAGCTGCAAAATAAAATGGAGGCGACCACAGCTCAGATTGAAGAGGCCGAGGAGGGAATAGGTGAATTAGAAGATAAAATTATGGAAAAAGAGGAAGCTGAGAAAAAGAGAGATAAAAAAATCCAGGAGTATTAGGGGAGCCTTAGAGAACTAAGTGACATAATTAAACAAAATAATATATGCATAATTGGTATTCCAGAGGAGGAAGAGAGAGGGAAAGGTGCTGAAGGTATACTTGAAGAAATAATAGATGATGACTTCCCTGAACTGGGGAAGGAAAAATGCATTGAAATCCAAGAGGCACAGAGAACTCCCTTCAGAACTCAACTAACTTGAATTGATCTTCTGCACGACATATCATAGTCAAACTGGCAAAATACAAGGATAAAGAGAGAATTCTGAAAGCAGCTAGGGATAAACATGCTCTAACATATAAAGGGAGACCAATAAGACTCATGACGGATGTGTCTACTGAAACTTGGCAGGCCAGAAAGGAATGGCAGGAAATCTTCAGTGTGATGAACAGGAAAAAAATGCAGCCGAGAATCCTTTATCCAGCAAGTCTGTCATTTAGAATAGAAGGAGAAATAAAGGTCTTCCCAAACAAACAAAAACTGAAGGAATTCCTCACCACTAAACCAGCCCTACAAGAGATCCTAAGGGGAATCCTGTGAGACAAAGTACCAGAGACATCACTACAAGCATAAAACATACAGACATCACAATGACTCTAAACCCGTATCTTTCAATAATAACACTGAATGTAAATGGTCTAAATGCTCCAACCAATAGACATAGGGTATCAGAATGGATAAAAAAACAAGACCCATCTATTTGCTGTCTACAAGAGACTCATTTTAGACCTGAGGACACCATCAGATTGAAGTGAGGGGATGGAGAACTATCTATCATGCTACTGGAAGTCAAAAGCAAGCTGGAGTAGCCATACTTATATCAGACAAACTAGACTTTATTAAAGGCTGTAACAAGAGATGAAGAAGGGCATTATATAATAATTACAGTGTCTATCCATCAGGAAGAGCTAACAATTATAAATGTCTATGCGCCAAATACGGGAGCCCCCAAATATATAAAATAATTACTCACAAACTAAGAAACCTTATTGATAAGAATGTGGTAATTGCAGGGGACTTTAATACTCCACTTACAACAATGGACAGATCATCTAGACACATGGTCAATAAACAAACAAGGGCCCTGAATGATACACTGGATCAGATGGACTTGACAGATATATTTAGAACTCTGCATATTTAGAACTCTGCATCCCAAAGCAACAGAATATACTTTCATCTCGAGTGGACATGGAACCTTCTCCAAGATAGATCACATACTGGGTCACAAAACAGCCCTTCATAAGTATACAAGAATTGAGATCATACCATGCATACTTTCAGACCACAATGCTATGAAGCTTGAAATCAACCACAAGAAAAAGTCTGGAAAACCTCCAAAAGCATGGAGGTTAAAGAACACCCTACTAAAGAATGAATGGGTCAACCAGGCAATTAGAGAAGAAATTTAAAAAATATATGGAAACAAACGAAAATGAAAATACAACAATCCAAACACTTTGGGATGCAGAGAAGGCAGTCCTGAGAGGAAAACACATTGCAATCCAGGCCTATCTCAAGAAACAAGAAAAATCCCAAATACAAAATCTAACAGCACACCTAAAGGAAATAGAAGCAGAACAGCAAAGCCACCCCAAACCCAGCAGAAGAAGAGAAAAATAAAGATCAGAGCAGAAATAAACAATATAGAATCTAAAAAAACTGTAGAGCAGATCAATGAAACCAAGAGTTGGTTTTTTGAAAAAAACAAACAAAATTGACAAACCTCTAGCCAGGCTTCTCAAAAAGAAAAGGGAGATGACCCAAATAGATAACATCATGAATGAAAATGGAATTATGACAACCAATCCCTCAGAAATACAAGCAATTATCAGGGAATACTATGAAAAATTATACGCCAACAAACTGCACAACCTGGAAGAAATGGACAAATTCCTAAACACCCACATGCTTCCAAAACTCAAACAGGAAGAAATAGAAAGCTTGAACAGACCCATAACCAGCGAAGAAATTGAATCAGTCATCAAAAATCTCCCAACAAATAAGAGTCCAGGACCAGATGGCTTCCCAGGGGAGTTCTACCAGACATTTAAAGCAGAGATAATACCTATCCTTCTCAAGCTATTCCAAAAAATTGAAAGGGAAGGAAAACTTCCAGACTCATTCTATGAAGCCAGCATTTCTTTGATTCCTAAACCAGACAGAGACCCAGTAAAAAAAGAGAACTACAGGCCAATATCCCTGATGAATATGGATGCAAAAATCTCAATAAGATACTGCCAAATCAAATTCAACAGCATATAAAAAGAATTGTTCACCATGATCAACTGGGATTCATTCCTGGGATGCAGGGCTGGTTCAACACTCGCAAAGCAAACAATGTGATACATCACATTAATAAAAGAAAAGATAAGAACCATATGATCCTGTCAATCGATGCAGAAAAAGCATTTGACAAAATTCAGCACCCTTTTGTAATAAAAACCCTCGAGAACGTCAGGATAGAAGGAACATACTTAAACATCATAAAAGCCATTTATGAAAAGCCCACAGCTAATATCATCCTTAATGGGGAAAAACAGAGCTTTCTCCCTGATCAGGAAAAAGACAGGGATGTCCACTCTCACCGTTGTTTAACATAGTGTTGGAAGTTCTAGCATCAGCAATCAGACAACAAAAGGAAACCTAAGTCATCAAAATTGGCAAAGATGAAGTTAAGCTTTCACTTTTTGCAGATGACATGATGTTATACATGGAAAATCCGATAGACTCCACCAAAAGTCTGCTAGAACTGATACATGCATTCAGCAAAGTTGCAGGATACAAAATCAATGTACAGAAAGCAGTTGCATTCTTATATACTAATAATGAAGCAACAGAAAGACAAATAAAGAAACTGATCCCATTCGCAACTGTACCAAGAAGCATAAAATACCTAGGAATAAATCTAAGCAAAGATGTAAAAGATCTGTATGCTGAAAACTATAGAAAGCTTATGAAGGAAATTGAAGAAGATATAAAGAAATGGAAAAACATTCTGTGCTCATGGACTGGAAGAATAAATATTGTTAAAATGTCAATAGTACCCAAAGCTATCTACACATTCAATACAATCCCAATCAAAATTGCACCAGCATTCTTCTCGAAGCTAGAACAAGCAACCCTAAAATTTGTATGGAACCACAAAAGGCCCCGAATAGCCAAAGTAATTTTGAAGAAGAAGACCAAAGCAGGAGGCACCACAATCCCAGACTTTAGCCTCTACTATAAAGCTGTCATCATCAAGACAGCATGGTATTGGCACAAAAACAGACACATAGACCAATGGAATAGAATAGAAACCCCAGAACTACACCCACAAAAGTATGGCCAACTTATCTTTGACAAAGCAGGAAAGAATATCCAATGGAAAAAAAACAGTCTCTTTAACAAATGGTTCTGGGAGAACTGGACAGCAACATGCAGAAGATTGAAACTAGACCACTTTCTCACACCATTCACAAAAGCAAACTCAAAATGGATAAAGGACCTGAATGTGAGACAGGAAACCATCAAAACCCTAGAGGAGAAAGCAGGAAAAGACCTCTCTGACCTCAGCCACAGCAATTTCTTACTTGACACATCTCCAAAGGCAAGGGAATTAAAAGCAAAAATGAACTATTGGGACCTCATGAAGATTAAAAGCTTCTGCACAGCAAAGGTAACAACCAACAAAACTAAAAGGCAGCCAACAGAATGGGAAAAGATATTTGCAAATGACATATCGGACAAAGGGCTATTATCCAAAATCTATAAAGAGCTCACCAAACTTCACACCCAGAAAACAGATAATCCAGTGAAGAAATGAGCAGAAAACATGAATAGGCACTTCTCTAAAGAAGACATCCAGATGGCCAACAGGCACATGAAAAGATGCTCAACGTTGCTCCTCATCAGGGAAATACAAATCAAAACCACACTCAGATATCACCTCACACCAGTCAGAGTGGCTAAAATGAACAAATCAGGAGACTATAGATGCTGGCGAGGATGTGGAAAAACGGGAACCCTCTTGCACTGTTGGTGAGAATGCAAACTGGTGCAGCCCGTCTGGAAAACAGTGTGGAGGTTCCTCAAAAAAATTAAAAATAGACCTACCCTATGACCCAACAATAGCACTGCTAGGAATTTACCCAAGGGATACAGGATTACTGATGCATAGGGGCACTTGTACCCCAATGTTTATAGCAGCACTCTCAACAACAGCCAAATTACGCAAAGAGCCTAAATGTCCATCAACTGACAAATGGATAAAGAAATTTTGGTTTATATACACAATGGAGTACTACGTGGCAATGAGAAAGAATGAAATATGGCCTTTTGTAGCAACGTGGATGGAACTGGAGAGTGTGATGCTAAGTGAAATAAGCCATACAGAGAAGGACATATTCCATATGTTTTCACTACTATGTGGATCCTGAGAAATTTAACAGAAGACCATGGGGGAGGGGAAGGAAAAAAAATGGTTAGAGAGGGAGAGAGCCAAAACATAAGAGACTCTTAAAAACTGAGAACAAACTGAGGGTTTATAGAGGGGCGGGAGGGGGAGTGGGTGGGTGATGGGTACTGAGGAGGACACCTCTTGGGATGAGCACTGGGTGTTGTATGGAAACCAGTTTAACAATAAATTTCATATTAAAAAAAATTTTTAGAAATAAAATAAAATTCAGTAAAGTTGTTGGACACAAACATGATTTAATACAAAAGCAAATAGTTTTCTTATACACCCATAATAATTATAAAATTAAAGAAAAAAAATCCTATTAACAGCAGCAACAAAAACGATAAAGTATCTAGAAATGACCCAAACGAGTTCAAGTTTTATGCTTTTGGAAATTGCATAATAAATTCCTTTTGTGAAAGATAAAAAGAAAAAAAAAAAGAAATGACCCTTGAGATATGTTCAAGATATTTATGGAGAAAATTATAAAACGTTACTAAAGAACATAAAAATTTGAATAAATGGAGAGCCACACTATGTTTATTCATATAAAGGAAGACTCAAGGTAAAGATGTAACTTCTCCCTGTAAAATCTGTAAACTCAATGCAATATCAACAAAAATGCCAATAAGATTCTATATGCTTATGATGATCTCATTCTAATATCCATATAACAGTAAATATGCAAGAATAAAAAATGTGAAGAAAAAAGCCAGATATCAAACATTATAAAACTATAGAAATTAAAAATGTGGTGTGAATGCAGGCATAAATAAATGGATCTGTAGAACCCAATAGAGAATCCTGAAATAAACCTAAATATGCATAAAAATCTGGTATTGATTAAAGACAACATTTAGAAGTCAGCAAAGAGGGGCGCCTGGGTGGCTCAGTCAGTTGAGCGACTGACTTCAGCTCAGGTCATGACCTCACGGATTGTGGGTTCAAGCCCCACATCAGGCTCTGTACTGACAGTTCAGAGCCTGGAGCCTGCTTCTGATTCTGTGTCTCCCTCTCTCTCTGCCCCTCCCCCACTCATGCTCTGTCTTTCTGTGTCTCAGAAATAAACATTAAAAAAAATAAAAAAAAAGAAGTCAGCAGAGAAAGGAGAGAGGCATGCATAAGGATACATTGCAGCACACTTTGTATGAGTAATAAGTTGGAAATAACCGTATCAATAGGGAAATTGCTACACAACTCACAGCCTATCTATTCTGTAGAACACTATTCAATAGTGAAAAAGAACAAGTTGGATTTATATGTACTAATATGAAAAATTCTCAGACATATGTTGGGTGAAAGTAGCAAATAGCAGAGCAATACATATAAGCATGATATAATTTATATTTTTTAATAACACTAAATAATACTATATATTCTGTGTGGGGGTGTGGGGGAGAGGGAGAGAGAATGAATAGAAATGAATAGAAAAAGGTCTATGAGAAATTAAGTCAAATAGTGAGTAGGGAAGGGGAGAGGCAGGGAGGAAATCAATTATGACAGAAGGTTTTTTAGCCTTCCCCGTAACATTCTAATCCTTTGAAAGAAAAACAATAGGGGCACCTGGGTGGCTTAGTCAGTTGACTCTTAATTTTGGCTCAGGTCATGATTTCATGGTTCATGGGATCAAGCCCCGCATCGGGCTCCAAACGGAGCCTGTTTGGGAATCTCTCTCTCCCTCTCTCTCTGCCCCTCTCCTGTTCATGCTCTGTCTCTCTCAAAATAAATAAATAAACTTAAAAAAGAAAAATATATGAATTCATGTGTCATATGTGAATTAAGTCAATAAGTTAAGTCACTAAATAAAAAATTTAAAAGCTGCATAACAATATGAATGAGTCCAGTTATGTGAAAAATTCTGTATGTGTATAAGTACTTATTTTTTAATATAAATGCATGGAAAAGATACTGTAAGGATACTTACCAAACTGTTGATGGTTTGGTTTGGTTTTGTTTTTTAATGGGATGGCAAGTAGAGAGGGAACAGGAAAGGCAAGTTTCAAGATTTACTTTCTATATACCTGTATATTGTTCTGATCTTTTACCATGAAAATATATATTATTGAGGAATTAAAAAATAAACACATGGAGGGGCATCTGGGTGGCTTGGTCGGTTAGGCATCTGACTTCAGCTCAGGTCATGATCTCACAGCTCGTTAGTTCGAGCCCTGCGTCAGGTTCTGTGCTGAGGGCTGACAGCCTGGAGCCTGCTTTAGATTCTGTGTCTCCCTCCCTCTCTGTCCCTCCCCCACTCTTGCTGTCTGTCTCTTTCAAAATAAATAAATAAACTTAAAAAATCATTAAAAATGAAAGAAAGAAAGAAAGAAAGAAAAAAAGAAAGATATAATATATATGTGTGTGTATTTATATATAATATAGTTATATATTATATATTATATATAGTATACTATATATTATATATACTATATATACTGTAGTATTATACTATATGTACTACAATAATGTATACATATGTGTGTATATACATACATAAATTCTAATGTACACACACAAAAATACAAACTAGACTTTCACAATTTACATACTTCCGTGTTTATTTTTTATAATCAACGAGCATATAGTTATGCATTACTTAAGAAATGCTATAATAATTTTGCAATATAAACATATATCAAATTATTATGTTATACACCTTAAATTTCCCCAATGTTATATATCAATCATATCTCAATAAAACTGGGGCAGGGAGAATTAACATACAAATACAGAGAAATCTGATTATGTCATTCACCTAATCAACACCCTTTAATAAAGTATTCACTTTGCTCCTAGAATAAAGCCTAAAATAATTAAGTAGGAATGCCATTCAGCCTCAGCTCACAATACTCTCTCCCTTCCTTAATATGCTCTAGTCATAGGAGATGCTTTCCAGTTCTTCAAGTCCCTTATACATGTTCTAGCTTCAGATCTCCGCACATACTATTTATTTCCTCTACCTGGGACACTTCCTCCATGCACCCCTCATCCACCTCCATCTACCCCAATTGATCCTTCAGTTCTCATCACCTCTTCAGAGAAGCCTTCCCCAATCTTTTGGTCAGGTCCTCCTGCTATAAGTCCTTAGAGAACCCTTCTTTTTCCTTCATAGCTTTTCTCACAGTTTGCCTTCGTCTATTTATAGGGTGGAATTATTAATGCCAATTACCACTCCTACTAGACTGGAAGCTCCATGACAGCAGGATTTTTGTCTGTCTTGTTATATCCTGGCATCTAACAAGGGTTCAGTAAATATCTGTAAAATAGATGATAGTCCCCTGTTAATCAGGGTAGACCTTGGCTTTGGCACTAGCTCCATTTTCCTCTTCATTCCAACCCATGCCATTCATCATGACTATGGATGACTCACCCAAAGCTTCAGCCTCACTGCCCCTTGATCTCTTTTTCTACAATCTCTGATCACATCATTTCACATGCAATTTCTAGCCATTAGAGTTCCAGACTACCTGCTAAACATGCGACTGTTCCACTTGAGAATTCCTGGGCTCCACTCTGTCAGTCTCTGGCTACAACCTCCCACCCTTATTACTTCTTGGTTCTCAGAAGAGTACCTACTCCTCATTCTCATCAAGATCTCCCATTCTTTGACTTCTTCCATTCTCCAGCTCATTACCACCTCATTGCTTTACTCTGTAGCCAGTCTAGACGCTATGGTACACCACTGCAACCACTCTCTTGTTAGCAGCCTCACTGTCCTTACCATTTTTAAGCTACCATTTACTGAAAAGTTACTATGGCCCACTCCGCATGCATTATCTCTGTAACTTGTCGCAACTCCTATGTATGAGGTAAAGACTATCATTTTCCACTCTTACTGATAAGGAAAAGGATTTTTTTTTTTTTTGGCGTGGTGGAAGGATTCTTAAAGAGGGGAAAGAACTTGTCCAAGGTCACACGACCAGAAAGTGGTGGAGTAGGGTGGAGCTGGAATGTGAACAAGATCTGTCAAACCTCGAGGCCAATGCTCTGAACCAGTAGGTTATTTTGTCACTCAGAGGGAAAGACATGGAGAATAAACCATATGAGGGAAGAGGGCAAGTGTCAAGGGTTGAAGACCAATGCAACAATCCAGGTGAGAGTTGATGGTGGGTAATCATGATCTACTTCAATGTTGCAAAGAATTCAAATTAAAGTCCCACTTACTTCAGGCGTGTGACTTTATAGGATGGTGCTTGGTGGGCTTTGTATGAAGATGGCACAACTAGGTGTGCCTAGAAGAGACCAAAAAGAAATCATCAGTTTAATACACTCTTCTAGAATAAAATGTTTACTTTAATGTTTACTTTAACATATATATATTTCTACTTATGCTGCCGTTTACTAAATGCTTCCGTGTGCTGGGAATTTACTGTAATCTTAATTACACTTGCAACAACCCCGTGAGCTACTATCCCGTTTTGTAAGTGAGGAAAGTGACACCCAGGAAGATGAGGACAATTGCTTCAGGTCCCAAGGTTAGTTCATGACAAAAATGGTATCAGAACCCAAGCCCACTGCTCTCCTTCTAGTCATTTTCCCCCAAAAGCGCCAACTTGGGGGTCACCCTCCCACACTCCACACTGGCTGTGGAGAGACCCTTGGGTGGGAATCAAGCAAGGGTGCGATCCTAATCCCTGCGTGGCAACTTTAGCAAAGCACAGGCCAACAGGTGTGAGGCTACTGAGATCGCCCCGCGCGCCCGGGCTTCAGGGGACAGACACGAGATCCCCTCCTGCAGTCGTTCATGAAGAGAGGGGTGACCCCGCCCCGTCGCCTGTCTCTGAGGGCCACCGGGTCCCAGAGGCACAGCAAACCCGGCCTCTAAGCTACACGGAGCCCGGGGCGGTCCCGAAGGGAGAGCAGGCAACAGCTCCGTCACCTGTTCCCTTCCTCCTCTCACACAATCCGAAGACCCGATGGCCAATCCCTAAGTGGCCATTCTGGGGTTTCTCCCCGCTTGAAGCCATAATCTGGGGGCCACGGATGGCCATCCGTGGGCCCAGGAGCCCTCTATGCCTACATGCAAACCGTGTCTTCCCCTTCCCCTTCCCCTCCCCCTCCCCCTCCCCCTCCCCCTCCCTCCTTCCTTCTTTCTTTCGAGATGGTCAATAGTTTTCACGGATTTTCAAAGAGGTCATGTCTCCCTCCCTCCCCGCCTCAAAAAAATAAAAGTTAAGAGTCAGGACTTTCGGCTCCGTGAGCCCGAGCTTCTCCGACATCTTTACCTCGGTCCCGCACGCACGCAGTGTCCGTCCCACCCCAGTCGTCAGTCAGCTGTCCTTTCCGTTCACCCCGCCCCCTGACGCACGCCTACACGCAAGCACCTCACACGCACGTACCCCCATACGCACGCGCCCCGCGTACGCGCTGCCCTTCTCCAGGCACACCTCACACACACCCTTGCAGGTCGCCAAACGCGCGCGTCTCCCACGCCCCTCCCCACCCACTCACGGCCGCACGCAGGCGCCTCCCCACAGATGCACCCCCGCACACACCGCCACACGTGGGCCACCCCGCTCAGCATCTAGGGCAGCACGCAGCGAGTTCCCCACCCGGGAGCTCCACTCAGCCCGCGATAGCCCTGCCAGCTTGTCTGGGCCGCCACTTCCCTCCTCACATCCCAGGAGACACTGTGCGGGGTGTGGCACCTCCCACGCTGGGCCACCGGGGCCTTCAGATGACTGGAAAGCCGGCCGCTCAGGCTGCAGGAACCTCCTAGATTTCCTGTCCCTCTGAAAGTAGGGGGAGGGGAGGGAGCGTTTCTCATCCCCTGGGAAAAGCGCTCACCTGGTTCCCAAAGCCAGTTAGCCCTTCCTCTATTTCCTGCCAGAGGGAAGGGACACGGAGAGAAAGCCAAGGTCTTTGGGGCGGGGAAGGGGAAATGAGTCAGAGAAGAGGCGGCTCAGAGGGAGGGGCTGTCCTGGAAATGGGGATTGGGGGGGGCACCAGGGGGCGGGAGGGAAAGGGGATGAAAAAAGAAAGGGAAAACCGTGGCATAGTCCTGGGACTACTTCCTGGTCAACCCCAAATCCTGGAGCCACTGGGCGGGATCATTTCTGAGGTGCTGGGCATTAAACTCGTTTTACCCCGTGCCCAAGGTAGCTAAGGCCAAGACCCGTGCTAGCAGCTCACGAGGCACCACCGAATCTATGGGTCTGGGCAAGGGCACAGGGATTAACTCTTCATGTTCTATGGAGCCAATAATAGTCTTTACCTCTTAGGATTGCTGGAAGGATTAAATTAGTTACTACATTTCAAGTGCTTAGAATAGTGTCAAGGACACTGTAAGCAGTCAGTGATAGCTCCTATTACAAGATTCATTCATCGGTGGTCTGTCACCCCTCTAGATAATGAGTTTTATGAGGGCACAGACTATGTGTTACAGTCATCACTGAACTCCAACACCTGACAAAGAGTCTATCAGTAAATTATTTGTCGAATGAATGAATAAATGAGTAATTGCATGATAAATGCCAAGACCCTCTCTCTTCCATGTAAGGAGTGTATTTGTGGAAGTTTGAGGAAGAAAGGCTGTGATTGGTGACACATAGGACCCCTGTTGGTTTATGTATCAAATGAACTATTCTGCCCTTGGAAAATGTAATGTCTTTGGCAACTTCCTACCTGGACATATGGAAATCTATCAGGCAGCTGACCTGAAATTTGAAACTGAGACCTGACTAGCTAGAGCAGTATCTGTATTTTGTACAGTTAGTGAACAAATCAAGAGAAGAGGGCTGAAGTGGAAAATTAAAAAATAATGGTGGCAAATGTAAGTGGGGGAGATTGGCATGGGATCTCTGAGTGAACAGAAGTGTGTAAAGAGGAGTATAGTCCTCTCAAAAGAGTCTGTTGGCGGTCCCAAAGTAACTGTAATGTTATCCACCTTTCTGTTCTAGTCATAGGGTTCCTGATGATCTGCCCTGATGTCCCAACATTCTTGGGGTAGGTATGCAGATTAGGTTCCTACCACTACATTCAGTAAATTTGCGTTTGTGGAAATGCATAGTGTTAGAACTAAAAGCGACTGTAGAAATTACTCATACATTTCAATTTGTGGTTGAAAAACAAAGAGCCAGAGATAGCAAAGGACTTGGGTTTGGGGATTCTCTGGCCTTGGTACTGAATTCTGCAGGGTCTGAATTCGTTGTGTGTCCCGTTATTCCTTTAATTTTTTACCCATACCCTATCCCAACCCCAAAGACACAGAGGAGAATGAAAGGACATGAATGGAAGGTCAGGAGAAGGGAGGGAGAGAGTTCCTCAACAGACTCTGACTTTGATTCCTTTTGCTTCCCACCAAGGAAGGTACCTGGGTGTTCAGCTAGCTGCTAGAGAGGAACAGCTCCACCATGGCAGCCTCACACTCTCCACATAGGTCCCGCAGGTAAAGGCTTAAACCATAGCTAATCTGAGTCTTGGCAGAACACCTGTTATATTCCCAGAACGCTAGAGGATGGGAGGTCTGCAAGGAAGTGCTTCAAGGCCACTGCTACTTACTTCCCACTGCCTCCTTATCCCCCCCACTCCCCTGGAGGGCTGTCAAGAGAATTTTTCATCCCTTCCCACCTCCTGGGATCTGATGAGATAAGAGTCTTCCTGACTCATCCCTCTCAGAATAGAGCTACATACTATAAAGCCACTTAGCTGAAGTCTAAAATTGGCTTCTTAGCAAGGGGATGTCCAATGACTACTGTTGCAGTCCTCTGGCCCCTTTTACGGTGTCTTCCTTTCACTAGGAGCAGGAACCTTTGACTGCTGTTTCTTTCATTGTATAAATAATAAACTGAATCTAAAAATGATTCGTTGTACTTTACCTGCTGAATCAGGCGGGCCTTGGACTTGTGTGATTGACAGCTGCTTGCTGTGAATTTCCCATTTCTGGCATATCACAATACCCTCCATTATCACCAGGGGAGTTAAGCTGGACAAAAAGATATGTAGATCATAATGCCTTTTTCCTGCCACTGTGCATCAAAGAGAACACCAGCCCAAATACCATGTTCTGGGACTTCAGTCTGGCTGGAGGAGTAGCAGATCCCCTGTGTTCTGTGTACGAGGCTAAGCCGACAGGAAGTAGAGTTGGCATCTATATTCCATTATTTGAAAGATGCCTCTTGGCCCCAAATATGTCCCCTGCAAGGCTACCAGAACATGGCTGGCTGACCTTTTCAAACCCTCCCCACCTTGTCACCCCCAGGTTGGACAACAAGAGCATTGTCTCCAGAAGGTTCTTGTTAACATTTTCTTGTTTTCTGAGAAGGAAGGAAGAGGTAGAGTGAGAAGCTGGAAGGGATATGAATTTTCCCCATACTCCTCCACTAGCCCATTACTGATGGCTAATTTATTAATTCTCCTAATTGTTCTCTTTGAAGACTGGCCTTATAGAACAAATTGCCTGTTACAAAGAGGCAGTTGTGGGAATGCTGGACCAGAGCTATGTGCCTGAGAGGGTGGTGTAAAGTTCACTTAAGACAAACTTCACAGTGTACAAGGTGGCCTGCTTGTCGTTCTGCTCATCAGGTTCTACTTCTATTCAGTCAGCATTTACTATGTATGTCCCATGTACAAGTCTGGTAAGAGCTGCCACTCTCACCCGTGTCTTCCAATGCCTTCCTTTCTCAGATACCATGAGCAATTTGCATTTATAGGTTAAAAACTATTTGGGAAGACCAATTGAATTGGGTACCCCACTAGATTATAAATGTTAGGAATACTCTTTCATCTTAGTATGCCCCCATAGAAATGAGAAGAATACTGGGAACAGAGTGAATGCCTCTTGAATGACCAGTCCAGGCCAGTCACAATTGGAATTTGTATATCGTGCCCAACAGTTATAGGAAGGCCACCTTGATCCTCCACCCCTGGAAATTCACAGTGGAGGAGAGTCATTCTCATCAACTGTTATGCTATATACATTTCCAACGTCCATGTAACAACCTACTTGTCCTCTGTTACTCCTAATCTTTATAATATACCACCTCACCTCCAACTGCAGGCTCAGTTTCACTGGGACTCCAGGACCAACCCTATTCCTAGGTAGGCGAACATAAAGGGCTCCCTATCTTCTCTGGCCTAACGTATAAAACAGACTTCCAAACTTTACATCCCCAAAAAACATATGCAATCCTAGCTGTGGGTAATAGCCCCATATTTGCCCTTCGCCTAGACTGCTCTCCAGTAAGACCACTAAGCCCCTGGTACTCCAAATTCTTGCCTCTTTTATATTTTAATCTTGCTTTGGGGCCATAGTTTCTATAGGTCCATGGTCTGACAAACTGTTTCAAGTCACTTCTGACCCTACTCTGACCTTAACCAATAAGTTCCAGCACTGGGATTTTCTTTATTCTCCCTAAATTCCCACTTTCTGCTTCAATCCCTGAAACTTAATGTGCATGTCTCCTTGGGCCTTAGACCTTCATTTATTTAGTCTTCCTGACTGTTGTCTGCTCTTCAAACCAGTCTGCATGACTGGATCTCAATTTCTAGACCCCCCCACCCTGGGTCTTCTCTGCCCAAATCTCTACCTAGTATATGATAATTGATTTCCCCCAAGTCATTTAGATAATTCCAGTAGCCCATGGCCATCTTCATTTCAATGTTCCCCCCAATTTAAACTCCAGTGAGAGACAATCAAGAACTCATGAATACATATATATTTATTTAATTCATAATATAGCATTTTGGATGGGCTGGGATATTTTAGAGGGATGAGGCTGTGTAATAATCTGCAGATGCTCAGATTTCTGTCACTAGAAGAGACGCTATTGGTCCAGAGCTCCCAGTACAAACAAGCCTGGGTTAAAATATTTGATAAAAAATAGTCCGACATTAGTCTAATAAATATTCTAGCCAACAACAACAACAACAGAGAATATGTCTGGAGATGGCCGACCAGACCATAAAAGGCAGTTTTACCTGACCTGATGGCAGTCAACTGGCCAACCTGTAATAACACGGCCAAATACAGCCAATGTCTCTGAGGCTGCAATTGGCTTCAGGAATTGAAATAAGCATGGGAGTGGTTCTTATCTGTCAGCCTCACATTCTCCATTCTGTAGAGGAAAGGGTATCAAATATTTGAGCTTATCAAAAAGTCCATCCATGGATTGCTCCATCCAGTTAGTCATATATAAATATGTAAACCATGGAAGCTTAGAAAATTCACCTAGTGTATTTTTAGCTGAAAAGAACATATAAGTGGTTTTGTTGAAATCTGAATTTCACTGCATCCAAAGTTACACAATGTGATTACATGATAAAAACACATACAGATGCAGGAATCCTTACTTACAAGTAGTCACAACTCCAATGTGGCATTAAAATTTCTTTCATATTCTCAAAACAGGTTTAACTTTATTTTGATTATTTTTGTGCTTTCTTCAGTAAGACAATATAAAAAGTGGAAATAAGCATAAGTTGCAGACAGAAAGAATAATTTGCTAGCAGAAAGGATTGTAGGAGAATAGGTTGAGTAGGGCAACAACAATGAAAACTGAAGAAGTCACCTTCCTTGAAGATGTTAAATACAGGTCCTATTCCCTTTGTCCGACTGGGTTCAGCTAGAGGTAGTCAATGACTTCTCTTATGGTCCCTAGCATTGCCATTATCTAGGAAAGCCTTGAAGTATCTGGGACTCACCACACCCCCACTGAATGCCACCATGTTGTTTCTTGAAAAGCACTTTCCATTATTTGTCTCAGAAACTTCATTGCTTACCTCAAGCCCAGTTTAATTTCCTACATTATTCAGTAGGCTAACCTCTGAGTGATTTGGGGCTATAACCAAAACTTAAATCCATCTTCAAAGAATGAAGTTCAAAAAGACTAAAAAGTTTTTGCAAAGAATGGTGCCACATGCTCTAGACATTTCCCCAAGTTAACTTCCAAAGGGCTTTTGAGGCAGACAACACTCATTTATATGCCTAAGTCCCGGGGCTTTTGCAAAATAATATCAATATAGCCCAAATGGAAAAGTAACCAAGCTTTTCTGCCCAGGAAATAACAAACACCAGTATGGATATCAGACTACAACAGGGAAACTTTTGATAATTCATTCGTTCATTCATACATTCATTCAATAAACATTAGGCAGCTACTCTGTTCCACACACCATGCCAAGTATTAAAAATACAACAACAAAAGACACAGTCCCTGCCCTCAAGGTATTCACAGGCTAGTAGGGAAGATGATCATTATACATTAGACTTTTGTGTGCATCAGAATCACCTGGGAACTTGTTAAAAATGTCAAATTCCACTTATGTGCCCAGATAGTCTAATTAAGTAGATCAGGAGTGGGGTCTAGGAATCAACTGTTTTAACAAACACCAAAAGTGGCTCTAACAGGTGGTCTGAGGACCAAACTGAAAAACACTGCTATACAGTGTGATTATTGCTGAGAAGGGAGGAACACTCAAAGGTGCCACGGAAGCTCAGAAGAGAACATGCCCCAGGCAAGGGTGTCAGGAGTTAATTTGGTTGAGAGGGGTCAGGGTGGGGAAAAGTAGTCTAGGCTAAGGTCAAAAATAAGGTGGGGGAAGTTGAAGCTTTGTCCCAGGCCACCAAAACCTAAAGGGCACAAAAAAACCAAATGAATAGCTTGGGAGAGCTGAGGATCAGGTAGAGGAAATTGGTCCAGGCGGAGGTGGAGTGCTCTGCATTTATAGCATCTTCACACTATTCCCTTAATTTAAGAACAATTCCTGTTTACTCTGGGCATCAAAACTGTCAATAATGTCTCCATTCCAGGCCCAGAGAACAACCCATGTGAGTAATTGACCTTGTCCAGAGTAACGACTGTAAGGAGGGAAATGGCAAAAGGTGAAGCTAGGAAAGCCAACAGGGACCTGAAAAGCCAAACCCCATGTAAATGGGACCTTCTACTGAATGCTATGGGAGCCAGTGAGAGGTTTTAGGAAGGGGTGTGGGGAATAACTTGTGTTTAAAAACTGGGGGATAAGCCCTAGAGGAGAGACCAGAGTAACTTAGAGATGAAAGGCATACATTGTAAAGCACCACTACAGTGTAATGGGGCTGGGGCTGGGAAGAGGAGGTTAATATTCCTTGTGCACTTCACTAAATGCCAGGTGCTGTGCTAGGCAGTTTACATGTGCTATCTTTTTAAATCTTTGCAACAGCCTTGTGAGGTAGGTATTATTTTACGGAAGAGGAAACAGAGGCTCAGAGAAGCGAAGTAATTTACCCTAGTCCCACCGCTAGTAAATGGCAGAAGAACTAGGATTATTTTAGTCCAAAGTGCTATTTCCCAGCACTGCTGGATCTTACTGAGGTTGCTCATATCCTGATCAGCAGAAATTACATACAGTTTTTTAAAACAAAAAAAGCGGACTTTGCTACCAGATGCCTATGTTTGAGCCTGCCATCTGTACCTGCATCAGTGTTGCTTTCCATGTTAGGTGAAAAAAACAATACAAAGCTGTTATTTAGGGGGGTTATATAGATTATTTGTCTCTCCTACAGAATAGTAAGGCATTTGACAGCAAGGGACTGTGTTTTATCAATATATCAGCAGCAGAGCGGTACCCAGCATGTGGTAGTTTGTTGAATGAATTAATGAATGAACATCCACCAAGATAGTGGAAAGGAAGAAGGGAGTTTTGGCATTGTTTCAAGGCTCCAATCTGGTGGCTTGTTACAGCTACCATTTTGTACAAAAGTAGTCTTTTCACAGCTCCGAAGAAGTAGACTCCTTGAAGCCTGGAGACTCTTCTCCTGGGAAGGAGAAAGCTCTGGTTCTGACATCCCCAATCCCCGCAGTGGAAGTGACAAAAGCACAGACCATAAACTTGATGCCCCTCAACAATAGTGATGACAAACTGCATTTGCCATGAAGGGTTGGCTAAGCAGATGGATAGTGTAAACAAGATTGCAAGAGGAATGATTATTTAACCTGTTTAAGAAAACAGACTGTTCGCAGGCATTCTGAAGCACTTCGGAAGTGTTTTATCCGAAAATACAAGTGCCTTTATATGCAAATAGTTGTTGCAGCTAGAACACTCCATTCTCACAGATTAAGTAAATAAAGTTCCTAAAGAACATCCATTATTATGCAACTCTTTTTTTAGCCTAATTCTAGTAACTGTATGTACTTGAGAGTAATAAAGCTATATTTCTTTGAGATATTCTGTGAAGAACTTTTAACAATTCAGATGACCCTCTTCCATTAGGCAGCCTCAGTGAAACTGCACTACACATAATGCTTGTATTGGATCAATTTTCTACCCAGCGCTAGTGGCTATTGTGCAATCTTGTCCCCCAATCTTTCCTACTCCAGTTTAGAGCTCTTCCCACCATCTATGTCATTGCATGTGTGTGTGACACGAAGGAGAATGGGAGGGATGAACGGAGGGAGGGAGGAATTGTTGCCTGATTTCGATGTTCCCTTTAGGGGACAAAAATGGACGATATAATTTCTTTTCCCTTCCAGTATATTTCTCACTCAAATGAGCAAATAAAAAAATTATGTATATATAATTATAAAATGAATATATAATACATATTTATTCATTTTATGTATATTATATATACACATTTGTGTTTTTACTTTACAATAAATCCTTGATGGTAGGTTTTTATCAAAAACTACATATGTGATCAGCCGATCCTTCAAAATTCTACTTGGCCAAATTGACCAGTACTAGAGAGGCTGACACCCCACACACGCCTTTCCTGCTGGCTAGCCCCTCGTTCAGAGCATCTTTCTACATTATTTACTTAGAATTATCCTAATTCCTTCCAGTATCATTTACACTCCTAAATCACCAGGAATTTTGAATTCTCCACTGATGAGAAGTATTCTCTAGATTTCTCCTCCAATGGCTTGACCCCAGACTACTTGGAAAATTTGCTCAGAGAAACTCAATACATTAATTCAGATACAAGCTTTAGTGCAGAAATATTAAATCTATAATACCTAGTTATTTTGGATGCTTCAGATGAACTTTATTTTTTATCTTGTATATTGGACACTAACTGAGGTTTAGGAGGGGAAGAACTGCTGAACTGTAGACCCAGTGAATTCTATGCTCTCCTGAAACTTAATGGCAAGCTTTCATCCCAGAAACATAAGGGGATTCTTGAGGCCTACAGTTGCATTCCTGCCGCTCAGGGTAATCAATAAAATCTGGGGCAGGCAAGCCAGACAAGATCATTAGGGATTTGTTCCAGATTGTAAATGTTGGACAAACTGGAAGAATGAAGGTCACATCAAAAGTATGAAGATGGAGAGAGTTAGCTGGGTCATAGAAAGACAGCATGTTGTTGTCATAATCCAGAAGGACACCCAGACGCTTCAACTGTGGGGGCACATCCACCAGCATTTCTTTGTTGTTATGTCTCACTACAAAGTTACTATTGCATCGAGAGAAGACCCATGAGGAGGCATTCTTGCCAATCCATTCATTCTTGGGAGCAGATTTGTAGGCAATGCCAATTGCATACCTGTGAGACAGTGGAAAGGAGAAAGAAATAAACATTCATTATTTGATCTGAGTTAGGGGCGCCTGGGTGGCTCAGTCGGTTAAGCGTCCGACTTTGGCTCAGGTCATGATCTCACAGTTTGTGGGTTCGAGCCCTGCGTCGGGCTCTGTGGTGGCAGCTCAGGGCCTGGACCCTGCTTTGGATTCTGTGTCTCCCTCTCTCTCTGCTCCTCCCCTGCTCACGCTCTGTCTCTCTCTCTCTCAAAAATAAATAAACACTAAAAAAAATTTTTTAAATGATCTGAGTTATGCTAGACACCATATGGGATATATAAGAATATCCCATAGAAGCAGATATCCTTAACTTCTTCCTTTACTAAATAGTTTACATTTAGATCCATAATGTTGATAGCACTAGAGCTTTACAAAGTCAGCAATTAGAATGCTGTAGTAATTTCCAACTGTGATCCCAGTATATTTCCCATGATTTTTTTGTTTAAAGCTGGCCAATTTTTCTAGGAGTGGTTTTCATCACATGCTTTTTAACCTTGACATACTGGTACTACGTTTGTGCTGTGGAACTGAATCTCCTAGGAACCTGACAGCAGGAGAAAGGAGAAGAAAAAAACTACAAGTGGGATCCACTCACCATGTTGAGGAACCCATGACCACCTCCCAGTAGTGGCAGCCACTGTCAATGAATATATTTCCTGCTGCCCCATAGCACCCTGTGCCACTAAACCTCTCTGGGGTATGGCTCTTCTTCAGAGAGCTTTCATCCTTCTCCATCTGCAATCCATCATTGGAGATCTTCAACTTCTTGTGAGTCATTTTGGGATCTAGTTTAAAGGGTTGGCCTGAAAAAAGTAGAAAAAAAATGCATAAGAAAATACTTAAGAATTCCATCTTCGTCCTTCAGGGCTATCACTACCAGGAGATTCTTGATATCATGCCCATTCGTGGGCCAGTGCAAGTTGGTGCTATTTGGATTATGTTAAGGAAGTAGGCCTGAAGCCACCCTTTTCAATAAAATAAGAATAAGCTGCCCCCCACTTCGTATGTTATCAAATTAAAAGGGTCTCATGTTCTCAAATGTGTTTTTTACTCTGCTTTATTTCAGTGGGTGATTTGGGATTTGAGTGGTTTTTAGGAGAAGGAGCATTTGAGGTGAGGCAAAGTGAGGGGAACTGATGAGGTGGCTGCTGGCAGAACAAAAAAACAAAAACAACTCAGTAATGACAATCTTTTTACCCTCTTACAATTGGGATGTAAATAACATATGATTAGGTAACTTTGTCAGAGTGTTGCATCATCATCAACAATCAGAGAAAACATTTGTCATGTAGGATCACTCGCAACAGAGGATTCCTTATAACCATATGACAAAACAAGTTACTAGGAGCCAATTGCTGGATATGGCAAGAGCTGTATTATACAACATGGGTCTGCGGCTGACACTGCTGGCGAACACAACACCCATTCCCTACTTTTTCTCTGTGACCCACTTTCACTATAGAGGCCAAAAAAGCTAAATATTCAAGCTCCTAGCCTCTCTTGCTGCTAGGGGTGGCTAACAAGGTGGAAGCAGAGGGAAACAGAAGTCAGACAAGCTTGGAGACACTTCTGCAATGTGCCCGTTTTCCCAGTAAAAGGGATAGCCATCATGTGTACCAACCCCTTCCCCCTCTTCCTCTCTTAAAAGGAAATAAGACATCTGGAGGCTGAAATGGCCATACTGTGATCATGTGACAATAAGCCAGTACACAAAGGGAGGAGTTTGGATCTTTCACGACATCACAGAACGAGCTGCCACACTAGTCCTGAACTGCCTACGTTCCAACTTCTTGCTATGTGAGAAAGAGAAAAAAAATACTATGTGTTAAGCTAAGTTAGTTGGATTTTCAGTCACCTGCATCCAGAAGCATTCCTAAGAGGTATGGCTTCTCTGCAGAAGGGTTCTACCAGATCATTGCAAATTAGTACCGTTTGACACAACTGTTCCCCACGCATGGGATGGGGTGCAGAGAAAAAGTCTTGACTAACATCCTCCCCAAACACCAGCTACTACTACATATACTTTGTGTATATCTTTGTACTCACGTATCCCCCAGGGGCACCAATGGAGCCCGTGCCCAAAGCATCAACTAAAATGGTAAACTCCTCTACCCAGTGCCTCTGCTCTCTCGCACTGCTGTGGGTGCCTACTCAGGCTAAATGTACTCCCTGGCACGGAGGGGAAAATGGATCTCTCCTTTTGGGAACACCATAACATACTATTTGTTTTTAGTCGGGTAGGTTCACTGTTCCGGCTGCCTGCTTGGTTTATGGCTTTAACGATGAAGATGTAGCGCGTCCCGCTCTGAAGTCCATGCACTGTGTAGTGGTTCTGTTTAATGTTGGGCACAATCATCCAGCTATCCACTGAATTATACAGGCCTGTAAGGTGGGGAAAGACAAGGACATTAACCAGCAGGTAGTAGAGATAGGATGAGAAGCACACTGCAAATTCATCAAAAGCCTCCCCCCACCACCAAAGAAAGGTCAATTTCACTTTGTTTTCTTTTGAGTCCTAGGATACAGAGTGAGATAAATATCTTCTGTTTCGTTTCTCCCATGGAGCTAGGCTTATGCCAGGCAATTGAATGTCACCACTAGTGAAGTTTAGGTTGCTTCAATTTTCTGCCCAATAATATAGGAAAGGCCACTATACAAAAAAAAAAAAAAATCACTGAATCACCACTTTTATGGAGTCTCTGGATCTTTACGCCAAAGGTCCAATCCCCTGAGAGCTGAGTCTAGCCTCATATGGGTGGAGCAGTCCTGTGCACAGCACAGGAACATGGAATCTCAGAGCCAAAAGGACACCTACATGCCATGTTTCTGTCCTTTTACAAATGGGAAGCTAAGATTGAGAGAAGGTGACTTGCCCAAGGCCACAGAAAGATGGTGATGGTGCTGAGAGTGTAACGCTGGTTTCTTTAACCCTAGGCCAGTGTTCTCTCGGCTACGTCACAACTCATGGGGTAGACAGCAATGTTCCTTGGTCTCTGCAAGGTAGTGAAGCTTTCAGGGCTTATGGCTCATCTCACCTTCCCCATCCTCACCCTCACTTCCCAATCTAACCAGACTCTGAGGTATCATAGGGAAGCCAAGGAGATGGCATGATAACCAAAGCAAAATTGCCATCTCCCCACTTGGCACTACCCATCTTTTGCTCCTTCCTGGTTCCAATATTCATTCGAAGTTGGGTGGTCCAGGAACACATTGTTGCCTGGAACCTTCTTCCCTCCCAAGCTCAGAGATCTAGGTTTCTGCTTTCGAAACTCTTTAGACCATAAACATTGACTTAAACCAAGAAAAATGCACATAATTAAAAACATGTATTTGGCTAACTGTTAGTAGAAGAGGGGTTGACGTTCTGGTTTGTGAATTATCTAGGCTTCTCTCTTCTGTTACCTGTCTTTCAATCAGTTTATTGCTTTTTAACCACAATTCTAACAAAGCATGGACAGGAATGGGCAAGGAAAATGAACAGCGAATGTAGTCACTTCTATGCAGCCCTAGTGAAGGATTTAGTGAGGTTGAAAATGAAAAGTAATCATGAGTGGTTTGAAAGAGATATGATCATGAGGGTTTTATAATTAATTTGGTGGATGGTTGAAAAAGTCTAAAATAAAACTGAAAAAGAAGCATGAAGGAGGGAAAACACATATGTTAGAAAAAGAATAACTGGTGAAGATGCTCAGTTATGCTCAGGAAAAGACAATAAGGATAAGGGCCAGGAATCATGTTTGAGGGCCTGGTTAGCTATGTACCAATTCACAATATGAATCATAAACTGCACACTAGACTTTAATACAAAAAGGGAAATAAATGGTCTTCCAGATATACTTCTAACAATACAAAACAAAAAACAAATGCCACAATTAAGTATTATGTAGCTATGAAAAAAGACTGAAGAGTGGGGTGCCTGGGTGGCTCAGTCAGTTAAGCTTCCGACTCAATTTCAGCTCATGTCATGATCTCATGGTTTGTAAGAACGAGCCTCACATCGGGCTCCATGATGACAGCATGGGGCCTGCTTGGGATTCTTTCTCTCCCTCTCTCTCTCTGCCCCTCCCCTGATCTAAATGAATAAATAAATTAATTAATTAAATAAGCTTAAAAAAAGAGTGAAGAAGAACTCTTTTAACTGATATGGAGTGATTTCCATGGTTTACTGTTAACTGAAAAAAGCAAATTGCAAAAGAGCATGCATGCATAGTACAACACTTTTTTTCCAAGGAAGAAGGGCAAATAAGGGAGCATACATATATCTGCTTGTTTACAAAACACCAATAACAATAGGAAGGAAAACCCAGAAAATATTGTAGTTGGCTAGCTACAAGGGATGGGGGGAGGGCAGGGGATTAAAAAGATAGGGGTGAAAATGACACTTTTTTTTTTAATGTTTATTTTTGTGAGAGAGAGAGAGACAGAGTGCAAGCAGGGGAGGGGCAGAAAGAGAGGGAGACACAGAACTCAAAGCAGGTTTCAGGCTCCAAGCTGTCAGCACAGAGCCCGACACAGGGTTTGAACTCACGAAACATGAGACTGTGAGATCATGCCCTGAACCGAAGTCAGATGCTTAACCGACTGAGCCACCCAGGTGACCCGAGAATGACACTCCTTTGAATTCACTTTTTTCTTGTATCAGTTTCCCTTTTGGAAACACACTGCTGTTTCACAAATTCAGAAAATTAAAATTAAATCAATATGAATGGGAAGAGCAGGGACCAAAACTGAAGGCAAACTGAAGCAAATGAACCCAAATGCATTTCAAATGAAAAATAACCACACCAAAAGGATGGGGGCAGGAGGAGAACTGAAAACAAATCCTGAACTATTGTTTGTTTTTGTAGTGGTGTGGACAAAGCACTTCTGGAACTGTTAGATCTATTATGGGATTAAGCAAATGAGTACATGTGTTGATGTTGTTGGGAGCCAAGGTTCTCATTGTGGAAGTAGGAATATACAAATATCAAATGGGGGAAGGCAACAAAGAATGTGTGGACATGGACTGGAATTGGAGGCATTGGTATGAACTCATGATTTCTATATATGTGCGTGTATATGGGCATCCATATGTGCACATATGTTAAGTACATGCGTATGTACATTATGTGTGTGCACATGCATATGTGCATGGGCATATGTATGTATTTCTATTATCCAGATCTTATTCTATAATAACATTCTCCAATTAAAAGGAACCAAGGTTCCTTAGAGAAATGGCTGATTTCAAGGCTGGGGCAGGATAAGGTGAATACGACCTTAGAATCTTTTGTTATGCTAGAAAGTAAAGAAGTATTCAAGAAAATTATGGCAGAATATAAGAACCCAGGAGTAAGCTTCAAAGTCTTACTGGCTAAACCTGGACAACCTGAGCATCCAAATAAGCAAGGGAAGTGAAGAATTATAAACCATTGAAAAGAGAATTCATGAGGCCATACTGATAAGTAGATAAAAAGACAGAGGGTGGGGCTTTGGCTTACAGTAGAATGTAGAAGGCCAACTTGTAAAACTGGGAGGGGATCCTCCTTTGGAAAATTATAATTTTGTAATCATCAGAGCAAAGACTGGACCAGGCAAGGAGTTTTGATTGGTGCTAAAACAGGAGTGGGGGTGAGATAGGTTTGATGAGGAAGCAAGACAGTTTCCTTGATTCAAAGTTATCACCACACAGATTGCTCATTAGTTGCAAAAGGAAAAGCAGTAACTACAGGATGAAGAAATCAGGCAACACCTTTGACTTGCTGAACAAAATTAGCATCACCAACGAAGGGTGAGTGGACATGATGTGCCTCGAGATGTGATGTCCTAAGGAGGACACCCGTCCCATGTGGTATTCCAGCAATGAATTCATAGTCTGAATATAAATCATGAGGAAACTTCAGAGAAACCCAAAATAAGGGATAGTATAATAAAGAAATAAAAGGACATTTAAAAAAAATCTGTCAATGTCGTTAAAGACAGAGAAAGACTGACAAACTAAGTGTTCCAGATTAAAGGAGGCTACAGAGGGGTGCCTGGCTGGCTCAAATGGTGGAGTGTGTGACTAAGTCTCAGGGTTGTGAGTTTGAGCCCCACGTTGGGTGTACAGATTACTTAAAAATAAAATTTAGGGGAGCCTGGGTGGCTCAGTCAGTTAAATGTCTGACTTCGGCTCAGGTCATAGTCTCATGGTTTGTGAGTTAGAATCCTGCATCAGGCTCCGTGCTGACAGCTCAGAGCCTGGAGCCTGCTTCAGATCCTGTGTCTCCCTCTCTCTCTGCCCCTCCCCAAATCATGTTCTGTCTCTCTCTCAAAAATAAACTTTAAAAAAATTTTAATAAAATTAAAAAAAATAAAGGAGGCTACAGATATGACATTAAATGCAATACCTGATCCTTGACTCTAAAGGACAATATTGGGTCCTTCACATTATAAAGGATATTATTGGGTCAACTGTCAAAATTGGAATATGAATAGTGGATCAGGAAAAGTACTGTATCAAATCTCTTAAAGTTGATAACTGTACTGTGGTTAGGTAAGAGTTTCCCTATTCTTACAAAACCTACACTGAAGAATTTAGGGGTAAAAGGTCATGATGTATGCAATTTACTCTCAAATGGTTCAGAAATAAATAGAGAGAGATAGGGAATGCTAGCAAATGATAAAGGAAATGAAATAACATGTTGACAAGTAGACGTTGACAAGTGGATGAATCTGGGTAAAGAGTTTACAGGCATTCTTTGTGCTACTCTTACAACTTTTCTGTAATTTCAAAACCAGTTCTACATTTTAAAAAGGTAAATATAGGATTCTCTGGGTATTACCGAGACTTGGTGAGATAGGGTTTATGACTGAATTATGGTAATGGAAATATACACCTTGTTCCAAAGGGAAAGACCACAATATGGAAATCCATGAAGCCAAGTGTAAATGTGTAGTGGAGAACATTTGCATGGAAATGAAAAGGAGAGGAAATAGAAGTTTTATCTTTGTGGCAGTTTGTTACAGACTGCCTGGCCAGACAGAGTATAGCCAGTGCTTTCATAATGCAAATCACGAAACTGAAAAGGAGAAAAGATATACAGTAATGGGGAATACAGTCAGCTAAACATCTGTTTGAATTCAGCTAACAGCATCATCTGAAACATCATTGGCTTGTGACCATCCCAAATCTTAGATGAGGTGGGGAGATAGTTAGAAATGAAGGGAGAAAGCTGAAAAAAAAAATAAGGGGACTATTTCTCCAGACAAAATACTAACCAACAAGGAAGACATTTCTGGTTAAAGAAAATGTGGAGTTGGACTATTTTAAGATTCCTCATATAAATGGTATCATGTAGTATTTGTCCTTCTGTGTCTGGCTTATTTCACTTAGCACAATGCCCTCCGGGTTCATGCATGTTGTCACACATGGCAGAATCTCCTTCTTTTTTAAGGCTGAATTACATTTTATTGTATGGATATATCACATTTTCTTTATCCATTGATCTGTTGATGGACAACTTTTTTGTATGTTGACTACATGTAAATAAAGTGGTCTAAGAAAAGAGAAAATGTGGAAAAACCTCAAGGGGAAAGCATCTCTCAGAGTCCAAGTTCAATCAACAGCAGCAGAACAGGGGCAGGCCAGACCAACAGATAGGACCGAGACCTTGAATCTTCCTGAATATGTATTCCCAGTAAAATTGTTTCATCTTATCTGCCCATTGCCAGACAAAATTTTGCTCAGGGCTCTGCACTTGTCCCTGCCCTATCCCATTTTTCTATTTATGATTGGAAGAAGACATAGAAGGCAGGCTGGGAAGGCAGAAACTGGATTTAAAAGGATTTTGGCAGGTTTGAATGTGGAGTCACAGCTAACCAGACAAAACGTAATAGGGATGTACTCAAGGTCTTGTATTTCAGTTTAGACAATCAACTATATAGGAACAAGATTTTGAAATACCTAGAGATTTCAGCTGACTACATGCTCAGGAGTCAACACAGGCAATGTGACTACTGGAATAAAAAGGTTTGGGGTGGGGGTCATCAGCTAATGTATAAGACAAATAATCCAGCTATCCTCCGTGGTGGTCAGACCACTTCTGGAGTACTGTTTTCACTTTTTTGACAGCATGTTGTATAAAACACTCTGACAAACATGGATGTATTCCTAAAAAGGATACCATGATGGTAAAGGGTCTGAAACCAGGTCACATGAGGAGCGATTCAAAGACCTGAGGATATTTAAGCCTGGAAAAGAGAAAATTTAGAAGGGACATATATGAGAGCTATGTAAAATGATCTGAAGAACTGTCATGTGAGAGATGGATTAGGTTTACTAGTGAGGCATAAAAGGGCAAGACTAGGACAAATTGGTAGCTGTGGGTTTAATTCAAGAAAACATTAAGATTAAAGTCTGACAGGCTTGGGTTCAAATCTTGACTCCATCAGTTTGTAGCTCTGTGACCTTGGGCAACTCATTTATCTTGAACCTCAGCTTCTTCATCTACAAAACAGAATTAATATCAACTCTTTCATATGGCTAAGGAAGAACTCATGAGGACTAAGTGGGAGTGTTTGTAAATGACAAAGCATAATGCATGTACACATTATCATTGTCATTATTAGTTACTAGGTGGGAGAGTTGGGTTTTCTAGGGATGCACTGACAATTATTCATAGCTGCACAACAACTGAATGAGTTATTTTGTTAGAAGTGAGCTACTCATCACCGGAAATGTTCGAGTAGAGACAGGACAATCATCTACTGGGTGACTGGTAAAATGGAAGATTAGCTTAAATGACATCTAAGTTTCCTTCCAATTCTAAGGTGCTATGATCCTATTGTTATTAAGAATTGTCCGTTAAGCTCTTCTTCATGGAGGACGATATATCTTTGAAAATAGGGAGGACAGCCTTTGGATCTTTGTCACTTCTTAGACTTATTTCTCAACTCCCAGGAGACCACCAGTCTCCCCATCTCAGGAAGGAGGAGCACAGTTGCTGTCTGTAAGCCATTCCAGAGCAGCAGAGACAAGTGCAGAAAAGCATGTCAGGGAGGCCTTAGAGTTTGTGTCTCCACCACCTGGAAAAAATACCTAGGAATACAGCTACCCAGGCCAAGTGGCTTAGGTTGGAGCTGCACGAGGCAAGTGTTTTTAGAAATTTGACCCCCAATGTGTTCTCATCTCCCCACCCCAGCATGTGGCCCAGAACTGTCACACAACCAAAAAGGGAAACCTATTGGGAGGGTTTCATTGGAAAAACTCCTCTCCCTGTGAAGTCAGACACAGAAGCACAAGCACAGAGGTCAAAGGAAATACTAATTTGCAGCTGTGTGGATGCAACCTTAGGGTGGGAATCCGTTCCAGCCTGGAATCCAGTTTTAATTCTGCTTTCCAGTTCTCCCCAGCACATGGAGAGGAACTTGCAGCTGGCCCCCTCCAGTCTGGCAATCGATGCGTCAGGTTTCTACTCTGCCGCGTCTTGCTCCAATTCATCAGGAGGAGAAACCATAGAATGGGAGCCCAATGACTGCTTTTTGACCATCTTTCATCTTGCGGCCTGCTGACACATTTTTGTATTTGGTGTAATTCTTGAAGGAAAGGGACAAGGGGTACAGTGACAGAGGCAGGAGGCTTGTCGCTACAGTCGCCGATACAAATAGGTGCGTTAAAGGAAGTAGTAGTCTTTGAACATAGCATATTTTACCATGATAATGAAGTGGAAGAAGAGTCAAGGAGAGAGATGTTCACACACAGAGGATCAGCAATGATGGTGGTTTAGCTACCCAGGAATGAATTCTGAGCTGTGTTCTGACTCGGGGAGAGTGGAGTGACATGGAGTAACTGAGGAAAGGCTTAAGGATTACATAAACAAATGGGAGTGGCCCCAGTGACTGCCCAGCAAGGAAATACACAACTTGCTTGTCACCCATCAATAAGGTCTTTGCAATGCACTGGGGGAGTTTGCACTGTCTACGAAACACTGTGCTAAACAACCTAACATGTCTTACAAACACTTGCCTCGTGGCGCCCCGGCCAATCTTGAGCAGCTTACTGCTTCCTTACATTTCCTTATCTCTGGCCACAGGCCCCAACTACACCATGACTTACTGATGAAGTTAGCCTGGCCAGTGAATATGGTGTACTGAAGCTCATAGGAGCTGATGCTGAACTCATCATCCGAGATCCAGTGGACTGTAATGGTGTCATGGGAGGCAGTACAGAGTTCCTCTCGGATAGATGGTGGGTTTGGGGCTGTAAGGAAAGGTGGAAAAAAGGTAAAGGAAAGCACACTCTCCGTTCTACAAGTTTAACAATTGTTACCCTCGCTGCCCAACTCTACACCTCATAGAGAAGAGGCTGTCTTAATAAGAAGCTTTAGATAGCATATCCTGAACAACCTGAAGCCAAGTGCTAAGACTTCAAATTTCCCCAAACCGCTTTTGCTTCAGTGACAGAGACATTTTAGGCAAAGATATAAGCCTAAGGTATTGAACTGATTGCCCGGATGTCTACTCTGCCTGTACCAACACATATGTAGATATTAGAGCAAAGTGGTCAAATGGTTTTCTTACTGCATGACCTTTGGCCTATTGCTTTTTATTTTCAAATAAGTTTTATTATAGACTGTTGGCAGTATAGCCAAGTGCAAATTAATATTAGTTGCTTCATCTGTAAAATAAGGGATGATAATTACCTCATAGATTGGTTGTACGTATTTATAATATAAAATTAATATACAGTGTCTGGCGTAAAGGAGATGTTCAGTAAATGACAGTTACTTTAATATATTAGCCAAAATAATGACAAATGCAAGGCTATTTTATGTGTATATTTTTCTCATGAAATGGTCATTCGTTAATCCTGAAGGTATCCAACATTTTTCATAGGCTGGATGCACCCCTCATTTCCTAGAATTGTGTGCAAGCCAGATATTTCTTACATTTTTCTTCCTAATCTGCTAGTTTCTAAATTTCCTTAAAACCATTTGAATGGTACCTATCGCTATGCAGGAGATTCTTTAATATTCCATAATTGCCACTTGAGTTCTAACTCCCTCAATAACAAGCAACAATATATTACTGATAGGCTCGTAAGGAGAAATCCATCAGCAACGTCTTGTTTTTTCTTTACCTCTAAGTATAATGGTATACCCATCTGTCCCCAGAAATATTTCACACATCATCTCCTTTTCTGTTACGTGAACTAAAGTTTATTCTGTCTAAAAAGATACATGAATTGCCCTAAAGTTTATAAAAGCATTGTCATTATAAATATTGCTCTTTTCCGATTATCTTAAAGTAAGAGAACACCAAAAGAAAAGCATTTAAACAGGAACGAAACCACAGTATTTTCACACCTGTTAAATAATCTAGCCCCTCCAGCAGTTTCTTTTCTCTGGAAAAATCTAAAGCAAAGTTTTCAAAGGCATCGTTAAAATTGATGTCTGGAATCAGAACTTGAGAAGATGCTGTTGCCATAGCGACCCTGGAAAAGAGAAAAGTACATCAATATACATCAAAATAGGTGTGCAACCCTTATCCAATGTTTGATTTCTGGTTGAACAAGAAGAAAATAAAGGACTAGTAGGGCTTGATTCATTAAGTGAAAAATATCGTATCTATGCTTTTCCAGTGGGAACCATTTACATTTTAATCATCAGGAACCAATTAAGGGTTATACCATATTTATTCACATATGTTCACCCCTCAAACACACTCCCCCATCCTGTCTTAATTTTGAGAAGTAAATACAGGATTTTTCCCCCTCTGCATCATTTTCCATCTGGCAGGCAGCATCAAAACTAGACCTCTGAAGGCTTGGTAAGAGCAGTTTGAGAGATTTTTTTTTTCCTCCCCCTCTATTTTTTTATTTTTTTATGCTAATCAACAAGCCAGCATGCTGGGGCTGAATTACAGCTTTCACTTAAATACTGTACATTATTTGATCTTTTATAACATCTATGTTTAATTTTATTATTATTTATTATTATTATATAATGCTATGCTAGCTTTAACTCCCCAGCTAGTTTGATGCATCTCAAGAGCAGGTATTTTGTACCTCTTATATCTTCCACAGTTTATAACAGAGTATTGGACACATAGCAAATAAATAATTGTTGAGCGAATAGTGGAATGACTAACAGCAACACAGCTTCTAACATTTATTGAGCATTTAGTAGGTAGAAGAGACCATGCATGTACTTTACATACATTGGTTAATTTACTTCTTACTATAATCCTGTGTAGTAAATGTTATTTCCATTTTGTACATGAAAAGGACATGTAGTTTAAGTAAGAAATGACACATAGAAAGGTTAAGTAACTTGCCCAAGGTCACACAACCAGGAAAAGTCAGGAAAAAAGAAATATAACTTAATCCATGTTCATCAGATTCTAAACTCTATACCCTGAACCAATTTAGACCGTTTTTTTTAAATTAAGGTAAATTTTTATGTGCTTCAGCAATTCTTAACCATGATTACACATCAGAATTATCTTGGGGGAGTTTTGACCAAAACATACATGTTGAGGCTCTGTGACAGACCTTCTGAATTGGAGCCAATGAAGATTCTTGAGCACGCAAATGACACAATGGAAAGAAACATGAACTTGGCAACAATACGCAGGTAGAATGAAGGGAAGAGGCACTGGATGTAAAAAGACCAGAGAGGAAACTTTTATGATGAATTAGTTGTAAGGGGTTGAGGAGTTAAACAAATATATATCCTCATGCATGTGTACCTTGCTATACTTCTGCCAACAATAGCTCTTGGTTGTTTGTGAAATAGATGTTTTAGGAATAAACTGCAGGCCAGCATAAACAAATGAAAGGCTAACCCAGTATAATCTTAAAGTCTCACTCTTTAGGCTATTCTTCCAGGATTTGATGAGTAAGAAGAAAACAACCTCTTTAGGGCAAGAGTTAAGGTAGAAAATTGGCTCATGAAATTTATTCCTGACCTCCCCAATCTTCTTTCTTCCATCCATCCATCCATCCATCCATCCATCCATCCATGCAATACTTACTGAGCACAACTAATGTTCCAGGCACTGTGTTAGGCACTGGAGATACACAGCTGTGGTCCTTGCCTTCACAAAGTTCATAGTTCATGGAGGAGAAAGACATTAAATAGGCAATAGAAGTGCTGCTACAAAGGGAGTGTAACATACACAAGATCCACCTGACAAGGACTTGGGCACTAAGGGAACTCTCCCCAGAGGAAGTTTATGGTAAGCAATGACCTACACGATGAGTAGGAGTTAGGTAAGCAAGACTACATGGATGTGTGTGTGTGTTCTCTCTTGCCCGAAGGCTGGAGAATTAGCAAAGTCACGCAGAGCCTTGTAGGTCATGTTACAAACTTTACACTTTACCCGGAGAGCAATGTGGGCCACTGAAGCCTTTTTAGGCAGAGTGATGCTCAAATGTATGTTTCAGGTAGAGTACTCTGGCTGCAGTAATGGACTGGAAGGGGTCAAAATTGGAGGCAGAGCAGATTTTAAGGTGATCAGAAAGGAAAGTAGTGACAAGAGTGTAGACAAATAAAACAGAAAATCAATTCATACAACATGAAAATAAGTAGCCAACAAATATATTTAAAAGCCCAACTACTTGAGGAATCAAATAAATGTAAGATAAAATGAGATAGCATTTAAGATTATAACTAATGACAATATAGGAGCTTTTTATGCCTATATTAGGTAATGCCTCCATATTTTACCAGGACTGAAATTGACAACAAATTTTGAAGATCAATTTAGCATTAAATACCCAAATAGTTTAAAATGCAAATATTCTCTGACACCAGTTTTACTTCATAAAGTTTTTACTAAGGAAATAATTGAGGTGTATGCAAAGATACAACTGTTTAAGGGCACGCAATACACTATATGTAACCTAATTGTCTAACCATGGGGACTGAACTAAGTAATGTGTTACACATCAAAAGATGAAATACTATGAGGTCACTGAAAATCAGGTTATATGATACTATCCAATGACAAGGGGACACCTGGCTGCCTCAGTTGAGCGTCTGACTTCGGCTCAGGTCACGATCTCACAGTTCGTGAGTTTGAGCCTGGCATCGGGCTTCACGCTGATGGTGCAGAGCCTGCTTGGGATTCTCTCTCTCCCTCTCTCTCTGCCCTTTCCCTCACTTGCATGCTCTCTCTCAAAATAAATGAATAAATAAATAAATAAGTAAATAAATCAATCCAATGACAGGGACAAGTTCATGATATATTGTTAAGTTTCAAATGTAGGGTATAATGAAGTATATACAACATGACCTTATGTTTGTGAAATACATATTAAAGATAAATATTGGGATACTATACTCCCAAATATTAACAGTGGCTGGAAGGGTGAGTAAAAATGGCATTGGGGTATATGTAAGTGTGTGTCTGTTTGTGTTTCTATGTTTAATACTTTAAGCAAAACAACGTTACCTGTCTCTCAAGGCTCTGACCTCCATTAAGGACAATATAATAAGTGTCATTTGTAAGGGAGAAGGAATACTCTCCCAGCTAAAATTTGACTTTAACTGAAATCTTGGTCCTTAATATATTACAATTATTATTGGTGAGGAAGAATTTCAGACCCTATGAGAAACCATCGATGAAGATATTTAGGCTGGGCAGATAATTCTCAAGAGAGAAGAGAATGGCCTAAAACAAGAATCATAAAGAACACTAGCATTAAAGGAATAGGTCAAAGGAGATCTGCTCACAAAGGCAAAAGAAACCACATAGGTAGGGAGGAAACCAGGAGTGTTTATGGAAGCTAAGGGCAGAGAAATTTAAGTAAAAATCGTCAGTAGGGACAAGTGCTACTGCGTGATTAAGTAAGATGAAACAGTATGGGAAGACAAAGGAATGTCTATTATATTTAGCAGCAAGGTATTCATTTGGTGACCTGGAAAAGAACACTTACAATAGTGTGGTAATGGCAGAAGATATTTCGGAGAATTGAAGGGTGAGCAAGGATGATTAAATACAGTGGTTTAAATTTATGTTCATCTCGGCTCTCATGAAATACCACTGAGATGACAGTCAAAGAATAAAATGTCATAAACCCACAAAAACAATAAGAATGGAAAAAGACATGCCAGCAAGTAAAAGACTGTCAACAAATGTTGGGAAGCTAGAAAGGGATGGGTGAGTGGTACCCAACAACAGACCAGAGAAAGCTGGGTCAGGAAGCCAACAACAGCAAGCTGATGTTGTGCCACAGACAGTTGGAAGTTTGTATGAAGAGCAGCTAGACCCTGGATCCACTGAATCAGAGACTACTCCTCCCTCATCCTGGCAGGAAATGTGAGGTTTACTTTCCGCTGTACTAAAAGCAGTCTTAAAACCCCTAGCAACCTTTCCCTGCTTGGCTCCTAGAATGGTAGCAGCCAGGCTTAGTTAGGCCCCTCCCTCATCTCCCACCAGAAGCAGGAGATTGGTGGATTACTTCCAGGGAAAACTGACCCACTGAAGACAAAACACCTACAGACCTAACACTTGGGTCCCCTCAGTCAAAATCTGGCATGCCACCTTATTATTCTAGAGTGAAATTCACCAAGCAACAGACTGTTCCCATCCCCTCGGATCTTCTAGTCATCTTCTAGTGCTTAAATTCAAACAGGAAGGCAAAAGATTATCAGACATTTAGGGAAAGTCAGAAAGTGAAACAAACTAATAGAGAAAAGGCACTTGGAGGACCCAAAACAATGCAGAATTTAGAAGAAGCTTTTTAAATGTTCACTCATATCTCCAGGAAGATAAACAAGAAACTTGCAACACAAAGCAAGGACAGAATGCAAAAAAAAAAAAAAAAAAAGAAAAGAAAAAAGAAAAGAAAGAAAAGAAAAGGAAACAAGATGAAGAAAGAGCACTTATAAATGAAAATAGGAAGGCTGAAATTAAAATTTTATTTTTTTTATGTTTATTTTTGGGAGAGAGAGAGACAGAGAGAGAGAGAGACAAAGCATGAGCAGGGGAAAGGCAGAGACAGAGACACAGAATCCAAACCAAGCTCCAGGCTCTGAGCTGTCTACACAGAGCCCAACGTGGGGCTCAAACAGCAACCTCAAGATCATGACCTGAGCCAAAGTCGGATGCTTAACCTACTGAGCCACCCAGGCACCCCTGAAATTAAAATTTTAACAGAAGAATTGGATGAAAAATTAAGGAAACATCTTAGATAATAGAACAAGAAGACAATGTTGTAAAAAATAGTAAAGAAAAGGGGCACCTGGGTGGCACAGTCGGTTAAGTGTCTGACTTTGGCTCAGGTCAAGGTCTCACAGTTTATGCACTCAAGCCCCACATCAGGCTCTGCGCTGATAGCTTGGAGCCCGGAGCCTGGAGCCTGCTTCAAATTCTGTGTCTCCCACTCTCTCTGCCCCTCCCCAACTTATGCATGTGTGCTCTCTCTCGCTCTCTCTCTCGCTCTCTCTCTCAAATAAATAAATTAACATTTTTTAAAAATAGAAAAGATTTTAAAACAGAAAATCTAGGGTGTCCAACACCTGACTAATTAGAGTCCCAGAAACAGAGAAGAGAGAAAATAAATGGGAGGAAATTATTAGTGAGTAATATAAGAAAATCTCCCAGAATGAAAAGTCACTAGTCTTCAGATTGGAAAGAGTACTTCATGTCCAACAAAAGTGATGGATAAAAGACCAACACCAAGGCATATCCTGGAGAAATTTCAGAAAAACTGGGTTAAAGATAAGACCTTAAAAGCTTCAGATTTTAAAATATAAATCATATTTAAAGGTCAGGAATCAAAATAGCAGTGAACTTCTCAACCCAACACTGGAAATTAGGATACAACAGAGCTATGGCTTCAAAATTATAAGGGAAACTTATTTCCAGCCTATAAAGTGTGATAATAAATTTTAAATATTTTTGAAACAAAAAGTTCTCAAAAATTTACATCCCATGTACTCTTTCTTAGAAAACTATGGGAAAAAAATTGTTCCAACAATATTAAGAGGGTAAAATGGTACATGAAGGGGAAATCCAGAAGAGCTTAATGGAATCCCTAGTTAAGAACACTGAGGGGTGCCTGTGTGGCTCTGCCGGTTAAGTGTCCAACTTTGGCTTAGGTCATGATCTCATGGTTCACTGGTTCAAGCCCCGTGTTGGGCTCTCTGCTGACAGCTCAGAGCCTACAGCCTGCTTTGGATTGTGTGTGTGCCTCTCTGTCTCTCTCTTTCTCTGTCTCTCTCTCTTGAAAATAAATGTTAAAAAAATTAAAAAAAAAAAAAAAAAAAGAACACAGGGAGTTCGGGAGACTAAGTTAGCTGGAGTTTAAAGGGCAGAGTACCAGAGAGGAAAATACTGCACAGAGAGAATTCTGGAGACCTTCTGAAGGTTCCCCTTTAAGTATTCAACAAAATACTAATTGACACATGCACATGAGGAAACTGCCCAAGGCCAAGGAAACAGCACCAAAAAAAAAAAAAAAAAAAAAAAAAGATGAAAGGGAACAATCCCTGGTGCTTACAACAGGCCAGGAATGGTGTCTGTTCCCAACAGCCAGGCTGGAAAATCTCATGATGCATGGTGCACTCGTCAGAGTACTCAGAAACATCTTGCCTCACTAGTGTGGAAAAATTCCCCTTAGACTAAACACTGCTCTGATTCCAATGAACAAATCTTAAAAGCAAGACCCAAGGGATCAAGATATTTTCAAGTGACTTAACTGTGTCCTAGAACAAAGCTTAAGAACATTTATAGAGGGGCGCCTGGGTGGCTCGGTCGGTAAAGCATCCGACTTTGGCTCAGGTCATGATCTCACAGTTCGTAGGTTTGAGCCCCGCATTGGGCTCTGTGCTGACATTTCAGAGCCTGGAGCCTCCTTTGGATTCTGTGTCTCCCTGTCTCTGCCCCTCCCCTGCTCACTCTCTGTCTCTGTCTCTCTCAAAAATAAATAAACATTAAAAGATTTTTAAAAATTAAAAAAGAATATTTATAGAAGTATAATATATGGCACCTAATAAAATTCATAATGTCTGACATCCAGTCAAAAATTATCAGATAGGAAAAGAAGGAAGAAAATACAACCCATAATGAGGAGACAAAGCAATCAATTGAAACTGACCTAGACCTGACACAGATGTTAGAACTAGATATTGTAACGGTTATGATAACTGTATTCCATGTTTTGTCCATGTTTTGATTTTAATGATTTTGATTTGGTGATTTTGAGTACAGCTGATACAAAACATTACATTAGTCTGAGGTATACAACATAGTGATTTGACAAGTCTATACGTTATGCTGTGCTCACCACAAGTGTCGCTACCATCTGTCACCATTCAACCCTATTACAATATCTTTGACTTATATGCCCTATACTGTGCCTTTTATTCTTATGAATCATTCATTCCATAACTGGAAGCCTGTATCTCCTATTTCCCCTCACTCATTTTGTCCATCTCCCACCCACTTTCCCTTGGCAACCATCAGTTTGTTCTCCATATTTATAGGTTTCATTCTGCTTTTTGTTTGTTTATTCATTTGTTTTGTTTTTTTAGATTCCATATATGAGTGAAATCACATGGTATTTGTCTTTCTCAGTCTGAATTATTTCACTTAGCATTAAACCCTCGAGGTCCATCCATGTTGTCACAAATGGCAAGATCTCATCCTTTCTATGGCTGTGTAATATTCTATCGTGTGTGTGTGTGTGTGTGTGTGTGTGTGTGTGTGTGTGTGTGTGTGTGTATACCACATCTTCATCCGTTCATCTATCAATGGACAGTCAGGTTGCTTCTATAGCTTGGCTATTGTAAATAATGCAATAAACATAGGGGTGCATATATCTTTTTGAATTAGTGTTGTTCCATATGTTCAAAAGCTAGAGGAAAGGCTGAATATGTTAAGTAGAGATATGGATGATAAACAAAGACCCAAACCGAACTTCTGCAGATGAAAACAATAATATCTGAGATGAAAAATACACTAGAGAGATAAATGGCAGATTAGGCATTACAGAAGAAAAGGTTAGTGAATTCTAAGACATATCATTAGAAATAAATGAAATACACAGAGAAAAAAAATGGCTAAAATATGAACAACACATCAGTGAGCTGATAACTACTTCAAGCAGCCTAATATACATGTAATTGGAATCTGCATAAGAGAAGAAGGCAACATAAAAAAATACTTGAAGAAATGATGGCTGAAAAATTTCCAGATTTGTAGAACTCAATTGTTAATGTCTAAATTTGAAGAAAATAGCAATATAACGATGCTATTCAGAAATGTAAAGGTAATGCCAACAGAAATACCTAATGGAAGGGTGCCTAGGTGGCTCAGTTGGTTAAGCATCTGACTCTTGATTTTGGCTCACGTCATGATCTCATCATTCATGAGATCGAGCCCCACATCGAGCTCTGACCTAGCAGCACCAAGGCTGCTTGGGATTCTCTTTCTCCCTCACTCTCTGCTCCTCCCCTGCTTGCTCTCTCTCTCTTTCTCTCAAAATAAATAAACTTTAAAAAAAAAGAAATACCTAATAGAGTTGAAATTGCTTGCCTTTGTTGGAGAAGTGTAGACTTCCTGGGTTTTAATCCTGCCTCTATCCCTTAATAGCTGGGTGATTTTAGGCAAGTCACATAACCTCTCTGAGCCTCATTCTCTCACTCCTAAAATGTGTATAATAATAGTGTTTATCTCATGAGGTTTTTATAAGGATTAGATGAGTTAATACTTATAAGGCCTTAGAATAATGCCCAACACAAAGTAAATGTTAAATATTGTTATTATTGGAGAGCAGAAATTGGGAGTGAGGAGAAGATTGTTATTTTTTTGCAATATGAATGTTAATAATATTTGACTTTTTAACTATGTGCAAGTATTACTTGAATATAAATAACTTTTAAATGTTTAAGAAGAGGGATGCCTGGATGGCTCAGTTGGTTAAGCGTCCAACTTTGGCTCAGGTCATGATCTCGCGGCTCATGGGTTTGAGCCCTGCGTTGGGCTCTGTGCTGACAGATCGGAGCCTGGAGTCTGCTTCGGATTCTGTGTCTCCCTGTCTATCTTCCCCTTCCCTGATCACACTCTCTCTCTCTCCTAAAAATAAATAAACATTAAAAAGTAAATAAGTACATAAATAAATGTTTAAGAAGCATAAATCAGAGGTGAGGAAATGGAAAGACCTTCAAGAATTTTTCCATAAAGGGGGCACCTGGGTGGCTCAGTCGGTTGAGTGTCCAACCTTGGCTCAGGTCATGATCTCACAGTTTGTGAGTTTGAGCCCCACATCAGGCTCATTGATATCAATGCAGAGCCCACTTCATATCCTCTGTCCTTCCCTCTCTCTGCCCCTCCCTGTCTTGTGTACCTGATGTCTCTCTCCCTCCCTCTCTCTCTCTCTCTCTCTCTCTCTCTCTCTCTCTCTGTCTCTCTCTCTCTCTCCCGCTTTCTCTCAAAAATAAACATTAAAAAAGGAGTTTGCCATGAGGGAAAGAGAGAGATATGGCAACGGCTAGAGTAGGTAGGAGGTAGAGGAATGTTTTAGATAGGAGAGACATGAATGGATTTTTAAAAGTCCATGTGAAGTCAACTAGAGAAAGGTAGAAATTGAAACTATGGTAAAAAGGAAGCATGTGGCACAAAGCACATGTCTTCTATTATAATCAAAAGGGAGGGGGAACTCATGGATGTGGATGTAGATATGCCCCCCAGCTTGGCTTGAGAAGCTGAGGAATTTGTCATTTCTTACCTACCGCTCTCTCTATAAAAATAGGATGTAAAGTCATCTGCTGAGCATGAGCAGGAAGGTGGCAGGGTCGGAACTTTGAGTTGAACACAGAAAATTTGAAATGGCCATTATGGAGACAAAGCAGAAAGAAAGCTGACCAAAGCAACACAGAAGGATTTCAGGTCAGTACCGAGGGCCCAGGGGAGATTAGAAGCCATAAATTTGCGATGCAGCAGTACCAACCTCTTTGATTATTGAGTTTTCTCCCCCAGGGTTCTGCAACTCAAACATAGGCATGGAAAAGGTGAGAAGAGCTGGGCTGCTTCATGGTTGGGGGTCTTACCAGGTTGGTGGGATAAAAAGACAGTGGGGCAAGGGAACTGGGTACACAGAAAAGAGAGTAAATAGCTGAAATGAGAAATCATATACCCTAAATAGGCCAAAGAAAGAAGTGAAGACAATAGGTAGCTGGTAGATAGGAGTCAGGCCTTAGAGGTCCCAATGAAGTTGAAGAATGGATGTACTGGAAGAAAAACAAACAACCGTAAGTACAGAGGTTATAGTTAGAAGGTGGGATCTTTTAGTTTATTCTGAGTGATGGTGAGGTTCAGCATGTGAGCCATGGAAGTAGGTGGATGAAGGGGAGCAGAGGTGAGGGTCACTGGAGGATGGGATGGCAAGGAGCCAGGAGATTAGATGGCTAGAGTATTAGATGTGGTCAGCTGCCAATGTCAGCTGGCATTAGATGTGGATGCCGCCAATGGCACCCAGAACAATGGCAGAAGCAACAGAAAGGAATACTGTGAACCCAGAGCCAAAGTCTCCAGTAAATGAGAGAGAGAGATAGGAGGAAGTCAGATTTGCCTAATGAGCCCCTGCAGCCCCTCGAAGCCTTGGTGATTGTACTGAGCAATGTTTCACTTTCATCTTCAGATTCTTTGCAAATGGTGTATAGATGGCCTGCTAAGTATTCATGAGTTTTCTGAAATTGTATGCAAGATTCTGTGTGTATATATCTACTATGCATTTTTTTCCTCAGGTAGAGGGCTCATGACATTCATCACTCTGTCGAAGGAGCCATTGATTAAAATAAAAGCCTAAGAATTACTGCTCTAAAGGATCTGTGTGATGGATAACTAAATGAAAGCAATGAGAATCGCACAAAGATTTAGGAAGAGCACACACCTATCTCTGTGGCCAAATATTTCTCTGGCCCTACGCTAACATCAACATAGAAAGCTCTAGCACGGAGTGGGCCACGAAGAGCTAGGGCACAGCTAGGGGCCATGACTGGCTGGACACTAGAGGAACAGATGAGCTACACAGAGAAAAGGGTGCCAGAAATCCACAGGGCAATGAACCACTGAGGCTTCGTACCTATCTGGTGGTGGCTGCTACATACATACATGCCTGAACGGAATTAAGGGACTTCAAGCTGCCCCCTGTTCATAAGAGCAGGCGCATAAAAAGAGACGGAACTCACCTCTCAGCGATATTTTTTGCAGACTGAAGAAACCGTGCCTGGTCATTTTCTTTCAGGATATGTTCAGCTTGGTTGATGAGGACTGTTGACCGTTCAAGACACTGGCGGCAATTAGCAACCTGCTGTGCCAACTTTCTCAGCTTCATTACCTTCAAGGAATGAGCCAAAGAAAAATGAGATTAAATATCCAGGGCTTAATTAAAAACTATAAAACAACATGAAGGAGATTTGCTGCAGTGATTCTAAAAATAAGGCCTATTGATGTCCCAAGGTCCCCATACTTACCACTCACCTCCTCACCCTACCCTCTACATCTGTCTTGCCAGCCCCTCCTCCCACCTCCAGCCCACTTACCCACATTGCATATACACCCAGTCATATACTGTAGATCATTGGCCTCCTCCTTTTTATTGGTAACATTAATTTTTCTGATTATAAAAGCAATGCATAGAATATCACCATAGAATATTTTGAAAATAATAAAAGTATAAAAAGAAACCCCAGCACCCAGAGATCACCACTGTTTACATTTTATTGTCAATAGCTTTTCACATACAAGTTTAATAAAAAGTAACTCTTTGTTCTTTATGAGTAGCTACATTTCTGTGTATATATTTATCTATGTATCTGTATGCATACCTGTGTGTTCACAGGCCTGGGGTCACAGAAATTTCAACTCCTGTGTTAGCTGGACCCAACCATCCAGCATGGCACAAAGTATTGATTATCACTCCAGACTCTCATAACTCCTCACATTGTATACACAACATGAACTTATTATAATCACTACACTGACCGGCAGACCAATAAGCCTAAAACCATAGAGACGCACGGAGGCTCACACCTGACCTTGACTGTGCTTCTTCAATTCCCAAGCTAAAAACCTGAACGTCTTCTCTTTCCCCTTCATCTTTGTAGCTAATCAGTTAATGATTCTCATCATTTCCTTTCTAGTAGTGCCTGTTATGTTCTTCCTTTCCATTTGTGCTGGTGCTTCCCTGGTTTAGGTCTTCATCAACTCATACCAAAAACCATTCCATGGGGTGCCTGGGTGGCTCAGTTGGTTAAGCATCTGACTGCAGCTCAGGTCATGATCTCACAGTCTATGAGTTCAAGCCCCATGTCAGGCTCTGCACTGACAGCTCAGAGCCAGGAGCCTGCTTCGGATTCTGTGTCTCCCTCTCTCTCTGCCCCTCCCCCACTCACACTCTGTCTCAAAAACAAATAAACATTAAGAAGTTAAAAAAGAAACACTCCATAAGCCTCTTAACTTGCTTCTCTTACTTCAGTATCATCCTGTTCTGATCTATCCTGCATACCTCTGCCATATTGATCAGTCTTCTCCCTTCCTAAGAAACTAAAATGGTTTCCCAATGCCTTTTAGATTAAGCCCAAAGTCCTTAATATTAGCATACCTGGTCCTTCCATAATTCTGACCCTCATTTCCACCATTACTTTTTTTCTTTTTTCTTTTCAGGTTGACTTATAACACATTCAGTAAAGCACCCACCTCTGAAGTGTAAAACTCAATGATTTTTTTTTTGTATATACAAACACCCATGTAACCACCAACCTGGCCAAGATATAGAACATTTCCAACACCCCAGAACTGCCATCATTTTTACTGGATTCATCGCACAAGGTCAAACATTGCTTCTTCTTTGCCTCCCTCCCTACCACCTCCTTTCTTCTTATTTTCACGATCCATGTTCACCCTGGAATCATCAGGAGGAAACTCTGACATTTGTAAAGTCAACTCTGCCTTGGTCTCACTGAAGCGGCTGTGAATTACCTTGGTCTCTTTGATTTTGACAGCAATCATTTGCTTCCTCTGCTGGATGATCTCTACCAACTCGTCACATTCTTCCATAAGTTTTGCCTCATGCATAGCAGTATTCACCTGCCAAGAAAGTCCAGAATATTACACAGTGATTGCTGCCTTTGTCCCCTGCTGCCTCTCAAAGGTTCGGATTGACAGCTAAGCATGCACAACTTCTTCCATACCTCCCTCATAAGATCCACTCCTAGAAGAAGGGTAGAGATGATGATATTAATGATGCAAGGGCATTGAAGCACCACAGATAGGAAACTCTCCGGCCTCTGGTAGATCATGATGGTTAATGGAAGGCTGGGCAGAAGGACAGATGAGATGGGGGCATGTTATTCCCACTGTGCAACTCCCTTTACCCCAGCACCCTGTTCTCCTGCTGTTCTTTTGAAAAGACGGTAAGGAGATTTAAGTATGTTAGGAAAAGAGGATCCCTCTCCACAGGCACAGTAATATTGAGATAACATCGCCAACAATTGATTTCTACCATCCTAAAACAATGGTTTCGATTTTCCTTGTTCCCTTCTAATTCTAAAATGTATGAACGAGGGATGCCTGGGTGGCTCAGTCGGTTAAGTGTTCAGCTTTGGTTCAGGTCACGATCTCACGGTTCGTGGGTTCGAGCCCTGCATCAAGCTCTATGCTGACAACTCAGAGCCAGGAGCATGCTTCAGGTTCTGTGTCTCCCTCTCTCTCTGCCCCTCCTCTGCTCTTGCTCTGTCTCTCCTTCAAAAATAAATAAACATTAAAAAGAAAAAAATTTAAAACATATGAACGTGCAGCTATAACTTCACATTAGAGAAATGCATGTGTAGCTATATTTTCACATTTTTGCCATCATGCGTTAGTAGATACCTCTCACCTTAGGCTGTCCAGTATCTGAATACCTCTTCTATTTTGGAATACTGGCTACATCAAAATATCTCCACTGCAAAGTCAGAGTGGGGTTGTAAAAAAGAAAAGCCACCGTTTTTCATTGTCTTTCTGTATCCTGATTTCTCCTTTCTCCCATCTCTACTACTATTGACATTAGATGATAGGAAGTGCCCAGCAGGACTGAACTGAGAGTGGGCATCTCTGGGTTGCCCAAGTGGAAAAGCAAAGGAAGGGGAACTGACTTATGTCATTTAAGCACTTAATGTTCCAATGCTTTATAGATGCATTATTTCGTGTAATTATCATAAGCACTTTATAATATAGGAGCCACCTTTATTCCCATTCCACAGATGGAGAAACTGAAGCTTGGACAACGTGAGTAACTTGCTAGTCATTGGTAACACCAGAATTCAGACTGAGTTCTGTCAAGTGAAACCCCTGGCCTGGCTGGGTGGGTGGACGAGGCTCAGTTCCATGTGAGCAGCACACAGAGCAGTCACACAGGGAAACACAATCATTCCAAGAGTCTACTCAAGGATCCTTTACCTACTCCAAACCTGGCAAAATGCCTGTCACTGGACCCTGCTGCCTCCTCTCTTGCCCTCGAAGGTCCCCGCTGGCCAATTTTTGGTTGCTTATTTAACTGAAATAAAATACGCTGGTGGTATTTCAACCTTATTTCAGTTTATTTCCACTTTCCAGAGGGAATGCCATAATGAGAGCTTCCATGTATTGGGAATAAACAGTCCCACTCCGGCCAATGTAATTTTTTTTTCTCAGACTCCTCACCCCTTCCCTAAATTGGATCTACATTTCCAAGGCAGATATGTCACCCTTGCAAGAAACTCCCACTCATGTGAGAACAGGAGATTCATCTAGTGCGCCCTGGATCCGTGCTTAGAGTATCTGTCAACTTTAGTTCCCATTTATAATTTCCTTTTGAACCTGCTGATGATGTAGGACACAATGGTGTAGTGCCTTGTTTCTTTATAATTTAGCCCTTGGGCCAACATAACACTCAATATATGCTAGGCACTACCTCAATCAGTTTACATACACTTGCTCTCTCAATCATCAAAACAATCCTCTGAGGCAGGTACCAGCAGCCACATTTCATAGATGGGAAAACTGAGAACAGAGATACTCAGTGACTCACTCCAGGCCACACACCTAGTAAGTGGTGGAGATGGGATTTGGACCCAGGCAGTCTGACACTATAGTCCATACCTTTCAAACCATCACACTAGACTGCCTCCCCAGGCTAATGTAACAAAATTCCTGTCCAGTTTCTGACAACCATCACCTCTTTTGCTCCATCCATCTTTAAAAAAAATATTTTAAAGTTTATTTGTTTTTGAGAGACAGAGAGAGACAGAGAGACAGAGAGAGAGAGAGAGAGCAGGGGAAGGGCAGAGAGAGAGGGAGACACAGAATCTGAAGCAGGCTCCCGGCTCTGAGCTGTCCACACAGAGCCTGATGAGGGGCTCGAACCCACAAGCTACGAGATCATGACCTGTGCTAAAGTCGGACGCTTAACCAACTGAGCCACGCAGGTGCCCCCATCTTTATTCTGTTATCCCATTCTCTTTAGTCACTCCAGGTCACTTGTTGTTCCCCTGGGGTGCCACACACCCTGTGCCTTTCCTTGAGACTTCATTCACTTGGAAATTCATTTCCCTATTAGTTTATTGAACAAACATCCACCGATATTTCCAGGCCTTGCTCCAAAATCATCACTTCTGTAACTTTTTCTCATCTGCTTGGACCAAATGCATCCCCTATTTATGCTATCATAGCACTGTATATATAATTCAATTATACCATTTACTACCTTATACTGTAGGAATTTGTTAGTCTGTCGTCCCCACTCAAACATAAGTTCTGGAGGCCAGGGATAGTGTCTTATTTGACTGCATCTCTAACATAGTGACAGCATACAGTAGATGTCCAGTAAATATTTGTTGTATTGAATCAAATGGGGGTAGGGAGTAGCTCACTGCTTGCTAGACATGTCTACTTGGTTACTTAAGTTACCTTAAATTCAGTATGTCTAAAAACAAACTCATCATCTTCCCTCTACATCTGGCTTCCACCTCTGATTTATTTTTTTCTTTCTTTCTTTCTTTCTTTCTTTCTTTCTTTCTTTCTTTCTTTCTCTTTCTTTTTCTTTCTTTCATTTTTGCTAATGCTATTATCATTACTGGAGTTACTCAGGTTGGCTTACTTCTGACTTCTACTTCTCTCTCAGCCCCCACATAAATTCACAACAGTACCAAAGTCCTACTCTTTCTTTTCTTTTCAAACTCACTGAATTTATTCTGGCAATACAATGAGGCTCTGAGCCAAGGAATCAATAAGCTGAAGCCCTTATCACCCTTTTGGACTGTTACTGTAAAAGCTTTATTAATTCATTCCCCACCTTCAGGATCTTTCCTTTGCCACCCACCCTCATAACCCATCCTATACATACCCTGAAATCAGGAAAAATCATCACCATCTTCATCATCAAACATGTATGAAGCATCTTTTGTGTGTAATACATTACATTCAGGCCCTGCGTTCAATAAACTTGTAATATTTAATGTTGTTGTTTTTTTTTCTGAGAGAGAGAGTGCAAGTGGGGAAGGGGCAGAGAGAGAGGGAGACAGAGGATATGAAGCGGGCTGTGCACTGACAGGGTGACAGCAGCAAGCCTGATGCAGGGCTTGAACTCACAAACTGTGAGATTAAGGCCATGAGCTGAAATTGGACATTCAACTGATTGAGCCACCCAGGTGGCCCAATAAATTTGCAATCTGAACAGGGAAAAGCCGCATGCATATAAAACAAACAAGTCAAGGTAGCGTACCAATGAGTGATGTAGAATATAATCTACAGAAATTGAAGGGAGAGATTGCTCTCAGGGGGGAAGTGTAGAAAAGATGCCTGAATGCAGTGGGACTTGAGACTTAAAGATGGATAGGACTTAGATTTTAAAGGTAAAAAGGAGAGAAATCTTGAGCCAAGATAACAAAATTGAACCTTATTCATTAGACAACATGGTATCTTTGAAAAATATTTTTTGGGGGAGGAGGGTAGGATGGTGAGAGAATGACTTTTTAAAATACGTATATTTTGGGGGGAGTGCCTGGGTGGCTCAGTGGGTTAAGTGTCTGACACTTGATTTCAGCTCAGGTCATGATCTCCTGGTTCATGGGATTGAGCCCTGCATCAGGCACTGTGTTGACAGTGCAGAGCCTGCTTGGGATTCTCTCTCCCTCTCTCTTTGCCCCTCTCCCACATGCATGTACACAAACTCTCTCCCTCTCTCCCTCTCAAAATAAACTTAAAAAAATAAAAATAAAAAAATACACATTTTTAAATTGAAGTATAGTGGGCACACAATGTTACATTAGTTTCAGGTGTACAACACAGTGATGCAACAACTCTATATGTCATGCTGTGCTCACCATAAGTGTTGCTACTGTCCATCACCATTCAACACTATTACGATATCATTGACTATATTCCCTATGCTGTACCTTTCATCCTCTGTGACTTATCCATTCCATAACTGGAAGCCTGTACCCCCCCGGCACTCCCTTTCACCCATTTTGTCTATACCCCCCATCCCCTCCTCTGGCAACCATCAAGTTAACTTTTTCTTAAAAAAGATGACCTGGGATTGATTTGATTGGGGGTAATGGTAAGCTGGGGAAGCAATTTAGGAAATGATTTTGATGTGAACAGGGTCTAGCCAAAGAGGGTAACAGGAATCAAAAGGAAAGGTCAAATATGAGAAGCACTCCCTCGCTTGCAAAACTTCAATTAGACAGCAAGTTCCTTGAGGAAAGTTTTTATGTCACTTTGTTTCTCCTGCTGTAACAGGCACAATGCCTTACACACAACATTTACTGATTGACTTAGTAAATGAAAAATCAGAATAAGAATGACAAACATTAGAAAATGTACTATGGTAAACACATTTTGTACAGAAAATGTAGATTGAAGTGAGGGAGCTAGGGTGCGGTTTGGACAGTTGCAGTGGGCAAAATAAAACAGCCAGGCACAGGTAGCAGAAATTTGGCTGAAGAGGCAAAATCCCAAATGAAAGGTAAAGCAGTGATATTAAAATTTTTCCATGTCAAGAAGCAGCCCAAAAGAGTAGTTTCCTTGAATGTTTTCCGAACAGGAAATACTCCAGGGTAAAACTGTCTTCATGATGTGAATAAAACATCTCAAATTGCTTGGAAGGTACTTGAAAGCCCTGGTATTTTCCCTGTCTGCAGTTTTCCTTGAAAATGCACTGACATATTTCACTTGTTTATTAACCCTTAGTTGAAAACAACCAGGCTTATCTTAATAAGCACTTTTGGTTGGTTGGTGGACAGGCAGGTTGGTCTGCTGGTGGGAGATTCCACATCTTTATTTGGCCTTTGCTCTTTGGTTTGGGTTAGTGGGTTTGACAGGCTTTTCATCTGTGGAAAAATCTATCCTCCCTGAAAACACCATTAGAGTAATCTTGGTAACCTGCTTGTATAAATCTCTCCACCCCCCAAAAAGGGCAATTTTTGCGGGGACATGGAGGAATTTTTGATGTTTAAGACTGACTCTCAGCAGGAGTCTTCTAAGGCCCAAGCCCTAGGGAACACAGGCCTCCCTATTAGGTCACCAGGTCCGCTTCCTGCTCTGTGCTCTTTTCTTTCTTCCAAAAGGCAGCAAGAATTTGACTTGCACGTTTTTATCCAACTGCCCATCTACTGTTTCCCAAAGTTCCTTCCTACTTCCCAGCCAACAGATTAAACCCACAGTCAGACCTAGTCTTCCCTAATCCCCACCCTTCCCTGACACAAACACACACATCCCATTAGAAGGACTCTAATGCTGGTCACTACAAGGAAATAAGTATATGGGAGTTCACAAAAGCCACACGTTGCAAAGGCTTAAAAGAGGGCACAAAAAGTTATTTTGGCAATTGTTTCTATTCTGTATTGAAATGTAAATGGACTAAACCTTTTTACCCTGAGCTTCTTTCAGCGAGCTTATTTGATAGTTTTCTTGGGCCAACTCCCACACGCTTGTTCTATAGGTCTTTTATTCTTGGGTTCAAAGTGCATCAGCCTTCCCTCCACCCATCCCCATGAGAAACTTCCTCACTCACACACTCTCCTCAGCTCAGTCACATCCATCAGTCATGCGGACGACTGCACAAGAGTTCAGAAGGAGCTGGGATTTCCTGTTCAGGTGGAACAGCATGTATGAAGTAGTGGATGAGCCCTATACCCAGACTCAGGTGAAATTCATTTATGTGGTAATAGCACACCAGGTTGGCATCTTCATCTCAGGGTCCTCCACTCTACAGTCAATGCCATCCTAGTTCATTCCCTGAAATCTTCTGCCCAAATAGATCTCCCCACAAGAAGATTTTGAAATGCCAGCAATAAGATCGTTGGGGGAAGTTTTTATCAGCAAACATTTATTGAGGGCCCACACTGTGTACAAGGCACTATGTGGGTTCCCGTGTGGGACAGAATGATGCAAAAGACTTCAGCTTCTGCCTTCAAGGTACTTACAGTCTAGTGGAGAAGATGAGTGCGAATCAAACTAATTACAATTCAAGGAAGAGCAGAACAAGCAATATAGCAGAATACAAACAAAGCTCTTCAAGGGCACAGAAAAGAGAAAACAAAGTTTGCCTATGGCAAAGGACAATCAGGGGATTAGAGGTTTCATGTAGCTGAGCTGGTCCTGAAGGATGAGCAAGACTTGGACGCACAGAAATGAGGTTTAAAGAGAGAATTCTAGGCCAAGAGAAGGATATGAATAGCATGAACAAAAGCATAGGCGGGAACGTAGAGGATGTTTGGATAAAGCAGATCATCCTGACAGGTGCAAGGGAGGGAAATAAGGCTAGAAACGGAGGTTGCAGATATATTATGGAGAGCTGCGCTGTCATTCTGAGCCTTCAGGTGTACCTGGATAAAATTTCAGGATCTTAAGACTGTAGCAACATCTTAACCATCGTTAGCTAACACACTAATTGAGAACAAGGTGGAGAGGAAAGGCAGGCACAGTACTCAAGGAAGTGGGAAGGCACAGCAAATTTCTCACTCCCCATTATCGCCCAGGGCAGGTCAGGTGACCACCAACCCCACCTTCTCAGACTCCACAACATCAGAGAAAAGTGGCTGAGGTGGGCTGCCTTCAGTCTGCAAAGTCACGTTCTGTGCAAAGGAAATGAGAAGGAAGAGTGAGAGGTACATTGGCCGTCTAATGGATTATCAAGGAGTTGTTATGAACAGCTTTGTCACCTTACTGTGCTGCAAAGAATTCATTACTCTCTTAAAATGATGCATTCAAGAAAATGCAATGTTCTCTGTTTCTAGGAGTTCAGGTTTATTAGATTCCCTGATTATAGTTAACAAGACTGTATTGCATGCTTGAAAACTGCTAAGAGAATAGATCCTTAATGCTCTCACCACACAGACTAAAAGACAACTGTGAGAGGTGGTGAATGTGTTAACTAACTTTATTGTGGTAATCATTTTGTAATCTACATGTATATCAAATCATCACATCATACACCTTAAATTTTCGCAATATTATATGTCAATTACATCTCAATAAACATGGGAAAAAATAAGAGGCCACAATGTTTATGAAGCAGATATGGCACCTACGATGGCAGCATCTAAGCTAAGGTGCCTTTTAAAATTGATTTATTTACTTTTGAGAGAGACAGAGACAGCATAAGTGGGAATGGGGCAGAGAGAGAGGGAGAGAGGGAGAGAGAGAGAGAGAGAGAGAGAGAGAGAGAGAGAGAGAATCCCAAGCAGGCTCCACACTGCCAGCTCAGAGTCAGACATAGGGCTTTAACTCATGAAACTGAGATCATGACCTGCACCAAAACCAAGAGTTGGACGCTTAACAGACTGAGCTACCCAGGCACCCTAAGCTATTAATCCAGATCACACTAGGTCAATATCACACACACTCACACACGCGCATGCACACACACACACACACACACACACACACACACACAACCACCACCACCACCACCCCAGAGCCCTTGTATCAGGAAGGTTCAAAAGTATAAAAGGAAAAAGAAGACAAGACCATCTTTTCTTGTTTTCTAAAGCAAAACAACACAGTATTTCAAAGATGGTCCTGACAGCTTTACATAAAAATAGGTAAATGAAATAGGTCTGTTTTTCAAATGGATTTTATCTGTTTCTTTAGGTTTGGGGGGAGGGTGATCACTTAAAGTTCTGGTGGATATGCAAAATTATTAATAGGATTTTTAGGCCCCCTTGCTGGAGTAGCTACAGCTTAGGAGGAAAAAAAATTACTGAGGCAGAGTTAAGCAAACTTCTGCCTCAGTGCCCAAGTTAATTTTTTTGGCAGAGGAGTGGGTGAGGGGTTTATAGCGGTAAAGGTGGGTGGGGGGTGGGACTATTGAAGTTAGAAACGGAGTGTACATTGTGGGGAGGTGGCAGCCAGGCCATTTCCAGAAGTGTAAGAGTCCTAATATGTTGCACTCAGGGATCCATGCTGTGGGAGGCCTCTTGACAGACAGACAGTGACTGGCAGACACATTTCCTGCAATGCAACAAGCACTTTTCAAATTGTTTCATATATTTTAACTCATTTATGTATCCTATTAACCCTCTGAAGTTGGCATTATTATCATTGCCATTCTACAGAAGAAAGTGCGAGATGTAGAGGTTATGTGACTTGCCCAAGATCATATAACTAGCACATGGCAGAGCCAGGATTTACACCCAGGCAGTCTGGCTCTTGTCCACGATCTAACCATTGTGTGTGTGTGTGTGTGTGTGTGTGTGTCCATATGTATATGAGAGAGAGAGAGAGAGAGAGAGAGAGAGAGGCAGAGACAGAGAGACTATGCTCACATAGTTCTTTTCATCTCAGAATTGGCTCCCAAGATAATCGCATTCCTTAGACGTAAGCATTGTAAATATTTTGTAGAATTACTTCCTGACTTTTGAAAAAATATATAGGATAAAAATGTATACAATGAAACATTTAGAAAATATGCATCATGCACACACATACATATGGACACACACGCACAAATTCCGTGTTTATTTTACTCTGAGTGTAACTAACAACAATACTAGCAACAGAAGGAGTTCGTTCCATATACATGACATAGGAAGGACCCTGTGCCATGTGGCAATTCTGTGTTAGTTTTAAAGGCCTTTCTCCTCAGGTATCAGACCTCCAAGCCTTTGTAGCATTAAGATTAGTTACTTTCTGCAGCACCTGGGTGGCTCAGTCGGTTAAGCATCTGACTTCAGCTCAGGTCATGATCTCACGGTTCTTGAGTTAGAGCGCCACGTCAGGCTCTGTGCTGACAGCTTGGAACCTGGAGACTGCTTCAGATTCTGTTTCTCTCTCTCTCTCTCTCACTCACTCTCACTCTCTCTTGCTCTCTCTTGCTCTGCCTCTACCCCACTCACACACACTCTCTCTCTATCAAAAATAAATATTAAAATAACTTCTAAGATTAGTTACTTTCAAACCCATATTCTCTTTCCACACAAGGGAACTGTTTAGAACATGCAAGGAAACAAGTGAGAGAGGAATAATCTAGGCTTGTAGCTGGTATGCTACTTGTACAGCTAGAAGCTAGAAGTCCTCTATGAAATAAGGTAGAAACCTCCTTTTTATCTCTTCAGAACCACAGAATTGTTAGATATGGAAAAGACTGAAGAAATCATAGGTTCCTAGCCCCTCACTCTACATATAGAAATTTGAGTCCTAGAAAGAAGGGCTTACCTAATATCATTCTACCGATCAATGACAGAGCAAGGCTGAAGCCATATCTTTCATGTTCTTTTCACTCTGTGAAGCACAGCACTTGCTTCTAAACTACTCTGAAGACCTAAAACTCTAGATTCCACCATAGAAATATGAACATTTATGTCTACAGAAAAAAGTACATGAAAGTTCATTAACACCTTATTTTATTATTATTTGTTTTTAGTTTTTAAGTAAGCTTCACACCCAGCATGGAACCCAGTGCGGGCTTGAACTCACGACCCTGAGATCAAGACCTGGGCTGAGATAGAGTCAGATGCTTAACCAAATGAGCCACCCAGGTATCCCAATAACACCTTTATAAGTATGAGCCAAAAACTGGAAAAAGCTGAAATGCTCTTCAGTGGGAGCATGTATAAACAAATTGTAGAACACTGGCAATAAAAAAAAATTGAAAAACTATTGATACACACAACAACTTGAATGGATCTCAGGGGCATTTTGATTAGGGACATAAGCGGATCATAGTATGTTATACACTTCATGTTTCCATGTACATAACATTCCAGAAATTATAGTGAAGAAGAACAGATCAGGGGTTTCCACGGGGGCAAATGTGACTATAAAAAGGTAGCACAATTAGTTTCTTGGGGGTGATGAAACTGTTGGTCTAAGTATGATGGTGATTACACAAATCTATACATGTGATAAAGTTCACAGCATTATGAGCCCTCCCCTGCCGCCACAAGGTTGAGGGCATGTAAACCCAGGTGAAATTTGAATGAGGTCTGTAGTTTGCTTGGTAGAATATTACACCAGTGATCCTTTCCTGGTTATGGTAGTTATGCGATTATGTAAATGTTAACAATGGGAAAGAGTAGGTGAATCCTTTGTGGGAACTCTCCATATTATTTTAGCAACTTCTATGTGAAGTTAAAACTTATTTCAAAATTTAAAATAAAAGAAAGAAAGAAAACTCTAGAAGTCCCATAATGTTTTAGACAGATCTGATGAACCAACATTTATATGGTTTTCTGAAGTTATAACTATGTTTTAAGCAGGCCTGATGAACCAACATCTATGTATTTTTCGGAGTTATAACTAATATGTATCCAGATGCTCAAGTGGCATCTCATTTCACACCCCACTCTATACCCTAGTCTACTTTTTCCAATTTTATTAATAAATAATTGACATACATCACTGTAGAAGTTTAAGGCATACCAGCACGATGTTTTGATTTACATATATTGTAAAATATATGTAATTATCCCAATAGGTTCAGCTAACATCCATGTTTTCATTTAGATAGAATAACAAGAAAAGGAAAAAAATTGTCTTCTTGTAATGAAAACTCATAGGATTTACTCTCTTTACTTTCCTATACATCATACAGCAGTGTTAGCTCTAGTCATCATGTTGTACATCACATTCTTAGTACTTATTTATAACTGGAAGCGTGTACATTTTGACCACCTTCCTCCAATTTCCACTGCCCTCACCCCCTGTCTCTGGTAACCACAATTCTGATCTCTTTTTCTGTAAGTTTGGGGTTTTATTTTAAGTTTATTTATTTTTAGAGAGAAAGAAAACACTAATGGGGGAGGGGCTAAGGGAGAGGGAGAGAATCCCAAGCAGTCTCCAAACTGTCAGCACAGAGCCCAACACAGGGCTCGAACCCACAAACCGTGAGATCATGACCTGAGCTGAAGTAGGAGGCTTAATTGACTGAGCCACCCAGATGCTCCATTTTGGGTTTTTTTTTAGATTCCATTTGTGAGATTATATAGTGTTTGTTTTTCTCTGACTTATTTCACTAGCATAATGCCTTCAAGGTCCATCTGTGTTGTCACAAATGGCAGGATTTCCTTGGTTTTTATGGCTGAATAATATTCTATTGTATTATATACCACAACTTCTTTATCCATTCATACATTGATGGGCACTTAGGTTGTTTCCATGTCTTGGCTATTGGAAATAATGCTGCTATGAACATAGGGGTGCAGATTATCTTTTTGAGTTAGGGTTTTCATTCCCCTATTTCCCGAATACATCTGGATCATATGGTAGTTCTACTTTTAATTTTTTGAGGATCCTCCATACTGTTTTGCATAGTGGCTGCACCAATTTATAATCCCACCTATTGGGATTATACACAAGGGCTATACACAAAGGCTCCCCTCTACTCCACATCCATGCCAGCATTTGTTACCTTTTTGATGGTGGTTTTTCTAATAGTCATGAAGTGATATCTCACTGTGGTCTTAATGTATATTTCCCTAATTACTAATGATGCTGAGCATCTTTTCACGTACCTGCTGACCTTTTATATATCTTCTTTGGAGGAATGTCTATTCAGGTCCTTTGCCCATTTTCTAATTGGGCTATTTGGGGTTATAGGAGTTCTGCTATGGGGTTATAGGAGTTCTTTATGTATTTTGGATGTTAACGCCTCATAAGATACATGGTTTGCAAATATTTTTTTTTTCATTCTGTAGGCTGTTTTTTCACTTTGTTGATGGTTTGTTTTGCTGTGTAGACCTTTTTAGTTTGATGCAGTCCCACTTGTTTATTTTTTATTTTGTTGCTTGTGCTTTAGGTGTCATATCCCAAAACAAGTCATAAATACACCTATCAAGGAACTTTATTCCTATGTTTTCTTCTAGGAGTTTCATGCTTTCAGGATTTACATTTAAGTCTTTAATCTATTTGGAGTTAATTTTTGTGAGTGGTATAAGATAGGGTCCAGTTCCATTCTTTTACATGTGAATAGCCAATTATCTCAGCACCGTTTGTTGAAAACACAGTCTTTTTTTCCATTGGGTATTCTTGGTTCTTTTGTCACATATTAGTTAACTGTATATACTTGGATTTATATCTGGGCTCTCAATTCTGTTCCATTGCGTGTTTTTATGCTAGTACCATACTGTTTTGATGACTATGACTTTATAGTATAGCTTCAAATCAGAATGTGTGATGCCTCCTATTTTCTTTTTCTTTCTCGGAATTTCTTTGGCTATTCAGGGTCTCTTGTGTTTTTCCTACTTTGGTAAAAAAAATGCCATTGGAATCTTGATAGAAATTGCATTGAATATATACATGGCTTTTGGTAGTATTGACAATTTAACAATATTAATTCTTCTAATCCACAAACATGGGATACTTTTTAATTCATTTGTTTTCTTCCATTTCTTTCATTACTGTCTTGTAGTTTTCCGAGTAGAGATCTTCTTCCTTAAATTTGTTCCTAAGCATTTTCTTGTTCTTGATGCTATTGTAAAAGGCATCAATTTATTTCTTTTTTAGAAAATTCATTGTTAATGTATAGAAATGCCACTGGTATTTATGTTAATTTTGTATCCTGCAACTTTACCGAATTCATTGATTAGATCTAACAGTTTTTTGGTTAAGACTTTAGGATTTTCTATATATAAACTCATGTTATTTCAATTTTACTTCTTTTCCAATTCTTATATCTTTTCTTTTTCTTGCCTGATTGCTCCATCTAGGAGTTCTAGTACTATGTTGCATAAGAGTGCTGAGAGTGGGCACCCTTGTCTTGGTCCTGATCTTAAAGGAAAAGCTTTCAAACTTTCATCACTGGGTATGATGTTAGCTGTGGTCTTGTTATATATAGCCTTTATTAGGCTGAGATATGTTCCTTCTATGCCTAATTTGTTAAGAGTTTTTATAATGAATGGAAGTTCAATTCTGTCAAATGCTTTTTCTGCATCTATTGAGATGATCATGAAATTCCTTTCTTTCATTCTATTAATGTGATGCATCACATTGATTACTTTGCAAATGTTGAACTATCCTTACATCTCACGGGTAAATACCACTTGATCATGGTGTATGACCCCTTTCATGTGCTGCTGAATTTGGTTTGATAGTATTTTATCAAGAATTTTGCATCTAGGGGCACCTGGGTGGCTCAGTCAGTTAAGCATCTGACTTCAGCTCAGGACATGATCTTGCGGTTTGTGAGTTCAAGCCCTGCATTGGGCTCTGTGCTGACAGCTCAGAGCCTGGAGCCTGCTTTGGATTCTGTGACTCCCTCTCTCTGCCCCTTCCCCACTCACTCTCTCTCAAAAAATAAATAAATGCTAAAAAAAAATTTAAAAAAAGAATTTTGCATCTATATTAATCAGGGATATTTGCTTGTAGTTTTCTTTTCTGGTAGTGCCCTTTTCTGGTTTTGGTATAATGCTGGCCTCATAAAGAGTTTGGGAGTGTTCTCTCCTCTTGAAACTTTTGGAAGAATTTGAAAATAGGTATTAATCCTTTAAGTATTTGGTAAAATTCACCAGTGAAGTCATCTGGTCCTTTGTTAGATTTTAAATTATTGTTTCAATCTCATTACTAGTAATTGGTCTATCAGATTTTCCATTTCTTCCTGATTCAGTCTTGGTGAATTGTTTCTAAAATTTTCTTCATCTCTTCTAAGTTATCCAATTTGTTGGCATATAATTGTTCATACTAGGCTCTTAGGATCCTTTGAATTTCTGTAGTGTCAGTTAGGTAATGTCTCTTTTTTTCATTTATAATCTTGATGATTTGGGTCCTTTCTCTTTTTTCCTTGGTTAGTCTAGCTAAAGATTTGTTGATTTTGTATCTCTTTTCCAAGAACAAACTCTTAGTTTGGTTAACCTTTTCTATTGTTGGTCTGTTCTCTATTTCATTGACTTATGCTTTTATCTTTATTATTTCCTTTCTTCTGCTAACTTTGTGCTCAGTTTGTTCTTCATTTTCTAGTTCTTCAAGGTGTAGAGTCAGGTTCATTATTTGGGATTGTTCTCGCTTTTTAAATGTAGGCATTTATTGCTATGAACATCCCTCTTAGAACTGTTTTTACTACATCCTATAAGTTTTGGTATGTTTTATTTCCATTTTTGTTTGTCTCAAGAAATTTTTTATTTCCCCTTTAATTTCTTCTTTGACCCATTGGTTGTTCAGGAGAGTGTTGTTTAATTTTCATGTGTTCATGAATTTTCCAGTTTTCTTCTTTTTATTGATTTCTAGTTTCATGCCATCATGGTTAGGGAAGATATCCGGTATTTCAATGTTCTTGAATTTTCTAAGAATTGTTTTGTGGCCTAACATATATATGGTCTATCCAAAAAATGTTCCATGTGCACTTGAGAAGAATATGTATTCTGCTGTTGTTGAATAGAATGTTCTGTATATGTCTATTAGGTCCATTTGGTCTATAGTGTTGTTCAAATCTGCAGTTTCCTTATTGATTCTCTGAATGATGTATCCATTGTTGAAAGTGGGGTATTAGAGTCCCCAACTATTATTGTATTTCTGTTAATTTCTTCTTTTAGCTCTGTTAGTTTTGGTTTATATATTTATGGGCTCTAGTGTTGGACAGACAAATATTTATAAGTGTTATGTCTTCTTGATGTATGGATCCCTTTATCATTACATAATGACCTTCTTTGTCTCTTTTTACCATTTTTAGTTTAAAGTCTATTTTGTCTGATATAATTATAGCTACTCTTGCTTTTTTTTTTTTTGAAATGTCTTTTTCCATCCCTTCACTCTCAGTCTATGTGTGTCTTTAAGGCTAAAGTGAGTCTCTTGTAGTCAGCATAGTTTTCAATGTTTTTTTTAAATCCATTCAGCCATTTTTTGTCTTTTAACTGAATAATCCATTTACATTTCAAATAAGTATAGATAGATAAGGACTTATTATTGCCATTTTAAAAATTGTTTTCTGGTTGTTTCACAGATCTCTTTTTCTTTGTTTCTTATCCTGCACTTTTTTGTTGTTGTATTTGGTGTATTTTAATATCAGCATTCTCTGGCCTCTTTACAGTGTTCTCTTGTGTAATTACTATGAGATTTTCCCTTGTGGTTAACATGAGGTTTACATAAAATACCTTAAATTTGTAATTCCTTATATTAAAATGATAAAAATTTAACTTCAATAAAATTCATAAACTTTACACTTTTCCTTCTCCTCCCCCTCACATTTTAGGTTACTGCTGTTAGCATTTACGTGTATTTTTTTAAGTTTATTTACTTTTTTTGAGAGAGACAGAGAGAGGGTTAGCAGGGGAGGGGCAGAGAGAGGGAGAATCTCAAGCAGGCTCCACTCTGTCAGTGCAGAGCCCGACAGGGGACTCAAACTCACGAAACTGTGAGATCATCACCTGAGCCAAAATAAAGAGTCACACACTCAACCGACTGAGCCACCCAGGTGCCCCACAATTTACATGTTTTTGAGATCATGTAACTAATAACAGATTAATGTATTTATGGTTATTTTTCCTATGTTCTTTCTTCTAACTTCTAAACTAGAGTTGTAAGTATATTATACACTACTAGTACCATATTGCAGAATCTATGACTATATATCTACCATTACCAGTGAGATTTATACTACCTTTTTATGTTTTTATGATATTAATTATCATAGTTTTACTTCCAGTCAAAGAATTCCTGTTAGCATTTCATGTAAGGCAGGTCTGGTGGTAATGAACTCCCTCAGCTTTTGTTTGTTTGAGAAAGTCTTTATCCCTTCTTTGTTTCTGAAGAACAGCTTTGCTGGGTATAGAATTTGTGGTTGAGTTATTTTTTCCAATATTTTAAATATGTCATCCCATTCTCTCCTAGCCTGAAAATTTCTGTTGAGAAATCCACCAATCTTTTGGGGGTTCCCTTGTATGTAGCATCTCTCTTTTCTCTTGCTGCTTTTAAAATTCTTTCTTTCGACTTTTGACAATTTAATTATATGTCTTGGATTCAACCTGTTTGGGATCCTTTGGGCCTCATAGGGGATGTCCATTTATCTCCCCAGGTTTGGGACATTTTCATTATTGCTTTAAATATACTTTTCTCTTTCTTTTCTCCTTCTGGAATTCCCATAATGTGAATATTTTCTTTTCATTTTGTCCCATAATTCCCACAGGCTTTCCTCACTTTTTCATTCTTCTTTCTTTTCTCCTCTGACTGGGTAATTTGCAATGTCCTATCCTCCAGGTCACCTGATTCTTTCTTCTACATGGTCAAGCCTACTTTTGAAACTCTCTATTGTATTCTTCAGTTCAGTTATGGTATTTTTCAATTTTAAAATTTCTGTTTGTTTGTGTTTTTTAATGCTTATTGTTGAGAGAGAGAGAGAGAGAGAGAGAGAGAGAGAGAGAGAGAGAGAGAGAAAGAGAGAGAGAGAGAGAGAGAGAGAGAGAGAGAATGTGAGCCCAAGTAGGGGAGGAGCAGAGAGAGGGGGAGACAGAGGATCTGAAGCAGGCTCCACACTAACAGCAGAGAGTCCGATGAAGGGCTTGAACTCACAAACCATGAGATCGTGATCTGAGCTGAAGTCAGATGCTTAACCAACTGAGCCACCCAGGTGCCCCTGTTTGTGCTTTTTTTAAATTTTTTTTAATGTTTATTTATTTTTAAGAGAGAGAGAAGGAGATAGAGCATGAGCAGAGGAGGGAGAGAGAGATAGGGAGACACAGAATCTGAAGTGGGCTCCAGGCTCTGAGCTGTCAGCACAGAGTCTGATGCAGTGCTCGAACTCATGAGCTGTGAGATCATGACCTGAGCTGAAGTCGGACACTTAACCGACTGAACCACCCAGGCATCCCATCTGTTTGTGTTTTATTGATGGTTGCTATTTCCTCATCAAAATTCTCATTTTGGTCATGCATTGTTTTCCTAATTTCATTTAGCTGTCTGTGTTTTCTTGTAGTTCACTAAACTTCCTTAATAGGATTATTCCAAATGCACTGACAATTATAGATCCCCATTTTTTTAGGGTCAGTAATCATGGTTTTATCAATTTCCTTTGATGGTGTCATATTTACCTGCTTTTTCAGGATCCTTGATTTCTTACATTTGTATCCATGCATTTAAGTAATTGAGCACCTCTTCCAAACTTTACAGATTTGCTTTGGCAGAAACAACTCTTCACCAGTCAGCTCAGTTTGGGTTTTCTGGGCATCTGCTGGTAATGTCCTTGGGCAGAGATGACTGGTATTATGATCTATTTTTGGATGAGGCAATAGTTTGAACTCTGAAGACAGGAATGGGGGGTGTGCTACTGGCTGAGAACAGTTGGCTAGGACTGCTGGCTTGGTTCCCTACCCAAGTGAGGCTGCAGGATGGGCTCCACTGTTGCCTGGATTCTCTGATCATAACTAGTAGATGGTTGGAACTGGATACTACATTATTCACTAGTGGATGGGGCTATGAATTGGTTTCCCTGCCCTGCCAAGGAAGCCAGCCAGGGCCCAGAGTCCATACAGCTTGTTGTTTGGGGGCCAGAATCAGGCCTGAGTGTGCACTTAATTCACTTGCCAGGTGAGGCCACCAGTTTTGCTCTTCAGAAGGGGGGACCCACAGGCTGTGCTCTCTATTTAAGTGCCACTATACACAGGGCTGTTGAATGGACTATGCAGCTTCCCATATCCTCTGGTTAGGTTCCCTGGTTAGACAATCTGAAGATTTTATTCAGTGATGAGCAGGGCTATGAATCAGATTTCCTGACTGGGCACAGCAGGAGAAGCAGCTCTAAAGCCAGTAAAGCTCTTTGTTGTCTTAACTCAAGCCAACCCACACCCCAAGTTCCCTGACCGAACAGGGCCGCTGGCTTTATTCTGAAAACTCTCAGTTCTGCCCACTTGCCTTTCGGCTTGAGTGCCGCTGGACTGCACAGCTTTCAGGAGTTGTTTCCAGACCTTCCAGTTAGATGGGGCCAGAAGACAGTCTTCACAGTGGGTGGGGCTATGTCTTAGCTCCCTTGCCTGGGTGGGATGGGGAGAGACTGCTCTAGGCCACTGTCAATTTCTTGGTCTCTCTGGTTTGGATGAGACAGGAGCTACCCTCAGCCTTAGCTAGAAATCAATCTCCCTGCCTTTATATACAGAAGGCTTCACCACAACTGGCTTTGCCCTAGGGGTGATCAGCTCTGCCTGCTGGTCTCTCTGCTCAAGTGCCACTGGGCTGCACTGCTTCTGGAAGTTGTCACCAGCCCTTCTGGTCAGATAGGGCTGGAAGACACTCCCCAAAGTGGGTGGGACTGTGATGCAGCTCCTTGCTTGGGCCTGGGCAAACTAGGCTCAAGGGTTGGCAAACGTCCTTGTTTGAGGATCCACATCTAGGTCTGCACTCCACAAAGTACTTTAGTTAAAGTGTTCCCCCAACTTGATTCTGTGGGTAAGCAAAGCTGCCATTGGGATTACCCTTTGGGCCAAGATCCCTACACTAGATGTTTCAATCCATTCCCCCTCCTCCACCATAGTCAGATTCCCAGTGGTTGAGCCCCACAGATTCCCCTGAAATCCCCGTGGTGTGAGATCAGAGTAGGGATTCTCACAAAGTGAGCCCCAATGTAGGGGGGGTGATAATTGTCCCCAGTGGGTTCTCTTTCCCCATGGGAGGAACTGAAGGCTCACGGGAGACCTCTCTGCATAGTGCTGCACTAGACTGAAGCAGGAGCAATGCATAGCCACTTCTCACCCTCCTAATGCAGTCTGTCTGGGTCTCTGTGGAGCAGAAGGGTACTTCAGCCTCACCCCCATATACTAGGATCCTCTCAGCTGTGTCTCGTTCTTGATTTGATGTTAGTTGTTCTTCTTGTGAGGGGAAACAAAGTCAGGAGCAACCTAGGTTGCCATCTTGGTGACGTCACTCTCCCCTAATTTTTTTTTTATCCATAGCACTTAAACCCTTAATAAAAATACATTTGTTTACTGTATATCTCCCCCAACTAGAATGTAAACTTAATGTTAAAGATTTTATTTCATTCACTACTTTATCCCCAACACCTAGAGTAGTGCCTGGCACACTACAGGTATTCAACAAATATTTGTTGAATGAATAAGTGAATATGAGTGTGTTGGCCCTGAAATAAAGGTATAATAAAAAATTGTATAGTAGGTTACATTTCCTTGTTGCATGGGATGAATTTCCCTTAGGTTTTCTTTTTACACAATTACTCAAAATGGTAATTCTGTTCTGTCATTTACATATTATTTGCTGCATTATGAAAGACTTGTTGGGACAACGACATAGCTTCTAGGAGACCACACATTCTGAAATGGTTCCTTACCCAATATTAAAAGAAAGAAAATTTTACCTCTCCTGGGTAATTGCCTACGCTTTCCTCCCTTCTACAATGCATAAAAGATTGTACTTACAAGAGCTAGCCACCAGAGGGTACTGTTTATTCAATTATCCTTCCTCGATATCTATTGTGTACCAAGTCATGTGCTGGGTATAAAAAAGTGGATAGGACACAGTTCCCACTCTCAGAGATTACAGCCTGGTGGGGAGACAAATTGGTACACAGAAGTGCTATGATGGAAGTATGCATAGGGCACTCCATATACACATGGGGAACCAGACTAGGAAGATGGGGAGAAAGGTATAGAGCATGGGTGATGTCCCTGAAGGAGATGGTGCCCGAGTTGAGTCTTAAAGGACAAGCAGCAGTCAGTCAGCAGAAAAGAGGAATCTAAGTCCTGTGAAGGCAGATGCCATGTTCACATTGCATTCCCAATGCCTGGACCAAGGCAGAAACATGCTTACATATTTGTGGAATGAGCACAGTATAAAGTGCAAGTAGTAAAAGGGCATGCTAGAGATACAGGCAGGATCTAGATCATTGTGGGTCTTATAAACCTTTACCTTAATGGTGATGAGGAACAATGGAAGGGTTTGTGCTAGAGGAGTGACATGCGGGCTTTGCAGTTTAAAAGGCTCATTCCCACAGCAATGTGGAAAATGGATTTGAGGGGTAGAGAATGAGTCAGAGAGACTAGTTAGGACCTGCAGTTTCTGAGATGAATGTGGCATGGTCATGGCCATTGCCTTTAAGAAGCGGATAGTCCAACAAAGGAAACAAGATGTAATCAGGTAGTTCTAATCCAGCAGAGCAGGCAGTGTGACAGAGGTATGTACAGGCTCTTTGGCCCAAGTTCATGCAGCTACTGGATGGCAGAGTCAGTATCAGAACTCAGGTTTCCTGATTTCTAGTCCAGGGCTTTTCCCCAAGCCGTCCTTTTCACTGCCTTTCACGACCATAGAATTATGGAAGGGAAGGAGAGCAGGGCAGGCCACTGAAAGATTATGCCTTCTCTAGTCACCGACTAGACTGTGGGGGAGCATTTAGCCCCTCTTTGTACTCAAGTCTGTCATAAGCATCCCTTCCCAAGACCTTTGTTTCTGAGAGATGGCTTCAGTACCCTGATATTCCCTATATATACACAGAGCCAAGAATCACTACTGGGAGGGCCAGGGACATTCTAGCTAAGGTCAAAGCGGGCATATTCTGAGAAAGAAGTCATTCTTTCTGAGACAGGGGACTTTGGATGACAACAGAGAAAAAAGAAACCTGGTTCCATGTTCAGAAAAGGCAGATGGTCGCTAGAAGAAGCAAGGGCCCAGTGGAAGTGTAAAAATAGCTGAAGAAGGGGCGCCTGGGTGGCTCAGTGGATTAAGCATCCGACTTTGGCTCGGGTCATGATTTCACGGTGTGTGAGTTCAAGCCCCGTGTCAGGCTCTGTGCTGACAGCTCAGAGCCTGGAAACTGCTTTGGATTCTGCTTTTGGATTCTTCTCCTCCCTCCCTCATGCTCGCTCGCTCTCTCTCTCTCTCTCTCTCTCTCAAAAATAAATAAATGTTAAAAAAAAATAGCTTAAGAAAGGCCTATATTGCTTCCAAGCTGAAAGGGTGGAGTGGGGTAGAAGAGTGGGGGATAGGGAAAGAAGATGGAGAATTCCAGGAAAGAGCCCCAGGACAAGGGCTTGAAGAATTCTATATGAGCACATCAGTGAGCAGGGAGGCTTCTGAACAATACTCAACTCCATGACTAAGTAACAAAGATGTTTTGAGAACATATTTCCAGCAGCCCCAAGTACCTCATGAGTGAGGACAGAGACTAGAGCTAAGGGTTTTGTACAGTGAAAAGCCTAAGGGGGCTAGTGGGTTCCAAGGAGAGCCCTTAGTCAGGTTATCTTGGTGGGGATGGGGAGAGAGAGAAAGACAATGAGAAGGAGAGAGGAGGTGTGCAGGGGCTCTCTGGGAAGGGTCCCTGGGAATCCTGGGGTAGGGGTTCCCCATTACTGAACCAAAAACCAAAATTAAAAATGGAACTCATTAAAATAATGGGCTTTGAAGTCAGACAGCCTCACATTAGCCTCTTGGTTCTGCTGCTTCCCAACCACCTGTTTGGTCTTGGGTGACTGGACTAAGTAAGTTTCCTTTTCTGTAAATGAGGATAATACTGACATCTGGCCTCAAAGGGTTTTGCACATGCTTACTAAATTAAATAACAGAAATAAAGCACCCAATACATTTTCTGAATCATGATAGGTAGTCGAATAGTTGTTTCTGTTTTGTTTTGTCTTTACTACAACTACTATCGTGATGACAGTGACCATGATTACTACTATTGTAACCACTATATCTTCTGGGTTTTTCTGCAGAACAAACAAGTGAGCACTGTTCCACCATCTGCTTTATTTTTATTCCATTCCTCTATCTGCTTTCCCTTTCTGGAAATACTGGGTCACTATTTGCTTGTCTCAGAGATTGCCATGTCTCTTTTTCTTACTCTTCTTCTCCTCACACCTTAAGTACCTAGACCTCATTCCCAAATGCAGTTACCTCCATACTACTGAAAAGGGTTTGCCCTGTCTCTGCAGGTAAGATGGCCTCTCTTCCTACCTGGAGCCAACTATCACCTACTCCCTCCATTCAGAGCAGGAAGCTGATGCCAAGAGGGAGGTCAGCTGCTGATTTCTGCTAAAAACGCCAATTACATTTCACATCCTTGGCTGGGAAGAAATTCGGCTGGCCCCAGCTTGTTACTCTCTGTTTTTCTGCTCTGGGTTCCCCCATAATCCACACAATCCCCCAGACTCAGAGCCCCCAAAATATTAGGTTGAGTCTCGAAGAAACAGGTATGTGATCAAGAAAGCTACCTAGCACATTCCCTCATGTATTAGAATATAGTACCGTAATTACATTCCATTTTAGCTTCCTCTGCAGTGCTCCCTGAGGGAGAGGAACCCATCTGTCCTGCACTCTCAGCTCCAAGCAGAGTAGAGCTCTATACTTTGGAGGCTCATTAAAATACTTGTTAATGCATTGATGAGTCTGCACCCTCCCACATTCAATCCCTGTGCTACAGAGCTGGGAATCTACCAGTCAGCCTGCCTGTGGTATTGATGAGGAAGGATGAGAGGCAGCTGTCAAAAATATGAACAGAGTGTGGTATTATGAAAGTATTACTGGAACCAGAGATGGCTCTAGGTTACACTGGTTCATCCAGGGACCCTATCCTGATGGATGCTGCCTTAAGGTGAGAAGTCCCGAGGTTCACATACATGTGAGTGTGTGTTCGTGTATGTTTCCAGGTACATAATGCCTGTAAGCCATAATCTCTCTTCACCGCCTCCAGGAAAAAGCAGGTGGGTCTTGTGTGTCCATCATCACACTTGCTCAGACAAAAGGCTACCTTTTTGGAGCTTCTTTTCCCTTACAGGTCTGCCTTTGATGTCCCTCTTAATACGATTCACCTATATACAATCAGTGAGGATATGAGGGGGCACAGAGTGCAATTTACTTTGGGTCTTTGCTTTCTGCCTAGGGCTCAGGGCTCCATTCCTCACTTTGGGAGATACAGTAGCTTCTAGAGAAAATATAAAATAAAGGACAAGGAATCTCAATTTTCTGGGAAATTCCAAAGGGGTGATCATCTTAACACACTGCTACTGTTAATCAAAGAAATCATTAACTACAGTCGTGTAGCTGTTATAGCTCTATAGTTGTTGTGGTGTAGACTAGAGAGAGCTTTCAGATAGATTTGGTCTCTATATTTGATCTCTATAACAACCTCATGAAATAGATAGGACAGGCATTATTGAATTTTATGAATGAGGAAACCAATCTCTAGCGAGGTAAAAGTGAATTATCAAAGTCATATAAGCTAGCAAGTGATGAAGTTACAACCCAAACTAAGCTTTCTAATCCCAAGGCCAGGGCTCCTTCAGATTCCCTGTTTCACTTTAACCATAAAAGTTATCCTGCCCTTTGATCACTCTCTTTGTAGCTATAACTTTTTTTCTTTTTGAGCAAAAAAACCCCGCATTCCTTTTTTTTTTCTTTTTGAGGACTTTTGTGTGCTAAGTTTTCATTTCTTCTCAGCACCTTTTCCTCCCAGGAGGCAACAAAGTAGAGTGGAAAGAGCTCTGGATTTGAAGTCAAGCAGGCCTGAGTCTGAATTCCAGCTTTGACACTTACAGGCTGAGTGAACTCAAACAAGTCAATCAACACCTCTGAGCCCATCTTTCTGATGAGTAAAACAGAAACAACATCACCCTATCTCACAGGTTGCTGGAAGAATCAAACGAGAAAATAGAAATAAAGGTCTTAGCACAGAACCTGGAATATAGTAGTAGTTAAATAATACAAATGCCCTTACCCACTCCTCCACCACCTCCAGTTGCTAGGCTAGTCTGGAAATATGCAGTACCTCTTTCCCAGAAAACTGAAAGTCAGGCTTTGATTTATGTGGACACTTACTTGTCTTAGCATAAAATCAGTTGGCTGACATTTCAACTCTTGATGATTTATCAGCTGAAATTTCCATAATTTTTCATTGGTTAATTGAGATAGTCTGGGTACTTATGACTTGTAAGTGTGTATGTGTGCACACACAAATGTGTTTCTAAATCATGTAAAGGCTTGGGGTGCCTGGGTGTCTCAGTCAATTGAGTGTGTGACTTTGGCTCGGGTCATGATCTCACAGTTTGTGAGTTTGAGCCCCATGTCAAACTCTGTGCTGACAGCACGGAGCCTGGAGCCTGCTTCGGATTCTGTGTCTCCCTCTCTCTCTGCCCCTCCCCCACTCACAGTCTGTGCCTCTCTCTCAAAAATAAATAAACATTAAAAAAATTTTTTTTAAATAAATCATGGAAAGGCTTAAGTTATTGCTCAAAAGGTATTTATATTCTATAAATCATTCTTGTTAATCTCATCTGGAACCTAAAGAAAGGGCTGTGTTGGCCTCATTTGAATAGTGGGCTGATTTCATTGACCTTGTTCTGAATATGATCATACTGCAGGAACTCAGGTTTATGATCTCTTGGAGTTCAGATCTCACATTGCCAGCACCAGCTTCCAAATGCATTTTCTAAGGAAGGATGCATTGACTAGCAGCCAATTTCCTGTGCACTGTCTTTGGACAGTAGTGTGGTTTAGTTCTCACACCTGGATCTTTCCCTGTCATCACATTTTCCTCACGGAGGAGCTTCAAACAATGTGACTTTAAGGGAAAAGGAGTTGGTAGGCAAAAAATAAGCCAGGCTGTAGAAGATTTCGATGGAGAGAGGGGTAGGAAAAAGTTTAAAATGTTTTCTTTATACATTTTAGCATGGTTTTACTGGTTGCAATTATGTAATTGTTATCATTTTAAACATTTTTATTACGAAATGTTCTAAGCATATTTAAAACTTGACAATATGATGAAATGCCTTGTACCCCCCCCCCGCCCCCCGCTTTAATAGCTATCAACAGTTTGCTATACTTGTTTGATCTATTTCCCTCCCTTTTGCTGGAATGGTTTTTTTAAATTTTTTAAATGTTTTTTTTTTTTATATTTTTGACAGAGAGAGAGAGAATGCGTGAGCAGGGGAGGGGCAGAGAGAGTCGGAAACACAGAATCCGAAGCAGGTTCCAGGTTCCGAGCTGTCAGCACGGAGCCTGATGCGGGGCTCGAACTCATGAATTGAGAGATCATGATATGAGCCGAAATTGGCTGCTTAACCAACTGAGCCACCCAGGCGCCCCTGGAGTGTTTTAAAACAAATCCAAAAGACTGCACCATTTCACCCTAAATATTTCAGATCACATCTCAGAAATAAAAGGATATTTTGTTGCATAATCACAGTGAACAAATAATTCCTTAATAACATTCATCTAATGATTGCTTCATATTCATTTTCTGAATTCTATTTAAAAATGTACTTTTATAGTTGACTTTTTTGACTCAGATTACTTTGTGAAGAGGAATTTAATACTGGGTTTTCAAAGGGCATGTGTATTTCTAATGAATCCTTAAATACTACTGTTATATGGTAGGGGAAAAAAAGAAGATGCTATCAGTACTATGCACTGCCTCCACTCTAATTATTGACCCTTAAAATTATATCTTCAGAAATGGATGTCCTTTATGAAAATTCAGATCTCTGTATAGCAGTTTTCCTTCATTCATGAATTTCAAGAAACTGACAGACATATTAGAGAGAAGAAAAAGTCAATTATTGGACAGAACAAAGACAGTGAGAGTCTTGGGGATTCAGGCATGGGGGCAGCAGGAATTGTAGAGAGAGCTATTTAAGAGCCAACCTGGGGATATTTAATTGCTTAATCAAAATCACTTGATCTCTCTGACCTCTCTCTGTACTGAGGCAACCCAAACCCTAAAGACTCAATGGTTTTATCTGCAGTGGGAATACTAGTCCTACTAGATGACATCTGTCCGTTTTGATGACCCTAAGCCCAAACCAGTGGGAGCTCCTGTTTTTGACTACTGCCTGGCATCCAAGAATTTTTCTTTTAAAGACCAAAAAAAGGCAAATGTAAGTGACTGAACTCAATAGCATTCCAAAACAGCGTGGTAGAGGAAAACTTAGGAAAGCCCCATCTGCTTTCTTGTACATTTCTGGTGGGAGTATAAATTGCTTTGGTGAACAGAGATTGATGACAATATGTATTAATAACTTTAAAAATGTGCGTTTGCTTTAAACTATCAGTTGTACTTCTAGGAAACAAATACTCTTAAAAATAGATGGAGAGGGGCACCTGGGTGGCTCAGTCCATTAAGCCTCCATCTCTTGATTTCAGCTCAGGTAATGATCTCACGGTTTGTGGAATCAAGCCCAGAGTTGGGCTCTGTGCTGACAGCTCAGAGCCTGCTTAAGATTCTCTCTCTCCCTCTGTCTTTGTCCCTCCCCCACTCGCACACCCACAAGCACACGCTCTCTCTCTAAAGAAATAAACATTTAAAAATAGATAAATTGATAAGACAAAAAGATATATGTGAAACTGACAGCTGAAGTAAGGTTTCACTCTAAAAAAATAAGCAAGGATATAGAGGATTTACTTTAATCTATCAGTAAAACAATGTAATAGCTATGTATAGAACTTTGTACTCTACAGAAAATGCACCTTATTCTCTTCTATTCATGGAACATTGACTATTGATCATGTACTTAGCCACAAAGAATAGAATACAGATATATTTGAAAAAGTAGAGATTTTATAGTCTACCTTCCCTTATCATAAACCTGTAAAATAAGAATAACAAAAATATAAACCCCTAAATCCTCAATCACTGAAATTAAGACACACACCCCTAATTTTAGAATCAAAGAGGAAATCAAAACTAAAATTCTTCATTTTATAGAAAAAAAATGGAAAAACACAATTTAAAAACTATAGGATACAGTTAAAGATCTACTCGGGAAAATGTATAAACATTGAAAATAAATGAATTAACTTTTCAACTTAAGAGAAACTTGAAAAGGACAATAAAATAAAATAAAAGGGGGATGCCTGGGTGACTCAGCTGAACATCGACCCTTGATTTTTGGCTAGGGCCGTGATCCTAGGCTCCCGTGACTGCTCCCCACATCAGGTTCCAAGCTGAGCATGGAGCCTGCTTAAGATTCTCTCTCTCTTTCTGCCACCTCCCTCTAAATTAATAAATAAACTAACTAACTAAAAGAGAGAGATAAATCATAACAGAGGATTTCATTTTTAAAAATGGCTTTTTTGAGGGCCAATTATTAAATGTTTACCAGCACACCATTGTCTATGAGTATATCCCCTTTCCATTGTTAGTATTGTGTTGTTTTGTTTTGCTTTGTAAAAAAAAAAAAAAAAAAAAAAAAAAAAGATGTGTAGTTTTTTTAAAGACCCCATGTTCCAATGGTTTTGAGGCTAAGTTCCATAAATGTTTCAGAGAACAGATTGTTCCCATGCTGTTTAAGCTACTAAAGACCACAGAGGAAGATAAAAAGTTCCCAAATCCATTTGGTCAATCTAGTATAACCACAATACAAGAAACCTAAAAAAGATACTGGAAATAGTAAGACTACACATTGATTTCACTTCTGAATATACACAGAAAAATTCTCAATAAAATAGAAAATGAAATCCAAAAGGGCAATGAAAGAATAAAATACTATAAGCAAACAGGGTTTATTCCAGAAATAAAAGAATGATTCAACATTAGAAAATATATCAACATATAGGGTTATATTAATACATTCCAAAAGGTTTTTATTTTTTATTTATTTTATTTATTTTTTAATGTTTATTTTTGAGAGGGGGGGAGAAGGGGAAGAGAGAGAGGGGGACACAGGATCTGAAGCAGGCTCCAGGCTCAGAGCCATCAGCACCAAGCTCAATGTGGGGCCCGAACCCACAAACCGTGAGATCATGACCTGAGCCGAAGTTGGATGCTTAATAGATTGAGCCACCCAGGTGCCCCTCTAAAAGGTTTTTAAAAAAAACTCAGCAGTCAATCCAGATATAAACTCTAAGTAAATGATAATTTTTAAATACACTAAAAAACAAATAACAAACATCACACAAAGTGGTGAAAATGCTGAAGTGTTTCCCAGATCATGAACAAGGCAAGGATGTCTGGTATTACCACCATTATTCAGCAGTGTTTTTAAATTTTTTTAATGTTTATTTTTGAGAGAGAGAGCATAAGCTGGTGAGGGGCTGAGAGAGAGAGAGGGAAACACAGAATCTGAAACAGGCTCCAGGCTCTGAGCTGTTAGCCCAGAGCCCAATGCGGGGCTCGAACCCACAAACCGTGAGATCATGACCTGAGCCAAAGTCAGATGCTTAACTGACTGAGCCACCCAGGTGCCCCATTCAGCAGTATTTTTAATGTTTTAGCTGAGGCAAAAGAAAATGAGAAAATTAAATAAATGGTATAAATATTGGTTTAAAAGAAACAGAGGTACTTCAGATAAACCTAAGAGACTCTAGCTTTTTTTTTAGTTAAGAGACTTAATTTGGTAAGACTATTATATACAAGAAAATATATAAAACCAAGAGCTTTTCTACGTATGCTGTTTTAAATCGAAATAGAAAAGCAACCCATTCACAACAGGGACAAGACCATAAAATACCTAAGGATCAATTTAGCAAGAAAGCTACTATACCTATTTGAAGAAAACAATAAAATATTAAAGAGGAGGTCCCAAAAATAAAACTTAAAAAATGCAGAGATAATACTATAACTCTAGGAAAATTTATCATCATTTCTCCCTAAAATTAATATATAACTCTAATGCAATGATAATCACAATCCAAATTGAGTATATTTTGTAATGGGATAAAATTATTTTAAGGTTCATGTAGAGAGTGACAATAAAATATCCAAGAATAGCAAGAAAATTATGACAAAGAAATAATAGATATTGCCAGATATTAAAAGTTACCATAAATCCACTAGAACAAAAATAGTCAGGTATTGGCATATGAACAGAAAATTAAATCAGTGGAACAGAGTAGTCTGGAATAGGTCCAAGTGCATATGGAAACCCAATATATGCCAATGGTGACAGATCCATTCAATGGGAAAAGGACTCTTGTGAGAATAAATGGTCTTGGCATTGTAGCTATTCATCTGGAAGAAAACAAAACTTCATATCCTAAAATAAGCTGTAAAGCCTCATATCCTAAAATAAATTGCAGGTCTATTAAAGACTTAAGATACAAAAAAAGAAAGTCACTAAAAATATGAAAAGAAAGTTTAAGGAGTGGAGACCTTCCTCCACAATCCAGAAAAAACCAAAAGCCATAAGAAAATAAAGATAAATGGCAAACTGAAACAAAAAAAAAATACAACACATGTGACAGATAAAATGTTTAGATAACTAATATAACAATACATTAGATAAATAGATGATGGATAGATAGACAATCTCCATCCCTCCTCTTACCTAGCCAACATACTCTCCCTGTGTGTTTTCATTCTCATGGTTTTAGGTGTGACTTATATGCTGATCACATAAGCATAGACTGACTCCCCTTTAAATTCGTAGTGTCCAGCTTCAAGTGGGTTCCCAATGTTTCCTACCGATCCTATATTTCTCTTAACTCTCTCCACATCTACGCAGTGAATTCAAATCTTACAGTCCTCCAAGTTCCAACCTCATCACCTCCTCTCTCACTCATAGGAAAAACATGGCAAATGATTTTGCTTCCTTCTTCACAAAGAAAATAGAATTCACCCTACAGAATTCCCTCAAATTCTCACAACAAACCAGTAAACAAACATACCTGTATCCTCAACCAACCATCTTTCCCTCCTGTTACAAGGAAATGAATGATATCTCTCTTCCTCTAGAAAGTTCATCCCTCTACCTGTGCACTGTGTCCCATTCTCTTGGGGTCCTCGCTTGATTCATCTTCCCCTCTCTTTCCTTCATTCAACTTCTCCCTGTCAAATGGCTCCTTCCTGTTGGCAAGTAAAGATATTTATGTCTCTCCTATCATTAAAATGAAAGAGATCATCCATTTAAATCTTCTGTAAATACTACACTCTCTTCCCTCGGGTTCCATGACACAAATTCTTCTGGTTATCCTTCTGATCACTCCAACATTTTTGCCTTAAATGCCAGTATATTTAGAGAGTTCTAACACGTGAACTTTCTCAGGTGATCTCATCCATTTCTAAGGTCCCAATACCACCTATATGGCAGTGCCTTGCTTATCTTTTTTTTTAATTTTTAAAATGCTTGTTGAGATATAATTAACATACCATAAAGTGCATCTGTTTTAAGGGGATGATTCAATGATTATTGGTAAATTATGAAACTGTGTAATCATTACCACAATCCAACTTTAGAATAATTCCATCACCCCAAAAAGATCTTCATTTGCCTTGCTTATCCTTACTTCCATCCCAAACCCCTATCCTGAAATTTAGACCCACATATCTAACTGCTCAGTGACATCTTCATTTGCATAACCACAGGCACCATGAACTCAGTGTTTCCAAAACCGAACACATCTCCTTCCCATATCCTTTTCCTTTAGACCTGATTCTTCTCTGGTGTTCCCTGAATGAATGAATGGCACCACTGGCCCCTCAGAAATCCTGGGCATCATTCTAACTTCTCTTTCTCATCCCCTATATCCAATTAATCATCAAATCCCATACATTTTATTTCCTAACTATAACTATAACTTCCTAACTATAACTCAAATCTATCCCTTTCTATCCTTTATTATTACTTCACTAGTTCTGTCCACCAGAATTTGTTCCTTAAAAATCCACCCATCCACCCATCTAACTATCCATCCACCCAACAAATGTGCATTGAGTGCCTACTGTATACCAGCCACTGTGCTACAATAGTCACCTAACTGGTCCCTGTCTCTTTGGTCTTAAATCTTCTGAGTGTGTTCTTAATTCAGCAGCCAGACAGCAAAATCTCTTTAAAAACACACTATTCCCATACTTAAAAATGGCTTCATGCTGACTTTTAATTGGCTACCCTCTGACCTGGGGATGAATTCCAAACTTCTTAACGTGACTCTTCAGGTCTTTAGGGATCAGGTCCCTCCTTGCCTCTCTAAATCTCGGGTCTCATCACATCCCTTGGATAAGTCACTTAGTTATCTGAATTTCCTCATCTGAAAAAAAACATGGATAACAACAGTGCCTATCTCAGAGGTAGCTGAGAGGATTAAATGAGATAATGCATGTGAAGTGCATAGCACAATGGCTAGCACATATGAAGTGTCAGTAAATGTCAGCTATCGAGGACAGTGATGACAACGTTAGCTTTCTTCAACCTCCTGCTCCTCTGAACTCTTACAGCACTTCAAGTTGGTCTCACACAATTTGGCACTCAACCATTTTCTTTTGTATTGCTTACTGCTGCTTCATACTGTTAGTTATGCTTTCCACCTAGACTACAATGTCCTTGAAGACAAAGATAGTGACATACATACCTCCTCTAGTTCCTGGAGCACTTCAAACAATGCTAAGCACACAGTGGAGTTTAATAAATACTTTCTGATAAAGGTTCACAAAGGAAAAAGGGACATAGGTTTTACTGACTCTCTATTGTTCAAATGACCATAAATAAAAGGGGATGGGGTGCCTAGGTGGTTCAGTCAGTTAAGCATCTGACTTCGGCTCAGGTCATGATCTCATGACTCATGAGTTTGAGCCCCGTGTCGGGCTCTGTGCTGACAGTTCGGAGCCTGGAGCCTGCTTTGGATTCTGTGTCTCCTTCTCTCTCTGCCCCTCCCCTGCTCATGCTCTGTCTCTCAAAAATTAATAAACATTAAAAAAATTTTAAAAAGGGGGCGCCTGGGTGGCTCAGTGGGTTAAGCATCCAAATTCGGCTCAGGTCATGATTTCACTGCCTGTGGGTTCGAGCCCTGAGTTGGGCTTTATGCTGACAGCTTGGAGCCTGGAGCCTGCTTCAGATTCTGTCTCCATCTCTCTGCCCCTCCCCCACTCATGCTATGTCTCTCTCTCAAATATAAATAAACATTAAAAAAAAACATAAATAATGAACAGCAAAACCTGGGAATACCATTTGCTTTTGCCTACTGGACTAATGGTGTGTCACTGCATTTGCAGCTGTACGGTAGGTTAGCATTAAGCATGGGACTCGGCAGTGCTCACTGTAGGTCAGTGGTTTTCTTCAGACGGTTTGCTGCCAATAACCTGTTTTTGACAGAAATGGAGTGTGAAAGCATGAAGATGTTTAATTCTACTCCCTGGCATGCAGACAATATATAATTTGCCTACTCATGTGTGAGATCAGATTTTTGTGTTTTACTCCTTCAATGTAAATGTTCTTTCTGCACTACCAATAGAACATAAATTCCATTTCATTCGAAAGCCAATGGAATCCTGAAATAGTTCAGGTTTCTGGGCTGATGACTGGGTGGCAATCAGAACCCCAGAATAGCCCCAGGAGGCCAGAAAATTCAGAGCTCTTCAGATGCTAGAACACCCCCACAAATTTGGCAAGAACTCTGTTGTGTGTGCACTTCAAGAGTAAACTGGCACATTGGGATTGTTTTCCCTTTCTTTTTCACATACCCTCTCACCATCTACCATTGGACTCCTTTCCTGCCTTGTCCTCTCACCTTCTCCAATCCTCCTCATGCCCTGTGATTGCCCCTCCATCTGACATGTTTCTAAGAAGACATCTTTGTGCACTCCAGGCGCCTGCTGATTTGTGCAGGAGCACAATTACTCAGATGCAGTGGGGGAGTGGAGGAGCTAAAGGTGCAATTTTGTGCTCTTATACGACATGGACTCCCATTGATAAAATGCAATTTTTTTGTAGCTAATGTTTGATTAATTTAGAAATTATTCCAAAGCCAGTGATTGGCTTGTGCCTTTGATGTTGCTAAGGAGAAGCCAGAACAGGCCTGGGAAATAGAGGAGAAGACAGGGGAAACCTGCTCTAAACACAAGAGACAACACTTCTGATTGGAAACGGGGCAATCTCCTCCAGTTACATCCCGGTTTCTCCTGTATGGAGAAAATACCACAGGCTCGAAAAGAACCCTCTGAGGGCACATACAGAGGTCAAAGATGTCCTCACGACCCACTTTAAACACCAGTTCTCTCTCTAGACATACATTCTTCTTTCCACATATACCCTCTTCACAATATCTCCTCTACACACACACACACACACACACACACACACACACAGACACACACACACGCATACACACACACGAGATGAACACCCAGGCAGCCACCTATGAAACAGACCAATACATAGCATGTGCAAAGGCACGTAAGAGCATGTGTGTGCTCTATGGAAAGCTTATCACCACAAAGAAAGGCATGTGCAAATACCATTCTAGATACACACCATGCCATTCCCACATGGACACACACTTGCACAACATAGATGGACATCTGTCCTCACCCAGACCACAGGCAACAATAATATGCAACTTGCAAAACACAGTACATAAAGCCATCGATTGATGAATCTTGTCAGCTTTGCCCTTCACTTTTTTTTATGTTTACTTATTTTTGAAAGAGAGAAACAGAGTGCAAGCGGGGGAGGGGCAGAGAGAGAGGGAGACACAGAATCCCAAGCAGGCTCCAGGCTCTGAGCTGTCAGCACAGAGCCCAACGCAGGGTTCGAACTCACTTACCGTGAGAATATGACCCAAGACAAAGTCGGACGCTTAACCGACTGAGCCACCCAGGTGTCCCTGCCCTTCACTTTTAATACAGCATGTGGTTAAGAGCAAAGTCTCACTCTGCCACTTATTTGTGACTTTGTACAAATTAGTTACCTGCTCTGTGCCCCCATTTCCCCATCTATAAAATGAGAATAATAATAGTACTTACCCCCTAAAGTTGTGAGGATTAAATGAGCTAACGCACACAAAGCTCTTGGCAGTAATGAGAGTTTCTAGAACTGCCTGAGAAGGGGTAAGCTTGGACTGAGGATACAATATAGGTGAGAGAAGTAGTGGTCATGGGCTGAGGTGTGAAATTCTCTTTCTGTCCTGATGGAGTAAAGAGATTCCCTGGGCATACACACACTTCTCAGTAATCCCCACCAAAGGACACGGGTCCACCATTAATATTAACAATGTACCCACTCTCCCTGAGGAAATCTAGGTATTTGCAGTCATTGGTACATGGTATTTATTCACAGTCTGTTACTTTTTAAGTTTATTTATTTTGAGAGAGAGAGAGAGAGAGAGAGAGAGAGAGAGAGCAGGGGAGGGGCCGAGAGAGAGGGAGACACAGAATCCTAAGCAGCTCCGAGCTGTCAGCTCAGAGCCCAACACAGGGCTCGAACTCACAAACCATGAGATCATGACCTGAGCTGAAACCCAGAGTTGGATGCTTAATGGACTGAGCCACCCAGGCGCCCCTGATAATCTGTTTAAATGTGATAACATTAAGTACACTTTTGAGAGTAAATCTTTACTGTCTCTTTTGTAACAATCAAGAGAAATGCATGTGGCATGGATACTACTTCTCCCTGACAACAGCCCTAGAAGGAGCACCCCACAAAGCAGTCTCAGGAAGGAAGTGCAGGTCCCACAGTAAATCGACTGTGTGACTGGGGTTTGGTAACCTGAGCTGCATACTCTCTTTTCACCCCTCACTTGGGTCTCATGGCACAAAAATAATCGAGCAAGTACAAATGCCTTCATAGTGGGCACTACGGCTTCCCTCTGCCAACCCTGGCGATAATCCTCCTTCTGCTCCCTACCCCATGAAGGGCTGTTAGGACGGAGCTGCTCTGGGCTCTCAAAGATAGGTAATCACGAGGCTTGCCATGGAGCTGAGAGCGCCAAGCCTGCAAACAGACTACCTGTTCCTCCAGGGCTGTTTAATGAAGGGAAAAGAAAACATCTAACTTCTCTCATTCTCGGGCTTGTCATTTGTAAAATGTGAATACCACCAAGGGTCTCATGGGGTTGTCACAAACACTAAGTGGGATTAGGAACAAGAATGCCTCTAGCACAGTGCCCAGCACCATGGGATTCAAATAGGATTCTTTCACACTCCCCATCCCTGCTCACCATATCACACTGCTGGACTTCTCTAGACAGGCAGGGGCAGAAAGGGCATTACAATGGCTGTGTGTGTGTCTGTTAGAGTGCTGGTGGTTGTTTTAGTTTTCCGGGGGCTTTCTTTCGGTCTTTGGTTTGGTTTGGGTTTTTAGGTTGGATTGAAGCAAGAGAGATTGGAGTAGGCTTAATAGGACTTTAGCTTGAATTACTAGATTCCACCAACTTTCCAAGTTGGAAATGGGGAACCTGGGTGGGTTGTGCAAATTGCAGAGCAAGGAGGGGGTCCAAAATTAGGCGGGTGTTCTGGTCATTTGGTGAGTAACCTGGAATTTGGACACTGAGGAACGGGAACTGGAGGAGGAAGGCAGCAGATGGGAAAACAGGGCTATAATATGAGCTTCATTGTGCCAAAGAAAGTGCAGACATAGAACGAGAGAGAGTGCCGGGTGCCAATCCAAACTGTTTTGACTATGAAAACATGACTACCAGAAAACTTGTATGTGCTACAGATGTGGGGGAGGAGGAGAGGAAAACCAATATTAACCCTAACTCATTTCATCCTTTACAACCCTGCCATGTGTCCATACCCTTCGAATGTTTCAAATGCAGTAATTCATGCCTTCCAATTTCTTATTTCACTGGAATATAGCAAGAATTGCCAAAAAGTGTGTTTGAGAAAGAACCGAGCATGTTAGATGACTGAAAAATGATAAAGCATTTGCTTTCCTAGTATCAAAATGGGCTCTGCCCACGCTTCAGATTCCACAGTTAATTTATGTTTTTCATCTATATTAAATGTCAATTGCTATATACTTAATAGGATTGAATGTAATACTTTGAATTAATCATTTCAATGGTGTAAATGAAAAGACCAATTACGTCACTATGCACCTCTTTCCCATTGTTCATGAAAACTATTTTCTCCACCTATAATTCCACATTGGTTTCAAAATAGCTATTTTATTCTCACCAGGTGCTAGCAGCCCAAATCTTCCTCAGGAGCTATTAAGTCTACTCCCCTTGTTCTTTCGTCTCTCACAAAAATACAGAACATTTTGACTAATACACATTCAAACAATCCCAAAGAACTCTCTCTTTTTAAAACCACTAGAAATGAAAGTATGTGTCCCTCCCTAAAACTTTTTTTTTTTTTTTTGCCTTTGCTTAGAGGCAGTAATCAAGAGGAATTTGGGCAGGATAACAGGCAAGTTTATGGAGGTATCAACTTAAAGACTCCCTTAGATATTCTTGCAGAAGGGCAGTGAGCTTTTTCCCCACGAGAGAAAATTTAATTCAGGAACTGAAAACCAGCAGCTTATTGAGCACAAGAACCCTTTTTAGTGTACCACCTTCGCAGAGTTGTTGACGGGTTATTGAATGGGGTCATATGGCTGAGATTCCCAACATTTTCAGTGCCATAACGAAAGTTCTAGTTCACGTGTTACATTTGAAATTGATTGTAAACGTTTGGGAACCACTTTCCTCCTCGCCCTTGGAAATAAAGATAAATACCTCTAGAAGTCCTGAGGTCAGGGATAGGCATCTCTGACAAAGGTGTGGTGCCCAGAAATATTACTAAGTACTACTACTACTAACAATTGCTTCCACTATTACTCCTACTCCTATCACTACAACAACAACCATTGGGCCTTGACTCATTGGGCCACTCATTGGGCCTTGACTATCCCAGGTACAGTAGCAAGTGCTTTGTGTATACTACCTTTCCCTTCAAGGTATGATTAGTCTGAGCTTTACAGATGATGAAACCGAGGCTTAGAGCTGTTCTGTGTCCAAGGTTACAAAAGCTAGCATGATTCCTGTCTTCCCAGCTCCAAACCTACCAGAGCACACTGCATCCCAGAGCCTGCGTACCATTTCTAGGAGGATGAAATTGTAGACACGGAGGCTTTGGAGCTGGCAAGCGGGCCCTGGGTTGGAAAGGTGGCTGGAAGCCATGTGAGGAAGGGAACGAATGGACCTACTGACTCCTATTACTAGCCACCCAGTAACAGAATAAAAACAGCTAGAGTTTCTTTGTGTGTGTTTGTGAGTCTGATCGTTCTGCACTTCAAAAGGTGAATAACTACCACTCTATTTCTCCATTCACCTTCACCATCAAATGTCTTAGCAGTCTGCATTTCCTTACATCTTAACTTTCTCCTTGACCTCTCTGAATCTGTCTTCCATCTTCACCTTTCCACTGAACCTTCGCTCTCAAAGGTCACTAATGAGATCTTCCTGTATGATGGGGCTACTCCAGTGGACTCTATCAAACCTTCCACACCTTGAAGGCCTCTGGTCCTTTGCGATTTTGATCCTCTGCTTTGCCAGTGTTTCTCCTCCCTCCCGTTTTTTGCTTCTCTTTTCCTCTCCCCCAGCACTCATGTCCCTCTGTCATACCCCTTACTCACTCCAAATCATCCTCACAATGGGACAGGAACCACTGGTGATGGACAAGAGACATCCAAAGGGTGTGTACCTTGGCTTTGACATAGGAAGCATGATGGGGTGGTTAGGAGCACAGGCTCTGGGGCTGAAGTACCTGGCCTCTGTTACCGACTAGCAGCACAACCTTGGTAAATCACTTCAATCCCCCCACACCTCAATGTTTTATCCGTAAAGCAGGAGGAATAATAGTGTTTACCTCATTGAGTTGTAAGGATGAAATGAGTTAACAGGGGCACCTGGGTGGCTCAGTTGGTTAGGCATCTGACTGCAGTTCAGGTCATGATCTCACGGCTCCTGAGTTCAAGCCCCAAGTCAGGCTCTGTGCTGACAGCTCAGCGCCTGGAGCCTGCCTGGGATTTGGTCTCCCTCTCTCTCTGCCCCTCCACTGTTCTCTTTCTCTCTCTCTCTCTCTCTCTCAAAAATAAACAAACATTAAAAAACGTTTTTAAAGTATGGAATGAGTTAACATATATAAAATACTCAGAATTTAGGAAATCTTCATTAAGTGTTCACTTATTATAGTCTTTATGAAGGCATATTGTAAAATGTTGATCATTGCCACAAATGAATTGTTTACTGCTGATATTTAAATTTTTAAAGGCATACCATCCCTCTGTAATCTCATAAAAAGGTCTGTGCTCTTTCCATTTATTTTGGGAAAATGAGTCTGTTGTTGTATTCTGAGTGACAATCGGGCTGATCTGTCCTGGGTCTTCTCGTTCTACACATTCTGCATGGCTTTATGTGCCACTTCGGTGCTCACGAGTCCTAGGTCTTTATCACTTTCCCAGACCTCTCTCCTGACCTCCAGATCCAGCAAGCCAGCTGCCCACTTACTTACCTGCCTGTCTGACCCACAGCGCAATAAACCTCTCATGTCTAAAAAGAACTCCATCTCGGGGTGCCTGGCTGGCTCAGTTGGTAGAGTGTGAGACTCTTGATTTTGGCGTTGTGAGTTTGAGCCCCACGTTGGGTATGGAGATTACTTTAAAATAAAACCTTAAAAAAATTAAAAGAGGGGCACCTGGGTGGCTCAGGTTAAGCGTCCAACTTCAGCTCAGGTCATGATCTCAAGGTCTGTGAGTTCGAGCCCCATGTTGGGCTCCGTGCTGACAGCTCAGAGCCTGGAACCTGCTTTGGATTCTATGTGTTCCTCTCTTCTCTGCCCCTCCCCTACTCATAGTCTGTCTCTCTGTGTCTCTCAAAAATAAATAAATGTTAAAAAAAATTTTAAAGAAAAAGAAAATTAACTCCATCTGTACTCCATAACTTAGTTAAAAGGCGACACACCCATTCAGTGACCCAAGCCAGAAATGTGGGGATCATCCTACTATTTTCTCACCCCTTCACCCATTGCATCTAACTGATCACCAAGTAATATTGATTCTACCTCCCACAAATGTTTTGAATGTATCCCCTCCTCCCTAACCCTACTACCACTGCCTTAGGTTGGGTCTTTGTCTCTCCCTGTATCAGTAAAAGCCACCTAACTGGTTGGTCTCTTTGCCTTCACTTTTGACCCTTGACCCTTGCTCTATCCACCATACTACAGTCAGAGAAATCCTGAAGTGCTGGCCTTATCCAGTTATTCATCTGCTTTAAATCCTTACATGGCTCCCCAGAGTCTTCAGGATAAAGTCCAAATACCTATGCATGGCCTACAAGGTCCTTCATTATCTAGGCCCTAGCTACTTCTCCACACTCATCTCTTGTGATGGTTCTCACATCACACATTCTGGCTGAAGCAAACTTGTAATGGTGCCCTGCACATCTCTGTGCTCTTTACCCTTCTGTGTTCTTGCCCGTGGTCCCCTTCACTACCTCACCTCATTTTTGTTGGGAAAATTCTCCTCCTATTTCAAGAGAACTCCATTTTTATTTCACCCTATTTTCTTTCCTAAGTCCCTCGGGCAGACTTAGGTGTTTCTTTCTCTAGGCTAGCTTGTCATCTTGCACTTTGCTTTCATTACAATAATTATCACTTGACACTATATTTGACAATTGACCTGCCAGGTCAGTTCCCTGAGTTGAGGGCAGGGACCATTTCCTATTTATCTCTATCTACCCAGCATACACTCAGAGCATAGCAGACCATTTTGCCCATATGAAACACTGTCTCAGCAGAGGGAGTACTTTATTTTCCCTCCTTAAATCTTCGGCTAAAATGCATTTTCTCTATGAAATTTCCCCTGATTACACTTAGTTCACTCTACTCACTGCTTAATTTTGTCATGGCCTTGGGGCTTGGAGAAGAGTCTTCCAACAACAGATTTGTGCTTTAATGATTTAGATTTGATTCTCTCTTCTAGCTCGACCACTCTAAAACACTAAAGGACCATCTACTGAAATCCATAGAAGTGGGGTTCTTAAAAATCAATTCCTGGGGGAAAAAAAAACACCTGTTTTTATGCTTGGAAAAGCAGTCAGGCATTTATTCTTGCCCTTCCCAAACCAAATGTCCTTCCAGTGCACAGTACAAACAGTAAGCCACCCAAGTAACCAAGCCACCCAAGCCACCCACAGTAAGTCTTCTGAAAGGTACTGAAGCTAAGAGCTGGGGGCAAGACAGAAAGCTGAAATTCCCCTCAACTAAGGAAAGTCCCCCAGCTCCTTGAAAAGGCTTGGGAAGGGCCAGAAAGAAATCAATCTGCCCATGGAGCTCCTGGGATGTACTAACCCGTTGTGCTGCAGCAGTTCCAGAGGGAAGGAAAACAGGGCGCACACAAAATCTCCAGGAAAGTGCTTTCATATGCTCAGTGCCCAGAAGTTACCAACAAGACTAAATAAGTAAAATTGGAAAGCCTACATTGCATTCATTTGTACTCCCCATACACATGTCGCTTGCTTGAGAGACACAGTGTTTTCCCTAGCTGGACTCCAAAGTTCCTGAAGGCCATCAACAGCATATGTTTCTTTTATAGTTCCCAAATTGCCCACCACACTGAGTACACAGTATCTGCTGCAGAAACACTTTGTTGTTGACTGATTGATTACTAAGTATTTAACTATTTTTCTTCCCCTCGATGTTTTCAGGAATGCTTGTTATTCACAAAACGGTGCAGTCTTGGAAGCCAAGAGGAAATATTCATCTGTTGGTATACATTTTCCCTTGGCTATGCATTAAACAGAGATTTCCTTTGGCAATGTCAACAAAGGATGCTTGATGAGACAGGACAAAGAACTATATATAGAGATCAAGTGGCCAGAGGAACAAAGTCGAAGCATGCCCTCCCTTAACCAGATTAAAGGAGTCTTCTTTCTGCTTCTACTCCTTCCGGGGCTCTCCAGTCCCAACCAAAATAAAAAATATTTTCCAACTGCCTATCCCCTGAATTCTGAAGGCTGGGCTGTGACGGGAACAAGCTGAATTGCTGAAGAATTCAGCGAACAAATCTGCGGTGATCCTAATCTCTGTTTCTGTAATAATAGGAAGAGTGCAGCTTTGTTTACTTTTGAGGAGAATAGTGAACAAGGAGAGAGAACTGAGAGAGAGAGGCAGTATTTATGGCCCCTTTATGAAAAGTCAGTCTGTGACAAAAATATTTGCAGACAATAAGGAAGAGGAACAGGTTTGGCAGGAAAATAGCCTCTTCCAGTTTTCTCAGAAGTGCCTTAGCTGGTATCGTCCATCCCCACCCTAAGTGAAAGGTCTGCTTTGCTCTGTGAATATAGTCATTCCCTATAGATAAATCTGTATTAGATAAGATGCAAAAAACTCAAATCACCCTTTAGTGTCCAGTTCTCATGGCAGACGGTATCCTACTATTTATTTCATTTTGGAAACTATTTACAAGCATTTATGGAGTCTCAAGTCCCTTCTTTAACTGCATTTCTAATCCCAGGCCTTGTTCCAAAGCCTCCTGGACACACAGGCTCTGTGCTGAATGAGTATAATGAGTACCCTGGATTCACCCTATTATTAGGAGCAAGTTTAGGGCACATCCCTAACCTTTCAGAAGGGATGATGTCAGAGCCCAGCCGCACTCTTCCATAAACCATCCTGAATGGTTCCTGTCAAAGACAGAATCCTAAAACTGGAGAGCCAATGGAGTCAAGTCCCGACATACACTCTCACCCTCGACATACAATGCAGTATGTCATGGTTCTTTGCCAACTGTCAGTTGACCTTTTATTCCATTATCTATATTTCCTGCACATGTATATCTGTATCAGGGTGGATGTGTGCAGCGTGTAAGCCTTCCGAGGGCAGACACTGTGCCTGTGCTCTTTTCTTTGTACCCAGCACAATGCTGTGCATAAATACATATTAGTAAAAGGTGACCTTTCGTGTGCCAGAACAGACAGAGGCCTATACAATGGATTTAACAAGCATCCCTAAGGGAGCTTCTTAATCACCTCCTCTGCTGTTTCATCATGGGGCTGCTCTTCCCTCCCATTTGGCAGCTCTCGTGTCATCTCCTGAAGGCTCAAACAAGGCACTGTTAAAACATCACTTTTACCTAGAGGGGCCAGAATGAGTAGTTCTCTATTAACACAATGATGCGTTGTTTTATGAGACTAGCTCCTTGCTACTTGAAAAGAGTGGGGCCCTGCATACAGAGGTTTGATGGATGAAGTGGGCTGGGAAAGGCCACAACAGGACTATGTTTGGGTGAGGCTGGTCAGAGTGATATACTTCCCAGGGGTGGGATGATAAGATGTTAGAGAGGTCTTAGGATGAATAAGCAATGAGAATAAACTGCTTACCTGCCTAATTTGACTACAACTCAGACACTATACTTAATAGTCTTTTTGATGAGAATGGGGAAGGTGATAATTATAATTTCTAACCACATTTTATTCACTATTAGCCATTACCCTGCCCTCAATCATTGAAAATTCTAAGCCAAGGGATTCCTTATCTTGTCTCCTGCTTACAATGATTCCTTGTCTCTCCACCAGTGTGGGTTTCTCATACTGTAATCTAGCAGCATAATCAGGAGCTTTGATTGAGTGGAACACAGAGGGATTCTGACTAGCTGAAAAGCACTCTGAAATGCCTTCTGTTTTGTTTCTCCCCACTTGTAAAGGATGAAATCAAAGAGCAAAAGAAGAGTATAAAGAAAGTAACCATTCACAGAATCATGACCTGTGAAGTCTGGAAGACACATCAAAGGTCATGTAGTCAGTTCAAGCTCTTATTTTGCAGGTAAGAACACTGAAGCTGAGAAGCTAAATGATTTACTCAAATTCATACTATCAGTTAACGGCAGAGTCAAGTCTAGAAGCCAGCTTTGCAACTTACGTTCGATTCTTTCTTTCCATTCCTTGGGCTTCTCCCTAAATTTCCCACAATATTCCACAATCTCGCACCTGGTATCCTATGTACCCTCCACATAGCACCACTCTCTTCCACAAATGGGAGTGCCCAGCAGGGATTAAATTGCCATGGTATGCTCATCATCCAAATACACCCCACTTTAAGAAATGCAGTCCTTTAGGGGTGCCTGGGTGGCTCAGTTGGTTAAGTGTCCGACTTCAGCTTGGGTCATGATCTCACAGTTTGTGAGTTTGAGTCCCACATCAGGCTCTGTGCTGACAGCTCAGAGCCTGCAATCTGCTTCGGATTCTGTGTCTCCCTCTCTCTCTGCCCCTCCCCTGCTCATGCTCTGTCTCTCAAAAATAAACGTTAAAAAACTGTTTTTAATTTTTTTTTGTATTTTTATTTATTTTTTGAGAGAGAGATAGCAAGCAGGGAAGAGGAAAAGAAAGAGGGAGACAGAAACCCAAGCAGGCTCCACGCTGTCAGTGCAGAGCCTGACATGGGGCTGGAACCCATGAACTGTGAGATCATGACCTGAGCCAAAGTCAAGAGTCAGAGGCTCAACCGACTGAGCCACCCAGGTGCCCCAATATTAAAAAAAGTTTTTTTAAGAAATGCAATACTTTAAGAAATCCAAACAATCAAGAGTGGTTACTCATATAAGATTCTTCTTGCAACAAGAGTCTCATACTCTCTTAAATATAAATCCCTAGGTGGGATTTAACTTAAACCATTACATTTATCTGTCACATGAGTAAGATTAGAACTAGACTATCAGGTTGTAAATAGAATTAGAAATATTTTTATCTTGTCACTGCCCAGAAGGGGTCCTATAACATTTTACCCAACCCTGTTTAGACTTTAAGCCCTACCATTGCCTCTTTAACAAAATCAACACAAAACCAAATGCTACAGCTGAAGTTCCATGCTCTTGAGAAAGAGGGAGAAATAACATCTTTCTTTTATTACATCCACTTATGAAAAGACTCCTCTTGTAAGCTCTGCTCTATTGATGTAGGTATCACGTAGGTAACAAGTTTTGAAAACCTTATACTTGTATGACACTTTATAATTCACAGAAAACTTGAACATAGATCTTATTTGTTGATGACAAGAGTAAGTGGCAAGGCGATGAGTGAGGACCAAATGAGGTGTGTGGGGACAAAGGGAGGAGAGGCTAGGAAGAGGAGGAGCAGTCTTGATAATACTGTCGCAGACACGATATTGCACAGAACAAACCTCACCCTATACTGAGGACCCAGGATTCCCAGATCCCCTGTGACACCCCAGAGATCTCTTTAGGGGGCTAAGATGTCCAGAATTGATGAAAGAAGAAACACACCTCATGTTGGATTCTCCTATTGCCTGCCACTTGGAAAGAAGTTCTGTCTCCCCAATCCATCACCACCAAGTATCTATTTTTGTGTAAATAATATCTATCTGCCCCTTTTCTTGGAAGAAGCATCCTAAAAGAATGAGACTTCCCCAGAACTGCCATTCAGTCTTTCACTCCAAATGGCTGAGCTACACTCTGACAGAACTCAAGTGCCCCCCAACTGACCACCTGATCCAGGTCCTCTGAAGGAAATGCAAATGTTTCTGTTACGTACCTCCACTTGCTGGCAGATCTGTATTAGTTTGGCCATTTGATTTTCTAGTTCACTGTTGCGCTTAACCAGGTTGGTGAGGTTCATCTCCAGAGTTTGCTGTCATCGCAGAGAGTATGAAGCCAGAGGGAAACAGGGAAGAGGGGAAAAAATAAGAAATGTTCAATGAGCTGGAGAACCAACATTATGTGGAGGTCATTTGGTCAATTGACAAACATTCAAAGATTCACTGAGCACTTGCTATGGGCCAAGCATTGTTCTAGGTGCTAATTAACTACACTGTACCTTTTTTGCTCCAGGGTCTCATTATTGGAAAAAAGATGACATTCATGACTTCATGGATGTAGAATTTCATGATATTAAGGCAACTTTATGTTTTCTATAATATTTTTAACTTTTTAAAGTATTCATAGAATTTGCCTTCATAGTAACAGTGTGCAATAAGACTAGGTATTATTCTCTCTTTTACAGATGAGTAGACAAAGGGAACTATAATTTATTGAACAATCAGTACTTGCCAGACATTATGCTAGGCGATTTCATATATACCATTTAATAACCATAACAATCCATGAGGTAGGATATATCAGCATTTTACAGATGTCAGCATTTTACATTTTTCATAGTTCTATAATTAGTATGTGACAAAACTGGGACTAGAACCCAGGTCTCTTGCCTCAGCCACAGCTTTTTCCAAGTATTTGTGATTTTTTTTGTCTTTTTATTGAAACCATTTTAGATTTATCAGTAGGTTCCTTCAGGGGAAAAAAAGACTGTACTTTAATTAAGTGTGAGATTCATCAAGATCAAGCATTGTATGGGGCACCTTGGTGGCTCAGTCGGTTAAGCTTCCGACTTAGGCTCAGTTCGAGCCTCGCACTGGGCTCTGTGCTTACAGCTCAGAGCCTGGAGCCTGCTTCAGATTTTGTGTCTCCCTCTGTCTCTGTCACTCCCCCATTCTCTCTCTCTCTCTCAAAAATAAATAAACATTAAAAAAATTTAGGGGTGCCTGGGTGACTCAGTCAGTTAAGCATCTGACTTCAGCTCAGGTCATGATCTCACGGTTTGTGAGTTTGAGTCCCACGCCGGGCTCTGTGCTGACAGTTCAAAGCCTGGAGCCTGCTTGGGATTCTGTGTCTCCCTCTCTCTCTGCCCTATCATTTGCCCATGTTCTCTCTCTCTCTCTCACTCTCTCAAAAATAAACATTTTACATATTTTTTTAATTAAAAAAAATCAAGCATTGTATCTCATAGCTCCTCTTCTTTGGCCCTAAGGACTAGCCCATGGAGACAGTAGACTTCAAAGTGACAACTCCTGGCCATATCAAGATAGGACATCCATTGCTTATCATTGCTTACTGGTATATAGATCTTCTTAGGTGTGCATTAGAACCACTGTGCAAATCTGTTGAATATAACAAAATTACAACAGCACTCAGAACTCTTAGCACATTTTCAGTTGAGCAGGCTGCTCCCTCCCATTCCTTATGTGAAAAAAACAGAATGTTCTTTACTCTTGGTTGATAATGGGCTTTTATATTCCTTCCTATTCCCAAGTCTTCAGCTTTGGTGGCTGCTTCTCCTCTAGGACTAGTCCCAAAATCCACTCCTCTCTCACTCACCATCCCAACACCCCCACAAAGTCTGTTCCAAATACCCCAACTTCTTGGCCCTTCCTCTGCTAACATTCCTTCCCTTGGTTGTGTACATTGCTTCATCATGGTCTCCATGGCTCCTTTGGTTTGTAATTGTTCAAAGTTCATGTTTTCGATACAAGGGAATGGAGGGAGAAGCAAAGGGAAGTGGGGGAAGGGGGAGAGGACTCATGTACTTGGCCCCTTTCTTGTCTAAGTAGCTGTGGCTCCTTAGTATTCTTGGCACTGTCCCAGGAGTCCATCCCAGAGAATGTATTCCCATGGATATATGTATTTCTATGATGGGCAGTCTGATCTCAGTTGTTCTCAGACCGGATTATGAGAACCAGCTTAATCTTCGCTTCCCTCTTGCCAGATTTCTATTAGTTTCTTTGGCTTTATTCCCATGGAAGTGATTTTTCCCCATTTATTCCATTGTTCTTGGCTTGTGCATGGTTTCTCCCCTGGCCCTCTTTAACTCCACAACCATCTCAATCCGTGGCCTTCTCCTTAGCAAGGGCAAAGAGAATGGAGAAGGGAAAAAGAAGGGCAGCAATTGTTGGTTTGGGCATGATCTCTAAGATAAGTAGATATCACAAGAAAAAAAAAGAAATGGCAGTAGTTCAGAGATTTAATACAACAAAAAGTAATGAGTACCTACTCTGTTGAAGGTGCAGTAAATTCAAAGAGAAAGAGAAGGTGACATTAAGGTGGGTCTTGAAGGATAAGTAGGATTCTAACAAACAGAGATGGAGGGGGACAGGGTGTTCCAGGCACAAGGAATAACATGAGTAAAAGAGAATAAAGTATAAGGACATGTTCAGGGAAGAGAAGTTGACTTGGGCTAGAAGAGAGGGTACAAGAGAGTAGTGGGGGACAAGGTCAGAAATGGAGGTGGAGGTCCTGTTTTGAAGGTCTTGAATGCCTAGGTAAGGAATTTGTACCTCCTTTTATTTTTTAGCAGTGGGGACTTCCCAAAGGCTTTTGAGTAAGACAATGACATAATCTGGGCCGTGTTTATGAGATCAACATATCAGCAATATGTGGGGCAGACTGAAACTAAGGCCAGGGACGCTGGTTAAGAGGATGCTGCAATATTCAAGGCAGTTGGTAATGCAAGTCTGGGCCAAGCTGAGAGGATAATCGAGAGAAACATGTTTCAAGAAGGGATCTGTCACTGTCAAACATGCAGAGAGTGCAAGAAATATGAGGACTAGTAAAAGGCAGTTGGATATGGTAATTAGAAGCCACAGGTGACCTCTGAAAAAGGAGTTTCAGTAGAGTGTTGGAAGCAAATGCCAAAACGCAGAGTTAGGGAGTACGTCAGCAGTGACGATGTGGAGGCTACCAGTCTGGACTCCTCTTCAAAAATTTGGCTGAGTGTGAATAAGATAGAGCTACGGTCTGATGAAAGGGTCCAGCTTAGGTTAGAGAGTGGGCATTGGTAATGGGCTCGATCAGTTTATGACTTCCACTAGCACAGTGGTCCCGATTCCTAGATCAATGGAAAACCCATGTATCACCATCGACTAGATTGACATATTAGGTAAATGTAATGTAGATTGATGAAGTCGGAGCAGACACAGTATTAGAAAGTCATGTTTCAAACTGTATTGTGTTTCCATTCAAACTTAGGATTCCATGGGGAAAATGTTTTCTAACAAGTACATGCAACCTGTTGCAACACTTGTCATGAAACAAACATCCTATAAATAATTCATAGTACAGAGCAGGACTAAGATCCGTGTGTTCCTCATTTATGGCCCAGAATGGAGACTCACAGTTTCTGTGAAGCCACTGAAAATAAAAATTAGGGCTGAAAGCATAATTTGGGGTCTGGTTAGACTATGAACCTTGGGTTACTGTCACAAAATTGTGGCAAATGGTTATTTTGATCTGGCCTCCTAGCAATTTGTAGAACACCAGCACATTTTAACAACGCAGAACTAGAACTGACAAGATGACTCTAATTTCAACCTTACTTCATTAATATGAAAATGCTTTGAAAAAATAAATCTCTGGCTAATGAAAACACCATCTGTTGATGGCTTTTTGCCACTGTTTTCTTACATTACAAGACATAATTTGAGGAAAACCCTGAACATTTATTTACTCACTTCCTATTCATTTACAAGGAATTAAAGCCTCCTCTCAAACTGAAATTGATTCTCAATAATGAACATATGCAAAGGGAAGCAGAGAATTGATACAATTATGCAGTCTATTTCCTCACCCTTCCTTATCATGCCTAGCACTGACAAATCACTTAGAACTAGAAATTCTGGGCCACTTTAGGCTTGAGTCAGTTCATTGATTTAGCCAAGTAATTATCTTGCCTATCCTCTGGTGGGGCAGACCAAGAGAGTACACGTATGTATGTGTTTGTGTGGGCATGCATGTGCCTCTGTGTGTGTGTGTGCGTGTGTGTGCGTGCATGTGTGTGTGTGTGTGTGTGTGTGTGTGTGTGTGTGTGTGAGATTATATAGTCTCTATATGTAAAACTAAACATGACTCTTTGTGGTTGTGTTGTGTTTGGCTTTTAAAAATTGGTTTGTTTTGCTCTTCTCTTGTGTCGTCCAGTTAATCACTGGGCTGGGCTCCCTGTGTCTAGGCCTAGTTTAGTGTGGCTTTCTAGAACAGTTGAACCATGACAAAAGAGAGAGCCAAAGTGGCAGGGGAGGTTGGAATGGAGATATCTGCTGGGAGGAAATGGGGATGGGAGGTTGGCAGGGGAGCAGGATGAAGCTCCCATTTCCTGCTGCAGGAGGTTACCTCTGGGTCCTTCCATGCTTCCCCTGTGTGAGAGTTAGAGAAGCCATTTGCACTATGAAACTGAGATCCTCTTCACCTCCGGATGACTCCATCATTACAGCTTTCACAAAACTGTACATGCGTCTCAATGGCGCAACGTGAGGGGAATATTTGGCTGATTTGCATAATTGAGGTTTTAAAAGGCCCGAGTTAGCTAAACTGGCGGTCAACACCGATTCCATTTTTATCCAGTTTTCACTTCATTTGTATCATATACACTTGACCTCTTTGTGTTCTGTTATACCCTTCACAAAGAGGAAAATGTTTCCCGATTCTGAGAAACCAGACTCAGGCTATTCTTGCAGACAGCATCCCATAAAAAGAAATGGGATAATTGCTGGGATTTTTTTTTCATTTCTTGAGACACAGGTTGTTTCAGATTAACTTTCCCATTGGCTCCCTCAAGAAACCAAGAGGCAAAACACTGCCTCTTCATGAAAGCCAGAGATTCCCCTGGTGGCACACACTCTCGACCACGATCACCACCTGTCATGCTCTGTGAAGGCATACGTGCTCACACATACATGAGCACACTTACACACACCTACCTGCCACAGCAAGTCTCAAAGCTTAAAAAGGGGGTGAGGCTTTCTGTGTGTTCTATTTAAACATATAGTATTGCCACCAAATGCCTGTAGAGTCTTTGGCTTTCTAAAAGGTACCAGGTGAACATTATTTAAAGTCTATGTAAGATCCCAACAGTTTTGATGTGGGAATTGAACTTTGGGAGAGGCAGGGGGAGGAGGGAAAGGAATAAAGGCCAATGTACCCCAAACTGGAGCCTTCCCCAATCCGCAAAAGACAACGTCATCTTTAAAAATGATCTGATGGGGCACCTGGGTGGCTCAGTAGGTTGGGTGGCCGACTTCGGCTCAGGTCATGATCTCGTGGTCAGTGAGTTCGAGCCCCGCGTCGGGCTCTGTGCTGACAGCTCAGAGCCTGGAGCCTGCTTCAGGTTCTGTGTCTCCCTCTCCCTCTGCCCCTCCTCTGCTCACGCTCTGACTCTCTCTGTCTTTCAATAATAAATAAACGTTAAAAAAAAAATAAAAGAATCCTGCTGTGATTAAAAAAAAAAAAGATGATCTGAGCCAGTGACCCCATTACTATTTATCGACATGCTCTTTTTCTGACATCCTGTCTGCTCACTGATGTTCCCAGATATTCCAAAAGCCAGTAGCCAAAAATCTTAGCACATTTTTGGGGTCACATTCTGCTTTCTTTTTTTAACTGCTTGTCTTAAAATACTTACTTTGCTTTCGCTTCAGTCTGTCACTTTATGTATCAATTACATATGGCCTTTCAACAGCAGAACACACCATCTGGTCCACCAACTGAAGCCCACACCCTTATGCTGGAGTGTCTTCCATCCCCAAACATGTATTTGCTGTTATACAGGCATGGGGCTATGTCCCAGAATGGGATCCAGGTGATATACTGGATGTACAAGGTCTACTACTTGAGGTTTGTTAGAGAATGACCAGACTGGTCCTCAAGCCAGGTGAACCAGGTAGCCATCCCTCTTTTTTCCAGAATGTTCTGAAGTCATTCATTAAAGACCCATGTCTCCCATAGAGCCCTTATCAGGAATGTTACATGGACCATTCTGCATTTTGTTTCTTCCCCCTCTTTTCAGGTGCACAGCATGGTTAAATCTCTAGCGTTAAAGCGTATATTGTTATTTGGTCCTTCTAAAAGGAAACACTAAATCCAGTGTTTACTTTGGCAACAGAATAGTGAGCCAGAGCCAACTCTGCTTTCCTGGAATCCTCAATATTGCATTCCACTTGAGCAGTTCCTCTTCAGTTCCTGCCTGTCATGTACATCTTCCTCTTTCTCCTTCACCTGCTCTTCTTTCAGGTCTACCTTCTAGACCTTGAGTGTGCTTCAAGGCACAGTCCTGGGCCTTCACTCAGCTCACTACTGCATGCCTCTACCTCCATGCTAAAAGCATTCAATCTAATGTCTCTAGCCCTGATCGTTCCACCACCACAAAGGCCTGAATTTCAACTCCTTCTACAACACTTGCCCTTTTGGTTCTGAGAGTATCCCGTGATTTCTCTCCTCCAGATATTGAGCAAGTTATTTTCTCTCTGCTGGAGCAGAGGCTCCTTACTCCATCCCTGTCCCCCAACTGGGCATCCAAAAATCTACCCAAAGTCTCTTTTGATGTCCCTCCTGTGCTCTCTCTCAATCCCTTGTGCTTCCACTGTCACAGAACTCACCACACTGTCTTGTAACTGTGTCCTTAACTATCTGTCTCACCACAGTAAGCTGAAAGCTCCACCAGGGCTGGGAATGTTCTTTCTTTATCACTATAACCCCAACATCCCTTCTGGTACTTGGCATGTAATAGGTGTTCAGGAAATGTTGGATGAGTGAATGCATGTTGGATGACCCACGATCGTATCAAACTCAAATCTGAAGCCAAATCATCCCACCCAAACTGCCAGCCCCTCCCTAATTTCCCCATTTCTATCCCCGACCCACTGTTCTTCAAGACATCTCCTACTCCAAAATCATTTTTTACTTCTTTCTCTCCATCGTCTGTAACCACAGTCATTGGCCAAGTCCCGTCAATTCGTTCTTCAGTCTCTCTCCATTCTGACCCTCTTTTCTGACAAACTCATTCCTGGTTCCCCGTTTTGAGCTCAGTGACTTCCTTTCCCTGATTCTTCCTCTTTGCTTCAGAGCATCCTGTGCAAACCTCTGTCATGGCACTTATCAGGCTGCCTTGGAATTTCTTTTTTTTTTAATTTTTTTTTTCAACGTTTTTTTTAATTTATTTTTGGGACAGAGAGAGACAGAGCATGAACGGGGGAGGGGCAGAGAGAGAGGGAGACACAGAATCGGAAACAGGCTCCAGGCTCCGAGCCATCAGCCCAGAGCCTGACGCGGGGCTCGAACTCACGGACCGCGAGATCGTGACCTGGCTGAAGTCGGACGCTCAACCGACTGCGCCACCCAGGCGCCCCTGCCTTGGAATTTCTGATGTACTTCTTTGTCTCTCTTACTAAGTTCAGAGCTCCCCAGGGCAGGGACTGTGCCTCATTTCCTGTGTCCCCAGCTCTGACCACAATGACTTGAACACTGTAAGTGTTCAGTAAACAAAATGAGTGTTCATGGATTGTTTGTTAAATGAATGAATGAATCCCTGGCCTCGATCACTGGTGCTACAGTTTAAGTTATTATCTGGTCTGTCTTCGGGGGAGATAAAGAACAAGACATTACCTCATTATATCAACCTTCAAGAACTTGTATGTCAGTATCACATTTTCCCCTTTCAAACTCACTTCTTTGGGTTTAATAATTCTTTCCTCACCTATTTTATATTTCTGTAATATGTTCCTTTGCCCAATAAGAATAGACAGGATTTTCATCTGCCCAGGAATTGGTCTCTGAGTCAACATCTTGTAAATTGTGCTCAGACTAATGATTGTTGTTAGCTCCTTGCAGATGTTGGGTAGGAGAAGACTTGGGACAAAAGAAACAACAAAAACAGAGAGATAACAGCACAGATAATAGGAGTATCCACTTGCTAAGCTTGCTCTCAAACCCATAGAAAAACAACAGAAAACATCTTCCAACACAGAAATGTTCTATGAGAACAGAGCCAGGTAATCAATATAACTATTGGAGGGAAAAGAACAGGAATTCAGATGAGTGTGTTAGCACACAGTTTGAGTAGAGATGGAATAAATGCATTTTTATCCCCCTGCCACACACAAAACACACAGAGAGAGATTTGTATATAGTATAGTAATGGGGAGCAAGTCTTGGACAATTAAGAGACCACAGAGAAGCCAGATCTATAAGCAAGAATGATTTTATGATTGTCAGTTGAAAGCTAGTTTAGCTGGTTTAGAAACCCCATGACAGATATTACCCTTACCCCCATACATACATGTCCACCACCATATGTTAAGAGAGTGTGAATCTGGACTCAAATGCTTTGCTCATATTATATTTCACTACAGTGGCTCAGTACCTAAGTGAGTGAAATTGAGGAAAAACTTTTTCCCTCACCTATGGTAACCCAATCTGGCCTCACTGAAGATTTTTCTAATCATGAGGACTTATGATATGGCTTATTTATCAGGGAGATCCTTAGTCTCAGGATAGGTTCTACTGAGGCCATACCCCTTCTTAGGGGGAACATACTCATGACCTTACACTTATGGCTCCCTTATACCCAACTTATCCACAGATATGCCCACAGAAGATTAACACAGACGCTCTCTCCGCCTCACACACAGAGACAACACATTTATAGATATACATAGAAATACAAACACAGTCATTCTCAGCCACTCAACCATGCAGAAATACATACATTCCTGTATGGTGACACATACATATGTATGCAAATACACCCTCTCTCAACCCAGGCTTTCATAAAGATATTTCTTTCTTTCTCTTATATGAATCAGCATGCTGGTTCTGAAACTGTCAAATGTCCATTGGTAGATAAGTTGAGAGGGCATCTGTCTTGGCAGACAGAAGTGGGTGTCAAGTGGGTGAGCAGAAAAATGACTGGGAAAAGGCGGTGGCTGAGTGAGAATGGGTGGGTGGATGACAGAACGATGGAGTAGGAAGAAGAGCAAGTAATCAACTCTGATAAGATTCTAGAATATCATATTTACCAACTTTTTAACTCTCGTTGTGGGTTTCCTTTGAACACTCCCCAAGTCTCATATCTCCCTTCTCTTTGTCTAGCAATCTTTAGTTCTCTCTGTCTCAGCCTCTCTTTTCGTGTGTGTGTGTGTGTGTGTGTGTGTGTGTGTGTGTGTTTTACTTTCCCATGACAAAAAGCTTACTCTAGTGCCAGGTCATATTTTATAACAAGATCCCTGATATGTAAATGTAACTGCATTTAAGAATTATTTGTAGTAATGAATTTGTGGAAATGTAATGAGAAAAAGAAAATGTGCTTGTTTATTCCTTTCAGGAAATTCCTCTATTCCCCCCTGGTTTTCATCAGCTATATTTTTGGCAGGCTGTTGGCATGGAAATGTGAAGACATCACTCTCAAAGAGAATTAGAATAATCACATCTGATTTATACAGATGTCACCATAGGGTTAGGCAGTTGGAAAATCCAGCAATTCAAATGAATAGGAACTTAAAATTAAGGACATGCCATACTTTTACTAACACTCTGGCTTTGAATATTATCAGTAGTGCACAGGCGATTCTTTTCAGACTTCCAAAGTAGTCATAATGGCAAGACAGATTTCCATCTTACAAGATGAGATCTAAAGCAAGCTAGAGTCGCTGGTATACTTCCTGTGGATCCATTTTAAAGATTTAATTCATTTGGATTTCTTGAGCATATACTTACTATGTGTGCAAGACAGCAAGAATACTGAAGAAGTAAAAGACATTATGTCTGGCCTCAAAGAACATATGGTATTGTTGGGGTGTATTGGAGTGGCCTTGTAGGGGTTCAGTTGAGAACTACAGAGTAGGTAGGATTCCTCAGCAGGTCAAGAGAAGAGCATGAGTCAAAGTTAAGAGTTAGAAAAGAGAATGAGTGGTATGTCTAACAGACTGTTAGGAGGCTAGTCTGGGCAGAAAAATGTAGCATGTCTGAGAGTGGTAGCAGGGAAAGATAGATGGGCAGCACAGGAACCGAGTGGTACAAGACTTCGAATAAGCAATTGAGATCTGTCATCAATACAGAGCCACTAAAACCTGACCTCTTTTTAGAAAGCCAACACTTACTAATGCAATAACATTGATCTTTTCTAAGGGGAGAAACTCGTGACAATGAAAACTCTAATACGTGAAGCATTTTTATAGTAAATGAAAAGAAGTAATGGAGAAAATAATTACTCTGATAGCCCTTACTATTGTAATAACTGCCACAAACAAAATTATTCTTTGAAATTGAAGAATTTAATTGAACCACTAGTAAGTAGCCTTCTGAAGGATACATAGTTAGAATGGACAACTAAATATGGATAATAAACCAGAGTAAGTATCCCAAACCCTCTAATTCATTTTGAGTACATGTTAAGAAGACAGGCTGGCCTCTGGCTATTCTGACCTTTCATCTTATAACATAACAGTTTGTTTATTCTTTATCAAACAAATAAACACTAGAGACCACTAATCCAACTCGGGGAGGTTAGTACAAAAAACGGTGGTTATAAAGGCCAAAAATGAAGCTCCAGAACCAAAAAGTACAAATAAAGAGCAATTATGGGTGCCTGGGTGGCTCAGTCAGTTAAGCATCTGACTTTGGCTCAGGTCATGATCTGGCAGTTCTTGAGCTCAAGCCCTGCGTCAGGCTCTGTGCTGACATCTCAGAGCCTGGAACCTGCTGCGGAATCTGTGTCTCCCTCTCTCTCTGCCCATCCCCCACTTGTGCTCTGTCTTTCTCTGTCTCTCAAAAATGAATAAACGTTAAAGAAAAAAACAAATAAATAGCAATTCACTTACTGGCCAGAACGTAAATCCCCTAGATATATATACTATCATCCTTCTACTTCTCCTGTAGGACTCTCGTGCTCCCCTCAGGGTCAGCAGAGTATGCCCAAGCCCATCTCCCCCATAGCTTCTGACAACCAGCTTTCTCCTTTCTCCTTGGGGAAGAATCCAGCAGATTAAGGGGATAATCCTAAATGCTTTTCTAACTTAAAATGAACCTAATGAAGTGAGTATGTGTGACACTAAAAGTCAGGCTTCCTCTCTGCTTAATGTGGGGAACTAATAGCCTTTTATACTTGGACACCAAACCAGAGTGATCCCCACACATCCAACACACACACACACACACACACACACACACACACATGCGCGCGCGCGCGTGCACACACACACGCACACACGCACATACCACCTCTCCCACCCCAAAGTCCAAGATGTTCCAGACAACATAACAAACCACACGGTTGGGAATGATTCATATGTTTCCACTCTCGGTCCAAACATGAGCAAAAGAAGTTTCCACTTAATTTATAATCAGAATTTTCTGCACATTTCCTAAAAAAATTAAAGGGGAACAATTCAAAATCTGGCCATTCTTTCTCCAAAACTTTCCGATTAGTTACAGACTAAAGTATCTTTTTGGTAAAATACTTTTGTGCTCCATCCCAGCCTGGAGACTTAGCGCCGTAGCTGCATGGTGCCAAGTATCTAATCAGTCAGCCAATGTTTTCATGTTTTCGGATGTTTTCAAAAAGCTGGGGTTCTGCAGATACAGGCTTATTCTCTCCAGTCTTTTGTTATCTCAACCGTACATATGGATACAGATTTTTCTGTTTGGAGTATTTCTCAAGGCCAATGCCTTATTATAGTTCCAACACCTGCAAATATTTGGCAGAGACTGTTCCATCCATATCCTCCACTCTTCCTGCAACCCCACCCCCATCTCTTACCATTATGAGGCTGTAAGCTTATACAGTATGTCCCTCCCCGTCCCCCAATGCTGTTAATCATTTATCTGTGACCCATGAAGTGTGCAATTGCCAGAGCATAAAGGTAAGTTTCAAATCACATTTCATGGGCAAAACTTAGGTCCAAAACAAAGGCAGCATGCCACAGTAGAAAGGATACTTAGGTCAGAGTCTAGAAGCTGAGTTCCAGTTCCAATTCTGTGACTTTGACCAAATCACTTAGTCTATCAAAGTCTTAGTTTACACCACATTAAAGTGGAAGGCTTCAGCTAGACCAAGAGCAAGGCCTAGCATCTTAGGACTCTAAGAACTGAAATCAATGAGATTATTCCTCTCTGCAGCTTTGATAGGAATGAGAATATCATTCTCATTGAGTGAAATCAACAGACAAACATTGAGCTTTGTACAAATTTGTAAATATTAGATATAAATAAAAATCAAAAAAGGCACAAACCATTGTCAAAGTGACTACTCTCGATATTACCTGCAACAAATTACAGAAGGGAAAAGATATCCTGTTCTGAGTATTGCTACTTTCACCAACTTCATAAAATTTGTACCAATTTTTTTAAGTTTATTTATTTATTTTGAGAAAGAGAAAGAGAGTGAGAGGGTGGGGCAGAGACAGAATCCCAAGTGGGCTCTGTGCTGACAGCAGGGCTCGAACTCATGAACCAGAGACCATGACCTGAGGTGAAATCAAGAGTCGGACTCTTAACCAACTGAGCCACTCAGGTGCCCCCCTTCATAAACTTTTTATGAAGTTTTTATGAAGTCAAGTTACCCTGACTTTTTCAGAGCATCACAAGAGGAAAATCTCTGCTTCCTTCTTGCCCTCCTTCCATCCTATCTGGGTCTTCCTTCCAAACTGGCTTATATATCCAGTCTCTATTTTGGGGTAGTAATTTTATCAGTCATTTAAACATTTTGCTTTTCTGGAATTTCTGCTAAATAGCTCCCTTCTTAAGAGAAGTTAAACCACACAGCAGGCAGGTAATGGGAATAAGACAATTGGCCGGGGTTGGGGGGGTGGTGCACCTGGGTCGCTCAGTTGGTTAAGTGTCCGACTTCAGCTCAGGTAATGACCTCATGGTTCATGAGTTTGAGCCCCATGTGGGACTCTGTGCTGACAGTTCAGAGCCTGGAGCCTGCTTCAGATTCTGTATCTCCCTCTCTCTCTGCCCCTCTCCCACTTGCTCTCTCTCAAAAATAAATAAACATTAAAAAATTTTTTAAAAAGACAATTGGCCAGAGCTGACATTTGTTAACATCAATGTGAAGTAGTAAGGTTTTACAAAATAGGCACTGAGACCTGCACATAAATATCATGTGGCACAACCACTTCGGAAAACTCTGTCCACTGAATGCAAATGAAAGACTAGGAACTTCCAAGGCGGGGAATGCAACCAAGTGCTTCAGTCTGCAACCCACAAAAATGAACATTGGCACAAAATCTGGTACTGGGTTAAATATTTATTGCCTTCGGCTTAAATTTTTAGGTCCGATACTTGATTATCCCTCCTGATTTCGTGGTAAACTGAGGTTCCTTTTTGTCCGTTTGTGTGTTTTGTTTTGGATTTTTTTAAGGCAGGCTTAGAATTAGCCCCCTGTTAAGGGCTTGATGGCAATTTGTTGCAAGCGGCCGATGCCAAACATTTGTTGCTTTACTGTACTGAGCGTGCAAACACATACACAGCTGTCATCCACAAAAATCTCTCGCCTCCATATAAATACACTCAGACACCTCCACCCACACCTCCACAGACACACACCCAACCTTCCCGCTGCTAGACCCATACACATGCATATCGGCACGTATGCTAATTACAGCACACCTACATAGGTACTCACATACTTAAAAGAAGAGGTGGAAAGATCATGACAAAGATATGTAGTGTGCAATATGTCACTGACAGAGGAGAGAGGGCATTGTGTCTCTGGACAGACTACTGGTGTGGCAGGCCAGGGGCTAACCCTTCCAGAACTGGCCAGAGGTGAATAAATGCAAGGAGGTTTACACAACAGACGAAACAGGTTCCAGTGAGAGCTTGCAAGTGAGCAGAGGCTATACCTCATGAGAACAACTTGGAGTGAACTTATTTGTCATATAGGAAAAATGGACCTAGCTTTATTAGGGAGCTTGCTAACTGTACAACTGTGTGTAAAGAGACCAAGTTGGGTAAGGGATATGTCCCAGATCCCTTACCTTGAGTTTCTCAAATCGGTCATTCAGGGACGCGACCTGATGGTCTCGGTGACGTCCCACCAGTTTGCATAAGGCACAGATCAATTGGTCATCAGATACACAATACATGTTCACTTTCTCATTTTCATGGTCCAGGCAGGTGATCCCTCGAAGATGTGTGTCTGGCACTGGTTCCACCAGGCGGTGGCTGGTAAAAGGTTTCTTGTTAGGGTGTGTGGCCCGCAGGCAACGGTCACAGTAGGAGACCTCACAGGTGATGCATGTTTTCACTGCATCCCTTGGCGGGTCCTGCTCACAGAATTGGCAAGCAATTCGCTCACTAGACATGGCAGTGCTGGGCCTGTAAGTCCTCTCCCGGCGGCTCTCACTTGGGGAATTGGGCCCACTGACGGAAGCCTTCTGAAAGCGATCGATAATGTTCTGCAGAGTCACATTCCTCTTGAGGCCGTCCAGGCCCCGGTGGTTCAGTGAGATAACATACCTGCACGTTGGACACTGAAAAGCGGTAATGGGTTCAATGGATTCACCAGAGCCACAGCTCGAGACCAAGATTCGATGCGCACAGCTGAAGCAGAGGCTATGAGCACAAGGGAGAAGAAGGGGGTCTTCAAACAACTCTAGGCAGATTGGACAGGTCAATTCAGACTCCAGTGTTTCCATCTTTAGTGAAAATAATCCTGCTGAGGCATTAAGAACCGCAGAGGCTGGGCTTTCACCTGCAAGGAATACAAAGCAAGAGTCACTAAGCATTTCCAAAGGAAAAGTGGTTGCAGCATAATTATACACTAACCAATGGAGGCTTTACATGCTAGATTCCTCAGCGATGCTGGAGCAATAGCAATGCGATCTGGGCATTAATCAAAAAGCCTTTCTCCCCTTCACACCTTGTGGTTGACAAATGCTTGAGTTTATTTTCCTGCACTAATAAGGAGAACCAAGTGACCACCTCGGAGTCCTGGTTTACTGGTCGACATTACTATTCCAGCTCATAATACTGGCCCATGCCAGTCACATATTATCCACTGAAATCTCTTGTCCTGGACTATGATGAGCCTGAGGCTGTGCAAAATTCTCAATCTCCATTCTCCAATATTGGTCTGTATTTTACTTCAAGGTAAAATATAGGGGCTGCACCTATTTCACCTCTAGTGGAAGGAAAATCAGGCCATATTTCAAGCTAACTCTCTGGCTTTTGAAGTGATTCCATTCTGAGAGCCTGTGTAAAAAACAAGAGTGAGCTGCAGAAGAATGTAACTTCTCGGTGCAGAATAATAAGTTCTTCAGAGTGTGAACTTTAATTACTTCCTGTTACCACTCATGGAAATTCCTGTTCTATCCCATTTCTAGTAAACTGAGTTACTAGAAACAAATGATGCTAGTATCCACTTCCTTCCCCCACCTCCAGAAAACCCCTCATCTCATCAAGCTCCATGAGAAATGATTTCAACCATTCAACTTACTCAGCAATAGTTGCTGATCAATACTGACAACATATCACCTTGTGGTTTCAGCTGGATTTTATTATAAGACACCCACTGAATTAGCACAAACCTACTATGGAACTCACCTCCCCATGTGTCTTAAAATGTAACAAGATGCAAATCAACATCCAGATATAAATTAGCAAGGTGAGGAGCCAGAAATTTTCAGACCTGGTAGTCTTCATTCTGGTACATGTTTTGGAGAGTAAAAGAAGTCATCCAATTAACATGAAACTAATCTCTTGGCCAACCTATCTCTTCTGCCACAGATATTTCTGAGCTGAACATACAGATACTGCCACGGGTCTTCTGTTAAATAAAACCAACACAGAGAAATGTTCTAACCTAGCCTTAACTAAGGACAAAACTATCTGACAAAAAATGTTAATCCTATTTATAGAAAAAGAAAAACATCATTTGCTTTTGAATAACTTTTGTCATCATCTTACTAGCACTGGATACCCTCACCAGGGCTTGAAAATTTTGATTCTGCCACTGATATTTGTTCAGATTTTGTCAATCAGTGACCTCTGCCTAGCCTTCTCACAGGATACTTAAACACTGAGTACAATTATACCTTGTGAATAAGTACAGTAGATGCATCCCTAAAAGCTGTTTCTAAATCAAACCTTTTACGTGCATGAAGATAACTAGCTATTTAAGGGAAATCTAAAGGAAACTGGGCTGTAGAAGTAGAGTCTTTTTGTAAAATAGCCATTCTCAGTTGGTCTGGAATGTTCAGATGTTTGGATAACCGCTTTCTTAAACCGTGAGACATGTGATATTCTTATTTTATAATTCACAGGTGCTTCAAATTGTTGGCTGGCAATATGTAGCTTATATTATCTATCAGCTTTCACCTATAGAGATGAAAAAGTAAACCAATTACAATGTGCATATATCACAGAACCTTAAAATTGGAAGAGACTTTAGTTAGAGATGATGGATTCCAACTTTTGTTCCAGGCAGGAATACTGCCTTTGATAGCCCCACTGATCAAATTCAACATGTCCATAAGTGAATTTTTTATTCTCCCCCAACCCCCCCCCCAAAAAAAAACCCAAAACACCTGCTCTTCTTCCAATTTTCCCTATGGGATGAATATCACTATCCAAGCCTGGAAACCTAGGGGTCTTTTCATTTACATGGTTATCATGTAAATGATAATGACATGGTTATCACCACAACCACTGGTGGCTTCCAGAACATTCTGTTTTATTTCATTTACATATCTGTCTCCAGCTAACTCTCTCTGCTCCTTGAGGGCATCGACTATTTCATATTTTTATTCATAGCATGGTGCCTCATACATGCTAGGTATTCAATAATTGTTAAATGAAAGATCCCTTAAAGTACAAGTTGGAAGAAAGGACCTAGCATTTATTGAGCACCTCTTGTATTCTGAGTACTGTTAAGCACTTTACACACATTATTTCATTAAATTCTATCAAGAAGCCTGTGAGGAGGGGCATTTAGGTGGCTCAGTTGGTTAAGCGTCTGACTCTGGATTTCAGCTCAGGTCATGATCTCATGGTTTGTGAGATCGAGCCCCACATCTGGCTCCCCACTGAATGCAGTGCATGCTCGGGGTTCTCTCTCTCTCCCTCCCTCCCTTTGCTCCTCCCCTGCTCGCTCGCTCTCTCTCTCTCAAAATAAATAAATAAAACTTTAAAAAAAGAGAGAGAGAGAATCCTGTAAGGAAGGTACTACCATGCCCCTATTATAGTTAGGAAATTGGGGCTCAGCATTGTTAAGTAAATCAACCAGGAATTATACATACCCACAGCATTGGGTCAGTCTAATGCCAGCGCCTGTGCTCTTTCCCCTACACCTTTATTTCAATCATCCCACCTCCCTCACTGAAGTTTATCTTGACTATTTACAAGAGTGTTTCTAAACAGCATGTTTCCACTTCTATTTTTGTCTCTCTGTGTCCCTCCCAGTTTCTCTGATTCTTCCTCTCATTCCAAGTCCCCTCCAGAATCATATCTTTTTCTTCTAGGCCCAATGCCACTTCACACTGCATTTCTATTACTACCTCTTCCAGAACTGGATGTCTGCATTCTTTAACATCTGCATTGAAAGCTACCTGGGAGAATTGAGTAAGCCTCCCTCCAAAATGACAGTTGGTCAGGGGCATCTGGGTGGCTCATTTGGTTAAGTCCGACTTTGGCTTAGGTCATGATCTCACGGTTCATGAGTTCGAGCCCCGCATCAAGCTCTGTGCTGACAGCTCAGAGCCTGGACCATGGTTCGGATTCTGTATCTCCCTCTCTCTCTGTCCCTCTCCCACTCAAGCGCTCTCTCTCTCTCTCTCTCTCTCTCTCTCTCTCTCAAAAATAAACATTAAATTTTTTTTTTTAAAAATTGACAGTTGGTCAGAAGCATTGCTAAAGATGTCTATTCATTCAAAGCTATACAAAAACAATTAGAGTACTTGTGGTACTCCTCTAAGTCTTACTTAGGAGGGTGCCATACAAACCCTTCTCTACAAGCCAAAAAGCTCTTCGAATTTCCCTGAAACCATAAATACTGCTCCTGAGTAAGTGTGACACTTGAACCTCACTATGAAATTAAGCTTGGGAAAGTATGCTATGGGTCAGCATTGCCTTGAATAAGGTCAAAATAGGATTTTTAACCAGGGATTTCTGAACTTCCTAGAACAGTTTAAAGAATGTTGTGTGTTTGTCATATCTGCATTCTCATGGGGAGAGGGTTGTCCACAGCATTCAAAATGTTCTCAAAAGATTCCTTGACAGGGGCGCTTGGGTGGTTCAGTTGGTTTCGTGACCAACCCTTGATTTGAGCTCTGGTCATGATCTCACAGTTCATGGGTTCGAGCAGCATCAGGCTCTGTGCTGACAGTGAGGAGCCTACTTGGGATTCGCTTTCTCCCTCTCTCTCTCTCTGCCTTTCTCCCACTTGCACTCACTCTCTCCCTTTCTCTCTAAATAAATAAATAAGCATTTTTAAAAAGCAAGAAAAGGGGCATCAGTTGAGCATCTGACTCTTATTTCAGCTCAGGTCATGATCCCAGGGTCGTTGGATGAAGTCCTACATTGGGCTCCATGCTGAGTGTGGAGCCTGCTTGGGATTCTCTCTCTCCCTCCCTCTCCCTCTTCCCCTCTCCCCCACTCATGCTCTCTCTCAAATAAAAAATGGAAAAAACATTTTTAAAAAGCAAGAAAAAAGAGTAATTGACAGAGAAAGTCAAACACTAGTGCTCTAAAATAACCCACCTTAATGATTTTCAGCTCTACAAAGAATAATAGAGGATGGTTACAATTTGTTGCTTATGGTAAGGAATTTTTCTATACTGCTTCTATTCTGTTTTATCTTCAAGTCACAATTGCTTCAGCTGAGACTGTGGAACTGAATTTTTTTCTCAACTTCTTCAAACATCTGTTCATCTCATCTCTCATTCATGAGGCCACCTTGTTCTGGTCACTCCTAATATTTCAGCATCCTTTCAACTATGCCCATTTTCACTACCTTCCTGATTATCTAACCACATTTCCCCGTAAAATTTATCTGGCATTTACTATGTGCCAGACACTAAATAATACCCTTTATATGCCTTATCTCATTTAATTTTCACAACAATCCTCTAAAAGGTAGGTAGTATTATTATCAAAAAAAGTAACTTCTCCCAGACCACACTTATTTGCAAGTAGCAGAACTAAGATTCAAACCTAGAATAAAACTGAGAATCCAGAAATAACCTGATATATTCCTATATTTACAGGCAAGTGACTTTTGATGAGGATTCCAAGTCCACTCAGTGAGGAAAGAATAATCTTTTCAACAAATGGTATTGGGGCAACTCCATATCCACATGCAAGATGATGAAGTTAGAGCCCTACCTCACACCATATAAAAAAATTAACTAAAAACAAATCAACAACCTAAATGAAAGTGTAGAAGCTATAAAACTCTTGGAAGGAAACATAGGTGTAAATCTTTGTGAAATTAAATTAAGCAAGGGTTTCTTACATGATACCAAATGTACAAGCAACCAAAGAAAAAAATAGATAAATCTGACTTCATCAAAATTTAAAACTTCTGTGTTGCAAACCATCAAGAAGGTGAAAAGACAGCTCACAGAATGGGAAAAAATACTTGCAGGTCATAGATGTGACACAGGTCTAGTATCTAGAAATATACAGAACTCTTAAAACGCAACAATAAAAAGACCAAGAAAGTGGGCAAAGGATCTGAATTGATATTTCTCCAAAGATGATTTACAAATAAATGATTAGTAAGCATATGAAAAGATACTCAACATCATAAGCCATCAGGGATATGCAAATAAAAACCACACTGAAACACCACTTCATACTCATTGGGATGCCTATATTACTACTTCATACCCACCAGGATGACTATAATTTTAAAAAACAGCAGCTGTCAGCCAGGATTTGGAAATACTGCAACCTTCATACATTGCTGGTGGAAATGTAAGATGGTGCAGCTGCTTTAGGAAATAGTCTGGCAATTCTTCCAATGGTTAAATGTAGAGTTAGCATATAAGCTAGAAGAACTGAAGATGTGATCACTCAAAAACTTGCACACAAATGTTCATAGCAGCATCATTCATAATAGCCAAGTGGTAGAAATAGTCCAAATGTCCATCAACTGATGAACGGATAAACAAATGTGGTATGTCCATACAATGGAATATTATTCATCAAGAACAAGTAATAAAGTACTGACACATACTACAACATAGATGAGCTTTAAAAGCATTATGCTAAAAATCATATGATTCTTTTTATATGCGATGCCAGAATAGGCAAATCCATAAGAACGAAGGTAGATTAGTGGATGCCAAGGGCTGGGGAGAGAAAAGGATGGGGGGTGTGTGTGACTGCTAATGGGTACAGAGTCTCTTTGGGGGATGATGATAACGTTCAGGAATTAGTGGTGATGGTTGCATGACTTTGTGAATATAGTTAAATCCACCAGATTGTATGCTGTCAAACAGTGAAGATATTATGACACATGAATTACATCTGAATTTAAAACAAACAAACAAAAAAGATTCAAACCCAGGTCTGACCCTGGAGTATGAACAGTTCACCACTGTACTACACTGCCATCTATGCAACTATGTAGTCATTCTAAATCCTACTGGATTGCTTACTCCTGCCAATTGTTTTTCTAGGTCAGGGTTTGGCAATCCCCTGGAACACCTCTAATGATCAGTGGATGTCAGAAAGCTCTCAGCTCCCAACTTTTATTCGTTTACATAATACAAGACTCCTAACAAAAATACTTGACTCCTACATCACAAAATACTTTCAGAAAGGACAGGGGGAAACAGTATGGCAGAAATGAAACAACGGCAAAGTATTGCAACTTCAAAAAGTCTGTGAATCACTAATCTATGCAGAATTAGAGAGTGCACTAAAAGATAAAGACAGGATGTGAACCTGATAGAGTGTGAACTGATAACAGGTAATCATGAAGCTTTAGCCAGGAAACACAAGAGTTTGTCATAAAAATGCACTGATGAAATGGCTGGGCAGGCTGGTCTACCAAGTGCCATGTTAAGAAACAAATGCCCACATGTACATACACTGATTTGTTCATTTAGTTACTGCCATGTAGTCAAATATGTACATTTACGTATTTGCCCTTGCTCTATTATAAAACTGTTTCTGTCTGCTCTTTCTTCACCCTGAACCTCCTTCAGGCTGAGAGCCCTGAAAAACAGAAGTCTATGAGAAAAAAAAAAAAAGTAAGAAGGTATCATAAGGTTGTGTGAGTAAGTAGAAATACAAAAAGAGGAGCTTTGGTACAGGTGATTAAGATAAAAATAATGCATTCTATGCTTATGAAATGAAAGATTGATTTCAGCATGATCTGCACTTGGCAGAATTCTATTACTTCAAATGTGATTTGAACATAATTAAATGTCCCCTTATTTCAGCAGTTATATTCCATCCAGTTTTCATCTTCTAGGTCTGCAGAGCATGGCCCAGGGCTCTCATTACCTCCCTGAGAAGCCATGGTCCCCCCTTCTTCACAGAGAAACTGTGAGTGTGAAACCAAGCCTGACCTCTGGGCTGTAGAATGAGGATTGAGCTGAGCTGTAGGACTTGTTTAAAAAAGAAATTAATGTAAAATAAACATTCTCCAGGATATTAGCGTGAATGTCCCATGAGCTTTTCCTTTAAAACACTACAAACCCTGCCTTAGGGGAGGAGAGAATGAGTCCCGGCTTTAGTCTGATGTTTCCTTAACTATAAAGTGTCGTTCAAGTTGGACTAGAATCACCGGACGATCTCTTTAAGATGCTTTCCAGCTCTGACATCCTATTATTACAGAGCTCTTGCTATCTGTTCCCACATAGGAAAGACACCATGGCTTATTGAAAACTAGCTCCTCAAAACACAAATCTTATTTATTAGTGTGACTAGAAAGGCTGACCAGTGAAGGGCATCATCATGAAAGGAACAAAATGCATTACTTTGGCTAAGGCAAGATGCTGAATGACAGTGGCTAGATTTGCCTGGTGTATACACCTCAAGGAAGATATAATGGGTGCTCCTAGAGGACAAGGAAAGGGGAGAGGAGTCCCATGGGAGGACAAACCAATGAGAACACCTTTTGAAACTGAAAAGGAAGACAACCTTATCCCGGAATGCAATTAGTAGGAAAGGACCCCTTGAAGCTGAAAAGATCATTTGGGAACCTAAAAGGCAACCAAGGCATAGAATTCTCACCCTAAAGGGGCACAGACTGCAAACAGAAACCCAGAAAAAAAGAGGCTAGGTGGTCAGTAAGCATAACTAATAATAACAGCCATCTCACATTTGCATACCATTTTATACTTTCAAAATGGTTCCAAAGCCATTATCTCATTTGATCCTCATAATAGAGCCTCCTTAGAGTCCTGGCTCTAAACTGAATTAGCTGAGTGATCCTAGGTGAGACATTTAAACTATCTGGGCCACAGCCTCCTCATCTGTGGATTGAAAACTACCTGCCCTACCCAGCTCACAGGCTCTTATGAAGATCACATGTGGATAAAATAAAATTATTAACTGGCTTTACAAATACAGATATTCTCATCATACGTTCACAGATGACAGATACAAAACAAGTTATTGAGGAAAGCAGCAAATGTTTGGAAAATCGTCCAAACACATGGTTGGCATGATGGAGAACAGTCACACTCCCCCGCGAGTTTTCTGGAGGACCATGTGTCTGATTATGGTATTTCTTATGTTCATATGTCTCCCCTGTTAGAATGGAGCTCCCCCCCCCCCAACAAGGGAAGAACTGTTTCTCTCCTTCCTTTCAGCTTTTATCATGCTCAGGACTAGAGGTTGATTACCGACTGACAGCACCAGAGTCAGTTCCTGTCTAAAAGATTAAAGCCTAATTAATATTTTATAGCATGTGGATTTAATGATGTTTTCTTTACAATGATTAGCTCCTAAATCCAACCATTGGCCATTTCATATAATATGGTCATCATAAACATTAAAATGAATATCACAAGGGGCGCCTGGGTGGCTCTGTCAGTTAAGCATCTGACTTCGGCTCAGGTCATGAATTTGTGGTTCATGGGTTCGAGCCCTGCATTGGGCTCTGTGCTGACAGCTCAGAGCCTGGAACCTGCTTTGGTTTGTGTTTCTCCCTGGCTCTCTGTACCTCCTTGGCTCTCTCTCTCTCTCAAAAATAAATAGACATTAAAAACATTTTTAATAAAAAAATGAATATCACAATAGCAGAACAAAAAAGTCCTAAATTTACTACAAATGCGGGAGATTAATGTAGGGAACCAAGGAAAGGATTTGCCAAGGTGACACATGATAATTGACAGGAATCCTAAGTATAGTTCATAACACCTTTATCTTAATGCGAAATACACTGGCAGTTGCAAGGTTGGAGAACAAACTTAATCTACCTTCTGCTACGAGTACAGGTTTCCATCTAGGACTGCTTTTCCCAACCTATCTAACCCAGTGAAATATTTGCAAATCTTTAAATGCTCAGCGACACACCTGGATGGGAAGTCCTCTCTACTTCTACAGGATAAAATTGGCAATATATGTATGTAGGGCATACTGTTGAATGTTAGGCTGAGAGCACCCCAAGTTCAGGTCAGAAACAAGGGACAGAGAACAGAAGCCTATTTGAAATCAAGCTTCTACTCCCTGGGGAATCACATGGATCCTAGCAACACTGAACAAAGGGCTATAGACAAAGCAATTGAGGATTCGGACCGTAAACCATTTTGCTATCTCTGGGCCGTATACATTCAGACACGTCACTGTCTTACATTAGTGTTGTCTACCATGCCTGGACATTATGTTCCTAACTGGAAAAACTGTAAATGCTGAAATTTTCCTTTTCAGGAGGATTTTCGTTTGTATAATGGGTTTGTTATCAGATCATTTGGTCTCTGTAAGAGAAAAGATCCAAAGCCTGGGGATGCTGTTCATCAACCAGTGGAGTCTGACCTGCAGGAAAGAGTATGAGACAAAGCCCAAGGTCAAGCAGTCATAGCTCTGCAAGGAGACAAGAACCCAAGTAGGCTAAGTCTTACTAAGGATATTTTGCTAACCCACTTAAACCGAACCCACACCCTTGTGTGCACTCAGGTGAGCCCTACATGGAGCAGGGAGTGGTGGGATGTTGGTACATTGCTCCAAACCCCTCCACCACTCATACTTTAACCATCTAGCAGTGTTAGAAGCTCATAGGATTTCTAAGGGAAATGCAGGAACTGGGCGATCGATTACTGAAAAAATTATGTCCATCTATGGTCAATGGAGAAGGGGAAGATGGAAAAGGAGAAATAGTAGGAGGAGCCACAGACCTCTAGTGCCTGTGGAAGACTTTTAGGAGAGCTTTCATTGATGGAAAATAGGAAAACATACTGATCCTTGGAAGAGAGGGGAAATAAAGAGGGGGCTAGTAGTTTGCACAGGGGGCTAATTGGGAGTTGGAGTTTCTGGTCCCAACACCACTGATCTGGTCTTCCCATTCATTAGCATGATCCAATATGCTGGTTGAGAAACTTCTCTAGTCTCTTCCCTACACTGCTCAGTGATGAACACAACATTTTTCAAGAGACCCGAAATACAGAGATTCCCGCAATACCATCTGGGTACCAACACTACATTCCTCAAAAAGTGAACCACGGGAGACCCTTTTGAACTGCTGTGTATCCAGCAACAACATGTTACACGTCATAATCTGACAATGCCATGCCCTAAGTCAAGACCCCCAGCTCAAGTGAGGAGGCGTTTCTCAAACACAGTGCCCTGTCTTCCCCTTTGCACGCAAAAGAAGATGAAAAATGCGAAACAGAAATGGAGCACCCCCTGGCCTCCACTAGCAGCTAAATCACATGGCCCCACAGCTAGGGAGTTACCAAGATCCCTAAAGATTGAATGACAGACACACAAGAGGCCAATCAGGTACCTCTGGGAACACCCATTCGAGACACACTCATGCCTCAGCCCTGCCTTTGCCTCTTTTGGGGGGCTCTGTGTCCCTGGTGGGAAAGAGAGAACCTGAGTGCTAAGAGACAGACAGAAAAGAGGGCATTCTCCCCCTCTTCACCACGCCAGTGGGGTTTGCTGAGTAGCAAAGACATACTCCTTCTGCTGTTTCCTTCTCAACTGTCATGGTGCCAGCAGATTTTATGGGAGGAGGGATGAGGGAATGGACGGGCTCACTACCCAGAGCAATTTTTGGATGCAATTATGAGACTCCACTGGCACTGCTTTAGGATCTGCAAGTTGGAGCAAGTTGCCCTGCTCTTAGAGGAGGGATTAACTAAACCAATTTCAGCTAAATCAATTTGCACTGTTCAGATGATACTGTTCATGAAGCAACCAAGTCACTCTGATTTGTGGCAGGGCTTCCCAGGGGTGGCCCTGCAAGGTACAACATGCTCAAGGAGAAGTCTAGCAGTCATGAGAGAGGGAGGGGGAAAATTACCCCCTTCATGTCCCTAAGCCTCTACCCCTGCCTCACTCCTCCCTGTCCTGCTCCTGGAGCTGCAAGTATGGAGGCAGGCCTCAAATAAGCAGGACAAAATACCAGGCCAAGACTGGGGCCTCAGCCCAGCCAGCAGAGGACTCTTCACATTGTAGGTGCTTAATAAATACAGTTGACTCACCGCTGGTAGATGCTAATCATGCTTATATTGCCATGCCTGAAATGATTTCTGCCACTTTTCAGTAGAAATTAACTGCCCCCATACAGGCTAAAAATGGGTGAGGTTATGTTTTCAAAGGGAGTCTGACTCAGATTGTTGGGTTGGAGTACATTAGATATGATTTAAGCCTTGACTTAAAATAATCACTCTTACTCTGTATGCCTAGTGTTATGCATGTTTTCATTCAGTCGTAGATGCATTAGGAACAAAAACAAAACAAAACAAAAGAGACATGGGACCTAAGTATGCTGATAGATTTGGCTCCCAGGGGGGCTAATAATGGCAAATGAAGGTTTCTAGTAAACTGGGGTTCCTACTTACACCCAGTCAAATCCATTATCCCAATAAAAGGTAAATGAAGTACTTTATTTGAAAAGTATAATGCTGAGTGTTTATAGAACCCTTTCATCTTCAAAGGACCAAGCCGAGACTCACAATACCCAGCACACAATATTATGCCTTTTACACAAGTGCATCAACTATGAAAGAAAGGTCATAGGAATGTCCTAAGGCCAAAAAGCCAAAGTAACATCAGATTTGGGGTAAACTCTCTGATCTTCCTGACTCCTAGACCTGTACTTCCACCACACAAATCAAGTCATGAGGAACAATCAGGAAAAATATAATTCACATCATGTATCTGTATTATGTTAATTGATTGGGCAGGAATATATATAAATAGCAAAGACTGTTTCCCCCTGGGGGCAGTGATGAGTGGAGAGGGGTGAAAAGCGGGATGTGAGGGTTGGGGTAATCAGCTGGGGTTAAGCCAGACAGAGGGGAGGGAATCTCCCCATTCAGCATTCCCCTTCTATTGGAACATTGCCAGAGAAGTGATGAGAGAGAATACTGGGAGGGAACAGAATAGGGTTAAAGGCAGCCCTTATGGCCCAACTTGAGAATCCAAGGAATCAACCCACACACATTACATGTCTATTTACACAGTCTCCACTATATTCCTGCATAAGGGCTCCTGCTCACAAACACACAATCATCACTATCCACTCACCCCACACTCAGAAATCCTCAAAAAGGCAAACTGGTTGAGAAGCAAGAGGCTGCAGAGCTGGGAGGCAGAGCACACGGGTTGATGGGGGGCACTCTGGGGAATGGGTGGGTTCTGGTGGGAGATTTGGGTGGGCAGGTAGATGTGTGAGGAGGCAGGAAGAAGGCAATTGAACGTGAAGGTGGGTAGGGAAGTGTGGAAGAGAGAAAGTGGAGAAACCAAAGACCCCAGGATCCCAATGTCCTTCTCTGCGGGGTTGGGGGGTGGGGGGCGAGCCCTCCAAGAAATAATGTGCTATACACACAGTACTAAGTAACCTAAACCTTATCATCACCAAAAATGTTTCTGAAAATCGACTCCGCCGTTATTTACTTAATTCTTACGAGCCAGGAATGGAAAAACCCCACCTCTCCCCGGTTCGGTGGCAGTCTGTCCTCTGGACAAATGTTAAGTTTTCCCTCTCCCACTGAGCCGGTTTCGCAGCTAGGCCAGAAATAAGGAACCACCCAGACGGAGACCGGAGGATCGCTGCCCTGGCAGAAAAGGGATTAAGTTTCACGGGGCCTCCCCGCCGGCAGGGTGTCCGCAGCATCTCGGGCTGCTGCGGCAGCCACCGCCGGGCGGATGGCCGGCCGAGGGGCGCCGCCCGGGCCGAGGAGGCTGCGGGCCGCGGGAGCGTGGGAAGGCGGCGGTGCCCTTTCCCAGACTCGCGCCCAGGCGCCGGGGAGCCGCTCGACCGCCCGCGCCGGGCCGGCCGGTGCGCTGGAGGCCTCGGGCAGCCCCGGCCCCGCACCCCGGAGTGCAAACTCCTTCCCAAGAGGGCAGCGACGGGCGCCCCGGCCAGGCCGGGGGCCGCCGCCGTCGCGGCCGCCGCCACCTCCAGCCCCGCGGGCCCCGTCACCCCGCCCCGCCGAGCCCCAGAGTCCTCGGCCCGCGCCGGGCCCCAGCGGCACCTGAGAGGCGGCCGGAGCGGGAGCCGGAGCCCGGGCCGAGCCCAACGCGGGCGGTGGCGCTCGGCTCCCGGGGCCGCGGTGAGTGGGCGCGTTTTACCCATAGCGTTCCCGGGTGCCAGCCATCTCCTTGGCGCGCCCGAGGGCGCCGGGCTCTCGCCTGCCTCCGCTGGGAGCTGGCTCGGGCTCCGGCGCGAGCTCCCCGACCGCCGCCGCCGCCGCCGCCGCTCTAGGCCGCCGCCCGCCTTCGCTGCCGCCGCCGCCGCCGCCGCCGCGCAGCAGCCTGGATCCGCCCGCCCGCGCGGCCCGCCAGGGACAGCGCGGCGGCCGCGACGCTACCGTGGCTGGCTCTCCCGAGCCAAACTTAAGAGTTTTCGCCCCTCAGTCCAGGGGCAGCACCATGACACCACGGCGGCACCACACTGTCATTTCCGCCGCCGCAGAGGGAAAAAAAAAAAAAAAAAAAGGCAATCCCTACGAAAAGGGGGGTGGGGGGCAAACAGGGTTACAGGGCTGGGGCTGACGCCCTGAGGGAGCACTGGGAAGGGCCCCGGCAGCAGGGGTGCTCGGCCACCTTCTCCGGCTCACCTTCCGCCGCCCCCGCCGCTCCCAGCTCCCCCAGCCCCTCCTGTGGAGGCGCATCTACATGTTTTCTCCCCTGGCAGGAGTGACCGGAGAAACCTGAGCAAGCAAAGACAGCGAGTGGGTGGGGTTCGGGTTACTACTGTACCTACCAGCTGATTCCAGCAGCCTTTTCTCCAGCGCCCTGTCATCTTGAAGGAAGACACACGGAGACGGGCCCGGGCGGGCGTGTGTGTGTGCGAGAGAGAGAGAGAGAGAGAGAGAGAGGGCGAGAGCGAGCGAGCGCAGAATGTGTGTGAAATGCAGGATTGGAAGACTATGGCCAAACTCTTCTCCCACCCGCCAAACCCCTGGTCCCACAAACCACCGGGTTAGAGCATCGAAAAGGCTGCTGCAACCGCAAGAAGAGAGTGCCTAGGTCCACCGCACAGGTCCTCAGATGAAGCTGCTGGATGCAAAGTTAACTACAGAGTAAAACAAAAATAGTGGAGGAGACAGAAAAAGGCAGACAATTGAAGGAAACCCAACCCCTCTTTCTTTTTACAAAGGGAGAATGGCTAGGTTTTATTGGCCCTGGGCAGAAGTTGTGGGGATGGATTAAAGCCACAAAAATTTAAAAACAAAACAAAGCAAAACAAAAGAAAGTACGGTTTCATTTGCACATTCAAATCTTTGATGGGCAAAACCAGAGAGTCATTAAAGAGGACAATGGGACAGATGCCAGCTACCCAGGTACAATGTCGCTAATAAGCTAATGGGTTCATCTGGAACCGGAAGCCTCATTAGTCTGGAGCCAGTGTGTTGGCTGACCTGTCATTGGCTGGGAGACCACCACCCCACGCAAAAGGAGGATGGGAGAGTGAAGAAGGAGGAGGCCCTAGAGAAGATTCTGTACCTAGCATGAGGTAAAAGAGGAGATTAAGGGGCAAGAAGACAGAAAATGGGAGGAAACACCCCCCTCTCACATAGGCCTCCCATTAAGGCGCACGGAAAGGAGTCCAGAAAAATTAAGGTAGTTCTGGGTGTATCCCATCAGGGAACCAATAGCAATTAGCCAACACCCCTGTTAAACAATGTGCTAGAGATCACTGAGGTGGAAACAAAGGCAAAAATCACAACCAGGCTATCCTGATGAAAGTCTGACCCTAAGAGAAATAAAAGTTAATGAGTCACACCGAAAGCACAAGCAACGAAAGCAAAAAGAGACAGGTGGGACTACATCAGACTTAAAAAGTTCTGCACAGCAAAAGAACACAAATGGAGAGCAAATTTGGCAAACCATACATCTGATAAGGGGTTAGTATCCAAAATATACGAAGAACTCCCACAACCCAATAACAAAACAAATAACCCAACTAAAAAATTGGCAGGGGTGCCTGGGTAGCTCAGTCAGTTGAGTGGCTGACTTAGGCTCTGGTCTTGATCTCGCAGTTCGTGAGCCCGAGCCCCAGGTCGGGCTCTGTGCTGACAGCTCAGAGCCTGGAACTTGCTTTGGTTTCTGTGTCTCCCTCTCTCTCTGCTCCTCCCCCACTCACACTCTGTCTCTCTCTCAAAAAATAAATAATAAACACAAAAAATTTTTAAAACGGGCAAAGCACTTGAATAGGCATTTCTTCAAAGAAGATAGACAAATGACCAAGCATATGAAAAGATACTTAATATCAGTAATCATCAGAAAAAATGCAAATGCAATGAAGTATCACCTCACACTGGATAGTATGGTTGTTATTTAAAAATAAGCAACTGAACAGAAAATAATAAGTGTTGCTGAGGATCTGGAGAAATTGGAACCTTTGTACACTGTTGGTGGGAATGTAAAATGGCGCAGCCACTATGGAAAACAGTATAGGAGTTCCTCAAAAAATTAAAAAGAGCTACCATATGCATTAGCAATCCCATCTCTGGAAATATATCCAAAAGACTTGAAAGCAAAATCTCAAAGAGGTATTTGCACCCTCACATTCATTGCAGCACTATTAACAGTAAACAAGAGATAGAAGCAACCTAAATGTCCATGGACAGATTAAAGGATAAAGAAAATGTGGCATATATGTACAGTAGAATGTGGTATGTAAGGGCTCCTGGGTGGCTCAGTCGGTTAAACATCTGACTTTGATTTCAGCTCAGGTCATGATCTCACAGTTCCTGAGTTTGAGCCCTGCATCTGGCTCTGCACTGATCATGTGGAGCCTGCTTGGGATCCTCTCTCTCTCTCTGCCCCTCCCCCACATGCATACACACACACTCTATCTGTCTTTCTATCCCTCAAAAATAAATAAATAAATTTTAAACATTTTTTAAATAAAAAAAAGAATATGGCATATACAAGTCAGCCTGAAAAAAGAAGGAAATCCCATCACATGCTGAGACATGGATGAATCTTGAGGATAATGTGCTAAGTGAAACAAGTCAGTCACAGAAGGACAAAAACTGCATGATTCCTCTTATAGGAGGTATCTAAAATAAACTCATAGAAACTGAAAGTAGCACAGTGGGTGCGGTGAGGAGGTTGTTGTTCTATGGATGTAGAGTTTCAATCATGCAGGATTCGGGGTTCCGGAGGGTTCTGGGGAATCTGTTGCACAACAATGTGCACGTGGTTGACAATATTGTACTGTACCCTAAGAAATTGTTGAGAGGGTGAATTCTATGTTCTGTGTTTTTTGCCACAATGAAACATTTATTTTTTCAAAAGCTGAGTCAGAAGTAAACTGATCCTAGCCTAATGGAGGAGGGAATAAATAAGAATTTTTTTTTTATTCTTACAGCTTATTTATTTTGAGAGAGAGAGCATGCACAAGTGAGCAGTGGAGAGGCAGAGAGAGAAGAGAGAGAATCCCTAGCAGGCTCTGCGGTGCCAGCGCAGAGCCCAATGTGGGGCTCAAACCCATGAACCATGAGATCATGACCTGAGCCGAAATCAACAGACACTCAACCAATTGAGCCATCCAGGTGCCCAAGAATGTATATCTCATATATTTATCTCTCTCAAATATTGTTAAATGAAAAAAGCAAGTGATGTATGGTTTGCTATTCCTGTGTAAAAAAAGTGGGAGGGTATATGTCTAAGCATGCTTATATATGCATAGACTCTGCAGAAAGATACCTAAAAAATTGATTACACTGATTTCCTGGGGGTCAAGCATAGGAGGAAGTACTTAACATTGTATATGCCCTTTTGTAGTGTTTGAATTTTTTTTTAATAATGTCCATGTATTACCTTTTTGGAAACAACTTTAAAGGAACAAGTTGCATAGAGACAGAATAGAGAATAGAGGTTACCAGGGACTGAAGGAAAGGGAGAATAGGGAGTTACTGTTTAATGGTTACACAGTTTCTATTTGGAATAAGGAGAAAGTGCTGGAACTAGATAGTGGCGGGGCTTATACAGCATTGTGAATGTACTAACTGCCACTGAACTGTACACCCAAAAATGGCTAAAATGGCAACTTTTATGTTATACATGTTACCACAGTAAACAATTTTTTGAATTAGAAGAACAAGGAGGTATATAGAACAGGTAGAGATGGTTGTATTTGTGTAAGAAAATATACAGTTGACCTTGAACTACATGGGTCCACTTATACACAGATTTCTTTACAGTATAGTACTTTAATGTATTTTCCTTACTATTTTCTTAATTATATTTTCTTTTCTTTAGTTTACTTTATTTTAAGAATACAGCTGGGGCACCTGGTTGGCTCAGTTGGTTAAGTGTCTGACTCTTGATTTCCATTCAGGTCATGATCTCACTGTTCATGAGATGGAGCCCTGACTTGGGCTTGGCACTGGGCATGGAGTCTGCTTAGGATTCTCTCTTTCCCTCTGCCCCTCCCCCACACATGCACACTGTCTGTCTCTCTCTCTCAAAAAAAAAAAAAAAAAAAAAAGAATACAGCTATATTGTACACCCGAAACTCATATAACACTGTATGTTAACTATACTGGAATTAAAAGAAAAACTTAATAAAAAAAATGTTGAACAAAAAAAGAATACAGTATATAACGCTAATAACATACAAAATATACATTAATCGGTGGTTTATGTTATCAGTAAGGCTTCCAGTTGACAGTAGACTATTAGTTAAATTTCGGGGGAGTCAAAATTATACACGGATCTACAACTGCACAGGACTCTGTGCTTCTAACTTCTATGTTGTCCAAGGGCCAACCTATGTACATTCTGGGTAAATGCGTAGAAGAGAACTTGAGAGCATGCTACAAATAGCATAAGCCTGGAATTATAGGGGGTATTGAGAGGATTTTTCAGGTTTGATTCTATGTATGTTTTAATTGCTTAAATATCCTACAATGAGCATTTCTTTTATAGTGAAAGAATTTTTTAATTTTTTTAATGTTTATTTTTGAGAGAGAGAGAGAGCACGAGTGGGGGAGGGACAGAGAGAGAGGGAGACACAGAATACGAAGCATGCTCCAGGCTCTGAGCTATCAGCACAGAGCCTGGGGCAGGGCTTGAACTCACAAACTGTGAGATCATGACCTGAGCCAAAGCTGGACGCTTAACCAACTGAGCTACCCAGGCGCCCGTGTAGTGAAAATTTTTTTTAGGTTATGTCTCACAAAAACCCCAGGTTGAGTCAGAAGTCAATCAATCCCTTAGAATTCTTTAACCTCACTGGATGATCTCTGCAGAGAGCTAGAGAATTTTCTAAAACACAAAGTGACTACTTTGTCGCAGACCCCAGAACCAAACCAGCTAGCTCTTGCCAGGACTGTCATTAAGAGGACATTTGCTTTTGGGGCACCTGGGTGGCTCAGTCGGTTAAGCATCTGACTCTTGGTTTTGGCTCAGGTCATGATCTCAGGGTTCATGAGTTCAAGCCCTGCATTAGGCTCTGTGCTGACAGCACGGAGCCTGCTTGGGATTCTCTCTCTCCCTCTCTCTCTGCTCCTCCCCCATTCGTTCTGTCTCTATCAAAATAAATAAATAGCTTTAAAGAGGACATTTGCTTTTATTTTTTTTTTTATTTTTTTAATCTTTAATTTATTTTTGAGAGAGAGGGTGAGTTGGGGAGGGGCAGAGAGAGGAGAGAGAGACACACACAGAATCTGAAGCATGCTCTAGGTTCTAGGCTCTGAGCTATCAGCACAGAGCCCGACTCAGGACTCGAGCACATGAACCACAGGATCATGACCTGAGCCAAAGTCAGACATTTAACCGACTGAGCCACCCAGGCACCCCAAGAGAACAATTGCTTTCAATAAAGACCTTTACCATTCTTCAGAGGCTGCTGTCTCCTTCACTTTTTACCAGTCTCCCCTCCACCTGAGTATCCAGTGCTTTCAAGCTAGTCCCTCTGACTGACCAGAGCTCTATACAGAGTGCTGGAACCCTATCTTCCCTCCCCAGACAGCGGCCCATATTCGGGACCTTTCCTTTCCCTAGTCAAAACTGAAAACAGCTTCTGGGTCCCTTTCACCAAAGATCTTACTGATTAAGGATTTCAATCGACTAATTTGAGCTAAATGTTAATAGCTTCGTTTGTCTCTCTATGACTAGATAATGTTTTAATTTTAACAGAGGCCTTCAATGTATTAACTCAAAGGAATGACTAATAGTGTGTGTGGGTGGGTATGAGGGGGTGGGGGAGATTTTGCTAATCACATCACATAAGCAGCTGCTTTGGAAATATCCCCACGTTCAGTGGTTTTATGCAAATTATCACTGTAAATGTATTAAAGTACATGTTTTGTATCTGGCAGGAGATGCAAAATGGGCTGTGAGTATGTGATGAAATTATTTGTTTATAATTATTTAATGGTTACCTTTGTATATAACATGCATTGATCCTATTACCAAAATAAATCAGGCCCATGGGGGGGGGGGAAAGACGTTTGACAGATTCAGCTTGAGGTGTTTAATTGAATCAATCTGAAGCTGACTCACCACACCACAGTCCTAGAGTATGAAAGGGACAGTTCATGGGCTCTTTTTTTTTCAGCTAAGAATTGGCGAGGGGGAGAGGCAGAATGGCTCCAGATACTTTCTACAGAGAGAAGCACAGAGCCCGGTCTGTTTCAGAAGGAAAAAAACAGAGAACGGAGATTTTGTTGCACCAGAGAATTGTTGCTTCTGCAGAAGGGAACCTTCATACTGCTCTCAAAAGAAGCAGCTAGTTGTCTGAAATCCAGAGGTTTACCAAAGGCTTTTCTAACTAGGGAGCTCTTAACAGGATGGTGAGAAGAAAGGTACTTTGGCAAAGGCCCATCAATAGGACATTGTTCTAAAACTAGTTGTGAACCGGGCATTTCATGGCTTAAGAAACAGTGATTAAAAATAACTAGGGGGGGGCCTGGGTGGCTCAGTCGGTTGGGCGTCCGACTTCGGCTCAGGTCATGATCTCACGGTTCATGGGTTCGAGCCCCACATCGGGCTCTGTGCTGACAGCGCAGAGCCTGGAGCCTGCTTCAGATTCTGTGTCTCCCTCTCTCTCTGACCCTCCCCCGTTCATGCTCTGTCTCTCTCTGTCTCAAAAATAAATAAACATTAAAAAAAAATTAAAAAAAAATAACTAGGTTTCCAGCATGCAGAAATGGCATGTTCCTGATACTTCTTACTCCTTTGATCTATAATTTGGTATTGTTTTTTCTTAATTTTGTAATTCCTCCAAATTGATGTTTGTTACAAGAAACGCACATCTTTGATATACACATTACATCACCAAGTATTTTCCTGGAGTCTTTCCTGGGTCTTCATGCCCTAGCCCAAACGTTCTCACTGACCATGCCTTCCTAACCACCACACCAGGTCACTTAGAGTCTGACTTCTGACACCACAGTCTCCTGGTTTTTCCCCCATCTTGCTGCCTGTTCCTCAAGCTCTGTCGTTTCCTCCTCCTCCTGGTCTTCTGTCTCCAAAGGTTGGTTTGTCCCAAGGCTCCGTCCTTGGTCCTATTCTTACTCTGCACTCACCCCCTTGGTGACCTCCCCCCTAATCCCATGGTTTTCAGTACAATCCCCATTTTATCTCTCTAGCTCATACCTCTCCCTTGAGTCCAGACTTGCTTAGCCACCTGGCTATTTTACATCTCCATGTGGATGCTTCGTAACTGAATGTAACTGAAGGAGAACTCTTGGTTTCTACTCCTCCCCATTTCAGTAAATGGCATCACTCAGCTGTTTAACACCAGACCCTGGGATGTTACCCTTGCCACCCTCTCCTCTCCCCAACACCCAGCATTCAATCCATCAAGTCTTGTTTTGGTCTCCCCACTTCCACTTTTGACTCCTTGCAATCAATACTGTGGCCAGAATGATCTTGTTTTGTTTTTTTTTTTTTAACGTTTATTCATTTTTGAGAAACAGAGAGACAGAATGTGAGCAGGGGAGGGGCAGAGAGAGAGTGGGAGACACAGAATTCAAAGCAGGCCCCAGGCTCTGAGCGGTCAGCACAGAGCCCGACAAGGGGCTCAAACCCATGAACCATGAGATCCTGACCTGAGCCAAAGTCTGAAACTTAACCAACTGAGCCACCCAGGCACCCCGAGAATGATCTTCTTTTTTAAGTTTATTTATTTATTTTGAGAAAGACAGAGACAGCTTGAGTGGGGCAGGAGCAGAGAGAGAGGGGAGAGAGAGAATCTCAAGCAGGCTCTGAGCTGCCAATGCAGAGCCTGATGAGGGGCTCGAACCCACAAAGCTGCAAAATCATGACCTGAGCCGAAACCAAAAGTCTGACTCTTAACCGACTGAGCCACCCAGGTGCCCTTAGAGTGATCTTTTTAAAATGGAAATCCAATATTTTACTCCCTCCCCTCACTGCCATTAGAGTAAAATTCAAATTGCTTACTGTGATCTATCAAACTTGGCATTAGCTGACCCCTGCCTACCTCTCCAACCTTATCCTATTCCACTCTCGTTCTTACTGTAGTCCAAACACACTGGCACTCTGACATGCCTTGAACCACAAGCTCTTGGCTACCGCAGGAGCTTTGCATGTTCTCTTCCCTCAGCTGGATACTCTTCCTTCTACTCAACACATGGTTGTCTAATTCCTTCTCTTAAGTTACATATCACCTACTCAGGGAAGCCCTCCCTGACTACCTTATCTAAAGTAACCCCTTCACATTATTCTCTAATACAACACCCTATTTATTTCCTTCAGGTTACTTATCACTAGCTAAAATTACCATATGTGTTTATTATATGCCTTCCTCCATATTCATACACACTAGCATATACATTCCACAAGAGCAAGAACCTTGTCTATCTCCATCACTGGCATATCTCCAACGCTTAGAACACTACCCAGTTCATGGCAGGTGCTAATATTTCCTGAATGAATGGCAATAAGCAGGAAAGAGTGTGCTCCAGAGATGATCTTTGTTACAGAATCACAGAATTACCCCAATCTTCAGTCTGAAATGAAAATATCACACATGGAAAGAAACTCTTGGCAGAAACTAGGACATTTGTAGCAGATTCATGCCAGGAGGCCAGACACATTACTCAGGGCCTCGACTGCCTACATGCCAGCAATTTTCAAACTGACTCAAGAAACACTAGAGCCCCTCAAGATATTAACTGGTGTTCTGAGAAAAAAAAGAATGTGATCAAATAAATTTAGGAAATGCTGTGCCCTGAATCTCCTTTTCAGAGGCACAGCACACATTAGCATATCAATAAGAAGTCCTACCAGACATAAAACCTATTTTAGCTTTATTTCACATTTCCCAAATATGTTTGACCATGGAACTTTTATATTCTTCTCACTTACTAATATGTCATAGGACACTAGCATCTCTCAAAATACAGTTTTGAAAATGGTGTTGAGGGGCGCCTGGGTGGCACAGTCGGTTAAGCGTCCGACTTCAGCCAGGTCACGATCTCGCGGTCCGTGAGTTCGAGCCCCGCGTCAGGCTCTGGGCTGATGGCTTGGAGCCTGGAGCCTGTTTCCGATTCTGTGTCTCCCTCTCTCTCTGCCCCTCCCCCGTTCATGCTCTGTCTCTCTCTGTCCCAAAAAAAAAAAAAAAAAAAAAAAAAACGTTGAAAATGGTGTTGATGTAGATATATAGATATAGATATGTAGGTTGTTATATATATACAGGGCTCCCCTGCTATCTGAAGGTACAATGTTCCTGTGAAACCTCTCTTAAGCTGAAATGACAATTTCAAACAAATGGCAGTAGCAAAGAAGCAATTAGCACTAAATTATAGGGAAATTTTTTGAGACCCCCAAAATAACCTCTCTTAGGCTTTTCTGATACCTTAGAAAAGATAACGGATCTTGCTAACAGATGCACAAAATAAGTCACAATAGGGGTGCCTGGGTGGCTCAGTCAATTGTCCGACTTTGGCTTGAGTTCAAGCCCAACATTGGACTCTCTGCTGTCAGCGTGGAGGCTGCTTCAGATCTTCTGTCCCACCATCTCTCTGCCCCTCCCCACTGGCTCTCTCTCTCAAAAAAAAAAAAAAAATTTTTTAAAAATAAGTCAAGATGAAGCACAGAAACTCACAAACCCAGTTCAAAGCTATGGCAACTTGATGCTGAGATACTGAGTGTGGTTCCAGGGGAAGGAGCTAGTTAGGCAGCGTCTCTCTTGCTGCTCAGGATGCTTCCTGCCTCTATAAGAGCTCACTTGAAAACACTAAACGCTGTTTTCGATTTTCATCTCTTTTTGTAAAAAAGAGAATCCTCTTCAGATTTTCTTTTTTTCATTAGTGAAAACAGATACTAACAGAAGTCTTTTGTGAATACAAAATGGTGTAATGTGAACTTCCAAAAAGCAGTGATACCTGTATAAGAGATTAACAGGGGTGCCTGGGTGGCTCAGTTGGTTAAGCGTCCCAGGTCATGATCTCGCAGTCCGTGAGTTCGAGCCCCACGTCGGGCTCTGTGCTGACAGCTCAGAGCCTGGAGCCTGCTTCAGATTCTGTGTCTCCCTCTCTCTCTGCCCCTCCCCCGTTCGTGCTTTGTCTCTCTCTCTCTCTCTCTCTCTCTCTCTCAAAAATAAATAAACCTCAAAAAAAATTTTAAGAGACTTTAACAAGAATTAACTTAATATCCAAGACAATAAATTCCAATTCAAAGGTATCAGTGAAATGAGGTCGAGATTCAAATTTTAAATAAGGCCTGGGGCACCTGGGTGGCTCAGTCAGTTAAGCCTCAGACTTCGGCTCGGGTCATGATCTCACAGTTGGTGAGTTCAAGCCCCGCATCGGGCTCTGTGCTGACAGCTTAGAACCTGGAGCCTGCTTCGAATTCTGTGTCTCACTCTCTCTCTGCTCCAAACCCGCTCATGCTCTGTCTCTCTCTCTCTCTCTCCTTCAAAAATAAATAAAAACATTAAAAAAATTAAATAAGGCCTGAATTAATCACTCCCTAGGCTACTTAGAATGTGCAAATAAAACGCGCAGATAAGATTGATGAACTACTGTCATTGAGAAATCATACACCTGGGAGAAGCACCGGTATCAGATCCTCCAGGACTAGAGATGAACTGTTTCAAACAGGGAAAGAAGGTGGATTTTTCAAACTACAGACCAGTGGGCTTAATATTGATTGGAGGCAAGATTAATACTACTCCTACTACCTATATCAGTACTTTTTTCTGTTCCTTGAACTCTTCAAGCTCAGCCCAGCATAGGGCCTTTGTATCTGCAGGGGTGGGCAAACTTTTTCTGTATCGAGCCAACAGTAAATGTTTTAGGCTTTGTGAGCCATATGGTCTCTGACACAACTACTCAGCTCCCAGCAAAGGCAGCCATAGACAGTGCATAAACAGTAAAGCTTTATTTACAAAAACAGGCTGTGGACCGGATTTGGCCCAAGGACTATAATTGGTCAACCTGGAGTGCACTTTGCCAGGATTGTTACATAGCTAATTTCTTTTTGTTCAGAATTTAGCTCAAACATCATATTCTCACAGTAAACCTTTCAAACTAAAGTAACTACAAGTTACAAAATCTTCTGATTTTCTTTCTTTCCATTGCACTTACCACTAACTTGTATTTTGTTGTGTATTGACTTGTCTCCATGCCCCCTCCACACCAGAATAATAACTAACATTTTTTGAGCTCTTATTATCTGCCTGACACTGTTCAAAGCATTTTACAGGCATTAGTTCTTTTAATCTTAATAATAACCTCCAGGCAATAATTCTTCATCTCCCTATTTTATAGATAAAGAAACTAAGGGTGAGATTAAGTAGTATATCCATGTGGTCACATAGTTAGCAGAGAGTGATTCCATGATTTAGACCCAGCTCATAAGCATTATGTTATTGTGATATTGTGATTTATAAGATATACATATTTGGGGGCCACCTGGGTGGCTCAGTTGGTTAAGTGTCTGACTTTGGCTGAGGTCATGATCTCACAGTTCTTGAGTTCGAGCCCCACATCAGGCTCTGCACTGACAGATCAAGGCTTGGAGCTTGCTTTGGTTTCTGTGTCTTCCTCTCTTTCTTTCTCTCTCTCTCTCTCAAAAATAAGTAAATAATAATAATAAAATAAAAGTAGCTATTGTTTTTCTTTAAAAAAAAAAAAAAGTGGCGGGGAGGCACCTGGGATGCTCAGTGGGTTAAGAAACCGACTTGGGCTCAGATCATGATCTCATGGTTTGTGGATTCAAGTCCTGAGTGGGGCTCTGCACTGACAGCTCAGAGCCTGGAGCTTGCTTTGGATTCTGTGTCTCCCTCTCTCTCTCTGCCTCTCCCCTGCTTGTGCTCTCTCTCTCTCTCTCTCTCTCTCAAAAATAAATAAACATTTTTTAAAAAGTAATATGAATTTGATCTTTGTCCCTATTTCTGGCACGAAGTTCATAAAACTCTTTGGAATTTCCTAAGTGATGAAAGCAGAAAAATATGTCTTTTGTTATGTTAATGAGGTGACTTTTGGACCACACCTAAGGATAAGGACTGCTTGCCAGGAGAAAGAACCACATGATTAGAGGGTTGTAACTTTCAGTTTCTCTTCCCCCACACCCCTGATGTCCAGGGAGGGGAAGGGCTGGAGGTTGAATCAATTGCCAATGGCCAGTGATTTAATGGATCATGGCTATGTAATGAAGCCAAAAGGACTGGGTTTGGAGAGCTTCCAGGTTGGTGATCACATGTAGATGCTGGGAGATTGGGATATGGGAGAGGGCACAGAATTTCTGCACCCCTTTCCACATACTTTGCCCTAGGCATCACTTCCATCTAGCTGTTCCTAAATTATATCTTTTTATAATAAACTGGTAATCTAGTAAGTAAAATGTTTCTCTGAGTTCTGAGCAAATTAATTGAACCGAAGAAGAGGGTTATTGGAACCTCCATCTATAGCCGGTGGATCTGAAGCACATGGGAGAATCTGGCCTTGTGATTGGCATCTGAAATGGGTGGCGGGGGGCAGTCTTGTAGGACTGAGCCCCTAACCAGTGGATTCTAACACTACATCTAGGTAGATAGTGTCAGAATTGAGTTGAATTATAGGATACTCAGCTGATGGTGTACCAAGAATCGCTTGGTGGTGTGGGGGAAAATATCCTGCCACACGTTGGAATTGGACTCAGAATCATAGCTATAGTGCATCTCAGTTATAAGCTCCATGAGAGCAGGGATTTTTGTCTGTCTGGTTTACTAATGATAAACCTAGAACAAAGTCTAGAATAATGCCTGGTGTACAGTAAGTGCTCGATAAATATTTGCTTAATAAAAGTTCTGGAATTCTCAGATTATTAAAGGGAGGTAGTTTTCATTACAAATAGTCAATTGAACCTGATTTTCTTCTTCGTTGAGGCTAATCAGTACAGAGAAAAGGGAAATGGGAAGAGAATTTTGAATTTCTTTGGCTTTTAGAAAAGCATTAAACAAGGTCTTTCCTGGAACCCTTATTTTACTAGATCTTCTGGTGTCATTTAACACTGCTACTCTTTTCTTTCTTTTTTTGGTTTCCATGACACCACACTTTCCTAGTTCCCTTCACACCTCTATAACTATTCTTGCTTTGTCCTTCGCATGATCCTCCTCCTCCACCAACATGTAGGTGTTGACCAGTATCTCATCCTCGGTCCTTGGTTCTCCCCACTTTCCAAATTCTCCATGATGGCCCCATCCATTCCCATTGTTTCCATTTTACCTTCATTCTGATAACACCCAAATCTATATTTCCAGGCCAGAACTTTACCCCAAGTCTTGAAAAATTCCACAGGTACCTCAAGTTTTACATGTTCAAAACCAAACTCAGTATCTCCTCCTCAAACCTATTCAATGTTTTCTTTTCATTTTTTAAAGGATATTTATTTATTTTGAGAGAGAGAGAGAGAGAGAGAGAGAGAGAGAGAGAGAACAAGCAGATGAGGGGCAGAGAGAAGGAGAGATAGACTCCCAAGCAGGCTCCAGGCCATCAACACAGAGCCCAATGCATGACTTGGACCCACTAACTTGAGTCCATGACCCAAGTCGAAAGTAAGAGTCGAATGTTCAACCGACTAAGCCACCTAGGCACCTCCCTATTCAATGTTTTATATTCCCTGTCTCAAATGATGGCATCACCCCATCACTGCCATACCAGAAAACTGAAAGTCATTTCTGTCTCCTCATTCTCTCTCACTACCCTGAAAGCGAAACCCTGACCCAATCTTGAGAGTTGAATTTCTCAAATATTTCTCAACTCATCACACACCTAGTAAGTAGCTAGTCTCCCTGCCTCAGGTTTTAACTGTATCCAATTATCCACACAGCCACCAGAATTAGCTTCTTAAAATGCAAATATGATCATGTAATACCCCATTGCCTACAAGATAGATTCCGAGCTACCTCAGGATCAGGTGAATCTCCTGGAACCTGCCAGCTCTATCCCCCACCATGTCTCATGCATAGCTAACGTTTCAGCAATACCAAACAGCTTGCAACCTTGAAGTTCCCAAAACATTTCTATGTCTTTGCCCACAAGGCAGCCTCTCCTTTGATGCTCATTTCCTCTGTTGCTCACTCTTCCTTTGCTTGGCACATTTCTTGTCATCCTCTCAGACTTGGCCCAGGGCATTATGTCCTCAAGGAAGCATTCCCCTAACATGCCCTATCCTGGGCTGGATTAGATATCTCTCCTCTATGCTTCCAAAGCATCCTGAACTTGCCTCTCTCGCAACACTTATCCTGCCATGTCTTTCTTGTCTGTTCATAGCTTGTATCCCTCCTTAGACTGCGAGCTTCCTGAGGGCAAAGGTTCTGCTTTATTCAAAATTGTATCCACTGCACCATTACTGTGCCTGGCCCATAGTAAAATTTCAATGAATGTTTGATGAGTCAGCTATTTTATGGCCATAACATGCTGTTAGCTCATTGAGTTGACTTACAACACCCTTAACACTTTCTCACACAAATAATTGTCACATAGTGTGGTAAGTGCAATGGTAGAGGTAAACCAAAAGAACAGAAGGGGAACACATAACATGGCCTGAGATGAGGCGGGGAGGGGAGGGGAGGGAATGTACTAATTCAAACCTAGGCTACAGGAATAGAAATCAAGTATGTGGAACCAGGGAGGAAATAGTGTGGGTCTATTCTGCACGGTCAAACTGCTCAAACAACATTTCAATCAGTGAGTCAAATCGTATTATTCAATAAATGCCAGCAGTTTGGAAAGAATAAAGCTGAACCTCAGGAATGACTGAAAGAACAGGGAAGATTTAACCCAGATAAAGGAAGACTATAAGGGATTTGATGGTTTACTTCAAATATTTGAAGCGGTCTGTCATGGGTTGAATTGTGTCCCCCCAAAACATATGTTGAAGTCCTAACCCCTGGAATGTCAGAATGTGGCCTTAGTTTTTTTTGTTTTGTTTTGTTTTGTTTTATTTTTTAGAGACAGAGAGCATGAGTAGGGGGAGGTGCAGAGAGAGTTGCGGGGGGGGGGGGGGTGCCGGATAGAGGATCCAAAGCAGGCTCCGTGCTGACAGCAGAGAGCCCAACATAGGGCTCAAACCCATGAACTGCAAGATCATGACCTGAGACGCAGTTGGATGCTCAGCCAACTGAGCCACCCAGGCGCCCATGGCCTTAGTTTTTAATGGAGTCTTTGCAGATGCAACTAGTTCAGATGAGGTCATATTAGCATGAGGGGGCTGCTTAATCCAATATGACCAATGTCCTTATAAGAAGAGGGAAATCTGGCCCCAGACACAGAGGAAAGACAGCCGTGTGCAGACAGAGCTCAAGATTGGAGTTGCACTTCCACAAGCCAAAGAACAGGAGCCCCCAGAATCTGGAAGAGACAAGGAGGAATTCTACCCTAGAGCCTTCAAAGAAAACAGCCCTGCAAGGACCTTGATTTCAGATGTCTAGTCTCCAGAACTGAGATATAAGTTTCTGTTGTTTAAAGCTACCTGGTTTGTGGTACTTTGTCACAGCAGCCACAGGACACTAATACAGGCTGTCATGGAGCAGAGGGAGTAGATTTGTCCTGTGTAAAGACCCAGTGGAAAGAACAGAGAGACAGAAGTACTTTTTTATGTAGTCGTGCTATCCAAAGGTAAAATGAGCTGCTGTGGGAGCTGATAAGCTCCCCGTCACTGAAGGTCCAGCCTTGATATTTGTGAGACAGAAATAATAATAGTAATAATACTATTAATAATACAACTTCCATTCATATCCTGATTTTAACAAGCCAACTTCAAAAAGATGTTTATGTGGGGCACCTGGGTGGCTCAGTTGATTGAGCATCTGACTTCAACTCAGGTCATGATCTCACAGTTCGTGGGTTCAAGCCCTGCATCAGGCTCTGTGCTGACAGCTAGAGCCTTGAGCCTGCTTCAGATTCTCTCTCCCTCTCTCTCTGTCTGTCTCTCCACTGCTCACATTATCTTTCTCTCTCAAAAATAAATAAACATTTTTAAAAATTTAAAAAAAACCAAAAAGATGCTTATGAGATCACTGGAGATATTTGAATGATGATTGGGCATTTGATTATATTAAAGATTTTGTGTTAAAGTTTTAGGTGAGAATAATGGCATAATGGTCACAATGAGAGAGAGAGGTCTTATCTTTTAGTAATACACACTGAAGTATTTATGGAGGAAATGATATGGGTGTTTAGTATTTCCTTTAAAATAACCCACGGGGTGCCTGAGTGGCTCAGTCAGTTAAGCATCTGACTTCAGCTAAGGTAATGATATCATGGTTTGTGAGTTCGAGCCTCGTGTCAGGCTCTGTGCTGATGTCGCAGAGCCTGGTGCCTGCTTCGGATTCTGTGTCTCCCTTTCTGTCTGCCTCTCCCTTGCTTGCTTTCTCTCTCTCTCTCTCTTTCTCTCTGAAAGATAAACATTTAAAAAAATTTTATATAAAATAAAATAATCCAGAGGAGGGAGAAATGAGTTGGTGTACACATGGAACATGATTGGCCATTTGTTGATAATTGTTGGAACTGGGAGATGGATACATGGAGGTTCACTTATACTATCCTCTCTACTTTGTATGTGTTTGAAATTTTCCATAAGCAAATCTTTTTATGTTTGTTTGTTTGTTTGTTTTGAGAAAGAGAGCAAGCAGGGGAGGAGCAGAGAGAGAAAGAGAGAGAATCCCAAGCATACTCCACTCTGTCAGGGCAGATCCTGACGTGGGCCTCGAACTCAAGAACGGTGAGATCATGACCTGAGCCAAAATCAAGAGTCAGATGCTTAACTGATTGAGCCACCCAGGCACCCCTCCATAAGCAAATCTTTAAGAGAGAGAGAGAGAGAGAGAGAGAGAGAGAGAGAAGCTACCAGCTACTAAGTACTGAGGACTACAACATCCAGGAACCATGCTAAGTGCTTTTAAAGCATTATCTCATTTAATGTCTCATAACACATAAAAAAAGACAAATAAAAAGTGACATATTCTTGTATGAGAAGGCACAGTACTGTTAAAAGATGTTCTCTTTGAATTAGTCTTCAAAATCAAGATGAGGAGAAAGTTCAATTTGTTTGGATTGCTCGAATTTTCAAAAGAATCTATCTGTGTCAATTTGTATACCTAAAAAAATCTCCACCACAGCCCAATGAGGTCCTTAACACACTGAGACACCCAGGAGCCCCTCCACTGCTCTGTCCTTTTAAGGCCCTTGATGTTCAAAGTGTGGGCCGAGGACCAGCAGCATAGTATTATAGGAGAGTTTCCTAGAAATGCAGAACTTCAGGACCCCTACCCAGACTGAGTAAAATTCTACATTAAAGTTTAAGAAGAATTGTATATCCTATACTGCCATCCAGGGTATTTAGGCACTGGCAGGATGACTAGACCCCATCAAAGTTTCTAAACTGATCTCCGATTATACTGCATTGTACCTCTAGGGTGGACCTGCAAGTCTGTATATGTACAGGCTCCCTTGGATGAGCTACTAGAGATGGGAAGTACTGGAAAATGAAACCTATAAAAATCTTTTTCAACTCTCAGATTCTCTAATTCCTGATAAGTTCAAAGGAGAGGATGAAGAACTCAGGTATGTGCATCTGTGGAAAATTACTTGCCTGTTCATTGAAGATAGTCATTTAGAAGGGACTTTAAGGGGTGCCTGGGTGGAGCAGTCAGTTGGGTGTCTGACTCTTGATCTCAGCTCAGGCTGTGATCTCACAGTTTGTGGGTTCAAGCCCCACATCAGGCTCTGCATTGATGGTGTGGAGCCTGCTTTGGATTCTGTCTCTCCTTCTCTCTGCCCCTCACCTGCTTGTTCTCTGTCTCTGTCTCTGTCTCTGTCTCTGTCTCTCTCTCTCTCCAAATAAATAAATAAACTTAAAAAAATAGAAGGGACTGTAAGTTTTCTTCTGAGGAAATAGAATCTTTGAGGAATGAAAATGAAGTCCACATGGACAGAATGAGAGGATTAGCAAATATATAAAAATACATGGATGGTTGATATATAAATCTTACATTTTATTTCAAGGAATTGTCATTGTGTGTATATATAGACACACACAATAAAATAAGATACATACCTGTGACTACAAAGGTCACAAAAACAATTAAACCAATTTAATTGTTTTTCACTACTGTCATATGTAAATCATATTCATTATACCAGAGTCTATGTTTTTTCTTTTTCTTTATTTTTGAAATATTATTGACATGCAATGTTATGTTACTTTCAAGCATACAATGTATTAATTACATTGTATTAATTACAATGTGTTAATTCTATATATTACTTGGTGGTCACCATGGTAAGCGTAGTCACCACCTGTCACCATGCAACATTGCTACAATATTATTGACTCTTTCCCTATGCTGTACCTTTAATCTCCATGACTTATTTATGTTATAACTGGAAGGTTTTACTTCTTAATCCCCTTCATCTATTTCCACCATCCCCCTACCTACTTCCCCTCTGGCAACCACCAGTTTGTTCTCTGTATTTCAGGGTCTGTTTGGTTTGTTGGTTTGTTCATTTGTCTTGTTTTTTTAGATTCCATATGTAAGTGAAATCATGTGATATTTGCCTTTTTCTCTCTGATTTACTTCACTTAGCATAATGCCCTCTAGGTCCATCCATGTTGTTCCAAATGGCAGAATTTCATTTCTTTTATGGATGAGAGTTTGTTTTTGTTTTTGTTTTTGTTTTTTGATGTATACTGAGTCCTTGTCCTCAAAGAGTCCACAGTCTAGTAGGGGAAATACAAGTGAACAGACAATTACAATAACGTGTGACAAAGTACTGAAATATGAGAACTACAAGCTGCTATAAAGCATGTAGGATGGGTTCCTAATAGGCAGTGGAAGTGAGAGGAGGGCAGTCAAGGGAAGATGAGTCTTGAAAGCAGTGTAGACATTATTCAGTGGAAAAAGGGCATTTCAGAAAGATGGCAAAGAGAATATGGTAACTGCAATGAATGGATAATATCGTAGGCAGATAGGTTGGGTGTAGAGTAGAATAAAGAGAAGAGGCTGATGAGATAGTCTGAAAGTAGATCACAAAGGACTCTATGCAACATTCCAAGGAATATATGGACATTACCCAGAAGCTGTGGGCAACCTCTGAATGGTTTTTGATAGGGGACCACCACGATGAAATTTGCATTTTAGAAAAGTTACTCAGGTAGCTATGAGAGGGGTGGACCCAAAGGGGTTGAGACTGAAGCAGAACAGCTGTTGGAAACAACTAAAATGTATTAAGAAAAATAAAGAGGAGGGGTGCCTGGGTGGCTCAGTTGGTTGAGCGTCCGCTCTTGATCTTGGCTCAGGTTATGAATTCAGAGTTCATGAATTCAAGCCCCGCATCAGGCTCTGTGCTAATAGTGTGGAGGCTGCTTGGGATTCTCTCTCTCCCTCTCTCTCTCTCTCTGGTCTTCCCCTGCTCACTCTCTCTCAAAATAAATAAACAAACAAACTTAAAAAAAGGAAAGATAAAGAGGATAAAAAGAACACAGATATAAAAGAGATTTAGAACTTTGAGTAGAACTTTGTGACAAAATAAATAAAGAAGAAGGGCGAGTCAGGTCAGTCTGACTGGGTACCTGGGGGATGGTGGTGTCACTATCTGGGGAGGGAATACAGAAAGAGGATCAGACTTTGGGGAAAAATGTAGATGGGGAAATGTTGGGGGAGAATAATAAGATCAGTTTGGGACATGCTGAGTTGGAGGAGTCTGTGGAATAACAAGGCAGAATAATTGAGTAGACAAATGGCTGGGCAGATGAGGAGCTCAGATAAGGATTGAAGACATGGGTGTGGAAATCATGAGCATGAACGTTGAAATTATGGGAGCAGATAAGTCCACCCAGGAAGAGATGGGCTGGAGACAGAGCCCTGAGGAACATCAACATTTAAGGAATGGCAGAGGAAGAGGTGCCAGGGAAGGAGCCCAGGAAGGAGGGAAGAGGAGCAGCCTGAGTGGTAAAAAAAAAGGATAGTGTAGTGTCATGGAGCTAAGTGTATTCATTTTCTATTGTTATTGTATTGTATAGTAGCCCCCCCAATCTGTGGTTTTGCTTTCTGCTATTTCAACCACAGTCCAGAAGCATATGTTCCCTCTTCTGACATACAGTCAGAAAGAAAGTCAATAGTTGCTTAATGCTATGTCACAAAGCCTACTTCATTCACCTCACTCCATCTCATCACATAGGCATGTTATCATCTCACATCATCACAGGAAGAAGGGTGAGTACAGAACAATAAAATATTTTGAGAGAGAGACCACATTCACATAACTTTTATTATAGTATGTTGCTGTAATTGTTCTGTTTTCTTAATAGTTACTGTTGTTACTCTCACTGTACTTCATTTATAAATTAAACTTTATCCTAGGTATGTAGGTATAGGCAAAATCAGTATATGTAAGATTTAGTACTATCTGTGGCTTTAGGCATCCACTGGGGCTCTTTGAATATATCCCCTGCACATAAGGAGGGGATTTCCATTTTTATTCTGTTAGTTATCAAACTGCCACAAACTCAGTGCCTTCAAACAACACATTTATTACCTTATATCCCTGGAGGTCAGAAATCTCAAATCAGTCTTGGGGTGCCTGGGTGGCTCAGTTGGTTAAACCTCCGACTCTTGATTTTGGCTTAGGTCATGAACTCAGTTTGTGGGATCAAGTCCCGCATCATAAGGCTTGGTGCTAAGGCCCAGAGCCTGCTCAAGATTCTGTGTCTCCCTCTCTCTCTGCCCCTCCCCCACTCATGCACACTCTCGCTCTCAAAAATAAATCATTTTTAAAAAATTAAAAAAATAAAATCAATTCCACTAGGCTAAAGCTAAGATGTTAATGGGGCCGGTTCTTTCTAGAGGCTCTAGGGAACAATCCATTTGCTTGCCTTTGCCAGCTTTGAGAGACCACCTACATTCCTTGGCTCATGATCACTTCCTCCATCTTCAAAGCGAGCAGCATAGTATTGTCTCCTTCACTATCTCTGCCTCTGTCATCACATCATCTTTTCTGACTGCTCTCCTTCTTCTTTCTTATAAAGAACTTTCTGATTACATTGGGTCTATCCAAACAATCTAGGATAACCTCCCCATCTCAAGATCCTTAACTCAATCATATCTGCAAAGTCCTTTTTTCCATATTAGGCAATATATTCGTAATTTCTAGGAATTAGAACTTGAACATCTTTGTGGGGGGCATTATTTTACCTACTGCACTAAGGAAGTGGTGACTTTCAAGGAGGAGTTTCAGCAGAGTCATACACAGAGGAGAGGTCAAGGAAGATCAGGGCCAGAGTGAAAATACTGAGGAGTCTTGTCAGATATTATGCCCCTGTGGGAAGTACAGTAACTTGAGGACTTTGGTTTTGGTTTTTTTGTTTGTTTGTTTGTTTGTTTGTTTGAGCTCAGAGTGTTGTATTAGTTCCAGGTGTACAATATAGTGTTCAACACTTTCATATAACACCCTATGTTCATTCCTACAATTGCACTCCTTAATCCCCATCACCTGTTTAACCCATCCTCCCACCCACCTCCCCTTTGGTAACCATCAGTTTGTTCTCTATAGTTAAGAGTCTGTTTCTTGGGGCACCTGGGTGGCTCAGTTGGTTGAGTGTCCGACTCTTGATTTTGGCTCAGGACATGATCTCACAGTTTGTGAGTTTGAGCCCCGCATCAGGCTTTATGCTGACAGCACATAGCCTGTTTGGGATTCTGTCTTTCCCTCTCTCTGCCCCTCCCCTGCTCCCTCTCACTCTCTCTCTCTCTCTTAAAAATAAATTAATTAAATTTAAAAAAGAGTCTTTTTCTTGCTTTGTCTCACTCTTATTTTTTCCCTTTGCTTGTTTTTTTTTATTTCTTAAATTCCACATATGAGTGAAATTATGTGGTATTTGTCTTTCTCTAACTGACTTATCTTGCTTAGCATTCTGTTATAGCTCCATCCATGTCATTGCAAATGGCAAGATTTCATTCCTTTTTATGGCTGGATAATATTCCATGGTGTGATGGTGTGATGGTGTGATGGTGTGATGGTGTGATGGTGTGATGTGTGTGTGTGTGTGTGTGTGTGTGTGTGTATGTATATATATATATATATATGAGAGAGAGTAAATAATGCTGCTGTAACATAGGGGTGCATGTATCCCTTTGAATTAGTTTTCTTATATTCTTTGGGGAAATATCCAGTAGTGTGATTGCTGGATCATAAGATAGTTCTATTTTTAACTTTTTACTCAACACTCAAAAAACAAATAATCCAATTAAAAATGGGCAGAAGACATGAACAGACATTTCTGCAAAGAAGACAAACAGATGGTCCACAGACACATGAAAAGATGCTCATCATCACTTATCATTAAGGGCTTTGGTTTTGATGATTCAACACACTCGCCAGCTCAGCAGACACTCGGGCCCACATAGGATGACAACTCTCAAGCAAACAGGCCCCATGCCAACCAACTTCCTCCAGGAAACTTCTAGCTTAAAACTGAGAGGAGACTCAGCAACACTTCAAACCACAAAAGTCTCCTGAGTTCTGGCCTAGTCCTGACATAACCCTGAAGCCTTGAGACTCGAAGGTAAGGGGATGCCCATGAGCTGAGATTCCCACAACATGGACTATGGGCTCCTGGGGTTCTGGAATATTTACCCCAATATGTACCTTCTTAAACCAATACTATAAACACAACTACTATCTTGGGGTTTTCTATACTTCCAAATACTGGAGACTGACTTCATACTCAGGATTATCAGAATTACTAGCAAATTCGAGTGGTTCGTAACCTTTCCCCAATTCTGCAGGCTGTCTAATATTTAAGAATATGTACATTGGCTCTATGGAAGAAGGGATAAGAATCTACACTTATATGTTCTAGATATATATTCTATCAAAAAATAGAAGAAATCAAATTGCACAGCCCAGAAAAAAAAAAAAAAAGGAACAGTTTCAACACAGTCAGACACACAGGAGAGATCAAGGAAGATCAGGACCAGAGTAAGCTTTGGATTTAGCAATTACAAAAATTTGTGTCCTTGGCAAGAATAATTTTGGCAAATTGGTAGAACCAAAGCCAAAGTATAGTACGAAAGAAGTGATTATAATATATTGTGGATAATGGGAGTCAGATTATCTTACTGTTGGTGAAGAAAATTAAAATATGGAAAAGGAGAAGGACAGAATGAATTCTGTGGTATTGAATTGGAATTGAACCAGCAGTGTGTTTTTATGGTTTTTAATATAGATAGATACAGAAATAGATCTAGCTGCAATGCAGGTATTCATTTATGCACATTATATGCATATACATATGTGTGTAGGTATATATACATACATCTATTATAGTTCTGTGATGCTCTACAGGCAATGAGCACAATAAACACCCAGATCTTCATTCCTAAATGACATTCTTCACCAAAAGGAACAAGATTCCTTGGAAATGTGACTAATTTCAGAACTAGGATAAGGAGTAAAATGAGCTGGGACTATCTGGTTTGTGAAAAAAAGTAACAAACTACTCAAGGAGTGATAGGAGCATGTCAAATTGATACTATAGCCAGCATGAAGAGACTTCTGCTGGTCAAATCTGGAAAAATTTGAGCATTAAAATAAAGTATCATAATAAAAGATGATAAGCCTTTGCAAAATATAGGAATCTTTAAGTTCACACAGATAGAAATAAACAAATGGAAGAGAAGAGAAAGGTCATCTTTACAATAATAATAAATGTAGGAGGGGCCCCCCGGGTGGCTCAGTCGGTTAAGCGTCTGACTTCAGCTCAGGTCATGATCTCACAGTTTGTGGGTTCGAGCCCCGTGCCAGGCTCTGTACTGACAGCTCAGAGCCTGGAGCCTGCTTCAGATTCTGTGTCTCCCTCTCTTTCTGCCCCTCCCCTGCTCATGCTCAGTCTCAAAAATAAATAAAAACATTTTTCAAAAAATGTAGGAGAACTGGTAAAAATTAGGGGGGGGCGGAGAGCATTTGGCCACCACTTGTTTGGAGTCATCAGTGTATTCCAAAACTAGCAGAAGAAAGTTTGAGGAGTAAAGATATTTATATATAGTTTTGAAGTGTCTCCCTACTAGATATCTATTAGTAGAATAGGAAAAAATATAGTAACTTTATAATGGAGAAACCCAGCAAATGGGATCTTAACCAAGTGATCAAAGTTAACGTGACCAGCAACAGGACAAATCAACATCCTGAGGAGATAGCACTTCTGTGACGTTCCTTCCACAAGTGCATAATCTGAATCTAATCATGAGGAAAATGCAGATACTCTCACATGGAAGGACACTCCATAAAATAGCTGGTGCATACTCTGCAAAATGGACAATGTCAGGAAACACAGGACTGTAGAACTATTTCAGATTAAAAGAGACATGAAAGCTGAGTGCTACTCATGAACCGAAATTTCTTGCTATAGAGGACATCACTGAGTCAACACATTCAGCGAAAACTGATTTAGGAATTAGGTCTGTAGCTTAGTAAATTCCTGATTTTGATCATCATGCCTCGGTTGTGTAAGACAATGTCCTTATTATTAGAAAATATATTCTGAAGTATCAAAGGTAAATAGCATCATGCCTGCAACTTACTCTCAAGTGGTTCAGAATAAAAGAGTGTGTGTGTGTGTGTGTGTGTGTGTGTGTGTGTGTGTGTGTGAAAGAGAGAGACAGAGAGAGAAACAGAGGGGGGAGGGAGGGGGGAATGAAGGAGGAGGAGCTGGGGGTGAGAGAAAAGGATGAAGAAATGTGGTAAGATGTTAACACTTGGGGAATCTGGGTAAAAGGCAAAATGAGTTTTTCTTTAAGTCTCATTGCAAGTTTTCTGTAAGTTTGAAATTATATCAAGATGATAAAGAATTAAAAGAGAAATAAAGAAGTGATTCTGAGATGAAGAAGTGGAGACAGCAATGCCTTCTCCACTAGTTTTACTTTACTTTCAATGAGTTTGCCCGTGTGGACAAGCCCAGATGAAGGACAGTGGTGGTAATGGTTGCAGTCACTGCTGTTATACAGATGGGACAGATGTGTGCCAGTTCAGAGCCTCAGGGGAAACATTGAGTAGAAATAGGGTAAAGATACAGAAGAGAGGGGATGTTGCCGGCATGGGGCACATTTGTGGAGCTCCACATTGATGGTGCATTAGTCTTAGGAGAACAGATTAGATCCCACTTAAGGAAGAAACGGTGGTATTGTGCATATATAAGTAAGTTTGTATGTAGGGAGCTGGTGTGAGAGATTGCCCTCCTGATAGCCGATGGTCTTTGATGGTAGGAAGCAAAGTCATGCATAAAGCGTGAGGAGAGAGGTACTTACTTCAGAAAGTAGTATATAGCCAAAATAACTGTTCTGAGGAATGAGAGAGGGAGCTAATTAGGGAAATGGTGAATTACCCAGTATCGCAGAGGGTCCAGCTGAGGTTCAGAGCAGTTAGAGTCCAAACACAAAAACCAGCTTCTTTGGAAAAGAGCAAACACACTGATTGACTCACACTCTGTAGATGATGTTGTCCTCCTACTCCACAAAGTTAGTGCTTCAGCATTCACATGGATGAACCACCAGATTCTCAGTTTCTTGACCTAGCCATCTCCCATGCTTTTTTTTTCCTTCACTCCAACTCAGCCACCTATTCCTATAGCTACCCCTGGACATTATCATCACCAACATCCTACCACCTCTGCCATTTTTATTTGAAATGTCACACTCCTCTGCCAACCATCCTTACCACCAATACACACACACACACACACACACACACACACACACACACCCTCTCCAAGACCTCCTATCTGTTGGCCATCACTCTTCACAATATCCATCAGCCTCCATTCTGACTTTATTTCATTCCTTAGCCAGTCCTGAATCCATGTTTCATCCTTGCAAATACAGTCAATTCCCTTGGTCATCTCTCCCTCTGTTGAAACTCTCTTTCTGGCCAAACTCCAATCCCGAATGACCTCTGTGATTTGCCTTCTTGGAGACTTCACCCAAGCAGGCAGCTGAATAGTGCAGGGGGGTATCACATGACTAAGTTGATCAGTTTTGCTTTAAGTTTGCAGACTTAAACTTTGAAAGGGCACTCAAGTCCATCCATTGTGCTCTGAATCCTGTCCCTTTTCTTTACCTCAAGGAATCTTCTTCAGTTATCTCCTTCCTCTTCTGCAACATCAATCCTTACCTCTCCTTAGGATCATTTCCATCAAAGATCAAGTGTGCTCTAATACTGCTGATCTTAAGAATATACATTCTCCCTTGTCCATATATCCAACTCCCACCCCGTTTATCTATTCCTGTTGAGAGCCAACTTTTCATATATACAGCTCTCTACATATGCTGTCTCCACTTCTTGCCTTCCCATTCAATCCTCAATCCATTGCAATCAGACCTCCACCTCTACCATTCTACCAAAACAGCTCTTGTCACCAATGACCTAGATATTGCCAAATATAATAGGCACTTACCTGTCCTCATTTTACTCATGCTGTCAGCAACATTTAGCACTGTTGGCCACTCCTTCCACTTGAAATACATTTCTCTCTTGCCTTTCTCGACACCACAGTCTTGTGGTTTTCCTCCTAACTTCTTGGCCACCATTCACTATGTTTTGCTATCTGCTCTTCCTTTAGTTAATTTTTAAATATTGATATTCTTCGGTGATCTGTCTTATACCTTCTTCCCATTTCATGCTATGTTCTTTCACTGGGTAATCTCAGCCATTCCCCTAAATCTAAGTGCCCTTTTTCCTGGCAACCCCCAAATAAATCTCCCAGTTAGGAGTTCTCCTATGGGTTCCTGTTGTCCACTTGATGCCTATATACAGATATCATGCAAATATACCACATTTTACATATCCAAAACAGAAGACTGGATTCTCCTAATCATTTCCTTACATTCAGCAAAGAGCACCACCATCACTCCTTTGCCTAAACCAGAAATCTATGTCATCTTTGATTCTTCCTTTTCTCTTATCCTGTGCTTCATGTCTCACTCATCGGCAGGCTGTTTCTTCAAAACGTATCTGAAAGTTAGCCACACTTCTCCATCTTCGTTGTCACCACTGTAACCTGGCTACTTTCACGGCTAGCCTAGATTGCAATATGACTGAATTTCTCCACTTTCATTTCTCCCCCTCTAATCCTTTCTCCCACAACAGCAAAAGTGACCCTTTCAAAATGAAAGGTCACACCACTACATTGTTTAAAAACCTTCGGTGCACCTGGGGAAAAAGAAATAAAAATTCTTGACCACCTGGCTAGACCTTGTGCAATCTAGTCTCTGCCTCTCTGGCCTCATCTTCCTTGTTTTAGCTTCCTTGGTTTTCTTTAAGTGTTTGGAACACACTTAAGTTCCCTCTTTGAGTCAAAGTCTTTGAACTTGATGTTTCTTCTGCCTTGTACACTCTTACCACCATTCCTTTGTGTCTTTTAAGTGTGAACTCAAATGTCAACCCCTTAGAGATGACATCCCAGGCTAGTGCCTCTAAAGTAGGTCCCCTATGTTACTCTTCTTATCCTCTTGTTTGCTTCCTTTGTAGAATCTAACATGATTTATAATTATTCTATAGATTTACTTTTTTTGTCTGTGTCCTTTGGGCAGAATTCAGTAGGGAAGGCTCATCTCTGCTCCACATGGTGTCAGATTGGGCAGCTTGACTGGATCTGGAGTATCCAAGATGGCACCACTCACATGACTGGAGCCTTGGCACTGGCTGCTGAATGGGACACCTTAATTCTTTTCCTCATGGTCTTTTTTTCCAGCTGGAGAATTTAGACTTCTCTAAATAGCAACCATGTACTAAGAGGTTAACTGCTAAAACAAAAGCTGTGAAATCTCTTAAGCCCTAGCATTGATGGTTTTACAAATAATTCTTATCCCATTCTGTTAGTTAAAGCAAATGACAAGACCAGCCCAGATTGGAAAAGAGAGGGGGCAACTCTACCTCTTGATTGGAAGTGTAGCAAAGTCACATTACAAAAAGAACATACTGGATGAGAGGAATTATTACAGTCACAAAATCTATCACACTCAGTATCCAAATGGCTTACTCCTTCACCTCTTAAAGATTTTTGCTCAAGTGAGACCTACTGAGCATTCTATATTCCATTGCAGTCCAACCATGTGTAGTCCTTATATCTCTTCTTTGATTTATTTGAACACTTCAGAGCTTATCACCATCCAACCTACTTATTTTACTTATTTCTTTTCTGCCCTCTCCTTCAAAAACACAAGTTCCATGAAGGCAGGAATCTTTGTCCATTTTGCTCATTGCTGTATTCTCAAAACCTATAGAGTGGCTGGCACATAGTAGGGACTCAATAATTATTTATTTAATGAATATGAGTTTTAAAATAGTAAAAATCAGGGGCGACTGAGTGGTTCAGTCCATTGAGTGTCTGACTCTTGATTTCCACTCAGGTCATGATCTCGTGGTTTGTGGGTTTGAGCCCTGCATCAAACTCTGTGCTGATAGCATGGAGCCTGCTTGGGATTGTCTCTCTCCCTCTCTCTCTGCCTCTCTGGGGATAGCCAGTTAAAGTTCCAAGGGAACTGGTTTTTTAATCTGGAAAATCGGTAAAGATGAAGATTTCATTGGCCAGATACACAAAGAAATCCAAAAGCATCAAGTGGTTAGCAAAACTATCTTTCAGAGAGGAGATGATTTAAATGTTGCATTATATATCCATTCCAGCTATCCCTGGATTTAGATCAGAAATTGTTCCAGTGTTCTATCCTTACCCAGACAAGCAGATAGTTCCTCTAGGACAGAATACAGCAAAGAATCCAAATATCGGACTTAATATACATCCCCTCACCCCACAAAGGAAGGTGTTTGTGGCACTAGCACCATAGAAAAACCCATCAAGGAACACAAATCAAAAGAAAATGGGCTGAAGTTGAAAGGGTTGTAGGGAAGGCAAGTCTTAGGTAAGAAGTGTTTAATCGAGCAAAGCCTTCGATATTACTAGAAGAGACACAGATAAAATAGCCTGCCCCCCTTTCTCTGTCCACCTCCAACAAGCTTTTTATTCATCATGATCTTTTAATGTTTATTTATTTTGAGAGAGAGGGTATGCATGCAAATGGGAGAGGGGCAGAGAGAGAATCCCAAGCAGATTCTGCTCTGTCAGCACAGAGCCCGACTCACAAAACATGAGATCGTGACCTGAGTCAAAATCAAGAGTCAGACACTTAACAGGCTGAGCCACACAAGCACCCCTATTCAGCATGATTTTTTTTATTTTGTTTTATTTTTTTAATGTTTATTTATTTATTTATGAGAGAGCGTGCAAGCAGGGAAGTTGCATTGAGAGGGGGGAGCAGAGGATCCAAAGCAGGCTCCACACTGACAGCAGAGAGCCCGATGTGAGGCTAGAACTGATGAACCATGGGATCATGACTGGAGCTGAAGTCAGACACCTAACTGACTAAGCCACTCAGGCACCCCCAGCATGATTTTGTAACAGCTTTTATTGAGCTATGTCACATATCATACAATTCATCCATTTAAAGCTTTTGGTATATTCACAGACCTGTGCAACCATTACTACAATCAATTTTAAAACATTTTCACCACCCCAAAATGCAACTTCATATGCATTAGCAATCACGTTTTCCACTTTCCCCCAAATCCTGGCATTCATCTACTTTCTGTCTTTTATGGATTGGCCTACTGTGAACATTTTATATAAGTGAAATCATATAATCTGTGATCCTTTTTGACTGGTTTTCTTTCACTTTAGCATAATGTTTTCAAAGTTCGTTCATATTGAAGCATGTATCAGTTCTTCATTCCTTTTTACAGCCAAATAATATTCCTTCATATGGATATATCACATTTGTCCATTCATCCGTAGATGGACTATGGGTTGTTTCCACGTTTTGGTTATTATAATTTATGGTACTATGAGCTCTCATGTACAAGTTTTTGTGTGGACATGTTTTCATTTCTTTTAGGTATACACTCAAGAGTAGAATTGCTGGGTCATATGGCAATTTTATGTTAACATTTCAAGGAACTCGCAGACTATTTTCAAAGCAGCCACACAACTTTATATTCCTATCAGCAACATACAAAGGTTTCAATTTCTCTACATTCTTACCAACGCTTGTTATTATTGGACTTTTTGGTTATAGCTGTCCTAGTGTTTGCAAGCTAGCATCCCATTGTGGTTTTGAGAGCATTTCCCTGATGGCTACTGATGCTGAGCATATTTTCATATGCTTATTGACTATGTGTATTTCTTCTTTGGAGAAATATATATTTACATCCTTTGTCCATTTGTAAGTTGAGTTATTTGTTTTTTATTGTTAATTATAAGACTTTTTTATATATTCTAGATACAAGTCCCTTATTAGATACGTAAGTAGCAAAATCTTTCTCCTATTATTTGGATTGTCTTTCTACTTCCTTGTTGGTGTCCTTTGAAACACAAAAGTCTTTAATTTTGATAATATCCAAATTATCTATTTTCCCTTTGGCTATTTGTGCTTTTGGCATCATATCTAAGAAGCTATTGCCTAACCCAAGGTCTTGAAGATTTATGTCTATGTTTTCTTCTAACATGTTTATAGCTTTAGCTTTTTAAGTCTTTGATCCATTTGGAGTTGATTTTTGTACATGGTGTGTGGTAGGGTCCAACTTTATTCTTTTGCATATGGATATCCAGTTGTCCCAGCACCATTTGTTTAAAAGGCTATTCTTTGGGTAAATACCTACTGGTGCAATGGCTGGATCGTAGGGTAGTTCTATTTTTCACTTTCTGAGGAAACTTCATAGTGTTTTCCACAGTGGCTGCACCAGTTTGCATTCCCACCAACAGTGCAAGAGGGCTCCCCTAGCTCCACATCCTTGCCAGCACCTGTTGTTTCTTGTATTGATTTTAGCCATTCTGACAGGTGTGAATGATATTTTATTGTAGTTTTGACTTGTATTTCTCTGATGGTCAGTGATGTTGAGCATCTTTTCATGTGTCTGCTGGCCATCTGGATGTCTTCTTCCCCCCACCCACCTCCCCCCTGGTAACCAACAGTTTGTTCTGTATAGTTAAGAGTCTGTTTCTTGGTTTGCTTCTCTTTTTTTCCCCTTTGCTCATTCTTTTTGTTTCTTAAATTCCACATATGAGTGAAATCACATGGCATTGGTCTTTCTCTGACTTATTTCACTTAGTGTAATACTCTGTAGCTCCATCCACGTCTTTGCAAATGGCAAGATTTCATTCATTTTTATGGTTGAGTAATATCCCATTGTACATATATACCACAGCTTCTTTATCTATTCATCAGTCGATGGACACTTGGGCTGTTTCCATAATTTGACTATTGTAGATAATGCTGCTATAAACATTGGCGTGCATGTATCCCTTTGAATTTTTATTTTTGTATTCTTTGGGTAAATATCTAGTAGTGAAACAAACGGATGGTTACCTGAGGGGAAGTGGGTGGGGGATAGGTGAAATAAGTGATAGGGATTAAGGAGGGCACTTGTGATGAGCATAAGGTATTGCATGGAAATGTTGAATCACTATATTGTACACCTGAAACTAATATTACACTGTTATGTTAACTAACTGGAATTTAAATAAAAACTTGTATTTTTTAAAAAATTTTTAATGTTTCTTTATTTTTGAGAGAGAGAGAGAGAGAGAGACAGAGCATGAGTCGGGGAGGGGCAGAGTGAGAGAGAGACACACACACAGAAACCTAAGCAGGCTCCAGGCTCTGAGCTATCAGCACAGAGCCTGATGCGAGGCTCGAGCTCAAGAACTGCCAGATCATGACCTGAGCTGAAGTTGGACGTTTAACCGACTAAGCCGCCCAGGTGCCCCTAAATAAAAACTTATAAAAAAAATAAAATGCTATTCTTTCCCCCATTGAATTGTTGTAGTTCCTTGTCAAAAATAATTTGACTGTAAATCTACTTCTGTACTCTCAATTCTATTCCATTGATGTATGTCTATCCTTATGCCAGTACAACAGTCTTGTTTACTACATAGCTTTGTAGTAAGTTTTGAAATCATGAAGTGTGAGTTTTCCAACTTCTTCTCTTTATGATTGTTTTGGTCATTCTATTACATTTCCATATGAATTTGGGGGTCAGCTCATTGATTTCTACAAAATCAGCTGGGATTTTGATAGGAATTGCATTGAATCTATAGATCACTTTAGGAGTTATTGTCTGTTAGCAATATTAAAAAGTCTTCCAATCCATGAACCATAGGATATTTTTCAATTTATTTCCATTAATTTCAATTATTTCTTTAATTTCTTTCAACAATATTTTGTAGTTTTCAAAGTATACATTTAGCATTTTTTGTTATATTTTTCCCTAAATATTTTATTATTTTTTATTTTCTTATACATGAAATTGCTTTTTTAATTTCATTTTGGATTTTTTATTGATAGTTCATAGAAGTGCAATTGATTTTTGTATATTGATTTTGTATCCTGCAACTTTGCTAAACTATTAGCTCTAATAGTTATTTTTTGTGGACTCCTGGGTTTCTTTTCTTTTTTTTCTTTTTCTTTTTTAAAAAAATTTTTAATGTTTATTTATTTTTGAGAGATAGAGACAGAGAGAGAGCGTGAGCACGGGAGGGGCAAAGAGTGAGGGAGACAGAATCTGAAGCAGGCTCCAGGCTCTGAGCTGTCAGCACAGAGCCCAATGTGGGAGCCCACGAACCGCGAGATCATGACCTGAGCCGAAGTCATACGCTTAACCAACTAAGCCACTCAGGTGCCCCCTGAGTTTCTTTATATAAGATCATGTCACCTGAAAATAAGAATATTTACACATATTCTTCTCCAATGTAGGTGTCCTTGATTTTATTTTCTTGCCTAATTGTCCTAGCTTAAAACCTCTAGTACAATATTGAATAAAAGTGTCTTGTTCCTGATCTTAGGGGTAAAGCTTTCAGTCTTTCAACACTGAGTATGTTAGCTGTGGGGTTTTCATAGGTGCCCTTTTTACATTTTTTTAATGTTTATTTTTGAGAGAGACAGAGACAGAGTGTGAGCGGGGGAGGGGCAGAGAGAGAAGGAGACATAGAATATGAAGCAGACTCCAGGCTCTGAACTGTCAGCACAGAGCCCTATGCAAGGCTCAAACCCACCAACCGTAATACGATCATGACCTGAGCTGAAGTTGGATGCTTAACCGACTGAGCCACCCAGAAGCCCCTATAGATGCCCTTGATCAGAGTGAGGAAGCTCTGTTCTATTCTTAGTTTTTGAGCATTTTTATCATGAAAAGGGTATTGAATTTTTTCAAAAGCTTTTTCTGTGCCTATTGAGATGATCATGTGACTTTTATCCTTTATTCTATTGATGTATTCAGCATGATTTTGAAGAACTTGGTGTATTGTAAAAACTACTGGAGGAGTCTTCTAGCCATACAGTATGAACATTCCTTTACTTAACCAAAAGTATGCTTCACAAGACATTGCTAAATGCTTTCTCTGAGCCTAGGAAAAGACATCTTGGGAGCAATACAAGTGGGGCCACTAGGAGGAGGGGTTGAGAGATACGCCAAGATATTCCTCTAGAAACATTATGTAATTAAAAACAAATTTTGGATCCCATGACTTTCAAAATCTCTTTTTCCATTTCAAGGAAGTTGTAAAAGGGAGATCATAAAATTTTGGTAAACTCCATTACTGTATGCAGAGTAAATTATGTTGGCCAGAAATCCATGTCAGATGCTCCTTTTTCTCCCATGAAGTCAAGATAAATATGGCTGGATGGTATTCGTGTTGAGCCTGAGTGATACTGGATATCAAGGCAGAAAGGACAACACATTCAAGGTGCTTGCTTGGAGGAGAGAGAGCTCAGATACGATGTAGTCAGTGGGATAATTTCCAGAGAAAAAGGAACGTCAAAGAGAGGTTTAGACCTAATGGCCTGACTGAAGGTAAGCAAGGGCAGGAGACAATGGAGTACCCTGATGAAGGGCACCAGCTTTGACATAGAATCGCTTGCCTTGAACCCCAGCTCTGCCGCCTGCTAGTTGGTGACCTTACTTCTCCAATCTTCAGTTTCCTCACTTATGTAACAGGCACAGGGTTGTTGTGAATAAATGGGACTGTGTTTTAAAGCCTCACCCAAAGCGCCCAGTGCATAATAGTCATTCTATAAAGAATTGACATTCCCTTTCCTCTTTTATTCAGGCAAGAATTTTGTTGACCAGAGAGGAGTACCTCAGGTCACAGGGTGAAGGAATCAGGAGTAAGAAACTGATTTTTACTAACTTTCCAGATGTAAGGTCATGAACCCAGGAGATAGATGCTTGAGCTCTCAAGGGAGAAACTTAAATCATTTACACAAGAATAGAATCAAGAAAAAGTATTTGGTACCAGAGTGCTTTCAGCTGCCTGTTAACAAGCTGGCTTACACAATAAAATAATGTCTTATCTCACACAATAGGACATTGAGACACAGTGCGCGCTGCAAGATTAGTTGATTTCAGAAGCTGAATAATTTCGTGAAGGATGCAGTTTCTTCGGTCCCTCCTTTTACCATTTAAAGTGTCCAGTTCTTCCTGGGGCTAGTTTCTGCTGTGATTATAAGGCTGCTTGTAGCAATCCTTCTATACATACTTATTCACATCCAGTGGGAATGACAGAGACAATCTCTCCTTCATGCATAAACTAAAAATGCTTCATTTCACTTTTACTGGGGTCCCCATTGATCATCGTCCATTCCTGAATTTATAAATAATGATCATCACAGGGTTTGTCAACCTCTGGTCGGCTTAAGCCGGGATTCCTAAACCAATCACCAGCAAGAGGGAAGGAATTGCGACAACTAATTCATACTAATGACAGTGTCTAGGCCTTCTGGGCCCCAGAAGGAGGATGATCACTGCAGTGTGGAGCAGAACCTCCAGGCAACTGGCAATGGAAATGTAGTGTGAGGAACAAACTTTAGTGATTTTAAGCCACTAAGGTTTTTTAGATTACTTGTTACTGCAGTATAACCTGACCTATGTCATGTAACAATAGAAAAAGTAAATAAAGTGTTGGGGTGCCTGGGTGGCTCAGTCGGTTAAGCGTCTGACTTCAGCTCAGGTCATGATCTCACGGTTCATGAGTTCAAGCCCCGCATCGGGCTCTGTGCTGACAGCTCCGAGCCTGGAGCCTGTTTCAGATTCTGTGTCTCCCTCTCTCTCTGCCCCTCCCCCACTCACACTCTGTCTGTCTCTCTCTCATAAATAAATAAACATTTAAAAAATTAAAAAAAAAGTAAATAAAGTGTAAACTATATTAAGAAGATGGAGAAAAGTTCAAATGTGAGTGTAAGTGAACTAAACACTCATCTATGAAAGCAAGAAGTCAATAGATGATGTTTAAAATGAAAATAAATAGTATATATAGTCATGGTGTTTTAGAAATATGGAAGAAACTACCAGGAAAGAAATGACAACAACCAAAAAACTTGCTAAAAAAAATTAAGGTCTCCTGGCTGGCTCAGTTGGTAGAGCATGCGACTCTTGATCCCATAGTTGTGAGTTCGAGCCCCACATTGGGTGCAGAGGTTACTTAAAAACAAAATCTTTAAAAAAAAAATTAAAAGTTATTGCCCAGGGAATATGCCTGGGATAGGAATAGGTGGAGAAAGAGGATTTTTGTTTCATTATAAACTCTTCCATATTTTTCTAAAATTTTTTTAACATTTATTTATTCTTGAGAGACAGATCACTAGCAGGAGAGGGGCAGAGAGAGAAGGAGACACAGAATCCGAAGGAGGGTCTAGGCTCTGAACTGTCAGCGCAGAGCCCGATGCAGGGCTTGAACCTACAAACCATGAGATCATGACCTGAGCTGAAGTCAGACACTCAACCGACTGAGCCATCCAGGCACCCCATTTATTCAACATTTACTGAGTGGCTCTACTGTGCAAAGTGCTGGGTATACAGAAATAAACTAGACACAGTTCTTGCCTTTTTCTTATGTTTTAAAGTAATGTGCTTTTATTCCTTTGATATATATTTGTTAATTTTCCATTTATTTGACTTTACTTGTCAAATATCTTTAAAAAATCATTTCAGGCCCTGGAAACATGACTATAAAATCCAACTGAAGTCTTCCTGAAATGGAAGTTTGGTTGACTCAGATCTTACATACCTCATTTATTCCTAAAGAACACTTCACTTTTGACCACCAGATGGACAAATTGGTAATCTGACAGCCAGCTTCAAAATTAAGACAAGAACAAGAGAATGTTTTGGTTTGTGCCATTTAATAACATTTCAGAGAGAAAAAAATGCATCAAAAGGGTCTCTGCTCAGCAAGTAATTTAAACTTGTTACAAAATGGGTTATGTGCTGACCTGGTGGTGCTCCTTAATAGACTTTTCTAGGGGCCAGAGCTGCAGGTTTGTCATTAGTGGATTTCTCTCCTATCACAGGCTTCTCTAAAGCCTCCTCTACCAGCATTAAAATCTTCATGAAACTCATCTCTTACCTGGCCCCCACGTCGGGGACGGCCATACTGTCTGCCCTGTCTAAAGCCTAGATCCCAATCTGTGTGGATAATACGATCATCTAGGCGGGTCCCGTTTAGGCACCACATGGCATTTTCGGCCTCAAATCTATTATGGTATTCTACAAAACAGAAACCACATGCCATTTTCTTAATTTTATCCAGGCCCATAAACATATTCTTGACATCACCACATCTACTAAAGAGCTCATATATTTGCTCTTCCGTAGTATAAAAGGAAAGATTCCCCACATAAAGTGTGAAGCTTTCTTTCGGTAATTTCTCCTGCTCATCATTATTGCCACCGAACTGCTGGTCCCGGTACTCGCTCAGCTCCAAGGAGGGATCGCTGCGCAGAAGTCTCAGGTCATTGGACATGGTGCCTAATGGGCGCCCTGAGGGCAGGGGCTTGTGGTCCATCTTGGCAGCAGTGACACCGCTAACAAAACCCTAAATTAAATTGTTAAAAAAGTAAAGTTACAAGGAAGGAAGCAGAAACACAAACCTGGTATATTTAAGAGGTTTGTGCCCTGACGCATAGACACCTCAGCTCTTGACTATGAGGCTCATGTCAAGGCAAACTTAAAATAGAAAGTTCCAGGCCCCAGGAGCAAGGTCATAAAATGCAACTTTGCAAGTCTTCTTGAAAGGGATGTTATGGTGCCTTTGATTAACTCAGATCTTACATACCTAATCTATTACCAAAGAACAATTTAATAACAGAATGCTATGGAAAAATATGGCACAAAACAGTAAAACGGATCAAAGTTTCATGGAGAATGAGCACTACTATCATTCCTGATCAAGGACTAGGCATCAGGTAAATCATATATACAATTAGGGCCAAAGCACAAATACAATTGTAATATACCCTGTCATAGTTTAAAATAACAAATTTATGATTCAAGTCTATAATATGGAAATCAATATATGGTATTTTTAAGTTAGACAAAAGTCTATCTATCTATCTATCTATCTATCTATATACACTATCAAGTATACATGTAGCTCTATAAAAATGAAAACATTCTGGCATCATAAATTTGACTTAAATTAAGATTAGATTTTATTAGCAATAATTCTACTTTTCATCTTAGACTAGTCCATCTATTTAAAAAACCTCCCCAGAGAATTTTAACTAATGCCCTTTTCCCCCTTTACTAAATTTTCCTACCGCAGTCAGAGGCATTAAGAATGATTCAATCGGTTTTAGCTACACTTTCCAAAAATAGCCGTTAGCTCCACACCCCTCTATTTTGCAACAGTTCCCAAATTTTAATGCGCAAGAAACACCCACAGTACTAGATGGAAATGTAGATTCTTGCAGCCCAACCTTCAGAGATTCTGACTTGGTAGATCTATTATCAATAATCACGCCTCAGATAAATTTCATTGGCTATGATACTGATACTGCCACAAAGCTCTGACTCAGTAGATCCAGAGCAAGATCCAGGAACTGACATTTAACATCTAAACTGCACCCCTCCAGACGCAAGTAGTGCAAGGACCACACTTGGAGGAACTCTGCTGAGGAAATGCTTTCTCTTAAACACTTAATGAACACTCTTTATTTGCCATGTACTATGCTAGGTGCTATGAATACAACAATGAAAAAGACATGGTGAACTTATGATTTTCAGAAATTATTGTACCCCCAGCACTAAGCATGAGCAACGATCTGCACACACAGTAGACATGCAATAAATATCTGTCAAATGAACGAACTTGTAAGTTCAAAATTGAGGGATGAAACCAGACAAGTAAACAAGAAAATACAATACGGTGTGATCAACACTGTTGTAGAAATATATAAAGGCGAAAGGGAGAAGTGAACTAACATTTCCTGGGGATCTGCTCTGTGATGGTCACCTTGTGCACTTTCTACTACGTCACAGAGGAGAAGCAGTTACCCAGCGTGGGGGCATCAGAGAAGGCTTCCAGAGGGGGGGAGCTGCATATGCACTGACTCTCAACAGACAAGGAGGGTGAGTGAGTGAGTGTGTGTGTGTGTGTGTGTGTGTGTGTATGTGTATGTGTTTGGAAGGAGGATGTAGAAATTTCGGGAATGAACCAGACAGAGAAAACATGTGCAAGGGCAGAACACAGTCAAAGAAAAATAAAATCGAAAACTTAAATAGAAGCCTAAATAAAAACCAGGTGCAAACGACAGTGCTGTACAATTCAAAGCAATGAAAATGGCGGGCCCTGCCTATTTAGATGTCATTTGAAGAGCAGTGGGAAGCCCACTGCCCAAAAACCATCTTCCTGACAGCCTCTCAATGATGTCTGAAAGTCTGCAGCTAGAAACTCATTACTTTGAGTCATTGACAAATTGCGCTGTTAAAAACAAATATCCCTCCCAGGCTTCATTTCTTCCTTTTTTTTTTTTTTAATCTGGTTACTAGATTGGCAGATCAGAGAATGTGATAGCTATAGTGGGTTGCATTTTATCCAGGCATTGGACAAAGTTTCCCATAATTTTCTTGTAGACGAGATGGCAAAATGTAGGCTGGGTGCTCCAGCTGTTTGTTGGGATGAGTCTGTAACTAGTTGAGTAAACTAATGGCTTGGTGTCAGACCAAAAGGGAAGTTCTAGCAGGGAGCCAAAAGGCTCTATTCTTGGCTGTGTCTTTTTCAGCTCATTTATAATTTTGGCTTTCTACAAACAAGAACTTTTAAAATGGTCAAAACTGCCTGAGATGGAAGGGACTGCCTTGGTGAGCAGTGAGCACTAGGCACCAAGAGCTTCAAGCCAACGTTGAAGAACCCCTTGCAGAATGGTCAGGCAGTGGGGAGGCCCCTTTCTGTCAGTGTAGTGTTATGAATCAATTTTGAAGTCAAATTGATTTTTGAAGTCAAAATTTTGAAGTCAAAAGACCTCAGTTAAAATCCCAGCTTCACCACTTGCTAGAAATGTAACCTTGGGCAAAGTGCTTAACCATACTAATGTCAATTTCCACATCTGTAAACCGGGGATCAAAATATCTACCTCTCAGCAAATGCTGTGACAGTGTCAAGTGTAAAAAGCACCTGGCACAATGCTTAACACATTGTAGGTGTTCAATAAACAGCATGTGTTGGACAAAGTATTCCATTCTGTAATTCAGTAACCCAGAATAAGACATATAAATACCGATCAAATCTTCCAATGATTCAAGGTAGGAGGGATTTTGAATGGATCTGGGCAGCCTTGGATGATGCTAAATCCAAACTGACAAGGTGATGGATAATACTTAATATATGTAAATTATTACTTTTAGATTCAACACAAGGCAAAAGAACAAAGTGAGGGAGATTTGGAAAGACACAGGCTTGGGAGCCCTGTTTTACAATTGGGGCATCCCGTATTTCATTTCTTCATTTCTTCTTTGGCTTAATAAACATTTATGGAGCACCATGCCAGATTCTTGGGAAATAACCACAGACAGCTTCTGCCCTCAAGGAGCTCACAGTCTGGAGAGACAGATGATGTAAAAGATCAATTACAACAAATGTGATTAGTTCACTTACATGATCATGTACTAGACCCAGAAGTAACACAAAGAAAGGAGGTAAAATCACAGAAGGGAAAGGATGAGAGGGAGACCACTTTCTAGAAGATAGGATCCCTAAGTCTCCTTAAAAAAAGGATCACATTGTATTTATGTTTCAAGTAGGCAATTCACATTTCTGGTGCAAAATAGGAAATGTAGAAAAGAATGAGAAACGGGAGGGAGTCTGAAGTTGGTCTCCTACCCCTTTGCCCCAGCCACCCACTTCTCTGCAGAGGCAAATTACTGTTAGTTTCTTGTGTAACTATCTTGACATACTCCAAGCTCAATTTTGAAACTTGAATAAGTTTGGCTGGAAGACAAGGGGTCATTCTCGGCAGAACCATGTGTACAAAGGCATGAAAGCTAAATGGGGTGTTCAGTTTGGTATTATTTGGGTAGGAGGACAAGGAAAATATTATAGGAGATAAGACTGGAAGGGTAGGCAGGGCCAGGTTATGAAAGGCCTTGTAAAGGCATATAGAGCAGCTTGGACACTACCAGTAAATAGTGGGGAGTCTTTCTAAGGCCTGAAGCAGAGGAGTGATGTGATCTGATTTGCATTACAGAAAACTAATTCTAGCACCAATATGGAGAGCAGATTAGATGGGGAATAGGCCAGGGAGCCTGGGTGGCTCAGTTTGTTAAGCCTCTGACTCTTGATCTCAGCTCAGGTCATGATCTCATGGTTCGTGAGTTTGAGCCCCACATCAGGCTCTGTGCTGATGGTGCAGAGCCGCTTGCGATTCTGTCTCTCCTCTTTGCCCCTCCCCCACTTGTGTTTTCTCTCTCTCTCAAAATAAATAAATAAACATTAAAAATGTTTAAAAAATAAAGGGGAGTAGGTCAAGAGGCAGGAGACCAGTTGAGAAGCTATTTAAATAGTTTAAAGAAAGGTGATGGAAAGTCTGGACTAGTATGCTTGTAGTAACATAAAGAAAAGACACACTTTTTGTAGTAACAAAAAGAAAAGAAAAGAAGATAGACTTTAACAACTCTTGGCAACTGGTTGAATGAAGAGTCTTGGGTGACTCCTAAGTTTCAGGTCAGGACAACTGTGTGGATAAGAGTCTGCATCACCAAAATGGTGGTAGTGGGATGGATGGGGGGGGGGCAGATGTGAGTAAGGAAGATGAATTTGTGACATACTGAGCTTAGTTTTGAGGTACCTGTGGAACATACCATGTCCTATATGTTTAGTCACAATTGAATATTCAGGTTTGGAGCTCATGAGAGAGATCTGAGGCTATAAATATAGATCAGGGAGTGAACAGCAAAGTAGGTAAAACCATGGGGATGGATAAGATGACCCAAGGAAAGGTATAGAATGAGAAGAATCCTGGGAAAGAGCAGCATTGAAGGGGTGGCAGAGGAAGAGTCCAGAAAGGAAAACAGGAAGGAATAACCAAGAGGAACGAGGAGAATCAGGAGAGGAACAGCATGACCAGAGTCAAAGTGTAGGCACTTTCAAGAGAGGCATGAGGACGGAAGTGGAGTGAGAGCAATCATTTATGTTAAATGCAGCAGAGAGAGCTCCAGGAAAATAAAGACTTAAAATTGTTTGCTGGGTTTGGCAATCGGGATGTCATTGGTTTCCTCAACAAGAGCAGTAAGAGTGGTGTTCTGGGGTCAGAAAAGCCAGACTTTGGGGGAAAAGGCAGGGCTGAGTTTGGAATGGAAGGTGAGGAAATGGAGACACCAAGTGTAGACTGCTATGTTTGAAAAGCTTCCGTGATCACGGAAGGAAAGAAATAGGGTGAGCACCAGTTGGGAACAGAGTTGAAGAAGAATTTTGCTTGTTTTTTTTTTTTCCTTTGAATGTGAGAAAGTCAAGCATATCTAAATGCCAATGGGAAGCAGCCAGTAAAAAGAGAAAGAGTGGTTGAGGATACAGATGAGAAAAGGGATAGCCAATGGAGAAAAGTCTCCAAGGAGATGGGAAAGAACGGGCTCTGAAGCATAAATACATGGCTTAGCCTTGAACTGGACAAGCTAGGCCTATTCCTGCAAGGCAAAAATAAATAAATAAATAAATAAATAAATAAATAAATAAAATAAAAAAGGAAAAATAAAAAATTAGAAAGAAAAGAAAGAAAAAAGAGAAGGAGATTAGGATGTGTAGAGAGGCAACTATATGGCAGGGTGGGGTCAGGGCAGGAAAATAAAAGTGAGCATCTGATGGCTTTGATTTGCATAATGAAATAAGTGGTGAGGTCCTCTGCTGAAAATAAAGTAGATCATGGGAATTGGTTGGTGAAGTGGATTGGAGGTGAAAATGATTGAAAGGATGAAGCTTGAGGGCACCTGGCTGGCTCAGTCCGTAGAGCATGCAGCTCTTGATCTTGGGATTGTGGGTTCGAGCCCCACATTGGGTGTAGAGATTGCTTAAATAAGTAAACTTTAAAAAACAAAAAAGGAAGAAAGGATGAAGCTTTAGATGAGTCATTAAAGTCACTCAGGATGGTAACCAGAGTTGGGGAGATGATAAGTGAGGTGCTGAGGTCGTCAATAAGTGAGAGACCTGGAGGGTGGTAGACAACAGGAAGAAGTATTGGAAGAGGTTAGCTATATGCCGTCTCCTGGCCCGATGGGGTAAGAGAGAACAGAGACCCTCTACCACTGAACCTTTGGAGAGGTTGCTTAGTAGATGTTAGGTACTGTATCTGACCCAAGGTAGATGCTCAATATATGTGAAGAGATGACTTTTTTTTTAAATGTTTATTTATTTTTGAGAGAGAGAGAGGCAGAGTGCGAGTGCAGGAAGTGGCAGAGAGAGAGGAGACACAGAATCTGAAGCAGGCTCCAGGCTCCAAACTGTCAGCACAGAGCCTGATGTGGGGCTCCAACTCATGAATTGCAAGGTCATGACCTGAGCTGAAGTCAGACGCTTAATGCACTGAGCCACCCAGGTGCCCCAAGATGACTTTTTTTTAAGCCAACATAATCGTAAAATTGTATTAGAAGGTCACAGGAAGGAACGGTTCAAATGTACTCAGCACCAATGAGTATGGAGCGGTATATCCATTTCTAGGTGCCTTATTTTAAAGTGTATCTAGATAAGGGTCAAGAAACTACTGAGGACTGATTAGGAACTGGGCTAAGAGATGGTTAAAAGAAAATATGACAGCCGTCATGAAACATTTGAAGGATTCTTTCTGCTCCATATGGTAAAAGTAAGATTAATGGATAGAAGTTACAAAGGAAAGATTGCAAGTCCTTTTCAGTACGGCTTTTCATTTATCCAATCATGAAATGTGAACTTATCTAGTGTACTCAAGTGGAGGCTGGACAAACACTACCTACGAGGGGAATTAGAAAGGACACAGAGAGAGAGAAGATGGAAAAGCAATCCAGTCATTGTGCACCACCAATCATCAAATTGATTTGTAGACACTGTGAAAGACTATTTCCAACTTTAAAAAGGAGAGCTTGGCTAGAACAGAAGGCCCTCCCTGACTTTTGCTATGGGGGAAGAATGAGTCAGAGACTCTAAAAATAGAAGAAAAATTTGAAGAATGGCTTAAAAGGATCACGATCAAAATCCTGGGGGGAGGGAAGAGAGACAGTGGCAAGGTAAGGCAAATAAGCTTCCAGGAAAAAAATTTTACTGGCCTTTTGGAATTGGCGGGAAGACTCTGTGAAGAGCCTTTCCAATGGCTGCCTTAGACTAATGCGTGGTATTATTTCAACTCTGCCAAAGAAATAAGCCAGGTTGTTTCTGGCTGCAGATGAAGGCAGCAGCTCTGAGAAAGGAAATTAGAAAGAGCTGGAACAGTAGTGTTACACGCTTTACCTTTATAAAGCCTGTTCCTAGTGGTAGAAAGATAGCTGGGAGCAGCTGTTGAGACCTGGAACCCCATGGCCAGAGATCTAGCCAGTGCCAAGAGAAACTAATGCCTGATTAAGGCTGCTTAGAGCTCAGAGTGGCAGAAGATGCTTATATGTCTTTAACACCTGGATTTAAAAGAGCAGGTGGGCATAAGCTGAAACAGACAGGCAGACCCGAAGCAGAGACAGTGGCCTGGGACAGCCTACAGGAGAAAAGAGAATAACAAAGTGACTGTTCAGTGTACAAGCTGATCCTGATTAAATTAAGAACGGGGTAATGGGGCACCTGGCTGGCTCAGTCAGTGAAGTGACGGACTTCGGCTCAGGTCATGCTCTCATGTTTTGTGAGTTCGAGCCCCATGTCCAGCTCCGTGCTGACAGCTCAGAGCCTGGAGCCTGCTTCAGATTCTCTCTCTCTCTCTCTCTCTCTCTCTCTCTCTCTCTCTCCACCCCCCTCAAAAATAAATAAACACTGAAAAAAAATTAAGAAAGGGATGTTAATGATGTCTGATTTTTTTTGTTTATCATTTACACTATACAGCCTTGCTATTCAAAGTGTTGCCCTGGACCAACAGGAGCAGGGGCACCCCAGAGCCTGTTAGGAAAGCAGGAATCTCAGGCCCCTCCCCAGACCTGCTGAAGAATAATCTGCACTGCTGGCATCAGGTGATTTATATGCACAGTACAGTTTGAGAAGCACTTCTGTATCTGGGGTTCTTCATTGAGCTTCTCCCTAGCTAAAACCTTTCCCTTCCTCCATCCTTTCCTCCCTCCCTTCACCTCTCTTGACTTCTTCGTTCTTCGTTTCCTTTATGAGCTAACAAACAACTCTAATCATGGCTGATAAACTTAGGAGTAATGCTCATAACGTACCTCCTGACAAGGGAAAGAAAAGGGTGGCTGGGTACACACCGTAAAAGCATGGGGTTGGGGAATGGGAGACCACTGGCTTTCTTTTCAATTGTACCTAATAACCTTCATCAAGCTCACTGACCTTTCTGAAACCCAGTCTCCTGGTCTGTAAAATAAAGGTCATTATAGTACTTACCTTAGAGTGCTACTGTGAGGATCAAATGAGGAGCAGGTATGTGAATTGTCACACAGTAGGAGCCCAGTATTTGGTGGTTATGATTACTGAAAGCCATCAGTTTTGTTTTTTTTAATAGGCTCCACCTCCAACATGGGGCTCGAACTCAGGATCGTGAGATCAAGGGTTGAGTGCTCCCCCAACTGAGCCAGCCAGCCACACCTGAAAGCCATCAGTTTTTTAAAAATGTTTATTTATTTATTTTGAGAGAGAGAGCACACAAGTGAGGGAAGGACAGAGAGAAAGAGAGAGAGAGAGAGAGAGAGAGAGAGAATCCCAAGCAGGCTCTGTGCCACCATGTGGGGCTTGAACTCATGAACTGTGAGACCTGAGCCAAAACCAAGACTGACTCATCCAGGCACCCTGAAAGCCATCAGTTTTGAAGTGAAATTAGAAATAATAAAGAACTAGTGTTGTGACCCTCTGCAACCTTGCAAAGTCGTCAAAAGTCCCATAGAGAGCCTCCATGAAAGCTTCATCTACCTCATCCAATTCAACTTCCTTGGCTCCAGCTCCAGCCAGCAATAAGGCTAAAGCATTTCTTATTCCCTTGGATTCTCTTCCTGTTTTAGCTGGATGACCAAGATTTTCTAACTTTTCCTTGAAAATGGCCCACATTTTTTTTTAATTTTAATTTTTTTAATTTACTTTTGAGAGAGAGGCAGACAGACAGACAGAGTGTGAGCGGGGGAGGGGGAAAGAGAGAGGGAGACAGAGGATCTGAAGCAGGCTCCAGGCTCTGTGCTGTCAGCACAGAGCCTGATGTGGGGCTCGAACCCATGAACTGTGAGATCGTGACCTGAGCCAAAGTCGGACACTTAACCGACTGAACAACCCAGGCACCCCAGGCCCACACTTCTAATATATATAGTGGGCTAATGTATATATATATATATATATATATATATATATATATATATATATATAATATTATATTATACTATACACACTTCTATACACACACTATAATATATTATACTATATATATATATATATATATATACTATATATACTATATATATATACTATATATATAATATACTATAATATATATATTATACACACTTCTAATATATATAGTGGGCTAATGTATATATATATATATGTATATATATATATATAGTGGGCTGGTCTGAAACTGTAACTAATATTTATAACATTTTTTCTTTTTTTCTTCTATAGAAAAATGCATGTCTCCTTCCAAACAACCGACTTCAGAATGAACTTTGAGATCTTAGCCTATGTATGAGTTGGAGGCTGCCTTTATGTCCACATATGGAGTGGTGACAAAGGACTAGATAAACCAGGTCCAGAATTCCAGAGGTGGCTGAAACGTAAATGAAAATGGCCCAAGGAGTGGAAAGTAGGGCTAAGAGATCAATCTGAGTGCACAGTATCAAGATTCAGAAAGCTAATACAGGAAGGGACATACACATTGGGAAGGATATTAAAAACCAGCAGCAACAACAACACAAACCATTTTTCTGCTATATTAGGTCAGGGGTCCCTAATCAGTAGCTTGGGATCTACAAGCAACGTGGAAGCCTTACAAGTTACCTCTTCAAGGTAGTCACCTTCCTCCTTCCCTGCTCTCTGTAATGTGCCTGGGTTAGCAGCTCAGAGGGGAAGACAGAAAACAGTGTCCCTACCCCACAACCCTCCTCACTCCCACACCCTGACGGACAGCCCCTAGGTTCATTCAGCTTCCTTCTACCCTTAACCTCCCTCTTGCCAGAGGAGATCAAAGCTTCAGGAAAGTTCAGCACAGTTTTTCCTTACAAAAAGGCAGAGGACTCCTGTATTGGGTGAAAGGAGATGACTCCCGAAAACAGGATCATCAGGATGGAGGTGTGGAAAGCTAGTTCACAAAGGACCATGGAAAAAACAAAGGTCTTCTGTGCCTTCTTACTGAAGTCTTTAGTAAGAAGATTGATTATATTCAGGGCACTCTGGGTTAATAGGGTGGCAATCTCTAGCAATCTCTGATACCCACCATTTACAAATGCCCATTAGAGGGGCAACTGTGTGGCTCAGTTGGTTAAGAGTCTGACTCTTGGTTTCAGCTCAGGTCATGATCTCATCGTTTGTAGGTTCAAGCCCCGCATCAGTCTCTGCACTGGTGGAGCACAGCCTGCTTGGGATTCTCGCTCTCTCCTTCTCTCTCTGCTCCTCCTTCACTTGTTCTCTCTCTCTCTCTCTCTCTCCCTCTCTCCGTCTCAAAATAAATAAATAAACATTACAAATTCCCATTAGAATACCCGCAAAGCTCTGCAAAAACCCTAAGAGTTGCACTAACTAGGGACCCTGGGAAAAAGTGACCACCAGCTGCTGGTGAGGAAGGAGTTGCTCTTGGCTTTTGTGGGGAGATGTGGTTGGACTGAGGAGCACACTTGCAGCCTATGTACGCTCTACCCTCTGGTCCAGAATAATGAAAGTGCCCCAAAAGATGGGGAAAGCTTTTGATTCACTTCTACCAGCTGTCTTCAGCAATACAGGAGCTGTACTAATCAGAAACCCAGAAACCATCTCTTTAGTATACAAAAAATATTTTCTAAGGCAAACCAGGGGTCTGCTCCACTTCTACCATCAAGCTCCAATAGGTTCTGTATGCTTTTGGAGATTACAACAGGAGCACACCACGTGGCTGGTGATAGTGGCAATGGTGGTTAGCCAGTGGTTGTTGTGAGGAAAAGAGCTCCGAACATAAGCATACTTGGAGACATCATATCTTAATGTAACAGAACAGGGGCACCTGGGTGGCTCAGTCGGTTAAGCATCCAATTTCAGCTCAGGTTATGATCCCACAGTGGTTCCTGGGTTCAGGCCCCACGTCGGGCTCTGTGCTGACAGCTCAGAGCCTGGAGCCTGCTTCAGATTCTGTGTCTTGCTCTCCCTCTGCCCCTCCTCCACTCGAGCTCTGTCTGTCTCTCTCTCAAAAACAAAATATTTTTAAATTTTTAAATCAAAAAATAAAGAAAATAATGTAACAGGACAAACTCCAGAGTCAAACAACAGAAGATCAGAGACAGAAGATTCCATCTCAATCCAGTAGAATCCCAAAATAATAAAACCACTACCAACAAACAACGCTATAAACTGCTGCCATGTACCGTGTACATATTAGATGCCAGGCACTATCTTTAGTACTTTACATGCATTATCTCAATTACTCCTCATAGCGAACACAAGTTGCCATTCAAATCTGTTTGAAAGGGTCAGGTAATAATAAGGTCTAGCTCTTACTATGTGCTAGCCACTAAGTGTTTTATATCCACCATCGCATTATGCAAATGCTTACTAGGCACTAGAAAATGGGCTCAGCCTTCGCAAGTCATCTTTAAGGCTCAATCCAGACATCACCTCTTCTGGGAAGCCACTCTTCCTCTCTCTCTCTCTCTCTCTCTTTCTCTTTCTCTCACGAGACCTTGAGCTCCAGAAGACAATGCGCTGTGGATATTAGGATGTGATAACATATGACCTCCATGACACAGTTCTGTAAAGAGGGAGGCTAAGTAAGATAAAAGTTGCTCTTGGCTGGCAGAATTGTGAGTGAATTTGGAGGCTTCTTCACACCATCCCACACCAGCTGTTTTCTAAAATAACCTTGTATTGGGGCACCTGGGTGGCTCAGTTGGTTAAGTGTCTGACTCTTTTTATTTATCTATTTTTGAGAGAGAGAGAGAGAAAGAGAGAGAGAGCGAGCACAAGCAGGGGAGGAGCAGAGAGAGAGGGAGACAGAGGATCCAGAAGTGAGCTCTGCATTCAAGCAGAGAGCCTGATGCAGATTCCAGCTCATGAACCGTGAGATCATGACCTGAGCCAAAGTCAGATGCTTAACCAGGCACTGATGTCAACTCTTGATTTTGGCTCAGGTCATGATCTCATGGTTTGTGAGTTTGAGCCCCGCATCAGGGCTGTGCTGACAGTGGGGAGCCTGCTTGGGATTCTCTCTCTCTCTCTCTCTCTCTCTCTCTCTCTCTCTCTCTCTCCCTTTCTCTCTGCCCCTCCCCTGCTTGTGCATGCTTTCTCTCTCTCTCTCTCTCTCTCTCTCTCTCTCCCAAAATGAATAAACTTTAAAAAAAGATTTTAAATTACAAAAAATAATCTTGTGTTACTTTAGTAATAAAATTATTTAATTTATATAGTAAAACATACTAATTTTTTGGCACATAAAACTAGAAAGTCCCTTGCCTTTACTCCTTTCACCCTCCCTAACCCCACCCCTTCGTTAGAAGTAACCACTGTCAGTACTCCATCTAAAATTCTTCTATAGGGGGGATATATTTTAATTTCACCAAGAGAAAAATATGTCAAATCTGAGTAAAGCAAATCCCAGTTGTAATAGAGGGATAGAAAACCAAACTATAGTAAAACAAACCAGTGTTTAAAGAATATCTAAAAAAACTACAGATTCTTTGAGTACCACAGCCTTATATTACTACAACAACTACTACTATTTTTAAAAAATTATTAAGGGGCACCTGAGTGGTTCAGTCGGTTAAGCATCCGATTTCGGCTCAGGTCATGATCTTGAGGTTCGTGGGTTCAAGCGGGGCTTGAGCCTGCTTCGGATTCTGTGTCTCCCTCTCTCTCTGCCCCTCCCCCACTCACTGTCTGTCTCTCTTTCTCTCAACAATAAATAAAACTGTTAAAAAAATTTAATTATTAAAATGGTAACCATTTCTTGAGCTCTATGTAAAATGGCCCTCAAATGAGATCAAGACACCTGACACAAGTGCCCATTCACACACCCCTCTATACAAATCCTCTTTGCTCGTATATCTCCATATTCCAACATCGCCCACACACATCCAATATCCACAGGCAAAGCTCCACATAGAAGTAAATACACAATCACAGACACAAATATCCTACATATATAGGATCTTATTTTTGTTTCCTTATTAATGCTATCCCTTTCAAATCAGTTCTTAGTTCATGTTCTCTTAACACTTGCTTATAAATTTGCACCTTCTTCTTTTTGCGTATAAAAAAACTAAAAGGAAGAAGGATGGGACATTGAATTCATCGGGTCCAGCTCCCTATCTGCAGAGGTGTCTATTTGAGACCTAACTATTTAACTTCTACCTGATGATCCTTAAGGACTCTTGAAAATGTCCCCCACGTGCTCATCTCCATATTCTATTTCTTCTTGGTCAAACAACAAATATTTATTGAGCACCAACCATGACCAAGCACTGTGCTAAGAAAGTTTGTAGTTGGGAACATAATAGTTCCCAAACCTGCCTGCCTATAAGAATCACCTAGGGACCTATTAAAATGATAAATCTCTGTTCCCTACCCCAAACCTACTGAATCTGAATCTTTGTGGCTGGGGTCTGTAATGGGCTATATTGTTCACCTCCCGCCCCCCAATCCAGTATGTTGAAATCCTAACCCCCAGTACCTCAGAATGTGACTGTATTTGGAGATGGGGGTCTTTAAAAAGGTAATTAAGTTAAAAGGGTTAATGAGGTCATTAAGGTGAATCCTAATCCAATATGACAGATGTCCTTATAAGACAAGGAAATGTGGACACAGACGTATACAGAGGAAAGACCATGCGAAGACACAGGGAGAAGATGGCCATGTAGAAGGCAAGGAGAGAGGCCTCAGTGAAAACCAACCCTTACAACACCTTGATCTCAGACTTCTAGCCTCCAGAACTGTGAGAAAATACATTTGTCATTCTCTTCCACTTGCCAGCTGTGTAACCTTGGAAAATTAATTCCATCTCTTTCAGAGCCATAAAACAAGGCTACCTCATAAGCTTACTATGAGGGATAAATGAAAAATTGTTGTAAAGATCCAGAACAGTAGCTTGCATGTAGTAAAGGCTCATTCATGTTAACTATTATTTTAATATTATAAATGGTGGGTCTAGAACAAAGATTCTTAAAAATTCAGAGGATAAATAAATTTCAATGGAAAAATGTCTTTATTTTCCCCAACCTCTAACTGAAATTTAGATTTCCTTCCATTACAAATAGAAAGAACAGATCACAGTAGGATTAGCAGTACCCGTGACTTCATCACTGGTGGAAATCAGTATTTTGTCACATTACTGTTATTACAGGTGTCTTTAAATACTTTTACACTCATCATTACTTTGAAGTTATCATAGCTGCTTCTAGATCTTGTCATTTACTACATTAATAACAAGCACTTATATACCTATATCACAACCTTCTATTTTTAATCTTTTGATAACAGCATAACAATATAGTTGATTTCCTTTGTAATTCTACATATTTGATTTTATGTATCTGAAAACATTGTTCTAAACTTCACTATACTTTCAAAGGGGTCCTTGGCACAAATAAGATCCCCTGATCCAGATTTTAAATCCTTGCCAGGCTATAACAATCTATAAATCTGTGATGGACAATTGAGAAAAGTTTCCGGAAGTATAATCTGCTTTCCCCAGTTAAGAAATGTTAACAAAATTGAATTTCAATGGTAGGGAAAAGGGATTGCCTGAAGATCACTGTTTGTGTGCCTTACTTGAACATAGCTGGATTGTAAGGGCTTAGAGGGCAGCTACCTATTCTTTAGATAGGCCAGATAATCTCTCTGTGCCTCAGTTTTCCCATCTCTTAAGTGAGGGTGATGGTAGGAGCTAATTCGCAGGATTGTGGTGATAAATTAAACTGGATGATGCCATGTCAAGCACTTAGAACGGTGCCTGACACATGGTAGGTGATCCAAAACTCAGATATTCTAGTATTAATTATTATACCAGATTTGCCAATTTCCTTACAAATAAAAATCTTTTAATATATTAGTAAATCGTTGATTGCACCTTTTTATTTTGAGTATGTGATCTTCTTTAAACAGCCGTTATGCTTTATAAATGTTTGATAAACCCATCATTAAAAAGTCACCTAATTGTTGGGGTGCCTGGGTGGCTCAGTCGGTTAAGTGTCCAACTATGGATTTCAGCTCAGCTCAGGTTTGTGAGTTCGAGCCCCGTCTGCATCAGGCTCTGCGCTGACAGCACGGAGCCTGCTTGGGATTCTCTCTCTCTCTCTCTCTCTCTCTCTCTCTCTCTGTCCCTCCCCCACTCTTTCTCTCTCTCGATCAAAATGAATAAATAAACTTTACAAAAAGTCACCTAATTGTTAAAGGCACAAGCTTCCAGGTCTGAAAGCTCTGTGTTCAAATTCAAATGCCTAACTTACTACTTATGTAACCTGAGAGCTTCTTTAACTTCCCTAAACCCATTTCATCACTGGAACTACAATACCTATTTCACAGGGTTGTTGTGAGGATTATATGCGATAATATATGTAAAGTGCTTGGCACATAGCAGGGACTTAATAAATGGTATCTATCCTTTTTCTTTATTTTATTTTATTTTATTTTATTTTATTTTATTTTATTTTATTTTATTTTAGAGAGAGAGCATGAGAGGAGTGGGGAGGGGCAGAGGGAGGGAGGGAGAGAGACAGAGAATCTGCTCAGCACGGAGCCCAACTTGGGGCTTGACCCCACAACCTCTGGGATCATGACGAGCTGAAATTGAGAGCTGGATGCTCAACCAACTGAGTCACCCAGGAGCCCCTATCCTTTTTCTTAACAGTTTCCAAATGCACAGCAGCCTTGTGTGTCGAGATCCCCTTCATGTTTCACACAAGCCCCTCTAAGACCTGGTCCCTCATCCTTTTCCAGCCTCGACTCACACTATTCCATCTCTCATCTTGTTCTCCCACAACACCGACCTGCTTTGTAATCCCCCCCACCCGGGCCCCAGCATACACTTTGTCCTCACCACCAGGTCTCTGTTCTCTACTCTCTCCACCTAGATTGCCCTTCTTCCTTCCAGAGCTGACATCTTCTCCACACTCCACAGCACCTGCTCCCACCACACACCAGGCCTCCCTCATCACCGCTCATTTGTACTGTTTTTGTCTCTTGATGTATCTGGTTTGTTGGCTAGACCATACCTTCTTTGAGGGCCTGAGCTGTGTCTCATTTACCTCTGAATCTCCACTAACACCATACTTGGCACAGGGCAAGTGCAGAATAAGTGACCCTTGAATGACCCCATCTGAGAAGGAGATGCCCCTTATACTCGCTTTCTGCTCCACCCGGAGAGCCACCAGCTCTGTCTTGAAGTGGGGCCCCCTTCTGCTCACTGGGCTTATGCAAGAGCATTTTGCTGCTTGTAGCGTCTCCACCCAACACAATATATGTAGGCAAAGCAAGGCTTCACAGAGAGAAGCCAAGGGGGCCCTGCCCAGTCAGCCTTCCCTATGGAGGTATACTATATATCAATACAAGCTGGACTTGTATGCAGACACACAGCAGCTTTCTGAACTCTATCACTGAACTATCTAGATTTTTCTATACCTAGGTTATATTTGCTCCTGATCAGCCTGGATATAGTATGCAAAGCTGCACTGAATTATTAACAACACTGATGAGAGCAAGGAGTACAAGGGAAATGTCAAGGGGACAAAATCTTGGGTTTAATGGTGCCAAATGCCAAGAAGGAAATACTTCCACCAGGGCCTTGTCCCAAGGTTATGCACAAAGATAAGAGGACTCAGGCATGTATAGAAGCAAAAGGCCCCAGCAGTTCTCAAAACACAACTTAAGTAAACATTTATGTAGCTAATACAGTTTGTTATAATGTTTACTATAAAATAATTATAAACAAGAGGGAAAATCATAACCACTGTAATTAAAAAACAATTCAGTAGGCTATAAGTCTGCACAACCATATGAAATTTCATATTCTACTACCTCCTCTGGCTTTTACCCAAGTACATTAAAAAAAAAAAAAGACCAGGAAGAAGAAGAAAAAGGGAAACTATTGCATCTAAAGGATTGCCTTTCCCAAACTGAATCCTCAGCAGTCTGTGAGAGCATAGGGACCATGCTCTCAGTTCTGCAGGTCTGCTCACTGACCTCCAAATGCCTCTTTCATCTCTGATCTTGGGACCTTGTCGGGAGCTATGGATACAGGTCATTTCTGGTTTTCTGGCCCCTACAGCAGAGAGTACTTCCCTCCCTCCATTTCCTAAAGATGTGGGGCCCCATATAAGACCTATAGGGCCGGGGCGCCCAGGACGCTCAGTAGGCTGAGTCTCACACTGTTGGTTTTCGGCCAGGTCACGATCTCACGATTTCTCACGAGAGTTTGAGTCCTACCTGGGGCTCTGGGCCCACAGACTGGACCCTGCTTGGGATTCTCCCTCTCCCTCCCGCTCTCTCTGCCCCTCCCCCACTCGCGCTGTTTCTCTCTCAGGATAAACAAACTTTTAAAAAATTAATTAAAAAAAAAAGACCCAGAGGGCATTGGGAACAGGAGTTATTTGGCCTCCCTTTGCTGCTAATCACAGGGCTGATGCTTGTAGCACCTAGAGAGAATTTCAAGTGTATGGAAGCCCGGTCTACAGGGACTGAGGCAAGCGAAGCTCCACCAGAGACAGGGTGGCTCTGGCCCAGACTGGCGTCCGCGGGTACAGCTAGGTCATGGGGGGTGGAGGGGCGGGCTTTTAGTGTAAAGGCTCCGCCTAGTTTTCCCTCCTGTTCTCAGAAGTAATGCCCTGTGGATTCCACTAGGAGGCATCCCTGCCGGCTCCTAAAGATTGAACTCTGACCGCGAGGCACCGAATGTTGTTCCACGTCTTAAACACAAGATGGCGGTATATACTGCTGTATGGCCAGGGCCGCGGGCTTGTGAAAAAAAGCGAGCGGAAGGGGGGTGGGAAGTGCTGACTGAAACTGAAATCTATTGGAGTTCTGTGTGAAAACTGATCATGAATATTTTGAATTTTTTTCGTGAGCCAATAATTAGGGAATCCTCCACATTCGACGTATTCCAATTCTCCAATCCTGAGACACCCTGAAAGTCTACCACTTGCCCACCCATCACATCCCTACATCCCGCAAGCCTGGGGTATGACCCAAGGAACCAGCCTGCCTTGCTCTCCACGGATTTGACCTTTAACCTTTCCGTGGCCCCAGAATCACATTCTCCTCAGAACTGAGAATGCCACAGCCCGCAGTTTCATTCGACACGGCCCCAGTGCCGGTGAGCTTTCCCTCACCGCAGCTCTTGAAAGGGTGAGGGCAGAGACGAAACTAAAGTGGCAGGTGGAGATCAAAAAAGGGTGCGGGGAGTAAGCTTGGAAAAGTATGGGAAGATACTGAAGTGAGGAGAAAAGAACAGAACGGAGGAGAAAGGGGGGGTGCCGAGGCGAAGGACGCGCGGAGAAAACACAACGGGGGAAATGAAGGGGGAAGAAAAAATGAGGAGAGAAAAAGGAATGGGGGAGAAGAGGGGGGGAATGAGGAAATACAGAAACGGAGAAAAATAAGGAAAGAAAGGGGGCAAGAAAGAGAAGGAAGAGGGGGCGGAAATGGGTAAAGAAAGAAAAACGGAAAAGAAAAAAAATGAGAGAAAGTGAAGAGAGTGGAGAAAAAGCGCTGAGAGACGGAAAGGCAAATTGAGACGCGAGCCCAGAGAGGGTGAGGGGGCAAGGCAGCGGGAAGCCTGCCGGGGAGCCGGGTATTCCCGGAAGCCCGGGCAGAGATCGCCTCAAATGGGGTTCAGGGAAAAGAGGAGAGAGCCAGTGGGGGAAAGAGGGGAAGAGAAGTGAGAAGAAGGGGACAGAAACCGAGGCGAGTTTGAGCGCGCTTCTGTGAGTTTCGTTCAAGGCTTTCACTGGGCACTCGGTAGAGCGTGCCTGGCACTTCGGACTCTGTGGGGGCAATCGCTCTCTTTGCAGCCCCCACCCACCCCCGCCAGAAACAGGCTTGTGGGGGGCGGCGGTTGAAGGCGGCCACGAGGCAGGCTCGCGGGGAGCGGCGGCGTCTCTCCTGCAGGGGGACCCGTCCTCGGTGGGACGCGGAACGTCTGCCCTCCCGCGGAGCTCTCGAGACCAGAGATCGCTAGTAGATTTATTAACGGAGGATGCGCCCTGAGCGGCGAGAGAGCTCGAGCCCAGGCACCGGGCGCGCGGACGGGGTGGGGAGAGCCGGACCCGGCTCCCGGCAGCGCGGGCGAGGGTGCGGGCGGCCGTGTGAGTGCGAGGGTGCGAGGGCCCTAGGGTGCGGGGGGGGGGGGGGCGGGGGATTGGGGGCAGAAGCCAGCCGGCCGCGGCGGCCGAGCGTTTTCCACCGCCCCCCAACCCCCCGCCCCGCGGGGTAATTTACATGCTATCACAGCCCCGTGCTGACTCCTGGGCATGAGGCTCACCGGCTCACTGGGTCACTCGCTCTCGGCTCCTGCCACCGCTCAGCCGGCACAGCCCAGGGGAGCCCGTGAGCGGGAGAGCCAGCGAGCCGGGGAGGGAGGGAGCGAAGGAGGGAGGGAGCGAGGGCGCGCCCCAGCTCTCCCTCTGCCCTGCCGCCCGCCCTTCCTGCTGCCACAGGTCCGCCGAGCCCCGCTCACACTTGGGAAACTTGGGACTGTGCTAGGGCCGCGGGTGGCACCTAGGGGGAGGGCAGAGGGGGAGGGGAAGAGGAGGAGGAGGAGGAGGAGGAGGAGGAGGAGGAGGAGGAGGAGGAAGAGGAGGAAGTGAGCCCAAGGATCCGCTCAGAGCTGTTTGTCCAGCTGTTTCTTTTCGCACCCGGAGCAGCACAGCCAGGAGGTGGCCGAGCCGAGGGTGGCTGGCTTTAGGTGCTAATTTCCAACTCTTCTCGCAGCTCGTGTTTTCCATACACCCTGGAGTCCCCTCAGGCCAGCCCGGCGGGCGCGCACCTGCCAGCCGACCCTGACCTCGCAGGCCAAGCGGCCCCTGAGTCTGAGAAGATGGCCCAGTCCAAGACCGACTGCCGCTCACCTGTCGGTCTCGACTGCTGTAACTGCTGCCTGGACCTGGCCCACAGGAGCGGGCTCCAGAGCGACAGCAGCGGAGAGAACAACAACCCGGGCAGCCCTACCGTGAACAACTTTCGGCAGCTGCAGGAGAAGCTGATCTTCGAGAACCTCAACACCGACAAGCTCAACAGCATAATGCGGCAGGATTCGCTAGAGCCCGTGCTGCGGGACCCCTGCTACCTGATCAACGAGGGCATCTGCAACCGCAACATCGACCAGACCATGCTGTCCATCCTGCTCTTCTTCCACAGGTGGGTGACTGGGCATACAGATGGGCACGCGGGCCGGGCCAGCGCCAGCCTCTGCCGGACCCTCACCTCTGACAGAAGGCACTACCGGGAAGTTCACAAGGGGCGGGGCGATAAGACTCGTTGCTGATGCTACCTGGAGTCCCGTGGGGCTGAGGGAAGGCCCTGCAGGTGGGAGCCCGATCTTGAAAGGTGCGCGCAGGAGACTTTCCCAGGGAAATGCTGGAGTCCAGAAGGTGGACAGAGCCCCAGATAGGTTGGGGGTAGCTGGCAGCACCCATCCTCAAATGCATACATTTCCACTGCCACTTTGGAGATTCTGTCGCAGAATGCTCTTGGGATCTGAGTTCTACCCTTCTCAAAATATGCAAACTCAGATTGAAATTGCAAGGGCTTTTAAATTACCAAGTGGCCCTGGCTGACCGCGAGGGTAAGCAAAATGTCAAGACAAATTAAGCCCTCTGCTGGTGTGGGGAGAGGGTGGAGAACAAGAAAAATTAGAGATGTGTGAGAATTTTTTGAGACTCTGGATGGGGGTACCCCCACCTCCTCCATGGATTACAGACTTCAATTTCCAATGATGGGCAAAAGCAGCCCCAGAGAGCATCCTAGGACCGGTGGGTGGATGAACCCATATCTTCCCAGGCCTGTGTAGGAGTGTGGGTCATACTTTCTAGAAACCCTGCTGAAGGGCAAGGAAAGAGGGAGAGGGGAGAAACATAATAGGAAGATATAACGTGGCTTCTGCCCTCCATCCAGTCTGAGACACTCTGGTAAGAGTCAGTCTTTAGCGGGGAGACAACTGAGGCAATTTTGAGTCAGGGGAAGCAGGAAACCCAGCCTTAGGCCTGGTGTTCTTAGAACCATTGGGATGGGACACTAGTGTGTGTGTGTGTGTGTGTGTGTGTGTGTGTGTGTGTGTTAGTGCGTGTGTATAGGGGTGGATCTTATTCTCTCAACAACAAAGGTTATATTAAGAGAAAGAGAACCCCGCTGAGATAGACCTGGGTTATGGTACAAATTGTGGCTCTACTTCAGTGTGTGAACCTGGGCAAGTTCCCTGATCACTCTGGCCTCTTAAGGTTCCTTGTAGTTCTGAGATTCCAGGTCATGGGCAGGTGGTATGTTGAGGCCAGGTAATAAGCAATTTTGAGCATCCACAGAATATTTGAATCATTGGGCGGCTTTTCAATGAAGCACACATAGGAAATTTTATAAGCAATTAAGATTGGTAGGAACTGCCCTCACTTGATGCTAAGGACCAGGTTTGCCTCTTCGGCCCAGAAATTCCAGGAGGGGACAAGCAGGGCTGCTGACTTCGCTAAGCATTATCATAACAAGTTGTATTTCTCAGGCATTTTCCATGCCTTCAATTCACTTTCTTATTTATTGTTTCACATTATGCATCAATTTATCTCATTGTCTTGAAGAAACCAGGCCACATGTGGAACAGGTTTCGAGGGAATCTTCCATTTCTGGCCAAAGATTACTTCAAGTGTATTCACACCACAGACAGACTCTGCATCCCTGCGAGCTAAAGCCCTCCGCTCTGTAGGAAATTGGTGGTGGGGGAGGGGTGGCAGAAACACCTGGAAAGAGGGCCTGTAGCATTTGTACTATTTCAACTGGGAGAGAAACTGCCCCAAAATGGCATTGCTGAAGTATAAGAGGGAAAGCTTCCTCAGCTCTTGTTCCTAGGTTCAGGGCCTAAGAGGTCAGACCTATGTGCATGAGGTATGAGGCTGAGAGCCTGAGATCAAAATGTTGGCTTGTGCCATACCTTGGGATGCTTTCTGGTTACCTGGGTTTCTTGAATGGAAAAACCTCCTTTGTCACCTACTCCATTGACACCTGTCTGTTGACTCTTGGTTCTTGGCAAAGCCTGGAAATACTATGGGTTGGGGGTATGGGTGGAGGGAGCAGGGCGAATTGTTAAGAAGGTGTACCTGAGTACCCTGCCTCCTGGAATCAGAGCAACTCAGTGTCCCAAACAGCTGAGTAGCAAACCAGCAAGCCCTCTGGCTTCGGTGAGGCTGGGGAGTGACCTGGTCCTATGGTAATAGCCCTATAGTTCCAGCAGGACAAAGCATTATCTCATCTTCCTTGACCTTTCCTGGGACCTCAGAAATTGGAGATTCTGAGTTTGGTTTAGCTTTTGCCCAGAATGACATGCTCCTTAGCAGAGTAGGAGACCATTACTGTCGGTCGTGGGACTTCTCCTGTATCTGAGCTGGCCAGCCTTCTCCAAAGTGAAAATTTTGTCTTTTCTTACTTCATTTATTCCAGGGTTTCTGTCTTCAAAACTCAGCCATACTTTTTACTTCTGTTCCATTTAATGATTTGATGTTTCAAGTGCCATCATTTTTACTTCTATTCCATTTAATTATTTGATATTTCAAATTCCTGCTTGGGTGTCTTTTTTCTTTTAATTTGTCTACTTTCAAGCCTGCCTCTTCTCCTGGGAGAGAGACTCTCCTGCCTCTTCTGCAGCCTACTCTCCTACTGCAAGGGCCCCTATATTCTAGGGAGGTAGGGCAGGGCACATTCTTCATTTCTATCTGGTTTGTCTGCTTTGATCTGTCCCTGGCTCCTGGGCTTAGCTCTTGGTATCCTTGGAACACAAGGGTGTAAGCAATATGAGGGCAGGGATTCGTTTTACACTCACTTGGTTTTCCCTTGGCTTCCTGTTATATAGCCAGTGCTCATAACCATTGTGTTGTTATGTTGCTGTTGTTTTTTTGTCAAATGACTGCTTAATTATTGGTGTGGTCTTATGTAAAGATTTTACAATTTTAACCTAGTCTTTGGAAAAATACTTACTAATATTTAAGTGGGATTTCTGTTGTTATTTGAGCCACATGCATTAACTCTCATAGCCTGGTAGTTCCAGTGGACCGTGCTGTGTATATACCTACGAATGAGTGGTAACAGGCATGCAGCTTGTTGGTATGTGAAGTTGCCTCTAAAATATTGGGGGGGGTGCCTGGATGGCTCAGTTGGTTAAGTATCTGACTGAATTTCAGCTCAGGTCATGATCTCATGGTTCATGAGTTTGAGCGCCGGGTCAGGCTCTGTACTGGCAGAGCAGAGCCTGCTTGGGATTCTCTGTCTCCCTCTCTCTCTGCCCCTCCCTGACTCGTGCTGTCTCTCTCAAGATAAATAAATAAACTTGAAAAAAATATTGAGTGAGGGAAGATGTGTTTTAAATACCATCCCTTCAATCTTGTGTTAGGTAACTAACAATTATAATAGATTAATAGCTAACATTGATGGAGCATTTACAACAATATATACTAATCTCATTTGATACTTATACCAACCCAATGAAATGGGTACTGTTATCACCCTTTTTGATTTTTAATAAAGGAAATTGAGGCTTGGGAAAATTAAGAAACTTGCCTGATGCCTCACAACAAAGAGCAAAGCCAAAACTCCACCTAAGATCAATCAGACACTAAAGAATTGTCTGCAAAGAAAGAATTGTTAAGCAGAGGTAAATATTAGCCCAGAAACTAATCAAGTGGTTAAAATGTCCTTACTAGGTAGGGTGACAAACCCTCCAATGTGAGGAAACAAGACTTTCAACGCTCAAACTGGGATAGTCCCAGGGAAACTGGGATGGTCGGTCACCCTTTTATTAAGGGACTCTGCCTTACCATTTGAATATACTTCTAAGACTGGAAAACTAAGGAGGCAGATAGAACATACTGGATAAGCAGCTAAAATTTCCAATTTAAATATAGCCTATGAGGGATGCCTGGCTGGCTCAATCCGTAGAGGTGACTCTTGATCTCAGGGTCATGAGTTCAAGCCTTACGTTGTTGGGGCGTGGAGCCTACTTTAAAAAAAATGTAAGTAAAAAAAAAAATGTAAATAGGGGCGCCTGGGTGGCTCAGTAAGTTGAACATCTGACTTCGGCTCAGGTCATGATCTCACAGTTCATGAGTTCAAGTCCTGAGTTGGGCTCTGTGCTGACAGTTTGGAGCCTGAACCTGCTTAGGATTCTGTGTCTCCCTCTCTCTTTGCCCCTCCCCTGCTCACACTCTGTGTGTGTGTCTCTCTCTCAAAAATAAATAAACATTAAAAAAATTGTAAATAAAACAAAATAAAATAAATGTAGCCTATGAAAAAAACCTTGCAAAGTTGAAATTCGAGGGGCCTTAACTGATTGGTAAGGTGTGGCAAGCTGGTGTGAGAGCTTTTGCCATAGTCTATTATTGCTGTTGTTATAACCTCAAATTTTATTTCTAAGAATTTATTCAAAACTTCTTAATCGACTGTTCTGCCTTTGGTCCCCAAGCACACTTGCCCATTGTGGTCTGAGACACTCTGAATCTGAGTTTGCTTCCAGATCTAAAAGTCCTAGGAGTCTACCTTTAAGCTTCTAGCTGGCAACAACTAGTTCCCACACTCAGATGCTTAGAAAGTAATAAAGAGCAAAAATGTTGAATGGCTTTGTGTGTGCTAATTTATTTCACTTTCCCTATTGAGTTGATATATAGCAGTAAGGGGAAAGATGGAGATTCAGAGAGCAGGTTTCCAAGAAAAATTTGCATAAAAATTATTTGTGCTTCTCTAAGTAGGTCTTAGTACTAATGATTTCATAAGTGTATATTCCTGGATTTGACTTCTGAGGGCGTAGCCACTTACATGGTGTGATTTGAGGGGCAAAATGACTCCCCTGCCTGTCTGCTGTCATGTCCAAATTCATACTCTAAAATTCAGTTCTATGACTGTGTACCATCTAAAACCGAACCCCTCTCCCGTGGCACCAGTGGTATGCAGAACCACACCGTGAGAAACCCTGAATTAGAGATTGCAACCTTTGTCAACTAATTTGCCATTTGATTTTGAGGATGGAGGTTTTTTGGTTTTGGTGGGTTTTTTGTTTTTTTTTGTTTTTTTTGGTTTTTTTGTTTTTTTTGTTTTGTTTTGTTTTGTTTTTTTGTTTTTGCTATGGAGAGGTTTTGGGTTTCCCTGTGGTTAAGCCTGTCATTCTTTGCCTTTGTGATTTTTTGCCTTTGGTATCAAGCTTCGAAAGTCCTTCCCTAGCCCAAGGTTATTTAAAATAACTATTTCTTGGGGCGCCTGGGTGGCTCAGTTGGTTAAGCGGCCAACTTCGGCTCAGGTCATGATCTCGCGGTCCATGAGTTCGAGCCCCGTGTCGGGCTCTGTGCTGACAGCTGGGAGCCTGGAGCCTATTTCCGATTCTGTGTCTCCCTCTCTCTGACCCTCCCCCATTCATGCTACGTCTCTCTCTGTCTCAAAAATAAATAAACGTTAAAAAAAATAAAGTAAAATAACTATTTCCTGAGTGCCTAGTGGTCTGACAAAGAATAGGCACTATTGGATTAAGGAACATTCCCTGTTAAAAATGCAAATGCATTTGCAAACTTAACATTTATGGTTTGGATGCCTCATGAAAATCTCAACATGTAAGTAATTGTCTTTTTCTTGAAGCACAGATGTGAATTCCATGTGCTAAGAGGCTTTCGCCGGTATATGTATATGACATGCGTATGTCATATGTATATATGATGTGTGTGTATTTTATGTATGCATATAAAGTATATAAGTAGTATATACATATATTACAGTAAGATGTATGTAACATAACATTTGCCATTTTAAGCATTTTAAGTATACAATTCAGTGACATTAGAACCATTTTTAAGTATACAATTCAGTGGCATTAAAGGCATTCACAATGTTGTGCAACCATCACTGCTATCCATTTCCTGAATTTTGTGATCATCCCAAACAGAAACTCCATACCTATTAAACAATAACTCCCCATTCTCTCCTCCCGTCAGCCCCTGGTCACTTCTATTCTACTTTCTGTCTCTATGAATTTGCCTGCTCTAGATATTTTACATAAGTGGACTCATACAACATGTGGCTTTTTGTGTCCAGCTTCTTTCACTTAGCATAATGTTTTCAAGGTTCACCCATGTGGTGGCATGTAACAGTACTTCATTCCTTCTTAATGACTGAATAATATTCCATTGTGTGGGTAAACTACATTTCGTTTAACCATTCATCTGTCCACAGACATTTGGATTGTCTCCACCTGTTGGCTATGGTGAAATATGCTGCTAGTAACATGGGTAGGCAGGTATCTTTTTTTCTTTTTTTTTTCTTTTTTTTTTTTAGAGAGAGAGAGAGTACACACACATGGGGGAGGGGCAGAGAGAGAGAGGGAGAGAGAGAATCTTAAGCAAGTTCCACGCCCAGCACAGAGCCTGACATGGGACTGGATCTCATGACAGTGAGATCATGACCTGAGCCGAAATGAAGAGTCAGAAGCTTAACCGACTGACCCATCCAGGTGCCCCTATGGGTATCTTTTTGAGTCCCTTTTTTCAATTCTTTGGGGTCTAGACACATAGAAGTGGGATTGCCCAGGTCCTCTCCTCAGAGTCCAGACAAATGTAGTGATTCTATGAAATGAGGAAACATCTGTTTCTTTGAGGACAACACCCCCTTCCTGAGTCAGCTGCTAGTGAACACCATGAAAAGAAAGCTAAAAAGTTTAATGAAGTTGGGAATGCAACCTGGTGCAGCCACTCTGGAAAACAGTATGGAAGTTGCTCAAAAAACTAAAAATAGAACTACTCTGTGACCCAGCAATTGCACTACTAGGCATTTATCCAAGGGATACAGGTGTGCTGTTTCAAAGGGACACATGCACCCCCATGTTTATAGCGCACTATCAACAATAGCCAAAGTATGGAAAGAGCCCAAATGTCCATAGATGGATGAATGGATAAAGAAGATGTGGATATATCATATATATATATATATATATATATATATATATATACACACACACAAATATATATCATATATACATATATATTGTATATTGTGTATATATATATATATACACACAATGGAGTATTTCTCGGCAATCAAAAAGAATGAAATCTTGCCATTTGCAACTATGTGGATGGAACTGGAGGGTATTATGCTAAGTGAAATTAGTCAGTCAGAGAAAGACAAAAATCATATGACTTCATTCATATGAGGACTTTAAGAGACAAAACAGATGAACATAAAGGAAGGGAAACAAAAATAATATAAAAACAGGGAGGGGGACAAAACAGAAGAGACTCATAAATATGGAGAACAAACTGAGGGTTACGGAAGGGGTTGTGGGAGGGGGTATGGGATAAATGGGTAAGGGGCACTAAGGAATCTACTCCTGAAATCATTGTTACACTATATGCTAACTAATTTGGATGTAAATTTAAAAAAAATAAAAAATTAAATTAAAGAAATAAAAAAAGAAAAGTAAAAAAGAAAAAGAAAAACACAGCCATTTCCCACCTTGATGGGTCCTCTGGCCGATACGTACTCATGTCCAAATCCTGTCACCAAATGGACATCCAGAAAAAAAAAAAGAAAAAAAAGAAAGAGAAGAGTGGGCAAGGCTTCAGCAGCTTCTTATCGTTTCTAAAGAAAGGAGTATGGAAAAGTTCAAGTTTTTTCTTTTTTCTGTATTCAAGCCTATAAGCACAAAATGAATTACAGAAGACTAACGATTTGAGACCTGACTGCTATGGCCTGTATTGTGTCCTCCCAAATTTAACTCCCAATGTGACAGTGGTTAGAGATGTGGCCTCTGCAAGATAGGTTTAGCTAAAAGTGGCTTCATGAGAGTGGGGCTCTCCCAATGGCATCAAGGTCCTTCTAAGGAAAGGAAGAGACTCCACAGTTCTCTCTTGACTAGATGAAGACACAGTGAAAAAGTGGCTATCAGCAGAAGAGAGCTCTCACCAGGATCCAGCTGGCTAGTATCTTGAATTTGGACCTCCAACTTTTAACTATGAGAAATCACTGCCTATGGTTGAGGCCACCCAGTCTATAGTATTATATTATAGCACCAGGGCCGACTAAGCTACTTCCACATACATTAGCAAACAAAATGGGTTAGAGAATCACTTCAAAGTAACCCTTGTACTTTATTATCCCTCAGTAAAGCTTAATTTAAGTGTATTTAGCAAGAAAATAAAATGAAAAAAGCCTCCAGTAATTCAGTACATGTACCCTAGGTTCACCAGTTTTACTGTTAACATTTCTTCCATATTAACAAAAATAAAAAAAATTCTTTAAAAAAAGTTTAATGAAGTGATGGACATAGAAGCTTTATAGGGAAAATGATATGGTCTTGGGATGCTCATGAATTAGTGAGTCCCTTTCATAAATGTCCAGGGTCTACCATACCTTTTAAAAGAGTCACATGTGACATCATTAATTATCATTGACTTCTTTGTGTGGATTTATTTACCAGACCTTCTTTGAGGGAGGCAACTGACTGGAAGGAAGGCTCTATGGGAATGAAGCATGGGAAAGCCAAGTTTGGAGAAGAGAGGTAGGGAGACAAGGCTGGAATCCACAGAAGGTTTGCTGCAGCCCAGGGCTCTGGGTAGCATGAGAGCTGAAGAGGTGAAGGTGGAAGGTTTGTGCTCATAAAGACAAATAGTAAGAACAGAGCACAAATTTCACCTACGCCTCCAGTTTGCCAGGAATGGACCCATGTGAGTGAGCCCACCCCTCAGAAAATAACTCTTCCAGGGTGACCTTATTTTCCCTCCCTGCCTGAAGAGAAGGTTAATACTCCTGCTTATATTTGCACATCCAGATAAACTAACAAGCTCTCGATTCCAGGTAGAGTGTTGGCTCCTTTCCATAACAGGTCCTGAAGGCCAGGGAGTCTGGATAAATGGAGATGGATGCGCCTGGCCAGTACTTGCCCCCGACCTTGTGGGGCCGGGTGAGAGGAGTGAGGCCAGCCTTGTCTGCACCTGGCGGTGGCCGTTGCACTGTGTTTGCTCATCACGATGCTGCTCCTACCTGAACTTTCTCCTCTTATTTAAGGCATCCCTCAAGATAACTACAAAGCCAAAATTTGTCATGGGTGGTTGAGTTTACATAATAAATTGGTCGGTGTCATGCAAAATAGACTCTTGAGCTCCAGAGAAGCCAACATGCCAAGTGGGACTAAAGTTTGGGCACATTTGGTGGGGCACTCTGTGTGCTCAGTGCACTCAAGGGAAGGCATTCCATGACCACAGGGGTCAAAAAGACAAAATTTCCCTTTTAGATGAAGCCACAGTAACAGCCCGGGACATGCTGTGCCATCCCAGTGCCTGCAATAATGGGACAAGGATTAGGCCTTTGCTGCAAGACCACAGCTTTTGGCAGAGCAGGCCCTCCATAGAACCCTGTGGGCTAATGGAAGCCCCATGAAGTCCAGAAGGCTAGATCTTAGCCTCAAAAAAAGGTTTGATGAGGAGTCTTGGCAGGGGCTTATGGAGGCCCCTATCGACCGTGCCGAAATTCATCTGGGCTAAGGAATCAGAGTGGGCATAAGACAGGGGTCTGTGAGAGTAGAAAGCAGACTTTTCCAAATGCTAATCCAGGCAGCAGGGAATCTTATCAGTGGGCAAGTCGAATTCACTTGTACCTTCTAGCTGGAGATCCCTGCCTTAAAGTAACTATTGCCCTTTCGGGAACAGGTGTGAGATCCTAGCCAGCCAGTATAGGAGACCGAATGGGAAGCTTCCCATGGTGCAGACACTAGCCCAAGGAGAAACAAGAGCTGGAAGCAGGCTTGATCAGTGATGCCCCAGGCTACGCTATCAGCCTTCCTCTCCTGGGAGCCGCTTTCCTCAGATAGGCCCAGCTTAAAATCAGGGCCCTGCCTGTGGACAAAGCCCCACAGGGACCTTCCTCATCCTTTCTCGAAGGAAGAATTTAGTCACAAAATAGGCTTGGGTATTCAACCCACTTCCTCTTGTCTTCTCTTCAGGGGAGATGTAGAGCAGCTGCTCACAGCTTAGGGGTCTGGCCAGGATTTCTGTCAGAGCTGTCTAGGCCATTGATTGGCCATGCCTGCTATCCCTGAGGAAGAAGGGGGTGAGAAGTGATAAGAAGAGAAGTGGTTCCAATGGCTCCTTGCTGGCTTCCTCCACATATACACACCACCCCTCGACCACCCTCCCTCACCTCGCATAGCCTCACTCCCAGACTAAGTTGGGCCTAGGCCAGCCTGAGGGCCCTGACTCATATCTCCCATAGTGCCTTATGTAACAGAACCAGGTTACTGAGGCATCAAGCTTCTGCTTGCTCAGTGGCAGGCTTCCCTGAGGCCAGGCATTCAGAAGCCTGCTGGGGGTCTACAGAGCTCAATCATATTTCCAGGGGAAAAGCCTACTCTCCCTGTAGTGTCAGGCAAGCAGTCTTCTCAGAGGCAACCAGGTTGCAAAGGTGATCCAGCCTGAGTCCCCGCACTCAGCAGCAAATGTAAGCAGGCAGGTGAGCTGCTGTGGGCTTAGTGTGGTTTGGGGCATTCGGCGGTGGGGGCAGGAGGGGGGCAAGGAGGGCAACTTCTTCTATTACCTGATCCTATGCTGCTTAAGAGACAGCCTGGTGCATCTGGAGGGGCCCCAGAACAGGTCTTAGAAGTCCCTCTTCCTTTTGTATCTGCTTGTTGGTTCAGGGGCTGCTCTGGGACCCCATGCAGAAAAGGGTTTACTATAAGCTGGAGGAGCTGTTTAAAAGAAGGCCAATTCCCAGTATAGTCTTCATGAAGCCTTAGAGTCCCCAGGCTGGCCTGAATTCACAATGATTCTTAGCTTTCTTCCTGGTCTATTCAGAAAATTACATTACCAGCTTGCTGCAACTGAGCCCCCAGCGAAATCAGGCTTACCAGATTCGCTGACATATTTCTTTAATAAGCTCATTTGACTATCTACAACACAGAATAGCCCAATCAATCTAAAATTCCATTGGCTCAAAGTTTGTGACTAAACCAATAGTTCCTCTTCTGCTCTTCCCCAGTGTTTGCCTGAGCCCGCCCCACTGTGCTGCCAGCCGGTAAGTGGCTCACAGGCTGAGAGTAGTTGGGGACACTGCTCTCTGGTTAGAGAAAAAGAGGAAGAAATGGAGAAACAATGTAAAAAGAAAAGTGGTGTGGGAATTACCAGTAGACATGTTATATCCAAAGCTCAGATTCATGAATCCTCAGACAAACTCAAGACCATCATCTCAGGGCTCAGGAGAGCTCCCTGAAGTTTCCCAGATCACGGCCAGAATCTAGTCAATGTTGGGGAGTGTGAGGTTGAGGTGCAGAATTTCTTTTTCTTGAGAGCCCTCCCAGGCTTTGAGCCCTTTGCTTGTCCCTATCCCCCTGCCCTTCCAGTTTAGAGTCCATTGCAGTAAAAACAAAGCCAAACAAAACAAAACATAACAAAGACGAAAACAACAACAAGGAAAGAATAAGAAAAGCCCTGCTCTGTTTTAAGGCAACATACTTGGCCGGCCCAGGTACACAGAGAAATGAATGATGGCAGCACCTCATTCGGCCTTGGACTGAGTGACCAAGCATCTCAGTCAATCAGTTCATCATTTACTGACCAAGGGCCCACTTTTACCGAGCACCCACTGTGGATTTATTGAGTGCTTACCCTGCCTAGCACTGAAGAAGAGCTGGAAGGAGGAAGAGGCTAGGATGGGGCCTGGGGAGCTAAGAGTAGAGGAGTAGAGTAGCTGTCCCGAAGGCCTTCAGGGGAACAAAGCAGTTCCACTAGAGCAACTCAGGCCCAGCAGGGACTCCTGCTCCTTGACGGAAAGGCCTTAAACTTGCTGCGCCCTGGTTCTGCAGGTCTGGAACTTGGGTGGTGCCGAAGCAAACTAGGAAGGGAGAGTCTCTGTATGGTGGTGGCTTCCAGCAGGGCCTTAAGAATGGTTTGGCTTTGGCATGATGGGAAGCAGCTACAGTGCTCCCTGGTTGGGACAGGGGAGGGGAGCCTTGCCAGTCCAGTGGGGATCGTGGGTAGGAAGGGGCTGGCCTGGAGTGGGGACAGCAGCCAAGAACACTTTCCATTCTTCCTACACTGAAACCCAGAGTCTCCAAGCTTCAGGAACTAGAGGAAGGCCAACTCTGGCCCTCCTCTCCTTGCTCCTCTTGACTCTAGGTGAGCTGGTCCCTAGCACTCTCTCCTCAGGGACCTGGGCTAGCCCTGGTAGGTTAGGGCCTCTAGGGCCTGAAGAAAGCTCACTGGGACCAGGTGGGTTGAGCTTGGGAGTACAGTCGAAGGTGAGCACCAGAGGACCCAGGGGGGTGTGCGGCTTCATATCTCAGCACCCCTGGCCTTGATCTCCACCAATCCCCTTCTGAGGTGGGTAACAGAACCAGGGACATGTCAAGGTGCTGCCATGAGAATATATACACAGTTTGCCCAAGTGTCTTTGGAAAAAAGTTGCTAGCCTTAAAAAGTTGCTAGTTTTAGCCTTATATGCACCTTGGTCAAATCCTTCTTTCCCGGATGCCCTACCAAAGAAGGTCCTGGGGTAAAGCTGAGAAAGGAGGGAAGCCTCAAGCTGATAGGAAAGGGATAGCAAAGGGAACCAGCTTCAAGTCACCTGGGGAAGGAGAGTGCTACTTATGGTCAGCACTCTGCCCTTGCTTTCTGGGACCCTCTCCCCCAACTAGTATGCTGGGCACTCGTGCTCACACCCTTTCCCACCAGTGCCCTGGAGAACTCACATTTAAATTTATGAGCATGTTTGGTCAGCAACAAGTATTTTCTGTACACCTTCCATGTGCCAGGCTCACTGTTAGGCACTGGGAATAGAATGGGAAACTCACAACAAGAGACATGGTCACAGCCATCATAGAATAATCAGCAGAGTAGGAGAGATAGACAACAACCAAACAGTCACATTAATGGATGTGTATTTACAAACTAAGTAAGTGCCAAGAGGGAAAAGGAACGAGCTTTTGACAGAGAATATAACAACGGAGCAGACAAGGCTTCCTGAGGAAGTGATACTGAGTTAAAGAAATGAATCTCTAATACTGAAATCATCAGACCCAGTCTAATTCTAATGAGCAGATCCGGGCCAAATGAGACATTTTTATTTATTTTTTTTTAATTTTTTTTTTTTTTTATTTATTTTTGGGACAGAGAGAGACAGAGCATGAACGGGGGAGGGGCAGAGAGAGAGAGGGAGACACAGAATCGGAAACAGGCTCCAGGCTCCGAGCCATCAGCCCAGAGCCTGACGCGGGGCTCGAACTCACGGACCGCGAGATCGTGACCTGGCTGAAGTCGGACGCTTAACCGACTGCGCCACCCAGGCGCCCCTATTTTTTTTTTAATTTTTAAAATTTTTTTAATGTTTATTTTTGAGACAGAGAGAGACGGATCATGAACAGGGGAGGGGCAGAAAGAGAGGGAGACACAGAATCTGAAGCAGGCTCCAGGCTCTGAGCTGTCAGCACAGAGCCCAACGGAGGGCTCAAACTCACAGACTGTGAGATCATTACCTGAGCCGAAGTCAGATGCTTAACTGACTGAGCCACCCAGGTGCCCCCAAATGAGACATTTTAAAACAGAGGACTTAGTAAAGACCCACTGAAGTCATACCACTAGGTAGCTGCTCACACCCTTGGAAATATCTCTAAGCCATGAGTAGCTGGCAGGTCCAAAAGAGGAGGACTAATATTCTGACAAGAGGAAGAGATGAGTTTGAAGCACACGGGGCAACTAGTACTTAATGTCATCCTTTGCTAAAAATAGTCCATGACAGTATGGAAATGTGTAAAGGCTGGCCCTGGGGACCTGTGATAAAGTGAGTATAGCCTGTGGGGAGGAAAATTTGGTTTTGTAAATTATTTACTATAAAGAAAAGAGAAAGGGGAGGGTTATCTGGGTTTTCTTTTCTCTTTGTGGGCTTCCTTCTGAGTTATGAATGCTCCTCATTGTACAGAGGCAGTGGGGCACAGAGCTTCAGGCTGTACTCCTTTCTGGAGCCTGAGGTGTAAATTTTCTGGGCTGCAAATGTCAGATATTTGTCCAGGCTGAAAAACAACTTGAAAACAGAGGGGAAGGGGGGCTGCACCTTGGAGAGGGGCAAAGACATTGATCAAGGGGCTCCAAGGAGCTTTCACTGGAGAGAGGTGGTCCCACCATAATGGCAAGGCAGGTAACAGTCAAGAGCTTGGCACGATCCAAGGGAATCTAATTGTGAAGGGTCCAGATAAGGCCACTGAGACTTATTTAGCCAATGGGAGGTAAACTTGGTACTTCAAGGAGCGGTGGGGCAGAGCTATAGGAACTAAGATGATGATTGATCTAAGAGGAGTTTGAGGGTGGAGGGGAGGGTGGTGAAGAGAGAGAAGAGTGGTTGATCTTCAAATATAAGAAAAGTCACAACTCAGAGATGGTGACTAGCTGCTTCCAAGCCACACTAGGAACAGAACAAGAGGAAACAGGCCTCTACTGTAGCATGAAGAATTGAGATTAGATAATAGGAAGAACTTCCTGACTACAAGCATTCAGAGAAGCTAAATGAAAGTACCATGGGATGTTATAATACTTTGTAAATGTGGGGAAGGTGGTGACGGTAGAAATAAAGAACTGGGTAAAGGTGTAAGAGGAGCTGGTTTATAAGGACCATGGACAGAAGGGGACAGACAGGCAAAGGAGTCAGAAGCAGGTACTCAGAAGGAAAAGCAAAGTGCATGTGTGGCATATGAAAAAAAGTGTTTGCATGAAAATACTTGCATAATAAAAATGTCTATGAAATTTCCATTGGAGGCCAGTCATTAAACCTAGCACATACCTCCCAGGCCTGGAATGGCGTGGGGGTATGGACTCAAGAGCGGTTAGGGCACCTTTCCCCATGCCTCCTTCTCATCTCTTAGTCAAATTAGCTTCAGTGGGGGGGGGCACCCATTTTCCACCATCTTACAGTTTTGGGGAGCACCCCTGTGCTGGGAGCATTGGTATAAGACTGCCCACCCCAGGTGGAAGAAGAGGATTTCTTCTTCCTCTCACACAAAGAAGATTAGACACAAGGGACACAGTGGCAGCCAACAAACCAGGCAGAATCCTTGTGGCAGGAAACTTACAATCTAGTGGTAGAGACAGACATTAAATAATAATTACACAAATAAATGTATCATACAATTGGTCATAATGAAGGAAAGGTGCAGGAAGCTACAAGAACACAAGCTAAGGGGGCTTCCTCTAGGATTAGAAAGTCTGAAAAAAGAAGTCACCTTGTTAAAACTTTGAGCACTGCATGTACCCCTCTATGAGCAATTCTTGCCCCAAATCATTAGCGAGGAAAGGCAAAATGAACCCAGTCACTACGATGCCCTAAGACATGGATTTTGAAGTTCCTCTGGCTCACTGAAGCCTTCATATAGAAGCAAACCCCAAGGACATTTTCTCATTGCCAAGATCAAGCAGTCTTGATTTAGGCAGAGTGATTCTCTAAAGGCTGTAATAGTCTATCAGCCGAAAATCAGGATCAGGAAGACTTTGAAGAGCTCACTTGCCAGATGAACAGGATGAAGGTCAGTGAAACAAATAAAGAATTAACACACTGAAAATTATACTTGAAATTGGCCCCCAGAAATGGCCATGTCTCCAAAATGCTGTGTTTTTACTCTCCTATTCAAACGTAGGAGACATATTATATCATATTCTAGTAGTAGCTGCGAAGCGTACCCAGGGCTGTTGAGTCCTGGGGAGTCAGGATCCTAGAGAATCAGGATCCTACTCTGCTTTTCCCTGTCCCTCTACCAGAAGAGTGGGAGGTGCTGGCCATTGTAGGGGAGCTGGGATGGGCTTCTCCACCCTCGAAAGACCCTGAAGGGGACACCAAGAAGCAGAGAACATTAGCCACCATGTGCTCATGAAGCACAGGGGCTTCACATCTGATAAACTACCGTTGGCAGATTCTGCAACCTTGGCAAGTGACTTCCCTGGACCTCAGTTTCCTCATCTAAAGAATGGGGGAGTGTGGTTGGAAAGGTTAAGTGAGAGGGTGCTCCCAGGAAGCATTCAGTTCATTACATTAGGCAAATCTTCTGTGGAACCAGAACAAAACCTTCTCTGATTTGCCTTCCTCTCTCACCAGTCCACTCACTGACCCCTCCCCTCACTCCATCAATCACACACCCTCTCCTGCCCAGAGCCAGGTAACACCTGCAACCCAGTCTGGCAAGCTTTCTCCCTGTCAAGGCTTGCTCTCTGAACCTTCTTCATTCACACTCAGGTATAAATGACTGAGAAGGCTTTTGGCTTTCTTCCTTCCTGGGAGGGTGGCAGTACGCAGGGCAAGCTTTTGAGATTTTTACCAGAGATCAAAACCCACAGAAGCATGAGAACACTCTACTGGCATTGCTAACAAATGAAAAAGGGTTTCAGAGGGCAGTGAAGATGGGGATGGACTACCTCTTCAAGACCTTGAGCCTCCCCCTTCCCAGAGTTGGGGGCCAGCACCTTCTGCCTCCACATACATCTTAGACACAGACTCAGAGGCTCAAAACTAGTAGGGCTTTCGCAGCCATTTGGTCTGATCCCCTCCCATTACAGATGAGGAAACTGAGGCCCAGAATAGGCTGCGTACCTGCCCCAAAACAAACAGCCAATTAGTGACCAGCTGAAAAGAGAAACCATGTCTCCTGATTCTCTGACCCAATGGTCTTCCGACTTCTCGTCTCTAGACGGCCGTGCACATCCCATCCCAGTAGGTACACAACATCTCCATGCCAGGAGACCAGCTTTGGGTCCACCTGATGCCAAAAAAGGTGTTTTTTTATTTGATTTTATTTAATAGAATCGACCAGTGGTTTGGGTGTTATGGAGCCCCAGCCCTGGAATCCTGCTTCTGCTCAGGTTGGGGCTGCTTGCCACAGCCACAGTCATGCAAGGGGGACAGAAAGGCCTGCTGTTCATGTTGGAAAAGAAATCAGTTGCTGAAACATTGGTCTTTTTCAAAGTTCCAACCACAGGGGCTGGCTGGCAGAGCCGCCGTCTGGGCTCCCCCCGGAGGATCCGGCCCTCCCCTTCAGTCTGGGAGTTAGTTTAGGAAGCTGGCCCGGCCTTCGGCCTTCGCAGAAGATCCAGAGGGCAGGGCTCACCCCAGGAGCTCCAGCCTTCCCTCAGAGCCTAGGAGCCCCCAAGGCACTCAGGGCCAGGAACTTCCTCCTGCCTCCACAGCCCAGCCAGCTCAGGCTGGCCCTGAGGCTCCCAGAGCACTTTTCTTTTGAGCTGGGAAAGAGCTTCCAGTTGCTCCCACCCTAGCCCAGCAGTGACAGAGGGAGCTAGAGAAGGAGAGAGCAATTGAGAGAGACACAGAAGGAGAAAGGGAGAGAGGGAGGAAGGAAGGGAGGGAGGAAGGGGAGAGAGACAGAGACAGAGACAGAGAAAGGGAACCAACCCCTGCCAGGCAATCGAGGCTTTCCTGGGCAGCAGTGAGATGAAAGGGGAAAGGCTAGAGGAGCCCCAGCTCGTGGAGGAGCCCCAGCTTGGGGAGGACCCTGAACTCGTGGAGGAGGCACAGTTCCTGGAGGAGCTACAGCTCGAGGTGGTGGAAAGTGGGTCAGATTTAGATCCAGAAGATCTGGGTTCCAGTCCCGACTTTGCCACCAATCTGATGCTTGAGCTCGAGTAAGTAACTCCCTGCCCTCCTGGGGGCTGCTACTTTCCCTACTGACAAAATGGGGGAGGGGAGAGCCTCTTCCACTCAGATATTCAGGAAAACGCCTCTAAACTCCTGATGTGCATGGATGGGATATACAGACACTTGACTAAGTCATTGGACCCCTGAATGTTAGAATGGTGTGGTTGGGGAGAAGGAGTTCACGGGAACAAGAAGAGGGAAGGAGAAGGTGGTAAGTGTGTAAAGAGTCATGACCTTAAGAGGGAGTCCAGATTAGTAGAACATTAGGGTTGATTTTCAAAACTCAAAGGATGATGGGCTTGGAATGAGTTAGTAAGGAGAACTAGGATGTTAGGGGGTGTGGTCAATGTACTGTTGCTAACAAGCCTCTCTGCTAAATATCTCCCAGTGGCCCCTTAAGCCCCAAAACTCAGGTACTCAATCCAGAATGCATTTTTTTAGTTCTTCGTGTGTGTCTTTGTGAAGATTCTCAATTGAATCAGGGGTATTTTCAGGTCTTGGATGTTCACATCTAGATCTAAAAAAAAGCCTAAGAAGAGAGACTAGAATGACCCCTTGTCTTAGAAACCTGCTTTCTTGGTAAATCCCCCAATTTCACCAGACCTACAGCTGCATGACTCAGGCAGGGCCCTTTGAGAATTTGACAAACATTATATATAGCTACTCTCCCCCCACTAATGCACAGATGAGCTACCATAAAACCAATCTGCTTGGTGAGTATTAGTGTTTGGTACATTGCACTGCATTCAGAGTCTTTCAAAGTTGGTCATCCCTCCCCGGGTTGTGTGGTGAGAGTCTATAAGTCATAGTAGGTGACATCTCACTAACCAGAGAGCTCCTAGCAAGGCCAGGCATGAGAGCACAGGGCTCTCTCCCTATGTGGCAGGTCATCTCCGATGTCCTCTGCCAACCATGTTCCCACCAGCATCTCCACTGCTGGGAAGCTGCAATGGGGAGATTGAGTAGAAGAGAAACACCCCCACACACACACCTGTCCAGACACCTGCTCACTGCCCTAGTGCCCTCATCCTCACCAGCACACGCCCTGCTCCCTTGCTATTAGTCCTCATTCTTCTTGGCTCAGTACCTTCAACAATCATTTCTTGCCACTCAGTCAGTCATAGATCCCTGAGATCGGAAGGCATATTGGAATTCCTACAAGAAACAGTGCTGCAGTATAGGCTCTATGGTCTTCCTTGGTACCTTAGGGGCTGCTGGAAGGAGAGAGGAAGAAAGGGAGGAGAGGTCTGAGGAGAAAGGAGGAGAGGCCAGGTAGAGGGTAGAAGGTGAATTTGAGGGAGGGAAGGGGAGGAGGAGAGAGTTTAGAGGACAGAAAGAAAGAGGGGAGGTAGATTGTGCCATCCCCAGACCAAGTAGAGGTTAATTAACCCCTCCAAAGAAACAAGGTCACAAATAAGAATCTACCGGTATCCTTTCAAGTTGTAGGGTTTGGGTCCTCACCTGGCTTGCTTTTCCTCACCACAGGGTTTTCAAACTCAGCTCCTCTGAACTGGAAGGCGTCTCCCCTTGGGTGGTGGAAGTTAAGAGGCTCTGGGCGCCCCGGGAGCCGCCAGGAGCCAGGAGCCGAGTGGGCGGGGCTTCCAGCCTAGGAGCAGTTTTGCTGCTCTAAGGGCTTTGTATCCAGAGACCCTGAGAGTGTCCAGGTTAGATTGGGGGTAGGGGGTGGTGAGGGACGGGGCGGGGGGGGGATTATTATCTGTTTAATAACAACAACAAAAGTTGTAACACTCCAGCAGAAACAGGAATCTCTAGTAAAGCATCCCCAAGGGGTCGACACCCTGCCTGGGCTTGAAGGAATCTCAGCCCTGATTTTTAGAAAGTCCTGGGGTTTAGCCAATATGGGCGCACATCTTTCTGGCCCGCAGCAGGCTTTGGCCCCTCCTTTCGTGTCCCTGCTCCAGGCCTCCTTCTATCTCCCAACGACCACCCGAGGAGCAGAGGGCCGGTGGCTGGCTTCCGAGCTAGGGGCACCACGTGTCCCCAGCTCCCAGCCAGAGGTTGCTGGGGCATGTGTGAGCACCAGGCCGCACTGGCAGGCTACTGATGTGGGCTTGGGGCACTCCGCCAATGCAGCCCCTGGGGCCAAGGCTGAAGAAGTCCACTCCAGGGAGGGCACTGTCCGAGGTAAGTGAGGTCTAGTGTGGAATTCTCAGCAGGGGAAATAGCTCGAGGGAAGGAGCACTTGATTGAGAATAAGGGCCCTGTGTTCTTTCGCAAACTCGAAAACTGGAACCTTGGCTGGGGCTGGCCCCTGAAAGGGGAAAACTAATAAAAGGCCTGGGCCCTAGCCCTAAGAGGAAGGCACAAGGGAGGCAGGCTCAGGAAAGGTATTCCGGGCCAGGCGGGAATTCTAAAGCCCTGCCTGCTTTACATTGGAGGAGGATAAAGCCTTGCCTGTTGGCGGTGGGGACCATCTGCGGGCACTATACAGAGAGTACTGTTTCCCCAAGCATGGTAAATGTATGCTGGTGGTAAGCAAAATGATTTTAGGTGTTACATGGACTACTTTGTTTTTCTATTTGTATAGCTATTTATTTATTTGACATGTTGTGGGGGAGGGGATGTGTCTAACACATACACTGTTTGATCTCAAAAATGTTCCTGAGGTGAAAGCATTTTTCACAAGTGAATCTGCTTATTTTAGAGAAAATATTAAATAAATGACTATACTAGCAGTACTCAGATGTGGCTAATATTTTTTTAATGTTTATTTGTTTATGAAATAGGGAGAAAACAAGCTAGGGAAGGGCAGAGAGAGAGGGAGACAGAGGATCTGAAGTGGGCTCCACGCTGACGGCACAGAGCCCAATAACGGGGCTCGAACTCATGACCGTGAGATCGTGACCTGAGCCAAAGTCAGACACTTAACCGACTGAGCCACCCAGGTGCCCCGCATGTGGCTAATATCTTGACAGTGGTAAGCAAATCACTGCATTTGGGACCCTACTACCACACTGTGTTAGCAGAGGCGGGAAAGAGGAGGAGGAGGATAATGAGAGCCATACTGTATGGTTTGAGATCATCTCATCCATGTACACCTAGCTTGAAGGCCTCCTGTGACAGCCCTATTCCAAGTGTAAGAACACCCTGCTATTTTTATACCCCCAGTGTCCTGCGCTGCCCCATGACACTCAACACTCCAGATTACCAGCAGGCCTTCGCCTTGCTCCAGGGCACTGTCTCTACCACACCCCCACACACAGGGTGGGGAGAATGCCGCTGGAAAGTTGGTGGGGCTGTCCTCACCACCTTCCAGCGATTTCTTCTCAGCATTGTTCGCGGGCAAATTCAACTCAAATGTAAGGAGGTATTTCCAGGAAGCAAGTCAAGGAGGTTACAGTCTTTCTCAGAATGCACAAAGCCACAGCAGGACAGGAAATAAGTGACTGTGGCAAGCGACATGGACTTGTGCTGATTTCTGGACAGATTCGGACAAGATTTGGTGGGAAATTTGTATAAAATCAAACTGTAGAAGAGGGTTCCTGTTTCTGCTGGGAGTTTGTGATGGGCTCTGGGTAAATAAGTTTGGCCCACTTCCTCCTTCCCTTGCCCTGAGACAGGGAACATGCCCTGTTTCCTCCCAGGGCTCACCTTGCAGATAATGGGGATGAGCCCTGGAAGAGAAGCAGAAAGGTGGTCTCCTGCCATCAAGCTAGGATGCACCTCAGGAGCCTTACATCTCTTTCCTGTGTTGTTTGGTCTCTGGAACTGTCTTTAGCAAAAGGGCCAAGTAGAGACAGCTGAGCAGCCAATACCTCCAAGAGAGGAAATACCATCAATATCCTTTGGTGGTAAATCTGCTGTTAAACAACCTTTGCTTTCTGAGACTGTTCCTCCTAAATTCTGACCTCCATCTTTCTTTTCTTTTTTTTTAAGTTTATTTATTTATTTTGAGAGAGACAGAGAGAGCAAGAGTGGGGAGGGACAGAGAAAGAGGGAGAATCTCAAGCAGGTTCCCTGTGCTGTCAAGCGCAGAGCCTGATGCGGGACCCATCTCAGGAACCTTGAGATCATGACCTGAGCCTAAATCAAGAGTCGGACGCTTAACCAACTGAGCCACCCAGACGTCCCCGACCTCCAGCTTTTTTATACACCACTTAATATGCTTTAATGGTAGTTATTCTGCACCTTGTCAGCCCTCTTTTCCAAGTTAGCGATATCTATTTTTTCAAAGACTTTGAACCACCTTGTATTTCTCTATCCTTTAGACCATCTCCAAATTCTCCACTTAGATTTCATTCTGTCCTCTGTAACAGTTGAGAATGTAACAGGCACACCTTTGCCTTTAGCCAACCCCCCCCCATCTCTCCTCCGACCAGTGACACACATTTGGAAGATGGCAAGATAGGAAAGGAGCAGAATTAACTGGACTACAGAGGACCCAACTGCCTGCCCTAACCCCTTGAGCTAGCTGTCCAACAGGAGACTGGAGCAGTGTAGGGTTTCATTAGTGCCTGATGGCCATAGAGTAGAAAAGGGAGATGACCTCATAGTTCCTACCTGTTTCTTTCCTATTTAGAGCATCCAGGATGCTTGTTTCTTAATGATATTAAATTGTGTGCTAACGATTCATTGCCACCTCTGTCTTTAGCTGCCATACCCACGTAGCCACATTCTTTGATCTGGGTAGAGTCACATTTTGATTTACTCCTATATTCATTATGCATTTTGTGGAATATCCGCAGCAGTCACTGAATCCCACATTGCCCGCCCTCCACCTTCTAGCTAGTCTCTGGGAACTCAAGAATGCAGGGTCTCTTTGACACCAGTCTGAATTGAGCATAAACAAGGAAGATTCTTGCAAAAATAAATTATCCGCTTGTAAATGTATTCCAAATACAATCATGGTTGAATTTCACATGGCGGGGGTAACCTCGGACATGGCAGTGGATAATCCAAAAAAAAGGGTAATCTTTTTTTTTTTTAAATCATGTATAGCCAGCTTTGAAACTGTGCTATGGGTCTAATTTTTTCCCCCAGTAGTTCTTCCTTCCTCATTATTTGGGTTGAAATAAAAGTGAGCTTGTGTCCCTGTAGGTATATAGGAACTAGAAGGAGAATGTGAGTGTAAGGAGAAGGTGAGCTGAGACCAAGCACTGCCGTGGACATTTCACAAAGTGGAAAAAGACACCCAGAAATGCTTGGGAGTTGGCTTTCAGTCACACAGATGTCATTTCTGGGTGTCTTTGGAACCTGTCTTATGGTTGTTTATGCCATGGACTCGTCCAGGAAGTTCTAAGGGGCCTGTCCACTGGCACCTGGTTTGACTCGGGGAGAGACAGGGCCAGGTTGCTGATAGGAAATCATAGTTCCCTTCTCCCTCTTCATTGCAGCCTGATGGCTATGTCACTGTGCCTGGTCGGGTCATCTGACCCATGCAAGTCTGAGGGAGGTGGTGCAATTCATCTGAGGAAATCGTGTCTGAGACAGGAAGGGGCACGGCAACCTCTTCAGCCAAGGATTTATGTATCTGTCACAGGAGGGAAGTGTGAGCTGAAAAATGACTCCCAGACGTGCTAGAATTGGAAGAGGCTGTGCTGCTACCTTTCACCGTCAGTAGTGTATTCATTCGGAATCTACCTCAGGAGGCTGGCATCCTGGCCCTTCCTCCCTTCCTCGAGTCCATCCTCCTCCCTCCCTTGCTCCTCTCTGGCTCAGCACACACTTAAGAAAATATCAGAGCTGGCCAGGTGTACCCTGCCAGGGGCCAAGCTGTAGGTGAAGGGCAGAGAGGCTCATGCTGCTTTTTGCAAGGCAGTTAGGCTGAGACCCTGGAACCAGCCGCAACAGCCATGTTGCCATGGCTGGCCCTGTGGCAATCTGGGTGAATGCGGCTGCCCCAGTCTCTACCGCCCACGAGAGGCAGGGGGTGCACAGTGGCTCACTCTGTCGGGCTATAGCTAGACTTCATACTTGCTGTCTTTGTGAATGATCTTTGCATTTTTGCCTGCCATGCCTATCTTGGCTATGGGCCCTCTGTTGGAGCCTGGTTCTGTGTCTTTGCTCCATATCCCTTCCCCTGATGTGAGGCTGCCAGACGGCTCCCTTGGCAACCTCATTAGGCTCCCGTGTGTCTCTGGAGAATCTCAGCTGGGCGGCAGCACTCCATCTTTAGAGCTCTAGTTGTCCAGATGGCTTCTAACCTCTCCAGTGCAAAGGGACCACAGTAAATTCCAACCCAGCTGTCTTTCAGAGCACCCATTCCACTCAGGTCTGTGGCACTAGTGGAGACAGACTCCTGGCCTCCAGGTGCAGTGCTTTGTGCATTCCTTCCTTATTCTTTGTCTCCAGGGCTGGGGCTTGGCCAAGGGAGCACATATCCCCTCCCACTCCCACCCCACCACAGACAAAGAACTAATGACTGTTTTCATGCTCCCCAGGAAGCAAGGGGTGGGTCCTGCCAGGCCTTGGAGCCCAGTAGGGAAGGTGAATGGCATCTTGGCTCCAGACCTCACCAGCACATGGTCCCTGCATTAAGTGGGCAGAGATGGGTATGAATTCTGGGGAAGGGCCTCAGTCTGGAGAGGAGATTGTGTCTCCCTTGTTGTAAACCTAGTTGTCAAATCAGAAACATTTTCGACTGGGACAGAGGAAGCAGACACATCTTTCAGAAGACAGCAAACTGGGTAGGATTGGTCTTTGACACTGTCTTGTCTTCCCCAATCCCCCTTCTAGCACAGGCTCCCTCAAACTATCCTCAGCTGCTGAGGGCTGTCAGAACTTTCCAACCTCCTGACCTCTGAGCCATCTATCCCCCTAGGGGAGACCTGCTTTCTGCTACTGCTAATGTGATGAAATGAATCCTGCTAAGGTATAAACAGTTGGTAGTAGCTGAATGTGCTTTCCCTTCCCAAGTCACGATTCTGTTTAAACCTGGATCTTCCACAGAGCGCCTAGGTGGCTTAGTTGGTTGAGCGTCCAAATCTTGATTTCAGCTCAGGTCATGATCCCAGGGTCGTGGGATTGAGCCCCGTGTCAGGCACCACACTGAGTGTGGAGCCTGCTTAGGATCCTCTCTCTCTCTCTCTCTCTCTCTCTCTCTCTCTCTCTCTCTCCCTCCCCCTCTGCCCCTCTCCCCTGTTTGTGCTCTCTCTCTCTCTCTCTCCCTCCCTTCCTCCCTCTCTCTCTCTCTCTCAAATAGAAAAAAAAAAAACCTGGACCTTCCAATGGAGTAAGCAAAGTGAGAACTGCAAGCTTAGCTGTGGGCTGATGGAACTGACCTTTTTGGGAAAATTTGTTCTGACCTCTAGCCCCTCAAATCATACAAAGCAGGCAGCCACCTTCTCCACCTATGTATAAGGCCATCCCTTGGGGATGTGGTTACCTTTCACAGAGGTAACTGGAAGACTCCTGGCTGTGCCCCAACTCCACCCACACTGAAGCCCAGACACAAGGCACTGAGTATCAGGATGAAGGCTCCGGCTTAGCCTAAGGATCAGGGAGCTGAATTGGGCCTGAGCCTCTGTGCCCTCCCCCAACCCAGCCAGGCCCGCACTTTTGGAAGATGCAGGGAAGAATCTGGAAAACCCCCTCATGTGTACCTGAATCACTTGACTTTTTAAATATCTCAGAAAGCAGGCGTGAGGCAATTGCTTGTAATAGCAAAACCATTCTTGCTTGAAGGGAGGAGTGCTAACCACTTATGGAGCAAGGGTTATAGTCCTTCAGGAGGGGTCTGTTGCAAAGCTATTTTTGGCTCATTTGCTCTTCTTTCCTTCTTGAGTTCTGTCCCTCTCCAGGCCCCTCAGGAGCCCCCCTCTCCACCTCCTTCCCCGTGTCTGCACTCACACAGGCTTATGCAGGGGAAGTAACCCCTAGCCAAGTGATTCTCTCATCCAACACATTTTCCGAGACGGTCCCACTGCTCCCTTCCAGAAGAGCAGGGACAAAGACCGTCTGGACCGATGTAATGACCTCTTCCCCTCCGCCCAAGCACACCGGAATTCCAAATGTTCGCGTTTCCTTCAAGCACAAATGGCTTTTGCTGCTGATCCTCTGCTCTGGGTTACCCATTTCCTGCCCAGCCCTGGCACAGCAAACGTGTCTCTGTAGCAGCTACCTCAGGGTAATTTGAGAAGGAGCTCTAGGCCACCACATGTGGAGAAGGAATCAGGGGAAGACACATGTGGAATAAGAATCTCCTAGAGAAAGATGCTGGGCTTTTCGCAAAGGGCCTGCATAATATAGAAATACCAGCACCGGCTATTTCTAGGATGCCAGCATCATTTACTCTAAGGTGATTTTTTTATTATTACGATATCCTCCCCATTGCAGCAACTTTTATGAAATCCCTGACACTGTTCCATCAGCCTCGGAGTCAGCAACTACCCATGGCCTGCCTGTGTGAAAGTCCTGGGCACATATAACCCCTATCGGCCTGGATCCTTCATCTGGTACCTGCAGTATCTGATTGGTTTCTGCCTAGTCAGCTGTGCGTTGTTGCTGAGCCTGTTTGGGTGGGGAGAGTGGGAAAAATGGAGCAAGGGCTCCAGCAGGGAACTGTTCTCAGTTTTCCCAGACCCCCTGGCTCCCCAGCTCTCTCTCCTTGTTCTTTGACTCCGCTTCTGGGCTCCAATCTTGACCAGGCTCAATATGCTTTGCCTGGATTGCTGGGTCCTCAGTTGTACCCGCCAGCACTTTCAAAGCTCCTCTTCTGCTCAGCTCCTGGGCTGGTGGCAGGTATCTGTCTGCCTGGCCACTGACCTCACCTGAGGATGTCCAGCCAGTTCCTTCTGGCCTTTTCCTCCTCACCATGCCAGGGATGCTCATTCATGGTGGGGCCACACGTTAGAAGGACTTCAGTGGATTCGCCCTGGGGAGCAACTCCTTCTCCCTTAAGCTAAATGAGAAAGCAAGAGTACTGTTCACATTCATCTAGCCTGGGCCTTGGTTTCACCCATTGCTGGACCCACGTTTTGCATGGGCCTTCCAGCACTGATTGCCAGTGCTGCAACCCCATTCTGGCGTTATCCAAGAATGCAGGCCTGGGGCCCTAGACAAGGCTGCTGAGTAGGCAAAAAGTGTTGCACCCAACTCTGTCTGCCTTTCTATAGCATTTTCTCCCCCCCGTTCTCTGTGCCCCATACCCTTGTCCCTACAGTGCCCAGGCTGTGGCTGGCTGTCCTCTGGATGCTTAGAGCACTAGGTGCCAGGCATGAGCTCCTGCTCTACACTGCCAGTTTTCCAGTGTGTTGCTTTGGAGCCCTACAGAGCCATCAGAGTGATCTTAAGGGCAAGCAGAGGGCCCATCCACTGGGGCCTCATGCCCCTCACCCCAGCCTCAACTACTTAACTATTATGGTAGCTATGCTTGTTTTGTTTTGTTTTGTTTTATAAATTGGGTTTTCCCTTGAGACTCTGTTTGATAAAAATTTTAAATCACTACTCTAGACGTTTCTCTCACCATGCCCAAATTGACCTACTCCTTCCTTGACCTCTTTCCTCTGGTCCTACACTCCGCTAAGGGAAAATGGAGTGCTAATCAAAAAACCATCCCTCCTGATATGTTAGCTGGCCACAGGCTGGCTGGCAATGCCAGTGCCTTCACCCAGGGAAGATGGTAAGGAGAGCAGGCAAGTTGGCACTCAGCTTCTGGCATCACGTGACTGCCTCCCACCCATCGTTAATAATAATCTCTCAAATTTGCATAGCACTTGACAATTTCTAAAGCACTTTCACAGACTTTATCTTATTTGATCCTTTGGAAAGCCTGTGAAGGCCGCCAGGGCAGGGGCTGTTATTTACATTTTACAGACTTGGGAGACTCTCGAGACCATTTAATCATTGCTAAAGGAAACTAGTCGGTCTGAGCTAAAGGGCTGGTTCAAATGAACGAGTGTTGGAACAGTGGTTTATACAAGGAATGACGGGAGAGGGAGATGAGGCAAAAGGGAACAGTAGAGCCTGCGCTGCCTTCAACCCACCAGCCCAGTTTGTGAACAGTTTGGGAAGTAGTATGGAACTTTGGGAAGGGCTGACCCCAGGAGGCAGAGATATTTCCCCTTCTCTGTCATGGTGACTGTTCAGGCTCCTGAGCCAGCCATTGTCCTAGTCTCATTCCCATTTTACAAACCTGACCTGATCACCCAGATCCTTTGGGGCTCAGGAAGCAGAATGTCAAGTCCCAGAACCAGAAAGGCCATAGAGAACTAGTCCCACCCTCATTTTATAAGCATGGAGGCAGAAGCCCAGAGACAGAAAAAGTGTTGCCCAAGGTCACACAAAAAAGCAGAGGCAGAATTGGTTGACACTAAGATCTCCTGACTTGTGGTCTAGAGTGCTTTCCATCACCCATGGCTGCCTCTGCATGTGTGCGTGTGTGTGTGTGTGTGTGTGTGTGTGTGTGTGTGTGCACGTGCGTGTGGTGTGAAGGAAGGCTGTGTGCAGTGCCTGAATGCCTGTCTGGTGAACTTCTGTGGCCTGGACTTTGTACCCATGTGCAATGGCTGGGGGTTAAAGCCATTTATGGGACCTGGGGTATGATAGGGTGTGAGAAACACAGGGTTTAGGGTTTCTCTCCCAAGGGGATTCACCCATATAAACTGCTCCAGGTAATTAAAATCCCAAAAGAATTGGCAGCTGCTTGCTGAACAAATTAGACTCTGCCTTTATGGGCATGTTCTGTGCTGGAGATCAGAAGGCCCTCCCTGATGTTTGGTTCATTAGTCATTGTTCCCTGTCAGAGCAAGCACTCAGAAAATTGGATGTCTGGCAACAGCCTGTATTCAGAAATTCAATAGCAGGAGCAGAGACAGCAAGAGCTGAGTGTCTGGGACAGTGCTACATGCACAGTAGGTGTTTGGAAAATGCTTGTTAGCTAACTAATGAACTAAGTAAAGAAAGCCTTTAGTCCTCTGTGCTATTCGGAATGAAACAGTGTCAATAACAGATCTGATTGCTTTTCAGCCGAGCCACATTTGAACTTTTTAATGTGCAGACTGGCAGGACTTGGATCAAAACTCACTGGACCCTAGATTTCCTATGCAGATGGCACTGCTTAGATCACAGTGCCCACCACTTGGATCTCAGACCTAATAGACTCCCTCTAAGTTTGCCCATGACCTCCTTCTAGTCAAATCCAAAAGCCTTTTCCAAGTTCTAGTCTTAGTTGGCCAGAACAGAGTAAGCCTGGCAGAGGACAAGATGAGGACCCAGGGCAGGTGGGCTTTAAAATGAACTTTTCCTTCTTTACCATCTTGCCACAGGCCAGGCCTGCCAGGTGAATTGGACAGATGCTTTAGTATTGTTCTTAAATGTCAGGGAAAGATTTTGTTTTTGTTTTGTTTTGTTTTATATCTTATACTAAATGTCCCTAGTTCAAAATACCCAGGATTCCTTGCAAAGGTCAGCTAGCATAGCAGGACTAAGAGAGTCTTAGAAGCTTTTGGCAGTCGCTAAAGGTTACTGCTGGTGTCTTGTCTATAGGCCAAGGGAGTGAACTCTGTGAGGGATTTCAAATGTCCTTGATGGACTTTTCCACCATACTAAGAGCCATTAGAAAAAGTACTTTGCAAGTTCCCCTAACTATCCAGTCACTCCTTCAGATCCCCTCCACCAAGGAACAGAGCACTAGGTTTTACTGAGTGTGGACTCCTTTTGCCTTTGTTGGGAAGGAGAATGTATGTGAGTGTGTGTCTATGTGTCACTGTGTACCTGAGTCGGGACTTGAGTGTGTGGAGGGGATTGGGGTAGTAATGTGGATATACATTTTAAAAAACTGGTTTAAATATGCAAAAAAATGTATGAAAAAATGTACGGTGACTACATTTATGTGGGTTGGGAGATACCTGTGTTTGTGAAGGGGCAGCTGGAAGGATAGCATCTGGGAGGGATGGTGTTCTCGTGTGTATGACATATGTGTGTAAATCCATCTGAGTCTATTCCTGTATTTGGAACTTGAGAGTCATGGCGAGGAAGTGTATGTAAAAGAGGTCTGTGTGCTTGTGTGTGTGTGTGTGTGTGTGTGTGTGTGTGTGTGTGTGGTGTGAGGGTTTGTGAGGGTGTATATGTCTGGACTATCCTCAAGTCTTAGGCTTGCCTGGGAGAACCATCTAGGCCTCTATTCCCCATTCTGTACCCCAGACCTCCTGGAATTCTCTGCCTCTGCTTCTTCCTCCTTAGGAAGGTATTTTCTACCATGAATCCCCCCACCTCTCTGCTTCACGATCTCTAGCACTGCCCCCCTTTGCTGTCCCCTCTCCCTGGCCACCTGCAGTTTCTACCAACAAAATGGGGGTGACTCCACAGTTGAGAAGGGCAGCATTTAATGATGGGGAAACAATCTCTGAGCCAATGAAATGTCTGCCTAAAGGTTGTTCTTGGATCAATGGGAATCCTGTGGGTCACCCTTGGACAGATTAACATCATTAAGAAATGTAATATAGATATTCAATCCTAGAATTGGGTGAATTAATTAAAGCCTTGTTTTTAGTTCTGTTGAGAAGAAAAATCATTTATTATCTTTAGTCTGACCCTGTGCCTTCAAGAGGACTCTTATTCTGTGAAAATAAGGGCTGAGGTAGGCAATTCACACATACTTGTGAAATCTAAGCAGATTATCTCACCAGTGGCTATAACTGTAATAAACTAAAGTGACATGGTTTAAAGAAACAGATGTTTGGGGCTGACAATTGAAGTGCAAACATGACCCTAATTAACAACTTGGTTAATAGTAAGTAGTTCACTCTTTAGGGATATTAGCTAAATTCTCAGTCTTAGCTATAACATAGGTCACTAGACAACCTTTGTATTCTTCCTATTAGCCATGAGAGATTTCTAGCTCCTCAGTCTGTGAGGCCACTTGTGTAATAGGAGAGAAGGAAAACCAAGAGACAGTTCTGATTGGAAAGAGCATTTTAAGAAAAGTGTTCCTAAATACCCAGGGTTCCTATCTATAAAAGTGTTCCCACCATTAAAACCAGTCCCCTCATATTTTCTCCTAGGCAAACCCATAGCAAGGTGTATGTTAATACCCACAAATGAGCAAACATGTTCTCTAATTTCACCAGTTTCCTATCAATAACTCACTCTGGATCCGATGTAGTCATGCAACTAGATTCAGGAAGACCGCCACTTCTGAAAATGAACCTAGAAAGCATCCTGACACCCTTGTTGCCAAAGAGATGGACAAAACAGAGTAGAGGATGCTGGGAAATGGAATGTCCAGCTTCTGGGCTTAATGACTGCTTGGTGTGAGGCACCCCACCCTTCTCCCAACTGCTTATTTGTTATATCATGAAGATGGGATGGGGAGGGGTGGTTAAATCAACTGACATGTTGGCTTTGGGTGGCCCTCCCTTCAAGAATAGCTCTTTCTTTGCCACAACAGATACATCCAGCTGCAGATTTTCATCATCACTGAATACACTTGCAGATGAATTCAGAAATTATACTGGCCTCCTCAATTGTTGCTACTGAGTTGAACAAGCACTATTGAGACTGTCCTCTTGGCCATATCACTGTCTGAATGCCACAGGAGGAGGGAGGAAGGGAGAAAAAAAACACCAAAAGCATGCTTCTCACCCTTCAGGAGTTTTGGGTCAAGTTCGGGGGTGGAACACATGCAGAGAAATCACTCAAGAACAATTATAAAAATATATCTCCACATATGCAGAAGAGCACATGCCAAAATGTCTTATAAAATGGTGGGCTCCATAAAAACATGGGTGGAATTAAGTAAATGCCAATTGCAACTGTCTGGAATCTTGGTGCAGAACTCCTTGAGTGGAAAGTCAAGAAAGACCTTGTTCTAACTGATGCTTGTATACCACAGGCCTGAGCAAGAACAAAATGAACTGATTTAGTGGGCATGATCATCTTCCATGCTGAGCTCTTTATTTTAATGGAGCTTCTCCCAGATATCCAGGTCACCCTGTCTCAGAAAACAGCATGTGCTGTTTCCACACCAGCCATAGTAAAGGGTTGGCAGCTTCTAGTATTGCAGGGCTGGCCATGTCAGAGAGGGAAGGGCCAACTCAGCTTCAGCCCCAGACCATGGCTTGAGCACAGACTCAATCAATTTAATTTTGGCCTAAGTATGCCACAGTCAGCCTGGTGGACTTTGACATCTGCCTACAATCTGGCCCCAGAGTTTGCTCCCAGTTGGGAAAGCTGTCCATGGCTTATCACCTTCTCAGAGCTGGTTTGCACTCCCATCCACCCACATCCTCTGTGTTCACAACTGGGGTATTAGGTCTGAGTTGGGAAGAAGCAGGTGGGCTTTGAATCCCAAAGGAGTGGTAAGGGCCAAATACCTGGGTTTGTCCCCCATCCACCCCACCAGGGGGAAAATTAGGGCTGGGCTTCCTCCCCATTACAGACCTTGAAACCTCAGTATAAAGAATATTCTAGAAAGGGTGAAGGTGGGGAAGAGCAGGGGTTCTGAACCCAATTCAGGCTTGACATTGAGCCCCAGGTATGATGCCCACCTGGCCCAGCAGTGTCAGCAGACATAACTATTGGCAGGCGAAAGGGGTCTAGAGTGCTCACAGCCCCACACCACCCTCATGGCCTCAGCTCATCAGGCTACACTGCCCACTTAGAGCTGGGTCTATAGCTTCTGGGTCCCAAAGCACCTTCTTGGGCTTCAGGTTGGTGTATCTTCTTTCAACCATGGCCAGGACCCAGAAGTCTTTGGGATAGTGCCCTGACTTCTGATGCCAGTTGTTCTGCTAACCAGCAGAAGTCTCTGCCTCAGTCTGGACCTCAGTTTCCCCATATGTAAGATGAAATGGTTTGACTAGATGATTCCTAAAGTGACGACTGGCTCTGATGTCCTGAGAGTCTACATGTCTTCCCTTTTTTCATGAGGCAAATGCTTTTTGTGGGGGATGAGGGACAAGGGACACTTGAGGACCTTCAGTTTGGAAGCTGGTCCAAAGTTCCCAAGCTGTGTTTGTTTTCGTTTCTCCCATTGCAAAGGGCCAAGGGCCACTCTGGTTTGGGCCATGGGCACAGTGGGGCAGCGGTCAGTGGTTTATGGTCACCCTGAGCTGCTTCAGGTGGAGTGGCCACCTCCCCCTTGGGCTGGGGAGGAAGTTCTGTCACTCCTGCTGGCTTCGGCAGGGCCCCCTCACCTGTGCGGCACCCTTGCAGCTGATCCTGAGAGGTTCCCTCAGAAACCCGGCCTCCTGTGCCTCTGTGGGGCTGGCTGGGTATGGGAGTGAGCTCTGTGCTGGGGGCTCCCAAGGAGCAGGGACTTCCAGGGACGATGTGAAGAGCCGGTGTGGGCCCCTGGGCCAGATCAAGTTCCCCTCAGGAATCTGGGAAGCTGGGGACTGGTGGAGGCCCTCTGGGAGCTGGTTGGAGTGGGGGCATTTTGTCATTAGGCCATAAATGAGCCTGGAGGATGGGAGGGGACAGGGGGATCTGTGACACTCCACGCTCCGGTTCCTGAGGGAGCCCCAGAGGCCTTCAAGCCCGGTTCCTCACTTCACAAAGGAGGAAGGAGACAGGCTTCCATGGAGCCACAGGACCAGGGATTGGAGGGAGGGCTTGCTGGTCTGTGTGATCACATGACCCTGGGACTTCCCCTATTTCCCAGTCCTTTCCAGGGAAACATTAGTGAGCTGGAAGGAGCCTAGGCAGGGAGAATAGTGATGATGTGCCACACAGAAGGCAGCGTCAGCCACAACAAACAAGCACAGCCTCTCAGACAAACACAAACACACACAGTCTCCACCCCCGTCTACACACACACACACACACACACACACACGCACACACACACGCACACACACACGCACACATGCCTAGGCCTCACTGCACACCCGTCTCAGGCCCTCTGCCACTCTGTCTTTCTGTGAAGACACACAGGTGGCCCAGCCCACATCACCTGTTGGTACAACTTCAATTTGGCAGGGTGCAGGGAGGAGCAAGGTTCCTTGGAAGGGGAGGGGCATTTTCCAGAGCTTAAAAAAAAGACAGAAAGAAAACAAAGTAAGGCTGAAGTCCTCCCACAGGCAGGCTCGTGCTCCGGGTGTGCTTTCGCAGGCCAGAAACTACAGAACTGGGAGTACTGCCAAGTGCTTTATCAAAGGAAACAGCCCGCCCAACAGCTGGAGATGGGCTCCTGCCAGCTGTGTGTGGCTCTCCGTCTCTCCTTCTCCTTTTCTCTCCCCTTCTCCTTTTCTCTCCCCTTCTCCTATCTCCATCCATCCGTCTCCCGCAGCCTTGCACTTTGCATTGGGAGAGCCTACAGACGGACTTCCTTGGACCACAGGGTACCCTTGATGTTGAGTAACCGAACAGAATGCAGCCCCAGCTGGAGGGGCCATCTTTGCAGTAGGGCTGTGCTGCCCAGAAATAGGTCTCCTGGCATTGGTGGCGGGCATTTCTGCTGCAGCTGGAGCCTTGGGGAGACACAGTCAAGTAGTCCCTCTGTAGCCTCCTCTTCGCCTACAGAGGGAGGCGGGTGCCTGGCTGGGCTGTGTGTGTTGGTGGCAACAGGGTGTTTTCCAGCAACCTCAGCAACTTTGCCATCCATATTCATTAATTAGTTAATTACTTGGATTCATTTCTCTAAGCCTTGGGCTTCCTGGGGAGGGAGGAGACAATGTGCCAGTGGGGGAGAGCTCTGAAGAAGGGTGTTCTCCCCTTCCTGGTGGTGGAGGGTCCACTGGCAGATGTTAAGGAGAGAGAAGGCAAGGGTAAGCTCCTGTGGTCTCACCTCTTCTCCTAGCCCTCACCCATTTCAGGCTCTAGCTTTGCCAGTTAAAGCGGCCAGCACTATCCTAAGAGACTGCTCTGAGCTGCGTTTGTAGAAGCAACTGAATGAAGAATGGTTCCAGTGGGGCTGCCCAACTCCAAGAGTGGAGCTGAAAGGCAGCAGCCCCATCCCTGGGGAGGCCCAGGGGCTTAGTTCTGTTCCCTGACTGAGCACAGCCTGCACCCCTTGCCTCAGTTGACCCCTTGGGGTGGCTCAGGGCAAATCTAACATCTCCCCTGTCAATCTGGCCACGTCTCAAGGCTAGGGACCCTATTGGGTTTGTCTCTTTATTCACAATGCCTGCCACGTGCCAGGGGTAGGGGATTAAGTAATGTCTGGTGACCCAGTCTCTGGGGAAGCCACTTTAAAGCTTGGGTCTTAACAAGTGGGAGGCAACACCTTGGTCTGTGTGTATTCCCCAAGGTCGCCATGTTGGGCTTATTTGTTCTTTAGCGGTTTTACTGAGTGAGTGCCAGTGTCATGACAGGCACCACGCTGGGGGTAAGGGGGGTTACCAAGAGACAAGCTGCAGACATAGATAATCTTAGCTGGGGTGTCTGGTAGGCATTCCACTGCCCATCCTCCCTCTTTCATACCCTCATCTGCCATCCCTCCCATCATTGTGGTTCTTTTCCCAAGGCCAAGCTCTTGGATCTTCCCTCTTACCCTTCCCTTCTTTCCTTCCCCAAGGTTTTTTTTGTACAAAGGAATGAATAGGCTTAGTCATAAGGTCCCTGTAGTGTAATGAGCACAGGCTTTGGAGCCAGAGAGACCTTGCATTGAATCTTCTGCAGCCACTCACTCTACCTGGTGGGACTTTGAGTAAGTTGTTTCACCTGCCAGAGCCTCAGATTCCCCCTCTGTAAATTGAGAATGATTCAAATGATACCGACCCTCTAGGGATTGGAGAGGGTTAATTGAGATAACATGTATACTTGTATACTGTATATGAAGTGATTTGAACTATGGTGCAAAGTAGGCACTCAGTGAATGTTAACTGATGCAGTGTGTGTGTGTGTGTGTGTGTGTGTGTGTGTGTGTGTGTGTAGCTTGCAGACTTGGCATACCAGTTCCTCTGCACATTTAGACCTTGTGGTATCAAGATTTCTCATTCCTAGTCCAAATACTGACTGCCTGACCTTCCTTTGGCAGCAGCCTCTGGGAGCCAGGCAGGCAGAAGGATACTGATGTGGGCATGTATATGATTTTGGTATCTAGGTCTTCACGAATAGAGGCTTGTGGGGCTTGCCCCCTCCAGTTCCCTCATAGGGGCACTTCCGATGGTTGGCAGCAGCAGCACGTCAGCTGCAGGGAGCAAATGGTGTGAGGGAAGAGATTCCAGGTCTTCTTTGGCTACGGCTGATTCCTTATTTCCTCTCCTTTCCCAGTTTGGGAGCATTTGTTGCTGTCTGAAGGGCCGGGCAGTGCCAAGACCACAATAAACAGCTTGTCCAGTACACACAAGCTCTTTGGACCCTGAAATGTCAGCTGGCCAACTGGCTCACAGCTAGACCCCGCTGCGTGCCATTTGCATCCGGCCCCTACAATGCCGCTCAGCACTTGTAGAACCATGTGTCATAGCAACAAGCCTGGGAGTGGGGGGTCCCATGGGACCCAGTCCTGGCTCTAGGGTTGCCAAGTTTAGGGACTGCACTTAGGGTCCCCCATGAAAACAAAATGACAGGCTTAGGGACCCAACTCTGCAGATCTCAGACCAGCAGAGTGGCCTGCCCTCCCCTCCCCACCAGGCCTGGCCCCATGGGCAGCAGACCGCCAGATTCCCTATGCCCCATATGGCTGAACCACTGAGTGGTGTTGGGCAGAGACATCTCACCCAGTGAATGTTAGTCATGTGTGGAGCACATGCCTCCAGAGGGTACAGACAAGAGCAGCACAAAGGGCAAGAGATGAGAGGGAGAGGTAGCAGGGTCTGGTGGCAAAAGTGCCAGGCCAGAATCCAGGAAACCTGGGCTCTGCTCCCAGCCCCTGCCACCAACTCCTTTGGCATCCTTGAGCAAGATCGCCCAGGGGGCAGAGTTGGGGGAACATGCCCAGGGCCAAGGCCTTGCCTAGGAGAAGATGATCTGTGAAATCCAGTTCATGCATTTGGGCATTGGGGGTAGGATGTTTAATCAGGAAAATTTTCCACTGAAGAGCTACCTAGTTGCCTTTCAGTGCCTTGGATATATCCTGACCAGCAAAGGAACCAAACTTAGTGCCCAGAGGACATATCAGAAAAGAGGGAACCACTTCTTCCCAAATGTCTTGCCCTTTGCCTTGCCAATGGGCAAGGAACCCTGCCATGGAGAGAGAGGGCAGAGGGCACAGTTGTGCCTTAGCCATGGAAGGCCTTGTGATTGTCCTTATGTCTGCCTCTTGCAGTCACCCAGGACAACTCCTCTGGGGTGTGATGTTTGTCCCTGGTCCTACGAGTGTGTATGGAAAAGGCATCTCCTGCTTCATGCCCCATTCCTCGATGCCCCCAGTGTCCAGAGACCCACACCCTGGCACACACTTACTCTTGGAAAATAGCATAAAATACAGTTGATAGAAGCTATCAGTGTCTGACACAGAGTAGGTGGTCAATGAATATTTGTTGAATGAATCCAGGCTAGAATAAATTGACAACACTTTCATATAAAGAACTGCATTTAATAGTAGAAATTTCAGGCTCTGTGGTGCGACCGGTTTAGGGACAGGAGGAAGAAGCCTGTTTGTGACCATGCAAATAACAGCATAGGAACAGCCATCCTCTGTGTGCATGGAGAGAAGGTAGGACACACCCACTGGAGGTGGGGGAAGGATGTCTGGGAAAAGGGCCAACATCCACTCCAGTCTGAGGGCCTCAGACGCTTCCCAGTGCAGGAAGGCCCCATGGTGTCTTCTAATTGGCTTTCTAGTTGTTCTCTTCCTTAGCAAAGGCCCAGTGAGGTAAAGCTAGGGTAGGGCTCAGCCTCCAGGATCTCTACTGGAGCTCTGAGCAGCTTCTGGTTATTTGCAACCAGGAGCCAGTTGCCAGGGAGGGATTTGATTAGCATTTGCCTGAGAGATGCAGGAGGGCCATGGCAGGGGTCTTCACGAGCCATTCATACCTCAACATGCCCCCTCTCTGCCTTAGATTCAGGGGCTCTGGGACCTGGGGGCTGGCCTTTGCAGATTCCTGGCTTCACTTGCCAGATTCCTGTGTTGTCTATGCCTTCACAGTAGGGTGGGTGAGAAAGAGCAGCTCAGGAGGAAAAAACAAACAGAGGAAAGGTCTCCGGGTCTGTTGACATTATAAGTGCTATTGATTTTACAAGATTTTTCCATTGGAAGGACAGTGAACTGACCTCGTTTTGCAGCCAGCTCAGGCTTTGACGCCACTGTCTAGGCCATGAACTGAGAATACGAGAGGCTATGGCTTTATCTCAACACATACTTGATAGTCACCACTCTCGACAAGGCCAGGCTGGGGCCTCCTGGGGTGGGATGTGGGAGGATGTGAGTGGTTACCAGCCTCTCTATTCCTTCTACCTTTCCCCAGGGGCGTTTATGACCCTGGGCGCAAGCGCTCTCAGATCTTGCTGGACCTGGATGGCAGGTGAGGGGGGATTTTCAAGTAAGAAGGACTCTATACATAAAGCTCAGATGGGAAGAGGGTGGTTGAAAGAGCACGGAACTTGGGGTTCACTCCCCCAACGGGAGTTGGGGACCCGGCCTTGAGTCCCAGCTGGGCCACTAATTAGCTGGCTGATTTTAAGCCAATGACTTCCCATCTCCTGGTCTCAGTTTTCTCTTCTGTTAAGTGATAGGTAGAATCAAATGATCCCTGAGGTCCCTTCTGGCTCTGAAATCCAGCAGGTTTGTGAAAAAGGCAGAAGTTAGGAAGGAGGAGAAGATAAAAAAGGGAGGAAGGGGCAAGAAGGAAACATTTCAGTAGAGTACAGAACGGGGGGAATGGGAGAGCAACAGAGGTGCCCTGCATCGCAATGTAGTAGAAGTGGCCCCGAATGGAGACTAGGAGGCCCATATCCTGTTCCCAGTTCTTTCACTAATGAGCTGTATGACCTTAGGCAGGTCATTTCCCCTGCTTTTTACCTCCCTCAGGTAGGAGGAATTAGTTGGCTCCCTGCCCCTAGGGACTACTTTTTTGTTGGGAAACCTAGGTATATACACATGGAAAGCAATCAGGGAATAGAATCCGTGCCAAGTGGGGTGACATGGACAAGAGGTGCATTTGGAGAAGGGGAGGGAAATGGTGGCTGATGGACTAAGGCCTTGCTGCCTTGCAGCAGCCCCCAAATCAGACAGACCTGGATGAAGCCCCTGCCTAGCAGTATCACCCTGGGCAAGTCATTTACTCTATCCAAATTTCTCTTTCCTCACTCATAAAAGGAGGGAATTGAACTAATTGATCCTCAAGGCTCCTTCCATGTCTCTGAATATGTGGGAAAACAAAACACAACCCAAAGAGGCCAGAAGATGCCAAGTAGGCCAAAGGGGAGAATTGCGCGTTCAAGGAGGAAGCCAGCTGGTGTGCGTCAGACATGTTTGCCAGAAGAAAAGAAGAATGGTGTTCCCAGAGCAATAGTGGACAGGGGAAAAGGAGAGGAAGAAGGGGAGGAAAGGGCAAATCAAGGTCATCTCAAAGTAGTGACTGGAAGGCATATTGATGCATGTTCAGGGAGAGAAGGCTTGGTTGATAAGGAGCTACCTCCTGGCCCAGAGGTCTTGAGTGGATCCCAGACTAGATGCTGAGGGTGGTGGTGAGTGTTATAGCAGACTAACCAAAGGGTAAGCCCGGAGTGGGGAGTGGGAGCACTTTCAAATTGGCAGGCCTTCTTCCATGGAGGAGAGGGTGGTCAGTGGCCCATCACTAGGAATTTGATACTCTTAGATTTTATACATTACTGATCCCTGCCTGGGACCAGAGAGAATGTCTGGGAAGGTGTGGAAACTGAGGTCCTAAAAGAGGATTCAACCTGCCTGGGGTCACATGATAATTTCATGGCAGAGCCAAGAACAAAAGTTGGTCTCTTTCCTGATTCATGTGTCTCTTGTGTGACCCCTGTTCCATCCACTGGATGCTCTTAAACGAATCCTTGATTGCAATTGTTGGCTTCTTAGGGGAAAAAAGCAGGATGAAGAAAAGTCAATTCCAGGTAACTGAGGCTCTCAGGGAATTGGGAGCCAAAACCATGCTGGAGGGTACCTGGTGGGCCCTTTGGCCACAGGGCCCATGCTTGGGACAGGAGCAGTGAGGGCTGGGTTAGGGGTGAAGAATATGGGTTCCAGAGTCAACAAGGTCCTCAAATCTCAGCTCTAGGCTTGTGACATTGGACTGGTCACAACCTCCCTGAGCTTCTATTTCCTCATGTGTCATGTGTAAAAAAAAAATTACATAGGGTTGTTGTGAGGAATAAATGAAATAATGCATGAAAAGCGCTGGACACAATGGTACATAATAAACTCTCAATAAGTAGTAGCTATTATTATTATCATTACTCTTTCCATTACTGGTTTAACAAATATGAGAGTTTGTGATCTTTCTTACCAATGTCCAGCCTCCATCGAAGACCTAGACTCTGTCCTATTGATTTCCTTCTTCCCTCACTTACCTCAGAGTCCTACCACTGCTCCCTCCGACTGCTTAAACTTTGGGCCCCTGAGACTGCCTTCACCATCTCTGTTATGGGACCAGCTTTCTCAGTGGCCTCCAGAGTCTCACCTCTCCCCCAGACCTGCCTGCCAACATGGGGGCCCAGCAGCAGGCAGAGGGAGGGAGGCAGGTGGGCGGGGGCCAACAAAACGAGGCCATGCATTGCTGCCCCGTCACGGGTCCCTGGCAAGGCCTGCCAAGGTCACCTTTTGCTTCTAATTTCCTCCTTTGGGGAGGAGAGGGTTGAAATGAAGCCCTGAGGGAGCATTCAGAGGCAAGCGATGGCTTTGCCTCCCCCCCGCCCCCCCGCAATCTGGGAGAAACTTTCTCTCCAGTATTTGCCAGGCCAAGGGACTGCCATGGCCCCTAATGTAGGAGCACAGCTACAATATCTGTGTGGAACTGTGGTAGGCATCACTCTCCAGCCTCTGGGAAAAGGCTCAGGGGCCTCTGATTCTGGGGAGGAAACCCAAGTTTCCTCAGGTAGAAAGACTCTTGGGTGCGGTCCTTCAGAGGGAGCTGATTGCTTATGCTGGGAAATTCAGAGGGTGCCCCAAACTGCTCCCAGCCTTTCGTCCCTGGGGCAAAGGTGGGGTCACCAGAGAAACTGTGGCACTAGGCCAGGGAGGCCCGAGATCACATGCAGGTCCTGCAGATGAAAGAGCCCAGCCCATTCTCAGGGTTGAGAGGTGAAGGGGAAGATGGGTGGGAAGAGCAGGCTGGTACAGGGCCTGGTGAATCTAGAGGTGGAGCAGGCAATTACCTATCTGGCAGGATTTCAGGGGCCCCAAAGCAGACTCCACTCCCAAATCTACCGCCCCCCCCCACACACACACACATCTGTAACCAAACAATGGTATGTTTCTTGAGCACATGCTGGGTGTTCTGCACTGTGTTCAGCCTCGATAGCAAATTGTCAGGTTCAATCATTACCACCCCCCGACCCCCCCGCCGACCAAATCCTTCCTCTTAAAAGATTTGGTGGGGGTGGGCTGAGTTCAGGGCTGAAAGAGCATTGGGCACACCCATGGCCATGGTCATGGCCAGAGAGGGAGAGAGAATGGCTGGAGGCCCTTGGATAGTAAAGGAAAGCTTGTGGGTGACAAGATGGGTGGTGAAGGGGACAGGGGCAGAGCAAGAGATGTTCTTAAAGCAAAGCAGAGGTGCGTAGGAGACCAAATCTGGCTAAGGGCCAAACCCTGGAGGAGAGACAGAATGAGAAAGAGGAAAGGTTCTGGGGCACGCTGACATTTTTCATAAAAGGAGGGCACTGCCATGCAACCTGAATAGGTCCTTCAAGCACAGCAGAAGGGAGACATAATAATTCCTGGTATTTGTCCGGGACCTTGCCATTTAGAAAGCTCTTTCTCTTTCTCTGGCTCTTGCTTTCGCACTCTCTCAGACACACACACACACACACACACACACACACACACACACTCACACTCACACTCACACTCACACTCTCACACACACTGGCTCTTGCTTTCAAGCTCTCAGACACACACACACACACACACACACACTCACAAACTCACACACACTCCTTTACTTTTAACAGCTCCATCAGGGTGGGTGGGGCATGGGGTAATTACTCCCATTTGACAGATGAAGAAACTGAGACTCAGAGGGATTAACTGATCTGCTCAAAGTCACACAGACAAGTTTAATGGCAGTGCAGGAACCAGAACTTTGGTCTCCCAACTCCTGGGGCAGCAAAGGCCAGAATTGGCCTAATGAACACTCAGAGCAGAGTATGGAGGTAACCACCTCCCAAACATTATCTCAAGAATTCTGGGAAGGGCCCCTGCCCCATAAATAATCTTTCACTCCACTCACTAATACCTGAAATTTCACTCTTAAAAGGTTCATCATTTTGGACTGAAACTGTGGCCCGTGTTAAAATGGGAAGGGTGCTGGAGAAAAGAGTGGGGCCATGGGAGAAAATCTCAGTGCCTCAGAATAATGCCTGAGAGCGTTTCTAGGAGAGGGCCCTAGCCATGGAGTGGAGGAGGGGAAGCAGGGGGTGTGTTAGGAGGGGGAGGGGAGGCTGTGCTGGCCAACCTCCCCTCTTTTGCGTAAGAAGGGGAGGAGTTGCGTCAGAGCGTGAATGCGGGCAGGGCAGACACTGAGAAGGGGGGCAGGCTTGCCCAGAGGTGGGCCTCTGAGAGCTCTGATGGGTGACTGCACTGGAGTCCTTGAAGGGAGGCGGGTGGGGGGCGGAGTAGGATTCCTTGTGGCCTTGGGGGAGGGCAGCAGGCTGGAGGCTGGGTGGGGGAGCTATTCAGGGAGCTGGCCTGGAGCCAGGGGCAGCCCCAAGGGGGTGAGTGGAGGCTTGAGAGCTCCGGGCCCCATTCCAGCTCCTGACCTTGAGTCACCACGCAACTCGGCACTTTTCCTACCTCAGCCCAGACACTCATCAGTTTCTCTGTTATCTCGGCTTCCCGTTTTACAGAAAACTGTGTAAAAGTTACTCTCCTGACTCCTCCTGACCGACCCTGCCCTTCCTACAGCCCTTAACTGCCCTCCCATCCAGCATCCTGCAGGCATCCTGGGCCTCACAGAAGCTCTTGCCTGCTACCTAAGGTCCTAGAGGCTGCCCCTGCACCTGATGATCCTGAGCACAAAGGCCTGAGGGCTTCACCCAGCCCTTGGCCTGGGTCCCTCCACTCTAGGCACAGCTGCATCTGACGAGGTCGAGGCTGAGACTATTAGAACGGGCAGCACAGTCAGAAGTTGCCTTGCCATTCATTCATTCAGGTCATTCACTCATTCATTCTAGTATTCCATTTGTTGAGTGCTGCTATGTGCCACACACTGTTCTAGACCCTTGGCATATGGCTTCATGGAGCTCCCCATCTAAATAGGGGAATCATTCATCAAATAAGCACCCAAGTAAATATAAATTTGCATCCCTGATTCTCTTGTTTTATGTTTGGGGAAAACTGGGGTCCAGAATGGTTACAGGACTTTTCCAAGGTTGTTCTGGTAGCCAGGGGCAAAACCAGGCCAGAACCCAGGTCTCCTGATTACTATTCCAGTGCTCTTTCCACCATGTTCTGGAAAGAATACAGCACAAGTATAAGGACACAGTATTTATCCCTCTCTGTCTATCCAGACTTACCTATAGTCAGAGTAGCATGTGGCCTACTTGGCCAGTTTTGAAGATCACTGAAAAACAACCTACCCACTCCCACTGTCGTTCTCTCCCCCAACCTTGTTTCCTCCCCAATCCCATGCCCCACCCATGCCTGAAATACCACTGACCAAAATCTGTGGGTTAAAGCCCCTGTGATCTGGTGGAGCAAAACAAGTTAAGTCATTACCTGCCATTGACACAAATACATTTCTCTAATTTGTCCTTTAGGATTGGCCCTCAAACCAGGTACGTTTGATTTGGAGGAGGGAGACAGAGTCTCCCCTGAAGTGGGCACTGCTAGGGAGGGCAGGGCACCCAACATAGTAGTAAGGGGCCCCATGGAACTCCCAGCAGCAGGAGGGCACAGGTCGCCTGAGGGAACAGGCAGGAGGAAGGTACCTGTAAAGGAAGCAGGAAGGTTCTGAAGACAGACTCCTACTTCACAGTTTAGCCCTGGGGGCCAGCCCTGCACCAACAGCATGATTGGTGACATTTTGTTTCAAAATACATGTTTACATTTGGTCTTTCCTTATACTAGATTATTATACTGAGTCTTTTGTCCCTTCCCTGGCCTGGTGTGTGAGTAATTTGGACTTATTTGCAGTTACTTGAGGGGCCTTCCCAGAGTCTGGTCAAGCAGTTGCCATTAAACAGTCAGCCAGTCCCTGAGTTGAAATGCAGATCCATCCCATTCTGACATGCTAAGCTCCCCCACCCCCCCCCCCCGCCCCGATCCAGGGGACTGAGATGGGAATCCTTTAATCAATGGAAAGAACCAGCCCTGACCCCAAGGGCTTCCCCACCCTGACCCTGAGAGGTTCCCAGTTCCCCTGCAGTTGTGATGCAGAGGGTTCAGTGGGAAGGGACATTCGTGCCTCAGATGCCTGGAAATCTCCTTAAAACAAAGCAAAACGCCTAGCCAGAGACAGCCTGGAACTTTAGAATCACACACCAGGGGATCGTATTTGGCCTCTGCCACTTACTAGCCCCACTTACTAGCCTGGGGACCCTAGGCAAGTCACTTAACCCTTCTGAGCCTCTGTTTCCCCATCCACCAATTGGGCCTAATGATAATATGATACCCATCCCCCTACTGTCGATCCTCCAACTGCTGATAAGGTTCAAAAGGCTAATGTATATAATTACTCTAGCACAGTGCCTGCTAAGCTAGCAGTACACAGGAGCCACTGATATTATTATTTGGACCAGATGTGGCTTTGAGAGCTCCCAGTGATAGGTCAAGACCTAACAGCTGTCCATCCCCACCTGCTTATTGAATCAAGGTTTTCATATGTCAGGTTTGCTTAAAGCAAGGCCCACCTGCAGGGCATTCCCCGTGCTGGTGATTCATGGGTGGGATGTATTCCACCCACCGATTTTAAGCTGTTCTACATTGCCTTCCCCCTGTCATGGATGTGTTTACACAGGGGAGGACAGTCCCAGTCAAAACAAGATGAAAATACACTGCTGGCTGGGAGCCCCAGGCTAACTGGTTTCAGGTCCTCTCCCAGCTGCCAGCGCCTCACAACAGGGCCACAGGGAGGAGTGGGGGGCTGTCCCCCCACCCTGCCCCCCTCCATTGACCTGGCTCTGCCTGGTGTTAGGCGGTTGGCCATCACCTGGTCAGACCAGAATGGGTTTCAGGGAGGAGGTTCTGCCAGGCTTTTACAAGAGTATGAAGGAGGGGTGCGGAGGGGCAAGGGCTGGCCTGGCTAGCTCTGGTGTGAGTGTTGTGTCTGCTGCCAGGGCCGCCTGGTGCACAGGCAGAGAAGGCGACTGCCAACAGAGAGTGGCAGAAAATGGCCAAAGACAGCTCCCCCAGCAACCTGCCTTTCTGCCTGGCATTTCCCCCACTAGATTTCATTCCTTTGGGTTAATAGGAGGCTCTTGGGAAAAAGAAATTACCCCATGGGAGGGAGAACCCATCAACCCCTTATCAGCCAATGGAGCCTTCCTGGGGGTCAGTTTGTCACTCGTGCCAGCTTATTAATGAGTAAGTCGAACTTGAGGAGGGTGTGTCCAGGGAGGATGCCTTGACAAGCAAGCAAACAAAATCCCCTGGAAAGGGAACATGGAAGTTAAATGTCCCCAATAAGGCTCAGGCATATCCCTGCTCCTCACAGATTCTTCAGAACCGTTTTCCCAAGGAGTGCAGGAGAAAACCATCTCCTTTGTCATAAACTCCACTGCTCTTAGAGTTTGCCCACTCAAGCAGTTTGGTTTCTTGACAGTGAGTCCAGGAATATGGGGGTACATCTGCCTGGCCCCTGAAAGCCCAAGGCCACTAGTCAGCCAGGACCCATTGTGAGGCCCCTTCCCAGGCAGCACCCCACCTGTCTATACTTAGCCAGCCTGAGTCAGTTCTCCCAGAAGCCCCCCACTATTCAGAACCACACCAGGCAGGCCGTCATGTTCCTTCCCTGAAAAAAACTGAACATTTCCCCTTCTGAGAAAGACTTTTCATTTTAACAGGGATCCTCAAGACTTCAAACCCAATGGTGACATTAACAGTGAGAATTTCCTTAATCTTGGCGGGTATCAGGGTATTTTTGATCAGGACAGGTTTGTGTGTGTGTGTGTGTGTGTGTGTGTGTGTGTGTGTGTGTGTCTGCCCCCATTCGCCCCCACCCACCCCACCCACATCTTTCCAGTTAAATGGCTGTCACTGGCTCAGAATGAGGCCTGCTTGCCCCAAATCCCTCTTTGATGTTACTGCCAGCTGAGACTTGGCTGCCCTGCTCTTGGGCTTCATCACCCTCCACTGCTCCCTGTGGGTGCTCTGTTCCCAACTGACCCAGCCCCTCCAGCTAAAGATGGAAACTGACCAGAGTCCTAGCGTTAGTGGAGAACCAGGAGTACACACGGGGGTGAATTATCCCTTTTTACTGAAGAGGTCAGGCCTCGGTTCCAGGTCATTAGTGGCCACTTACTCAATTAAATTGTGTTTGGGTTGGGTTTCCCAAGTATGTTTGATTTTCACTAGTCTTTCATGTTTTTAACTGCAGAATCGCTCTCAGACAGTGATTGTCCCCAAATTAAAGCATTAACAGAAAGCAAATTCATGAATTGGCCTATAGTTCCTCCCTGCGGGAGCCATTAACAAAGTTCTAACACTTATTCAAACCTTTTAGTTAGTTATTAAGTACATATTTACCATATTGAGACTGTGTGCCAGGTACTGTCCAGACTCTGAGGGTACAGTGCCCACTTCCGGTCATGGTCTTATCTGGCTGTGCCTTTAGTCCTGTTTGAAAGACAAGAGGTCCTGCCGACTACTGACTGCTTGTGCCATCGAAGAGACTCTCGAGGCCAAAATGTTATGCAAGTGACAAGTCCTGTGTACAGGGACAGATTGCCAAAGACCTCCAAGCGAATGAGTTAGCCTCTTGTCCCTCATGCTAGCCCCTCCCCATAAGCAGTACCAATAACTTATGAAACCTTGGAAACAAAAATTGAAACTGGGCACAAAGGTAGCAATGCCAGGCTTTGAAATTGCATTGATAGGGCTGCTTACCCAGTGAGCCATTTTGCCAGCAGTGTTTGGGGCCCGGGACCCTTACTTATGGAGTGATCATGTGGCCCTTCTGACTTTCCGAAGAATACAGCTATGTCACTGACAGGATAGCCACCAAGTCAGGAAACCTGGGCAAATATGTATATATATTACTGTCAAGACATTGTCAGTCTGCAAAAATAATACAATGATGTTATCTGTTTCCAGACTTTGAGGTGTCTATAAACCTATCCACCTTGTATGGTGTATATGTTGGGGAGGGAAGCATCGTTCCCATTTCATAAATGAGGAGCTGGCAGTACAGGGGGTTTAGAACCTTCCAAGCAGTCCCCCAGCTGGCTAGTGGCCAAAGTGGAAAAAGAACTCTGGCCTCTTGACATATTCTCTTCCTACTTGACCAAGTTCATGTAGAAAGCTGTGTTTCTGAGGGAGCACCTCCCTTGGCATGTGTATTAGGGCAGTCCCTCTCGATTCTTACCATTATTCTCTAAGGGCTCAGGACCCAGCTCTGTGGGCCAAGCCCATTATTGCAACAGCCTATTGTTGGAGAGAAATCATCCGGTGATGTGACAGATGCCTCCAGATTACCTCCCCACTGTGCTCAGGCCCCAGTGCCCCAAGATGCCCAAGGAATAACTGTGAAACTCCTTTCTTCTCCTCTGCTGAGCTAGTAACTGTCTATACTTGGCCATTCCTCAGTTTCCATATTTACTTTAGCTCTCCTGAAAGTCTGTCAACAAACTCCATGGTATTATTAGTTTTAGCAAATAACAGGATGTCAAACCAGGATTCATTACTTTGCTGTTAGAGTTCTATCCTAGGACATAGGAGCCAGTGTTCATCTTATTTTTTAAGGTGTATGAGCTTTGGCAGGGAGCCTTCCTTAGGTAGGCAGGCCCACCGTACTCTACTCAGTCTATAGGCCTTTAAGCCTGCTCTGCCCACAAAGACCTGGGACCCTTCTGTCTTTGCTTGGTGGTACAAAGTTGTCCGGAAGTAGATTTTTTAAAAAATCAATAAATACTTTGAATTTCCCATTTTTGTGGGTTCTGCTGTGGCCTTTAAAACAAGTCTGTGCTTGGTAAGGTGGCTTTGGAACTTAACATACATGTTGTCGAGAAGGGCGGGGGTGAGGATGGTATTTTAAGCTGGCACCAAGAATTTCCAGGCTTTGGATCCAAAATATCTTTTTCTCTTCCAATCCCACCCCCTGCACTGCCTGTCTCAAGGAGCAAGAGAAGAGGATAAAAGGGTCACTCTGTTGCTGACAGGCAACCAGGAAGTTCAAGCCTTGGGGGAAGCATAGCCTTTGTTTATTTAAGCCCCAAACCTAGCAGGCAGTATAAATTAAACATAAAAATAAAATAAAATACCAAAACACAGGCCGGATGCATACCACAGAGAGAGAGCATCTAATTCCCCTTCTGCCCTCCCTTGGAGATGAGCATGGTTGCAGAGATCCTAGTAACTCTTTGTAGTCAGCCCCAGCAGGCTCCTGAGGAGGGAATGAGTCACACCCCTCTAGCCTACCTCTGACAGACCCACATTTGACCAGGTGGTGACAGGCACAGGGCTGGCGAAGAGCTGACTTTTGTAGAAGGGAGGCAGGGCTGGTTAATTGACCAAACTGTGCTGTTGGAGAAAACTCAGCTCTTCCCTGTTCTCTCCCTCTCCCCGGGTTCTTCTCCCTTCCCACCCTGTGATGCCCACCCTCTGCGTCCCCAGCCTCTCAGGCAGAGTTCCCACCGACAGCTGTGAAGTGTCTTAGAAGCAATCTGTTCCTCATAACAGGTGAAATTTGTCAGAGACTGGTTTATAAATTAGAGCAGGTTTGGGTTATCCTTCTTTTAGCAGTGCTCATTCATGTTCTGATCAAATTTTCAGGAGTTGACAAGGCAAGGGAAAGCGAGTGAAGGGCAGACAGACCTTAGGCCCAGAATATTCTGAACCCCATCATGGTGTATCACACAAAGTAAGTCTTGGTGACCCTGACCCTCTGGGGACTCTTTGAGTAGACCCTGTCTTGGCTGTCACCTTTAGGCCAGTGATTCCCAAAGGCAGTTCCATGGACTGGGACCAGAAAAGCTGCATCCAAACCATCTGAAAATACCCTTCCCAAGTCACACACTATTCCACCGGATTTTCTAGGGCTGGATGGAGCCCAGGACATTCATATTCTTCACAAGCTCCCCCCCAGGCTGATCCTGATATTAAGAACCTCATAAGCGGGGGTGCCTGGGTGGCTCAGTCAGTTGAGCGTCCAACTTCGGCTCAAGTCATGATCTCATGGTTTAATCTCATGATCTCATGAGTTTGAGCCCCACGTCCGGCTTACTGCTGTCAGTGCAGAGCCCACTTCGGATCCTCTGTCTCCCTCTATCAAAAATAAATAAACACAAAAATAAGAACCTTGGGGCACCTGGGTGGCTCAGTCAGTTAAGTGTCCGACTTCGGCTCAGGTCATGATCCCACGGCTTGTGAGTTTGAGCCCCGCGTCGGGCTTGCTGTTGTCAGCTAGGAGTCTGGAACCTGCTTCAGATTCTATGTCCCTCTCTTTCTCTGCCCCTCCCCTGCTCGTGCTCTGTCTCTCTGTTTCTCTGTCTCTCTCTCTCTTAAAAATAAATAATCACTAAAAAATTAAAAAAAAAATTAAAAACCTCATAAGGATCCATTTCTTTCCCTCTGCAGCCCACCAAGCAAGGTTTACCTGCTATGTGTCCAGTTGTCTTCCAGTGCTGATCTGCCCCTGACCACTCTGTTGAAAGTAATATGAAAAATGAGTTCATACTTAAGTATGCATAACCGATCGTGGCAGAATGTGGCACTTTCCCAGGGCTTTTTCATGAAGATAAAAAAAAAAAAACACCTTTCTTAATTCCTCAAATTATAAAGAAGTCCAGGAATGATCATTAGAACCCAAGAGTATGACTCAGATGGTGATGTCGTTAGGCAGTACAGCAGCTAGGTCAGGCAGACATCTTGTACTGAGAGGATTTTTTCTCAGTGCCCTTTAAATCACATTTCTCAGGTAACCAGTCACATAGCATCTGTGCCAGGACCGGCTGTAGTTAGAACGGTCTTCTTCTAGGAGCCTGTGAGGATCCTTTCTTTGGTGTTCATATGATTGCATGCAAGCAGTGCTTGCTTTTATTTTTCTTTTAATTTAATGTGTGATCGACATCTTTGAAACCTGTGCACCTGGCAGCACGAGGGCTTCCTGTTCCTGGTGTACAGTGGGAGGCTTCAACTGGTTCCCCCTGTACCCATCTGACTGCCTCTCCATGCTTCTCCCAAGAACCCTATCACCTATGACTCTGCACAGCATGCAGCCGGCCCTGGATGTCAGGGAGAGCCAATGCTGTGTCTTTTTTTTAATGTTTATTTATTTATTTTTGAGAGAGAGTGCAGGGGAAGGCCAGAGAGAGAGTGAGTGAGAGAGAGAGAATCCAAAGCAGGCTCTGCACTGTCAGTGAAGAGCCCGATGCGGGGATTGAACTCAGAAACCATGAAATCATGACCTGAGCCAGAATCAAGAGTCAGACACAACTGACTGAGCCACCCAGGAGCCCCCAAGGCTGTGTCTTTTGATACGCTGGCTTGGTCTAGAGTGTCCTGCCTTGCCATCTTGCCATGTCCTGTTGTCTTACTACTTATTTGGGGTCAGGAGGAAGCTGGCAATAGCCAAGAGAGAGACAGAGACAGAGACAGAAGATATGCATGATGTCCTTCTCCTGCCTATCTCTGTGAATTAGACTTGGTGAAAGGCTCAGAGAAATGTTTGCATGGATGTGTGTGCCTCTGTGCTTCTCTTTCTTCCTGATAAGGTATGTATATTCCTTGTCAGCAATTCTCAAACCGAGCCGGGAGGCCTTCCTTAACCCTCCCAACAAACACTCTTTTGAGCTCCCGGGCACTGTTCCCATGGCCAGGGTGGGGGCTGCCCAGGGAGGAGCTTTGCCTTGTATCTCTCCTTCCTTTCTCTGGTGCGAGTAGCGTGTCCCCTGCCCCCTCCTGCCACTGGCCTCACCGAAGCTAGGCTGCCTCCTTTCCATCCAGGAACCTCTGAGGCTTCTGGGGGTAGCTGGAGAGTGGGGAGGCCCTTTGCAATCTGCAGAGCCCCTCTTCACAACTCAGAGAATCCCACCACAGAGGATCAAGGAGCTACCTCAAGTGAGCCCTTGGTGAATAGCTCTGCTATGAGGTAAGCATGGGCCTGGGGCATACAACGCAAGAGCCTTGGGAGGCTCATAATGCTTGCCCATCGTGGCCCAGGAGCCCAAGCACCTAAAGAGGCTGGCATTATTACTGGCGTTTTGTTCCCCAGGAAACCTGTACCACTTCAAAGGTCACCCATTCTATAGCAGGGCCCACAATGGAGCCAGGTGCTCCACCTTGGAGGCCCTGGCCTCTTCATTAGCTTCTTGTCGGCCGGCTCCACATCCCCAGCGAGATCCTCCTGGTTCTTGTCTTCCACGCATTACCAGTAGCCCTGAGTCCTTCACACACCACTCAAAGTAACCCTGGCAACCCCATTCCAAGAAAAAATGGCTTGGAATTTTAGCTCTTGGGGCTGCTCCACAGAGCAGAAGGGACAGGGAGAGGCCCTGCCAGGGTCTCCCTGGCTCGGGTTGGCTGGTGGAGGGCTGGTGCAAACGTGAAGGGCGGCCATGTTCTTGCCGCTTTCTCTCCCAGCTCCTGAGCAGGCTGGGAGCAGTGGGCTAGGACTTCCAGAGGGTGGGCTGTGACTGGGGGAGGGGAGGCCTTCCGCCTGCCTGAAGATGGTGCAGGCTTGGGAGGGTGAGCCTCCCAAGGTTAACCTTAACCAAGGTTAAGACCAAGGGGAGCTGGCCAAAGAAGGAAGACCGAGAAGTGGACAGGTAGAGGTGATCCCCACACTAAACATGGACACCCTTCTTGGAAGGAAGGCAGTGGTAACTCAGAGAGCAAATATCTATGCTTTGTTTACAAACAAGGTTTACAAACCCCTTAGTTTACAAATGTTGAGGGTTAAGGAAGAGAATCTGAGTGAAAGGCACTGGCACTTAGGCTACAAGGTCAGAGCAGCTACGTAGGTCCTAAAGTCCAAGCTCTGCGGCAGCTGTGTTATCCCCGTCTAGATGGGCATGGCCCAACGGTCAGGGTGAGGAGAAAAAAAAGCACAGCCAATTCTGAGGAATGAAGTGATGCCTGGGGATGGCAGTGGTTGTGGCCCTCCTGAACCCCAAGCTACCCTTCCAGACACCCTCAAGTCCTGGGCTTTTTCCTGAAGCAGACATTTCACTAAGATATAACCACCAAGTAGGGAGACTCCCGAATTTGCTGCAGGCCCAGGATATTCTGGAAGGAAGCACAATTTTTGACTGGTCAAAAATTTGTTTGTTTGGTTGTTTAAATCCCCCCCCACAAAGGGCCTTAGGCTTTAAATAGGCATTCAGTCAATTTAGAATTGAATTGAGTTGAACTGACTTGAATTGAATGATAATGGCAACAAGGAGAGGGAAAAGGAGGAGGAGGAGGAGGAGGGGGAGGAGATTCTATTGACTGAGGTTAATTTTGCCGTCTCTTTTTCAGGAACATCTATTTCATGCTAGGAGATGGGTAATGGGGAGGGTGGAAAATGAGAATAGGGCTCAGAAAAATGATGGAGGTCAATTTTCCCAGCTGCAAGGCATAAGGGGAAAGGAGACAGGCATAAATATTGACACAAGGTTCATAAGATTTAAGATCCACTGAGCTAAACAGCGTTCTTGGCTAACGTTGCCAATACTTCCAGTCTGGCCGAAACACTGGGAGGAACTGCCTCCCCTCAGAGTTAGCCACCAAAGTTGGGGTGACCAAGATGATTCGACAAGAGCGCTTTTTGAACTTCTCTGAATGAGGGTGAGCGGGGAGGCCCACCCTGTCAGAATGGGGTTTGGTTCTGCCTGTCATCCCTAGTGTCACTCAGAGATTGTTTGTGAGGCTCACATGGGACCCTGTCCCGGAGGGAGCTGAAAGGCACGATTCATTTGCCTCTGTCGTCATTTGGTGTCAGGGCTTGGCCCAAATCAGTGGTTAGAACTGCTTCTCCAAGAGAGTATCCATCTCCACCAGGACTCTCCTTGGGGTCCCTCCTACCATCGCCTTCTGCATCTGTGTTCGCATCTTCCCCCACCATTTTCCTGCCCCCCCCCCCCCCGAGAGTCAGGGTTCTGGGCCTTGGCCATGCAGGGCAGTTCACATGACCCACAGAGGACAAGGCGCTCTCCCTGTCCCTGTCTTTCCTTCTTGCTTCCCTCCTTCTGGACTTTGGGGATTTTCCATGAAGCCAAAGTAACGATGTAAGTTGCAGTGGCCTTCCTGTCTATGGTCTTCCACACTGGAGGGGGAAGCAGAGGGGAAGAGAGAAGATAAGACAGAAGCAAGGACAAATTAAACGATGGCATTTCAGCCTCCTTATTCCCCCAGCCTCTTCAGAAAAAGGGACAAGTAAGTAATTAGTAGTAGCCAGAGCTTCAGCCGGAAGGGGGCCGGGGTGGAGGAATAAGAGGGGAGGGCTGTTTTGCAGCCGCCCCATTAACTGTGCTAATGCTCCAGTGCTCAATATCCTTTTTGATTTCCTTTTCCAGCTCCTAACCCTGTGTTTGCTTTGTGGCTTGTCCTGCACCTCTCACGTCGTGTCTTTTTCCGCTTCTCCTGACACAGGACCCTGTGTTTTGCTGGCACCATTGCCGAATCTTTGGGTGGAACATTCCCTGTAGAAAATAAGGAAGACTTGCCTATAAATAGTTTCCTTTGGGCTACATGGTACACAATGCTTCAAGTGTGACAAAAAGGGAAGTGAGATGTTCCCCCTCATCGCCACCCCCAACCCTACCACACCCACCCCAAGTCAGCTCCCCACCCCTCATCAGTGTGCTGAAATCTGGCCCACGCCTTCTGTGGCCCAGACTACCCAGTCTCTGTCCCGCCGTCCCGTGGGAACCCCAAGTAGGAAGCTCTCTTGTCCTAGAGAGTCTGGCTTTTGAAGTGGAACATATCGGTGGGAATGCTGAGACACTTCTTCCAGCTCAACAAGTCAGCTTCCAGGCCCTCCTAAAATGGAGGGAGTTGGCTCTGTCCTCCTGTATGCCACCCTGCATCTACAAGTCACCCCTGAGAGAGGGAGGGGGCAGCTGTGTCTGTTTAATTGCCGAATCCCGTGGCCACTGGGGCTAGACTGTGAGTCAGCAAAGGACCTGGCTCATCAGCCAGCCCCTGTTGCTGTGCTGGCTCTGGGTCCAGCCCAGCCTGTCAAGTGTAGGTCAGAAGAAAGGGAATTTGGATATATGCACACAGGTCGCTGGGCTAGTGAATCCCTAGCCCACGGTTTCCTACCTGGGGCCCACCTCCGTAGGACATAGGGATGCAGAGAGCCCCTCGGATCAGCACTTTCTCAGAAAAGTTAGATAAGGTCATAGATACTTCATACAGCACAAGCCTCCACTCACTGTGAGGTTTCTTGCAGATATTCTGGGCAGAGGAATTTTCTAGTGTGCCAGGGGTTAAGCAGAAAACCTTCTGGAGTCCTCCTGCTTCTTCTCTTCTCCCCCTCTTACCTGCCTTTGTTTGAAAAAAATCTCTCTACAGGGACCTTTATGTCCATTGTCTTGCCTTAGCGAACTCTGAGATCCTGGGATCCAGCCATTGTTTCATTGTTTGCTAATGGTGGACCCTAAGGCCTCAAGGTGATCACTTCTCACTTGGCTGGCAGTGGGCAAAACTAGAGGTATAGAGGGGATGAGAGATTGGCTGAGCGTGGGCTGAGTGGGCTGAACGTGGGACATCCTTTCGAAGTTGTTTTGTAAAACTAAATCCTTGGTAGGAGCTTGTTTTCTTGTGCCTGGCTTCATTCTCCTAAAAGCTGAGCATAGCAGGAATATGAAACAACAACAACAAAAAGTTAATTAAGGATGCTAGTTAGTGGGGCCCTAGGAAGTGGAGGTTTGCCTGTACTGTGATTATTCTCAGACTGGTTACTTTATTTGGGGTATCGTATACCCCGACTACATATTTGTCATTGCAGGAGCCACCAGGCTGGATTAATATTTCCTATTTCCTTAGACAGAGTGAGCTTTCTTTGAGGACTGTGTGGCTGCCTTTTGAAATGATGTGGGTGAGCCCAGCCCACTATAAATTTCACACGGACACTTTGGATATTCTTCTGGTCCCCGATGCTGCTGTCCCCTGCCATGAGCGTCAGAAAAGCCAGCTGTGCTGACGGAGCTCAAAGTCCATTCTCTAACAGTACTGCTGCTGGCATCCTAGAGGCATATGTCCTGCCCCTCATCCTTTCTTCTTCCTTACTGCTTTTTGGGCACCTCCAACCCAGCCCCCCAACTGCATTGATTCACTTATTCAACACACCTACCCCCTACCCCACTCCTAAATGCAGTAGGAACGAACTTGGTCTCTGGGTCAGGAAGACCTAGATTGGAGTCCCAGCTCTGTAATTTACTAGCTGTGCTACCTTGGGCAAGGTAGCCTCTCAGACTGTTGGTTTCTTCATCTGTGAAATGATGGTGACAGTGCCTACACCACAGGTTTTGTGGAGCAGCTGGCACAAATGTCTGGCCCATAGCTGGTGCTCACTTAATGGTAGACATTATGGTCAGTAGGTCTCAAACTCAGTTGTTGTTTTTTTTAAGACAGTCTTCTTTTCTTTTGAATGTTTATTCTTTTTTAGAGACAGAGGGCATGAGCAGGGGAGGGGCAGTGAGAGGGGAGACAGAGGATCAGAAGCCTGCTCCTCGCTGACAGCAGTGAGCCTGATGTGGGGCCCCGAACCCACGAACCGCGACATCATGACCTGAGCCGAAGTCAGACATTCAACAGACTGAGCCACCCAGGCGCCCCAAACTCAGCTTATTTTTAATCAAAGCATAATTAATGTACAATTCAAACGCAACTTTGCTAGCAAGCTTCTCTTCCTTTCCCTTCCCGAACCACCTTGGTTTCCTTGCCTCTGACTCCATATAAGGGAGTCCCCATGGAAGGAGCTATTTTTTCTTCTGTCCTATGCCTCGTCTCCCTGGTGGTGTTTTTTCTCTGCCAACCCAGCTTATTTATCTCTCCCTCTTTCTTTTCATCATTTCACTTGGAATTTTGGGGGTGGGTAGCAATAGTTAGCTTAGGAAAGATTTGCAAGCCAATGAAACCTCCTCGACTCTTTCCTGGGGCCAAGAAAGCTCCCTGTGGCACAGAGGGCAGATTACTCTATCAGGGAATTCCAGTATCAATTAAGCTTCTGATTTAAGAAAAGTATTTTTTTTCCTCAGCTAGTGTTCTCGATGACCTACAAATATAGTCTGTGCTTTGTTCTGCCAACTACACACAGTTGAGTGCAAAATTGGGAGAATTTATGCCCTAAAGGTAACATAATATCCAGAGACTGGGATTATCTCCCACCTAAACTAGGGTGAAGACATACACTATCCTGGGCCTGTGCACAGTAGGTTCTCTCAGTTCTATTGTCAGCTCTTTGCAAGTAGAACGGCCCCTTGTGCGTGTGTTACCACTTGTGGGATCCAGTGGGAGCCCCATTTCGTAGTGGCAAAAATGTTGGCTGTTCGGTGGCACAACAGCACTTGCCGCCTGGAGAAAATCAAGGCCTTAAGACTGGGCTTAACTGGGGCCTTGGCCAGGGTGTCAGTGCCAGGCACCTGGTTAGGAGAAATAGCCTCAGGCAAATAGTAATTACCTTCTTCGCTGATAAGAGGCCCCAGTACTTTTCCAGGAGCATGATTGCATTAGGGTATTTCTTTGGACCACTGCCTGAATCACAAACTGTTTCATGGGTACTGGCCCCAACTTCATCCAAACTATTGTGTATGTGGTGGAACCCGATGTTCTCCTCACGGCCCTGAGTCCATGTCAATAATCCTTGCCGTTGGGTCATCACCTGTCCCTTGTTCTGTCTAGATTGCTCCTTCTGGCTGCAATTCCGCCTCTGTCCACCAGGTGGCCTCGCTTAGGAAACAGCAGGAGAAAAGGACCTCTAGCCACTGCAGACTTTTATTTAGTTTAAGCTTGAGACTGAAAAGAATGAAAACAAATTTTCATGGAAACATATGTAACTCTTGGTAGGCAACAACCACCTCATTTTCCTTGTAACTTGGAATCTGTTCCCGAAGTGAAGTAGCCTTTCTTACCTGTGGCTGGGCGAATCACAGGGCAGGTATTTTCCTAGGATAATTTATATATAGCCTTGGTTTGTAGTTTGCTGTTTATAGGAAAGTAAGGAAATATTGTTTTTAAAAATAGGGATATGAAATCCTGGATAATGTGGAAGGTATTTTCTCTGCAGAGTAGGGTATGGAGATCAAAGGAAAAGGGCCCTGTCTTGTGGTCACTCCAGCACTCGTTCCCCTACCATCTCCTCCCCCACCTCCTCTGTCACCCACATGGCCCCCAGCCTCCCCATGGTACATGTTCCCCCGGCTCACTGGAGTTCTTGGACACTCTCCTCTCCTTACATGCACACTGAGGCGCAGATTAGTTCAGCTGCATCCTGAGCATGTCACAGATCTGTGCATGTGTCAGTACACAGAGGCTACATCCAAAGGAGGAGGAGGTGAGTGTACAGGGGCTGGGACTGGGTGCAGGCCAGCGGGCTGGGTGAGGGGACATACAGATGACAAAGTGTGTGTGCAGAAGAGCGGCTGAGAAGGCAGGCGGCAGGAAGAAGGTGAGGCTCCTGACGGTGAGGGTGGGTACCCAGGGAGCATGGTGTGTGATGGCATTGCAAAGCCATGGGGGTGTGCCGGCTGACACCTTAAGAAGAGCTTTGAAAACCAGCGCCACCCTTTACTGAATGCTTTCTGCTCTTGTTAGGGCATTTGGACTTCTTTCTTCAAGAATCAGCTCCAGTTTGATTTTTACCAATCTCCAGAGCCCTCTCTGCAGATGCCAGTTGGCACAAGAAAGTGCTGAACTGTTTACAGTCCTAGCTTAAGGTTCAGGGAGGGGATGTGGTTTAACTGGACCACAAAGCCCGGTACAGGACTCATTTGCATGGCCCCTGACGCCATGTGACGCAGCCAGCTCCTCCTATAAAAAGAAGCAGGAGCCGAAATATCTCCGAGTCTGGGTTGGACTGGAGGCTGTGGAGTTTGTGACACACTAGGTGACACCCCTCGAGTCACTTCCCTTCAACTCTGAAGTGCCTGCCTGGCTTTGGGTCCCATCGGCAGCCTTCGCCCCCCTCCTAGCCCCTGGGCCCGACTCGCAGAGCCCAGCCCCGTGCAGCGCTCCAGCAGCCGCCAGCAGCCCAGCCCGCCCAAGCAGCCCGAGCTATGAACGCCGAAATGTATCAGACCCCCATGGAGGTGGCGGTCTATCAGCTGCACAATTTCAACATCTCCTTCTTCTCTTCCTTGCTTGGAGGGGATGTGGTTTCCGTTAAGCTGGATAACAGGTAACCACTGGCCGCAGCTCCCGAGCCGAGGCGCCGGCGGGGGCTGGGTCACCAAGCTAGCCGTGCACCGCCGGTCCCCGTTCCCCGCGGTGCAGCATCCTGGGAAGGGGCGGGGGTAGGGGACGCAGGGAGGGGGGTCACCGCCGCGCTGGGATCCGCCGTCGGAGCGTCCCTGCGGCCGATGCGCCGTGATAACGAACTGCTGCAGCCCGAGGTGGAGACAGCGGGAGGCAGAGGGGCGGCGGGGCCGGGCCGGGCAGGGCCAGGCCGGGCAGAGGGCTGGCCACGCGCCGTGCGTCGCTGGGGAGCAGGCCGGAAGCTTCCGAGCCGAGAAGGAATTCCTAGCTAGCTTCGGAGCGCGGTAGGTTCACCCGGGACCTTCTGGGCCGGCGCTGGAATGGGCTGGCGGCGGGGGTACTCCCCGGGCCGCGCGCCCCCATTGTTTGCCTGTCGCCCGGGCCGGCTGAGCAGACCACGCTAGCCGGTGCGCCCCGGGACCCGCGCGTTGCTCCACGCGGCGGGGAGCCGGCCCGGGTGGGGAGGTGCAGCTTCCTGCAGGGCCTGGGAACAAAGTGCCCGGGACTCTGGGCCAGGGAGGCGGGAGAGAGGAAGAGCTGGGGCAGATGGAGGACTTTGGCTGCAGCTGCCAGGTACTCAGAGTGGAACCAAGTGGGTAACGCGGTCGCTTTGCTTTTTGTTTTGGCAGTGCCTCTGGAGCCAGCGTGGTGGCCATAGACAACAAGATCGAGCAGGCCATGGTGAGTGGCATCACTGCGTCATTCCTGTCCCCAGACCTAGCTGCCGCTTATGTAACTCGGGCAGGACTGAGGGGGTGGGTGCAAAAGCCATTAGGCAAGAGCCTGAGGAAGCCAACGGCCTGCTTCCTATGCTCTTGGAGCCCCTAAGTAGCATCCCAACAGAGCAGCACCTTTTAGGGCATTTGCAGTCTGCCTTTGCTGGACCCCCTCCTTTCCTCCTCCCTCTCTTTGCAGCAGCCTGTAGCTCCCTCCTGGGGAGGTTGCAGGGCAGGGAGCTCAGACTCTTGAATTTGTCTGCATCCCCGCATTTGGCAGGGGCGGGAGCTCATTGGATGCAACTGCACTGCAGTGCCTCCGCAGAGCCTGGGCTAGGGTCAGGAGTTGGGAGGAACCAAGAAGCAGAGCACCCCTCCCCATCTCCCTCTCCTTACTAGGTAGAGGTCATACTCCAGGGAGCAGTCAAAATGACTGCAGGGTGCTGGGGCCTCCAGAGTCAGCAACCACTTCACTGTGCCCCCAGTGCCCAGTGACACAGTTCCCTACCCCCAGTGCAATCATCAGGTTCAGAGAGGATGCAGCAATCCCGGCACCTTCCCCCAGGGCCACCAGTGTCCTGTCTGGTTGCACCACAGATGCAACCGGTGTGCTGGGTCATTTGAAGAGGAGGAGTCTCCAAAAGAGCCAATTTTGTTCTGGGGAAGATGTGTACAGCAGACAAACTTTATGGGGGTGCTTAGCAGGTCCTCCCTGAGAGGTGGTCAGCCAGCAACAGGACCTTATGTAGAAACGGGTATAGAGCCGACCACCAGCAACCAACAGAAGTGGCTCCTAAGTGGCCAGCTCTGAAAGTCAGTAGAAACTTGCAGAAGGCATCCTGTGTAGTTCAAAGCTGGGCTCCCAGCTCAGGCATTGTCCAGCCGGGCAGCTCTCTTGAGTGGTTCTAAGTGCTTTGGAGAAGGGAGGAATAGGGCTGCAAGGCCAGGATGCTGATAGGGGAGGTTGGGGGGAAGGCCAGTGGCACGAGGGACAGCACAGGTGCCCCGACGGCAGGGTGAAGGTGCTGCAGAGGGGCCGTGATGGCTCCTGGATGGCTTTGTTGTGATTCCCCTCTGTGGCAGGATCTGGTGAAGAATCATCTGATGTATGCAGTCAGAGAGGAGGTGGAGATCCTGAAGGAGCAGATCCGGGAGCTGGTGGAGAAGAACTCCCAGCTGGAGCGTGAGAACACCCTCCTGAAGACCCTGGCAAGCCCAGAGCAGCTGGAGAAGTTCCAGTCCCGCCTGAGCCCCGAAGAGCCAGTTCCAGAAACCCCACACGCACCTGAGGCCCCCGGTGGTTCTGCGGTGTAAGTGGCTCTGTCCTCAGGGTGGGCAGAGCCACTAAACTTGTTCTACCTAGTTCTTTCCAGTTTGTTTTTGGTTCCCCAAGCGTCATCTCACGTGGAGAACTTTACACCTAGCATAGCTGGTGCCAAGAGATGTCCTAAGGACATGGCCACTTGGGTCCACTCCAGTGACAGACCCCTGACAAAGAGCAGGTCTCTGGAGGCTGAGTTGCGTGGGGCCACATCACCCCCAGCCAGTGAGCCTCTAATGCCACCGTGTCCTGGGGGCTCCCAGGGTCTGAGCAACTTGGCCGCAACTGGCAAAGGAGAAAGGTAGTGTGAGATGTGATGCCAGTTTACTCCAGAAAGCATAAGGGGTCTGTTTTTCATTTCCATGGCCATCTTCAGCAGCTTCACCTGACAACGACTGTTCCTATGAAGAAGCCACTCATGTTTTGAGCAGAGGCAACCTCTCTCTTCTCCCCTGTCTCACCAAGGCAGGGCCACAGATAGGAGAGATTGAGCCAAGTCAGTCTTCTGTTGGTTCATATGGTCTAATGCATGGCTTTGCGCACAGCCCAGTGTGGGATTACGGCTTTGGGATGACCGCTTACAAAGTTCTGTTTGGTTAGTATTGGCATAGTTTTTCTATATAGCCATACATGCGTATATATACCCATAGGGCTAGATCTATATCTTAGTGTAGCAATGTATACACACACACACACACACACACACACACACACACCTATGCACACACACACACACACACACCTATGTGTTGAAGGGCCTAACCGGCTTTGGGAGTATCAACTGGTCCCTTATCTCTTAAGGCTAATTCTTTGACTGTGTTCATTTACCAAGTTGATCCAGTGTGTCCTTTAGGTTAAGTAAGACTAAAGAGAAAAGGCAGGGAGGAGGGCCAAGCCTCTGAATGCGGCCACAGATGCCTTGCTGCTGCAGCCTTGCCCCATGTGTGCCCCGGCCCAAAGATGCGTGAGGTCCTCATTCAAATGCCAAACCCACCATTCACTGGTGCTGACTACATAGAATGGGGTTCAGAGAAGAGCAGCTGGGACTTCACATTGTCATTGAGAAACTTTTGTTTTGGTGTTTGTGGAAAACTTGCAAGTGAACTGCATGATTGGCTTGCTGGTGTCCCCTTGTGGACAAGGGATGGACGAGGGGATGGCTTTGACCCGACGGTGCCTGGGTGATGTACTCAGGGAGCTTGTGTCTAGGGGGTTCTGTGGCAGTGAACATTTTCCACTTTCTGACACCTTATCCTGATGTATGTCTCCAGGATTTGGATTTTGATTTTTCAAATGTAGCTTGAAATTTCAATAAACTTTGCTCTTTTTTTTTCTAAAAATAAACCTGGTGTCTGAGTGTAAATGGAGTGGGTATTAGGGGGGGCCCCTGGTGTAGTTGGGGGCCCTGTTTCTCTGATGCACTGAATATTCATGAGCACCCTCTAAGTGGCAGGCCAGTGCCACATCCGTGATCTTGCAGAACTCTCAAAACACCCGCATTGTACGGGTGAGGAGGCTGAGGCTCAGCCATTGCAAGTGACTTGCCGAAAGTCACACAGCTATTATGGCAAATTGGGGGACTCAACCCCACATCTACCCCATTGGCCTGCTCCCTGCTTTCATAAGACGGCTCCAGAGCAAGTGGCTAAGTGACCGCTAACACACAACCTCAACTTAAGGGGCTGATTGGGAGGAAGGATACCCCAAGAAAAGGACCCAAAAGAAAAGGGAGGGAACAAAATAAACGCGAGTGGGCCTCTTCCCTCTTCTGAAAACATCATTGGTATCACTTCGCGCATTCTCCTTAATACCAATCCACGTGATACCCTTGACCTTGGCAAAGGAGTTCAGAGGACCCTCGTGAGAAAAGGGCACAGAATGTATATGGTGCCCAAACAGGATCCCCCTCCCCCAAGGAAAGATGCTCAGGATCCCTGCCCTTGCACTTGTCGCCGCTGAAAGTTGGCTCACAAAACCCACCAGCTGTGCACGCATGGCCAGGTCGAAGGATCCTGACTCTGCTTCCTTCCTCTGGCTCTCTGTGGGGTCCATTCTCATCCATCACTCTTTCCCTGACCCCAGGTCTCTGGCATCCAGAGTCCTGCCATTTCTCTGATTCTGTCCACGAGTTATTCCATGTCTCCTTAGCCACACCCAACTCTGGAGCCACCATAGACCCTGAGCTGTGTACTAAGCCCCACCTTATTCCCAGGGAAGTGATCCCATTCACTCTCAACTTCCTCTAACATCTATGCCTATCCCTTTGCCACTTGAAATTTAACAGAACCCCCTGATTTTCCTGAACCACAAACCTCAAGGACCAAGAGGTCTTGGCCCCTGTCCCTTGTGCCAATCACTGTCCAAATATATTCAAAATGCCAGGCTTCTTTCACTGTAGCAGTCATATGTGCTGGCCTCTTCTTTTCCAATTGCCAAAACTCTTCTTCAGAACTTAACCTCTGCCTGGCTGGCCTCTCAAATCCCAATTTCCCCACCTGCTCCTAACCTCTCTGCTCCTAATGCCAAGTTCGTTGTGTACACCGGCCAATTTGATCACAGCGCACACACTTCACACAGCTGCAGGAACAAACTTTGGACCAGGCATCCACCCTGACCCAAATACTGCTCTTCCCAGCTCCCACTAGGTCCCAAGCCCCTCCCCCTTTCAAGAGGCCCTCAGGGACTTTTTGACTCTTCGGTTCATCTGTAGACTTCCCACACCCACTCTCCAGCCAAACAAGAACCCACAGATGCAAAAGAGAAACCCAGAAGATGGCTCAGCAAACACACGGCCCTCCCCAGTCATCCAGCCTTTCCCTACAAGAAAAGGGGGGGAAAAAACTGGCCCACGGTCACAGAGTGGGAAAGAGAGAACAACTTTGTTTCCTAGGGAACCCCAACTAAACAGAGACAAACACTACAACTTCTGAGGCCACATCGGTTGCTAGACTAGATAAGAGGAACTTTGCGGCTGTTAGTCACATACAGGAGTTCTTTGTTGTTGCTCCACAGAAAACCAAGTAGGGGTGTGGAGGGACAAAAGAACACACTAGTCCCGGAAAGACCTTCACGGGCTTTGGGGCTCTGGGCTCAGCTGGTCCAGCTGGACCCAGAACAAGGAAAAGAACAAGAGGAACAGCAGCATTAATGCTCCCCTGCCTGAACATGCCTCCTCTCCCAGAACCCTCTTATCTCTTATCTCATCTGATCCTCCCCATACGTTGATGAGAATCACAAGTACACGGCTCTGTGCCCCTCCTCATGAATGCAGAACATTCTGTTTCTTGATCTTAGAAAAAGGGGTAGTTATGAGTTACCTCCATTTGACAGGAAAACTGACAGCCAGAGGGCTTGGTGCTACTCCCCACGGCTTCCACGTACCCCATGGGGCAGTGGTTCCCAGCCTTTGTGAGAAGAAGTGGCTCTTTTAAAATGTCAGGGGTGCCTGGGTGGCTCAGTCAGCTGAGCGACCAACTCTTGATTTTGGCTCAGGTCATGATCTCATGGTTCATGGGTTTGGGCCCTGCTCAGGCTCTACACAGATGGTGTGGAGCCTGCTTGGGATTCTCAACTCTCTCCCTCTCTCTCTGCCCCTCCCCCAGTTGTGCACTCTCTCGCGCGCACTCTCTCTCTCTTGTGCGCGTGCACGCTCCTGCTAAAAATAAATAAACTGAAAACAAATTAAAACTAAATAAATAAAATGTCAGAAATATTCTCAGACTCCCCTCAACCCAATAGTAGTTGAACTTTTAGTATTCATTGAGAGACAGAGAGAGAGAACACTTAATGATAGTGACTGTGGATTCAGTAGTGCTTTTAAAGGAATTCATTGTATTTACCACAAAAACACTGAGGGGGATTTGAAAAGTAGAACTGAAATGTGGGCAGTAGATTATTTACAGACAAGGACTACTGGGGTACAAGGTGCAAAGCTCTCAGGCTGGGAACTACCACTGAGACAGGCTTTCCCAGTTGGCCTCCCAGAAGGAACCCAGGGAGCAAGCAGATCAGGAAGGACCTGAAGTATAGACAGAAGGATTCTAGAAAGATCATCGGAAAGAAGGCACCCAACCCACCGTCCTTTTAGGGTATTTTGAAGTTGTCCTAACATCATCGTACATATTCTGGAACACTCTTGCTTTCAAATCTCACTCCCTCTCCTCCTAGTTGGTTAGAAATTAATGAACATAATTAGAGCTTGGTAGACAGCCCAGTTCCTCAGGTTGTCTCAGGCAGAGAAGCTCTGCGGATCACCTCTGCTAGATTGGGCAGGGTTTGACAGAGAACTCTCTCAGTTAGCTCTTCCAAGCAAAAGTGGTTTCCAGGGAGAAGCTGGCTGGAAGGGTCATCATAAGAATAATTAGTAATAATAGCTAACACTTACATGGCATTTACTTTGTGCCAGACACTGCTGTAAGCCCTTTTACATCCATGACCTCTTTTAATCCTTTCCACAAACCTATGAGAATGGGCTAAGATCCCCATTCTGCAGATGAGAAAATGAAGTTAAGGCATGGAAAGGTGAAACGGCTTGCCACGTGTCACGTAGCTAGTGAATGGCAGGGCCAGCACTGGTGGGGAGGGGAGACAGACACACTGAGAAACGGGACAGAGGATCAAGACAGGTTTAAGGTTTTTTTAAAAATATAATTTATCAAATTGGTTTCCATACAACAGCCAGTGCTCATCCCAACAAATGCCCTCCTCAATGCCCATCACCCACTTTCCCCCCTCTCCCACCCCCCATCAGCCCTCAGTTTGTTCTCAGTATTTAAGAGTCTGTTATGGTTTGCCTTCCTCCCTCTCTGTTTGTAACTATTTTTTCCCCTTCCCTTCCCCCATGGTCTTCTGTTAAGTTTCTCAAGATCCACATATGAGTGAAAACATATGGTATCTGTCTGTCTCTGACTGACTTATTTCACTTAGCATAATACCCTCCAGTTCCATCCACGTTGCTGCAAATGGCATGATTTCATTCTTTCTCATGCCAAGTAGTATTCCATTGTATATATAAATCACATCTTCTTTATCCATTTGTCAGTAGATGGACATTTGGGCTCTTTCCATAATTTGCTTATTGTTGAAAGTGCTGCTGTAAACATCGGGGTACAAGTGCCCCTATGCATCAGCACTCCTGTATCCCTTGGGTAAATTCCTAACAGTGCTATTTCTGGGTCATAGGTAGATCTATTTTTAATTTTTTGAGGAACCTCCACACTGTTTTCCAGAGCAGCTGCACCAGTTTGCATTTAAGTTTTTTTTATGTTTATTTATTTTTGAGAGACAGAGAGAGCACAAGTGGGAGAAGGGCAGAGAGAGAGGGAGACACAGAATCCAAAGCAGGCTCCAGGCTCCAACCTATCAACACAGAGCCCGACATGGGGCTCGAACATACGAACCATGAGATCATGACCTGAGCCCAAGTCAGACCCTTAACCGACTGAGCCACCCAGGTGCCGTTTTTTAAGTTTTTAAAAATTTATTTTGAGAGAGAGAGAGAGAAAAAATGAGCACAAGCAGGGGAGGGGCAGAAAGAGAGAAAGAGAGAGAATCCCAAGTAGGCTCCGCACTGTCAGCACAGAGCCCGATCCAGGGCTCAAACTCACGAACTCTCAGATCATGACCTGAGCTGAAACTAAGAGCCAGACGCTTAATGGACTGAGTCACCCAGGTGCCCCGAATCTCTACAGCTTTTCTAATTCCTCTTGTGTAAGCAGAAGTTTTCGGGGTGGGTAGAAAGGATACCACCCCAAACTAGCAGAAGAGGCTCACATTAGATTAAAAATGATCAAGGAGCTTGCAGGGATGGGAGTGAACAGGGAAGGAGGAAAGAGGGGGGATGGGAGGGCAACTTGGCTGGCTCCCAGTCAGATGAATTGAGATAGGATCTAATCAGGCTGAGGGAGCCATGGTAGGCTTCTAAGCAGGGAAGTGATGTGATGCCAAAGATATTTGCAGAAGATGGGTGCTGGCAGCTGGGGAGGCTGAAGCAGAGAAAGGCTAGCCAAAGGCAGGCCAGCTGTTGCTGTAATCCAGGTGTGAGGTGATGAGGGCCAGCCGGGGCAGGGACAGGGGTCATGGAAAGGAGACAAAAGACACTGCAAGGGAGTGTTTGTCCGAGTGCGGTCTGCAGCCCATCCCCATGAGCTGTGTGGGGAAGTTTGTTTAAAGGCAGATTCCAGACCCCACTCCCAGACTAAAGAAGGGAGTGGGGTTTGGGAATTGGTCACTCCTGTTGATGCTGGAGGATATGAAAGTTTGCAGAACCTCCGCAGAGTGAAAAATTAGCAAGAAGGGCTTAAAAGATTTTTGTTTTGGGGCGCCTGGATGGCTCAGTCGGTTGAGTGTCCAACTCTTGATTTCAGCTCAGGTCACAATCTCACAGTTCATGGGTTTGAGCCCCACATCTCTGCTGGGCGTGGAGCCTGCTTGGGATTCTCTCTCTCCCTCTCTCTCTGCCCCTCCCCTTCTCACTCTCTCTGTCTCTCCCAAAATAAACAAATAAAATTGAAAAAAAAATTTTTAGAAGAAAGATTTTTGTTTTTTTCTGTTGTTTTTAATTGTGGTGAAATACATATAACCTAAAATTTAACATTGCAACCATTTTTACATGCACAGTGCAGCAGCATTAAGTACGTTCATATTGTTGTGCAACCATCACTGCTGTCCATTTCCAGAACTTTCTCATCATGCCGGACTGAAACTCTGGACCCATTGAACAATGAGTCCCCCACTTCCGCCTCCCCCCCTCACAGCCTCTGGTGACAGGATAGCTTTGAGTCCGTAGGACTGGGAGACTATGGACGTGCCCAAGGAAACGGGTGTAGGAACAGGCCCCAGATTTTCAGAGGGAAGATGAATTCCAAATTTGCTTTCCAGCTGAGCTCAACATATTTACATGTGGAAATATCCCAAAACCAGCTGTGGAAAGCAGTGTGAAGTTCAAGGCTAGAGCACCAGATGCGGGTGTTGTCTGCGTCTAGGGAGCTGAAGCGATGCGAGCAAACATGTGCCCCAGGAGGATGGGGGCAGAGGAGGCCAACCAGAGGCCCAGAGCCACACTCTAGAGGCTGCCCACAGAAAGGCCATGTGAGGGAGGAGGAATGGCCAGCTGGGGAGGTGTGACAGAAAGGAAAATCGCCAAGGAACACTGAGGTTTGTGATCTCTCTGCTTTTATCTTTTAGTCTATTCTTTTTGACATTTCCTCTTCAGAGTCCTCACCACAGCCCCGCCATCTATAAAAATAAACTAGGGGCACCTGGGTGGTTCAGTCGGTTGAGCCTCCAGCTCTTGCTTTCAGCTCAGGTCATGATCTCATGGTTCGTGGGTTCGAGCCCCACGTCTGGCTCTGTGCTGATGGTACAGAGGGTACAGAGCCTGCTTGGAATTCTCTCTCTCTCTCTCTCTCTCTCTGCCCCTTATTGTGTGTGCTCTCTCTCTCAAAAATAAATAAACTTTTTAAAAAAATATTTTTTAAAGTTTATTTATTTTTGAGAGAGAGAGACAGAGCATGAGCAGAGAGAGACAGAGAGAGAGGGAGACACAGAATTCGAAGCAGGCTCCAGGCTCTGAGCTGTCAGCATAGAGCCCAACGTGGGGCCTGAACTCATGAATGGTAAGACCATGACCTAAACTGAAGTTGGATGCTTAACCACCTGAGCCACCCAGGCACCCCATTAAACTTTTAAACACACACACACACACACACACACACACACACACACACACGTATATATGTGTATATAACTAGTCCCTAAAGGTCTCTTTGGGGAAGACCAAGGTGGCTGAGGTGTTCTAAGAAGAAGAGTCAGGAGTCCTAGGGCATAATCCTAGTCTTTGTTTAACAAACTGTGTGACATTGGGCAAGTTATTGGCATTGTCAGACCTGTTTTCCCACTTTCAAAACAAAATGATTATCCAGGATCATTTCTAAGCCCAGGGCTTAGTAAGTACCCAGACCAAGAAGGGCCCTCTAGCCATGAGACTTTCATATATTGCCTCGTTGCACTAGGCCTCAGTTTCTCTTCCAGTCCCCAGATTCTATTCATACTCATATTGAGTCCTTATCAAGTTGCTGAAGAAATATCCACCTTTATTTTTTTTAATTATTTATTTATTTTGAGATGGAGGGGTGGAGGGAAATAGACAAAGAGAGAGGGAGAGAGAGAATCCCAAGAAGATTCTGCACTGTCAGCACAGAGCCCACCTCAGGGTTCAATCTCACGAACCACGAGATCATGACATGAGCTGAAATCGAGTCAGATACTTAACCAACTGAGCCACCCAGACACCCCAAGAAATATCCACCTTTAAAAAGCATGGCATGGTGCCGGGCTGCTTCAGTTGGTAAAGCATGTAACTCTTAATCTCAGGGTTGTGAGTTCAAGCCCCACGTTGAGCATAGAGCCTACTTTTAAAAACTTATAAAAGTCAATCCATGGTTCAGCACCACAGCACCCCCATGTAATTTTGTAAAGCCAGGAATCACCTACGGCCTTATTTCCTAGTCTTTCTTGTTTCATGAACAACACACTTACAAGCTCTGAGTCATCAAACTGAACTGGGAGAGAGGTGGGTGGGTTGCATGGATAGGCAGAGAGAATAGGTTCACCTTGGAAAGATTTGTGTCTGATGCAGATAACTGGAGAGAGCAGGAAGGGAATGAAAAAGAGATAAGTCAGAGGGGGTTGGGCAAAGGAAGACAAGAACTGGAAGAGGAGGAATGTGAAAAAAAAAGGGTGGCCCCCGCCCATTGGACGGACCTTCCTCAGCTGGGTTCCTCTGCTATTTTGCTCTTGGTCCACTGGTGAGCTTCCTTCTGCCACCACCTAAGAGGAAACATAACAAATTCTTTACCAAAGACTGGCTCTGTGGCTCCTGAACTGTCCCCAACATCTCTTCTTTGCTGTATATCCCAATCCAGAAACCAGTCTTTTCAAGCACGACACTAACTTAATCATCATGTCAAAGCATCTCAAGGCACAAGCCATGTCCCAGTGAATTCTGTCACACGTGGGATAAGAGAATAGATTAATATGCCATTAGGGCTGGATGGGGCTGTCCTAACCTCACTCCCAGAGGAGGGCCCACAAGCCCATAGAGAGAAACTGGCTTGTCCCAGCTACTCACAAGGTCAGCACCAGGGCCAGAATGAGTCCCCTAATGTTACAGATGACCCTTTTGCTCCAAGTCTCAGTGTTCCCATATGTAAAATGAGGAATTGGACCAGAGCAACAGTTCTTACTCTTGGCTGCACACTGAGTCAACTGGCAAGTTTCATGAGACCTGATGCCTCAACCGCATTCCCAGAAGTGTTGATAAAATTGATCTGGGATTAAAACGTGTGCATGGGCAGTTTAAAGCTCCCCAGGTGATGCTCGGATGGCCTGTGAAGGTTGTTTCAATCTTGCCATCTGGAATCCTTTATTCGACAAACATTGGTACCTACTGTGTGCCAGGTGCTCTGCTAGGCACAGACCAGGTCAGACATTGACTCTGTGCCCACTAGAGATCATTTCATGTTTCCGTATGGAGACGGCTACTTTATGCTTAGTAAAGGCGATATTCTTCTCTCCTGACTTCCGTGTGTGTCTCTCTCGATTGATTCTGACTTCAAGCAGAAGGGAAGAGGTGCTATCTACCAGCCTTCTCAAACTCTAAAACATTCTGTTGGGGATGACAGGCAGCCTACAAATAATCCTCTCACCCCTTCTCAACCACCTCTGCCTGCTTCTGCTCCTCTATCTGTTGGAGTGCTTCTGGGCTCAGCTCTGCCCCCTCAGGACTCTCTGGTGGGTCCCATCCATTCCCAAGGTCTTAAGAAACATTGCCACGCTAATGACTCCCAAATTTACACCTCCAGTCCTAAGCATTCCCATGGGCTCCAGCCTCTAAAATCCAACTGCCCCTCACCACACCCCCCCCACAGCTCCATCTGTATGTTTCTCCAGCTCCACTTGTATGTTTCACAAGTCTATCAATATCTACCTGATCAAAACCATCTAACTCCCACCATCTACACAACTGTTCAAAGCAGAACCCTTGATCACTCAGCTCCCACATCCAGTTCATTGCCCATTTGGTCCACTCGACCTTCAACACGCACCCCGAATCCGTCTGCTTCTCTCTAGCCCCGTTGCCACTACCTGGTCCAAACCACTTTCTTCTCTCACAGGGAGGCAAAAGTCTTACACTGGTCTCCCTGCTTGCCCACTGGACCTTGTCCAATTCCACACAGCAGCCAGACTGGCTTTCTTAATGCAAAATCAAATCTTGGTGTTTTCTTGCTTGAAGCTTATCAAAGGCTTATCATTGCACTTAGGATAAAGTCCAAACTCCCTCCCATGGCCAGCATGATCTGGCCTCTGCTGACCTCTCCAGCCTTTTCGAGTGTCACTCCCCTGATCTTGCCATGCCCTGGACCCACTGAGCTCGTTTCATTCTTTAAACACACCTCAGAGCCTTTGTGCATGGGGTTCCTGCAGTCCAGAATGCTCTTGCCAGCATGGCCAGCCACCCCGCTCTTTGCATGACTGTTTGTTCCTATCCTTCGGACGTCTCCCTTCCTCTGAGAGGCTTTTGCCTATAAGCCTGTCTAAAGAAGTTTCGCTCTGTACTGTTCCTTTCATTGCATTTATCTGAGATTGGTTTTGTTAAATTTATTTATTTTGAGATAGATGGCAAGAGCAGGGGAGGAGCAGAGAGAGAGGGGTAGAGAGAAAATCCCAAGTAGGCTCTGCACTGTCAGCAGAGAACCTGATGTGGGGCTCGAACCTGTGAAGCATGAGATCACGACCTGAGCTGAAATCAAGAGTCGGCGGCTTAACCAACTCAGCCACCCAGGTGCCCTGCATTTATCCCAGATTGTAATGACTAGTTCACATATTTTTATTTATTGCTTCTACCCCACTGCACTGGAAGCTCCCCAAGGGCAGGACCTATACCTGTTTGGCTCACCGCTACAACCCTGGAGTCAAACACAGTACCGGACACAAACTGATTAATAAATAAATATATATGAGTTTCAGATATTGTGGCAGGGGATGGTGAGTTGGGGAAGAAATTTTTGGAGGGGGACTAGTGGGGGGAGCACTCCCAATGTCTTTGAAATCATACAAGAAAATGCCCTGTTGAGTATATCAATTGTGAAAGCAATGAATTGGTTATTCTTGTAATAATGTTTTAACTGAATCTGTCCTATGTGTCAGGCACTGAGCTAAGCACTGTGGCAAATCTGAGAGATGTGATGTGGCTTCTCACAGGGCTTATTGTGAAGGGAAACTGCATTCAGCCCAGTGGCGTTTCTCTGCCTCTGGACTAGGGAAAGTCCCACAATCATGCTCACTTTTCTCCATGTCCATATTTTAACCCCCAAACTCCACCCCATTATCTGGAGCTACTTATCAAGTTACAGTCTCATTTTATGGAGTGGGTATGGTGTTAGGTAGGATTAACTCTAGTTGCAATAATAGAAAAAATAATAACATTTGCTTTAAAAAGATAGAAGTCTGTGTCCCCCATAAGAGAAGCCTGAAGGCAGGCAGTCCAGGATTGACAGTGACTTGATAAAGTCACCAGAGACCTAAACTTCTTCCAAGCTCCTGTTCCACCTTATTCAGCATGTTGCCTCATTGCCCATAATGGCTGCTCAAGCTCCAGGCATTGTACCCACAGTCCACACAACAGAAACGAGGAAGGAAAAGAAAAATCACACCTTCCTTTTGAGGAAGCTTCTGAGAAATACTGCACAGCACTTCTTACATCTCTTTGGCCAAAATTTGGCCTGGTCACTCCTCCTAAGGGAGGCTTTCTTTACCTAGGTTCACTGCCATCCCCAAACAAACCTAAGTTTCTGTTTTTAGGGAAGAGAAGAATGCATGTCCAGCAGTCTCTTCTCTAGGAGTTTGGATGTATTGAGAGATTGAGAAGGAGGGAGAAGAAAAGGGGAAGAGAGCATCAAAAAATGCATCAGAAAAGAAAGGGTCTGTGACTACTGACTTCCACATAGGGGAATGTGCTTACTGCAGGGGCCAGAGCTGGCTGGCAGGTGTGGCCATATGCCTTGGGAACACAGCAAGCAGAATAGACCCCTGATTGGGGTGGGGTGGGGTCTCTGCTGCTGAACTGTTTTCCCAGAATTGCTCATCCAAGAAGGCCTCAGGAGGTGACCCAAGAGGCCTCTCACCAGACAGATTCCAGAAACTGGGAGCCCGGCCTATCCTCTTAAATGTCTTTATGGAGGTAAAAAGGAGAGTGATCCCTAAAATAAGCAGCCTCAGGTCAAAATCTGGGGCTCTGATACCCAAAGGCAAAATTTCAGAGAAGACCCTGTTAGATTTTGGTGACGGTAAATTGTCAAATCCTGGGGCTGCAAGAGGCTTTACAAGCCATCCAGTCCGGCCTCATCCCACCAGTCCCCACTGTCTTCCACCCTTCCATCTCACACCCAAGACATACAGGCTGCGTTGAGAAGATGTTAACTCGAGGGGATTATTTTCTATGGGAACAGAGTTTTTTGCAGAGCTGAAAGACCTTTGTGGGGAAAAATTGCCCAATAATGCTCAGTTCTCCAAACTTAGGAATACAGGATCTGTTTCAACAGCCTGATTCAAACTTGCTGAAGAGCAGTTGCTCACCTTAGGAAGAAAGACATAGACGACTAAGTGTCCCCGAAAGATAGATTGCTCCCTGTGAGTCCCCTGTTCTCACTCCAAAGGCATCCATATCATCTCAGCAACTTCGGCCTTGCAAAGGGTCAAGGAATGGGTTTCTCTTGGCAAAAGGCAAGGGGCCCTTTAGAACTTTGGCCCGAGGGGCTCCCAACTGAATTCTTCAACAAGAGTTTCCTTTGAAGATCCTTCAATATGCCCCACCACGTCTGTGAAATGGGACAGCAGGGCCCTGCTGCAAAGCTGCTGGGGAAGCTAAGACTTAAAACATTTTTTTTCCGACCCTGGGCAGGGCCCATTCTGGTGCCAGGCCGAGCTATGGAAGTGTGTCACCTGACCCTGCCCATCCAGTGAGCAAGAATTCCTCAGGCGGAACACAACTCCTGCCCCTCCCACAAATGCTGAACGTTCTGTTTTTTGCCCTTAGGAAGAAACTGGTACATAACTGCATTCTCTTCTCCCAGTTGCACGCTCCCTTCTTTGCAAAACCAAAGAACTGGGTCACATTACTTAAGTCTATGTGGCTTTGAAGGGCTCAGCCTCAAGCTTCAAACTGCAGTCAGACACACATATTGGAGCACAGCCTGGGTTCTCCTGGGTGACACGAAGGGAAGCCACTGTGTCCCAACTTTGGCTACTTGTTTTTCCATACACTCTGGACCATCTTAACCCATGTGACCTATTTGCGTTTCTCTCCTAGAGAAGAATCAAGCTCTCTTAGGAGCACATAAAACTAGCTCAGACAGGCACCCCATTAGGGTATGGGAAGGGGAAAGTTCCCAGAAATCCTTGCCATCAAAGTACCAGGGCAAAACCCTTTTTTTGTAGATTCAGTCATTCAGTCATCCATTTGTTCATTCAACAAATATTTATTTTATTTATTTTTTTATTTTTGAGAGAGAGGGAGAGAGAGTGGGGAAGGGGCAGAGAGAGAGAGGGAGACACAGATTCTGAAGCAGGCTCCAGGCTCTGAGCTGTCAGCACAAAGCCCGAGGCGGGGCTTGAACCCGCGAACTGTGAGATCATGACCTGAGCCAAAACCAAGAGTTGGTTGTTTAACCAACTGAACCACCCAGGTGCCCTCATTCAACAAATATTAATAAAGAACCTGTTGCAGGGCTCCTGGGTAGCTCAGTCAGTTAAGTGACTGACCCTTGGTTTCAGCTCAGGTCATGGTCTCACAGTTGGTGAGTTTGAGTTCCACATCAGGTTCTGAGCTGACAGTGTGGAGCTTGCTTGGGATTCTCTCTCTCCCTCTCTCTCTTTCTCTCTCTCTGCCCCTCCCCTGCTCGCGTTCTCTCTCTCTCTCTCAAAATAAATAAATAAACTTAAAAAAAAAAAAAGAACACGTTGCGTGCTGGGCTCTCTGACAAACAAAGTTCCTGATCTCATGGAGTCTACATTCTGGAGGAGGGAGGGAGGGAGGCAGTAAAGGAACAAACAACAACATCACAGAGGAAGCTGAGACTGGGAGAGAGGAAGGAACTTGCCCAAGATCACACAGCCCGGGTCTTCTGACTCCTTGTCCCTCGTTTTTTTCATCATACATTCAGCACTGAGCACCTACCATGTGCCAGGCACAGTGCTAGGCATTGAAGATATAAGATGAATAAGACAGACAAGGTTCCTGTCCAGAGGGAGAAAAAACATAAACACACAGAGAAAGACCATAGACATTTCTGGTTTCCATTACAGCATGTAAAAAGCTTAGAAGTCACCGCTCCATCAAATAACAAGTAAAAAGCTTAGATCCATGAGAGAAGTGAGGTCAGGGGGGTCAGGGGCATCTGGGTGGCTTAGTCGGTTGAGCGTCTGACTTCGGCTTAGGTCATGATCTCGCAGTTCATGAGATCAGGCCCCACATCAGGCTCACTACTGTCAGCCTGTCAGTGCAAGCTCTTTCTGCTCCCTCTTTCTGCCCCTCCCCCACTTGCACTCTCCCCAAAATAAATAAATACTAAAAAAAAAAGAGAGAGAAGTGAGGTCATAGGGCAAACTTCTCACTCCAAAATTGGAGAGACTGACAAGGAGATAGCAATATTTGCAAATCAATCAACGTGATACACCACATTAATATAAGAAAGGATAAGAACCATGTGCTCCTATCAATAGATGCAGAAAAAGCATTTGACAAAATACAGCATCCATTCTTGATAATAACCCTCAACAAGGTGGGGATAGATGGAACATACCTCAATATCATAAAGGCCAAATATGATAGACCCACAGCTAACATCATCCTCAATGAGGAAAAACCAAGAGCCTTTCCCAATGGTCATGAACAAGACAAGGATGTCCACTCTCACCATTACTATTTAACGTAGTACTGAAAGTCTTAGCCTCAGCAATCAGACAACAAAAAGAAATGAAAGCATACAAATTGGAAAGGAAGAAGCCAAGCTTTCACTATTTACAGACAACATGATACTTTATGTAGACAACCCAAAAGACTCCACCAAAAAAGTGCTAGAACTAATACACAAATTCAGCAAAGTCACAAGATACAAAATCAACGTGCAGAAATCTGTTGCATTTCTATACAGCAATAACAAAACAGCAGAAAAAGAAATCAAGGAATTGATTCCATTTGCAACTCACCAAAAACAATATGATACCTAAGTAAACCTAACTAAAGAGGTAAAAGTTCTATACTCTGAAAACTATAGAACACTCATGAAAGAAATTGAAGAGGACACGAAGAAATGGAAAAGTATTCCATGCTCATGGATTGGAAGACCAAACATTGTTAAAATGTCTATATTACCCAAAGCAATTTACACATTTAATGCAATCCCTATCAAAATACCACCCGCATTTTTCACAGAGCAAGAATAAACACTCCTAAAATTTGTACAGAACCACAAAAGACCCCAATTAGCCAAAGCAATCCTGAAAAAGATAAACAAAACTAAAGGCATCACGATTCCAGATTTCAAGCTATATTAAAAGCTGTAGTCATGAAGACAGTATGGTACTGGTACAAAAACAGACACACAGATCAATGGAACAGAACAGAACAAACCCAGAAATGGACCCACAGCTATATGGCCAACTAATCTTTGACAAAGCAGCAAAGAATATCCAATGGAAAAAAAGACAGTCTCTTAATAAATGGTGCTGGGAAAACTGGATGAAGACATGCAGAAGAATGAAACTGGACCACTTTCTTACACCATACACAAAAACAAATTTATTTATTTATTTATTTATTTATTTATTTTTTTTTTTAACAAATTTTATTTATTTTTGGGACAGAGAGAGACAGAGCATGAACGGGGGAGGGGCAGAGAGAGAGGGAGACACAGAATCGGAAACAGGCTCCAGGCTCCGAGCCATCAGCCCAGAGCCCGACGCGGGGCTCGAACTCACGGACCGCGAGATCGTGACCTGGCTGAAGTCGGACGCTTAACCGACTGCGCCACCCAGGCGCCCCAACAAATTTAAAATAGATTAAAGACCTAAATATGAGACAGGAAACCATCAAAATCTGACAGGAGAAAACAGGTAGCAACCCCTCTGACCTCGGCTGGAGCAACTTCTTACTAGACACATCACTGAGGACAAAGGAAATAAAAGCAAACATGAACTATTGGGACTTCATCAAGATAAAAAGCTTTTGCACAGCAAAGGAAACAATCAACAAAACTAAAAGGCAGCCTACAGAATTGGAGAAGATATTTGCAAATGACATATCTGATAAAGGGTTAGTATCCAAAATCTATATAGAACTTACTGAACTCAACACCCAAAAAGCAAATAACCCAGTTAAGAAACGGGCAGAAGACATGAATAGACACTTTTCCCAAAAAGACATCCAGGTGACTAACAGACATGTGAAAAGATGCTCAACATCAGTCATCATCAGGGAAATACAAATCAAAACCATGATAAGAGACTACATCATACCTGTCAGAATGGCTAAAATTAACAAAAAACAGGTGTTGGTGAGGATGTGAAGAAAAGGGAACCCTCTTTCACTTGGTGGGAATATAAACTGGTGTAGCCACTCTGGAGAACAGTACGGAGAACAGTATGGAGGTTCCTCAAGAAACTAAAAACAGAACTACCTTAACATCCAGCAATTGTGCTATTAGATATTTACCCAAAGGATATAAGAATACAGATTTGAAGGGTTACATGCACCCCAGTGTTTATAGCAACATTATCAGTAATAACCAAACTATGGAGAGAGCCCAAATGTCCATTAACTGATGAATGGATAAAGAAGATGTGGTCTATATATACAATGGAGTATTATTCAGCCAGCCATCAAAAAGAATGAAATCTTGCCATTTGCAACAACATGGATGGAGCTAGAATGTATTATGCTAAGTGAAATAAGTCAACACCATATGATTTCACTCATGTGAAATATAAAAAACAAAATAGATGAACATATGAGAAGGGGGGGAAGAGAAGAGAGGGAAACAAACCACAAGAGACTCTTTAGAAAGAGAGCAGGGGCACCTGGGTGGCTCAGTCGGTTGAGCGTCTAACTTTTTCAACTCAGGTCATGATCTCAAAATGCATGGGTTCGAGCCCCGCATCTGGCTCACTGCTGTCAGCACAGAGCCCACTTTGGATCTTCTGTTCCCCTCTCTCTCTGCTCCTTCTTCCCTTGTGTTCTCTCCCTCTCTCAAAACTAAATAAATCTTTTAAGAAAAAAAAAAGAAGAAGAAAGAGAACAAACTGAGACCTGATGGAAGAAATTGGTTTGAGAGCTACATAGATGATGGATATTAAGGAGGGCACTTGTGATGAACACTGGGTGTTGTATGTAAGTGATGAATCACTGAATTCTATTCATGAAACCAATATTGCACTGTATGTTAACTAAAATTTAAATTAAAAAAAATAAAAAAATAGAGGGGAAATTAAGGACATTGAAAACAGGACATTAACAAAGATAATCAACAAAACCAAAAGCTGGTTTCTTGGAAAGATCATTAAAATTTCTAAGTCTCTAACCAGGCTAAGAAAAAAAGAAGACATAAATTACTAATATCAAAAATGAAAGAGGGACCACAAGTACAGATCCCATGGACATTACAAGGATAATATAGGGATGTTATGAACAATTTTGTGCCCCAAATTTGATGAACTAGAAATGGACCAATTCCTTAAAAGACAATCTTCCAAAATTCACACAAAATGAAATAGACAATCTGAATAAGTATATATCTATTAAAGAAATTGAATCAATAATTAACAACCTTCCAAATCAGAAAGCACCAGGCCCAAATGGGCTCACTGGTGAATTCTATAGGACATTTAAGAACTTATACCAATATTCTACAATCTTTTCCAGAAGGTAGAAGTAAAGGAAATGCTTTCTAACTAATTCTTTGAGGCCAATAGTATCATAATACCAAAACCAGACAAAGGCTTTAATGAGAAAACTTCAGACCAATATTTCTCATTAACACAGATGCAAAAATCCTCTATTAGCAAATTAAATCCAACATGTATAAAAAGAATTACACACCATAACCAAAGTGGAATTTGTCCTATGTATGCAGGGCTGGTTCAACATTCAAAAAAATCAATTAATGGGGGCACCTGGGTGGCTCAGTTGGTTGAGTGTCCGACTTCGGCTCAGGTCAGGATCTCACAGTTTGTGGGTTTGAGCCCCACATCGGCCTCTGTGCTGACAGTTGGCTCTGCGCCTGGAGCCTACTTCAGATTCTGTGTCTCCTCTCTCTGCCCCTCCCCCATCTCACTCTGTCTCTGTCTCTCAAAAATAAAAATGTAAAAAAAATTTTTAATCAATTAACATAAGCTATCACATCAATAAGCTGAAGAAGAAAATCACATGATTATATTAATGGATACAGAAAAAGTATTTGGCAAATCCAACATCCATTTATGATAAAAACTCCCTTGGGCGCCTGGGTGGCGCAGTCGGTTAAGCGTCCGACTTCAGCCAGGTCACGATCTCGCAGTCCGTGAGTTCGAGCCCCGCGTCGGGCTCTGGGCTGATGGCTCGGAGCCTGGAGCCTGTTTCCGATTCTGTGTCTCCCTCTCTCTCTGCCCCTCCCCGGTTCATGCTCTGTCTCTCTCTGTCCCAAAAATAAATTAAAAAAAGTTGAAAAAAAAAAAAAATTAAAAAAAAAAAAAAAAAAAAAAAAAACTCCCAGAAAACTAGGAATAAAGGGAGACTTCCCCAACTTGATAAAGAATATCTATCAAAAAAAACAAAAACAAAAACAAAAAACCTACAGCTAAGAGCATACTTAATGGTGAAAAAATAGAAGCTTTCATACAAAGATCAGGAACAAGGTATAGATGTCCCCTCTTACCACTCCCTTTCAACATCATACTGGAGGTCCTAGCTAATGCAATAAGACAATAAAAGAAAAGACACACGGATTGGAAAGGAAGAAACAATACAATCTTTGTTCATAGAGGACATGATTGTCTATGTAGAAAATCTGAATGAATTGACAAAAAAAAACCACCCTGAAACTATTGATTATAGCAAGGTTGTAGGATACACAATTAATATACAAAAGTCCATAACTTTTCAATATATCAGCGATGAACAAGTGGTATTTGAAATTAAAAACATATTATCATTTACATTAGCACCCCGCAAAATGACATGTGTAAGTATAAATCTAACAATATATGTACAAGATCTATATGAGGAAAACCATATAACTCTGATGAAAGATATCAAAAAAGGAGTAAATAAATAAGGAGATAGTACATGGATATGAAGACTCAATATTGTCAAGATGTAGTTCCTTCTAACTAGATACATAGATGCAACATATTCACAAACAAAATGCCAGCAAACTATCTTGTGGATATCGGCAAACTGATTCTAAAGTTTATATGGAGAGGCAAATGACTCTGAATTGCTAACTCAATATTGAAGGGGAAGAATAAAGTCGGAGGACTCACACTACCTGACTACAGGACTTACTATAAAGCTATAGTAATGAAGACAGTATGGTATTGGTGAAAGAATGCACAAAGAGACCAATGGAACATAACAGACAGCCCATAAACTGACACAAATAAATATATTCAACTGATATCTGACAAAGAAGGAAAGGCAATACAATAGAGCAAACGTAGCCTTTTCAACAAATGGTCCTGGGACAACTAGACACTCATGTACAAAAGATAATGAATCTAAGCATAGACCATACACTCTACACAAAAATTAATTCAAAATACAGGGCGCCTGGGTGGCTTAGTCAGTTAAGCATCTGACTTCGGCTCAGGTCATGATTCATGGTTCGTGAGCTTGAGCCCCGCATCAGGCTCTGTGCTGAAAGCTTGGAGCCTGGAGCCTGCTTTGGATTCTGTGTCTCCCTCTCTCTCTGCCCCTCCTCCATTCATGCTCTGTCTCTCTTAAAAAATTAATGAACATAAAACAATTTTTAAAAAATAATCCAAAACAGATCATTTACCTAAATGTAAAACCTAAAAGCAACAATATCGAGTTCTAAAAGATAACATAGGAGAAAATGTAGATGACCTTAGGCAATTACTTTTTTAGATACCACACCAAAGGCACAGTTCATGAAAGAAATAATTGATAAACTGAACTTCATTAAAATTTAAAATTTCTGAAAAAAAGTTTCTATGAAAGACACTGTCAAGATGAGAAGATAAGCCACAAATTGAGAGAAGATAATTACAAAAGACACATCTGATAAAGGATAGTTATCCCAAATCTGCAAATCCCTCTTAAAACTCAACAATAAGAAAATGAACAACCCGATTTGAAAATGGGCAAAGAAGGGTTGTCCGGGTGGCTCAGTTGGTTGAGCAACCAGCTTCAGCCCAGGTCATGACCTCAGGGTTCGTGGGATTCTGTCTCCTCTCTTTCTGCCTCTCTCTCTCTCTCTCTCTCTCAAAAATAAACATGAAAAAAAAATTTAAATGGGCAAAAGACCTGAACAGACAACATACAGTTGGTATGTGAGCATATGAAAAAAACGTTCAACATCAGGTATGTCATCAGGGAAATGCAAATTAAAACAACAGTGAGATACCTCTACATATCTATTAGAATGGCCAACGTTGAGGGGTGCCTGGGTGGCTCAGTCGGTTAAGTGTCCAACTTCAGCTCAGGTCATGATCTCGTGGTCCGTGAGTTCCAGCCCTGCATCGGGCTCTGTGCTGACTGACAGCTCAGAGCCTGGAGCCTACTTCTGATTCTGTGTCTTCCTCTCTCTCTGCCACCCCCCACTCATGCTCTGTCTCTTTCTTCTCAAAAATAAATAAACGTTAAAAAAAATAAAAAAAAAAAAAGAATGGCCAACGTTGAAAACACTGATAACACCAAATGCTGGTGATGATGTGGAGCAAGAGGAACTCCCATTCATTGCTGGTGGGAATGCAAGATGGTACAGCCACTTCAGAAAATAGTTTGGCAGTTTCGTACAAAACAAAACATACACTTAGCATACAATCCAGCAATCACGCTTCATGGTATTGCCCCAAATGAGATGAATACTTATGTCCACATAAAAATTTGCACCCAGATGTTTACAGCAGCTTTATTCATAACCGCCAAAAGTTGGAAGCAGCCAAGATGTCCTTCACCAGATGAGTGGAAAAATAAACTGTGGTAGATCCAGGCAATGGGATATTTATTATTCAGCACTAAAAAGAAAGGTGCTATCGAGCCACACAAAGACATAGAGGAATCTTAAATGCATATTAGTAAGTGAAAGAAGCCAATGTGAAAAGGCTACATACTGTATGATTCCAATTATACAATATTATGGAAAAGGCAAAACTATGCAGACAGTAAAATGATCAGTGGTTGCTAGGATCTGAGGGGAGGGAGGGATGAGTCAGTGGAGCAAAGAGGATTTTTAGGCTAGTGAAACTATTCTGTATCATACTGTGATGGTGGACACACATAATTATATACTGTCAAAACCCATAAAATGTACCACCCAGTGGACTTTGGGTGATTATGACGTGTCAGTGTAGTTTCATCAATTATAACAAATGTCCCACTGGTGGAGGATGTCCATAGGGGAGGGGGTTGTGCATGTGGAGGGAAAGGGGATATATGGGAACACTCTGTACTTTCTGCTCAATTTTGCCACAAGCCTAAAAGTGCTCTAAAAAAGAAAGTCTATTAATTAAAAAAAGATAGAATGTTGGGGTGGCAGTTGCCTTCAAGATCATCTGTTCACTCCACTTATTTGGCATATGGAACAGCTGAAGCCCTGAGAGCAGAAGGTACTTGCCTAAAGTCACACAGCAAGCTTGCAGCCAGAACCTGGGCCAAAACCAAATATTTTGTTTCTCTGTCCAATATATATCACGCAAGGGTCAGCACATTGTTTTTTCAGTTAGACAATGACTTGCATGAGCTCTTCCGAAGCAGCTTACAGGCTCTATTGTCTGCAAAGGGACAGAATGTCTTAGCCCTGCATCCTTTGCCCTTGGCACAAACTATGACCAATGAGCCTCTGCTTCGTAAAAGATCAGCACTGCTGCCAAACCCAGGTCTCGCTTCTGCCCCAAGTTCTGCTGAGCCTTCAGGGCCAGGGGCGACCTCAGAGCTGAGAACCAGGAAGGGAGCCTGGGGCCCTTTTCCCTGTCCTGTTCTCAGCCCTCCAGCTTTTGGCGGAAGTCCAGAGCAGGAAAGAACAATCGGCAAACCTATTAATTAGGTCCCATGCATTCATTGTAAAGTCTCATAATTTGTTATAAGGGAGATTTTTACCTCAATGATTTATCATGGCTCCCATGCATACATGAAACTGTGTCTGAGTCTGTACAAACACGTCCCAAGTGTGTACTGTCTGCAGTTCACAGCGCGCAACCAGCGCCCCTGTCTGCACCCTCCTCTCCAGATGCCTGTGACCAAACCCCAGGGCCCTATCTGAACCAACATAGGATTATGCCCACACTCTGCAAGTCTGCAAAGAGCCCCAATTCAAGGGTGGATAATTTGATCTTTGCTGCTTCCTTTGTATTAAAAATGATTTCATGAGAAGTCACCCTTCAGACGGAGAGGTCTCCCTTCTCCTAATCAACCCTAACCCCTCTCCTGGGGCTCTCCGGGCCATGTAGGCCCCCACCCGACCCTCCCACCCTACCTGACTCCACTGGTTAATACCTTTCTTTTCTGGGTTTTCAGCCTTGTGTGTCCAGTAACTCTTTGTAGCTCAAATGGTCTCACTTGCCTGTTCTCCTCCAACCCTTCATCAGCTGCCAACCAACCTTACTCTTTCCCTCCACAGTCAAAGGTCTTGAAGAAGAGTTCCCCTCCCTGACTGCACTTCCTCACTTCCCCCACACTCCCTAGTGCCTGAGGTTTGGCTCCTCCAGCCCCAACCATCAGGCTCAAAGATCAGAAGTGAATACCCCAATGGCCACTTTGCAGTCATTGATTGCATTCCTCTTGCAAATGTCTTCCCCTGGGTCTCTGTGGCCCTCTGCTCTTCTGAATTGTTCTCCTATTTCTATTAACACTCATTTTAAAAGTTTCCCTCTACTGGGTCTTCATCTTATGCCACTATTTCATGTTAGTGTTCCCTGGAACTCGGTCCCTGAACTTCTTCTCTTCTCACTATAGTACATACACTCTCCCGCTTTGGCCTCATCCTTTCAATCTCTGTGTATATGGTCCCGCACCTATGGTCCAGGCCAGGACCTTTCCCTTGAGCCCCACACCCATACATCCAACTTCTAGGTGTCCCACCGACACCCCACACTTGATACATCCAAGAAAACTTACCACCTTTTCCCACAAGTTTTGCTCCTTCTCCTGCATTCCTCATCTTGCTAAACGGCTCCATCAGACACCCCATCACTCAAGCCAGAAATCTGGGAATTATTCCAGACTCCTCTTTTTCCTTCATCCTCCCCCACTCCCAATCTACCAATTTGTCCCACCCGCTGTACCTTCAAAATATCTCCAGAGCAGGACCAGTCCTTTCCATAAGTATTACTACTGGCCTCCCTGCTTCCACTCTCTCCCCATCAGCCCACCCCCTACACTGTAGCCAGAGAGATTGCTGCAGCATCAACTGGCTCATATCATTTCCTCTGCTCAAAATATTCCAACAGCTTCTTGTCACTTGGAATAAAATTCCAACTCCCTACCATTGCATAAAAGGAAGTCCATGTTCTGGTTCCTGACTGCCTTTTCCAGCCTTCTCTCCTGGTTGTCACCCTCTCCCTCAATGTCCCAACCACTTTATATACCTGGCTGTCTCCCCTTTCTGGATCTTTGCACCTTTGCTCATAACTGTTCCCTCTCTCTGGGACAATCTCCCAGCCAATCTCAGCAGCCAACCTGGTGACCACGTACTTATCCTTCAAGACAACAGAAACCTTTCTTGGTACTCCAGATTGACTCTACCATTCCTTCCACTGTGTCCTTCATAGCACCTGTAAGTCATTGTCAGAAAAGGCCTATGAAGCTCCTATTATATGCTGTTCCCACCCACTCCCATAGGTAACAAATTCTATTAGCTTCTGATTTATTCTTCTTGTGTTTCTTTCTGTATGTGTGAACAGATGTGTCTGCATTTTCTTACTTCCCCTTTTTCTTATTCAGAAGGAAGCATACTACAGATACATTTTTTTCATTTTGCTTTTTTCCACCTCCATCAACATATCCTAGAAATCACTCCATATCAGTTCATAGAGAGTATCCTCATTTTTAAAAATTTTATTTATTTATTTTTGATGGAGAGAGAGAGAGAGCATGGAAGGGGCAGAGAGAGAGAGAGAGAGAGGGAGAGAGAGAATCTCAAGCAGGCTCCACACCATCATCTGGGAGCCCAATGTGGGGCTGGAACTCATGAACCATGAGATCATGACCTGAGCCAAAGTTGAACACTTAATCGATTGAGCCACCCAGGTGCCTCTGTGGCTGTACCAAAAAGCCTACTCAGCCACTCTCTTAGTTATGGACACTTAGGTAAGTTTCAAATATTTTGCAATTATAAACAATGCTGTAATGAATAACCTCATGCATATGCATTTCCATATTGTTAGAGGCATATCCTTGGGATAAATTCCCAAAAGGGCAATTGGTGAGTCAAAAGGTAAAGACATATATAATTTTGTGAGATATTATCAAATTCCCTTCCAAAGGGCTTTACCAATTTTCTTTTCCACCATTAATGTGAGAGTCACCGCAGGCATTTTTGGAAGAGAGTTTTCTCAGGACATGCGCTCCATTTCTCAGCTGACCTGTGTTTGTGACTGATCCATTCCAATGTGCATGAAGGTACCTCAGCTACTCAGCACACAAGAGAATCCCTTGTGTTCCTGAGACACCCCCCCCCCGACCTTCTTAGGTGAAGCAATGGACAAACCCAAGCCCCCGTATTGCTGGAAATGCTCCTTCTTCATCTTCTGCCTTTCACAGTTTTGTTGAGGAGAAACAATACACATATTACATTGGTTCCAAGTGCACAAAGCAACAGGCCTATCAGAAGGTTCTTAATCAAGTATTAATCAGCTTGAGGAACACAAGAGGTAGTACTTTCCCAGGCTCAACAAGTACCAGCTGGGTTGGTCCAAAGGCACTTAATGAGGACAGGCATCCATCTTGCAAAAAAATAAGACATCCTATTGAGAAAAATAATAATAAAAGTATTTTACTGTGCTTTAAGGATCAGAAAGTGCTTTCACACACAGGTGCATGCGTGCGCACACACTCACACACACACATTATCTCATTTGATCCTTACAATAGAAACTTCCACACTGGAACAATCGTTTCCTTGGCCAATCTTTGATGTACATCAAGTGGTCTGTGGACTTTAACTGTCATTTATCCACCCAGACTTCAAAGGGTTAATGAGAGCTGAACTCTGAACAACCTGAACTTATTAAAGGCATAGGGTTGGAGGAAGTCTGGGAGTAGGAAGTGGTCAGGAAGCCTAGTCAGCCCCGGGCTCGAATTTCCCTGACTGAGAGCCTCAGATGAATTATGGTGGAAAACCCCCAACTGCACTGTATCCTTTCCCTTTAATTTAGGCATTTAATAAACAGATCGCATCGTTCTCCAGAAATGAGGAAGGTTAATAATTTCCTTGGACAGAGAGTTCCAAGCAGCCCTTGCGGCTTTGTGTAGACCTTCAAAGGAACTTCTGCAGACAGAGTCTGTGAAACTTTTTATACTTGTCTATTAAATTTTCACTAGGCTCCCCTGCCCTCATTAATATCATTAGAGTATAGACCTGCAAACCTGTCCAGTATTTGTCAGACATCCCAGAACCCAAGGGAGGGATCCGACTCTATAAAGCAGGTGATGCCCTCATGAGGCATTTCTCCTGCCAACTTTCCCAGCTGGCAGTGCCCTCCTGTTTCTCCCTGAGTGCCCAGGACCCCCCATCATGGCACCGCTGCCAGGAAAAAATTGAAAGAGCCCTTTTCTCTCTCTTTTTTAATGTTTATTTATTTTTGAGAGAGAGAGAAACAGAGAGAGAGAGAAACAGAGAGAGAGAGAGAGAGAGAAACAGAGTGCGAGTGGGGAGGAGCCGAGAGAGAGGGAGACACAGAATCTGAAGCAGGCTCCAGGCTCTGTGCTGACAACAGCCAGCCTGATGTGGGGCTCAAACTCACAAACCGTGGGATCATGACCTGAGCCGAAGTCGGTCACTTAAACAAGTGAGCTACCCAGGCACCCCAAAAGAGACCTTCTCTTGATTCCTCAGCTCCCAGCAGCAAAGTGTCCACCTGTTTCTACCGACATGTCAGTTTGGAATTCAACATGTAAAATGAGGAGGCAAAGTCATTTTCTCTCCTAGGCATTCCTAGCTTGTCAGGACTTCAAGGACAATTTGGACAGTGTACAGCCAGTAAACTTGCTGTTTAAGGAAGCAGGAGTGTAGTGGCTCTGCCCTTTGCTAGCTGTGTGTCCTTGGGTAAGTCACTTAACATCTCCAAGCCTCCTTTTCCTTACCTGTCAAGTGTGGAAGAGACACATGACAGTATCTACCTCACAGGAGTTGTGCGGATTAAATGAGATGAAAGTAAAACGCTTAGCCTGGTATCTGGTGCATAACAACTCTTAGACTCCCAACATGTCACATCTAAAAGTGCTTTTAAGGAGCATTTACTCAGACTCCTTATTTTCTAGGTGAAGGAACGGACCTAGAGGGAGGTTATCCAACTCATTAATGAAAGAACCAAGACTAGAAAAGTTTCCCTGAGCGTTTTCAATTCACCTGTTGCCTCTCTTGCCCTAAGAATGGCACTCCCAAAGCACATGAGTAGGTTGGAGGGAGACCTGGTGTAAGATGGCAAATGCCACTTGGGGTGTTGCCACGGAAGTGGACATCGATGCCGGCTAGCAAGGTAGGACTTGTGAGATTTTTTTCCAGCCTATGATTATTTTCATGATTATCTACACCCAAGGCCATTTCAACAAAGCCTTGGTTGACCATCCCTTTGGGGTCATTTCTCCCTAATTGGTCTTCAACAACGCTCTCTCCAAAAAGCAAACGTTTCTCTTTGGCAAGCAGCCCATTCATCTTCCTTGGACGGTGAGCCAGGCGCCTCTCCCCAGGGCTTTTTGGGCCGGGTGTGGGACAGGGGAGGGAAAGAACTTCTCTCCCCCAGCTCACTTTGCGGCGGGAAGTTCTGTGGCTTTCACAAGGACAAGTGCAGAGGGTGGGGCGGGGTAAGAGCAAGGGTGCTGTGGCTCTTGTGATTGGCCTTCCGCGGAAGTGGTGTGTCCAAGAGCAGCCAATTCCATGCGAGCTCAGGCGTGCTGCCCCCCCCCCCCCCCCCCAGCGCCCGACCTCACGTGGCCCCGCATGAGGTTGCTACTTGCCTGCTCTGAGAGGCGCGCACTGGGAGTTCTGCCCAGCTCAGCACTTCGTTATACTGTGGAAGCAGGAAGGAACTGGCCAGTAAGTACTTAGCTCCTGGCTGAGCCACGGCCAGACTAAACAGAGCTGAGATATGCAACTGAAGGCTGATGCTGGCTTCGCTACACTCCCAGGCAGTGGAACTACAGAGTGCTGCCTTAATGGGTACCAGGGTCCCTCCATTTCCATCCCACTCTGAGCATCTGCATGGGCTTCCAGAACCCCAGATGTGCCACGAGGCATCAGTGAATTTAGCCAGCCAGGATCCACTTAGCCTTCCCTGCTTGGTTTTCAATTAACCTACCTTTTGTGGGAAAACAGGACCAGGAAGCCAAGTGACCTTGGGAAAGTCTTTCCCCTTCCTCAGTTTCCTAATCTGTAAAATGTGTGGGCTGAACGAACTCATCCGCTGCAGTCTCCACAGCTGCCACCCTAGACCAGCTCACCATCATAACTCCCTGATGTGTCCCTCTGTTTCCACTCCTGTCTTCCTTCAATCCATTACCAACGCAGCAACCAGGGGACTCCAAAACACAAATCAGATCTTGCACCACTCCTTGGCCTGAAACCCTCCCATCCTACTCGAAATAAAAATCAAAGGGCACCTGGGTGGCTCAGTCAGTTAAACATCTGACTTGTGATTTCAGCTCAGGTCATGATCTCACAGTCACGAGATCAAGCCCAGTGTTCCCCTCTGCACCAAGGAGCCTGCTTAAGATTCTCTCTCTCCCTCTGCCCCTCCCCCGCTTGCATGCACATGCACACTCTTCTCTTAAAAAAATAAAATAAATAAGCAAGTAAATAAATAAATAAATAAATGAAATCCAAGCCTCTTATTGTGATTCAAAAGGCCCCTACCTGTTGCCTAGTCTCAGCTCCTGCCTCCCCACCCCTCACTCCCTCTCCTGCCACACCAGCTTTCTTGCATATTCCACAAACATGCCAAGCTTGTGACTGCCTCAGGTCCCCACACAGCAGTACCTCCTGCCTGAGATGCTTTCCCTCAGGTTTTGCCTGTTTAACTTCTGGTCATGCTTGTGGTCTTGGCTCAAGGTCACTTCCTTGGGTATAAACCGTCCTTAAACAGCATCCCCCACCCATTCCTGCCCTGCTAATTCAAGTTCTGCTGTTATATACACTTTCACTGGACACTGTTCTTTTCTTCCATAGCACTTCTCACAACTATAATTATCTAATGTCTGTCTTCCCCCACTAAACTGTAAGCTCTGTGAGGGCAGAAGCCTTGTCTGTCCTGTTCACCATTTTACTTTTGATACCTGTGCAGTGCCTGGCACATGGGAAGAGCTCATGAAAAACTGGTTGGTGGAGGGGCTCCTGGGTGGCTCAGTCAGTCAAGCATCCAGCTCCTGATCTCACCTCCCGTCTTGGTCTTGGGGTGGTGAGTTTGGGCCCAAGATGGGTGTCAAGGCTACTTTAAAAAAATTGGTTGGTTGAAGAATGAATGAATGAATGAATGAATGAATAAAGGTCCCTGCCAGCCTTGCAGCTCTTTAGCCTGGTCACTGTGTTCCCACCCTCTCCAGGGTTCTAACACAGTGGTGTTGACCTATTGACCTCACTGTTAAGCAAGCCAGGAGGGCAAGTCTGTCTCTGGTACACTCGGAATGTGGTCACTCTGTATAGCCAGATGCACGACTTTCATTTATGTTATTCATGCCTCTTGCTCCTTTCTTTGGTGACTCAGTACCCTCAAGTATCTACTGGGCACCTACTGTATGCCTGGCTCTGTCCTAGACGTTGCTACTCCAAAGGCATTCGTCTTCCCAAACTTGGTCTGGGCTCTTCAAGAGCTCTCATGTAAACAACCAATTCTCATGCATGTCAGCCTGTCCTAAGTGCTTGGGAGGACAGAGGAAAGAGCAATTGAGCACTGACTGTCTTGTGGAAATTTAGTGGGGGAGAGAGGAGAGGGAGAAGATTGTGCAAGAGGGTAATCCGATTAGCGGTCGTGCTGGAGTGCCTTTCCTGATGGAGGGATGAATGTGAGGGAAGGCTGCCCATGTTGTGGGGAGCTTTTTGGGGAGGGCTCTCTGTCCATTAAGTGGTCACCAGGGGCTGCATGCCGGTGTGGCAGGCTTACAAGCACTCCTTTTTTTAAAAATTTTTGTAAATATTTATTTTTGAGAGAGAGAGAGACAGACAGAGCACAAGTGGGGGAGGGGCTGAGAGAGAGAGAGGAAGACACAGAATCCAAAGCAGGATATAGGCTCTGAGCTGTCAGCACAGAGCCCAACATGGGGCTTGAACCCACGAACTGCAAGATCATGACCTGAGCCGAAGACAGATACTTAACGGACTGAGCCACCCAGGTGCCCTGGCTTACAAGCACTCCTAATCCATGTTCATGCTTTCCCCTACAGTGGCTCTCACATTCTTGCGCCTCCCAGCCACCGGAGGAAACTTCTGAAACAGGGCAGAACTTCCTTCCTCCTACGCAGCCCTGTAGATTCTGATTGAGTGGGTCAGGTGCCGGGCTGGCCATTTGTGTCTTACTAAACACCCCCCACGTCATTCTGAGGCAGGCGTTCCAAAGAGAACACTCAGATGGACACTGGTCCATGGACTGACAGGTGACTGATGCAAGTGGGAACTTAAGTGAAAGCCTAGGACGGCAGGGCATCCTGAGGACTCGGGATGCAGCAGTGATTGATAGGGAGGGGGTTGTAGGTGAGTGGCAGAGTCCAGGTAAGGGTGGGGGTTAACCGCATGAGAGAGGAGTCCTGAGGCCATGACAAGAGTCCTCAGGGCTTTGGTGGCCATCCATTCCCAACTGCTCCCCTCCTCACCCCAGACCAGAGGTCTCTTGTGTGCCCTGACGGTTTCTGGGTCACAGAGAAGAAACCAGATGAGTGTTTCTTAGCAGGTGAATCCAGGAACAGCAGAATCCCTGGGCAGCTCCATGCCTCCGAGTGGGCAGTGCTGGAAATAAGCACACTGGGGGCCAGAGGACTAGCCTACGGGTGAGAGGGAGCAACAGGAGAGGAGATGACATGAAGGCACTTCATTCATTCAATCATTTATGCATTCCACCAACATGTGCTAAGGGTCAGGCCCTGTACTAAGCGCTGTGAGGTTTGCTGGTGCCATCTGCCCACCTGTCAAAGCCAGAAACCAGAGTGTCATCCTAGACTCTTCTGTCTTACTTATCCCCTCCAGGCAATCTGTTTACCGAACCTCATTGATTGGACCTCCTAAATGTCTGTTGACTCCAACCCTCCCTCCAGGCCTCTCTGCCATTGCCTTAGCGCCAGAGCTCACTAATTCTTGCCCAGACCTTTGCAGAAGTTTCTTCACTGCTCTGGCCACACCTAGGCTTGCCTCACTCCAATCCATTTCCCACAGTGTGGCCAGACTGATGGTCTCTTATTTTTAAACTGCTTCATCATGGTATAGTTTACGTAACATAAAATTCACCTGTTTTCAGTGTGCAACTCCATGATTTTTGAATATTCACCGAGTTGTGTAACCATTACCACAATCCAATTTTAGAACCTTTCCATCACCCTGAAAATGTCCCTCGTGCCCATTAGCAGTCACTTCCTGTTCCCACCCTCACAGCCTCAGACAACCACTAATCTACTTTTGGTCTCTATGGATTTGCCTTTTCTGGGCATTTCATATAAATGGAATAATGCAATGTATGGTCTTTTGTGTTGGGCTTTGATCGCCTCTCAACAGAAGGCGTACAGAAGTCTGCTCAGTTAAAGCACTTGAATGAAATGTTAACTAGACAATGGATGTGTTAACTAACCTTACTATTGTCATCATTCCACAGTATATATGTATATCAAATCATCACGTTGTACACCTTGAATGCACACAATGTTATATGTCAAGGTTATACTTCAACCCTTTAAAAATGTTTTTAATGTTTATTTATTTTATTTTATTTTAATTTTTTTAACATTTATTTATTTTTGAGACAGAGAGAGAGCATGAACAGGGGAGGTTCAGAGAAAGAGGGAGACACAGAATCTGAAACAGGCTCCAGGCTCTGAGCTGTCATCACAGCCCGATGCGGAGCTCGAACCCACGGACCGCGAGATCATGACCCGAGCCGAAGTCGGACGCTTAACCGACTGAGCCACCCAGGCGCCCCTTTTAATGTTTATTTTTGAGAGAGAGAGAGAGAGAGAGAGAGAGCATGAGCAGGGGAGGGGCAGAGAGAGGGAGACACAGAACCTGAAGCAGGCTCCACATTCTGATCTCTCAGCACAGAGCCCAACATGGGGCTTGAACCCACGAGATCATGACCTGAACCAAAGTTGGCCGCTTAACTGACTGAGCCACCCAGGAGCCCCTATTCTTCAACCCTTTTGAACAGTTCCCCATCATCCACCATCCAAACATCTCATGTTACTGTTCAAGGTCCTTCATGCCTGACCCTGCTTTTGAACTTCCTATGGTTCCTGAACACACACCATGGGCTTTCCTGCCTCCCTGCATGCGTGCCTGTGGTTCCCCTGCCAGGAATGCCCTTACCCTCCCCTAAGGAGACATAACCTCTGCTATAATTTATCCAACATCCCATTTCCCAAATTCTGTTCATCCCTTCCACCTCTGTAAGCACTTTGCACCCTGTATGTGCTTTGTTCACTGCACAACTCATGTTCCTGTGTAAGTACCCATACACACTGGAACTCCCTGGCTAGACTGTGAGTTCTGTGAGGGCGGAAGCATTATGCTATTCATCTCTAGATCCTCACATTGGAAACAGATCCTGGCTCAGCATGGGTGCCAACCAAACAGAACTATGTGACGTTTGGTCCAGAAACTGCCCTTTAGGAGCTCACAGTCTTGTGAGGGAGTAAATCAACCATTGATCAGTCAACCTACATTTACCGAGGCCCCACTACCCAGTGATAGGAGGAAGGAGGGAATGAAAAGGACGAGGCCTTGTGGGGCCAGTCAAGAAACGCTCTCCACAGATCAGCAGGTCGTAATGCAAAACATGACACAGCCAAATGTTAGGTGGGACAGTGGGATGCAACAAGACCCCAGAAGAGAGGGATTAGAACAGGGGTGAGAAATGTAAATAGCATTATTGGATGGCAGTGAGAGAATGACCTAGGCAACATCTTGGGGCAGGGGGTGGATGTTCTAGAAGAGGGAGGGCCCAGGGGCAAAGGAATCAGTTTGGATGCTGGTGACTCCTTCCAGGAGATGAGAAGGACCTCATGTACAGCTATTATCAGGAATGATGGATACACCACTGGAGTAGGGTTTTCCTGAGTTTGCAAATAAAAATATAGGACCCAGTGCAAGAGACATACTTAAACTAAAATATTATTTGCTGGATATCTGAAATTTACATTTACCTGGGCCTCTCCACATTTTCTCCGGTATCCCTACACTGGTAGAGAGCATGTTTGAGCCAAACCACTAAAGGCCTTGAATGTCATGCCAAAAGGTTTACCCTCTCTGCCCTGAGAGTAATGAGGAGCCACTGAAGGGTTTTAACTTGAGGACTGACATAATCAGATATTTCTTTTGGAAAGATGGCTCAGGTTGTGGCAAGGAGAGAGGATGGGGGGAGGGAGATGGGGCAGCTAGAGGCTGTGACAGCAATTCAGGGGACAGAGGACCAAGGAAGGCCTGAGTCATGGCAGAGGCGGTGAGCATAGAGGAGGAAAGTGAGGCACACACTGGTGAGCTTAGCTGGAAGAGCTTGACCAGATGCCATAGAAGAAACCTCTCCCAGTCTCTCCCTTGGTGGGTCAGTTTTGCACATTTCCCTTTCCCCTTGGGTTCCAGCGCCAGTCCAGAGCACACAGTGTTCTCCCAAACAGATGCATGGATTCTGGTCTGGGTGATTCACTGTCCCTGGCTAGAAGGGCCTGCCTGCTGGGGCAAGGATCAGGCAACCCCTAAGAACATTTCAAAGGGCCCCCTGTGCAAACCCTTACTGAAAGGTTCCCACTGGGGAAAACAACAGGTGTCTAAACAGTGCTGCCTTTTCTGGGGGTGATTTTTAGCACAGCTGATGAAAGAGATGGCCTCGTCTTAGCCCTACTGGCTGGGAGGGACATCTAGAACACTTTCCTAGCTGAAGCCTAGCACTCCTTGGGGATGCAAGAGCCAAGAAGGCAGAGCCTGCTTCTCTGCGTGCTGATTTGTTCCACTCTGGCCCAGACACTTGTGCCAACATTAAGTCCCACCCCTATCCCCTGAGCCTCGTGGCTGCACACGGATCCACACATGGCTCAGGCAGGGACCAGAGGCTGACAGCAGAGAAGGGCTCTTCTCCACATGCTGCAAAGTTGGGCACAGAGGATGGGGTGAGAATTTCCCTATGATCCCTGCTGTCTTTCCCAGGATCTATAGGATGCAGTTGTCCCTCAGGGCCTGGGGTGGAGTGGCCAGAACCCTCCTTGGTAACCTCTGAGGCCTTTATGCTATCAGTGGGGAGGCTGTCTAGTTAAGGGCGGCAGCTCTAAACTCAGATGGAGCTGAGTTCTCAGCCTCACTCTCCCCTTAATAGCTGTGGACCTTGGACAAGTTACTCAACATTCTCTACGCCTAGATTTCCACTACCAAGGTGCAAAATGGTGGTAATTAGGGCGCTTCAGAGGACTAAATGAGATTATCCATGTGAAGCACTTAGCCTTGTTCTGACACTTAGAAACCATTTAATACATGTTAGCTAGTAGAATTGTGCTCCTTTAATCTTATGCCCTCTCTGTTCTCCCTCACCCCTCATCAGATTCTCTTCCCCAAGGTCACATCTAGGGACCATCCCTTCAGGCCACCATTGCCTGGTGACAGAACCCCCCCCTCCCCCAAGATCCTTCTCTGAGGAACTCAGTCCTTGCTCCACAGATGGTGGTTCTCTGAGGGCCTCTCATCCTAATTCAGAGCCACTTGCCCTGTATACCTCAGCATTTTGCCTTTTATCTCTTGTGTCATTGTTGGAGAAGGAGCCAGGTACAGAGGGCAAAGGGCAGGGGCAGAGAGCAGGCTGGCTAGGCCTGGTGGGGCAGAGGAGATGCTGAGAATTTGTGTTGTCAGTGCTTTTTCAGTGTGGGGAGGCAGCCCACAACAAGGGACTGAGTTTTCTGAGAATGCCCAACCCTGCTCCAGTCCAAAGCGGGCCTGCCCTGGAGCCACAGCCCCCTCTCTAGCAGTTTCTCTGGTCTCTTGGGTGGAAGGAAGGAGCTGAGAAGCTCAAAGAGCTCAAAAGCTCACCTCCTCCTGGGCCCTTCCTGCAGGGGGCAGGGGGTTGCCTGCTATCATCTTCCATTGCTGTCTTTCAGGCACCCCTGTGCCTCGATTCATACCACACACCAAAAACCCAAGGGGACAAAGCTAGTCTGAAAAGAGAAGGGGACCTGGAGAGCCAAGCAGCAACCACCACCAGAGGCCTGTGTTTGTTCTCCAAATTACAACAGGCCCCCAGAGAGGCTTCCGTGACCCTGTGGCCTCCTAGGAATTATAAAAAGCAAGAGTGAAAATGTCCCCAGTGCTGAATCTATTAGGATAGCCTCAGCAATCAAGCCCTTAACACCAGCTTTTCCCCAGCTTTTTCTGCACCTTCTAGGTAGAATCTCATTAAATTATTTCCAATCTCTAGGAAAAAATAAAGGCAAGCAAGCGCTTGAGAAAAAGAGGACACAAATAGCTACATTCAAGCCAACTGCACGGAGAAAATAAGTAGTCAGAGGGCAGGGTCGGGGGAGGGGGCGGATAGAGATGTTCGGCTTCAAACATCTGGGAAGTGGTATCAGTCCCTTAACTACGAGGCTGGCTGGGGGGCCTTTCCATTGGCCTTGCCCAGCTGTCTTCCTCCCACTCAGTTAGAACGAAATGTTCTTTTCGTGGTTATAACCTCTTTTCACTTGGAATGACTTGCCCATGTCTGGACCTTGCTCGGGGCCTCGCCTCTGAGAGAGGCTTGCACGCAATAATGAATTACCCACTGAGCCCCGTGGGCAGGTCTCCGCCCCGCACCCGCCCACTGTCTTCCCCTCCCCCTGGCCTCTGCCCACTGAAAGAGTCGCGGCGGTTGGCTCCCGGGCGACTTCCAAGCCCGGGCAGATCGGCGGCACTCGCCTCGCCTCACCCTCCCCTGTGAGCACATGTCTTCCCACGCGCCGCCGCCCCGGGAAGCGGGAAGCTGGGAAGCGGGCGGGCGTGTGGGCTGCCCTGCGGCTGCCAGACAAGGGCGTGGCGGGGAGGGTGGCCGGGGCGGCGGCGGCGGGGCTACCCTGCCTGGGCTCCCGGGGAGTCCCGGCCTTACTTACCGGAGGCACCCGGGGAGGATCGGACTTTCCCAAAGCCTCTGACAAATGCCCTAGCCCAAACTCGCCCAAGGAAACAGAACAGTATCCACCAGCAAGGGACTTGGACACGGGTCGGGGAGGCAATGTTTGGCTTCAGAAACTTAACAACTAGGGTGGGATTAAGGCGGTGGGCAGGGCCAGGCGGGCTTGGCAGAGGCCCGGAAGCTGAGCTTCCGGGGTTTGGAGCCCAGCCTGGGGTCAAATGCCTGGGGCACACCAGGGCAGGGGAAAGGGGACCCTAGCCAGGATGTGAGACAGTGGTTCTCCATTTTGGCTGCAAAGTAGAATCACGGTGGGGGGCTTCCAAAAATCCTGATGCCCAGGGCCTCATCCCAAATTAATGTGCTCATCCCAGATTAATGTTATGAGAATCCCTGGGGGGGGGGGGTGGGATCCAGGCCTGAGTAGTTTTAAAAACTCCCCAGGTGGTACCAGTGTGCAGTAGCAGCTAAAAACCAGCGGTTACAAGAGTTGCACAGAGCTGGTCCCAAGGACCTGCAGTCTGGAGCATGCCAGGGAGCTCCTTAGAAAGGCAGAGTCTCCACCCCCACCTCAGTCCTACTGAATCAGCATCTGCCTTGTTTTGTTAATGTTTATTTCCTTATTTTTGAGCGAGAGACGGAGCACAAGCGAGGGAGGGGCAGAGAGAGAGGGAGACACAGAATCGGAAGCAGGCTCCAGGCTCCGAGCTGTCAGCACAGAGTCCCACCAACCGCCCTCACCAACCTTGAGATCATGACCTAAGCCTTAGTCCGATGCTTAACCCACTGAGCCACCCAGGCGCTCCCAGAATCTGCATTTTTAAAGTAACAGCTTTACTAAGATATGATTCACATGCCACAAAATACTCTCTTTTAAGGTGCACGATTCAGTGGTTTTTACCATTTTGTGCAACTACCACCTCTGTCTACCTGGTTTCATTTCCATCATCCCCAGAAGAAACCCCATACCTGTTAGCAATATGAGTCTGCACCCCCTCCTCCCTGCAGCCATCGGCAATCACTACGTTCTGTCCCCATGGATTTGCCCTTCTGTCCCCATGGATTTGCCCATTCAGGATATTAGCATCTGCATTTAACAGAATGCCTATGCCTGTCACAGTCGGAGGAGCACCAGTGTGAGACCTAAAAGAAACAGCCCTCGCTCCCCTCCCACACTTGTCATGCAGACATGCGGGTCCAGAGTTGCTAGATTTTCTGCTTTTTCAAGAAAATCCAGAACTCTGGACTTTTATATGAAATCGTCCACTTTTAAAAAGGTTGGCGATTAACTCAAAACTTTGGAAAACACTGTTGGGGCCAAACCAAACACGCCTGAGGGCTGGATTCAGCCTGTCAGCTGCCACTTTGCGACTTGTAATGGTCACCAGGTTCTTACCCACTCCCACCCATAGTCCTGCTCTGGCCATAGTCCCTTTCTCCTTGTTACAGTTTCCATGGATGTGAGGGAACATCTACTTAGTACCCTCCTCATAAAATCTTCTCACATGTTTTCCTTCCCTTTTCCAAACCCATAGCTATGCATTTATCAAGGACCTACTATATGTTTGGTGCTTTGCATTTTTTTTATCACTTAAATCTTTACAACAGTCTTTATGGCAGATATTATGATCCCAGTTTTAAAGACCAGGAGACTGGAGCTCAGAGAGGTTAAGTAACTTTCCTGAGGTTGCACAGCCCCCAAGGGTCCAGCTGCTGGACATTTGTACCTGAGTCCTGTCCACCTCCTCACACGGCTTCTACTTTATGAATATTTGCCACATTTTTCATATCTTTTGTTCTCTTCTGAACCTTCTCCGTTTCCCCCAGATTCTGGACACAGCCCTCTGATGACAGACTAGATTGTCAGAGGCATGGTCTCAGTGAGCCTACCACCTAGGCTTGTTGGGGAGAGCCTCAGTTCCAAACACTCAGGCTTGTTTCCCTGTAAGTACACTCATTCTTGTCAAATATGCGCCCTGATCTTTGGTTTGGAAAATGTGGCCAACGTTAAGTGAGCCATGCTCTATTTTGAGGCTGATTCATATTCAACTTGTGGTCAACTCCCTCCTTCTCTTGGTGTTTTTCTTGTTTGTGTTGAGCTAAATTATGTTGTTAGATTTTGTCGCTAACAAACCGCTTGCACTTGTCCCCTTGCTGAATTTCATCCCGGTTTCACAGGGCCTTCTTCCTCCAGCCTACCCACCTGGAAGTCCTTCCCCCATCTGCTGTGGGCTTGGCCCCCTCCCAATCTGTTTTCATTTTCTAGTCACTTCAGGCTTCAGGAAACTGTCTCCACCTTCCCCGAATGTCCCATCTGTCTCTCTCTTCACTGCTCTGGAAATTCTAGTTAGGTGCATTGTAGCAGGATGGTGCAGACAGGTGGAGGGAGGCAGACACCATTCCCCTAAATTGGTTGGGGGTGGGGGGGGGGCAGTTGGCTGTGGCTGGGAGTGTCCCCTTATGGTGGCCTTAGGCTGGAAGCTCTATCCTATGCCAGCTCCAGACCTACTCTAGCAACAGGAGGGGTCTGTGGACCTCTCTGCAGATCAGAGGGACCCTCAGTCCTGGGAGACCCTTTGGCAAGAAGTTCTTTAATTCAGTCCTGACCTGTTGGGACATCCCACGTTCATCCCACAGTCTGAGGGCTGTGGAACCCCAGGCTGGTTGCTAGGCACAGGGCTCTCAAACAATGTAGTGTGACAGTTCCCCCAGCCGCCCCAGGGGCCTCCCTGGGCTACAAGGGTGTGGTTTGCAGTCTGGGTACATTCTGTACCCTCAATCCGGGGGCGGCTGGGTCTGTGGTTCCTGGTGCTGTGCAGCAGAGCCCCGCCCAGGCCTTTCCTCTCCAGCTACAAAAACAAAGCTGAGACACCAAGAGGGGAGGAATTGAAACAGAGGCTGGTACTGTATAGCTGGTCCCTGGAGACTCGGAGGCAGGCCTGCCTCCTTCCCCCTTCCCTGAAGGTGTTCCACTCGTGGAAGGCCAGCAGTGTCCCTGCTTCTCTACTGCCCGTTCTTCCCTTCCCTCCCCATGCCTTATTGAATGGCTGCTTGAGGGCAGTGCTCTCTGGGGACTGGCTGTCACTGGCTTCCCCAGAGACCCCCACACTGTGGCTTTCCTTCCCCCAGCATTGTTCTGCGTCTCCACATTCCTCTGGCCATTTCTCTGACTGCCGACGACCCCGGGTCTCTGGTATTATTATTATTACCACCACCACTACTACTGTTCCTGCTACTATTATTAGCTAGCACCACTCACAGGCCCATGTGGTATTGGGTGCTTTCACCCTTTGCAGGCTTTCATCACAGCCACTTTGTGAGGGAATAATAGTAGCTGACAACCTATTTCGCACTCACCACATGCAGGCAGTGTTGCAAGCACTTGACACATCTTATTTAATCCTGGCAACAACTGTAAAGTATGTCCCTGTGCTGTTCTTGATTACATTTAACAGATAAGGGAACTGAGGCACAAAGAGGTCAAATACTGGGACAAAGGGTCCAATCGGGATTCGAACCCACGTCTGTGGCACTTGAGTGTCCGTGACTGTTCCACTGGACTGGCCTGCCTCCTTACCGCCCCGCCCCCCAGGACAATTCCGAGGCCTGGACAGGTAGCACCTCTTAAAAATGTTTTCACTGGAGGATACACTAGCTCGCGCCGCCACAAACGGGAGGGAGTGTTTCCAGGAGAAGCTGGGAGAGGCAGACTCGACCTTTGCTCAGTTGGAGGGATTCCCCAGGACTCCCTGGGAGTCAGGCCACACCCAGCTGCTGCTTGTGTTGGCGGTGTCAGCTCTGGAGTGGGGTAGGTGTGTGTGTGTGTGTGCGCGTGTGTGTGCAGGCGCTCTCACGCACTTGGGAGTCAGCGTCGGGGGGAGGGGTGGGAGGGAGGAGGTGACTGGAAGAAACCATTCCGGAGCTCTCTGGCACCCTCTTCAGGCCACACACGCTCACTGCTGCTCCTCCCAGAGTGACCAAATTCTGCCATCTGACCCTCTGTTTGGGGACCTCAAAACCCACCACCATTCCCTATGGGCTGCAAGCTCCGTGGGCCAGGTTGCTGCTAAGTCTGTTTTTATTTCATTCTATTGTATCTTGTTTCCATTTTAACCGTTCTTACGCGTACAACAGTGGCGTGAAGTACCTAACATTCACGTTGTTCCACAGCCACTGCTTGCCACTGTCCATCTCTAGAACTTTCCCATCCTGCCAAACTGAGACTCTGTACCCAGTAAACAGTCACTCCCCATTCTTGACCCCCCTCAGCCCCTGGTAAGCACAACACTACTTTCTGTCTCTAGAATTTCACTATTCTAGGGACCTTATATAAATGGACAGTATTTGTCCTTCTGTGTCTGGCTGCGTTCACTGAGCATAATGTCATCAGAGTTCATCCATGTTGTAGCATGGATTGGAATTTCATTTAAAAAAAGTTTTTTAAAAAGTTTATTTATTTATTTTGAGAGAGAGAGTGAGCCTCGGAGGGGCAGAGAGAGAGGGGGAGACAGAGAGAGAATCCCAAGCAGGCCCTGTGCTGCTCCGCTGGCAGTACAGAGCCTGATGCAGGGCTTGAACCCATGAACCATGAGATCATGACCTGAGCTGAAATCAAGAGTCAGACGCTCAACCGAGCCAAACAGGCGCCCAGGAATTTCATTCTTTTTTTTTTTTAAGGCTGAGTGAAATTCAATGTATGTGTAAACCACATTTTGTTTATCCACTTGTCCTTTGAGAGACATTTGGATTTCCACCTTTTGGTATTGTGAACAGTGCTGAATGCTGTGAATATGGGTGTACAAGAATCTGTTTCAGCACCTTTGGGAAAAGTTCCTCACTTGCCCCCACTCTGTTGCCCACAATCCTCAGCAGCAACTCTGGCAAACCTCTCTGGGCTTCATTTTTTATTTCTGCCCCGTGTAGTTATGGCCATATTCTCTCTCCTTGAGGACGTGTCAGTCTTTGGTTACCATCTTCGTCAGCTTTCCGAGGAGTGGGACCACAGCTTCAGTGGCCTTGGTACAACCAATGGGGGACAGTGAAGTGCAGTTGGTTAAAGGCTTGGGCTCTGAAACAAGACTGCAGGAGTTTGAATCCTGGCTTGCTCCTGTGAACCTCAGGCAAGCTACTTGGCCTCACCATACCTCAGTTTCTCCATCTGTAAAGTGGGAACAGTAATAGTAGTATCCATCTCAAGAGATTATGATGAATCATATACACAGAATCATCAGTACAATCTCTGGTACCCAGTAAATGCTAAATAAATAGGAGCTGTTACTATTAAGTCCCCTTTATCCCCCTCACTACCTCTTTGAAAAACTAATCAAAACAAAACACTCAAGGAGCTAGTGGGACTCACCTCAGTGTGTTTTCCAGGGTGAGTTGGTGTTGAATTTATAGACTTCCCTCTCCACCATCCCCCACCCCTTTCCCTGTGTTGATAGTTAGCTAAGACTGGCACCCCTCCACTGTTGTGAAATGCTTTTGTGAAGTTCATGTAAACAATATAGGGGCTATAGAAATTGTTCTCTTCGCTCCTGCAGCCCAGCACATTGTAGCCATTGTGTGGTTGATAACCTGGAGGTCCTGTGGGGCTCCCGCTCAGGCCAGATATGGCTCAGGAAAGCTGCCAACCTCAGCTGGCTCTAAGAAACCTCTCTTCCCCCTCCGGAACCTGTGACAGAGGGAACACATTGTTTATGACTTCCAGGCTGGGAGAGAAGAAACTAAGCCACCAGGCGCAGTTGATTTCGTGCTTATCAGTAAAGATAGCCCTCTCTAGTTAGTCCTGTTGGTTAAAGCGACATATCAATAGGGCCTATTAATAGAGTCAAAACCATCACTGTAGTCTCCTGGGCCGTTTTCCAAACATTGAGCGTCTGTGACAAACCAGGTGCTACGGCATCCAGAGATAAGCAGAGTAAGATCCCTGCCCTTTGAGGCACCCAGACCAAGAAAACGTAACTCTCAGACTTCTCCAAGGGACTGTGAAGAAGGACTCCCTAAATCCTCCTGGAGGAGCCAGGCAAGAATTTACAGATTTTGTCTTGGCTCTTGAAAACTAAGTTTGTCAGACTGAGAGGCATGGCAGGGAGGATAGCGCATTCTCCAAGGGTATGTAACATGTGTGTACTGAGGGCCAAAACTGCTGCTGAGGGCTGAGACTCACTGAGGGACCTGCCACTGGTTGGCTGTGGCCAAAGTGTGAAGAGCAGATAGGGTGGGAAGCCAGGACATGGGCAAGGGAGCAGGGCCCAGAGCATGGAGAACAACTTTCTTATTGTTGACATTTTCTTTGTTTTGTAAGAGTTTGGGCTTTATATTACAGGGTTTCCAACTGTGTTTCCTGGAGTATGAAGGTTCCACAGAGAGGCCTCCAAGGGGCTATTCCAGTAGCTGCCAGCAGTGAGAAAGGAGGCAGGTATGAGGAGGATGTTGGGTGGATGGTGCTATAGGATCTCCATGGCTCTCCAGCTAGAGTAGCTCCACATTTACTTGTGTTAAAAAGCTTCGTTTGTTTCAAAAAGCATTTTTTTAGTGTTTATTTATTTTTGAGAGAGAGCAAGAGACAGAGAGTGAGCAGGGGAGGGCCAGAGAGAGAGGGAGATGCAGAATCTGAAGCAACCTCCAAGCTCTGAGCTGCCAGCACAGAGCCCAACCTGGGGCTCAAACCTACCAACTGCGAGATTATGACCTGTGCCAAAGTCGGACACCCAACCGAAAGCCACCCAGGCGCCCCTCACAAAGTGTCTTTTTTTAAAATGCCACTGTTTCGTTTGTTTGTTTGTTTGTTTTAATATCACCCACAGGGGCGTGTGGGTAGCTCAGTCGGTTAAGCATCTGACTTCAGTTCAGGTCGTGATGTCATGGTTCCTTAGTTCAAACCCTACATCAGGCTCTCTGCTGTCAGCACAGAGCCTGCTTTGGATCCTCTGTTCCCCGCCACCTCTCTGGCCCTCCCCTGCTCATGTGCTCACTCTCTCTCTCTCAAAAATAAACAAACATTAAAAAAAAAAAAAGACCACCTACAAACAAGTTTGAAAACTGCTGTGGGCAATGGGCAGATATCAACAGATTTGGAATAAGGGAGTTGATATATTCATCCTATATATTTTTCATGTTTCCTATATATATTTGATTTATCACATATCTAAGCCTTGAGCACTCCACTGTTTAAAGATCACAAAGATGAGAAGGACCTTGCAAAGCTGAGAAGGAGCAACTGGTGCGGTAGGAAGAACCAAGCAAGTGTAGAGGGGTCCCAAAAAAGAAGTGAAGAGTTTCAAGGAGTGAGTGATCAATGCAACAACTGGTGCTGACAGGCCTAGTGCATTAAGAACAGACAACTGGCCATTGGACTTGGTAACTTGGAGGAAACTGGGGACCTTGACAAGAACAAGTTTGGTGAGTTGCAGCCTGGCCCCTGGGGGCCACCCTCGCTCAAAAGCACACTTGCAGCAGTTTTGGCTGGGCCTTGCAGCCAGCCAGGCCAAAGGCCAGTGCCTCCCCCCAGTGTACTTACAGCAAGCACAGCCCTGCCCAAGAAGGAAACTGGATGCAGCCCACAGAGGGGATGACCCTGGAGCCTCTGGCTGTGATGTCCAGGGGAGTATTGTGCTTCTGAGCCCCCAAACAACATCTCCTACCTAAGGCCCCTCCTTCAAGAGTAGGAGATCTAGGAGCACGTGGGTGGCTCAGTCAGTTGAACGTCCAACTTCGGCTCAGGTCATGATATCACAGTCTGTGAGCTTGAGCTCTCCGTCGGGCTCTGTGCTGACAGCTCAGAGCCTGGAGCCTGGTTCAGATTATGTGTCTCCCTCTTTCTCAGCCCCTCCCTCACTTGCACTCTGTCTCTCTCTCAAAAATAAATAAACATTATTTAAACATTTTTAAAAAGGAGTAGGAGATCTAGCTGAACTACTTAATATGTAAAAACAACACAGAGGGTCAAGCAAGTTGAAGAGACAGATGAATATGTTCCAAAAGAAAGAATAAAACTTCAGAAAAAGAACTAAATGAAACCAAAATGAGCAATCTACCTGATTAAGGGTTCAAAGTAATGGGACACCTGGGTGGCTCAGTCGGTTAAGTGTCTGACTCTAGATTTAGGCTCAGGTCATGATGTCACAGTTAGTGGGTTCGAGCCCCTCCCCCCATACCAGTCTCCACGCTAGGCCTGCTTGAGATTCTTTCTCTTGAGCCTCCCCTGCTCGTGCTCTCTCTCTCTAGATATAAATAAATAAAGTTAAAAAAAAAAAGTTCAAAGTAATGGTCGTAAAGTTGATGAGAGCTCAGGAGAATGGGTACACACAGTGAAAACTTTAACCAAGAAAGCACTGATGAGAGCTAAAGAATACAACAACAGAAATAAAAAAAATACACTAGAGTGAATAAATAGCAGATTAGATGATACAGAAGAATGGATCTGCAATGTGGAAGACAGGGGAGTAGAGATCAATCAAACTGAAAAGCAAACAAAAAAAATGTTTAAAATGAGGATAGTTTAAGGGACTCCTGGGACATCAAGCATATTAACATTTACATTAAAAGGGTCCCAAAGGAGAAGAGACAGAGAAAGGGGGCAGAAGAATTATTTGAAGAAATAACTCTGGAAAACTTCCCTAACATGGAGAAAAAAACAGACATCCAGGTCCAGGAAGCACAGAAAGTCCTGAACAAGAAGAACCCAAAGAGATCCACACAAAAACATATTATAATTAAAATGTCAAAAATTAAAGATAAAGAGAGAATCTTAAAAGCTGCAAGAAAAAGCAATTAGTTACACATAAGGGAACCCCATAAGACTTTCGCAGATTTCTCAGCAGAAATTTTGTAAGCCAGAAGGGAGTGGCATGATATGTTCAAAGTGCTGAAAGGAAAAAAACTTACAATCAAGAATACTCTACCTGGCATGGGCGCCTGGGTGGCTCAGTCAGTTAAGCATCCGACTTGGGCTCAGGTCATGATCTCACAGTTCATGGATTGGAGCCCCGCATTGGGCTCTGTGCTGACAATTCAGAGCCTGGAACCTGTTTCAGATTCTGTCTGTCTGTCTCTCTCTTTCTCTCTCTCTGTCACTCCCCCATTCATGCTCTCTCTTTCTCTCTCTCTCAAAAGTAAATAAACATTAAAATTTTTTTTTTTAAAAAGAATACTCTACCTGGCAAGGTTATCAGTCACAGTTGAAGGGGAGATAAAGAGTTTCCCAGACAGACAAATCTAAAGGAGGTCATCACCACTAAGCCAGATTTATAAGAAATATTAAAGGGACTTCTTTAACGACAAAAGAAAAGGCCATAACCAGAAATAAGAACATATATCAAAGAAAAAAACCTCATTGGTAGAGGCAGACATATAGTAAAGGTAGTATATCAACCACTTATAAAGCTAATACGAAGGTTAAAAGACAAAAGTCACGAAATCAACCATATCTACAATAATCTGTTAAGAGATGCACACATACAAAACGATGTAAAATATGACATCAAAAACATACAACATGGGGAAGGGAAGTAAAAGCGTAGTGCTTTTAGAATGTGTTCAAACTTAAATGACCACCAACTTTAAGCAGACTGTTATATACATAGGTTGTTATACACGGACTTCATAAGAACCACAAACCAAAAATATATAATAGATACACAAAAAATAAAGAGAAAGGAATCCAAAGATAACATTAAAGAAAGTCATCAAATTGCAAGGGAAGAGAGCAAGAGAAGAACTATAAAAACAACCAGAAAACAATGAATAAAACGCCAATAATTACATACCTCAATAATTATTTTATTTAATTTTAATTTTTTTAATGTTTATTTTTGAGAGAGACTGATTGTGAATGGAGGAAGGGCACAGAGAGGGAGACACAGAATATGAAACAGCTCCAAGCTCTGGGCTGTCAGCACAGAGCCTGACTCAGGGCTCAAACCCACAACCTGTGAGATCACAAAACTGAGCCAAAGTCAGATGTGCAACTGACTGAGCCACCCAGGTGCCTGCATACCTCAATAATTATTTTAATTGTAAATGGATTGAATGCTCCAATCAAAAGACATAGGGTGGCTGAATGGATTAAAAAAAAAAGATCCATCTATATGCTGCTTACAAGAGGCTCATTTCAAATCTAAGACACATAGACTGAAAGTGAAGAGATGGAAAAAGCAATCCATGCAGATGGACACAAAAAGAAAGCTGAAGTAGCAGTAGTTACATCAGACAAAATGATTATATGTATTTTTATTTTTTAAATATGTATTTATTTTGATAGAGAAAGTACGAGCAGGGGTGGGGCAAAGAGAGAGGGAGAGAGACAATCCCAAGCAGGCTCTCCACTGTCAGCACAGGGCCCAACTCTGGAGCGGACTCGATCTCACTGTGAGATCATGACCTGAGCTGAAATCAAGTTGGACACTTAACCAACTGAAATACCCAGGTGCCCCTAGACAAAAAGAAGGGCATTACATAATAATAAAGGGATCAATCCAACAAGAAGATATAACACTTGTAAATATTAATGCACCCAACATAAGAGCACCTAAACATAGAAAACAAATATTAACAGACACAAAGGGAGAAATGGACAGTAATATAATAACAGTAGGAGAATTTAATACCCCACTTACATCAATAGATAGATCATCCAGACAGAAAATTAATAAGGAAACATTGGCTTTAAACAATAAACTAGACCAGATGGACTTAATAGATATATACAGAACATTTCATTTAAAAACAGCAGAGTATTGGGGCACCTGAGTGGCTCAGTCAGTTAAGCAACTGACTTAAGCTCAGGTCATGATCTCGCTATTTGTGAGTTCAAGCTCTGTGTCGGGCTCTGTGCTGACAGCTCAGAGCCTGGAGCCTGCTTCAGATTCTGTGTTTCCCTCTCCTCTGCCCCAACCTTTGCTTGCGCTCTTTCTCTGTCAGAAATGAATAAATGTTAAAAAAAATTTTAAAAACAGCAAAGTATGTATTATTTCACTTATATGTGGAATTTAAGAAACAAAACAAACCAACAAAGAAAAAAAGAGACAAACCAAGAAACAGACTCTTAACTATAGAGAACAAATCGATGGTTGACAGAGGAGAGGTAGGTGGGGGGGATGGGCGAAACAGGTGAAGGGGATTAAGAGTACACTTATCCTGATGAGCACTGAGTATTGTATAGAATTGTTGAATCACTATATTGTATACCTGAAACTAATATAACAGTGTGTTAACTATAAGATTTTTTAAATAGTTAATTTTAAAAAACGGCAGAATACACATTCTTCTCAAGTGCACATGGAACATTCTCCAGGATAAATCACAAGTTAGGCAACAAAACAAGTCTCAATAAATTTAAGAAGACTGAAATCATATCAAGCATCTTTTCTGACCACAACATTATGAAACTAGAAATTAATTACAAGAATAAAAACTGGAAAAAACACAAAATGTGGAGACTCAACAACATGCTTTTAAACGACCAAAGGGTCAATGAAGAAATTAAAGAGGAAATAAAATACCTTGAAACTAATGAAAATAAACACAACACTCTAAAATCTTTTTTTTTAATTTATTTATTTATTTTGAGAGAGAGAGAGAGTGAACAGGGAAGGAACAGAGAGAGGGAGAGACAGATTCTATGCAGGCTTCATGCTATCAGCACAGAGCCCCATGCAGTGCTTGAACTCACAAACCATGAGATAATGACCTGAGCTGAGTCAGACACTTAACTGACTAAGCCACCCAGGCACCCCCTAAAATCTTTAAGACACAACAAAAGCAGTTCTCAGAAGGAAGTTTATAGCAATACAGGCTCACCCCAAGAAACAAGAAGAATCTCAAGTAAACAACCTAACCTTATACCTAAAGGAACTGAAAAACTAAAAATGAAATCCAAAGTCAATAGTAGAAAGGAAATAATAAAGACCAGATTGGAAACAAGTGAAATGGAGAAAAAATAGAAAAGTCCAATAAAACTAAGAGCTGGTTTTTTGAAAAGATAAATGAAATTGATAAGCCTTTAGCCAGACTCATCATGAGAAAAAGAGAGAGAGCCCAAATAAATTAATCAGAAATGAAAGAGGAAAAATTATAACCAATACCCCAGAAATTCAAAGGATCATAAGAGATAAAAAATTATAGGCCAACAAATTGGACAACCTAGAAGAAATGGATAAATTCCTAGAAACATACAATCTTACAAAACTGAATCAGGAAGAAGTGGAAAATCTGAACAGATAGATTACTAGCAATGAAATGGAATCAGTAATAAAAAAAACTCCCAACAAACAAAAGTCCAGGACCAGACAGCTTCACAAGTATATTCTACCAAACATTTAAAGAAGAGTTAATACCTGTCCTTGTCAAAGTATGGCAAAAAATTTAAGAGGAAGGCATGCTTCCAAACTCATTCTATGAGGCCAGGATTACTCTGATACTGAAACCAGAGAAAGACACTGTAAGAGACGAAAGGAAAGAAGGAAGGAAGGAATGAAGGAAGGAAGGAAGGAAGGAAGGAAGAAGAGAAATTAAGAAAGAAGGAGAGAGAGAGAGGAAGGAAGGAAAGAGGGAAGGAAGGAAGGAAATTATAGGCCAATATATGTGATTAACATAGATGTAAAAATCTTAACAAAATATTAGCAAGCTGTATTCTAACAATACGTTAAAAAGATTGTTCACAACAATCAAGGGGGATTTATTCCAGGGATGCAAAGATGACTTGATATCCACAAATCAATCAACATGATACACCACATTGATGCAACAAAGAATAAACATCATGATCATCTCACTAGATGCAGAAAAAGCATTTGACAAAATCCAACATTGATGCATGATAACAACCCTCAACAAAATGGTTATACGGGGAACATACCTCAACATAATAAAAACCTTATATGACAAACCCACAACAAACATCATACTCAATGATGAAAAGCTCAAAGCTTTTCCTCTATAATTGGGAACAAGACAAGGATACCCAGCCTTGCCATTTCTATTCAACATAGTATTGGAAGTCCTGGCCACGGCAAGTAAAGCAAGGAAAAGAAATAAAAGGCGTCCAATTTGGAAAGTAATAAGTAAAATTGCCACTATTTGCAGATGACATGATACTATATATAGAAAACCCTAAGGCCTCAAAAAAAGCTATTAGAATTAATAAATAAATACAATAAATTTTCAAGATACAAAACCAATACACAGAAACCTGATGCATTTTTATATACTAATAATGAAGTAGCAGAAAGAGAAATTACAATTGCCATTTACAATTGCATCAAAAAGAATAAAATTCCTAGGAATAAATTTAACCAAGGAGGTGAAAGACCTACACTCTGAAAACTATGACATTGATGAAATAAATTGAAGACAACAGAATAAATGGGAAGATATCCCATGCTCATAGATTGGAAGAATTAATATTGTTAAAATGCCCATACTCAAAGCAATCTACAGATTCAAAGCAATCCCTATCAAAATACCAATGACATTCTTTCCAGAACTAGAACAAATAATCCTAAACTCTGTATGAAACCACAAAAGACCTTGAATAGCCAAAGCAATCTTGAGAAAGAAAAACGAAGCTGGACATATCGTGCTGTCAGATTTCAAACTATACTACAAAGCTATAGTAATCAAAACATTATGGTACTGGCACAAAAACAGACATATAGGTCAATGGAACAGAATAGAAAGCCCAGAAATAAATCCACACTTACATGGCCAGTCTATGACAAAAGGGGCAAGAATATATAATGGAGAAAATACAGTCTCCTTAATAAATAGTGTTGGGAAAACTGAACAGCAACACCCAAAAGAATGAAATTGGACTGTTTTCTTACACCATACCTAAAAATAAACTCAAAATAGACTAAAGACCTAAATGTGAGACCTGAAACCATAAAAACCCTAGAAGAAAACATAGGCAGTAAGCTCTTTGATGTTGGTGTCAGTGATATATTTTTTTGGATTTGTCTCCTCAGGCAAGGACAACACAAGCAAAAATAAAAAAATGAGACTAAATCAAATCAAAAAGCTTTTGCATAGTGAAGGAAACCATTAATAAAATGAAAAGGCAATGTACTGAATGAGAGAATATATTTGCAAATGATATATTTGATAAGGGGTTAACATCCAAACTATATATAGAACTCATCCAACTCAATATCAAAAAAAACAAACAGCCAATTAAAAAAATGGACAGAGGATTTTAATAGTTTTCCAAAGAAGACATCCAGATGGCCAACAGACACATGAAAAAAAGCTCAACATCACTCATCATCAAGGAAATGCAAATCAAAATCACGAGATAACACCTTACACATTGAAATGGCTATTATCTTTATTTTTAAAAATTTTTTTAAATTTTATTTTTCATTTTTAAAAATTTACATCCAAATTAGTTAGCATATAGTGCAACAATGATTTCAGTAGATTCCTTAGTGCCCCTTACCCATTTATCCCATCCCCCCTCCCACAACCCCTCCAGTACCCTCAGTTTTTTCTCCATATTTATGAGTCTCTTCTGTTTTGTCCCCCTCCCTGTTTTTATATTATTTTTGTTTCCCTTCCCTTATGTTCATCTGTTTTGTCTCTTAAAGCCCTCGTATGAGTGAAGTCATATGATTTTTTACAACTTTTTAATGTTTATTTATTTTTGAAAAGGAGAGAGACAGAGCGTGAGCGGGGGAGGGGGAGGGGCAGAGAGAGAGGGAGACACAGAATCTGAGGCAGGCTCCAGGCTCTGAGTTGTCAGCACAGAGCCCGATGCAGGGCTTGAACTTACAGACTATGAGATCATGACCCGAGCCGAAGTTGGACACTTAACTGACTGAGGCACCCAGGTGCCCCTGAAATGGCTATTGATCAAAAAGACAAGAAACAAGTGCTGGTGAGGATGTGAAGAAAAAGGCACCCTTATGCAGTGTTGATGGGAATGTAAATTGGTGCAGCTATTCTGGAAAATACTATGAAGGTTCTTCCAATAAGATTCAGCAATTCCATTTTTAATTATTTATCTCAAGAAAACAAAGATACCAGGGTGCCTGGGTGGCTCAGTCTAAGCGTCCGACTTCAGCTCAGGTCATGAACTTGCAGTTTGTGAGTTTGAGCCCCGCGTCGGGCTCTGTGGTGACAGCTCAGAGCCTGGAACCTGCTTCTGATTCTGTGTCTCCCTCTCTCTCTGCCCCTCCCCCACTCACTCTCTGTCAAAAAATAATTAAACGTTAAAAAAAATTAAAAAAAGAAAAGAAAGACACCAATTTGAAAAAATTATGTGCATTCCTATGTTCAGCACAGCATTCTTTACAATAGCCAAGATACAGAAGCAACCTAAATGTCCACTGACAGATAGAAGGATAAAGAGGATGTGGTAAATATACAGAAGGGAATATTAGCCATAAAAGGCAAAATCTTGCTGTCTGTGACAACACAGAAGACCTAGTGGGTATTATGCTAAGTGAAATAAATCAGAGAAAGACAAATACCATATGGTTTCCCTTCTATGTGGAATATAAAAAACAAAGCAAATGAACAAAACAGAAACACAATCACAGATACAGAGAACAAACTGGTGATTGCCGGAGAAGAAGGGGGTGGAAGGAGAGACAAAATTGGTGAAGAGGATTAAGAGGTACAGTCTTCCAGTTATAAAATAAATAAGACGTGGGGATGTAATGTACAGCATGGGGAATGTAGTCAATGATATCTTAACAACTTTGTATAGTGACAGATGGAACCAGACTTATTGTGGTGACCATTGCATAATGTATATAAATATTGAATCACTAGAGGCGCCTGGGTGGCTCAGTTGGTTAAGTGTCTGGCTTCGGCTCAGGTCATGATCTCGCGGTTCACGAGCTCAAACCCCCCGCCCCGCAATCAGGCTCTGCGCTATCAGTGTAGAACCTGCTTTGGATTCCCTGTCTCTGTCTCTCTCTGCCCCTTCCCAGCTCACACACTCTCTCTTTCTCTTAAAAATAAATAAACATTAAAAATAAATAAATAAAGGGCACCTGGGTGACTCAGTTGGTTGAGCTCTGACTTCAGCTCAGGTCATGATCTCCAGTTCATGAGTTCAAGTCCCACATCCACTCGATACTGTCAGCGTAGAGCCCGCTTTGGATCCTCTGTCCTCCTCTCTCTCTGCTGCTCCTCTGCTTGCACTCTCTAAAAAACAAATAAACATTAAAAATAAATAAACAAATACATATATACACACACACAAACTTAAATAAATAAATAAATAAATAAATAAATAAATAAATGAATATTGAATCACCATGTTGTATACCTGGAACTAATGTTGCATGTCAATTATTCTTCAATTTTGAAAAAAAGTGTTACAAAATAGTTTTGGTGAAGAGGTGAGAATGGAACGTAGATGGGAATGAGTTGAGGAATGAACATACATTCAAAAAACAGGAGTGCATGGGAAGTGAGACATTGAAATGGTGTGTATAGACAATTCTTTAAGTTGTGTTTTGTTTTGGAGAGGAAGGTGGCAATGAGTTCAGTCTGAGGCAAGTTGAATCCAAAGTACCTTTAAGGCATCCAGATAAAGGGTGTCCAGTTAGGGCAAAGATGTACAGGTCTGGAGATAAGGAGGAAATTCTGGCTGTAGCTACAGATTTGTTTGTCAACGCATTCAACAGGTAATTTTTGAAGCTAGAGGGACTGATGAAACTGGAAGGAAGAGGGTTAAGGTGGTGCATAAAGCTACAAATAATTTGGTCAGGAGCAGGTCGGAAATTGAGGAAATTCCTGGCTGGTGGCCTAATAGGTAGTTAGCTTGGTTCTGTTTTAAGAGACAAAAAGCTGGTACATGGAAGACGGATAGGAAGACATCTTGAAGACCTCACAGACCAAGGAATCCTATGGTCAAAGTAAGTCTAAATGGGCACTAATTGTTGACATTTTATCATCTGAAAACGGTATGAACAAAGGCCATCCACTCTAGCAAGGTACTGAATTAACCACTCCAATTTCGAAAGCAAATGTACATTCTGACACCATTTATTCAAAAGCAAATTTACATTCTGACACCGTTTATGTAAAATTAAAAACAGACATCTATGTTACATAATGTTTATGGATATACACTATGTAGTGAAAGTACAAAAACATAAATACGACACACCCTCACCAACTGCCAACTTTAGAACAATGGTTCCCAATGGGGAAGACAGAAGAGGCATGGGATGGGAAGTGTTGGCTGTTTCTGCAATGTTTTAATTTTTTTTTAAGGATTGAAGGTAAAAATGGCAAAAAATGAATATTAACTCTGACTCATGGCTGCATAAGGTGTTCATTGTAATGGTCCCAACTTCACTGGGTTTTTATGAAGAATGAGTTAATTCATGGAAGGTATTTTGAATAGGACTGATTCCTTACTGCACTCAAATAGAAAGTATTAGAATCAGCTATTGTTGGGGCACCTGGGTGGCTCGGTCTGTTAAGCGTCTGCCTTTGGCTCAGGTCATGATCTCACAGTTCATGAGTTCAAGCTCCGTGTCTGGCTCTGCACTGATTATGTAGCCTGCTTGGGATTCCCTCTCTCCCTGTCTCTGCCCCTCCCCTGCTTTTGCTGTCTCTCAAAATAAGTAAATAAACTTAAAAAAAAAAGGGAAAATCAACTAGCTAAGCAGTGGACCTATCAGACCTTCTAGCTGGGTTTCCCTTGAACTTCTTTTTTTAAATTTTTTTAATGTAAATTATTTTTGAGAGAGAGAGACAGAGTGTGAGCAGGGGAAGGGCAGAGAGAGAGAACGCAAAGCAGGCTCCAGGCTCCAAGCTGTCAGCACGGAACCCCACACGGGGCTTGAACTCACGAACCGAGAGATCATGACCTGAGCTGAAGTTGGATGCTTAACCAATTGAGCCACCCAGGCACCCCTCTCTTGAACTTCTTAGTATATTAAATTTAAATTCAGACTACCACAGCCTGTAGGGGCATCTCTGCCAGTTTAGAAGATTGGTAATCGCAGGAACCTCACTTCTATGGCCGAGGACTAGAAGTGTCTTATTAATGAGCCCAGCACAGACAGACTTGCAGCCGGAAGGGATGAGTGCATCCTCTAGCAGGTTATCTGCCAACATCTGTTGACTGGCTCACAGAGCCGCCCAAGTTGGCAGGTCCCTGAAAGATTCTCTAATCTTTCTATCTTTAGGGATTCAAAAACTAGGGTCCCGGGAGGGGACAGGACTTGTCTAACATTGACCACTCAGTGGCAGGGAACAGAACAAGGGGTTCCCAACTTTTCTGTACAGTCTACATGCTTTTTTCCAGAGATCACTCTGCCTTCCTGGCCCTTCCAACCTGGGAAACAAGGTTAGCTGGGATGCAGCTCCCTTCAAAAACAATTCATCTCTTCCATGGAATCCCCCCTTGGTCCAGAGAGGTAATGCGAGCCTGTGATGGTCCTGTTCTTACAGCACACACCACTGACATTACCGAATGGCAGGCCTGGCTGCTAGGGACGCCAGCTGGAAACTTGGATGGATGGAGAATGATTCTAATGTGTGGCCGGGTGCCAGAGTCTTCAGTTCTAGAATGATCAAATCAAGCATTGAAAGGCTACTCACAGGGGCGCCTGGGTGGCTCAGTCGGTTAAGCCGCCGACTTCGGCTCAGGTCATGATCTCGCGGTCGGTGAGTTCAGGCCCGGGGCCGGGCTCTGTGCTGACAGCTCAGAGCCTGGAGCCTGTTTCGGATTCTGTGTCTCCCTCTCTCTGACCCTCCCCCATTCATGCTCTGTCTCTCTCTGTCTCAAAAATAAATAAACGTTAAAAAAAAAAAAAAGAAAGGCTACCCACAATGCATACAGAGGTGAAGACCCTCACAAGAGGTGGGGGTGGGGGCAATGACAAGCCAGAGAGCCCCCATCAAGGCCTAAGAGCAATGAAGGCTGGCTGGGACATAAGGCTGGAGGGGAGAGGAATTGCTAAGGAGACAGGAGAGGAGCGCTAGGAAGCTGCTGAAAGAATATGATGGGGGATAAGGGAGGGAGTAGGTGGCGACTAGAGAGAGTGAGCTACGCCAGGAGGTTATTAATTATTCCAAATTCACCTTTCCTCAGAAAGGATTTCAGTCGGTTTGAAAGGACACACAAGGTAGGCCAGGGCAGCATAAATTAAAGATAGAAAAACAAGGGTGGGCAGAAAGCGGAGCCAAGAATAAGGGTAGAAATATATACCATAAAAGCCTCTGCTCCCACGAGGGGTGGGCCCAAAAGCTGGCTATAAGCTTTCTAGCAGCCAACAGGAAAGGGGAAACCTTGTTGTTGCACAATTCACAATGTCCAGGAGATAAAAACAAACTCATTGCTCAGAAGGGCGGCTGTTCTTAGTACCCAGATCAGACAGGAATTCCTCTTGGGGGTCCTCAGACAGGATGCTGTGGGATACAATGAACGACATCCTTGACAACATCCTTACAATAGCGGTAGCAACGAGTTTCAAAGGGCTGTTTTTCATAAGGACCCTCAGGATCTACTGCCTGTATCCCACTGCAGCCAGGCAATTAGAAGCTAAAAATAGCATGCAAAGGTGCAGAACAGTACATCTAGTATGTTCACACTGGTGGGAAAAAAGAGGGTTATATATAGGCATACATATGCATAGAACTCTTCTGGAAGGGATAAACTGGTAACAGCGGTTGCCTCTAGGGAGAGGAAGTGGAGGACTGTGGACTGTGATGGGGAGAGATTTCCTTTTCGTCCTATACCATTTTGTACTGTCCGGATTTTTGTTAACCATGTCTTATCCTTTCAATAAAATTTAGTTACTATTTTAGTTCCTAAAATAAAAATGACATTCAGCAGGCAGAGGGTCATCTGCATTTTATCTCAGAGCCACAGCCAGGCTGAGGATGCCCGAAAGTTCTTGATGTTTCAGGAGAGAAGGAAAGTAATGTTTATTGAGCAACTCCTGGGTGCCCAGGGCTTTCATTTCCATTAGCTCATTTAATCCACACAATAATCCTGGGTGAGAAATCTACCTCATGGACAATCAACTCTGTTTCCTTGGAGAGGACACAGGAGTTAAACTGCTTATTTTTCTTCCTGCTATTGATTTGTAGGAGAGATGAAAAACAAAACAAAACTGGGGAGAAAACAGCGCTATGGGGAATTTAAGATAGCTGTTGCACAGGACACACTTACACTGTAAGATTATTCATTGTTTATCTGAAATTCAAACTGAGCTGGGCGTCCAGAATTTTTTTTTAACTTTTACAAAATTGACATAAAATTGACCTCTAACATTCTGCTAGTTTCAGTTGCACAACATAATGGTTCAATACATGTTGTGTACTGCAAAAATGGTCACCAGAGTAAGTCTAGTTAATATCAATGTGGTATATTCTTCCATGTTTAAAAGAATTTTTAGATTTTTTAAAGTAAATATATTTTAAAGTAAAAGTATTTTCATGTTTTTTAAATCCACTATGCCAATCTAAGGCTTTTCATTGGTGTATTTCAACACTATACACCAAATGTAATTATTTGCTAGATATGCTGGAGAGCAAGACCACCATTTTATTGTTCTTTTCCTGTTTGTTCTGTTTTTGTTGTTGTTTCTTTTCCCTAACTTCCCATGTGCTGCCTTTACCATTTTTAGGATTCTATTTTCATTACAGGCATATGTCAGAGATATTGTGTGTTCAGTTCCAGACCACTGCAAATTAAGCGAATATCACAATAAAGCGAGTCAAATGAATTTTTTGGTTTCCCAGTGCATATAAAAGTTATGTTTACAATATATTGTAGTCTATTAAGTGTGAAATAGCATTATGTCTAAAAAAAGCACATACCTTAATTTAAAAATATTTTATTGCTAAAAGATACTAACCATCACCTGAGCTTTCAGTGAGTCATAATCACTGATTACAAACCATCGTAGCATATAATAACAATGAAAAAGTTTGAAATATTGCAAGAATTACCAAAATATGCCACACAGACACGAAATGGCCAAATTGCTGTTGGAAAAATGGCTCCAATACACTTGCTCCATGTAGAGTTTCCACAAACCTTCGATATCTGCAAAGCACAATGAAATGAAGTATGCCTGTGTCTTTAGTGCTTTGGGGTGCGTGTCTTTGTATAACTTTTTTGTGATTGCTCTAGGCATTATATAAAATATACATCAGGTACCTGTGTGGCTCAGTCAGTTGAGCGTCTGACTTTGGCTCAGGTCATCATTTTGCAGTCCATGGGTTCAAGCTCCTCATCAGGCTCTGTGCTGACAGCTCAGAGCCTGGAGCCTGCTTCGGATTCTGTGTCTCCCTCTCTCTCTGCCCCTCCCCCACTCACACTCTGTCTCTCTCTGCCTCTCAAAAATAAACATTAAAATTTTTCTCAAAAAATAAAAATAAAAAATAAAATAAAATATACGTAATTTATCACAGCCTACTGGTGTTGACATTTTATCATTTTGAGTGAAGCCTGGAAACCTTATCTCCCTTTTATGTCCCTTTACCCTCTCCCATTCATAATTGTCTTTTACCCTATTCCTTAATTTTTTTCTAGCTCTATTGAAGTATAATTGACAAGCATATAATTGTCTTAAATATTCTACATACATTGAGAACCACATCAGGCAGGATTGTAAATTTTGCTTCAACCATCAAACATAATTTAGAAAACTCAAGAGAAGTATTTCTATGGTATTTACCCATATTTTGGCTTACTGAGTTCTTTCCTCTTTCATGATGTTCCAAGATTCGATTCCTTCTTTTGTCAATTCAGAGTAGGTCTGCTGATGACACACTGTCCTTCGTTTTCCTTTATCTAAGAATGCCTTGATTCTTTCCCTTTGTTCCTGAAGGGTATTTTCATTAGATTCTGGGTTGACAGTTTTCTGTCAGCACTTCCTTCTGATGAGAAGGAAGTTTCTGATGAGAAATCTGCTATCATTTGAATTTCCATTTCCCTATAGGTAAGGTATCATTTCTCTTTCCCTACTTTTGGGATTTTCTTCTTTGTCTTTGGTTTTTAAATTTTTTTAATATTTATTTATTTTTGAGAGAGAGAGAGAGAGCATGTGCAAGACAGAGGAGGGGCAGAGAGAGGGAGACAGAGGATCCAGAGTGGGATCCAGAGGATCCAGAGGGCTGACAGCAGAGAGCCTGATGTGGGGCTCAAACCCACAAATCGCGAGATCACGACCTGAGCTGAAGTTGGACACTTAACCAACTGAGCCAACCAGGCGCCCCTTTTGTCTTTGGTTTTTAGAAGTGTGACCATGATGTGTTTCAGTGTGGATTATATTTGATTTTATCCTGTTTGGGGCTCACTCAGCTTGTTCAATCTGTTGGTTTATGTCTTTTGCCAAATTTAGGAAGTTTTCAACCATTATTTCTTCTTGTACCTTTGTAGCCCCATCCTCTTTCTCCTCTCCTTCTCGAACTCTGATGTCATGAATGTTAGGTTTTTTTAATGTTTACTTATTTTTGAGAAAGAGAGAGAGAGAGAGAGCGCACGCAGGGGAGGGACAGAGAGACAGAGGGAGACACAGAATCCGAAGTAGGTTCCAGGCTCTGAGCTGTCAGCACAGAGCCTGATGTGGGGCTCGAACTCACGAGCTGTGAGATCATGACCCGACTCAAAGTCAGACGTTTAACCAACTGAGCCACCCGGGCCCCCCTGTTAGATTTTTTTTATAGTCATACAAAGTCCCCAAGTTTCTGTTGTTTCTTTTTCCTTCAAATCTATTTTCTCTCTGGTGTTCAGAATGAGTCATGCCTGTTGTTGTATCTTCGAGTTCACTCCCTGACACTTTCCTCTGGCCCCTCTGTTGTGCTGTTGAGTCTAGCCATTGTTTTTTTTTTTTTTCTTCAACTCTAAAATCTCCAGTTGTCCCTTTATATCTCTATTTCTTTGCTGAGCCTATTAATTTTTAGTAGTTTCAAGCATGTTCATATTTGTTCATTGAAGCATTTTTATGATGGCTGCTTTAAGATCTTTGTCAGATAATTCTAACATCTCTGTCATCATGGTGTTGGCACCTATTGATTGCCTTTCTTCAGTGAGGCTGAGATCCTCCTGGTTCTTGGAAATCCGAGTCATTTGTTACTGCAACTTGGACATTTGGGGTATAATGAGACTCTGGGTCTTATTTAAAGCTTCTATTTCAGCAAGCTTCCTCGGACACCACGCTGGTGAGGGAAGAAAGACATGGTCTCATGATAAGCCAGGAGAGTTAGAAGTCCAGGGTTCCCATTGGGGTTCCAGTGACACCCAGAGGCTGAACAGGAATGAGAGTTCAGGATCCCTGGTAGGCCCCCACTTTGAGGGGCGGGAGTGCCCCCACTGGCACTATGGGGTGAGGGGTCTTGTTATGGTCAGGTGGCAAAAGCGAAAGCCCCAGGCCCATGGTAGGCATTTTCTGAAACCACCCTTGTGAGACCTTGGGGACACCTCCTTACAGCCTAGTGAGTGTGGAAATCTTGGCTTCCCACTGGACCTTTGCTGGCCTGGGGCAGATAGAGCTGTGGTCTCTGGTTGCCCTGGCACAGTGAATGTCTGTAAGTTTTCTGTCTTGTTAGGCTGTCTCATTCCTGTTCCTTTGCCTAGAAAGAGCTGGATTTTGTTAAGGCTTCTTTTGTCCGTGCCCATTGACATTTCTGGATTGCCCGTTGCTCCAGTGCCCAGTCTAGGATATACAGGGCAAGAAAATCCAGGAAACTTACCACTATGCTGTTTCTCAGGTTGTTGGGACCCTAGCTCCTCTGCCGTCCTCTCTCCATCTTTCAGAGGCTTATTTTTTAAAGTACATAATGTCCTGTATTTGACATCCTGTATTTTTATTTTGTAAATCTGGAGACCCTACCCAGGATCCCTATTACTGGTTGAGGCAAGACGATGTGAGAATTTTGAATGAATTTTCAACCACAAGGGGAGGAACAATAAGGTTTTCTCAACCCTTACTTATAAAAGTCTTTTTTTTTTGAGAGAGAGAGAGAGAGGAGAGAATTCAGCTGAGCAGCCAATTTTCTTGCACATTTCTGTTAACCAAAGTTTTACTGTGCTTCTAGAACCTTGGCAAACTTCTTTCCCATATATTTGCCAGTGACATTGAGTTTGTGCTAATGAGGCCCTCTGCTGTCTGCAGAGAGAAGGGCAATGCCATAAATCTAGAGATTTCTCTGCAGTGGAACAAGGTGGGTAGGGAGTTCATAAATTACATTCAATTATTAGCGTAGCCGATCCCCACACTTTGGGGAGCTAGAATGCTTTAGCTCTGTTTAACTTCCACATACTCTCTCTTTCTCTCCTCACAGAAATGTGTAGTGACACAGTTTAAAAATGGAGGTTATGTCAAAATGCATTTTGGACATTTAGTGACAAACTCTCCCCTTCATGTACAAAGTGAGGTACTGGAAGCCATCTTGGGGCTTCACCAAGGCAGGCCTGGGCATGGCAGCCCACACCGTTTGCCACAGAGAGGAAGAGACTCACAGAGGCTAGGCTGGGATATGGAGTTGTGGTAGCCTGGAAACTTCCAGGGCCTTTGCCAGACTAAGAGGGAAGTCAAATAGTGTTAGAGCTAAGGAGGCAGGCAGACCTCAATCTACAGAAACAGGCTGGCTTTCCCTTCAGCATTGCTTTCTACTCCATCCAGACCTTTGCTGATGGAGCCCTGAGTAGGGGCATGAAGGGAGGCAGTGGGAGTTGACTTTGTTGTTGAGCAGGGAAGGAAGTCTGTCAAAAGGGAGCATGTTGCATATTCTCAGGAGGCCCCGAGAAGGATGCCACATCATGGCTACTCTCCCCATTGAAGCTTTTCCCTCCCTCCAGCCCATGGGAACAAAGTTACAGATGGTACTTGACTCTTTATCATCCCCTGCAGGGAGGAAGGAGAATTCCTGCTTGCTGAATGCCAGCAACTCTATCAGGTACTTGACATAACTTAGATCACTCAATATTCACCGCAGCCCTAATACTAATAATGGTAATACTTGCCAGTGGTTGAGGATGGGCTTATGGGTCAAGCACTGTTCTAAGCATAAGTTGTTGCATTTAATCCTCACACCACCACCAAAAGGTCTGCACTGTTATTGCCCTTTTCTTCACTACACAGCTGAGGAGTGGTAGAGAGAGGATTTGAACTCAGGTGCTAAGCCCATGCTCTTAGTACACTGAACTTCTGGTTAATAATGGAACTCAAATTTGAACCCCTGTCTGTGAAGAACTTTCAAACCTACGGGTCTGGCAAGGAAGTCACATTGATAAAAGCTGGGTGCCAAAACCCACGGGCTTATACACAAGAGGGCATGTGCACATGCACACATGAACACGCATGCACGCATGAACATGCATGCACGCACTGGAGAGCCTTTAAGCCAGTCAGAGTGAGTCTCCAGCTGTTGATGCCCTTCTGCCAGGCCAGCCAGGTAAGAACCACAGAGGTAGTAGCTACTGTAGTGTGGACAGTAGTGACTGAAAGGGGTGCTGGTCATGTTCTGGTTTTTGATCCAGTTGCTAGGTATGTTCAGTTTGTGAAAATTTAGTGAGCTGTGCCCTTCCCTATGTGTTTATATGACAACAAGTTTTGGTTTCTTCAAAGACATATGAATTTCTAGAAAGATCAAGTGGACTTACTTTTGCCTATTCCTTCTGAATACCTGAGCTGAAAACTCTGGACATTATATATAAAACAACCATGGAAGACTCTGAAAGAGGGAGAGAAGGCAGAGCAGCTAGGGGGTTCTGACTCAAGGAACAACATGATCGGGAGTTTCCTGGGTTTTCTTTTTTGCCTCATATGTTCCAGACTTGGAGCTGAAGAAGCTGATAACTGGGAAACACCAATAGGTGCAGGCAGAAGAACCCCGGCAAAAGTCATCTCTGTTTATGAAAAAGGCAGCCTAAGAAAACAGAAAATTTTAGATCTTGATCTCTCTACTGTAGCCAAACAGCACAGGAAAAACTGTGGCCCCACCCTTGCCAACAAGGGACACATGGAGAGCAGAGACTTCGACTTCAGGCTATAATGAGCACCCCAAGCCCTTGCCTGCACCCCCTGTCAAGAGGGTTCAGAGGAGGCTGAGTAGAGAGGTGGGACTTTCATCTGGCTGAATGATAATGAGATTCCCTCTTCCTGCGGTATCAGTGGAGACCACGTGGGGACCCCCGGACTTCCATTCCCACTAGGCTATAATGACTATCCTTCCTGGCTGGGTAGTGTCAGATCAAGTGGAGAGTTTAAGATTTTCACCATCACCCAGCAGTAAGGAGACCACATTCCTCCAACCGTGTGGTGTCATGAGAGGTCATGGGGAGTGGGGGGAGGAGTTCACAAGAGGTCATAGGGAGTGGGGGAAGCAGTTACAAGGAACTCCTACCCTTCCTGGCCAGGAGGTATCAGCAGAGACCTAGTGGAAGCCGGAAGTCCCAATCCAGCAGTAACTTGGAGGGTCCCTACTTGGTCTTATCAACAGAGGCTGAGTGGGACCTGTACTTCAAACCCCAACGGTGATGCCGATTCCCCCTTCCAGCGCTGGAGCAGTGTCAGAGGGAACCAGCTAAAACAGAGAGCTTTGAAAGGTTGGATCAGACACTTCAGCAAAGAGGATATAAGGATAGCAAATAAGCACACGAAAAGATGTTCAACATCATGAGCCACTAGGGAAATGAAAACGAAAACCACAGTGAGACATCACTATATACCTATCAGAATAGCTAAAATTTAAAAAAAGAATAGTGACAACACTGAATGCTGGTGAGGATGCAGAGAAACTTTTGTTTTCTTGCAGAAAACTGACCTTTGTGCTCTGGAGACATAATATAACACAAAGACGGAGTTTGGGGATAAAGAGGAACAATAGTTTTATTACTTTGCCAGGCAATGAGTCTGCAGAAGGCCGATGCCTTCAAAACTGTAGACCCACCTGGGGTGGGGGAAGAGGCTGAGGGGTTTTATAGGAAAATACAGGATCTGGGCAGTTTTCATAGGAATCTGATACGTGCTGTTGTGCTGCCAGCTACGTTCATCATGTCTTCGAGGTAGTCTCACGACTAGACTAGCGCAGGTGCCGGCCATCCCAGTCTCATTACTAAGTATACACTGAGGTCAGGGAGATGTCAATATCCATATCAAGCTCCTGAAACAAAGGATTCTACAGAAAAACAAGTGAAGAGGAGAGGAGAGGCTTCAAGAATGAGGAGAAAAACTTGTTCAGTTCAATGTCAAGCCTTGCTGAAGCGCTCGTGTATCCATCTTAATTTCCATTCATCTTTACGTTTCTATAGAGGTTTCGAAGCCAGACCACTCACACATTGATGGCAGGAATGTGAAATGGTCCAACCACTCTGGAAACCAGTTTGGCAGTGTCTTAAAAAAACAAACAACTTAACGTGCCACTACCATATGACTCAGCCACTGCATTTCTGGGCATTTATCCTAGAGAATTAAAAACTTAGGCTCACACAAAACCAGTACATGAGTGTCAATGATGGTTTTATTCTCCATAGCCAAAACTCGGAAACACAAATACCCTTCAATGGATAAATGGTTGAACAAACTGGTACATGTATACCATGGAATTCTACTTGGCACTAAAAAGGAACAAACTATTGAAATGCAACTTGGGTGAATCTCCAGAGAATCAGGTTGAGTTTAAAGAAAAAGCCAAAAGATTACATGTTGTATGATTCTATTTATACAACATTCTTGAAATGATAAGATGTTGGAAATGGAGCATAGATGAGTTAATTGCCAGGGATTAATGAGGGTGCTGGTGTTCAAGGGAAGTGGCTGTGGCTCTTCAAGGCAATGAAGGGCTCCTTGTGGTGATGAATCGTGCTGTTTATATCTTGTTTGTATCAGTGAATCACTTCCAGTTTGTATGTTATACTACAGTTCTGCAAGATGTTACCTACATTAGGACAAATTGGGTGAAGGGCGTGTGGTATCTCTATTATTTTTCATAACTACATGTGGATCTACAATTATCTCAAAATATTTTGATATTTAATAAAGCATAGGGAGTCTGTTCACATGGATGCAGGGCTCTGAAGCCTTTGTCCCCCTTTAGATGAGCCTCTGATTGCTATTCCCTATCTGGGTTGCTGATGTAGGCTGCCAAGACTGGCCTTGGACCTGTTAAAACGGTTACTGTAGATCTTAATATTTAGTTAATCTGCTACTTCTGCTCTTGCTTCACTTTTGCATGCCTCCTGAATATACTGAAATAATTGCCATTGTGATGAAGTGACATATTATGAGTGAAGGCTTTTCACAGGCATGTTTCCCAAATTGTCTGTAATGCTGCCCTAGGCTGTCTATAATTTTCAACAGACCTCCACTAGTTTCTTTTAGAACCTTCTGTTGGCTTCTATTTATTTTCCTCCTTTAAGTAACCTATAGCCCAGATTTTTATCTTGTACATTTAAAACCCTTTTTACCTTTCTCCATTGTTCTCCCACCTTTCTTTTGGTTCCATAACCTCCCCTACTTCTCCTTGTCCTTTGGATTCACACACCCAGAGTACTCAAGGCTGGTCTCCAGCCCCACCGCTTCATGACTGTCTGGAGATGGCATCTGGGCAAAAATGTATTGATGGCCACTTCTCTGCTGGCTGCCATGGCTGCCCGTTGAGTCCTCCTGGTGAGGTGCCCCAGGTACCTTAAACTGAGCAATTCCACAACCAGACTTCAGCATCATCCCCATAGTCCACAGTACCAGTGACCACCGTGCACTCAGCCAGAAGAATGGAAGTTGTACTGGACTCCTTCTCTCTCAATCACGACATTAAAACAAAATGTCACCCAGTTCTGTGGCACTTTCCTCCCGGACCTACTGTAAATTGGTCTTCTCTCCACCAGCACTTCTGTCACCTCGGCTGCCCTCATCCTCCCCTCGGACAACTGCACGGCTTCCTACCTGTGCTTCCTCTTTCACGCTTGCCACCCACCCCCTATCCACTCTTCACCTCACTGTCATTCTGTTTTAACTGAGTGACTCTGATCCAGTCAGCACCCTGCTGAAACCCCTGGGTGGCTCCTCTTTGCTCCCAGGATAAAGTTCAAACACTTTAGCATGTCTTACAAGTAGGGTTACCATATTATAGGCTTGCATTGTTATCCAAACCAGGGCACTTTTGAGAGTGAAAGAGGGTGCTATCAATAAATACACCGGGACCATAGGTGTGTGGTTGCGCTACTTATAAGATCCTTCCTGGGAGCACCTGGGTGGCTCAGTGGTTTAATCATCTGACTCTTGATCTTGACTCATGGTTCATGAGGTGGCACCCCATGTCGGGCTCTGTGCTGACTGCATGGAGCCTGCCTGGGATTCTCTCTCTCTTTCTCTGCCCCTCCACTGCTCACATGGTCTCTTTCTCTCTCAAAATAAATAAATAAACTTAAAAAAAAGATCCTTTGTGGTCTGGTCTCACCAGCCCCATCCCTGGTCACAGTTCCCCATCCTACTCTCAAACACACACGTGTGCACGCACATACACACCTGCCACATTCTTTTGGGTGCCCAGGTAAGCACATGCTATTCTGTCTGCCTGAAACATCCTTCTCCCCATTCCCCCTTTGGCCAATTTCTAATCAACTGCTTCAAAAGTCAAAATAATTTTCTCCAGGATGTCTTCCTGACTCCCAACACTGACTGAGTTGCTCACCTCTTGTGCTCCCATTGAACCTTGCTCTTGCCTCATCGTTGCCCTTATCACACCAATGCCCTGTTTCCCTCCCTAGACCATAGTGCCTCCAGGTGGGGGACCTTGTCAGATTCTGTGTTCCTAGCATCTGGCACAGCGCTTGGTTCATGAAAAGACACGGAGCTATGTACTTATACTTTGTGCAACTTGTGTGCTGAATGAATTTGGCACCGTGTTGTCCCCTGGCTGCTGGGGACATTAAGGGGAAGAGGGGACCTGGAGGACCAGTAGGGGCTTAGGAGTCTCAAGCCCTGAGCCATTTTTCCCAGGTGTCCGTTCTCTCCAGCCTCTGCTTGGCTCCCCCTAGTGGCAGTTTGTCACTGTGACAGGGCCCGAGGGCCAGGTGATAGCTGCAGGAAAGGGACCAGAGAAGGCAGTGTCTTCGAGCCAGGCTTCAACCTCTACTGGGTGGCCCTCTCCTCATGGTGCTCCTCCCCTGCCTGGCTGTAGCCCCTGCAGCACCACAGAGTCTCATCCACCTTGTCACCGGAGGCCCTACCCCAAGAACTTGGAAGGTGAGGAGTAAATTTGGGTAGTGTGACTCCAGGCTGATTTCCATGACAGAGGCAGAAAAACTCTGCTCCGTGTGTTGCCCAGGCAAAATGGATTGGTCAAGCCTGGCTGTCCTCTTTTGTCTTATATTCAAAGCCTGGATCAGAACCACAAGATGTGAGTGGGTTCATGGCAACTATATGGATGAAACAACTAGAGCCAGCTGTAGCAGTGAACGGACACGCGGAGTATGGCAGTGGAGACTTGGAAAATAAAAGACGCGAGCCAGTTGAAAACACAAAGCTAGGTGGAGGGAAATGAGATTAAGTCCTATTGCCACACTGCACAGTTTGATTTTGCTTTCAAATCAGCTTTCCCTTCCCCCTCTTTGTAATTTTATAGTTGGTAGCTGAGCTACTGGAGGCCTATCTTGGGGGAAAAGAGCTCAGGAAAGGGAAAGATGGAGAAGAGTCTCACTCTGGTGGCTTAGGGCATGGGCAGGGACAGTAGGCTGTCACCAAGGGGCATACAATAGGCCAGAAACAAAGAGGATCACACCCACATGGACTGAAGCTGCAGCAAGGAGCCAGCCAGGTTTCAGGGTCTCTGGGGCTGGGGAGGTGAGCAAGGGCTGGGCTGGAGAGAGCTACCCTGCCCCTTTGTCTCTTCTTCCCCTTCATTCTGTGAATGAAAAACCAAGGGAACATCCTCCAAAAGAACAGCAGGCCTAAGAAGCTTCATGGCAAGACTACTTAGCAACATCAAAGGCTGAGGTGCCTGGCTGCTTCAGTCAGTAGAGCGTATGACTCTTGGTCTCGGGGTCATGAGTTTGAGCCCCACATCGGGTGTATAGCTCACTTGAAAAAAAAAAAGTAACATCGGTGGCTAAGGGCATCCAGGCCTTCCCAGGAAGGAGAGAGAGGCAGCGAGGGGATGGTGGTTGGGAAGGAGTGTCTTCTTTCTCGTAGCCCCTTGTGCTTAGAAGAGTGGTCTCAAGAAGGGCAGGGTGGGGGGAATCTGTCCAGCCCCACAAGCCCTTTCCCTTGGCGATCTTCAGGGCCATGGAGAGAACTAGACAATCATTACCACAGGCTGTCCGGGTCTGAATATGCCTGTCACTCTCTTAGCTCCCCTACAGTTATAAATAACTATGCTGTGAAACATGGGACTTAGAGGAAACGGTTTTATCGAAGAGTTTATGGAGCACCGAATTTTATCCATCAGGATTCGGGACAGAATTTGCTTTCTTCTTCAACAAGGAGTCTCAGACTAGTAGAAAAAAGATCTTCAAGAGAGAAGCAGACCTTGAAACATGGCAGGAGTAAAGCACAAGGGGTGGGGGAGTCTAGCTGTAGCATTCTTACCTTTAAACCATGACCTGACAGGAGCCACCTGTTCGGAGCAGCTGTGTCAAGGGGCCAATGACTGGTGTGTGTGTGCGGGAGGGTAGAGATATCATGGTGTATTCTTTGGGATAATCACTTGTAAAAGGATGAGCTGGTAAGAACAGCCTTCTGGGGGAGCCAGCAGTTGGCAAAAGGCAGCAAATGACTAACAGGCACAAGGTCAATCCTTGGCCTGAAAATGAGGTGTGAATTGACTTCCAGTATGTTCCTGCCCCCATGGTTGTGTTAACTCTAATCCTCTTCTCCCACTGGCAGCCATTGAGCGGGCAGTAATGTATGACTGGCGACCCCAGTTATGTGATGGGGGAGCGGTGCTCTGGCATCCCTAGAGGGCTCCCAAGATGCATGGTGCTCCTCCAGCCAAACCTCTTTTGGTCATATTGTGTATGCACTGGTGGCAAGAGGCATCATCAAGGGCAACAAAGACAAAATGCCCAGCAAAGGCAGGGCGAGAGGAGACCAGAGGCAGAGGAAGCTGGGGCTCAGGGCTCCAGGAGCCCTTCAACTGAAGAGGCATCTGGCTGGAGACTAGGGGTGCAGACTGAAAGGTAGGAGGCTGACTCCATCTCCTCACCAAACGTAATGGCTATTTTCACAAACAGGACCTTTACTCCTTCAGTGGTCCCTAGTCTTGAGTGGTGGGCCCACCAACAGTGCAGAACTTTCTTCCTTCACCCTCACTTCTAGAGTTCTTTGTGGGGGAGGTGCCACCAATAACCAGATTCCTTTCCAGAAGCCTTTTCCCCTCCCCACTCCTCCACCAAGAGCTAGTAAGAGGGAGATGGCAGGAGGCAAGATCACTAAGAGGGGCAGTTTTTCTTAATTTCAGGCTTTTTGTATGATCCTAATAACCTTCAGGTCAAGGGCTACATGTTATTAATAGTCAAATTAAATAAACTCTAGCAGGGGCGCCTGGGTGGCTCAGTCAGTTAAGTATCCAACTTTGGCTCAGGTCATGATCTCGCGTTCCCATGTTCGAGTCCCACATCGGGCTCTGTGCTGACAGCTCAGAGCCTGGAGCCTGTTTCAGATCGTGTCTCCCTCTTTCTCTGCCCCTCCCCCACTCACATTCTGTGTCTCTCTCAAAAAATAAACATTAAAAAAAATTAAATGAACTCTAGCAGGGGGGGACCTGGGTGGCTGTCAGTTAAGCATCTGACTTTGGCTCAGGTCATGATCTCGTGCTGCGTGAGTTCAAGCCCCGCATTGGGCTCTGTGCTGACAGCTCACTGGAGCTGTCTTCAGATTCTGAGCCCACTTCAGATTCTGTGTCTCCCTCTTTCTCTGCCCCTCCCCCTGCTTGTGCTTGCGCTCTCTCTCCCAAAAGTAAACATTTTCAAAAACCTAAAAAAAGATGAACTCTAGCAGAAAATGCTTCTATTTCCAAATCTGGCAAGGAGACCAGCAGTCCCCAGTTTGAGATGAACTGAATCTTTAGCTTGGGGACTCAATGAGATTAGCCTTGTTCCAAGTAACCTCCCTTCCTCTGGTTCTGAGGGTGGGAGGTGAGGGATGTAGAGAACCTGGTGATGCCTTTTGCTCTGAAGCGGTCCTACACCTATTACAGGTACAGCTCCAACTGTGATCGGGCTGCAACTCTGTTCAGCTCCGGTATCTCCTCCTTAACACCCCACCAGGTCTGTTCCTGCTGCTATTCCCCAGTTGGGAGTCACTTACCATTCAGGACCCTTGGGTTTCTCCCAAAAAGAATGGCAGTGGAGGTGTTTATGGAACTCTGCTGAGTGTCACGGGGAACTGAATACTGACCCTCCCCCAGGCACAGGGGCCACAGTTGGGGACTGAAGGCCTTTCTTGAATGACCTTAAAACCTCATTCTAGGAACTGGATTACCCGAAGGGGCCCGCAATAGAGTCCAAAAGTTATAGCGCAGCAAGCCCTGATCAATGGGTCCAATGCTTCAGGAAGTTGTGTGACCGGCAGGATAGGGCACTTGGTTCTCCACATCAGCTTCTCCCAGAGCACTTGCAGTGAAAGAAGGCTATTGGGCCGGAGGTACACACTCCATAGCTCATCTCAGTCCCCTTTTGAATCACTTTTTTTTTCAGAACACTCATGGTAAAGTCAACATCCCAGTATTCAACATAAAGCACAACCAAAGCAAACAAAAGCAAGAAGCATGTGGCTTCTCCCGAAGTTAAAGAGCATCCTGATTTGATGATGCACCAAAAAAAATCCCTTCACCTTCTGGAATGCGTTAGCATTCATTCAATTGTACACATTTACCTTCCCCAGTGTTTAATTACAAGGCCTGAAATTAAATGCCACACGTGTATCAACTACTGATGGAGGGAAATGTTACATTTAGCAAAATTGGTTCCAAAATGAATAAATTATAGAGACTACGCTCTTCCTCTGAGAAAGTACTTGGATTCCTATTCCCCAGGAATAAGAACAAGAGATCCAGCAGGCCTCACAGGCGCTGTAATTCAGATACAATGCACAGAATCACATTGTATCTAGTTCTTAGCACACCCCAGACATCTTAAGGTCTGAAGGTTGGATAAAACTGCGGCCAAGGTCTTCTTTTGGCTTAACAATGCAACTAACAGTCTGGAAGCACAGAAGAATGATCACTGGGCGGTAAGACACCTAGACCAAACCTTTGGCAGAAAGACCGGTACAGATATGATACAGATCCACAATCACACAAAGACACTTTATTAGTTTCCTCTACAAGAGACAGTAAACAGTAACATCAACCTTTTTAACAGAAATCTCAGGTCACTGGAGAGGCCAAATCAATGGGAGGAAGATGAGAATGAGATATTTAAATTAATCAAAAGGCACTACGACCCCACCTAAAACCTACTACCAGGGTGGTAGCGGGCTCAGGAAGATTAAGCTACGGCAGAAACAATCCCATGTAAATGTTAGAGATCACGTAGCAGGGGGTAAGTTTGCTTTCCAGAAGACTGTAGTACAAGGAACATTTGGGCCTGAGAGGGTTATCTGGCCAGGGAAAGGGCAAGATGGCTGAAGGTCAAGTCAAATGGAAAGGAACAGGTACAAAGGAGAATCCAAGGGACACAGTCCCCAAGCAGGGGGTGAAGGATCAGGCTATTTCCTCCCAAGAAGCATTCACTGCCCTGTGTGCTGCCACCCCTCAGGCCCCACCCCCCACCACCACCAGAGAGCTGCCTGCTGGCTCCTGCTTTACAGGACTCACCAACCAGAGCTGGGTTGGGGCTGCCTAGGGTTCCTGCTGTAATTTAGCATAGACTTTTGAGAGCTTTTCACAGGTTGGGGGTTGGGGGATGGGAACTGGGTTGGCTTTGTCACCAGTGGTTTGGAACCAAGGAAACCCTGAAGTATTCACATGCAAAGTAGTCTGAGCTTCCCTCTACAACCTCAAACACCCCTACAACACAACACCCTCTCAAGCCTGCAATCTTGCAGCAGTTCAGCTGTGGTTAAAGCTGCAAAGCTGCGAGGCTCACAGAATCCAAGCTGGAATGAGACAACAGAGGCAGGAAATCCCAGCAGTGAGTCTCAATCCGTCTTTCTCTAATTTAGGAGAAATGCTAATATACCTGATGTGGGGTGTGGAAAGCTACACTGGAGCAAGCTGGGTTTTCTGCTGGATTTTTCATCAAATACCAAGGGAGAACAAGGGGCGGGGTTCACTTTATTTGTAAAAAGCCTCAGCAGTAATTCTATTATAAAGGGACATGGCTGAACAGGTAGGAAACGGACTCCCCGTTGTGAGTTCTCCTGATGGCTTCTGCGAGGATCATTGAGATGTCAATCACCTAGGAAAGTGAGAAAATCGGCAGGTTAGGAACACCCAGACAGAGGACCCACCCTTTTGTAGATACTGAGGAGCAGACCTGTGAGGGTCCTTCCCCTTAAAACAGCTGCACTGTGCTATTTCCCTTCGGGAGCCACACCCAGCCATTCTGCAGCCTTTTTTTTTTTTTTTTTTACGTTTATTTTTTGAGAGAGAGAGGGAGAGCAAGCATGAGTCAGGGAGGGGCAGAGAGAGAAGGAGACAGAGGACGTGAAGCAGGCTCTGCTGACAGCAGAGAGCCCGACTCGGGGCTCAAACTCACAAACCCATGAGATCATGACCTGAGCTGAAATCAAGAGTCAGACGCTTAACTGACAGCTGCCCAGGTGCTCCTCTGCGTTGTATTTTTAGTATCACCACTTAGGAAAGAGTCAAAGTGCTAATGGAGGAAAACCCCTCACTCAGACTCACCAAGGTGGCGGTGGGTTGACATTTACAAATTCTTATGAATGAAAAAAAAAAACCCATTTAAGCTGAAAAAAAAAAATCCTTAAGGACATGGATGCTCCAATTCTACATATTAATTTCAGAAAGCGAAAGGACTACTGTACACTTTAATTAAGCAAGGCCTTGTTCTTTTGATACAACAGCACTCGAACTTTAGTGTCTAATTCCTTGGGGAATTAAAACAGTGGTCCCAGAACCTCTTGGTTGTGCACATCTCAGATGGAGCAAAGGAATCCACATTTTAACAAGGACCGTAGGTAATGAACTTTGTTTCCAGAGCATGCTTTGAGAAACGCTGCCGTCCTAAGGGGTGTACCACTGGTTCAAAGGTTTCACGTTATGTCTGCAGGGGCCAATGGTTAATAGCGACACACACATACTGGAGAGCAAGGACTTGTAAATGTGAGCGGATATCACGATCACTGAGACAGTCTGTTGAAATGTAGCATCCCTGGCGCTCCATCCTCCAGAGGTGCATCTAGCAACTTGAATCTTTTAAACCTGATTTTGTTTTCTTACTTTTGGACCACAGATCCTGATGACAGACTGAGCCCTTAAGAGCAAAGCGGGGAGGCTTCAGAACGTAGACACCCAATTCAATGTATGAACCACCTCCTAAATAAATACTTAGCAGAGTATTTTGTAAGAATCGCATCCTTACCTGTATTTTGGAGCAATGCTTCATCTTATCCTCCTGAGGTATGGTATTGGTGACGACTACTGCTTCAAAGCATGCATTGTTAATGCGGGAAATGGCAGGGCCAGAAAAGATTCCATGAGTCAAGATCGCATAAACTCTGGTGGCTCCAGCTGAGAGAAGTCTAGAGGAAGAAGCAGAGATGCTTTGGATTAATCTCACCTGTCACCATAGGACCTGAGTTCATGGAGAGGAGTGCATTAGTCAGCTTGGGCTGCCATAGCAAAATACCACAGACTGTGTGCCTTCAAAAACAGAACTTTATTTCACAGTCCTGGAGGCCGGGAACCCTAAGATTAATATGGTGACAGGGTGACCTTCATCCTGAGGCCTCTCCCCGTGGCTTGTTGGCAGCCGTTGTCTCACTGTGCACTCATGTGACCTCTGTGTGCACATATGCATGGGGTAATCAGCTCTCTGGTGTCTCTGCTCACAAGGGCACTATTCCCATCATGATGGTCCCACCCTCGTGACCTCATCTAAACCTAGTGACCTCCCGAAGGCCCCATCTCCAAATATCATCGCACTGGGGGGGGCCTAGAACCTCAACATATGAATTTTAGGAGGGACACAATTCGGTTCACAGCAAAGACAAATATATGGACTAAGAACTGATCTGAATAGGTTTGGATTAACATAGTGAGACTGGCACAGACTGCTATGCTCAAGGAAATCCATCTCCTTTTTTTCCTGGGCACACGGCTGGACTACCTTTCCCAGCATCTCTTGCATAGTTAGGAGTGACCATATGTCTTAATTCTAGCTATCAGTATGTGGGCAGATACAACATACACGACTGGTTGGGCTTATAAAAATCTTCCATGGGTGGGGTGCCTGGGTGGCTCAGTCGGTTAAGCATCCAACTTCAGCTCAGGTCATGATCTCATGGTTCGAGCCCCACATCGGGCCCTGTGCTGACAGCTCAGAGCCTGGAGCCTGCTTCAGATTCTGTGTCTCCCTCTCTCTGGCCCTCCCCCACTCATGCGCTCTTTCTCTCTCTCAAAAATAAATAAGAATTAAAAAAAGATTTTTAAAAAAATCTTCCACGGGTGATTCTCCATGCTCTTTTCTCCCTTTCTGGCTGGCCAAAATGGAAATGTCTTCCAAGGTAATCTTGGAAGCCTTATGTTAAAGATGCAGCACTACAAAACCAAAAGAGGAATACTTGCACTGGAGTTAAACCACAAACAAGAACTATCACATTAACCAACTGACATTTCAGGGAGTTGATCTGTTACAGCATTTAGCATTACCTTAATAATACAAGGACAAAATGAGTTTTATAAATGTATAGTCCAGGATCCAAATCAGCAATCATTCAGCACACAAATATTTTCTTAGCCCCTATTATATGCCAGGGCCTGTGCCTGGCACAGACACCCAGAGGTTAAGGAAAAATCATGAAAAACTATGCTGTCCACAGTAATGTGGATTATAAACAATGGGGAGCCACTTAAGGTTTTAAAGGAGAGGAGTGATGGTATCTAGCCTTAGTTTTAGACAGATTCGCAAGAGGGGAGGCAGTGTGAGAGAAGACAGACTGGGGAGGTAAGAGATTGATTACCAGCAGCAGAGAGAACAGAGTGAAGGCAGTTTAGAACAGTGCAGGCAAGAGAGGAGAAATAATATGAATGAAGGTGGTAGCAACTAAAATGGACAGTCAAGAGGTAGGACCAGGGTTTCTGGCTTAGGTAAAATATAAATAGGAAAATACAGTATACCCTGGAACAACATGGGGGTTAGGGGTGTCAACCACCCACCCCCACAGTTGAAAATCTGAGCACAACTTTTGACTCACCCAAATCGTAACTAATACCCTACTGCTGACCAGAAGCCTCATCGATAACATAAAGTCCATTCAGACATATTCTGCATGTTATAGTATATACTCTATTTTTATTTTATTTAGTTTTATTTATTTATTTATTTAGAGAGCAAGTGCACAAGTGGGGGAGGGGCAGAGAGAGAGGGAGAGAGAATCCCAAGCAAGCTCCACACAGTCAGCACAGAGCCTGACGCAAGGCTTAGACTCATGAACCATGAGATCATGACCTGAGCCAAAGTCAGACACTTACCCAACAGGCGCCCCATATGCTGTATTTTTACAATAAAATAGGCTAGAGAAAAGAAAATGTTATTAAGAAAATCATAAGGAAGAGAAAATACATTTATAGTCCTCTACTGTATTTATCAAAAAAAAAAAAAAAAAAAGCACAATAAGTGGACTCACACAGTTCAAATCTGTGTTCAAGGGCCAACTGTATAGTCCTGTCTGTTCAGGCCTATACATTTCTACCTTAATTTGTTTCTTAAAAAAAAAACTATCGGGGCACCTGGGTGGCTCAGTCGGTTAAGCATCTGACTTCGGCTCAGGTCATGATCTTGTGGTCTGTGAGTTTGAGCCCTGAGTCAGGCTCTGTGCTAACAGCTCAGAGCCTGGAGCCTGTTTCAGATTCTGTGTCTCCCTCTCTCTCTGACCCTCCCCCATTCATGCTCTGTCTCTGTCTCAAAAATAAATAAACGTTAAAAAAAATTAAAAAAAAAACTATCAAGGGGGTGCCTGGGTGGCTCAGTTAGTTAAGCATCCGACTTGGGCTCACATCATGATCTCGCGGTTCGTGAGTTTGAGCCCTGCGTCGGGCTCTGTGCTGATAGCTCAGAGCCTGGAGCTTGCTTCAGATTCTGTCTCTCTCTCTCTCAAATATAAATAAAACATTAAAAAATTTTTAAAAAACAACTATCAAAAGTAGAGTATTCAGAGTGATAAGAACATTTTGGGAATACAGCGGTGATAGTTGCACATACTGCGAATGTATCTAACGCCACTGAATTGTACACTTAATGGTCAAAGTGGCAAATTTATCTTTTATATAGTTGAGCACAGTAAGAAAAAAATAAGTGAATCTTGGGGAAAAATAAAATATTCATCAATGATGCATATTGCAATTCAAGCCTAGGGTAATAAAAACTCCCAAAGATAGTTCTCATCCCCCTCAATTCACCTGCAGATAGCAAGCAGTTAGCTTTTCACTTCTAACCACTGGCCCCACCACCTCTCGGCACTCACTTGTCAGCCGCATGGCAGATCGTGCCACAGGTGTCGGCCATGTCATCTACCAGGATGGCCACCCGATCCTTCACATCTCCCACCAGCACCATGCGGTCTACTTCATTGGCCTTCTTCCGTTCTTTGTGAATCAGAGCGAAGTCCACATTCAACCGGTCTGCGATGGAGGTCACTCTGCAAGACAGCGGCGCATTCACAAACAGTGTGTGTGTGTGTGTGTGTGTGTGTGTGTGTGTGTGTGTGTCTCCTAAAGATGCCAACACAGGGACTAAACAGTGGGTTTGTTTTTCAGGGAGACCGCTCTTTGAAACCAAACTGTTCCTGGGGCTGGAAGAAAACAACTCTACTTGACTGGCTTCTCAAAGGCAAACGTCACAAAGCAGGTTTTAGAGACTAATGCATCTGTATCCTGGGATTAGTCAGACTTCAATTATAATTAATTCCGGTTTATAGCAGGGGAGAGCCAGATGCCTCACCAGTCCTGGGAAGCAGCAGGATGCTAAGGCACATTCATTTAATAGACTGGCAGCAGAAGGGGAGAGAGAGAAGACTTCCTTTAGCTAATGCCGGGGGTGCACAGACTGTCCCAACTAGATGCACAGATGTGATGAGAAGTGAACCTGAGCCTCTGACAGGAGAGGAGTAAGTCCCCAGCCCATTCCAGTGCCTGTGCGCTCAGCTCACCGCGCTTACCCCCAGTGATCCACCAACTGTCAGTGTCAACTGTACATGCGCACTGAGCTTGGAAGTTCCTTTTAGGAGCGCTAGAAAGAACATTGTACCAATTAATCAGGAAAATGGGACATCTTGCTTGGACAGCCTGAAGGATCGCCAACAAATCAAAGTGTCTTATTTTTATATTACAAAATAACATAAACCAAACTAGAAAGTGACACAGAAGACAAATCTTTGGTGACAGAGTACCACAGAATTCACTCAGACAGAAATCCATCCCATGTAAATGACAGCACTCTGTTCCAGTAACATGTAGGTCCATGCTCCTCTGTGCCATCATCGTGCGTGAAGAAGCCTGTGCTTTGGGTCTTGTTTTTATTTTTTCATTTCAGAGAGAGAGAGAATCTTAAGCAGGCTCCAGGCTCAGTACAGAGCCCCACGCAGGGCTTGATCCTACAACCCTGGGATCATGATCTGAGCCAAAATCAACAGTCGGACACTCAAGTGATTGAGCTACCCAGGCGCCCTGGGTCTTGTTTTTTAATGCAGCACAGATACAACCAGAGCATTATGTCTGATTTCCATTGTGTCTATGGTCACATAACGGAGTTTGTGCTGGACAGGGGAGAGCCTGTGACCATACAATAGAGAACGTGCAAGATCCAAACCACAACCTGAACAGCTTATGTATCCTGATCTAAATAAACCATACCTTGTGTTCCCCATTACTAGAACTGTGTGGGCATAGAACATAAAGAATAACCAATCTCCTTGGAATGTTTACTCATCCAAGACAAATGCATGCTCAATTAGCTCAAGCATCCCAGACTGCCCATACTCCATGGCCAACAAAATCAAAGACTGACAGGGGACACCTGAGTGGCTCAGTCAGTTAAGCTTCTGACTTCGGCTCAGGTCATGGTCCCACAGTTCGTGGGTTCTAGCCCTGCATCAGGCTCTGTGCTGACAGGGCAGAGCCTAGAGCCTGCTTTGGATTTTGTGTCTCCCTCTTTCTCTGCCCCTCCCCTGCTCGCGTTATCACATTCTCTCAAAAATAAACATTAAAAAAAAATCAGTGACTGACAAAGCAGGAAGGGCTGGAAAAAGTCACTCCCTACACCATGGAGGGGAAAACTCTGTGCAAACCACAATCACACAAGGACCTCTACCTACTCCCAAAACCCTGCCAAGACCAAACTGATAGCTACTCACTCAGCAAATCCTCCACTATGGAAAGAGAATTATAAACACACACACACAGAGTGGTCATGTGGCAATAAGTCACCTACTAAAGGCAGTTTTCCTATACCCAACTTTGGAAAGAAGATCTTGGCTTATTTGTTTCAAACACAACTATTTTCTAAGTCACATGGCAAGATGTGAAAATAATGCCCAACAAGTTAAGACAAGTTTGACAACTGCCATTAGGGGGATGTTTTTTCGGCTCTGTCGCTTTTACAGATGATAACGAGCGATTACATGAGACTCACAGAGCCACACATCTGGCTGGATAACGGAACTCAAGTGCTCAGCTTATCAGTTCTGTTGGAGTTACTGAAATAAAGAGGTTGTGGAGAAACAGTCATTGAAGATTTGAATGGCCTTTAGAAAGACTGGAATTAGCTTTCCCCAATCATCTGTGTTTTGTAGCCTCTTCATTCTATTTCCACAACAAGAAGAACATGTGTCAGACTTTTGAATGCATTACTAATGAGTGATCCACTAAGGAAATCAAGAGCTCTTAGTTGGCACCATGTGAGCTGTGAAGCACTGAAACTGGCAATGCCTGGCAATCAGTTTGTTTAAAATGTTAAGGTCTTGGTTTTAAATATAAAGTTACCACATTTTATTTTCCCTCCTGCTTAATGTCTCAATGCCAGGATTAACACGGGTCAAACGAACAGCATCATGAGGGGTGTAAAAGCCTATTTGTCCAATAATAGCACGTGGTTCGATAGCTGGTGCCATTCACTGGAAACCCCAATTTCCCAGCCTTCTGGATGGGTTCACAGTGGTGTTGCTTGCTAGCTCTGTGGTGCCAAGTTACTAATGGGTTTTAGTCAAGCCTACAATACTGCAACTACTTAAGGACCCCCTCTAGGCTGCCTTGTCTTTCTGTCACTTTCTGGCAGTGACTCAGGCCAGTAAAACTATGTCCAGCTCATGTCCCAGCTACTGATACACCCATTCTGAAGTATACATGACCCTTGAAAAACATGGGTTTCAACTGTGCAGGTCCACTTATAAATAGATTTTTCTTGATGCAGTACCATGCTGTAAATGTATTCTCTCAACAACAGTGTCTTTTCTTTAGCTTGCTTTGTTGTAATACTATCTATAACACACGTAAAATACAAATTGTGTTAATTGACTGTTTATGTTTTTGGTGACACTTCTGGTCAACGGCTGGCTATTAGTAGTTAAGTTCTGAGGTGGTCAAAAGTTATATGCGGATTTTGGAGTTCATGGGGCAGGGGGTGGGGAGGTCGATGCCCCTAATCCCCATGCTGTTCAAGGGTCAACTGAACTTAAAAACTGTCACTTGCTAGAAAAATGTCAACTTTCTGACATCGCTGTCTGAAAGATATCCCCAGTACTGTGAGAACAATGCACATTTTGGTCGTACCTCTTAGCTCCACCAGCATCGGGGGAGACAATAGTGCAGTTCCTCCACTCGGAGATGTTTTCCCTGATCCATTTCAGGACAGCTGGCTCCGCGTACAAATTGTCCACTGGGATATCAAAAAAGCCCTGTAGAAAGAAGCTGAGTCACTTTTGCTCTCTTTTTGTGCTCTTCGATTTATAAATGACTAATACAAAGAGGATAATAACTGGTCCAAAGAATACCTTCCTGTGACATTCAAACTGATTAGAAGGCATGCTCAGTGTAGCAGATTAAAAATGGCTTCTCAAACCTGGGCTGGCCAAGAGAATCCCGGCCAAGAGGGGCAAGGCCTGACTTCAGTTAACCCACAATTGACTGCAGGACCATGAAAGAGCCCTTGGGAAGAACGGCCAAGTTCAGCCAATACCGCAACTGCCCAGTCAATGTGGAGACCCATGAGGTAATACTTATTGCCTTATTCTATCAAATGTTGGGCTGGTCTGTTAGGGAACAAAAGCTAACTGCTAAACCAGTTAGAAGACGCTTTGATACGTAAACTTAGTGGAATGTATTTATAATAAATGGTCACAGAGAGTAACTAACTGGTAAAAGATCTCTGTTCTAATACTAGTTGCTACAGATTAGTTCCATTTCTCAACAAATCTGTTCCTCTTCGATAAAATGGATATAATCAGGGGCACCTGGGTGGCGCAGTCAGTTAAGTGTATGACTTTGGCTCAGGTCATGATCTCACGGTTCGTGGGTTTGAGCCCCTACATTGGACTCTCTGCAGTCAGTGCAGACCCCGCTTTGGATCCTCTGTCCCTCTACTCACGTGCACGCACATTCTCTCTCTCTCAAAAATAAATAATAAAAACACGTTTAAAAAATGGGCATAACCACCTACCCTGTGTACCTCACTGGATTGCCATAAGCCTCCAATGATGATTTGAAAGTCCCTTTAAATAGTCCAAAATACTATAATACAAAATATATATTTTTATTTTGTATTTAATTTAAATTATTATTATTTAATATATAATACAAAATAATATAATACAAAAGGAATGCTGTGTTCCCCTTACTCTGTGTTTATGCTAGAAAGTAGATTCTGATATCTGTGGCTCTAAATTTAATGATGACAACAACAGTTCCCAATTACTGAACACCTATCCTGGGCCAGGCATTTATACCATAAATTTAATACTCACAATAACAATGCAGTGTGTGTTCAGAGTAGTTAAATAACCTGTGCAAGGTTACAAAGCCGGTAAGTGTCAGCCAATATTCAAACTAGGTCTGAACCCAAAGTCCATGTTCTTCTCAGAATACCAGACCACCTCCCTTATCCAACCACTCCAAATGACTGAGATCGTAAACAATGCTTAAGGTGAGGATGTTTATTTATTTATTTTTTTTAACATTTATTTATTTTTGAGACAGAGAGAGACAGAGCATGAAAGGGGGAGGGGCAGAGAGAGAGGGAGACACAGAATCGGAAGCAGGCTCCAGGCTCTGAGCCATCAGCCCAGAGCCTGACGCGGGGCTCGAACTCATGGACCGCGAGATCGTGACCTGAGCCGAAGTCGGACGCTCAACCGACTGAGCCACCCAGGCGCCCCAAGGTGAGGATGTTTAAAATGGTGTCGATGTCTAGTTTATTTGAGCTGTCTTTGGGCAGGTTTTTGCTTCTGTGCACTCTTAGCATTATAAGCTCTCTCCTCCCCACACCCCCTGCTTTCTAATGCTGAATATTTAGCTTCCAGATACCTGAATCTGAGAGGCATGCAGGTCCATGGTGATAATATGATCTGCGCCTGCTACAGAGAGCATGTTTGCAACAAGCTTGGCTGAGATTGGAGCCCGGCTCTAAATGGAGGGGACGAAAGAAGAAGGACAAAAAACCAAAAAGCCATTTTGAGAAACAATTCATTTGCTCAAGAAACATTTGCTTACTGTGCACCTACTATGTTTACGGCACCATGCTACCAGGAAATTCATAGCACGTGCCATGGCCATTGACTATATGAGTAAATTGCAATCTAGTACAAATATTAAGTGGAATATCACTTTTCCAAATCAGGATACATATTTCAGAGAAGAAAAATACCTTCCTACCTTTTGTTTTCTTAATGTACAAATTTTCAGCCTATTTAAGGGTTTTAATGCTCAATTATTCAAACTAGGCTGACTTAAAAAATCTTCTTCACAAGAATTATTAAAATCTCTTTTGACACATACATACGCAAACCTGTATTGCATCTGACATGTCAAAACTTAAAAGACAGATCACAGAATGGAAATTCTAGTTTATTGTGCAAATTACACCACCTGCTTACTCATCTTGAGGTCAATATTCCAGCAACTTCAACCTCCTTAAATGACAGATAAACACACCTGCTGCACGATAAACTAGCAAAGCCCATGCCCTTTATACTCTGTAGGAGCACTATAGTTTCAGAATAAAAATGTCTGGCCTTCTCCCAGACACTGTACGTAAAATTTGGGCACTGACTGTTAGAACAGACCTGCAAAGTTTTATACATGTACCTTAACCTCTACTATACCAGATAAATAAGGGGAGATATGCATGTGTATAATGAGACCAGGTATTCATGTAACTGACTTCAAGTTTTATGACGAGGGTCCCAGAGGATCTACCAGTTTAAAAAATATTCTACTCCACGGTAGCTGGTGCTTAGTCCTCTTGATACAATTAAAAAGTCACAGTGAGCTGAGAGTCACAGATGTATGATGAAGAAATACAGACTACAAAGATGTTGATTTATATAAACCAATCACATGTCAATTGTTTTGAACATTGGGTAATACCTAAGAGAATGTGATTAAAAAAAACAACAATATCCTCTAAATATGTATCTAAGAATTAAGGAAATTTTTTTGTGACTCTGGGCATGTGCTTCTTCTGATTAAAACAAACAAAAAATTTTTATAAAGTAGATTCTGCTCCCACCTTATCCTTCTTGTCCTGCCGGGCATACGGAAAGCATGGGATGACTGCAGTAACCCGGCTGGCTGAAGCGATCTTGCAGGCGTTAATCATGATCAAAAGCTCCATTAGATTGTCATTTATTTCACCACAACCACTCTGAACAATGTAGACATCCTCTCCACGTACACTTTCGCCAATTTCCACACTACAACGAGAAAGGAACGAAAACAAAAAACAGATTTTAAAGCACCATACTACACTTCTACAGACAGTACGGCCTAAAAAGTATAACTTCCCTGCTAGTATGCTGTTAATGAGTTCTAGCTGCACATGGTCACTGATCCCCTCAGACTTTGGGAGATCCCCAGGAGGAGCCCCTGTTCCAGAAGCAGTTTACTGCCTCAGTTTACGCCAGTGTACTATACAAATATTACCTACTGTTACATGAGACATGGCATGAAAAAGACTGGCTAAAGAACTTACAAGTAACCGGACCATAATTTCAGCGAGCTGCCTGTGTCTCATTACGTACAGGAATAGGACATGTGCATGCAAATTGGATACAGAGCCTGTGACTGTCACAATCCACGTATAACAAAAGTAGAAAGATCATGTGAGGAATGAATCACGCTACTGTTCTATAACGATGCCTTCTATGGAAGCCAGTACCACATCTACCATATTGGCACTTCACTCAACAAACAGTAAATGTTCATATGCCAGTCACTGTGCTAAGTGCCAGGGACACATGGAGAATAAAACAGATGTGGTCCTTGCCTCCATTTTATGCGAACTGTATTCTTTCCAATTAGTATGTCTTGTTTAAAAAATATTCCACAGGAAGTTAATTATGGAGTAGGGCTACACTTTACCATAAAATGAAAGTTTTAATATCCATGCTTGGATTGTTACCAAGAATAACTTATAATTAAAAAATCATAACCTTCGTGACACCTCAGAGCATCACCATTTCCCCCAATTAATCCTGTAGGTGAGGTGGGGGTATTTGTGCGTGTGTGTGTGTGTGTGTGTGTGTGTGTGTGTTACGTAGCGTGTATCAACCAGGAGTAGGTTAGAATTGTGGATAACTCCTACTGATCAAGAGAAAAACTTCAACAGGAGAGAATTCCATTGCCAGAAGCAGCTAATATAGGGAGACAGTTATATTTATTCTTTTCCAATTCAAGTAACAATTAATTTTAAAAAGAATGAGGTTGGGTGCATGGGTGGCTCAGTTGGTTAAGTATCCGACTTTGGCTCAGGTCATGATCTCCCCATCGGTGAGTTTGAGCCCTGCATCAGGCTCTGTGATGACAGCTGGAAGCCTGGAGCCTGCTTCAGAAAATAGGTCTCTGTCTCTCTCTGCCCCACCCCCACTTGCACTCTGTCTCTCTCTCTTAAAAATAAACATTAAAAAAATAAAAATAAAAAATAAAAAGAATGGGGTTAGTTTACATTGTAAAGCAAGACAAATAAAAGCAAATGGTAAAAATCAAACCAGAAACCAATTAGAACAGGGAAGCTGAGATTCCTGGTAGCCAGAACAAAGAAGAAAACCCATTAGTTTGGGATATCTGGAGATAAACCTTCTTCAGGCACTGAATTAAAGACATATTTTATACTGGGGATCCTTATGTTAAAAGTGCATGATTTGCTCAATAATTAATATCAATAAAGTAGAAAATGGGCAAAATAAACCTGAAGTAAGCAGAAGAAAATTAACCATAACAGCAGAAATCAATGAAACCAAAAACAATAGAGAAAAACCAATGAAACACAAAGCTGATTCTTGGGGGAAGGGGAATTTAAAAAACTGGTTAAGCCTTGGGGCACCTGGCTAGCCCAGTCAGATGAGCATGCGGCTCTTAATCTCAGGGTCCTGAGTTCGAGCCCCACATTGGGTGCAGAGATTGCTTAAATAAATAAACTTTTTAAAAAAAATTAAAAAAATGGATGTCTCTAAGACTGACCAAAAACAGCTTCACTGGAGAGTTCTACCAAACATCTGAAGAATTCACACGAATTGTGCACCATCTTTTCTAGAACGCAGATGAGGAGGGAATACTTTCCAATGCATTTTACAAGGCCAGTAGTAGTGAGCCACCAAAACCAGACAAAGGCAACATAAGGAAAATACAGAGAGGGAGAAGAGAGGTGGATGTGGTTATGACAGGATGGAGCCTTGTGGTGACAGGATGGTTTTGTATTTTGACTGCATCAATGTCCATATCCTGCTTCTTGTGTCACACTACAGTTTTGCAAGAAAACTCTAGTTTGGAATGACTATGGCTGGGAGCTTTGGGAAAACTGGGTAAGGGTTACACAGAGTGTCTTGGCATCATATCTCACAATTACCTGTGGATCTACAACTATCTCAAAATTTGATTTGAACACAGAAGCACATTATCATGCTTTGTGCATACTTGAGTAAATAAAGCATTAACTGTGGCCCTCAGTGAAAGCTGAAGTCACAGAAATGTAGCTAAAAACAAGCATTTCTGCATTAAGTCAAAGAACCTAGTCCAGTTGTATAATGTTCTGAGAAACTGTGTAATACTGTGAGGGAATCTGGAAAACTCTGGGCTTTTTGATTTGTGAGATAGCTCATCTCAAAAGATTTTCTCCATAGCTTACTATGTATCAGTCACATGGCCTTCCTTAACATTCCCTGCTCACATCATTGCCTTGCACTTCTTCCCACTTATCTGGGATGCTCTTCCTACAACTAGCTGGTTTATTTCTCAGGACTTCAATCAAAGTATCTCCTCTGACCCTCTTACCAAAAAAAATGACTTCTCTGAGAAGCAAAAGATCAAAAGTGACTTAAAAATAATCAACCAATTAAAATATATATATGGACCTTGTCTGCAAACCAATTCGAGCAAACAGAGAAGAAAGGCACCCACAATTATGAGGCAGGGAAATGTGAACACTGTGTATTTGATATTAAGAGATTGCTGTTAACATTTTGAGGCAAGAAAATGGGACTGTGGTTACTAAAATGCACAAGGGCAATATACTATCTAGGCTTGTTTCAAAGTAATTGTGGGTGTGCATGGAAGGGGGAATAACAGATGAAAACAAGATTAAACCAGGAATTGAGAACTGCTGAACTGGGTGATGGGTACCTTGGGGGAAACCACTATAGTCTTCTACTTCTGCGTGTTTGAAATGTTTCATAATAAAGTGACCCTCCCCAGTCATTCCCTCACCACCTCAGTTATTATCTTCAAAAACACCTATCATAACTTGTTATCACTTTATTTTGTAAACACTTGTTTTACTGCCTGTCTCTTTCACTAGAACATAAGCTCCGCAAAGGCAGGGACCAGATCTGTTGCACTCTTCTGTATCCCCAGCCAGCCAGTGCCTCTAGGGCACAAACGATGAATGAATGAATATCCGGCAGGACTAGGATGCCTCTCGGTATCCACTCAAGATACTGTGAACCTTCTGCAGGTGTTACTATTGAGAAAATTTAGGAGACGGACTTCTATTGTTCCTCACAAAGTAACTCACTTCACACTGGAGGCAATGGGTCCAACATGTTTCTTTAAAAGATTTTGATAAATCTGTTCATACCCTCTTCACAGATACACAGCTGGCAGAGATTTCATTTTGGGTGGAACTACATACAACCTGTTGGGAGCACCAAAATACAACAGCTATGAAGAATTTTGCAGCAGGATCCTGAAATACTGATACCGAGGCAACAGAATAAATGATATAGCAATTTTGTGGACCCCGGCTTAGCCAAGTTGACATCTGTTAATCACCAAGGTCAGCCTTAAAAAACAATGGACTCTGGGGGAGCCTGGGTGGCTTAGTCAGTTAAGCGTCCAAACTTTGGCTCAGGTCACAACCTCAGGGTTCATGAGTTTGAGCCCCGTGTCGGGCTCCATGCCGACGGCTCAGAGTCTGGAGCCTGCTTGGGATTCTGTGTCTCCTTCTCTCTCTGCCCCTCCCCTGCTTGTGTTCTCCTTCTCTCAAAAATAAATAAACATTAAAAAAAAAAAAACAATGGAGTCTGTCGGCAACCTTAACTACGCCAATGCCAAAATTACATTCTGAAGACATTCTTCAAAATTCAAATGGACAAGCAGGAGGGAGCCAGGGAGTACTTTGTGTGAGAGTAAATTCCATGTTTTCCAAAGGGCAGGTCCTAGAATGGCACTGACCAATCTGGGAGTCACTGGATTTGTGTGGTTATGGAGTGCCTAAAATGTCACTAGTGACAGAGGAACCGAATGGAGATGTGCTACAAGCATACAATACACACTCTATTCATTGTGAAGGTGGGAGAAATAAAAGGAAAACGTATCTCAATTTCAAAGTTGCTTATGTGCTGAAATTATCATATTTTTGGATATACTGGGATAAGTAAAATATACTAAAAATGTAAAAAACACAATGGACAAGGCTAAGTCACACCTCCTGGAGGAGAACGCGCTCTGCAGGTTACTCATTGTGGTAGGCCCAAACAAGAGACAGCGGTGTTTAAGGGACTTCTCAGATCTCCTTCACTAACACTGCCCACCCTTTAAGAAGTTCCAGTCCACAAGAGTCCCTTCTATGTTTTATGGTGCACAATTCCGGGGTCTGGACCAAGTATTTCAAATACCTGAGCAACTTCAAAACTCAAGAAAAATTTAATCCCGCCCACAGGTGTGGGGTGAGCCCCATACCTCACCTCCTTGAGGAAGATCTCCATTTCCCTGGGGGAGAACAAAGGTCAGGCACACTGATTTCCAGGAAAGTCACCTCTATCCTCTACATGTGATATGGAAGGCCTATGGCTCTTATTCCAGTCAAGAACACAGAATATCATCTGTGGTCCAGACATACACTCAACCCAGAACCAGGTGGTGTTGATTAGGAATTTAAACAAAAGATCCAAGAGGCTAAGAGAAGGGCTAATTATCTATTCCAAAGCTTTGTTTTCAAGTAAGACCAGAAAACAACACATGATGGCTTACCTCTCTTTACAAATGCCTAAACTATCATAAGTAATATTAAAAATACCCATAATAATTGCTTACATTGTTCCTTATGTTACTCAATATCATTATTTAAGGATCCCACCCATGAAATTCCCAGAATTTTGTGCCTGGAGGTATCTAAAGAGTTTCATGATACTCAGTTGGTTAAGCATCTGACTCTTGATTTTGGCTCAGGTCACGATCTCACCATGTGAGATCCAACCGGTGAGATCCAGCCCCTTGCTGGGTGTGGAGCCTGCTTAAGATTCCCGGTCTCCCACTCCCTCTGCCCCTCCCCTGCTCATGCTGTTCTGTCTCTCTCTCAAAAAAAAAAAAAAAGAAAAGAAAAACTACATAATCCACTGCAAGTGGCTTTATCCCTTTGGCTACCAGGAAGCCAAGGGATGCAGTTAAAGTAACACTAGACTGCAGTAACTACCTTGTGCCAAATTCTTGGCACAATTATGATAGGCCTTTGTTCTGGAAAGCTTCTGAAGCATCTATTTAACAAATCGTGTGACTATCATGAAACACACTTCAAATCCTTTCTTGAAAGCAGCTAAAGTATTAATTATAAAATTAAGTTATCACTGCCAAGTTAAACATGAGAGACCATTTGTTACATACATAGATTTAGCAGAGGTATGCCTTTAAAAATCATACTCTAACATCATATAAGGTTTGAATAATAATTTTTATAAAAGGACCAGCTCACCACCCAACACAATTGCTAGTAACACTTTTGTGTTATCATATTACCCAATTATAGTCAACCAACAGTTCAGCCATTTCCCAAAACCAAATTTAGGACTAAATCCTGAAGCATAGAAAGGTGTTATGACCAGACATGTATCTAGCAACTTGAAAATTTTATTTATTTAACTATATGCAAAATAAAGCAGTGTAAGTAAAACTAGGACACTGCCTTATTTTACTGTGTATTCTAATCTCACTAATCAAGATCAATCTTGCCCCTCCAGTAGTATTATAAGGTACAGACTTTCAGAAAGCCTTCAAATACCTGCAAACTACACTCCTATTATACAGCTTGGTCAATCAATAGTTCAGTGAGTCCTCAAAAAATCTTAGTATTATTTCTATGGTTTCCTCTAAGTCTAAGAAATGATAAATTAGGCAGTGATTGATGGTAGAACAGCTGTGACTAAAACCTGTTTGCTTTTAATGTAATTTATCTTGTATCTTTTAAATTAAATTAAAAAAATCTTGCTTTTAAATATAATTTATCTTTGCTTGTAATGTAATTTATCCTAAACTAGGAAAGACCTAGTTTAGCAATTTAAAGGGTAACACTCGGTGTTCTCTCCCTCTAGCTACTAACGGTGTGTTCTCCAAATGGCTTTGGGCCAATCATTCCCCCAATCTTCTGGCAAGGCCAGGCTGGCTATGTCCATCCAATGAGAAAAACAGCTTCTCCTTTATCTTTACTTTAGCATCAGTGCATCCAACCAGCATGGAACGCTAAGAAACACAATAGGAAATAGAGCGAAATCTAAAAGGCAGATAGTCTTCTTAAGAAAATCTCAAGAATTTAGATGGAGACGTTGGCATGTGCAAAATGCAAGGGATTAACTAACCAAAGGATGTGGTTCTTAAGAAAATCCTAGACAATCAAAGTAAAGTCCTCCCCCCTCTGAGCCTATCCACAGTAACCAAATAAACCAAAGCTATTTCTTGATATTGAAGAGAATCAAAAAAACATCAAAAAATTTAATTTATTCATAAGTTTTAAAAGCCAGATGAGATATTCCGTCAACAAAAATAGTAAGCAATAGTACCCAGTATTGGGCAAGTTACTTAACCTCTGAATCTTAGTTCCTTCATCCATAAAATGGGGATAGTAACTTCTCAGCAGGGTAGAGGGGATTAGAAATGTATAAAGTACTTAGCATAGGAACTAGCACCTCTTAAGCACTCATTATACATTAATTACTATTAATTTGATTATTGCTGATGAGAGCAGAAATTGGGTCAACTTTTCTAGAGGGCAATTTGGTAACACTGTTATCAGTTGCCTGAAAAATGGCATCTACCCCTTAACTTGGTAACTCCCCTTCTAGGGATTTGTCCTAAGGAAATGGACAAAGATTTGTGTTCAAAGGTTTTCATGTAAAAGCATTAGTCAACAACGGGAAATATCTACTAGAAGGGACTCAGTTATCTAAAATTATGGTAAAACTGTAAGAAGACTAGAACAGCTATTTAAAACCATGTAGACTAAATATTAAGGGGATAAATTATTCAAAATATATTGCTAAGTGATGAAAGCCATAGATACCTTACATTTTTGGAAAAGTACATAAACACACAAAATATCTGGAAGGTCATAATCAAAATGTGAAGAGCTGATCTTGGGTGGTGGTGGCACTAGCTGGGAGGTCTTTTTTCCCCTTTGTCCTCTTCTGTAGTTTCTGCAATACCATCACCACAACTGCTTACCAACATCCACTGTGCATTTATTGGGTTGGACAATGTTCTAATTTATCTCATTTAATCTGCACAATAATTCTATGGGTAGCTATTACTTTACAGGTGAGGCAAAGAAAAGCTAAGATTTCAAATGCAGGTTCTCTGATTCCAGAGCCTGAGCTTCTAATCTCTCTTATCTATTTGTGTGCAATACACCCACCTATATGTATGTTTCCTGTGTAACTGGACAGCAAGGGAGGCTCCTGAGTCGACAAGTAATGCCACTCTGCTTGAGAGAGCAGCAACCCCTGTGATTCTGCCAAATAGCAAAACTGTCTCATTTGAGGATGGGCTCTGCAGTTCTCCATCTGATGACCCAGAGTACCCACTGAGCTGCTCTGTCTGTGCCTTCAGAGCCCAAGAGTCACACAGGGCAGTAGTTACCATTTCTACAGTGCAGAAGAGCCAAAGGTGGGGGTGGGAGATGCAAGGGGGAAGCTCCACAGGCAACATACTCAATTATGTTCAATGAAGATTTCAGAACACCTAGGAAACCAAAAAGCTATTAAGCCTGAAATGAGGAAACCAAACCAGTCAGCCATTTTCCACATTGGGCTTAATCTTAACCAATGTTTCCAAGCATGCCTCTGTCCAGCTGTTTAAAAATGAAACCAGCCTGATTTCAGAAGTAGATGGGGATTGCTGATGAATCCAGATCGGTCAGAACACTGAATTGTTCTCGTCCTCCCCCTCTCCCAATATAGTTTCAGGTTCTAGAGTATTGCATTATGACAGAGGGTGAAGGGTTAACACAAAGAAAAATAAGGTCTTTGGATTTTACCTAGAAGTCTAGGAAGAGGATTTAATAACCATAGTTCTCTAAGGGGGGCAAAAAACCCCTCTAAATGAAAATCATTCTTGTCCCCACCTGTATTGCCACATGCAAAGTCTGGTCCTGTATGGTTTCATTACTAGGGTGTCATAATGGTGTGGTCAAAGCTAAAGACAGCAGCTTGGCCAGCCTCTTCTAAGGTATTGCCTAGTTACAGATGGTGTCAGTGTTTACACTATCATCTGCATCACAACCAGCGGTACAACAATCAAGTATCCAGAAGGAAGCTGTCCACTACAGATGAATGCTTTTATAAGCAGATCTAAATAGGATAGGGGAGTTACACTTCCATAGTAAGTTTAAAGAAAGAAACAAAAGGGAAAAAAAGCATTTAGGAAAAAATGTTGAAAGTAACCTTAACTAATTAAACTGACCATTAGACTTGGTGTAAACTTTCCCCTTACTAGTTGACTGCATCCGTAAGACTGTGGGCACAGCTCTGATTTGATCAACAGGATCACAAAACACAAAGTATACCTATCAGAACCGGAAGATTCTACGTTTAGGTGGAAGGCGCATTGAAAGGATGAAATAACTAAGTTATCTTTTAAGATGGCCCCAAGGTGCAGGAGGAGGTTGGGAGTGGGGGGAGGGAGCACGTTTAATTAGCAAGGCAATGAAAAAAATTCCAGCTGCAATGTACTATGAAATTCCGGTTTTCCACTGTATTATCTTTCCTCCATTATCTTAACACTCTGCGATGAAAACTGTTTCCTAAAATCCCCACAACAGCGCTAAGAGGAGTGGACGAGTTCAGGAGAGACTTTGCTACTGAAAAATGCGTTTCTGTATCATCTGTACCAGTATCCGCACTGGGAAAGGTCAAGGATTCCAGAACTAAGGTTCCCCAAAATTTTTGGATGGCTCAAGCTGAGATGCTGGCAATCAGGATGCAGAGTTAATGCATCACTTTATTTGATCAACTAGATTTAACTTAAGTGTGGCTCCGATTCTAAAGATGTGAAAAGCCAACGCTTGCCAATCCAAGGGAAGTCCTTAGTAATCATTTTGGCGCCCTCAGTACATATGTCAATTTCCTTCAAAACGAAACCCGACCGACACCATTTCGAATTGAAAAGCTGCTTCTTAGACTCTAAAGGAAACACCAGGAGGGCTTATTACGCAGTTAAGGTTCTCCCAAGCAAGCCGGTCCAAGAGTTAAAGTGAACCCAGTCCAGTCTGGATAGCTCAACAGCGAAGCGACAAAGCCACGTGTCCCCTTGGCCGAGGCTAAGCGTCTTTCCCTTCCCGTCGCTCTAGGCAGCTCTTTCAGCAGCCACTACCCCGCCTTGGGTCCTCCAGCCCTTGACTTCAAACCCGACAGCTTCGCCTCATGCTCCATCTTGACTCCACCCCACCTCACGGTGAGAATGAACGTGACCCTCCCGCGAGAGGTAAAATAACGGAAACAGCCCGTGGGGCACGCTTGCCACAGAGCTGCACCTTCCCCTTCCCCCCCTCCCCGCGGTCCCTCAGAACTCACGCGGCGGCCCCATTCCCCCTACCCTCTGCCACCCAAGCGGGGTCCCTGCCGCCCCGGGTTGGGGTCCCAACTTCGCCCTTACCAGGTCTCTTGGTTGCTGAATTTCTTAGTCACCACCTTGCCTAGCTCCAGGCCCAGGCGGTCAGCAATTTTCTGGGATAAGTCTTGGTGGGAACTGCCGCTGAAGATTTTAATATTCGGCATCTTGGCCAACCACCCTAGGCACTCTCTGCTCAGCGATCACTGTTGCTGCCGAGACCGGAACCGAAGTCGGCCCACAGACTCAAGTCCTAACCGCTTCGCGTTGCTACTCCGCCATCTTACATTCCCGCCGGGCGTGCGGCTCTAAATTGCCCAGCGCCAGGAAGGCGGGGTCAGCAAAGAAATCCACACCCCGCCCGCCCTGATTAGCTGAACGGGAGCGAGGGGCGGGTCCTCACTGTGGCTCTTGCCTGCCTCCAGTTGTCTCAGGTATTGGCTGGAGGCCACGAAAGGGGTGAGGCTAAGGTATAGCCCCGCCCCCTGTAGCCAGGCAGTGGGTGAGAGCTGGCTCAGGAGCGCCAAAGCAAACCACGTTTGATTGGGGAGTGCAGGGATGCTGGTGACGCATAGTGCCAGATCTTTCTCGCAAGCGGGAAATCAGACACGCTTTTTTTTTTTTTTTTCCTTCAGTGCCAGAAATTAAGTCTGGCTCTGGTTTACAGTTCCTTTTAAGAAAATCTGTTTATCAGGATGGCAGCCAGTTTGTCAGAATGAAGGGGAGGTTTCTGAACAAGAGTTTGCATATTTCTGAACGTGATTTTTATCTCCTTATAAGGATAGGGCTGAATTAAAGCACGTTTACATCACAGAAAAACACCCGTACCACAGGTGCATTACAAGGGCATGCTTACCTTTTGCAACTGTACTGTGTTGCCTTTGCCTGGAAGACAAGTCCCAAGGGGAAAGTGACTGAGGGCATGTCACCTCAATCATACAGAGACATGGCAAGAGAAAGTTGTGTTTTGTCTCGGATGCTGAGACCAAGTGTGTTCAAACAAGTAAAGGAGTGTGGATCTTCCAAAATATCTTGCTGATAAAGATCCGATTTATCTAACCCTTGGAAAGGAGAGGAAATTAAATATATGTATGGGACTTGAGATAAAGAACCCTGAAGGAATCAGAAAACCTAGTTTTTGGTCTTATCTGCCTCATGGGAGCCTCACTGTCATGTCTGCATGTTGCTAATATGGCCTTTTACACCACGTTTTATTATTTTTATGATGATGCTTGCTAATTGGACCAAAGAGAGCCTTTATTCTGACACCACATTTTCAGTAAGCATATTCCAATCACAGGTTGGAAGAGAAAAATCATACAATTTTAGAATCATACAATTTTAGTTATGAGCACCATAACTACAAGCTGTAAAAATAGAACGGACTTCAGAAATCATCTAGTCTCCTAGCTTCATCCTACATATGGTGAAACTAAGACCCAGAGATGCAAAGGGATTTGTCCAAGTGGCAAAGGCAGAAAATACTCAAAGCAGCATCCTAGCTTTGTTATTGCCATTTTCAGCAGTGTCCATGGAGGACCTCTCCTACTGACCCTGTGTCATACTTTTAAGAGTTCAGGAATTTAATGTAGGCCCAGGTGTATAGGGGTACTTGGAGAAGGAAGCAAACTTCAAGGCAGAATATTAGTAGTCTTCCATCATAGTTCATTCATCAAATATTTACTGAGTGCTTTATTGCATGCAAAGCACTGTGCTAGGCATTGAGGGGACTAGAAGGTATTAGGGCCCAAGGAATTCATCCATTCAATACATATTGAATACTTAAAAAAAATTTAATGTTTATTTTTGAAGGTGTATGCGCATGCATGCGAGTGGGGGAGAGGCAGAGAGAGTGGGGGACAGGACCCAATACAGGGCTCGAACTCATGAACCTTGATATCATGTCTTGAGCCAAAGTCAGATGCCGAACCGACTGAGCCACCCAGGTGCCCCAATTGAATACTTTTAATACTGTCCTGGGCACTGAGAATATGGCAGTAAGCAATCAAAAATCCCTGCTCTTGGGGTTCCTGGGTGGTTCAGTTGGTTAAGTGTCTGACTTCAGCTCAGGTCATGATCTCATGGTTCATGGGTTCGAGCCCCACATCGAGCTCTGTGATGACAGCTCAGAACCTGGAGCCTGCTTCGGATTCTGTGTCTCCTTCTCTCTCTGCTCCTCCCCTGCTCATCCTCTGACTCTCTTTCAAAAATAAATAAACATTAAAAACTTTTTAAATAAATCCTGCTTTCATGGAGCTTACGTTCTTGAACAATAAATGTGTAAATAAAGACAATGCATAATATGTCAAATGGTGATAAGTGCTGTATAGGAAAATCAGGCAAGGAAGTGGGATAATGTGCCAGGATGGTGGTAAGGGAGAGGGAGAGTATAATTTTAAGTGGGATAGTCAGAGAAGGCCTATCTGGGAAGATAACATTTGAAGCAAAACCTGAAGGGGATAAAGGAATGAGCCATGTTGATATCTGGGACAAGCTGAGTGAAAAGCAGGTGCAAGGACCCCAAGGCAGGAGAGTGTCTAACTTGTTTGTGGAATAGTAAAATGGTTGGTGTGTCTGGTGCAAGGTGACTGTTGGGTCGGTGGGAGTGGGGCACACCTGTAAGAGAAAATATGGAAAATAAGGCCTGTGAGATAAGGGCGATTAGTGAGGGGCTGCTGATCATGGACCTTGTAGGAACTTGTAGGCCATTTTAAAGATTTCTGCATTTACTGAGTAAGGTGTTTTTGTTTTTGTTTTGTGTGTGTGTGTGTGTGTGTGTGTGTGTGTATGTGTGTTTTGACATGATCTGACTTCCCCTTTAAAAGGATCACCCCAGGGGCGCCTGGGTGGCTCAGATGGTTAAACATCTGACCCTTGGTTTCAGATCAGGTCATGATCTCATGGTTTCGTGAGTTCGAGCCCTGCACTGGGCTCTGTACTGGCAGCATGGAGCCTGCTTGGGATTCTCTGTCTCCCTTTCTCTCTGCCTCTCTCCTGCTCATGCTACCTCTGTCTTTTGAAAAATAAATGAATAAAAACTTTAAATAAATAAATAAATCAATAAATCACCTTAGCTGAGAATAGAGTGTAGGGAGAAAGATAGGAAGCAGGGAAACCAACAAGGGGTTGGTTTCTTAGTAGAGAAAATGAGACATTTATATAAATAACTATAAGCCACAGTACAATTTAATACACTACCATAGAGAAGCCTCTGCTGTGGCTTAGGGGTACTTAAGGGGTGCCTAAAATGCAGTGGTTCAAATAAGAAGGATAACTTCTCTCTTACATCACATGCTGGCCACTCTAGGCCAGTGGGAGAGTTATGCTCCATGCAAGGTCATAAGCACATCCACATTCCAGCTCATGTGAAGGAATAAAGAGGTCCAGGGAAGGGATTTCCTTTTAAGCAAGTCAGTTGGAATTTGTCCTTTTCACTTTCTGTCATATCCTTTTGACAAGAGCTTTGTCACATGGCAAGAGCTTAGTTGCAAGTCACACCTAACTGCAAGAAAGACTAGGAAATATCTTGTTAGGTGGCTTTGCACCTAGGCAGAAGAGGAAAATGGATTTTGGAGGTATAACTAGACATCAGCCATAAGATCCAAACAAAGTGATACGTGGACTCAGTGGTAAACGGTATCACTGCTGCATGGTGGAAGTACATGAGTTAGGCTGAGGAATGGGGAGGGTTTTGGGAAGAGGCTCTCCAGGCTTGAAGCACAAGTGAGGAAGCAGAGAAAGGTTTTAAGGAAAGGGAAGTAGGGGCATGTGGGTGGCTCAGTCGGTTGAGCATCGACTCTGGCTCAGGTCATGATCTCATGGTTCATGAGTTTGAGCCCCACATCAGGCTGCTCTGATGGCTGTGGAGCCTGCTTGGGATTCCCTGTCACCTTCGCTCTCTGCCCCTCCCCTGCTTGTTGAGACTTTATTGTTGAGGTACTATATTGAGACTTTATTCTGCAAGTGATGGGGGAGCTATCTTTCGGGATTAAGGGAATGACATGATCATAATTGTACTTTAAGTAAATTTATCTGTATAGGATGAATAATAGGGAAGAGATTGGAGGCAGGCAAAGGAGGTTGGGAGGGTAAGTTAGGAATGTCCTCAATTGGGCCACTAGTTATAGGGTTTAACAAGAGGGTTGGGAGAAACGTTGTGAATCTCAACCTTTTGGAGATCACGGGCCCCTTCAAGAATTTTATGAACACTAGGGATCCTCTCTCCAGATAAAAGACCATAACTCTGGACCCATTAGATTAAAGCTCAAACACCCTCCTCACCGAAAGAGCCCCCTCCCTCTCCCACCCTGTAGGGCAGGTCTGGTTTTGCCTCCTTCTGAGACCCCTAGCCATTATAGGAGAATCTAAATTCATCCATATGTTTGCTCAGTCATTTCTTCTACAGGCATTTTTCTTGTGCAGCAACTATGGGCAAACTACAGCACTCAGCCTTTGGATTACAGAAATGAATAAAGCACAGCACTTCTCCTCATAGAGTTTTAAAGACTTAAAAATGACTACCTGAGTAGCAGACAGAGAAAGAAGACTTCATTCCCTCCTCCCAAACCCTGCAGGACTTCAAGAAAACAGTGGCAACAAAACCTTCCTTTCCAGGGCCTGCCACTTCAATCCCAGCACGTGGGATTTCCTGCCTCAGTTTCGACGAGCTTCCTTGTCTTCTTCAAGCAACCTTTCCTGCTGTTGCTAGGCATTAGCAGTTCTTTCAAAAGATTTTTCTCTTTTCTGTCTCTGGCCTATGTTCTGAGTTTTCCCTTGGGAGGCTAGTGTGACCCGTCCTCATCGTTCATACCCCACCTTCACTTTTTCAGCCAACTCCTCATTCAATGCCAAAGTGATGGCAGGTGGGTGTCTCACTTATAAGCATAGCAGAGGGCTTTAAAGGCCACTGTAAAGCACATCACATCTGTAGAGAATTCCCAGTGTGCTGTAGCCCCACTCAGTTCACCAGTTGGCCCTTCCATTGGGTCCTGAACTCCTGGACTCACATTCTCTGTGTCTTCAGTGAGCATGTAAGCTCTTTGAGGGCAGAGACCATGTATATCCCATAGCCCCTAGCATAGACCCTTGGAGTGGATGCATTTTATTTTATTTATTTATTTTTGAGATATTTTTTAGTGTTTATTTATTTTTGAGAGAGAGACACAGAGTGCAAGTGGGAGAGGGGCAGAAAGAGAGGGAGACACAGAATCTGAAGCAGGTTCCAGGCTCTGAGCTGTCAGCACAGAGCCCGATATGGGGCTCAAACTCACAAACTGTGAGATCATGACCAGAGTCGAAGTCGGACACTTAACCGGCTGATCCACCCAGGTGCCCTGGAGTGGGTGCATTTTAAACACTCAAGGACTTGAACTGAAGATCTGGATTGGCACTGAAGATCAATTAGGAGGTGAGTATTCATGGCTTTTCAAAAGGATTTAATGTACGAGTACTTTGAATGAGGAAAGGATATATATGTAAATCATGATTTTATTACAAAAGTCTACCTGTTTTTAAGATTTATTCATTAAAAAAATTTTTTTAATGTTTATTTTTGAGAGAGAGAGAGAGGCAGAGAGCAAGCAGGGGAGGAGCAGAGAGACACACACACAGAATTTGAAGCAGGCTCCAGGCTCTGAGCTGTCAGTACAGAGCCTGACACAGGGCTTGAACCCACGAACTGCAAGATCATGACCTGAGCCAAAGTGGGACGCTTAACTGATTGAGCCACACAGCCACCCCTAAGTTTTATTCATTTTTGAGAGAAAGAGAGTGCAAGTGGAGAAGGGGCAGAGAGATGGGGGTGGGGGGGGAGAGGAGACAGAAGATCTGAAGTGGGCTCTGCGCTGACAGCAGTGAGCCTGATGTGGGGCTCAAACTCACAAACCGTGAGATCATGACTTGAGCCGAGATCAAGAGTCAGCTGCTTAACCCACTGAGCCACCTAGGTGCCCCAACAAAAGTCTGTCTTAAAACTAGTCCTGTTTCAGAAGATTTATCTCATAAAGCAAAGTCTGCTGTTTCACCTTAAGTAGGATTTGGTTGGACCCTTTAAATGCATTTTCTGCTAGGGTTCTCATGGCAGGTGGGTGTCTCATTTATAAACACAGAAGAGGGCTTTAAAGGTCACCTTTAAAGGTTTCCTGCTAATGCTGCCTTGATTGTTCAAAGTCAGCATCCCTGGAAGCTAGAATCATCTACAGATTTAAGAGATGGGAGACGTTAGCACCCCTCGCCCCCCGCAACCATCCCTTGGCAGAATGGCACTGGATAAAAACAGGCAGGGGCAAGTGGGCTCGTGGTTTGCCCTGGTGTTTAACTGCTATGAGCTTCGACGTCCTCCCGGTTTAATTACTGATTTGGGAAATGTTTGGGTGATGCTAGAAACACTTGCCTTTGTTTTTTAAAAGAAATGCTTACATAAAAGAATGTAGAAAAAATGTGCTTTTGAAAAGCTAATGGGCCCTCTAGTTCAACCCACTCGATTTACTTAGCAGGAACCTGATACTCAGAGGAAGTGAATGCCCAAGGTCACACAGCTAGTTCTTGGAAGAGCTTCCAGTAGAACCAAAGTCTTCTGGCTCCTGGTGTACGGCTCTTGCTTGCAGCTCTGTGACAGACCAGGAAGCATGGGCTTGGGGCTGTGAAAACTGCAAGTCAAATCAAAGTCTTAGTTTCTGGTGTTCAGCAGGGGTAACGTCAGTCAATTTTCTACTTGGTTCTTTGAATTTTTTTCAGGTCCCTGGGGTCATTGTACAAATATTCATTCCTGCCATGCCAGGTTCAGAAAGGGTCAAGAATGTTGGTCCTTGCTCTCACTTTCCTACCAATTCCTCTGTCCTTGGTGGCCAAGAGTCCTGCAACTGTCATAGAACATTTCTTTTTGCCTATAAATCATACTAGAAAGCAGGAATTAATAGCCACTCCTAAGAAACTGCAAACCAGCTAGCCCATACTGCAGATTTATCCTCAGGGAGGGGCAGATGGCCTCCTTTGTTTACAAGTGGGCAAGCTGAGGAATTGAGTGATTTGGGTTCTAGAGAAGGCAAAGAGAACGGTGTTACCTCAATGGCTTGGCCACTCCCCACTGTCATAATCCCATAATTGAGAGAAGGGATTTCCAACAGCCATGTTACCAAGGTCACACAGCATGCATACCAACTAAAAGATCAGATTCATTGCATCCCTATTGGATATGACTATATGTAACATTGCAGGAAACCCTTAGGCATAACACAAATTGCTGTATTTGTTAATCAGATGGCTTACAACCTAACATACGCTCATAATAATGGTTTTTGCTTGGGGAGAGGGAGTGAGGGAAGAGGTCATTTTGAAGGGAGGGTAGGCCTAGTGGGTTGTCAGCAAGTAGAGCATTGAGAAGCCAGAGGAACACATGAGGACCCAGGATGTCCTGGTGAGAAAGGGGTAGGGAGGGCCACCAAGGGGTGAGAAGTAAGGCCAACTTTGCCTCCTAAGCCATTTTTCCATGATCCTGGTAGCTGAACCATCCCCCTCCCCTGGGAGTCTTTGAAATTCATTTCTCTTGTTGCTGTCGGCATGATGCCATAGGTTGGCACACAGCTAGGGCAGAAGTGGGACACACAGGAACTAAACACTGGGCACAGCAGATAGAACTCCAAGCTGCCACTGGGTAGCTGGCTAAGAGTTTGGAGTTGAAAGCCCTTTCCTATGAGCTAAGCCTCAATGTTGAAGAAAAATCAGAAGTTCAAGCCTCCTTCAATTATAGCTGCTTCTAGCAAGGAGGAGAACAAAGACGGGATAGGAGGATGTCAGAGAAATGAATCAGGGAATTGGCCAAAGGCCAAGAACAGCCTTGGGTCCACCTGACCGTGTCCCTGCAGGACAGGGCTTCCGCACTGAAGTAGCAGGTGGGCTTCCCAATTTCAAAACAAAGGTCCAAGGGAGATGGGGCTCCTGCATATCCCTTTTGATGGGGACTGACCAGCAGATGGCTTTGACCAAGAAAAACCACGATTTGAAACAGGCAACCGGGCTTCTGGTTCCAGGCTCTTGGTGCAAGCTTAGTTTCCGGATCAGTTGCAAAGGGGGCAGTTCCATTTGCTCTCATTAAGCTCATACAGCTAGGATGCAGGATTTTTATAGCTGGTTTTTCAGCACCACCTCATTAGTCCTCCAAGCCGTAGAGAGAGGCTGAAGACTCAGTCATCTTCATTTTAGAGAAGAGGCACAAAGAGGTAAAATGACTTGGACCCCATCATATGGCAAGTCAGCGGCCGTGCTGAAAATAGCACTGAGTCCTTATTCTGGGGAACCACTCCACTTAGCCCACACAGCCTCCCTGAATTCCTTGCTCATTGCAGGTGCCAAAATCTCAGGCTTGTAGGCAATCTGGCTCCCCTGTCTATTTTTGGGGCTGACCCTCTGCTAAAGGGTATAACAGGCAACATTGGAGGCAGGGGCTAGGAGGGAGGGAGGCTGACCCCACTTTGTCCTGGCATCCCATCCTGGCACCGTGTCATGCCAGGTCTCCTATTCCTGAAAAAGTGCCTGATCCCTACCTGTGTGCCCAGATTCACAGAGGCCAGTCCTGGATGTCCTACCCTCAGGGCCCATGCCAGCAGTTAGCTCACCTGATGGGCCTTGAGTGTGTCCAACATTTCCACCAAAGCATGTCTAGTGGTAGAGGATAGTGAACACTGTGTAGGTAGGCACGGGAATGTAGCCAGAAGTTTCAGACACAAGTCTCCAGTGTCTCTGAAATATGTTTTCTTTACAAGGCATGCAACTTTTGCATTCCTCTCCATATTTTTTTTTAAAGTTTATTTATTTATTTTGAGAGAGGGAGAGAGATAAAGCACTAACAGGGGAAGGGCAGAGAGAGGGAGAGAGAGAATCCCAAGCAGGCTCCACGCTGTCAGACCAGAGTCTGGCACAGGACTCAATCTCACCAACCATGAGATCATGACCTGAGCCCAGATCAAGAGTTGGATGCTTAACTGACTGAGCCACCCAGGTGCTCCAAATGATATTTTCCTCTGGAATCTTTGAGAAAAATGCACATGCATATGGAATATGGGCCAAATCCCTGGGAGAATCAGATTGTAGTTTGAGGAGAATGGTGGTGGGGGGGGTGTTCCATAATTTTGATGGTAGTTTTTTGGACACACTGCTCTACCCACAAATTTCTATGCATAAATACCACTCCAACCCTCAGGTTCTGAGAGGCATGGGACACTAGGGAAGCCTGGCAAAGAGAGGTGAGGGGAGCAGGTGGGCTTGTGGTACCCCACACCTCACTCCTGAAAGTTACCAATGACCTGTTTGTTACCCACATGCTGCCTGGGTGCTGAACAGCATTTTTACAGGCCATCGTTTGATGAGTGCGGCTGCATCTGTGCCTCTGTTTTCAGGGGAACTGCCCCAAAGATGGGGCTGAGCTGAGTTCTATAGGGTAGCAGTTGAAAGCCTGAGTAGGTTTGAACACTGACCGGCTCACCACTTACCAGCTCTGTGACCTCGGGCTCGTGATTTAACCTCTGTAGGCCTTGGCTTTCTCCTCTGAGAAATGAATATGATCATAGTCTCTGTCTTTTAAGCTTTTTAAAAATATATGTATATTTTTAAGTAAGCTCTACACTGTCCTCGGGGTGAACTCACGGCCCTGAGATCAAAAGTCGCATGCTCCATCAACTGAGTCAGCCAGCTGCCCCTCATAGTCCCTCTCTCAAAGGATTGCTAGGGAAATTAAATGAGATCATGCATGTAAAGTACTTAGCACAGTGCCTGGCATATGGCAAGTGATCACACAGTTGTTTTTGCATATTTAAGGGCAGGGATCATCTTTTCGGTGTTGTAGAAGGCTCTCCACATAGTGCAGACTCCTATTCCTTTTAGCTGAAGCCATGAAAACAAGAATGAGGGGTCAACACCCAGAGGGAAAGACAGACATCACAGATAGGAGGGCTGGGGAGCTAAAACTAAGCTCCTTCCTACGTGGTGGGTCCAGAACCTACAGCTGGAAATGTCAGAGCATGCCCCCGTAATATTGGGAGTATGGGAAACACGCAAAGACTTGATGACATGGGTGAGAAGACTGGCCTCCATAATTCTCCTAACAGTGGCTTGCAGCAGGTCAGGTTGTTGGAAGAGACCTGCCTGGAATTCAACCCTTTTTTCTAGGGCCCAGAACTGAACCCTTGGTGGTTTATTTCCTCCTCTGACTCCATGGAGGACCTCCTCCTTGCTCCAGATGCACACCCACAGTCTGGCGTCCAGCCTACAGGATGGGGAATGGGATGTAATTCTTCCTCTCATCCTAGCTGCTGTTTGCAGGAATTTGAGCCTAAGATATACACTGATGCTTTTTCCCACCGCTGGTGGCTGATCTCCCCATGCCCCTTTGGCAGAAGGAGTTCTGGTTGAGGCAGGTCCTTTCAATTAATTTCTTTTGTTTTTAAGTTTTTAAATTGATTTTGACAGAGAGAGCGAGAGACAGCATGTGAGTGAGTGAGCAAGGGAGAGGCAGAGAAAGAGGGAGAGAGAGAGAATCCCAAGCAGGCTCCACACTGTCAGTACAGAGCCCATTGTGGAGCTTGATCTCATGAACTGTGAGATCATGACCTGAGCCAAAATCAAGAGTTGGTTGCTCAACTTAACTGAGCCACCCAGGCACAACACCCCCCCCCCACCTTTTTAAATTTATTTTGAGAGAGAGAGAGAGAGAGAGCTTTCAATTCATTTCTGATGAAACTGCCTATTATCCATAGTGCTTTGACAACAGCTTGAAAAAAATGTGTCTCTGCCAAGACCATGGGCATCCTGGGTCCATGGCAACAGCATGAACCTATTTTCCTTTTTATAAAAAAAATTATTTAGAAAGAGAGTGTGCATGTGTGAGCATGAACTGGGAAGGGGCAGAGAGGGAGAGGGAGAGAGAGTATCCCAAGCAAGCTCCATGCTGTCAGCACAGAGCCTCATGCGGGGATTGATCCCACGAACTGTTAAGATCATGTGTAACCTGAGCAAAATCAAGATTCAGACACATAACCGACTGAGCCACCCAGGCACCCCCATTTTCCTTTAACTGGCTGAAGCCAGAAAACAGGAGTTGGGCTCTGGGGACTCAGGTCTGGTAGGGGGTGGCTGAAGAGCACCAGCATCAGGCTCTGGCTCAGACCAAAGATGGCAAGTAGACCCTGGTGGAAAGATGGCCTCCCCCAGTGCTTCCGGATACTGCACAGAGGTCCTGGGTCCACAGAAAAGGAGACCACTGGTCACCTCAGGAGAGTTTCCAAAGCTTCCGGAAAGTAGTTTGTGAAAGTCCACTGAATTAATGGGACACTGGATGACTGACCTGATGTCTTCTTTGATAGGAGGCCAGGCTGTCCAGCCTCATCCAGCTGCACTGGTCTGGATTAGCTATTTCCAGGGGCAGAGGGCCCTTTTCACGAGGTACAGAGGTCAGGAAGTCTCTCTCGTGACGGTCATCTCATGCAACACTCACTCATTCTGCAAATCATTATTGAAGCCCTACATGCAGGGTACTATGTAGATGGGTTCCCAGGGTATAGAACCAGAAGGAGCTACCAGTGTGGTGCAGGGTGAGGGGGACCCCAAATTTCTGGACTGTCAAGTTAGGTAATTTTAAGTAGTAGTGAGTCTCACTTTACATTGGCACTGCCTTCCACTGAGTCCCGGCCTTGGGGTTGTGGGATACTATCCCTGGTGGGGAACTCCCAGAGGAGCTCTGTCACCGGGGCTAGGCCTGTCCCCCCTAGGGCCTCCTGAATGCAGAGGGGAGCTCTCGCTGCATTTTTTCTGGCTTTTCCTCTGTGCTCCACTCCCAAATCACTTGGGCCATGACCTGTGCAGACGTGAGAAGAGGGCCTGTGTCTAGTCTTTGGAAGTGATTATTCAGGGCCGCAGTACACAGTTGTATCATTTGTGTACCCGGCCAACAAGGCCAGTGGGGCTGGATGGAGCTGAGATGATGAAGCCATGTGCCCACAGGGCTAGCATCACCCAGAGGATGATTTTCTTTCTAATTCAACATGGGGGTGTGTATGGCAGGGCAAACATTTATCTAGTTGGCACAAACGTGCCTCATAGGCTAGTGGGGACCTGTGATTACCAGAAGAAAGTAAGAGAGCAGAAGAAGCAAAATCATTTCTCTCCATCAGGTAACCCTCTGAAAAGCCAGAGAGGCCAGCCCTGGTTAGGGTCCTGTTGCTCCTATCCTTTTGAAACACCTCCACCCCTATGATAAATTGCCAGTGGGCATCACAAGGGATTCACAGCAATAATAAGGCGGTCAAGCTATACTCTGAGGCAACTGGACACATTTCAGAGGAAGAGGCCCTATTTCCCAGTTCCACCCTGAGAGCTGGCCAGAAACCCTTCTGTCTGTTCCTTAACTCCCAGGCATACTCCCAGGTGTACTATGCACAGAGTGCACTGTGTTTCTGCGCCCCCCCCCCAACCCCACCCCCTGCCTCCTTCATCTCTGAGGTCATGGCCAGGGTCAAGAGAAACGAGTACACAGTATTTCAATTCCAGTGACCACCGACAGGAGGCTTCTAAGCAAGGTCCTAAGCTCTCATCGCTCACTGGGGCTCAGGTAGAAGGGAGCAGAAGCTAGGGAGAGCTCTCAGCGAGTGGGGGTGCGCTACCAACAAGGAATTCAATGACACAAGGACACCCACAAAGAGGCACTGCAAAGACATAGTGGGATAGTAAGATGAATAGATTTAATCATTCTTGTTTGAAAAACAAGACATAAATTAGTATATATATATATAATTTATATATTTTATGTAGTATATATACTATATACAGACATTAGAAAATGTGTCCTCTCCATGAGGCTGAGGGAGAGGTGAAGGATGGCGGTGAAATGACACAGGCAGGGCCTGAGTGGCAAAGGTGCAGGATCAAGAAGTTGGGAGAAGAGGAAGACCACAACAGCGCTCAGGCTTGCAGTGGTCACAGAGGGAAAGGGGTTCCCCACTGGCTGCATCTCTGGCCCATTAAACAACTTGGTCCTGTGGGAGGAAAAACAAGGAAGGGGGGTGCTGGCTCCTGCAGAAGGAGTTCCCCTCATCCTTGCCAGGAGAAATTACCACTCGGTGGTGGGGGGGAGGGGACTTTATTGCGCTGGGCAGGGGTTAAGCACAGTGTACATCTTTATAAAACTCACGTAAGAATGAGAGATTTCACACCGACCTCTCACATAACGATGAAAGAGAGGCAGACACAGGGCACGAGCGTGTGGCAAACGGGAGGTATGGAGAGGTGGACAAGAAGCAATCTATACAGAAGAAACATTGGCTTTCTTTGTTCCCTACAGGGGGACCTTTGGTAGGGACTCCGTGTCTTCACTCCCAGGAAGGTTGTGGGGGAGGGGGAGGTGGGTGGTGGCAGCAGATGTGTGTCAAGGAGGATGCTAAACAGTGTGAATTCCCTTCCAGATGACTCCGGAGAGACAGACAGAGAGACAGAGAGAGAGAGAGAGAGAGAGAGAGAGAGAGAGGTGCAGGACTGCACCAGGTAAGGCGCTCAGCTTCTTTTCTTAGAGAGACAAATCCACAGGGTCAATACACAGCCAAAAGCATATACTCAGGATTAACATATCACGCTAGCTTCCAGAAGTTTAAGATATAGTCATCGACACCCCCCCTCCCCCCACCCCCCTCCCCCCACCCCCCCATCCCCAATCCGTAGCTAAGTCAAACTCCTAAGGACAGTCCGTCTGGTAGATGTTGAGAGAGGAACCCCACGCTTGTGGCAACAGCCCCTGTGCTGGGCCGGGCTAGGCCGGGCAGGCTCCGAGGCCTGCACTGGGTCTCCCCAGGGCAGACATTTTCACCAGGTACCTTACCCAGAACAAGTGGGGTGAACCCAGATGCTTGCTCCCTAGTGGACTGAGCCACCCTGTCCATTAGTGAGGGACAGGGCACTTTGGGGATGGCTGGTGTGGAGCTACTGGGCCTGGGGGCGAGGGCTCCCAAGCCTGCCAGCCTCTTGGGCTGGCTACAAACAGCCTGTGTGGCTGTTTTCTGCAGACCTGCCACCTGAGCACAGGCCCTCTAGGGTGGCTTCTGCCAAGTGAGTGTGAGCCCAGGGTGGGCGGGCACATCTGGGCCGAGTGCCCTTTCCCCTCCGCTGGGCGCTGTGCCCTGGTGCTACTGCCACTGCTCCCCAGAAGGGAGCAGATGCCAGGAGGAGCTCAAGGCCTGTGGGCCTGCCTGCTTCAGGCCCTGGCTCCCCGGGGCCCCAAAATGGAGCAGGAAGGTGAGCCTGATGTCACCTGTCAGCCCTAAAGAAGAGATAAAATACAGCTCTGCAGCAGGCAGGCAGAGTGACGAGGGGCCTTGGCCCTCACAGTGACGACCAGAGGCCAGGGAAGGGGTGAGGATACCCAGGGTGGCAGCTGCCCGGAGCCCTCAGGGACAGCCTCAATCCGGGGAGTTTCCGCTCCCCAAAGACTGAAGGCTCTCGGACCCTGACTGGCCCAGTGGACACATACACTCACCACAAGATGCAAAGACCACAAAGCTTAAACCTGGGGCTGTGGTTGGGGAAAGGAGGGGCAGGCCTGGGCGGATGCCCTACTTGATAAGGGTTTTTAAGGAGCGGGTGAATGTGCTCATAACAGTCGCTGACGTTGGGGAGCCCGGTGGGTGCCCTGTGGCCGCCCCTATAGCTGCTGCCTGCTGCTGCTGCTGCTGCTGCTGCTGTTGCTGCTGCTGCTGCTGTTGCTGCTGCTGCTGCTGCTGGTTAAGGTTCCGGGTGGTGGACTCCTCAGCAGCACGCAGTAGGAAGGTGTAGTTCCTCACCACCTCTTCGACCTTGGCCAGCAGCTCTTGGCGCTGGGCCTCGGAGCGCACGATGAACACCAGCCGCACAAAGGTCTCGATGAGGCTGCTCAGCACCTGGAAGCTGCCCGTGATGGCTGCCAGCATGTGGGTCGGGCTCTTGTCCACGTTGGCCACGCGGCGGCAGGAGGCCCGGAGCTCCTTGAACTTGAGAGCCAGCTCGAGCTTGTACTCAGAGATCTGAGAGACGTAGGGCTTAGGGGCGCGGGCCTCGGGGCTGGCCACGCACTGCCGCAGGACCGTTAGCAGCTCATTGGTGTCCAGCCGGGCAGCCAGGAAACCATCAGGCAGGCCGTAGGCATGGGCCCGCAGGGCATTGATCTTGGCCAGGCTCCCCTCGAAGGTGGACACCCGGAGGTCAATCTCTTGGGTGCGGGCGGCCTCGGGGCTGCTGCTGCTGCAGGTGGCAGCATCTAGCACCTGCAGGGTCCTGCTCACCACGGGCACCACCTGCTCATCCAGCTTCATGCCAGGCAGAATCTTCATTGGGATGGAGTAGGAGAGCTCGTCCTTGCCGTCACTGGCATCATCTGCCATATCGCACTTGCGGTAATAGAAGCAGTAGCGGATAGAGCAGCACTTGCTGCCCTCACTGTCCTCGTCCAGATCGGCAGGCTTCTGGTACACCTCTTCTGGCAGTGAGAATACTGCCATCTGTCTGGGGCCTTTGGTCTCAGGGGCGACCTGGACGTATGAGGGGTCTCCCAGGGTCGGTGACTCCAGTGACTTGTTTTTGGGACCCAGGCCTAAGGGGAGGCCTGCCTCTACCTCCTTGGCCTCCCTGGGCAGCATGCCCAGGGGTGGGTGTGGATAGATGTCCGAGGTCAGAGAGGCCCTGTCACCCTGGTCCAGTTCACTGATACTGTAGCGGCGCATCAGTTTCCTGTAGTTGGGAGCTCCCAGGCACTCACCCCCCGAGGCACACGTGGTCAGGCAGGACACACCGGTCTCGGGGTCCGATCGGCACTCTCGGGATTCCAGGCTGGTGGAGCGGATGCGCCCGACAGTGGTGGGGCTGCTGAGGCTCAGGCCTGGGCCAGCCTCTGGCTGCCTCTGGGTCTGGGTGACCCTGTCCCTCTCCCTTCCCCGGAGGCCAGGCACTGGCGTCTGGGGGGCCTGGGGCCGGCCCCCCCGGCAGATGCGCTTGCAGTCACAGCTGCGCCTCTGCTCACGGGACATGCCAGGCCCCTGCTGCACTGGGCTGCTGCGCAGCTGGCAGCTGCAGCGGCCTGGGGCTGGGGGTTGCAGGTACTCGGTGCCTGGCAGCTCCCCCTGGCTCGGCGGCTTTAGAAGTTCCTCTAGGAACTCTAGCTCATACTGCTTCACCTTCTGCAGCTGGGCCTGCCGCTCGTCGGTCTCCTTCTTCTGGCGAGTCGGAAAGGTGGCAGAGAATAAACTGCGGAGCCGGAAGGGCCCTCGGGATGATTTGGGCTTTGCGGGGCCCTCAGGGGCCGAGTGGGCTCCATCCAGGGTTGTTTCGAGCTTCCTGGAGGGCATGGTGCTCACCTGCCGGCTGGCAGCCTGGGGCCTCAGTGGGCTCTGGCCTCGAGGGTGGCAGCTGGGGCTCTGGCCTCGGGACTGGCTGCTGGGGCTGTGGCCTCGCAGCTGGCAGCTGGGGCTCTGTAGAGCCATGGCATAGCCGGCTCGGGGCACCAGGCTGGTCTCCTCGATCTTGCTGCTTTGGGGCATGCTCTCCAAATGCCCCTTCTCCCCCTGGCTGGAGATGGTGCCCGGCTTGTGCAGGGCAGGCTTAGCAGCCTCGGGCCCAGCCTTGCCTGCCACCTCCCCTATGCATGGCTTGCTCAGTGACTCTCGACTCGCTCGGGAAAGGTAGCTTTTAGGTGGGACACTCTGAACAGGTAGCCTGTCCTCTTGTGGGGAGAGATGCAGGCTGTCACCCCGGCTGCCTGCAGGCACCCTGGAGCCAGAGGAGACCTCTGGGCTCAGCTGCTGCTGGGAATTCCATGACGTCTCTGGAGCACTGGGGCTCATTTTGAACTTCAGATTCTTACTGGCACTACTGCTCATCATGCTAACTTCTGGCCTCCCCATGCTGGCCTCCAGCGTTCTCTCCCCACTGCTGGGAGGGTTCCCCAGGGCCCCACCAGGGGCAGGGAGGCTCTTAGTGTGAACCACCTGCTGTAGGGCAGCTGAGATGATAGCTGGGGTCACACTGCCTTTTGGGTCGAGGATAAGCTTGGGGCTCAACCTGACTTCTTTGGGAAGATTCTCCCTTAGCTCAGAGACCTGCTCGTCACTGAGGGATGGCGTGGCAGCCCTCAGTGACATCTCCAGGCCTGCCCTAGTGTGGCCAGGCCCTTTGTCTTCAGGAACTGGGGACAGCAGGCTCAGATTCTTCTGCTCACCAAGCTGTGGGGACAATGCTGGGTGCACTGCCAGGGCGTAAGTTCGCTCTCGCTGTGGTTGCGACTCCACCTGGGGCAGCTTCCTCCGAGCACCAGGGGGGCCCGGACTCTGGCCTGTCACCGCTGGCTGCAGGGATGGGTTGGGATCTGGGCGCCCGAGAGAGTAAGGGGCCGTGAGTACAGCCTGGGCTGAACAGCTCTGGATCCGGAAGGGCAGGTCCTTGCGAGCCAGGAGGCTATCCTTGTTGAGGTGCTGGGCCAGGAAGTAGGTGGTGTTCTGGTGCTGCTTCATGGCCGACATCATCTCTGACATGTCTGTGAGCTCGGAAGAGTTGGTTTCGTGGCCTGAGTCCAGCGATGATTCAGGGGTGATTGTGGCCAGCACAATCAGACCTGGAGGGACAGGGAGAGGGCTTGCTGCACTTAGTCCAATCGAGTCCTTTTTCCAGCCATATGTAGAAAGTCTGTGGGGGCCAAGGGCAGCTAGCAGCATCTCAAGCTGGGGAAAGCCAGTCAGACCTGGGGGAGGTGGCAGGGGGCAGGGAGGAGGCAGTGGGAGGACGGTACTGGGCCGAGGGTGGGAGGAGTAAAGGGGAGGGGCAAAGGGAGGCAAGCTGGGAGTGAGCTTATGAAGGGCGGGAATCTGAAAAAGCAACAAAAGGGGCACCGAGAATATCTGCTGGGCAGTCTAAAGGCAAATTAACATGCACATCACATGCAGAACAACATGCTAATCATCACTATTTTTAGATTCAATAGCTAGGAAATGTTTGTTAATTGTCCTGAAGAGGGCTGGCAAAGCCACGTCCCTCTCTATCTGCCCTTGTCATTTGGCCAGTCCTTGCAGCTGAGGCCCTTTGGCCTGCACTTGTCCTCTCTCTAGCGACCATAGGGGCTTCTAGTCTGGGAGCAGTGAGGGCTTGGATCACCAGACTCGGGAGCCAAGAGACATGCTGGCCCCGGGGGGGCTAAACACATGGGAGCTGCCCAACACCAAGGATGATGCCCTTGCATACAGAAAATGTAGGGGTTGGTACTCTCCCTGGTCAGCCAGGCTGCCTCTGACCCCAATCTCTTCATCTTCTCTGTGCACACCTCCCCCCGCCTCACATGCCTTCTCTTGTGCTTTATTCCTCCCTGGGCCTTTTCTGTCGCTGTGGCATTTACCTGTTTTTTTTCTTTTTTTGAAGGTGTGTGTGTATGGAGGTGTGCATTGTGAATATGGGTGCATGTCTGACATGCATGCTGGTCTACAAGAAGCATTGTACGTGTGTCCATAAGAAGGACTGGCATGCGTGTCGCATGGCTCTCCCACCAAATAATTACTAATAACAGCTACTACTTATGGATTGATGCTTATATGCTAGGCAGTGTTTTGCATGAATGATCTCATTTAATGCCCACAACAAACCTTACATGATATGGCTGTTGTTACCAAGCCCATTTGAAATGACAAAAGTGAGGCTCAGAGAGGGTAAGGTGCCTTGCCGAAGGTCACACTGAAAGTGAGTGAAGAAGCCAGAACTTGGGTGCATCTGACTGGGAGCTCATGCTCTTAGGCAAGATCAAGACCTCAGCCCTGAGCAGTGATGGCTTCTGGCTCCCCTGATCCTGGGTCACTAGGTGATTAGTTGGTCATTTTGTTTTTCTTCCAGTCATGTGCAAGGGAACTGTCTTCTAGATCTCTCACAATTTTGCTCTGATCCTCTATCCTGGCCTGGCTCCATAGCTATCACAGCCCCAATCCCTGGGGTCATCTGAAAGACATTTCCAGAGATGGAATGGTGAGAGCCAGAGCTCTAGCTGGAGCCGAGCAGCCGGCCCCTGATGCAGCATTGTTGATCGCCTGACCCTATCTGTGTTACCTCTGGCCATGCACTGCCCTGGCACACCACGATGACTTTAACCTCTGCTTGGGAAGAAGCAATATCACCTCATGGCCCTGCTTGGTCAGGAGAAGGAAAGGGAGGCAAGAGGGAGGAGGAACGGGCTATTACCTGCAGTCTGTGGGGGTGGGGGGTGTGGTCCATCCTCTGAGGCTGCCAGGGCTTCCAGAGCCTGCAGAGTGGACACCAGGGCATCATCTAGCTCCTGGGCATGATCTCGGACTGTCCGGGTCTGCACGCTGTCAATCAGTGTCACTGGAATCTCATCGTACAGGAGCCCACGCAGGTGGCGTCCTTGCTCCTGGCTCTGGACCGCCCGGCGCTTGGGGTCATCCTCATCAGAACTGTTGTCTCTGAAACCAGGAGGTGGGGCAGCAATGGCAGGCAACAGCAAAGTGCTCTCATCTTCCTCCTCCTCTTCCTCCTCGCTCCCGGGGGGTGGAAGGGACATCAAGTCTACCATATTGTCATGAGAGGAGCCAGGCCTCCCACCTTTGGGAGGGCCCAGCTGCTCCTGGAGTTTGGCTTTGCAAGAGTCACAGTAGAAATTCAGGGCTTCAGCCCCAAGGGAATTGTCCAAGGTGTAGGACCGGGCCCTGCTGGCACAAGGCTCATGGTCTAGGCTGGCGGCATCAAAGTCATCAGGGATTACTTCGTAACCTTGGCCAGAGCTTTTGGATGTGGGGTCAGACTTGGTCCGGGGCCTGCTCTCCTCAAAGAAAATTAAGTTCTCATTGACATCCGTCCGGCTTTCCTGCTCCTTCCTTTGTTCCCGCATGTGGAGGTAGCAAAAGCTGACAAGCTCAGAGTCGGCAGGTGGGGGCGTGCAGCGGCTCGACTTCCTGGGGCTGGTGCCCACGCTGCCCACATAACTACTCTCCTTTTTCCCCAGGTGGCCCCCAGTGACAGGGCGGTAGGCGCTGTGCATGTAATCTAAACCCAGAAAGAGAATCAACAGATGAGCTGTGGTGCTGAGGACAGTGGCTGAGCTCCCTTGGTGTTTTCTGGTGTGCAACTGGATGGCAGGTAGTGACAGAGAGCATTACTTGGCTGCTAGAGATTAGGGAAAGGGGCAGCCACATTGCTGCCACCCCTGAGAGTAGAGTGAGTAGAATCGAGTGGCCTGGGCTGCTAACAGCCCCATCGCCTCTGAAATGGAAACTGGCATGGGGTGACCGGGGAAGGGCTGAGCACCTTGGTATCTGGATCCTGCTGGACTCTTACTTAACACGGGTGTGTCTGGTCTGAAAGTCAGCTGTAACCATACTTAAAGAAGTGTAATTTGTTTTATGTCCCCCCCAGAAGTGTCTCTGCCCCCGTCCCCACCTTTCCCAGAGCCTTTCCACCCCTTCCTCCCCCCTGCCCCTGCAAACCCAGTGTTCTGTTCCTCCTGTGTTATGTTGGATCTCTTCTAGCAGGAAGGAAATACATCCATCCGACAAGTTACTACTGCCTTAGTGGGAAGATGCCCGCACACAATGCCTGAAATTTGCATTTCAAAGAGGAATGTCAAGGAAGGACCCGAAAAGAATAAAGCTCTACTAGTAGTGTTCTGGGGCTTCTCTGAACGTGTGAAGTATTTGGGAAATATGTGGGGATGTGCATCTGTGGGAGCAGGGTGGGGGGAGCATTCTTATGATTCCTCCAAACACATTACTTCTCTGTATTCACGCAGGGCCAGCCTGCCTGCTACATATATGTGGGGTAAAATGTTCTAGTCAACAGCTTTTAATGATGGTAGGTGTGCACATCTGAGAATTATCCATGGCGAATGCTTTTTCTCTAAATGGCTTCTTTCTCTCAGACTGTTTTGGGGGCCCTTCCCCATGTTATCTGTGAGAATGTACTCAGACAATGCCAATTCATTTTGTCATTGGCAGATAGAGAGGCAGATGGCAAGCAAGCACTAACTTCAGATAAAATCATCACACACGATTCCATTTAATCCTCACAGCAAGCCAGCAAGGCAGGTGCTGTCACTATCCCCGTTTATAGAGCAAGAAACTGATCCATTTGGTTATGTGACTTATCTAAGGTCACCTGAGTCCTAAATGCGGCCTGGATTTGAGCCCAGGTCTGCGGGACTATAAAGCCCATGGTTTTAACCATTGCCCTATCCTTCATTGTGGTGGTCGAGATGCTAGAAAAGAAACCTTCAAAATGCCTTTCCATTTCCAGTTTGACAGGGTCCGTGTGTCAGTATTGCTGTTTACTAGAGTTCACAACCGTCACAAAAGTGTGGTGCTGGCATCTCACAACAGAGCCCCAAAACACATGAAGCAAAACCTGACTGAATCAAAATGAGAAATTCAACAGCAATAACTGGACACTTCAATACCCCACCTTCAATAATGAGTAGAACAACTAAACAGAAGATCGACAAGGAAGTAAAGGACCCGGAAAACTATAAACTAAGTAGACATGAAAGACCGGACCTACGCCGGCTGACTCCATCTTGTTCTGTGTCCTCTACCTTGAGTGACTAGGTCCCCCACATGCCCCCTTTCCGGGAAAATCACAGAAACCTCAGACCACGCCTCCTCCCCTCGGGTAACCTCCCACTCACCCATTCAAACTTCCCGATCAAAACACGCCCAGCGACCTGCGTAACAGGACTCCGACCCTTCCCCAGCCAATCGGCCGAGGCCACGCCCCTTCCCCAGCCAATCGGCTGAGGCCACAGCCATTACCTCACCAACTGCCCCTAGAGCCCTATAAAACCTTTGTGCTTTTGAAACTCGTTTTCTCTCTCTGGTATCTCACCGCTGCGTCGGTGCAGGTAGGGGATTGAGCTCGAGCTAGCTCGAATAAAGGCTCTTTGCTCTTGCATCGGACTAGGCTCCCTGGTGGTCTTTGGGGATCAGGAATTCTGGGCATAACATTTGGGGGCTCGTCCTGGATCCTCAAGACCCCCGAGGGACCCCCGACCCGGAGAGCCTGACTGGCCACAGTTAGTGTCTGTTCGTTCTGTCTTTTCTGTATGAGCTCCTTTCTGAAATTCTGGTAGTGCCCGGCGTGGTCTAAGTGGACGCACTGGAGGACCACGGGCGGGGAGTTTCGGAAGACGTTCCGATTCTCCCTTCTGGAGGGATGTGGAATCCCCTCAAAGGTCTGAGATGGCGCGGGCGCTCCCGCCGGTCGGCATGAGGCCGTCGTCTAGCTTTTGGTTTTGGAGGGACGTGGAATCCCCTCATCGGTTTTGGAAGGACGTGGAATCCCCTCAAAGGTCTGAGACGAGGCAGGTCACTCCCGCCGGTCGGCGCAAGGCCGTCGTCTAGCTTTCAGTTTTGCTTCCATGGAGTTGGAAGACTTTCTAGGGGTCCTCTGTTTGTCTGTTTCTGTGTTTCTCTGTTTTGTTCTGTGGACTTACTGGACGGACATTATGGGACAGACTCAGACTACTCCTCTAAGTATTATGATTGATCACTTTAAGGATGTGAGGGGAAGAGCTAACAACCTCAGTGTGGAAGTCCGAAAGGGTCGGTGGCAGGTTTTTTGTTCTAGTGAGTGGCCAGCTTTCAATGTCGGATGGCCACCAGAGGGGACCTTCGACCTCCCTACCATCGACCGAGTCAGGGGTATCATCTCTCGGCCTAAGACGGGTCATCCTGATCAGCTCCCTTACATTATCACTTGGCAGGACCTTGTAGAAGACCCACCCTCTTGGCTTAAGCCCTTCCTAGCCCCACTCCCTCCGGAGCCAAAACACATTCTTGCTTTGCAGGGGACAGAGAAGAAGGAAAACAAGAAAAGTCTTACCCAGCTTTCAACACCCCTCTACCCTGTCCTACAGGGGGGGACTGAAGAAGAATTAATTTTTCCTCCCCCATATAACCCCCCTAGGATGCCGGAAGAACACCATCCTCCCCCTCTGGGGGAGGCAGACGCTGTTCCGAGAGCAGGAGGCGGAAACGCTCCAGTGGGAAGCCCGCCCTTTACCAGACAAAGGGCTCAGAGGGAGCAATCGGCCTCTGTCGCCAACTCCACTATTCTGCCCCTGCGAGCCACCGGACCCCCAGACGCGGAGGGGAATCAGCCCCATCACTATTGGCCTTTTGCCACTAGTGACCTCTACAATTGGAAAGCTCAGAATCCTAAGTTTTCCGAGAAACCGGCAGGGCTTATTGATTTATTAGACTCTATTCTTTTTACTCATCAGCCCACGTGGGACGATTGCCAGCAGCTTTTGCAGGTCCTGTTCACGACTGAAGAAAGAGAAAGAATCCTCAATGAGGCCTGAAAACTAGTTCCGGGCACAGACGGGAATCCCACCACCAACCAGGCTCAGATAGATGCCTCCTTCCCCTTAACTTGGCCCCAGTGGGATTTCAACACGGCAGAAGGTAAGGAGAGGCTCCGGGTCTACTGCCAGACTCTAATGGGGGGTCTCCGAATGGCCGCTAGAAAGCCAACCAATTTGGCCAAGGTAGGAAATGTACAACAGGGAAAAGATGAACCTCCGGCTGCCTTTTTAGAATGGATCATGGAGGCATTCCGTACCTATACCCCCATGGATCCAGAGCCTCTGGAAAGCAAGGCAGCTGTTATCATGGCCTTTGTAAACCAATCGGCCATAGACATTAAGAGAAAATTACAGAAAATAGATAGACTAGGAGAAAAAAGTCTGCAGGACTTACTGGTGGTAGACGAAAAGGTATATAATAACCGGGAGCCTCCTGAGGACAAGCAGGCTCGCGCCATGGCGGCTGCCAGCAGTAAGCAGACTCGAGACCTGGCCAGAATACTACTAGCTACCACTGCTGACTTCCCCGAGGAACGAGACCGCCGCCTCCGGCAACTGGCAGACGACGCAAGAAAAGGTAAAGGAAACACCAAGGGGGGGAAGCAGAGGCTGCAGAAATATCAGTGTGCATACTGCAAGGAGATAGGGCATTGGGCCCAAGATTGTCCGAAAAGGGCCGGCGGGAAGGGAAGCAAGACTGATCCAGTAAAAGTCCTAGAGCTAGATGAACTGAGTGATTAGGGGAGTCGGGGTTTGGACCCTCTCCCCGAACCGAGGGTAACTCTTAAAGTGGAGGGGACCCCTGTTGACTTTCTCGTCGACACCAGAGCACAACATTCGGTCCTCTGCACCCCACAAGGAAAACTAGCCAGCAAGAAGTCCTGGGTACAAGGGGCAACTGGTATGAGCCAGTATTCATGGACTACCCGAAGAACAATAGATTTGGGGACGGGCCGGGTATCCCACTTCCCACTCCTTTATGGTAATACCAGAATGCCCCTACCCACTGTTAGGACAGGACTTACTGACCAAGATTGGAGCTCAGATAACTTTCAGACAAGGGGGGCCTCAGGTCACCGATGGCAAGGGCCACCCTATCCAGGTCCTGACCATGAAACTGGAGGATGAATACCGCCTCCACCAGGAGGCGCTCCCGAGAGAGGATAATATAGACAGATGGCTTCAAGAATTCCCCTCGGTTTGGGCAGAGACGGGGGGGGGGGGGGGATAGGACTAGCCACTCACAGGACCCTGGTCCTGGTCGAGCTCAAGCCAGGAGAAAGTCTGGTAAGGATCAAACAATACCCCATGTCTCAGGAGGCCCGGAAGGGGATCCAGCCACACATCCGGAGACTACAAAGCCTAGGGGTACTAGTTCCTTGCCAGTCTCCTGGGAACACCCCCCTACTGCCGGTCAAAAAGCCTCACACAAATGACTACCGACCTGTACAAGACCTCCGGGAAGTAAATAAGAGGGTCACGGACATACACCCAACTGTTCCCAACCCATATACTCTCTTGAGCTCCTTGGCGCCCTCCAGGGTCTGGTATACTGTACTAGATTTAAAGGATGCCTTCTTCAGTCTGCCGCCTGCACCCCAGAGCCAACCCTTGTTCGCCTTCGAGTGGAATGATCCGGAGGAGGGCCAAAGTGGGCAACTCACCTGGACACAGCTACCTCAGGGATTCAAAAATTCGCCCACCATCTTCGATGAGGCACTACATGAGGACCTGGGTGAGTACAGAAGGGAGCACCCTGGCCTCACCCTCCCACAGTACGTAGATGACATCCTGATTGCTGCCGACAAGGCCAAAGACTGTGAGCGAGGGACCCAGGACCTGCTGGCTACCCTGGGGGCCTTAGGGTACCGGGCATCCTCGAAGAAGGCTCAGATATGCAGGGAGAAGGTAAGTTACCTGGGATATATCCTGGAGGGCGGACAGCGGCGGTTATCAGATGCCAGAAAAGAAACTGTCCTAAAGATCCCTACTCCCACCTCCCGAAGAGAAGTGAGGGAATTCCTAGGATCAGCCGGCTACTGCCGCCTCTGGGTTCCAGGTTTTGCTGAAATTGCCAGGCCCCTATATGAAGCTACCAAAGAGGGGAAAACATTTAAATGGACTGAAAAAGAAGAAATTGCCTTTAATCGGTTAAAAAAGGCCCTCCTAAGTGCCCCAGCCCTGGGCCTACCAGACATTACGAAGCCCTTCCACCTCTTTGTAGACGAACATAAGGGAATAGCAAAAGGGGTTCTAACTCAAGCCTTAGGCCCCTGGAACCTCCCGGTGGCTTACCTGTCCAAGAAACTAGACCCAGTGGCTGCCGGCTGGCCGCCATGCCTAAAAATTATTGCGGCGACAGCACGCCTAGACAAGGACGCAGACAAACTTACCCTAGGACAGGAGATCTGGATCACGCCCCCACACACCATTACAGGGGTCCTGAAACAGCCTCCTGATAGATGGATGAGCAACACACGTATGACTCATTACCAGAGCCTCCTACTCAACCCTCCACGAGTGTGGTTCCACCCCAGTGCAGCCCTCAATCCTGCAACCCTGCTGCCCGACCCTGACCTAGGTGCTCTACTACATGACTGTGCGGGAATCCTGGAACAAGTACATGGATTCCAGAAGGACCTGACCGACCGGCCCCTCCCTGATGCCGAGGCTACTTGGTTCACTGATGGCAGAAGCTTTGTGCAAGACGGACACAGGTATGCGGGTGCAGTGGTGGTCACCGAAACGGACACTGTATGGGCGGAGGTTCTACCCTCCGGAACGTCAGCCCAGTGAGCAGAGCTCATAGCCCTCACCAGGGCGCTGATGCTGGGAGCTGGAAAATGGCTTAACATCTACACAGACAGCCGTTATGCGTTTGCCACAGCTCATATTCATGGGGCAATTTATCAGGAGAGGGGGTTACTGACGGCAGAAGGACGGACTACAAAAAATAAGCAGGAGATACTTAACCTGCTTACGGCCTTATGGCTTCCTACCAAGCTAGCCGTTATCCACTGCCAAGGGCACCAGAAAGCTGATAACCCAGTAGCTAGAGGTAATCAAAAGGCTGACCAGGCAGCCAAGGCAGTAGCCCTTAACTTCAGTTCCCACCATGACCATACAACTGCCGGACCCAGGAGACCCACTTTTACCAGACCAGCCCAAATACTCCCAGGAGGAGTTATAGCAGATCAAGAAACTCCCCATGGCCCAGGAGATAAAGGGATGGTGGTATACACCTAACAAGGAGCTCGTGCTGCCAGACCGGCTCGGAGTCTCAATATTAGAGCACATGCATCGGTCTACTCACATGGGGGCTCAAAAATTAAAAGACTTAATCCGACATGCCAGAATCAAGATTCACCAACAGGACACCAAAATAGAGCAAGTTGTATCTGCCTGCAAGACCTGCCAACTCACCAACGTGAGAGCCACATCAAATAAAAAAGGAACCAGGCTCAGAGGCACCAGACCGGGAGCCCAATGGGAAGTCGACTTCACTGAAGTCAAACCAAGAAAGTATGGTTATAAATATCTTTTAGTATTTAGAGACACCTTCTCTGGCTGGGTGGAGGCATACCCAACCAAGCATGAAACGGCTCAGACGGTGGCTAAGAAGCTACTAGAAGACATCTTACCCAGGTATGGTTTTCCTGCCATGGTAGGATCAGACAGTGGACCAGCTTTTATCTCACAGGTAACACAGGCAGTAGCAGTAGCCAAGGCAGTGGGGGAAAACTGGAAATTACATTGTGCTTATAGGCCCCAGAGCTCAGGACAGGTAGAAAGAATGAATAGAACCCTAAAAGAGACCCTTACCAAATTAACCATGGAGACTGGCGGGGACTGGGTGACTCTCCTACCGTATGCCCTTTACCAGGTTAGAAACACTCCTTACACTCTGGGTTTTACTCCCTACAAGATCATGTTTGGCAGGCCACCCCCTATTATTCCCAACCTTCTTGCTAAGTTTAAAGATCAAGAACTTTTTCTTTCCTTGAGAGGGCTCCAGAAGGCGCACGAGGACATTTGGCCATGCCTCTGTGCCATCTATGAGGCTGGCCCAACCCCGACACCTCATCAGTACAGGCCGGGAGACTGGGTCTACGTCAAGAGACACCACCGAGAGACCCTCGAGCCGCGCTGGAAGGGACCCTACATCGTGGTACTGACAACCCCCACCGCTCTCAAAGTAGACGGCATCGTGACCTGGGTCCATCACACCCACGTTCGGCCAGCGGACCCCTCCTTGATCCGGAAGGACTTTGTCACGCGATGGGCTGTCAATCAGGACCAACATAACCCGCTCAAGCTCAAGCTACAGCGCATTTGACCCACCTAATATTGGTAACTCTGTTAACTCTGCTTGTCATTGCTCATGCTGCCGGTCCCCATGCCCCCCAAAACATTACCTGGCAGATCATAGACACCAGCTCAGGGACTGTGTGGGGGCCGTCCAACTAACGGTCCTCCGTACTCAGTACAAAATAGAAATGCAGCCGGTCCCATGATTGGGCCCGCAAGCTACATGATAAGGGGGGAATGAAAGAGCAGACCTACGCCGGCCGACTCCATCTTGTTCTGTGTCCTCCACCTTGAGTGACTATGTCCCCGACATGCCCCCTTCCCGGGAAAATCACAGAAACCTCAGACCACGCCTCCTCCCCTCGGGTAACCTCCCACTCACCCATTCAAACTTCCCGATCAAAACACGCCCAGCGACCTGCGTAACAGGACTCCGACCCTTCCCCAGCCAATCGGCCGAGGCCACGCCCCTTCCCCAGCCAATCGGCTGAGGCCACAGCCATTACCTCACCAACTGCCCCTAGACCCCTATAAAACCTTTGTGCTTTTGAAACTCGTTTTCTCTCTCTGGTATCTCACCGCTGCATCGATGCAGGTAGGGGATTGAGCTCGAGTTAGCTCGAATAAAGGCTCTTTGCTCTTGCATCGGACTTGGCTCCCTGGTGGTCTTTGGAGGTCACGAATTCTGGGCATAACAGACATAGCAAAAAAAATCTACAGAACATGCCACCTAACAACAGCAGAATATACATTCTTCTCAAGTGCACCTAGAACATTCTCCAAGACAGGCCATATGTTAGGTCACAAAATAAGCTTCAATAAATTTAAAAGAAAGGAAATCATACAAAGTATGTGTTGGGGGGGGCACAATGGAATTAGAAATCAATAATAGAATGCACTTTGGGAAACTCACAAATATGTGGACATTAAATAAAACATCCCTAAATAAACAATGGGTCAAAGAAGAAATCACAAGGTAAATTGGAAAATATTTTGAGATGAATGAAAATGAAGATACAACATACCCAAACTCATGGGATCTAGCTAAATTACTGTTTAGAGACACATTTATAGTTATAAACACATACATTAAAAAGGAAGAGATTTCACATCCATAGCCTAACCTTCCACCTTAAGAAACTTGCAAATGAGAAGCAAACCAAACCCAAAGCAAGCAGAAGGAAAGAAACAGTAAAGTTTAGAGGACAGAAAAACAATTGTGAAAATTGATGAAACTAAAAGTTGGTTCTTTGAAAAGATCAATAAAATTGACAAACATTTAGCTGTAAAGACCGAGCAAAAAAAAGAGAAGATTCAAATTACTAAAATCAGGAATAAGAGGACGATCACTGCTGATTCTACAGATATGGACTTAATTATAAAAGAATATTTTAAGTAAGCTTATACCAAAAACATTAGATAACCTAAATGAAATGGACAAATACCTAGAAATATATGATCAAAACTGACTCAGGAAGACAGGAAACCCGAATAGGCCAATAACAAGAAAAATTGAGTTAGTAATTAAAAGTATCTACCCTAGGGCGCCTGGGTGGCTTAGTCAGTTAAGTGTCTGACTCCTGATTTCAGCTCAGGTTATTATCTCACAGTTCCATGAGTTTGAGCTCCATATGGGCTCTGTGCTGACAGCCCAGAGCCTGCTTGATATTCTCCCTCTTTCTCTGCCCCTCCTCTGCTCATACTCTAAAAATAAATAAATTAAACTTGAAAACAAGGTATTCATCCCACCCCTACTAAAAATAATGGCTTCACTGGCAAATTTTCCCAAATGCTCAAAGAATTTCTACAAATTCTTCAAAACCCTTCCAAAACACACACACACACACACACACACACACACACACACACACACAGAAGAGGGGGGAACACTTCACAACTCATTCTCTAACATCAATATTACCCTGGTATCAAAACCAGACAAAACATCACAAGAAAACTACAGAGCAATATTTCTTGTAAATACAGATACAAAGTTCCTCAACAAAATAGTAGCAATCTGAATCCAGCAACATATAAAAAGCATTATACACCATGACGAAATGGGATTTATTGCACGAATTCAAGGTTGGTTTAACATCCAAAAATCAATTAATGTGATACATCATGTTAATAGAATAGAGGACAAAAACCACATGATCATCTCAATAGACTCAGAAAAATAATTTGGCAAAAGATACCACCCTTTCATGAGAAAACTCAAAAAGCTAGAAATAAAAGGGAACTTCCTCAACATCATAAAGATTATCTATGAAAAACCCATGGCAAACATCATACCTGGTGGTAAAACACTGAAAGCTTTCCCCCTAACATCATAAAAAGTCCAGGACTTCTGTTTTAACCCTTCTATTCAACACTGTACAAGAAGGCTTAGCCAGGATAATTAGACAATAAAATGAAATATGAGGCATCCAGATCAGAAAGGAAAAGTAAAACTATCTCTATATGCAGATGACATGATCTTCTGTGGATAAAATCCCAAGGAATCCACAAATTATTAGAGCTAATAAGCTCAGCAAGGTTGCATGATAAAGGACAGAACAAAAATTAACTGTATTGTTATATAGTAGCAATGAACAATCTGGTAATGAAATTAGGAAACAATTCTATTTATAACAGCACCAAAAAGAATAAAATAGGTATAAATTTAACAAAAGAAGTGCAGGACTTGTACAATGGAAACTGCAAACATTTCTGAAAGAAATTAAAGAAGGTTTAAATAAATGAAAAGACAGTCTATACTCATGGATTGGAAGACTCAATATTGTCAACATGAAAGTACTTCCCAAACTGATCTACAGATTCAACACAGCCCCTTATAAGAATCCCAATGGACTTTTTGTAGTAATTGACAAGGTAATTCAAAAGTTCATATGGAATCACAAAGGACACGGAATAACTAAAACAATCTTAAAAAAGAACAAGGTAGGCAGACCCACACTTCCTGATTGCAAAACTTAATACAAAGCAATGGTAATCAAGACAGTGTGGTACTGACTTAAGAATAAACACGTAGATCAATGGAATAGAATTGTGAGTCTAGAAATAAACCCTCATGTTTATGGTCAAATAGCCCAGTTTAAAAATGAGCAAAGGATGTGAATAGATAGCTCATGAAAGAAGATATACAAATGGCTAATAAATACATGAAAAGATATTCAACACCATCAGCTATGATAATGCAAATCAAAACCACGAGATACCTTTTCACATCCACTACAATGGATATATAAAAAAAAAGATGGACAATAACAAGTGTTGGTGAGGATATGGTGAAATTGTATCCACCAACACTGTGGATGGTAATGTAAAATGGTGCAGTCCTTTTGGGAAACACTTTGGCAGTTTCTCAAAGTTAAACATAGAGTTACCATTTGACAAGCAATTCCACTCCTAGTTGTGTGCCAAAGAGAAACAAGAACATATGCGTCCATAAAAACTCATGCATAAAGGTTTATAACATTATTATTCATAATAGCCACAATGAAGGAAACCCAAATGCCCACCAACTGACGAATGGATACACATAATGTGGTCTATCTGCACAACGGAATATTTGGCTATAAAAAGAAACAAATACTGATATATGCTACAACACGAATGACCCTTGAAAACATTATGCTAAATGAAAAAAGCAAACCACATGAAGACTATATATTGTAGTATTCTTTTTATCCAAAATGTCCATGATAGGCAAAGCTATAGACCCAGAAAACCAGTTCATGCATGGCTGCTTAAGGCTGGGTGGTGATTAGGAAGGGACTAGGGGATGAGTGTTACGGGTACAGAGTTTGTTTTAGGAGGGGTCAAAAGTTCTAAAATTAAATTGTGGTAATGGGTACAAAGTCCTGTAAGTATATTAAACATACTCAAAAACACTGAGTTGTGAAGTTTAAATGGGTGAATTTTCTGGCTTGGAAATTATTTCTCAATGAAGCTGTTTATATTCTTTAAAAAAAAAAAAAAGCACAGTGCTGGGCACAAAGTGAACTCTCAATTGTTATAAAAAGAGCCAAAAATGTGCTCTGTGCTTAAAAGAAATTTGTGAGTCTTCTCTCACATACTCCTGTCAAATCTCTACTGAGTTAGGTACTGTTATCTTCAGGTTGCAGATGAAGAAACAGACTCCGTTTATGGAATTTGTTCATGGCCACACAGCTAAGATATAGCAGAGCGGGGGCTAGAACCCAAGTCTCTATACCTTCAGGTTCTAAGCCCTTTCTGATTTCCATAGACCATGTTGCCCCTTTAAATATAGAGTCAATGTAATTATGTTGAGTGGGTTCAATTCAGGCCCTAGTAGCTGTATCCAGGGAACTCTGGATCGGCTGGGGGAATAATATGTAATGACCCTCTGAGCCTTGGTGAAGAAGCGCTCTAGGGCAGTGCTAAGCCACTAGCATGAAGTAGCAGTTCAGGTGGTTTCTACTCTCAGGCACTGTCCACAGGTCCTGGCCATGCACCAGGTGCTAACTTCCTATGAGCCAGCTGAACAGTCAGCATAGCCAGCCTGGCAATAAGCTGACATCAGAGGTGGCTCCCAGGGGCATGTCCAATAAGTAGGTGGTGGCTCCTCTCTGACAAAGGCTGTAGGTCTAACACATCTCCCAACACCAGGCTGACAATGACTGTGATTTCCAGATCCAAGGAGCAGCACAGGGCCATGCGGAGGAGAAAATATGTCTGGAAAAGCCCAGACCTCCTCCAGACAGAAGGTTAGAAATGCAAGCAGAGCCAGGTGCGCTTGGCTGATGGTTAGAACAGCATGCCTCTCAGATTGCAAATCTGCTGTAAATTGCTCATCAGCTTTCCCCAAGGGGGATGTCCTAGTCTAGCTCTCTGTACTCAGCCACTCAGAAGATTGACTTTTAAAAAAATGCTTGCAAAGAACAGGATGGTGATCCAACTGGAGCTATGTTAAAAAATGTATGCAGTGTGTATACACACATACACATACACATAAATATATGCAGTGTGTGTGTACGCATGCATACATGCATAGAGTCAGTGCAACACTGAGTCAACCAGCTTTGACTGTCCTTTCTCCACTGTACTACCTTTGCACCTTTGTCAAAAAGCACTTGTCTATATATGTGTGGGTGTGTTTCAGAACATTTACTATACCAGACCACACTGCTTTCTAACCATGGGGGAAAAATCTGTGACTGTGGCTCCAACGGGGGCCCTGAAGCCTTATTTTCCTGGATTTCCCCATGATACGGGGGAGCTCGAGGCTGGAGAGAGATGGTTGCCCCTGGATCTCCCAACGGCCCAATACAGGTGAGAACTGGCATTTGCCTGAGACTTTCTCTAAGCTGTGTCTTTAAGCCCAGGTGCTGTTCTGTTGTGGCTGTGGAGTTTCCCCTATGTAAATCCAAAGGCACTTACTCTATTGATAATATCAGTTTAATCATCCGTCTGTATTCCCCGCACTAGACTGTAAGCTCTGTGAGGGCAAGGACCTGGTATATAATGAGTAACTGAGAAATAGTCTTTGGGTGAATGAGTGAAATACGTACTTTGGGGAAACTACTGATAAAGCCCAAGAGGTAATTCCTTCCCTTCCATGTCCCCATGTTCCTTTTTTTCTGGGCCTCCAAGTGAGAGGTGATGCTTTCTCTTTTGAGTTGCTGGTTAAACAAGCCTTTAAGCCTATCCAGCAGTGGGCCAAGAATACAGATCTGGACAGAGAGATCAGGCCCTAAGTGAGCTGGGGCTTTGGCCCTGAGGAAAAAGCCCAGATGAGGTTGGCAGGGTGCCTGTTTCCTATAGCCCTTTGCTAAATGACAACTGGGCACTGGGGCTTCTTTTCTGGGGTGAAAGTGAGGGCCCGTGGAGGAAACATATCTCAACGTTGTACCAGGAACTGATGGCCTGGCACTGTAACCTGGGTGGAGGGCTCCCCAGTGTGCACTCACAGTCCCCCCTTTCCCTTTCTTGGGGCCACGGGGTCAGATGCGCACACCAGCCCTCTACAAGCAGAGTACTTGGCGGTTGTTATCAACCCAGCACATAACAGTTCAAAAGGCCAAGTACTGGGCCCAGGCATGGACCCACACCCCTGGGGAGGTGAAGCGGTACAAACAAGGGAATACCATGGTGGTCCATCCAGCTCCTGCGTGGCGAAAGGCACTGTGTTAGAGGTAGCTGAGCCGCCATCATGCTGCAGGCCACAAGGGGGAAGCTCAGGAATCAGGGAGGGGCTCTAAAGCCATGCCTAGCACTTGTAGAAGCCTTCTTTCCAGGCTGCAACACCTTCCAGAGAATCCAATGAAATTGACTGGCCTTTGGCAAAGCCACAGGGATGCATCCCAGGGTATGTTCAGTGAGACTGAGGGGGAACAGGAACCCTGCGCCCTCACTTGGTGCCACTATCCCTGTGGAAAGAGAAATACTGAAGGACAGCGTTGGCTGATGGGGTGACAGAACCCTCTGGAAGGCAGGTGGGACTACAGAGTCATCTCTGGGACCTTCTGAAAGTGGTTCCCCCAAAGGGCCCCTTCTTCCGCCTTCCCTTCTCCCTCTCTCTCCCCCTAACCAGCTCAGCCAAAGGTATAATTTACTTGGGAGTGATGCCAGGTGACATGGACAACACTAACACTGGTTTTGCCATCACTTGGCCATCCACAGGCTTGGTGATACGTATAGCTGTTCACTTCAGAGCTATTCTCCCTGGGGACATGCTGCAACATGGCCTCCTGGCTCCTTCTTATTCCTAGTCAGTCCCTTTGCTTCTCCATGTGGAGCCTCCTTCTATGCCTTGGGGTCACCCATCCTTTACCCAGTCTATGTTTGGGGGATTGCCTTCTAAGTCCCGTGGATAATGTTATAAGATGTCAACAAGGGCTTGTCATGATGTTTGCAAACAAGAAACGATGAGGTGACATGGTGTGGGGGGTTACACAGCTCTCTGGGAGCTGGGGCATCCATGGGGAGTGGGCTTCTACTCCCTAAAACTCCTTCATCTAGATGAGATGTGAGAACACTGCAGTTCTGGGCAGAGAAGAAATGGCCAACTGCAAGGCAAGTGGATGGAGAGGCTTTGGCATGTGAGGAGGGTGACTGCTAGGTGGTCAGTCTCAGCTTCCACCATGACGTTTGGGTGCCAGGGTTGGAGGAGTGCCTACCACATCTACGTGAGCCTTAGGTCTAATATGTGAAGCACCTGTTTCTCCTGCCGCTTTGGGTCCAGGGAGAATTATCTGGACTGGGCTGATCTTTCCCAAGGCCCCTGCTTGTGCTATCCCCAGGACAGCTCCGAGGGGTGGCTGCAGTGAGTTGTCTAACTGGGAAGCCTTGTGTTTGGAGGCTGTACTTGACCTTGTTCTTAATGGTCATCCCCTCATATCTCTAAGCCTCCTGCTGGACTGTACTCTGCACCTGCATGGAATTTCCTACCCCAGTCTCCCATGGCCTCTTAACTTTGGGCAGCTCTGTCGACCCCCCACTATGGTGAACAAAAGAAAGATTTTATCTTCACTTTCAACCTCCACTTTCCCTAAACCAGAACACCCATGCATCTCTCCCTAGATCACTGTACCTCTAAAGCTGTGCCTTAGATCCAGTGCGATTCTCTGATTCGTCCTGTTTATTCCTTATTCGCTATTTTTGTCTTACCTTCATTCACTGACTCAATCGCAATGTGTTGTCACAGGCATCCTTTGTGGGACAGGCCCATCTGAAGGCCAGCTGTCTTTCCCACTGGCTTGTGCCAGGGGGGACCCAGTGGTATAGCGCTCACTTCTGGGAAACTGGGTGCTGGTGGAATGGGGTGAGCCCTAAGGCAGCAAAGCTCCTCCCTCCATGTGTCCAGGGTGCAAAGGGCCTCTGGCATACTGAAAACTGAGGCTGAACCCTACCTGCCTTGATCATTGGAGGTGGAAGAGGCTGGCTGGCAGGCTTGGAGAAGACCATCTTCCTGGAGTCCAGCAGGAGACGGCAGTACCCGGCAATCAGGCAGGCAAAGTTGGTGGCTTCAGGCCACTCCATCAGCAGCACCAGAGGCTGCAGGAGAGATAAGAAGTAACATGAGGGTGTGGGAAGGAGCGGGGCAGATGCAGGTCTGGGAGAATAACATTGAAGAAAAGATGACTGGCAGAGGTATGGGAATCCTACTTTCTGAGCCCAAAATCAAGGTGTGTGGACTGACAGATCATTTCTTCTGATTTGAGAATCTATTTATACTAAACTCATACCCAGGTATCGAAATTAAATCAGCCTTTAATTACACATTTAATGAACTACCTTTACTGAAAAAAACCTAAAATTATGTAATATCATGTGTCTGTTGCGTGGCTGTATTTGTGTTTGTTGGGGCTTGGCAGATATGTGGGCCAGCTAGGGGAGGTGGGGTGAACCTGGGAGTCCTGGCTAGACTGGGGAACATCCCTGATGGAAAGTTCCTGAATGCACAAACTATCTCTAGCTCATCTCTATAACCCTCTCTGCCCAGAATAATTTTCCAGACAGGGACATTCTGTGCAGCAGTGTACCTTCGGGGCTCAGGCCTTTCTGGTTTGCAGCCCTGCTCAGATCTCCTTTCTCTTCCTTATTTTTTTTTAAATTTTAGAGAGAAAGCACACATGAGAGAGAGATTACACAGGGGAGAGGGGCAGAGAGAATCTCAAGCAGGCTCCATGCTCAGGGTGGAGCCCGATCTCATGACTGTGAGATCCTGAGCTGAGCAGAAATCGAATCTGATGCTAAACCAACTGAGTCACACAGGTGCCCTTCTCCCCTCTTTCCTAAGGTGTCCTCAAGATGCTAGCTGGTGTTCCCTAAAACAGTTCCTTGGTCAAGCACATGTGTGAAACACTGGGTCAAACAAAGCTATGCAGAGAGCTCAGTCCCTTTCAAATAGGAACATGCACTACAAAATGTCAAGAGGGGGGGTTTTAGGATTTCAACATTTCCAAATTATTTGACCAAAACCATCTATTTTCATAGAAGATCTTATGGTGGTAGGGTTGTAGTTTTTTTTTTTTTTTTTTTTTTTTTGTAACCTACTTTGGGAAATACTAGCATACTCTGTTGACTTTTGTTTTTGTCCTTCAATCAGTCAAATTAAATCCTGGGGCTAACTGGTTGACTGTTTCAGAGATTTTGCACTGAAATATCAAAAAAAAAAGAGACATAACCAAAAAAAATTAATACCTTTTTAAGAAACCCTCCCAATATCTGTATTATGATTTTGAAAGTGTGGCTTGAAAATAAGTTTGGGTCAGACTGAAGTCAGTCATGGGGGCATTCTGCTGGGATAGGGGAGAAAGACTGGCTGGAGAGGGAGCCATGGGGCCATGACTCACCTTGATTTTTGGGGGTTCCCAGACCAGGCATTAAGAGCTAAGAGAATTAGGATGGAGTGAATCCCTTCTCTGACCAGTAAGGTAGCTACAGCAACAGTCCAGATGAGAGGTGATTAGGTGGCCATAAAAAGGAAAATCACAGAAGACTTAGTTGAACTTGGTCACAACTGGAATAGCCTTCTTTGCCTGGATCATCACTTGGGGCACAATTCTGAATCCAAACCAGCTCACCTCTTAAATAAAGTTGCACAAGTTTTCTTTGCTGTCTCTCAGGATCCTGACATAGAGCTTAAGTTGAATATTTTGTAGTTTATACAGACCAGCGGTTGGCAAATTTTTTCTGTAAAGGGCTAGACAGCAAATACTTTAGGATACTTTAGGCCTTGTAGGCCATATACTCTGTTGCAATAACTTGGCTATTATAGTGTGAAAATAGCCATAGATAATCCATGAGCTAAACAGTGGGTGTGACAGGGTCCTAAGAAAACTTTATGTACAGAAATGAGTAGTGGGTCATGTTTAGTTTGATCTAGGAGTGAAGCTTCTTTCTAGCTAAATACAATTGTTCATTTTCATTTTCACACCTCCTATTTCATTTGCCAACAGTGATGCCCTTCTCCTTTGGAAATTCCCTCCGTTTCTGCTTCCGTGATGCTGGGTTCTGGTTCTGTAATTGCTGACCATCTCCATCTCTCTCTTTGGCTTGCTCTTCTTGTACAGCCTCCCCCAGATCACCATCTCCAGCCTATTTCCCTCTTGAACTCTTTTCCTATCTCACTGCTCCTACACTGCTATGTCTGTATCACACAGTCTTGTGCTGAGTTGAACCCTATCTTGAATTGTTTAGTTATTTTACATCCAATTACACTGCATGCCACGATAAGGCATTTGGATTTTACCCCACAGGCAATGAGTTAATGATGCTCCTAGAGAGCTCACTCAATGCCATCAGGAAGAAAAGGAACCATCTGTACACTGAGGATCAACTGACTCCTTTCTCCAGTGAGAAAGGGACCAGGCATGAGATGTTACCTTTGGGTCATTTTTTAAAAAGTTTTTATTTTAACTTCAGTTAGTTAACATACCCTTCAGGTCATTATTAAGAAGGGACAGAAGGAGTGTTTGTATTTCTAGTTAATGGACATTTCTTGGTCACAACAGAATGGTCAGCCTTGTGTACAACAAAGAAGAGACAGAAGGGGAATGGAATGGGGGAGGGGGAGAGTGCCTTGTCCCCTGCCACTAATGACAAAAGGATACACAGAGGTCTGGGTGTGGACAGCTGCTACCAACATTGCTATGAGGGCCCAAGACTCACTAGGCTTGCCTCAAGAGTGTTCACAGACATCATGGCCACTCCTGCTGCACAGCTTTATTTCAAGCCTGCATCATTTTCCTCTAATACCCAAACTTCTCGAGGTATCTGTGAATGGGTGACAAGTGTGCTGGGATCCTGAGCCCTCGGCCTCTGGGTCCTGTTGCCTCTGGCCACAAGCTGCTTCATCAGTTTGTTCTAGTAGGCCATACAAATTGTGGCACTTCTCATGATATGGAAAAGGTGGGGACACACTAACCTCAGGGCTTCCAGTAGCCTCCTGATTGGCCTTCCTGCCTCCAGTCTCTACCCACTTCACTCCACTTCACCTCCATATCGCTGCCTGGGTTTCTAAAACACGACTCTCCCGGGGTGCCTGGGTGGCTCAGTTGGGTAAGCATCTGACTCTTGGTTTTGACTCAGGTCAAGATCTCACAGTTTGTGGGTTCGAGCCCTGCCTAGGCTCCCCGCTGACAGCGTGCAGCCTGGTTGGGATTCTCTCTCTTCCTCTCTTTCTGCCCCTCCCCTGCTTGTGCCTTCTCTCTCTCTCTCAAAATAAATAAATAAACTTAAAACATGACTCTCCCTTAAAATTTTCAGTATCTCTTCACATAAAACCTACTGCCTTCTAGTGTTACACAAAACCCTTTAGGACCTGGACTCAATCTACAGCTCCAAGCATATCTCCCACTAGCTCTGCCTGTGCCCTCCTCCCATCCCTGTCCTGTTCTTTATGCTCCAGCAATGACACATTATTTACAGTTTTCCAGAGATGACATGTTCTTTTACCACTTTCATATCTTAACCCATGCTGTTCTCTCTGGCTGAAATGCCCCCATGGCCCACTCTGCCCACCCAGCAAACTGCTACCTGCTGGTTGGATGACTCATGGACGGCATGGCCCACGGATAGATGCAGCCATTCATGCCAGCACAGGGCCCACACAAGTCCTGCCCTCATGGAGCTTATAATCTAACAGGAAATAAGACACAAACCAAATAACCATACAGATGAATAGGATTGGAAGGTGTGGTGAGCGCTTTGAAGGAAAAGTACAGACAGTTATCAGAACAGAGAATGTCCTAGATCGGTGTGTGTTGTGGGTGGGTGGGTGTGAACGTGTGCTCGTGTGACTCATTTGGCTTCTGAAGCTGGAGAGAGCTTCTTTGAGGAGAGGACGACATTCCATTTGACCAAAGTACAGGCTGATGGGCTTGACTGACTGATGGACAGACAGACAGTCAAGCTGGCTGCAGAGCAGTCTGACTCACTGATGCCCTGGCTGACAAATTGGCTGCAAGACAGGCAGAATGTCTGACATCCTGACTGGTTAGCTGCCCGGCTGCCTGGCTAATGGACAGATCAGAGACAGAGTGACTAACTGGCTGACTGACTTACCTGTCTGATTTCATTTCGGGTTCCCTCCCTATTTCTCACCCCAAATATAGCCTGGTGTGGATAATGAAACAGCACGAAGGCACAATCTTATGCAGAGAGGTCCAAGCACATCCCTAGCTGGCTCAGCACCGCACATCAGGAGTCAGTCCTCTGCATGCCCACACAAGCCAACTGGGCCCCAGCATGGGCCAAAGGCAGCTTGTCAAAGGAGCACAGATGCGCTTTTTGCCAGCAGGGGTAAAAATCAAACCAAAGGCAGGCAAGCAAAGAGGTTGGATGGGTTTTCTTAGAAACCTTCAAAAACATTTTGTTTTAAATAGGATTTTAATGATCATGACATCTAATGTAATACTTGTCCCTACAGACAGCGCTAGAGCCATAAAGTTCAAACACGAGAATGGGAGACACACTGGGCCACGACAGATCCCTTGAGACATTCCTTTGATGGTTTCTTTCCCCCTTATGTGCTTTTGTGGTAATGGGGTATAGTAATGGCCCAGTGGTGCCTCAGTCCCAGACTACTGTCTTTTGGAGAAAGATATTTGCATATTGCCTCTTGTTCACCCCACTAAGAGCAAGTAAGCAGAGTGAAAGCTAACGAAATGTGCCCAGGCCATCTTCAAATGCTAAAGGGGAAAAGGAGGATGGAGTTGGAGGCATGGCCAGCCAGGAGAAGGTAGAACAGGGTTTAATTTGATATGTTCCAGCCCCATCTTCTTCCTCAGGTGCTCAGGGTGTGCTGGGAGCTCAAAGGCCACTTCGGGATGCCGACTAGGGAGGGGACTGGCCTTGGGGTGGCCTCAGCTCACTGTAGCATCTCTGAAAACAGGAAAAAGATGGGAATCCAGTGATACAGAAGGGCAAGGGAATGAGGTGATGGTCCTTGAATCCCAAGGGACTAGTACATTAGGGTTCTTGCCTCCCTGGCCCTGGGGAAGGCTAATTGGGCATCACCAGCCAATTTGGAGGCAAGGCAGAATATCACTTTTTTAAAAAGTTTATTTTTGGAAGAGAGAGAGAGAGAAAGAGACAGGCAGAGAGAGAGAATCCCAAACAGGTTCCATACTATCAGCACAGAGCCCAATGCCAGACTCAAACTCACAAACCATGAGATCATGACCTGAGCTGAAACCAAGAGTCGGACGCTTAACCGACTGAGATACCCAGGTGCCCCTAGGCAGAATATCACTTTAAGGCAGTGGTTCTCAAGCAGGCACACACTACAATTACCTGGGAAGCTTGAAAAACCTTTATACCCCAGCCTCACCCCCCCCCCCGGCCAAAATTCTGGTTTAAATGGTCTGAGAGGAGGGACCCAGGCACCAGTGGTTTTTAAATCTCCATACATGATTCTAACATGCAGTCAGAGCTGAGAACCACTGCTTTGAGTGAATAATCTTAGTTTCACTGGGCCCTTCAAGAATATTCCCAGAACAGAGCAGCATATCTAGGAGGAAATGAGCCAAGTCTGGTTTCTAACTTCCATATTCTTCAGTATACCTTATGCAGTGGCGTACTGGTAAGCGTTAAACAACCAGTTCAGTGAAGTCCTGTTTTGTAGTGTTGGCCTGTTTCCCTAGTGTATATACTCAAGCCATGGCCACTTCCAATTTATCGATGTGATGTTACTGAATGCAGAGTTGGGAGGGATACACCTGTTTGAGCTGGCTCCATCATGACACTGACCCTAAGGATAGACTCCTACTGAGCCCAGGGAAGCCATTCTCCAGTAGGAAGCTTCCCAGACCCTGTCCCCCCAAATCCTGCCCTTTGTTCACATATATGGAGAGAGGCACCACTCAGTAACCATAGGTATTGCTGATATGGAGTGCCTCCAGGAAGCTTCCTTAATCCCTGAGCCAGATTTAATTTTTCCCTCCTCTGTACTCTGATACGCTCTTGGTACCTCTTCTAATGGTACCTTCTTTGGTATGCCATGTATTAGCACACTTCTTTCTCTCCTACAGCACAGAAAGCTTCTTGAGGGCAAGGAGCCATATTCTTCTTTTCATTTCATGTTTGTATCTCCTATTGGGTTTAGCATGCTTCTTAGCAAAGGTAAGTTCTTACTGACTGTCAAATGGAAGCCTGGATCTTTTTTCTCCCTCAATCTTCCTCTTTTTCTCCCATCACCATATTGTCGACCATACCTATGCTGATTTATCTGCGAAAAGTATAAATACCATCCTGTCTATTTCATAGGGTACTGACCTGTAGTGATACACATAGCAGACATCTCTGATTACAGATGCATCTGATCTTAACAAAACTTGGGTGTGGGCAGAACATTTATCAGTCAAACTGTATCTTTAATGCAGGGTATGAGGGTTCCCTACTTGAAGGAATCTCACCTTTATGTTAGTTTCCTGTTGCTTCTGTAACAAATCAACCCAAACTCAGTGGCTTAAACAATACACATCTGTTCTCTTACAGTTCTGGAGGTCAGAAATCAGACTCGAGGGTCACTGGGTTAAAAATCAAGGGTAGACAGGGCTGCATCCCTTCTGGAGGCTCTAGGAGGGAATGGGTTTCCTTGCCTTTTCTAGCTTCTGGAGGCCACCCGTATTCCTTGGCTCATGGCTCTCTCATCCATCTTTAAGGCCAACAAGGTTGGGCTGAGCCCTTCTCACATGACATGACATGACATGACATGACATGACATGACATCAATCACATCACATCACATCACATCACATCACATCACATCACATCACATCACATCACATCACATCACATCACTCTGACCTTCTCTTCTACCTCCCTCTTCTACTTATAAGGACCCTTGTGATTACACTGGGCCCACCTGGATAATCCAGACTAATCTCCCTCTCTTGAGGTCAGATGATTAATTCCACCTGCAACCCTAACCCACTTCCCCCCCCCCCTAATATAACAAGGCATATTCACAGGTTCTGGGGAATAGGGCATGGGCATGTTTGGGAGGGGGCCATTGTTCTGCCTAGCAGAAACATTCCAATGCAAAATGGATAATTCTCCTGTGTTTTTTTCATATGCATTGTATCTACCTGCTTAAAGGAGGGCATACCTGAACTATCCAACACCTGGCGCTTGCATCATCTACCTATCCATTTGCTGTTTCCCACTCAGCAAAGTGCAACCTTCTCCTAGCCCCACTCCATTCACCAACGTGATGCCCCATTTATCCCATAATGTGGTCTCTCACCTCTCCTTTCACCCATGATTTGGACCCTCTGTGTGCTGCATGCCACGTGCATAACCCCGGTCTTCAGTGTACTCAGGATACAGGGAGCAGGCAATAAGGGTTAGGTATAATAAGACAGGTGCATTTCATGTGCAAGAGAGGAACATGTGTGGGCATATGGATGCACACGCTTAGTGATTCTGTATGTTTCACATTCACTCTTTTTCATTGCTGTCCCTCCAGCTCAGGCCCTGACCTTATCATTTCGCCTTGGCACTAGTGCCATGATCCCCTCCTCACCTCCCTGGCTTCACACTAGCCTTGCCTTTTCGAAGCTTTTACCCAGCTTGGTCTGCCCACCCCCAATCTCGCCAATCTTTTTTCTCTTTATCCTCCTCTCCAGCCAAGCAACTATGCTTATCCACCTGCACATATGGCTTGCTTATTTCCATGCTTGCTCTCTGCCTGTGAACACATCCCACTTCTCTCTGCTAATCCATGCCTATCACTTCAAGATCCAGCTTAAAACACTCTCTTGTGGGAAGCCAGTTCTGGTTAACCCCTTCCTATTCTTTTGTTCCATGTTCCACACCATACTTACCTGCAAAATTTACTTCCTATTAACTTTTCTTCATTGCTGTTTTGCTTTTGAAAAAAATAACAGGTTGAGTACTTACTATGTATCAGGCAATGTGCTAAGACTTTTTACCTACGTTTTCTCGCTTACTCCTGAACGACAGCCTTTGGAGATAGGCATTCCATGTTGTAGTTGAGGAAATCAGTGTTCAGAGAGGTTAAGACACTTTTTGAAGGCCACACAGCTTGGTAGGGTAGAGCTGGGATTTGAACCTGGTCTGTCTGATTCCAGAGCTCCATACATGTTCTGATGTTGTGTTATTAAGGCAGGTCATGTGTCTTTGTGAGTCTAGTCTCCCCAGTAAGAGTGTGGTCTCTCCTGGGCAGCATTCAGGCCCAGACCTGTGGCTGGATCACTCCTAGAAATGAGAACAGTGCTCCTCACTCAGGCAATATCCACTGGCCCTGCTCAGCCTGGTGCCCCCCAGAGCTTTGGACCCAGAGGTCAGTGGTTCTCAAATCCAGCTATCCTACAGAATCACTTGGGGAACTGAAAAGTAGATAAATCCTGATGCCCAGGCTGCACCCTGATTAATTCAATCACAGTCTCTGGAAACAGGACTCAGGCATCTGAATTTTTAAAAAGCTCTCAAGGAAATTCTATTATGCAGCCAATGTTGACAATCACTTTTACAACATAGAAGACAACTCATTTGGAAAGCTATTTCTCTCTTTTAAAGTCCTTAAATTTCTCAGGAAGCCACATCTACCCTGCATGTCTTCTGTTCCTTCCTGTCCCTTCCCTATCTGTCCATTTGCTTTTTTACCCAACAACATCGGAGGAGGGCAGAGATCATTGGTTGAGGAAGTGGCCACAAGCCAATTAGATATCAGCTCCAGGCAGGTTCCTAAACCAATGGGAATACTAGGAATCACAGGTGGAAAAATTAACATAGTAAAGTTTTCTGGATTTCACAAAGACAAAAATAAATAATTTGCTCTTTTAGAAACAGCAAACACTCCATCTCTTAATCGCTAACAACATCTCCCTGTGGGAAATCCTTTAAGAAAGGAAAATTGCACCTCTTCTAATAGCTTCCGCCAGCTGGCAGGCAGGCCTGCCCCCACCCCCCGCCCACTGGTTACTGGGTGTTCAACATGAGAGCCATGGAGGGGGTGGCTGACCACGGCGGCCAGACTCTGCACAGGTAACAGTTCCTTGCCAGTCTGAAGGAGCTGATCTATGAGAAAAGTTCTAAGATTCCAGAAGAGCTGAACTTCGGGAGGTAAGATGTGGGTGAGGCTCGGCCTGTTCCCCATCTTCCCAGGCTTCCTTGGGTCTCGCCATATATTCAGATACCTCCTCCTCCATGATTGCAAGTGTGTATGCCTATGGCAGGGCTCCCCAACTGGTGTGCGCATATCTCTTCAGCCTCTGGGGAGGCCAGGCAGGGCCCAGAGAGGCCAGAGTCTGTGGGCTGGACTATTTATCCCACTGTTCCACATGAATATCATTTTCTATGTGTGCTGTGACACAAGAAAGATTGGGAAGCTACAGCCTGGGGGTAGCTCTGAGTTCAATTCCCCTGCCCTCTGCTGAAGACCTCTTGTGGGTTGATCTGACACTTCCCAGCCTTCTCCAGCACTGGCTGACCCTAATGTGTGGTCAAGATAGCATGTCCCACAGGGTTGAGAAAGGAAAGAAAGATGAGCCTAAAGGGACCCTGGATCTGAACCACTTTAGAATCACCGGCTCTCACTGAAAAGGCTCAAGTGCTCTTTACTTCTTCCTGTGTTCCTAAGGCCTGTCCCTGGAGAGAAGTAGCTCCTCAAAGCTGGGCTTACCTTGGCATCCATGATGCTGGTCTCCACCCGGGCCACGCCCTGGTTCTCCCGGAACAGCTGGATCTTACTGATCTTGCTGAACTCGGACAGCACAGTGGTGAGGTTGGTTTTGAGGTCGATAACATGGCTGATGCCGTGACGGGGTCCCACCAGAAGAGTGGTGGCTGACTGCTTCTCATCCTGATACCCAAGCATGGAGGGCAGCATTCACCGAAAGGAGGGCAGAGGAGGCGGCCGGCCGATGAGGCGGGAGGAAATAGAAAACAGGCATTGAACTGGTTCTGCTGGGAGGTCTGGAAATATCTGAGGCTTAGTGCCAGGACAGGAGGACAACCTCAAGGGGAAAATGGTCTGGGATGCTTCTGTCCCCAGGGCAGGGCCCCAGGTCACTGGTCTAAATGGACACCTTAGCCTCCACAATAGGCTGAGTGAGGTGGTCAGTGGCAAGGCTGGCTCTAGCAAAATTGTGAGCTTTGCTTTTAAAGCTCTGCAGCATCTTCTTCCTACCAATCTCCAGGGACTTTCCATTTGCTGCTACAGGTCACTCGCAATCCCCCCCACCCAGTGCTCTACCTGAACAGGTGGTATCCTGTTTTCCTCTTTACCTCCCTACCCAAGAGCCACTTAAACTCGCGCTTCCCACCTAATGCCAAAAGCAAAACTGCCATTCACTCTGCCTAAGGTGTTAAGGAGTTGATTGGGTGCTTAATATCAGGGTTGGGGTGGGGAGTGTAGCTTCCCTAAGAAGCTACTTGCCTTTTAACTGGCACTCCAGCAGTCTTAACCCAAAGGAATGGCGGAATGGCCCCAGTGGCAGAGGCGATGTGAGGGGGTGGGGGGTGTAGAGGGAGGGGGCAGTAGGCTTTCAGGGATCTGCAAATCCAAGTATGTAAATGTCTACCTCTGCACCTGGTGGGCTGGACTCCCTTAAGTGGTCCTGACAGGATGCTGGGCACCATCAAGCCTCGGCCCTCTGCTGGCCCATTCCCTGGAATTAGCATCACCCCAAGGAACCTCTTTACGTCTGCTCTAGACACTTTGATAAGCAGTTTTCCAGGCAGTGTGCCCCACAAACATGACAGCATGTTCCCCAGAGCATGACAAGCACCTGGATCCAGTCCGCAAAATGATTTGAATTTCCTTTCACCACAGCTCACTAGGGTGAATTAGCCTGGGCCACAGGTTGGGGGGGTACCAGCTGTGCCCCGCTATAGAGAGGGGTGTTACTGCAGTGGGGGCCCTGGGCAGGTAGGGGGAAGTACACAGACTCAGAAAGCCTGGGGGGGGGGGGGCACATCAGGCCCACCGCCAGTGTTTGTATGGTCCAGAAACTAAGAATGCGTTTTACATTTTTAAATGGTTGGAAAAAACTCAAAAGAACCATATTTTGTACCATGTGAAAATCACATGAAAATCAAATTTCAGTGCCCATAAAGAGATATTGGAATACAGCCATGCTCATTTGTTTATGCACTGTCTATGGCTCTATTTGCACTACAATGGTGGCTAAATAGTTGGGACAGAGACCTGGGTGGCCTGCAAAGCCTAAAATAGGTACTAACTAGCTCTTTATGCAGGAGGTTTGCTGACCCCTGAAATTGAGGAAAGGGGATGCAGAAGGGTCATGGAGGGATATCGTAAACAAATATGGCCTCCTACTTTACCATTTTACCAGAGGCAGGACCAGAATACCATGGGAAGGGAGAGGGAGAAAGAGGAGGAAGAGGCAGGAAGGTCTTTGGAAGTATTTGCTGACAGAGAATGCCACCCTAAAGCTGTAGTGGAGTCTCTCCTGCCCCCGACCCAAGCACAAGTGCACACGAGGGGTTCCCTCCCGACCACTGCCCTCACTGACCAGGCCCACAGTGTTGAACAAAACGCCCGTGAAGGTCGGAAGTTCATTCAGAATTCGAAGATACTGGAGCTTTGCCTGAATTGCAGAGCCCTGTGGAAACAACCCATCCAGAAACATAAGAAGCCTGAGTTGCACAGGAAAAGTAAACTTGTGTTCTCAGGAAGGAGAGTCAACATCTTAGGACAGGCACTAGTCAGACTAGTCAGCAAGCCACACTGGGAGTGTGAGGACACCCTCGGAAAAACTGCTGGAAGGTTCCAGTTTGGACAACTCTAGTATCCCGTCTCCCTGTCTAAACCTTTCTCCTACCTCCTGATCCTTGGGCCTTCAAAACCCAGCTTACTCGTTTTGTTCTTGCGATAATCCTAACACCTCTCCCTAACTCTTGACACCCTGCCTCATCTATATCTCTGTCCTGAGATCCCCTATTGCCACCTTGGTACTTGCCATCCCCAGCCAGGGGTCTTTCCTCTGCCATTCCCTCATAGAAAAGTCTCTATCAGTGGTACCAGCTTCCTCCAGGCATTAGAGCCAGAAACCTGTGTCACACTGGGCTCCTCCCTCGTCCTCTCACCTCAGGACCACCAGCCATCAGATCACCTTGATTGTACCTCCTAACTTCCTTTCCAGACTATCCATACTCCAATCACTCGACCCCTCCACACTGCTGTTAAGGGCAGAAGCCTAAAACATAAGTGTCATCAGATCAGCTGCCTGCTTAAATCCTTCAGTGGCTCCCTGATGACCCCAAGATGAAGTACAGCCCTTCCCCATGGCATACAAGGTGCTCCAGCACACAACTGGCTCCTGCCAGCTTCTCTGGCCTTCTCTCTTGTCCCCCTCCCCAGGCATGTTTCCTTGCACTCTCTGTACTTGCTTATTGCTGAACTATTTGCATTTCTTTCCATGCACAATGTTCTCTTATATCCCTGGGGCTTGGTACAGATGGATCTATCTGCCTGCCTGGGAAAGTCTTCCTCCCCCCTACCTCCCCCTCATCTAGACAAACCCCTATCTGTCAAGACCCAGCTCTGGCATCAAATGCACCCATTTCTGGCCTTTTCACCTCCCTAAGTCTGGGCTGGGTGTTCCTCCTCCTCCGTGTTTCCAGGGCCCCCACGCCTGTTGCATCATGTTGTGACTGACTGTCGCACTGTGCTGTGACTGTTGTGTTTCCCCACTAGCCTGTGCCTGACTTGAGGGCGGAGAGCAGGCAGGCCTTCTTCATCTTTCTGTCTCCAGCCCAAGTAGTGGGGGTCCTCAAAAAAAAATGTTTGCTGAGGAGATGGCTGGGAGCACTGATGTTCTCCCTCTGGGAAGAAAAAAACGATTTGATTAAATATGCACAGCAAGGTAGGAATGGCTTAACTCTCTAGGGAAATTTGCATCTTAAAAGAGAAGCTAGTTGGTGATACAAGGAATCCAGAATGGGTAGAATATATGGGGGCGACTGTGTCCTGTGTCTACATCTGTGTGCTGATTCTAGTGCCTTTCACCACCCTCCAGCCTCCTGGGCAGGAAGCACCAGCAGACTGGGAAGGGCCTGGGACCTTCAGGTCTAGAGGGGCAGGGGGTGGGAGTCCCTCAGAGGGCATTTGAGAATGTGTAGGAGAGCAGGGCAGTGATGTGAGCCTTCCATAGGCTGCCCAGTTACCCATTCTCCAGGTCAGGCCTTGTTGTACCAGGCTGTGCTTCCATCTCCCAGAATTCCCTATGGCAGGACTGATGAATTAGAAAGCTAATGAGGAATGGAGCAGTCATTTCCGTGGAAAACGTGCCTCCCCAGTGTCCAGTGCTGTCCACACAGCAGGTGCTCAATCAGCACTGACTAAATGGGTGGAATGATCCGAGAATTGCCTCCTCCTGCATCCTGGTCCCTTTGCCTTGAGGATCCTGGGCTCTCTCAGTGACTTGCCCCTGAGCTGTCTCTGGAAGTGGCTCAGGTTTGGGGAAAATCCCTCTCCATAATCATTGCCCATATCCAGCCAAGCTGTCTGTGCACCCAACTCAAAAACAGTGGGGTGGGGCGCCTGGGTGGCTCAGTTGGTTAAGCGTCCGACTTCGGCTCAGGTCACGATCTCGCGGTATGTGAGTTCGAGCCCCGCATCGGGCTCTGTGCTGACTGCTCAGAGCCTGGAGCCCGTTTCAGATTCTGTGTCTCCCTCTCTCTCTGACCCTCCCCCGTTCATGCTCTGTCTCTCTCTGTCTCAAAAATAAATAAATGTTAAAAAAAAAAAAATTAAAAAAAAAAAAAAAAAAAAAAAAAAAAAACAGTGGGGAGGGTCCCCAGGAGGCCAGGCCTGCTGGGAAACCACACAGGAGACCCCCACATTCACTAGGGCCTGAGGAGGGCACCCAATGGATGACACTGGGTACCTTGGTGCCGCTGGAAGGATGTGTCTGGTGGGCCTTCAGTTGCTGAGAGAGAGATTTCCGGAAGTTCTTCTCTTTGATGCCCTGTAGGAGGGAGGGGGGAAGAAAGGGTTCCAGACCCCATTCCTTCCTAAAAGCAGAAGAAAAGCAAGAAATTAGTGAGAGAGACATAAAGTGGGGCAGAGAAAGCAAGATAGCAAGGCAGGAATTGGATCTAAGAGTCAGAGGGAGGGAAGGAGCCTGCGAGAAAAAGAGAGATGGGGGCAGGAGAATCACATTGGCCATAGATCTCTAGCAGAAGCTATAGCTCAAAGGCATCACAGTCTAGGTGTGAGGAATTCCAATTCTCACTCCCACCCCAGGCTCTCTGTTCCAGAAAAGCATAGCACAGCTCAACCATTGCACTTTCTCCCTCTACAGTGATTTGCCACCTTCCTGAAGGGCCCTGGCAGAACTCACTCCACATTCTTGAGCGAGATCTTCTGACTAGGTCGAGTGGCTGAGACGGTGATATAGATGTGGAGGGCAGCAAGACCCAAAAGCATCTCCGGCTTGGGGTCCATTCCAAAGCGTTCTCGGATAACATCATTCCGACTCTGCAGGAGAGGGCAGTCCAAACCTATCAGTTTAAAAAGATGTTCCCTTCCCCCCCACCTTGCCCCTGATCTACTCCCTTGAGTCCCAGAAAAAAATCATGGTGTCAAGTAAGACATCCTAGGTAAAGGGGAGGAGGAGGTTTCTGCCCTTGGGGAAAAGGCAACAGAGGGACCTTAAGTCTCGGGGACACTATTTGCCTCATCCACCAGATACTGGACAGGCTTCTCAATGATAGATACATACAATGGCTAGGCACAAATGGGCAGAACACCTAGGTCACTGCAAAAGTGACACATGGCACCACTCTCTTTCCTTCCTCCTGTTATAAGAGGCCTTCCTGCCTTCTCTTGGAGGCCTAAATGCATTCCCCAGTCATACAGGGATCCTCTACTAGCTCAGATGGTAATAAAGAGAGACCCTGGGAAGAGTTCTCCATAGGGCTCTAACCCAAAAGCCCAGGATGAGACATGGATTGCAGGGATGGGACAGATATTCCATTCCTTGGGGTCTGAAGGTCAAAAGCAACAATGAGTCACTCTTCCCTATGTTATCCTAAAGGGGGTCCCCTGGAGCTACTGGATAAGGGTATGACAGCCCCCAAACCCTGAGAATTAGAGTCCTAGCTATTGATGATTCAGCCTTGATTAGACCAGTTGCTCATTTTGTTGAGGTTAAACCAGGATGAACTAAGGTACTAGGGAGCCACAGTGGTAGCACTACAGCATAGGAGAGAGTGGAAAAGGAATGCTTCATCCATGATCATTTATGTAGAAAATCCAATGGAATCTATAAAATACCTATTAAAACTAACAAGTTAGCAAGGTTGCAGGATATAAGAGCAACATATATAAACCAATTGCATTTCTACATGCTAATGACAAACAATTGGAAATTCAAATTAAAAGTCAAAACCATTTACAGTAGCATCAAAAATATGATATAATTAGGGATAAATCTGTAAAAATAAGTGAAAGACATGTACACTGAAAACTAGAAAATACTGATGAGAAAAATTAAAGAAGACCCAAATAAATATAGAAATATACTTTGTTCATGGGTCAGAAGACCCAGTAAGATGTCAATTCTCCCCAATCTGATCTATAGATTCAATATGATCTCAATTAAAATCACAGCAGATTTTTGGTAGAAATTGACAAGTTAATTCTAAAATTCAATGCAAAGGACCTAGAATGACCAAAGAGTGTTCTTCTTTGAGAACAAAGCTAGAAGATAAACACTACCTGATTTTAAGATTCATAGAGCTACAATAATCAAGAGTGTGATGTCGGCATAAAAATAGACAAGTAGATCAATAAAGAGTTCTGAAACAGACCCACACATATATAGACAAGTGCTTTTTGACAAAGGTGCAAAGGTACTACAGTGGAAAATAACAGTCTTTTTAACAAATGGTCCAGTCACAGCTGGATATATCCATAATACAAAAAAAAGAAAAAAAGAAAAAATTTGATCACTAACTTGTACTGCCTAAAAAAATTATGTCAACATGGACCACAGACCTAAATGTAAAAACTAAAATGATAAAACTTCTAGAAAAAAAATAGGAGAAAATCTCTGTGACCTTGAGATTTTATAGATATGACATCACGAGCATGATCCATAAAAGCATTATCTGTCAGAGAACAAATTGAGAAATTGGACTTCATCAAAATACAAACACTTGCTCTGTGAAAGACACTGTTTAGAGACTGAAAAGAGAAGCCACAGACTGGGAGAAAAAACATATCCAACAAGCAACTCATATCCAGGATATATGAGGAAGTCTCATAACTCACTAATGAGAAGACAAATAAGTCCAGTAAAAAAGCAGGCAAAAGATTTGAAAAGACACTTCAGTAAAAAAGATGCGTGTTGGCAAACAAGCACACAAAAAGATGTTCAACATCACTAGTCACTGGGAAAGTGCAAGTTGAGATACCACCGAGATGCCACTGCATACTATTAAAATGCCTAAAAACTGGGGCACCTGGGTGGCTCAGTCGGTTAAGTGTCCGACTTCAGCTCAGGTCATGATCTCACAGTTTGTGAGTTTGAGCCCCACGTCGGGCTCTGTGCTGACAGCTCAGAGCCTGGAGCCTGCTTCGGATTCTGTGTCTCCTCCTCTCTCTGCCCCTCCCCTGCTCATGCTCTGTCTCTCAATAATCAATAAACTTAAAAAAAATTTTTTTAAATGCCTAAAAACAATACCAACAATACCAAGTGCTGATGAGGATGTGGAGAAACTGGAACTCTCATACATGGCTGGTGGGAATGTAGAAAATGGTACCACCACTTGGGAAAACAGTATTGGAGTTTCTTTTTAAAAAAAATTAAAGAGAGACAGATCTGCTGTACGATCAAACCATTCCATTCTTAGGTATTTGCCCAAGAAAAAAGGGAGCATGTGCCATACAAAGACTTGTGCATGAATGTTTGTAGAAGCTTTGTTTGTAGTAGCCAAAACCTGGAAACAACCCCAATGTCCATCAGCAGGTGAACTGATAAAAACATTTTGGTACATCCATACTGTGGAATACCACTCAACAATGAACAGGAATGGGGTCATGGTACACACAAAAATAAGGATAGGTCTCAAAATCATACTTGGTGAAAGAAGCCAGACCAAAATAAATGTACAGACTGTATGATCTCATTTATATAAAACTCTAGAAAATGCAAGGCAATCTATAGTGACAGAAATCAGGTCAGTGGTTGCCTGGGAATAGGGGGTGGTGAATTACACAAAAGCCTGAGCAAACTTTTGGGGGCAACAGATATGTTCAATATCTTGATTGTGATGATGGTTTCATAGATATAAACATATGTCAAAAACTATCAAGTTGTTATTTTAAATATGTGCAGTTTAGGGGAGCCTGGGTGGCTCAGTCGGTTGGGTGTCTGACTTCGGCTCAGGTCATGATCTCACAGCTCGTGAGTTCGAGCCCCGCGTCGGACTCTGTGCTGACAGCTCAGAGCCTGGAGTCTGCTTCGGATTCTGTGTTTCCCTCTCTCTCTCTACCCCTCCTCCGCTCATGCTCTGTCTCTCTCTGTCTCAAAAATAAATAAACATTAAAAAAATTGTTAAAAATATGTGCAGTTTGTATATCAATGAGACTTCCATAAGGCTGTTCAATATAAAAAAGAAGGAATTACAGGTGAAGTCCATATTATCACGAAGGGGAGAGAGAGGGTGGACATGGTCTTGACACTAGATTCCAAAATCATTGGAATTAAAAATGACTCCCAGGAGAAGAAATTTAAGGCCAAAAGAAATGACAACTAACCTTATAAAATTCATAGAGGAACCACAACTCATCGCCCCCTAGAGCACTGGTTTGGGAGCCCAAGGTTGTTTGAGAAATGTTCCCAACATTTTAGATAGCTAGAAGGGCAACGATGATGTTTCACAGCACATCTGCAGGTGTCGCTATCACAGACATCATCAGAGATGAGTTTTGAGCCTACTTTTCTCTTCTCATCAAGCACTCTGTATGTTCCATGGGCACCTAAAACTCAATACATCCCCAAAATGAACTCCTCTTTTTCCCAAACCCACTCTACCTGTATTCCTTAACTTGGAGAATGATACCACCTCCACTAGACACTCATTGAGTCTAAGACCATTGATTTTCCCTTTTAATTATATCTTGAATCCCACCCCACCCCATCCATCACTGCCCTGGTTCTGGTCCCCATCATCTCTCCTCTGGATAACCGTAATAGCTCCCTAGCTGGTGTACTTCCTTAGCACTATGTAACCTTTCAAATTTGCTCATCTGACTAGGTTACTCTCCCTTCAACATTTCTGTACCCCCACCCTACAGCAGAATTTCTTTACCCTGGCTACACATTCAAATCACTTGAGGGATTTAGAAAATATTAATGTTTTGATTTGGTCTTGGGTGGAGCAGAACTTTTTCTTTTTTCCAAACCTTCCCAGATAATTCTAATGTGCAGCTACAGTGAAGACCCACTACCCTAAAACAGTGGTTCCCAAACTCCAATGGGCATCAGAATCCCTTGGAGAGCTTGTTAAAACACAGGTCTAAATCACTTTGAAGCCTGTGCCTGTCACGACGTGTCAAGCCCTTCACCATCTGCTTCCCGTCTCTCCCATTTCATTTCTTATTGCTCCTTACCTCACATTCTGAACTCCAGGTAAATAAGTTACTCATAGTTGTCTCATCAGAGCATGCTGTTTCATGCCACCAAGACTTTATAGCTGCAAGTCCCTTTGCCTAGAATGTGCCCCCTCCACTCCACGTCTGTACACAGCAAACTTCTACTCGTCCTTCAAGGCTAAGAGCATGCATGTATTGCTTCCTCTGTGAAGCCTCCACTATCCTCCATCCAAGAAGAGTTGGCAAACTGCCTCCTCCTGGCTGCTCCGACTGACACTGCACCCTGCCATCATTACAGGACTGTCCCACTGTTTTAGATTTACTTGTGCGTATGTCTGTCTATGAGATCCAGAGAGCTAGGACAATTTATTGTTTACCTTGATTGGCAGCACCTAGCACAGGGCCTGCTCCAGAGTCAGTGTTCAGCAAATGTTTCTGGATGAACTGAATTCGGAATCATCTCCTTAATGGAGCTAGGCATTGGGGGTTGGGCCACCCTGTTACCCAAATGAGCTCAGTAAACCTTGGGATCCTGTGATGTTGACAGAATTCCTTGGGTTGCTTGCTCCTGAAAAACTGATGAGATCTGTCTAGACAGAGAGACAGGACTTGAGCCACAGCCGGCTCCAGTCACCAGGCTAAACAACTTGGCCATGGCCTACGATGGTAGCAGAAAAGGAAAGGGCCTTCAGGGCTACCTGGAGGTTGGAATAAGTTACATAGCGACTTCACAGTGATGGCAGAACAGCCTGACTGCTTGTTAGTCCACTGGTCTGTCTGTCTGTTTATCCCCAATCAGATTCTACCTGGATGTACAGGTACTCAAAAGCAGCAGGATCCCGGCGCAACAGTTCCACAGGGTCTTTGGGAAAGAAGCTTATTCGGAAGAGGCATTTCATTCCTTGATAGTGTGTCCGCTGTACGACCTGAACACCAGGATGAGAGGTGGGAGAAAAAGACACCTGGGAATCAGTAGCTGTAGCAAAGAGAGCCAGCAGGGTGACTCCTCAACGTGGGGCTTGGGATGGAGGTTGGGTGCTGCTTATCATGGTCTCCCACCTGGCCCTTTGCAATTATCCTCAGAGGAAAGGTCTTGCCCACCCCTCTGGTCCAAGGGGACTAGAATTTTTGAATCACTTAACCAGGACATGGCCTTCATCAACAATTGGGTCTAAGGCCCAAGACAAGAGGTGGGAAGAGAGGGTTCCTGGGAACTTCTCTCTTTTCTCACTGTGGGGCCAATGCCTTTACCTTGCAGAGTGGCTCAGCTGCAAGCAGGGTACATTGCTGATTAAAAGCCAAACCAAAGATTTAAAATCCCATTTGGAGGTACAGGTGAAACAAGTTGGTAATATATTGGTAATTGCTGAAGCTGCCTTGGGTAACGAGGATTCATTATACAATTCCTTCTACTTATGTGTATGTTTGAGATTTTTTTTTGTAATAAAAAAGTTTAAAATCCCATTTGGCAAAAGAGACCAATTGGATTCAAAACGCCTCTTGAGAGGCTGGAGGTGCTTAGGCCCCCCTTCCAAGCTACTAATCTTCCCTTCACAGGTGGGAATGTAGGAGGAGTCTCTGGACTGCATTTGGCTGAGAGCTAAACTTGAAGAATTTCTCTTTCATAAAATCCTTTCATTTTTGTGTGTGTCTGATTTTGATTTTTACTATGCTTCCATGTAGGCATTTCCTCCCCAACTGTCCCTCTCCAATTCCTTCCCTCCCTCTCTGGGAACACTGGTTGGCCCTGGTTGGCCTCTCTGACTCTTCTTGGTGATTTGCCGTTGGTGAAGTGCTAGCCAGCTTCCCCAGTCTCTCTTTCTCTCTCTCCTACTCTGCCTTGGAAGTTGATGTGGGTGACATGCTGCCCATTCTGGGCCCCACTCAGCCCATTCTCAGCCCACACTTGTCCTGGCCTTAGTGGTCTCAGTACGCTCCACTTGTTGACCTTTTCATATTAAAGCCTTCATCTGAAGGCCAAGTTTCCTCTGAGGCAGGGCTTCCAGGACACAGGATGGTTGACACTGCTGTTCATGTTAGCATTCCGGGAGCCCTGCAGTGACCCACCACCTCACACCTTCCCCACTAGAGACCAGGACTAACAATCTTCATGCCCTTCTTATGTCATGAGGAATATCATTGAAAGCCTGCTGGATGTGGTTAGTATAGACCTCACTGTGAACCGTAACTTCTGGGATCCGGCTGAGCAAATTGTTTTGAATTTTCCAGAAAGAGAGTGCCTGGAGTCCTCTTCTCTAGTAGAGGCCACATGCAAAGTTCTCAAGCCAGGCTAAAGGAGTTACTTACATAAGCCAGGGGTTGCTTGTCCTGGAGAAGCAGGAACTTGTGGTTCTGTTCTGGCCCGGCATACTCAAGGACAAGAGCAAAGTGCTCAATGTACCTCAGGGAAAGACGGTCCTGTAATGTCACAATCACATCCTGTGGAAGAGAAAAGAAGAGCCTTGAGAGGGAGATACATTCCAGTTCTAAGCCACTCTCAGCACCAAACATGGAAGAGGGAGATGGAGCACCAAGAAAGATGGTCCTGGGGAGGGGGCTAAGGCTAGGGAAGTGGCCAGAGACACAGGCCTTTATAGTGGCCCACGCGTTCTCCAGGATAAGGAGAGTGACCCATGAGTACTTGGGCCCTGGGGAACACCAAAGGGTGCAGGGGGTAGAGGAAGGTGTTTCTGAACTTGGCCCAGCCAGGCATATGACAAAAGAAGCTCATGTCCCTCCCTCCCTCCTTTTCTCCTTCCATTCAACAACACATTTTCTGAGTGCTTACTAAGCAAGCCATTGAATAAGGAAGACACTGTGCTGGTTCTTCCCTCACCTTACATAAGTCAGAATGTTCACTGTAGTTTGTTTATCAACTCTTTACTTAAGAATTAACAAGACCATGAGCCACAATTATGTGATTAAAAAGTAGAATATTTCTGGATTCATAATCTAAATTGAATGACTCGAGTTACTGGCAGGATGTTCATTTTTGATTGTTGCTGGCTTTCAGAGACGATCAATTTGGCAACTTGAGAAATGTGTCCACGCAGAGAAACTATGTCACGTGTCTTGTGTACAGTCATAAATCTGACTCCTTCTGGGCTCTGTCTGCTCTGCTACCCTACTTTTAATATTAGGATGTCTGGAAACATATCCTTGGGGGCTGCCCAAATGTCAGTTTTGAGACTTCTGCCATCTATTTGCTGGGACTTCAGCACACCACAGGGCTTCAGTATGCGTGTTCGTGGAGTCAGCACGGCTCAGCCCCCCAAAGGCCAGAAGGAAGCAGGCTTGGGAACGTGAAGCTCCCTTACAGCCGGGGTTGCCAAACAAGCCCCTCAGTGAACAGGAAATGATGCTTTGCTATTCAGATGTTAGGCTGGAAACTGGTGGGTACTTGAGAGTATCTCTTTGTATCATACAAGCAGTCACAGAGGCGCCAGTGTTGCTGGAGCTCTGGCAGGGACAAATGGGGTTTTCTTTGCAGTTTGGCTGCATTTGGGATTGTGGATGGCCAAGCTGGCGACTGCCAACTGGTGTTAGAAGTGTAACAGCTCCCATGCCAGGCTGTTAATTCACCCAGGTACCTCTCAGGGACAAATGGCTTGGCAGCCTGTCCAAGTTCCAATGAATAGCCAGTGTACCTTCCCTGAGGTCAGGGTGAGATCACAAGCCAGGGGACACTGCTGGCCTCGAAGGCTGGGACTACCTGGAAGCAACAACAGCGGTGTCATTGTGAGGTAGGAGAATGCTCGAAGAAGCCTCCAAGGGGGAAAAAAGAGGAGTAAATGTTCAGTGCAGAGGCAGGTCTCCAAAGGGCATACCGACCCATGAATGAACACCAAGAAGGATTCCAACACAGAGAGATATCCACATCTGGATGCGGGGCATCTGGACACCCCTCAGTGGCCTAGTTGTATTTCAATGTCCCTCCCATATGCTGAGACCTTCAATGGGCAAGAGACCATCCCAGGAGACCCTAAGAAGTATGTTTCAGTCCTATGCTTTCAGGGAACCAACCAGGCTGAAGCCTTTCAAAGAGACTCCAGTTCCATCAACACGGGTTAGGCCCAGTGTTTTGTGACTTGGGTGCTGCCGGCACTTTGGGCAGGACAATTCTTCATCTTTAGGGACTGCCTCACTCCCTGCAAGACACTTAGCATCTCTGACCCAGAGACACTCAATGCCAGCAGCACACCAAATCATGGGACGACCCCACATCCCCTCAGATATTCCCAAAAGCTGTCTGGGAGAGAAGTGCCAATTCTGACCACCTGATAATTCCTCTCAGGGAAGTTTCTTGGCCCCGGGGTTTCTTTGTTTATAGAATTGTCTTGGCCTCAGCATGGGGACCTCGGGACACCTGTGAGCCAAGGTGGGTTTTCTGGGCAGATGCTATTCCATTGGTTGTATGGAAATTCATTCTGGGGATGGCATTATCTTTCTGGAAGGAGTCCAGAAAAAGCAGGAGGTGGTTATTTCTGTCCCAGATAAGAGTTGAACCTGGGGGTTAATCGTTTCATTGCCTTTGCTCCTCAGCACTAAGGGAATCGCTACAACTTTTAGATGGCTGGCTGAGCTCTTAAGAATCACAGCTCAGTAATTTTTCTTCCTATGAAAGGAAGAGCCAAGGGGCCTATGGCTGGACGTTTCAAATCTTGGTTCAGTGCTTAAGATCTGGTTCTTATTTAAAAAGCAAAGCATGGCTAAGCTAATCTCCCAAGAGATTGTGTTTGTTGATTTCTGTGTGTAAATGTGTGTAGATGTTATTGTAGCAATATAAATCACTTTCGCTTTATAAATGGTTTAATCATCTTCAAACTTCTTAGCTCCTAAGAGTCTTGAAGGGCCCGGTGGACACAAAGCAATCCACTAGTAGGTGTGTACACACACATGCACCCATGCTTCTGCGCATATGTGCGTACATGTGCACACACACACACACACACACACACACACACACAGCTGGGCACTCAAATTCTCCCCTCCCCCAACACCCTCATCTGAGGGCTGTGTGTTCTTGCAGACTGGTCCTCCCAGAAGCTGAAGCTCAAAGGCCACCTTGCTCCAGACGCAACTCTGTGCAGACTCAGATAAACCCAGGAACCAGCAGCTCTGTGTGCTCCAGAGAGGGCAAATGTTGACCCAAGACAGGACACTCTGTATGTACCTTAACAGTGGTCCGGCCATCAAACGTGAATGATTTGATCTGCCCATTTTCTAAGAAAACCTTCAGGACGTTGGGGATGAGGAGAAGAGCTTCTTTCTTCATCATTTTCTGTGAATAGGCAGGGAAAGGCCAAGAAGAGGGGCTCATTTAGAAGGCAGAGGGAAGCCAGAGGAGGGGTATAAGTAGGAAGAGAAGGGAGTGAGAGAAGGAGACGGGGAGCCAAAGATACGGAAGGACAGAGGGACAGAGGAGAGAACAGATCAATGATCATGTCACATGCAGACCAGAACCAAATGTTCCAAGAAGACACTGGGCCATATCAAAAGTTTACCTTTCATTTGATGTCACAGCCCACCCCATTCTACCATGGCTCCCAGTTCCACAGCTTTGAGTGGTGCTTGGTCCATAGAGACCATCACTAAAGACCAGATGGAAGGCCTCCTTAGGAGCCCCCCTCACTGGCCTGCTCTTATATCCTGACACTTCCCTTTCTGCCAGACTCTTCACACACTGAGGTCACTTCAACATCCATGCCTTTGTTCTGCCCTTCCCTGTCCCCCATGATCTTCTACGTCCTTTCTGACCTGGACCTGCCTATTTCTCCAGAGTCATGTCTCGCTGGTGCAGGTACCCATCCTGCTCTTTCACACCTCCTTACGTCTGACAATTCATCGTTCAGGGACTGTGTCACTCCCTGCAGGGTACTTAGCATCTCTGACCATGAGACACTAAATGCCAATAGCATGCCAAATTGTCAGGATAACCCAAAACATCCTTAGACATTTCCAAAAGCTCTGTGAGAGTGGGAAGTATTGACCTTGATTGAGAACCTCTGGTAAAGCCGCTTTTTTTAATATTTATTTATTTGGGGGCAGTGCAAGTGGGAGAGGGTCAGAGAGATGGGGACACAGGATCTGAAGTGGGCTCTGTGCTGACAGACTGACAGCAGTGAACCCAATGTGGGGTTCGAACTCATGCACCATGGATCATGACCTGAGCCAAAGTCAGATGCTCAAGCAACTGACCCACCAGGTGCCCCAAAGCCCATTTTTGAACACCTGATATCTTCTTAGCAAAAGTTTTCTTGGCCCAGGTGTTTATTTGTAGAGTGCTAAAAGGTAAATAAATATTTGTGGTGGGGTTTTTTTGTTTATTTTTAAAGTTTATTTATTTTGAGATGGAGAGTGTGTGCGAGCAGCAGAAGGGTAGAGACAGAGGTATAGAGAGAAAGAATCCCAAGCAGGCTCCGAGCTGCCAGCACAGAGCCCGATGCAGGGCTTGAACCCATGAACTGTGATATCGTGACCTGAGCCTAAGTCAGAAGCTTAACCAACTGAGCCACTCAGGCGCCCCTCAATATTTGTTAAATAAAGACTGTTCTCTCTGCCTTTCCCTTTCCCTCCTTGGCAAACTCCTACTCATCCTTCAAAACTTGGCTTAAATACAAATTCTGTAAAGTCTTGTCCCAACTCTTCAGGTGCTTGGACCTGGTATTCCCACGTGTTCCTACAGCAACGTATACATACTTCTCTCAATGTTCTTAGCATATTTTTGAAGAATGTTGGTCTCTCACAAATGGTGAACTTAGAGCACATCCATGTCCTATTCAATCTTTGTAATTCCGACATTGAGCAGAGTTCCTGGCATACAGTTGGTGCTCAATGAATGGCTGCTGAATATATGAGTAATAGGTGCTTAATATGTGCTTACTTGAATGATTAGAATCATCTGGAGAACCCAACCATTTCCCGGGGCCATCACCAGTTCTATAGGAACTGAAAAGCTGCATAAGATGGTTGGATTCCTTAATTCAGTGGGCATTCATTGAGCCTCTAGTATATGCCCAGCACTATGCTAAGCCCCATGAGACCCAGGCAGAAATAGAGGGCTGGGTCTGGTCTTACACTCTTGTGAACACCCACACGAATCCATTAGAGAACAATTGTAAAACCGAAAACAAACCAACAGGTATAAGATAGTTAAAGTTTCCTAGGTGAGGCGACTTAGATTTTGATTTCAAAGGAGATGGTAGGTGTAGACTATTAAGAGAGGCTAGAAGAGGGACAGTCCAGACCTAGGGACCGTCATGGACAGCATGGAAAAATGATCAAGCAAGTCCTCCTGGGTCAGGGTATGATTGGTGGTGGTGGGGGGCCAGGAGTCAAATCGTGGTAGGAAGTGATGGGGTATAAAGTTGGGAAAGTGTGACTCCCTGGTTCTCTCACTGATCCTGAGATGCCTTGCTCCTACCAAGCCCTGAGGCCCTGGATCCCCAGGCTGATGACAGTCGGCAGTGGCAGGTTTTATTTAGCACACTGGGGTTGGACTCAGATAATTACTTAATTGATTTTGCTTAAAAATAGCGTTGGCTAGGAACGCCCACGGGATTTATTTTTGCTCTGGCTGCTTACTAAAGCCCTGGAACACCAAGGCAAAGGGATGATAGGACAGCCCAGAGTCACCTGGGCCTGGAGTTCCCTAGGTCCCAACCAATGGTGAGGCTGCTAGGGTCCATACTGGTGGCGTGGGAGGTAGGGGTTGTTGTGACATCAGGTAATTTCCTGAGTACAGCAGAGTGGGAAGATTGATGTCTCTCTCTCTCTCTCTCTCTCTCTCTCTCTCAGACAAGAGCCCCAAACTGTGCCTGGTGGTCGGTCCAGGAGCGACAGAAGTAACCCTGGGTGGGTCCTAGCTACTCCAGGGCCTTTGCTTTCAGGTTGGTCTGGAGTGGGGGCTTGATCCTACCTGTGGATAGCTGAGACTTATGGAGAGGGGGGTCATAGTGTAGCAAGGAGAGAGTGGGGAGGGGAGAGTGGAAGGGAGAGGAAGAGATGGGAGGAAAAAGGGGGAGGTGGTAGGGAGGTTTTCATTGGGTAGCCAGGTCTTGATTGATTACTCTGTAATGCTGAGATGGGATAGTCTGTGCTTTGCAAATCCAATTTGCGTTGGCTCTGGGTTTTCAAGGGTTCAGGGCACAAATGTCTCTTTTGTGGCTCGGACCTAAGGGTGTTCTTCATTGTGGTCTGTAGGGACTAGATACTGTTGCCTCGTCTCTCTGCTCACCACCCCCCACTTCTTTTTAACCTCTTCTGCTACGACTGATATGGAGTCCAGCCTCCAATTACTTGACGGCTTACCCAGTGGGACCCTGTAGGCTCCCAGGCTTTTCAGCCTTCCTTGAACAGGGATGGAAGAAGGCCTAGGCTGAGTCTGGGGATGAGTGTTGGGGAAAAGGACATGGAAGACACTTGTATCCTCTATCCCATCTTCTGAGTGGCACTGCTTCAAAGAACTACAGAAGTGCCTGGCGCCCCACTGATTTCCCCACTCAGGCTGGGCCTGCTGGCTTTTCTCAAGTGCAGCTGTGCCTCCGTACATAAATGCCACAGGCCCCCTGAGAGCCCTGCCTGCAAAAGCCTGCAAAAGCACACAAATGCCTGTTAGCTCTGGCTCTGTCCACCCGCACCTGGATATCACCGACTTCTGCAGACTCCTGGGTGGCTCTGGCCATAATCCATGACTGCTTAACACATATCTCTCTGCTCTCCATCCACCTCTTCTCATTTGCTTATCTGGAGCAGACAGCTCGGCTCATGTAAACCCCATACAGCAGTGAGAAAGACTGCAGGCTGGCCAAGACTCTCCCAGTTGGGCAGCTACATAGCATGGGCTGTCAAGCATCACCTGTTCCTTGAAACCATACCACCCAATGGGGGATTCTATGTATCTCAATCTGAACTACTTGTCCCCCGCCCTGCCCCAACATCACCCACTGGTATCCAGTGGCAGGGAACAGATGTTCATTTTCCATGCCATGTGGTACTGGGCACACAGCAGGTGCCTAATAAAAGTTTTGTGATGGGGGGGCACGTGGGTGGTTCAGTCAGCTGAGCATCCAACTTCGGCTCAGGGCATGATCTTGCGTCGGCCAGCTGCTGTCAGCACAGAGCCTGCATCAGATTTCTGTCCCCCCCACTCTGCCCTTCCCTGCTTACATGCTCTCTCTCTCAAAAATAAATAAATCTTAAAAAAAAAAAAGCTTCGTGACAATGAGAGTCTGTATCATTTCCCATAGGCTGCTTCACTAGTCAAGACGTGCCATTGCAGGATTACTTTAATGCGAAGACAGCTCAATTACACCAGGCACTCTTGCTCCAGATCTTCAGAAAACCACCACCTCTTTCTGGCTTCTATTAAATAGCCCGAAGATGTTTGTGGAGCACTTGTTCTGAGTGGAAGCTATCATGCCAGGGACAGCAATTTCTCTAAGCACCATGAGGGGCCTGAGTGAAGTGATACAGGTTCCTTCATCCCACAGTGCCCAGGGCTCTTCTGGATGCCACGTTCTCCTATCTTACAACCAGCCTGGAGCCCTGTGGTCCTCCCTCTCCCCTCCAGCCCTTTCATAATGCCGCCCACTCTCGAGTACCTGCTCCAAAGCCAGACCTCCGCGGTCAGGCTGATTCTAGCCAAGGGCCAAGGACAGGGAGCTGAAAAGCTGCACTTACTGCCTCTGTTTCTCCAACTGCCACCTGCTCAGAAAATCGGACCTTCGCAGGATTCGATCTCAGCCTGGCCTTCTTTGCAGCGCTGATGAAGGCAGATTTGGGGGACTGGAAAAAGAACAGAGGGCTGATGAGTTCTCTATCCCTGGGAAAAACCTGACCTTTGCCTGGAGTTAAGATGTCTCAGTACGGGCATGCTTTGCCTTACTGATCAATAAGTCAATAAATACGTATTGATTCCCTACTAGGTGCAAGGCGATGTGCTAAGTGCTTCCTTCTATGATTGGTGTGTTCTGAAAAAGCTGGGCATGAATTGAATTTGGGTAGATTGAATCCCATTATTAACACTCTGGGCCTAGTGGAGTTTGCCAAAATCCTTTAGCAATAACATCCATTGAATTATTATATGTTTGGTTTGCTTAACGTGAGATATACCTAAATGGTGGTTTTTATCACATCTGAATACGAGCATCTCGAAGGATTTACAGAAATGACCTTATTCATCTCCCAGATATGCCCTGCCCCTAGGAAGGAGATTATAGAAAATGATTCAAGGAAATGCACGAGTCTACATGAGGGGAACCCTCATGTCTTCAGGAGCCTTTAATCATTCATGTGACAAGTTTAGGGAGGACCGACTATGTGCCAGGCACTGTTCCAGGTGATGAGGGGTTCAGCAGTGAACAACACAAAGCTCCCTGGCCTCAAAGAACATCCATCTAGCAGGAACAGACTGACAATAAACAAATGAATATCTTTTAGGTAGCAAATAAGGACTGTGAGGAAAAATCAAGCAGGGTGAAGGACTATACAAGAGACTGTATGAGTGATGGTAGGAGTGATGGGGGTATTATTTTAGTCAGGATGTGCAGGGAAGACCTCACACAGGAGGTGATGTTGAAGCAGAGACCCGAAGCAAGTGAGGGAGAGCCAGCCATGAGAATATGTGGAGAAAAAGAGCCAGCCATAAGGATATGTGGAGAAAAAGCCTCCTGGGCAGAAAGAATATTATAGGCTCAGAGGTGGGATTGGGGTGCATGAGGAACAGCAAGGGAGTCCAGTGTGGCCGGAGCAGAATGATGGGGGTGGAGGTGGAGGGGTATGCTCAGAGAGGCAGTTGAGCACTGGGTCATGTAGGGCCTGGTCAGCCATGGCGAGAACTTTGGATTTCACTCCACTGGAGGGTTACACCCAAAGTAGTGAGACTAGTTCAGTGTGTCCTGTAATAATACAGCTAAAATGGGATGGAGGCTAGGGCTAGGGTAGTAATAATGGAGCTTATGAAAAGTGAGTTAATTTTGGATAGATTCTGAAGATAGAACCAAGACGATATGTTGACGGATTGGATGTGGGAGGTGAGAAAAAAGAGAGGAATCAACTAGAAGAATGGAGTTGCCACTTACTAAGATGAGGAAGACCATGGTAGGAATCAGGTTTGGGGCTCCTTCAAACCACCTCCCCTACCAGCTCGGTCATGGAGCCTGTGTGTTCCACAATCAAGAATCCCTTCTGAAGGGCCCTGCCAGCTGGTAAGGCAATACATGAAGCTATTTTCTGCCATTTACGCTGCATTTGAATTTCATTTACCAGAGCAGCCACAGGAGGGCGGGACCCTAAGATAAAGACACACCAGAAACAAATGTCCTTATCAGGTCTTGGGCCCTTGTCTCAGCTGTGTTCTCTTCCTGAGCCAGCAATCTCATTCCCCACAGAGGGCAGTTTGCAGAAGGCCACCTGTTCAACCCAAGTCCAGTAGGACCTCAGGCAGTGGGTCTTGGTCCTGGCTGTGTGGCAGAAATAGTGGAATGGCTTTTAAAACCCCTAATGCCCGGGCCCCACCCTAGACCAATGACATCAAATTCCTGGGGATGAGGTCCAGGTATTGGTAATTTTTTTTTTTAATTTCCAATGATTTCAAAATGCAGCTAAGGTTGCACGAACCACTGAGCTAAAGGAACCTTAGGCTTCCCGTCTTGAGGCACAGACATAGTTTGTTGGCAGCAGACGATATAGCACAACAAAATCCAGGGCTGGAGATCGTTGCAGAAGGTGATTACAGTATTGATTGTTCATGGGAGTCAAGAAATGCCTTTGTGTGTTGCATAGCTTAGTGCTTAAATCCTGGGCAGGGGCTGCAGGCTGCAGCAGGAGCAAAAGAGAAGGGGCAAGAGAGAAAGATCTGTGGCTATGTTCAGGGAGACTCCACAGCAGTCCAAATTTCCACCTGAGGTGCCACAGACGGGAGGCAGGTGAAATCTTTGTTTCTACCCGACAGTCACGTCCTCCTTTCTCTATAATCATCTGTGATGGCATGCCTTTGTGCAGTGTGGAACGAGGCATCTCCAGAGGCCTGAATGGGCCATGTGGTCCACCCTTCATTTTCACACGTGAAGCGGAGGCCTGGGAAGAGGATATGGTTTACTGCAAGTACCAAAATAATTTGGTAGTAGAGCTGAAACTAGAACCCAGATTTCCCGAGTCTTGGGTTGGCGATTATTCCCCACAGCCAGCTGAAGCTGGGTATCCTTTCCTTTTTTTTAATGAATATAATTTATTGTCAAATTGGGTTACATACAACACCCAGTGCTCAGCCCAACAAGTGCCTTCCTCAATGCCATTCACCCATTTTCCCCTCTCTCCCCCATACACTCTCAGTTTGTTCTCTGTACTTAAGAGTCTCTTGTGGTTTGCCCACCTCCCTCTCTGTAACTATTTTTTCCCCTTCCCTTCCCCCATGGTCTTCTGTTATGTTTCTCAAGATCCACATATGAGTGAAAACATATGATAGCTGTCCTTCTCTGACTTATTTCACTCAGCATACCTTCCAGTTCCATCCACATTGCTGCAAATGGCATGATTTCATTCTTTCTCATTGCCAAGTAGTCTTCCATTGTATATATAAACCACATCTTCTTTATCCATTCATCAGTTGATGGACATTTAGGCTCTTTCCATAATTTGGCTATTGTTGAAAGTGCTGCTCTAAACATTGGGGTACAAGTGCCCCTATGCATCAGCACTCCTGTATCCCGGGGGTAAACTCCTAGTAGTACTATTGCTGGGTCATAGGGTAGTTCTATTTTTAGTTTTTTGAGGAACCTCCACACTGTTTTACAGAGCGACTGCAGGATCTTTCATCCAGTGGCTCTGGTTTGACTTTTGAGCATATGAAGAACCGCAACTGGTACCCTTCTGTGTCTTCACCTATGGTGAGGGAATGACTCCTTGAGGTCTTTACCAAAAGTCCCAGATTGGATCCTGTCCTACAGATACCACTATAAACAAAAGACTTATATATTTATAGGAGCAAAATCATGAAGGAGGAAGTGGAATGGCCCATTCTTTTCAGGGATTATAATCATTTCCGGTGTCTGTGGTAGAGCTATTTTCAGCTTGTTCGTGCCTCATTTTTTATTGACCCTTGTCCTGTCAGTCTCTAAGAATCCATCCTATTCTCAGTCTTCAGCCTTGATTACTGATGGTGACTCACTCATTGCCAGCTGGGCTCTGCTACATGTCACAGAGTCACAGCTAGCCTTATGCTTCAACACAGGTGACGTCTGCCTTGCAGTGTGATACACCTTGCAGGTGCTCTCAAAGGTCTCCCTGCTCCAAACATCTTCGAAGCTCAGCTACAGGGACTGAAGATCTTAATGCTAGGGTCACTCCTTTGAATTTAAATATTAAGAGTTAGGGGGGTGCCTGGGTGGCTCAGTTGGTTGGGCGTCCAACTCTTGATTTCAGCCCAGGTGATGATCTCATGGTTTGTGAGTATGAGCCCCACATTGGGCTCTGTGCTGACAGTGTGGAGCCTGCTTGGGATTCTCTCTCCCTCTCTGTCCCTCCCCTGCTGACTCTCTCCCTCTCTCTTAAAATAAATAAATAAAAACTTAAGAAAATATTGAGAATGGGGAAGGCCCTGATCAAAATGCCAATGTGGTACCAGGGAGGAGTAATGAACATAATTCAGGGGTCAGCAGACTATAGCCTGCATGGGCCAAATCCTGCCCACCACCTGTTTTTGTAAATAAAACTTTATTGGAATACAGCTGTGATCTTCACTTATGTATTACTGTCTGTGGTTGCTTTTGCAACTATCATGTATGGTCTACAAAGCTTACAATATTTACTATACAGCCCTTTACAGAAAGTTTGCTGATTCCTGCACTAACTCATTAGCATGCACTCACCCACTGTTTCTAAAACTTTCCTGACGATAAGAATCACTGGGGAGTGCTTGCTAAACCACAGATTTCTAGGCCCACACCAGACTTAAAAAGTTGGAATCTCTAAGAACATAAGGCACAGAATTTATATTGTTGAAAATGTCCTAACCCATTAAGCATAGATTAATTGAGTACCTTAAAGCTGGGACATCTGAGCTCTTCACTGACCCCATTTTTCCTTCAAGCAGTCGGGAGTGTCATTTTGCAACAGGCACCCTTGCTGGCTAAAATGAATTTTGGCTTGAAACGTGGGACTAGAATTACTAAGCACCTCTGGGGCCACTGTGAAGCCCCTCGAAGCAAATATGAAGCCAGCAGCTTGGTGGAATAAGCAATAGAGGAGAGAGTCTGCCTCTCCCCCAGGACTTCATTCAGCAGCTGGTGACGATTTGACTATTTTTTAATTTCATGGCTCTATTAATACAGATTTCAGGGTTGTGTTCAAAGTCAGGTATATGGCCCAACATCTTGGTGTACGATAGGGCCCTACTTTGATTTTGAGAGGTTCCCGAAGGTCTGACAGCCTCTCAATTCTCCTTTCTGCTGGCTCATTGGCTCCTTTCACCTGAGCCTACTTAGAAGCACTTCCCATAGCACTGTGGGAGTCTGGGACAATGGAGGGCCATCCTGGTTTCACTGGACTACTGATAAGGGACCCAGGGTCTTCCTTCCTGCACTTGGTGCCTGGAGGTGAACATGGCCTTTCTCCAGCTTCCAAAGTCCCCTGCAAGCCACACATGACCCTTATTCCCCATCGATGGCCTCGTCAGGTGGTTCTGCCCCCAGTTCCCTGGGCACATTGTGCTGTTTCCCACTTTTGCCTGCCCTGTAGCATCCCCCCTGCTTAGCTAAATGCCATCTCTAAAGCCCAGCTCAAATTCTGCCTTGGTCTTGAATTCTTCCCCGATTCCTTCAGTCCCCTCCCTGGATTTCCTATAGTACTCCTTGGTAATCCATACTGCCAGCGTTCACCTCCTCAACCAGGTTGTAAAAGAAGAGATGGAATTTTATATTACTATGTCTACCCCTAGCACCAAGCATAGAGTAGGCACAGAATAAGAGCTAGTAGTTGACTGCTAAAGTTCATAATGAATTAGTTCAACAATTTTAGCAAATATGGTTTGAGGACCTACCATCTGCTAAGCATTATACCTCAAGAAGCTCTGTGGAAAACCAGTTCTTCTGCAGTAGGTGCCCATTATTTTGGCCTTTTTTTCTGGGCATGTGGCCCCAAGCAAACGGGATCCTGGCTTGTTGGGTACAGGGAAGTCTTCAGTACCATAACACTAGAGTTTCATTTGAAGGGACTGTCTACTTTCTTTATCTAGGTCACAACAAAGTACTTTTAAAATATTTATTGAGGACACACCATGTGCTAAGGTCTAAGGGTACCAAAATTAATACATATTTAGTCAATCATGGGGATAGTTGGTCACTTGAAGATTAAGGAACACCCTTAAATACATATAGGCTTAATAAGTGGCTATCTAATGCAGTACAGTTTGAGGGGCCCTGGGAATGGACCGCTGTGACCACTCCCCTCAAATACCCCCATGGTCTGCCATCATAAAAGTCACTTCATTAAAAGAAAAATGTCATCTGAAAGAGTTCTTATTACATCAGTAGTTCTTGATATGTACCTTGGCTACATAAGAATCATTTCAGAAGCCTTTTCAAAAGACAAAAACCTGGGTCCCATCCCCAAAGCTTCTAATTCAATTGGTAAGAGCTAGAAGCTGAGCATCAATAGTTTTTTTTTAATTTTTTAACATTTATTCATTTTTGAGACAGAGAGAGACAGAGCATGAATGGGGGAAGGTCAGAGAGAGGGAGACACAGAATCTGAAACAGGCTGCAGGTTCTGAGCTGTCAGCACAGAGCCCGACGCGGGCCTCGAACTCATGGACCGCGAGATCGTGACCTGAGCCGAAGTCAGACGCCCAACCGACCGAGCCACCCAGGTGCCCCGAGCATCAATAGTTTTAAGAGCCTCTCAGGTGGTTCTAATGTATAGCCAGAGTCAAGAACCACCCTCATCAGCCAAGGAATGTACAAGTTGGAAGGAACCTTAGAGGTATAACGATTCCTGGGCCACATGCTGGACCTACTGGGAAACTGTCTCCTAGAAGAAGTGGGAATCAAGCTTGAACAAGATGAGAGTTTGGTAAGAGGCAGCAGTCTCCACGCAACCATAAGACGTTGAGTACTGTGGACTCAGTACTATGTTCTGTGATGCAGGGGCTACCACGCTGAACATATGCTGGGGGTTGTCAATAAACTTTTATTATAACTTGAGAGAGAAGATTCTCTTTCTCAGTCCATTTTTGTGACTCATGGTAGTTACGTTTTATAAACTCACCTCGAACACTGAACTAATGAATACTGAACAGTTGCTCCTTAGGGGAAATATGCGTGTGTGTGTGTGTGTGTGTGTGTGTGTGTGTGTGTGTACCTCACATAGGTTATGATTTATAATTCTAAAAACAACTCATCCTGGTAGCTTCTATTTTCTTTATTTCACTAGGAGAAAATGAGGTTCTGAAGTGTTAAGTGACTTGCCTGAGGCCGCCCCACTAACAGGTGCCAGAGTTAGGATTCAAATCCCATCCAACTGTTCTACAGACTGAGCTTCTTGCACTACATTGCACTGCTCCCTGCCATCTCTATATTCTGGATACCTCTGTGTGACAGCTGAAACAAGATGGCAGTGCGTTGCCTTATTTGACCTCAACTGGAAATGTGTGCATTGGGAGACTCAAATGTTTTCATGTTCTTCACATGTCTGCAAATGACCAGGAAAGCACTGTGGGTATTGATTCTAGGGTTACAAATACATTAGAAGGAGTAGGTGAATTTGCAAATACAGAATCTGCAAATAATGAGGGTTGATTGTACACATACGTAAGGCTGACCTTCAGTTGGGATACACTGGTATGGCCATACCTGTTGTAAAATATTCAGGGTTTCTTTCACACTGATTGGTAAGTAACCACTGCCCTAAGCTTCCTGGGTGCCACCTGACCTCTCCCCTGGGACCTCTTTACAAATGGTCAACTGAACAGTTAATGCCTGGCGCAGTTAGGAGGTCTCCAAGACTCTGGCTGGCTTACATTCTGATCGAATGGCTCCTACTGTACAGGTTAATTGTTTTGACTATCACCGCTGTGTGTATGTGCTCATGTCTCTGCTCTAAGGGTTTAGAAAGCACGAGGCCAATACTAGAGTGTAAGCTCTATGAGGGTAGGAACCACTTCTTTCCCATGTACTGCTATGTTCCCAGTTTAGAAGAGCATCTGGAACAGTAGACATTCAATAAATGCTTGCTGAATGGATGAACAAATGAGACTCTCATTGAGGTTAGTCAGGCAAAGGTGTTTGGAAAGGTCTCAAGCCAGGTCTTAAAGGAAACAGACATGTACCAGAAGAGGTGCAGACTAGTACGAGGACAGAAGCCTGCAGGGTAGTAAGAACTAAGATATGTACCAGGAGGAGAAGGAAAGCAGCCTGGTCATAGCAAAGAGGCCATGGGATAGGACAGTGGGGACATGAGAACTAGAGGGCAAAGGGGTGTTAGGAGCACTGGGATGAGAGATGGAACAGAGGTGGAGGGAGTGTTAGGCTCTTCATTCTGCACCAAAGGTTGGACACTTGAGTTTAGTTTAGGCTGCTGTGATGGCTGGAAGCTGGGTTTCCCTTATTCCTTCTTTGGCAGGTTCCGGGTGCTGGGGGATACGACAGTGAACAAAACACAGTCCCTATCCTTGAGGAGCCAACATTCTAACAAGATATATATCATACACACACACACACACACACACACACACACACATATATATATATATATATATATATATATATATATATATATATACACACACACACATGATATTTAATGGGAATGTAAAATGGTACAGCCACTCCAGAAAATAGTTTGGCAGCTTACTAATAAACATACACTTAATGTATCAACCCAGCAGTCACACTTTTGGGCATCTGTCCCAGAGAAATAAAAACTTATGCTCACAAAAAAAACCTGTACATGGATGTTTATAGCAGCTTTATTAGTATTAGCTGCAAACTGGAAATAGCCCAGATGTCCTTCATTGGATGGATGACTAAACAACCTGTGGGACATCCACACCATGGACTACTACTCAGCAATAAAAAGGAACGCACTACTGACACTGGCAATGACTTGGATGAATCTCAAGGGCATTGTGCTGAGTTAAGAAAGCCAATCCCAATGATTAAATACTATATTATCCCACTTACATAATATTTTTAATTTTCATTTTATTTTAGCGAGGAGAGTGTGAGTGGGGGAGAGGGGCAGGGGGGCAGAGGGGCAGAGAGGCAGAGGGAGAGAGAGAGAGAGAGAGAGAGACAGAGACAGAGACAGAGAGACAGAGACAGAGACAGAGAGAGAGAGAGAGAGAGAGAGAGAGGATCTTAAGCAGGCTCCACACCCAGTGCGGAGCCCGACGCGAGACTTGATCTTATGACTGTGAGATCATGACCTTAGCTGAAATCAAGAGCCAGACGCTAAACCGACTGAGCCACCCAGGCACCCCTATATAGTATTTTTGAAATGATATAATTACAGATATGGAGAACAGATTAGTGGTTGATGGGGATTGGGGTTGGTGGGGGTGAGTGGGTTTGGCTGTAAAAGGGCAGTGTGAGGGGTCCTTTTAGTGATAGGAATGTCCAGTATCTTGACTGTGCTGGTGGATACATGAACCAACAGACAGACTGACACTGAACCATACACACACGTTGTATTGGTGTCAATGTCCCAGTTTTGATATGGTATTTTAGTTATGTAAGATGCAACCCTTGGGAGAAATAGGGTCAAAGGTACACAGGGATGTCTGTACTGGCTTCATGACTTCCTGTGAATCTACAATTATTCCCAAATAAAAAGTTAAAAAATATAATATTTTAGTACTGATGAAAAAAATTATGCAGTATCAGCAGATAGTCACAGGTCAATGCTACCTTAAAAAGGGTAGTCAAGGAAGGCTTCTATAAGGAGATGGCATTTGAGGAGATCGAACTAACAAAGTAACCCACAATGGGTCCCTAACCAGAGAGATAAAACACAACAAGCATAGTTTTTGGGGAGAACTTGTAGCCATTTCATGACAGGAGACTGGAGAGTGGGGAATGACTGCCCACTGCCCACCAGGCAATTGTACCTGTGCAGTAAGGTAGGGAGGAAGGGGTCTATCAGTTACATCCACTGAGGGGTAGAACATGTCTGCCCAGAGATACAGGAGAATTGCAATTGAGAAAGGCCTATTTGCCAGGGAGCATGTATGGGGCAGGGGAGAGAGAGAGAGAATATGAACGTGCATGCATAAATGTGTGTGTGTGAAGTTCACACTGACACAGAAGATGGCTGGGGGCCATGGGGAGAGGCAGTTGGAGCCAGAGCTTGATTTGAACTCTCTCCAACACATGAGCCCATGCTCTGCGCCTGCGCACCATCCCTGTCTTTGCACAGAAACGTTGTCTCTGGAAACTCTTTCCCTCTGTCTCTTCCTGGGGAATCCTGCCCCAATCTCTAGAGGTCCATATCAGATGCAGCTTCCTCTGTGAAGGTTCTCCTGATTTCATGCCCCCCACCCCAACAGGTGTGACCTCTCCTGTGGCCATGGGGGTGGGACATCAGTGCTGGAGGGCAGGGGAGTGTTGGGGGACTGAGAAGGGACAACTAGGCCTGGAGGTGGAAGAAAGGCTCTGAGTTTTGCATATAAGAGTTTTACACCCGGGTCTGTGCATTTAAGTTAAGATTACTGTAAGAATGTAACCTAAGAATGGACACTGGGCCTTCTACATCCAACTCTTGAGGAGAGGGGCTTGGGATTTTTACTTTTAATAAGCACTCCTGTGACTATTATGATCAGTCGAGTTTGGAAAACACTGTTCTAGTCTAAACCCCTCAATCTGTAGATGGGGAAACAGGTTCAGAAAAGGAAACTGACCCACCCAAGGTCACACAGCCAGTTAGTGACTGTGCCAGGACAAAGATGAACCTGTTTGTCCAACTGTACTTTCCCACCAACTTCATATTAAATTCCCCACATTCAGTGCTGTGTCTCATACATTGTAGGCCGTTTAGTAAATACGGGTATGGATGCATGGATGGATGGATGGATGGATGGATGAGGCTAGCTAGCTAGCACCCACCACAGGCAAGGACTTCATGGGGGTTGGACACTGGACAGGTAAATTTTGATGGGACACAGCCAAAAAAGAGGGAGAAAATCTGTCTGGGACTGGGGGGCAGTGAGCGGCCTAAGTGAGGTAAAGCACAAGGCACAGGGCAGAACATAGCACTGTGTGACCTTTCAGAATTCAAGCCTTGAATGTGAAAGTAGATAAGATGTTCAGAAGGTATGCTTTCAGGTCACTCCTAAATCTCCGGCTCACAACATGTTGATTCTGGGATGTCCCTCCACCCGCCCTCCCATCACTGTCACTTTCCAATATGGGATTCTCTCATCTCAATCAGGAGGAAGGGCAGATGGCAAAGAGGCTCACTCACCTGATGAGTGTTCAGAACTGTAAGAACGATGAATTCCTTAGCGCTCCTACAGAGAGAAGAAGGAACAGGAGAGCAGTGTATCATGCACCAGGTATTCATCTGGCACAAGAAGCAACACCAGAATTTTCCCCTGGGCTGCATTTAGGGATATGGATTAGGCCAGAGGGCGCTCTGATTTTCTGCCTGGCTGCCTTGCCTCCCATCATTTGTGGCGGCCGATGTAAACTATCCATATAGGCTCACGCAGGCATCTGTAGATGGTATTACCATTATCTCTGGGGCTTTCATTTTTCAGGCCTTCTTTTTATATTCCTTCTCATATTCTCTCTGTAGAAATCCCCAAACTTTAGGAGCAATTTTAGCTGTAGAAAATTCTCAAGGAAAACTAAAGGCCTGAATTATGGAACTCAAAGGGCACACAGTCTGAGTCCCGGGAACCATGTACCATGATTATTGGCAATTTGGTATTTAAGCAAGAGGAGAAATTCAAAGGAAAAACCCAAAGGAGGTCATTTGGTTATCTTGACTCATACTCAGCAGAATTGTGTTAATTGAAGGACCAAAAACTAAGAGCCAGGGAGCAAGAGATGGAAGCAAGACTCTCCAGATAGCAAATATTCAAAAGGGTGAAGAATTTGAAACTCTTCCTTATGCCAATGATCAGACAGTCCATGAGGTATGAAAATTCTCTCCCGGGAATACATAATCCTTCAAAATAGCTGGAAGAAATGGAAAGAGTTTGCCTTGAAGGAATGTCCCCTCTCCTTGCTGGGCTTTTTCATATGTTTCTGGGGGAAAAAGGTATTCAAGAAGCAGAGTCAAGACCACTTGGTTCTAGGTATTCAAGAAAGGCCAAGCCCCCCTCCCCATGCAAGGACTTGGAACTTGGAGAGGCAGAGTCCAGGCATGGATCAACTCCAGGGTCTGAGGAACTCCGGGGAGAAGGAAGGAGTTGTGTTCCAGAAAACACCACAGAAAAATCGGTCTCTTGAACAGGGTAGGGCAGAGTGTAAGTTGGATTATGTGATGGGTCTGCCCCAGCCCCTGCCACATTTCCCCATTTCATGGGGGAACAAAGCCAAAGTCCTTACAGTGGCTACAACTCTACCCCTCTTTACCCCACTTCCTATAGTGGCTTCTCCCCTGTTCCCCAAACACGCCAGATACACTCCTGCCTCAGGGCCTTTGCACTGGCTCTTCTCTCTCTGACACCCTCACTCCTTAAAATATTTCTTCAGTTTTTACCTTCTCACTGGCAAGGCTATTTAATTTTTTAATTCTTTTAAATGTTTATTTATTTTTGAGAAAGAGAGAGAGAGAGAGACAGAGCGCACGTGGGGGAGGGGTAGAGAGAGAGGGAGACACAGAATCTGAAGCAGGCTCCAGGCTCTGAGCTGACAGCAGACAGCCCGACAGGGTGCTTGAACCCACAAACTATGAGATCATGACCTGAGCGGAAGTTGGACACTTAACCGGCTGGGCCACCCAGGTGCCCTCTGGCCAGGCATCAGCATCCATGTGCCCAGCACTACCGGATCCTGTTTGCCCTGATCCACTTTCTACTTTTCAATAACCTTCACCAATTTCCAGCATACTGTACAATTACACATTTATCATGTTTATTGTTAAGGTATATCTCCTTCCACTAGCGTGTAAACTCCAATGGGATTTTTATCTTATTCATTGCTGTGTATTCAGTGCCTAGAACAGTGCCTGGTGCAGAGCAGACACTTGTTAACAAATATTCATTGAAGGAATGAAATAATAAAAATCTGCTAGCTCCCGAGGTCATCAAATAAGTGAGCTCTGTCTTGATCCCAAAGGAGCTCTGGACTCCTTCACAAAATGGGGCTGCCTGTTCTAGGGTGCAAAGATATTCATTGGAAGCAAAGCAAGGACTTCTGGAGGGCCAGGCTGAAAGAACCCCAACATGTCCTCATGGGGTTGAAAGGACTTACCCAATTTTGGTGTGGTGGTGGAGGGTGAAGGGTGGAATGGGGCGGGGGGATGCAATGGACAACTGAACTTGGAGAAGAGACAAACTAAATGTCATTAGAGACCAGATGTATTCCAAGATATGAGCTGGAGGGGAGCCTGTCAAGGAAGGCCTGCTCTGGACTTCAGGAGGGGGTATTCCAAGTGCCTCCAGAGCTTGTGAGAGGGTGTTGTCCCATATACAAGTGCTAGGTCCGCCTTTGAAGGGGAGGGAGGGGCTCTGGCGAACAAGAAAGATGAGTGGGACAAAAAACATTCTAAACCAGGAGGGCTTGAAGGAGATGGAGGCAGACATAGAGTAGACTACACAAGGCACAGAGAGAGGTGGGGGGAGGCACATGGTTCCATTTGGGAGGAGACAGCCAAGGTCACCAAAAATGAAGACAACCCATGCAATTTAGAGCCTTTATCCTTTAAGGTATCCTTTAGAACACCTCTATCCTTTTATTCCTTATAAATACATCTATGCAAGGGGGCATGTGGGTGGTGTGTATGTGTGCATGTGGTGGGAGTATAAGGTAGGGGAGTGTGTACAGTGTGTGTATGTGTGTGTGTGTTATGTGGTATGCATGGTTTGTGTGTGGGATGTGTGTGTGGTATGTGGTATGCACGGTGTGTGTGTTGTATGTAGTGTGCATGGTTTGTGTGTGTGGTACATGGTGTGCCTGGTGTGTGTGTGTGTGTGTGTGTGTGTGTGTGTGTGTGTGTCATGTGGTAGGCATGGCTTGTGTGTGGGATGTGTGTGTGGTATGTGTTATGTATGGTGTGTGTGTGGTATGTGGTATATGATGTGCATGGTGTGTGCGGTATGTAGAGTCCATGGTTTGTGTAGGGTGTGTGTGTGATATGTGGTGTGCATGGTGGTGTAAGGTGTGTGTGTATGGTTTGTGTTATGCATGGTGTGTGTGCATGGTATGTGGTGTGCATGGTGTGTGTGGCATGTGGTATGCATGGTTCGTGTAGGGTATGTGTATATGGTATGTAGTGTTCATGGTTTGTGTGTGTGTGTATGTGTGTGTGTGTGTGTGTGTGTGCATGTGTGGTGTGGTATGCATGGTATGCATGTATGGTATGTGTAGGGGTGAGGAAGGGGAAACGCCAACATGATCACTCCCATGTACAGATGGTTGTGGTCCCCCTGGTACTCTTTTCTCTCTCTCACTTGCCCCCATCTGTGGAGGGCACTAACAGGTCACACACAGAGTGAGCAAAATACACAATGCGAGGTTCCCTTCCCAAATCCATCGGCCAGAGATTCAGATTTTCTTTTCCTTTGGGGAGGGCATGGAAAGGTGAGAAACAATGTCTTGCTCACACTGTGCTTATCTCAGAATGTTCTTTTAATGGCTTGTTTGGTTCTCATTGCTCAACTGGTCTGTCCCACTGCACAGTAAATCAAACACCAAGGGGTTCGGGTGAGGGCTGTGGTAAGGTGGAGGGACGTGAGGTGAGCTCTTGCAGGTGAGCTCTTGCAGGAAGCTCTTGCAGGGCTTCTGGCTAGGGCTTCTCTGCCTGAAGAGCTTCCCTCTCAGGGCCAGAGGACTGTGGGAGCCCATATTCCACCGGTGGGACAGGGGAGGGGTCAGTGCTCAGCTACCTGCCAAGGCCCAAGAGGCCCCTGTTACCTGATAAGTTCTATGAACCTCTCCCTGGGGGCTTCACTCACGTCCTCCTCATTAATAGCCACAATCTGGTCACCAGCCAGGAGCTTGTCCTCAGAGGGGCCTCCTGCAGAGGAGAGGAGAGAGGCATGAGGGCTTGGAGCCACTGCTGGGAAAGCGCAGGTCTGGGTGGGAGTCGCCAGTGCCTGAAGGAGCTGAAGCGGGTCCTGAAGCATGTAGGAAACAGCACGCGCTGCAATGGCTGGTGGTAGGGGTATTGTTCATGCCACTGCTGCCTGTGCCAGACACAGGGCAGAAGACTGAAGAACAAGTATAGCGTGGACCTCCTGTGGCTGGGAGTGGTGTGCTAGCAGAAGGTCCCAAGCCCAGGCCTGGCCCTCAGACAAGGTTAATAAATGTGCTTTCTTGGCCTGGTTCTAAAGAGGGACACGGATTTCCCTTTCACCAGGAGGGATCAGCTGAGGCCTGAGGAATGACGTCCAGGCTACCGACACTGGTATAGGTGAAGGGAGGTATGAGAAGGAATCTTCTTACCTGAGCAACATTCATACTCACTGGTCTGGAATGATTTAGGCATTCACCTGCCTGAAGAGAGGGGGATGGACTAAAAGACCCCCAAAGGGTTTATTTTCTTTCATCTCTGAGAGATGCTGCTCTTTAGTAAATAAGGGAACAAGCACAGACCCTAAATCACAGGTAGTCAGAAATTTGCTTTCTCTCCTTCCCATCTCTACTGCCGAGGTTAAGAAGCCAGACTTGTCTAAGGGCCCTACCTCCTTGGTTGGAGTAAAGGGTGGGGGGTAGAGGGGTGCCACAGGGTGCATTGCCTCTGGTGTTTAGCCAAGATCAAGGAGAAAAGCTTTTCAGAGATTCAGCTGGAATGAGAAGTCAGGCCTAGCCCCACTCAAACCCAAAAGAAATATTTACTGATGTGTCCCACTCTCAAACCAGCCTTGACTCTTGTTTGTGTCTGCTGCAAAGGGCAGAATCCCAACTGTTCCCTCTCTCTACAAAGAAGTGTGCTGTGCAAATTCCAGAAGCATGAACATACAAAACAACTCTGTCACTTGAGCATGGCCCAATGGCTCAGGAGCATGGGGCTGTGTGCTGAGGGTGGCTATGTGGCTCGACGAGCAAACTCACCACTCCAGCTGCACTGGCCCTCAACCCACTAGGCCAAGTCTCCTGATGGCACAGTGGCTTCAAGAGCAGGGAACAGGGTGGTGCAGCCAGTCCAATCCGAACTCCAATTCCAAATCTGCAATTCACTGGCTGTGTGACCTTGCACGAGACATTTAATCTCTGTGAGTCTCTCTTTCCTCATTTGTAAAATGGGAAAATAACAGTGACTACACATCACAAGAACGTTGGGAGGATGAAGGAGATGATGAATGTACAGCGCTTAAAAAACTGTTGATCGATGTTGGTAAGAATTCGATAAATGGGAGTTATTATCCTCCAAAGGGGAGATCCCTTCAACTCATTTCATTCCTTCTACCTACTTCTGACAAAATGCCAGTCTTTTCGTAGAGGCCACTTATTCCTCCCTCCCTCCCTTCCCTCCTTTTAATGGAAGAGGTCCTCATGGAACTCAACTCTCCTGCTCTCATGGATGGTTTGTTGGCTTGCTCAATAGTGATTGTTTCTCTATAGGATGCTCCTTGTCTTGTATCTTATCATCTCAAGTACAGAACCAAAAAGTCCTCTGTGTGTGAGAGCCACCGGAGCCACCGGAGCTGTTTAGAAACAGCTCTCTAAATCAGCCCACATCTTTAGAGAACTGTGCCTGCCAACCCCATGACTTTCTGTGGCTCTTGCCTGTGGCTTTCCTTCTCTCCACTCCTCCAACTCTGCCTCTTCATTTTCATACGGCTTGAAGCCGACTGCCTTTTCTAGGCTTAGGGGCTTCCTTCAGCCCTGTAAATCCCATCTCCTTTGAAGTTAAAAGCAGGGGCTCCTGGTGGTCTGTTACTCAGTTTTTTTTTTCTGATTCCTCCTACCCAGGACAGATTTGATTTCTGATCAGAGACTCAAAAGCCTTTCCACCAAACTGCATGACTGACTTGGGAGCCTTAGGTCAGCCACGAACTCCTGTACTGAATTGTTTACTTTTTATTTTTTTCTCTATGCCCTCTAGTTGAAAAGGGAGCTTACAAAAATCTTTTTCTTTTCCTTTGAGGATTGCAAAATTCATCAAATTTCTGCTAGACCAGTTTGTACTCCGGCTGCTCCTCTTGACTGAGCGAGAAACTGTTGTAAACATCCAAAGCCTCAGGCCCAGCAAGCCAGGAATAAAGCTTCTTTCTGTCTTTTCTGTCAATGCCTAGCAGATGTGGAACAAAACAGTGCTTGGGCCATTTCCCATCTCATTCATGATGGCAGGATTCCACAGTTCAGGTGGGGCTTTCCCTTGTTTTGCCCCATATGGTCCCATTCAAGCCCTGCTTCTCCCGTGTGGCATCAGACAGGCCCAGGGTCAAGTCCTGACTCTGCTGTTTCCTCCGCGAGTGCCCCTGGACAGGTCATTTCCTTTCCTCTATGCCTCAGTTTCCTCATTTGCAAAATGGGAATGACTACTTACCTTGCAGGCTTGGCTGTGAGGATTAAGCAAAATGATGAAAGCACAAAATGGGTTCTTAATCAATGGTGGCTGCTGTTACTGCCACTGTGGTATTTGGAGATTTCACTCTCCTCTCCCCTTCTCTCCCACCTATGGCCTGTATCCTGATTCCAGTCTTCAAGGGCTGACCTTTTTCATGACTGTGTAGCAGTCTCCACAGCCTGATGGCTAGATTCTTGGGGACATGAACTGTGTCCTATACTTTCCCTATAGTCTTGCTGTGCTTAGAGTAGGCAATTTATAAATACTTGTTGAATTCACTTGAATAGGTATTTCTCATCCAAAGGCAGTCTGGCTCTTTTACAAAGGTTCTATGCAAAGGGAGGCTTTATTAAGAATGAGGTCCTACCCTACTAAACCATCAACTGTGGCCTCTGTCTAGGCCCCAGGCAGCCTCCATGGCTTGCGTCAATCACTCTCAAAGCCCAGCTCCCTCACACGGTTATTAGTTGGCAAGTCTTTGCCCACTCTTTGTGAATTCCTGGGGAATACAACAGTGAGCTGGGGAGCTCTGCTCTTTGGGAAGATGAGTGGGTGCTGGGGGATAGGATCCAGGGCCAGGGGGACACTCTGAAGAACACCTACCTGGCCTCACAGACCGCACCACCACAGGCCGCTCACTGCCAGCCACGAAGCCAAAGCCATATATAGGGTCTCGGTGAATGGTCACTTGTCGCAGTGTCTCGGCTGGCAGCTGCTCACATTCCATATCATTTGCGCTCTCTTCCTGCATCACATGACTGAGGGAAGGGGAAGATGGGAGCAAAACAAGACGCAAAGGCGACTAAGCCTCAGAGCCAGCTGGGAGGGACACTGGTTAGGGTGCTGGCCATGGCATCTGAGAGTTCACACGTTTAGCTTCCTGCGTCCTCTGGAACCAGCAGAGGCAATGGCGGCCTCATATCTCAGGCTGAAGAAAGACACGTCTAGAAAGGAAAAGCCACTGTCTACAGGGCCAGAGCCAACAGAAAAAAGCTGTTGGCACAGAACTTGACATTAGAGTCAGCCCTTTCCTCCAACATATGGGGACTCTCTAGAAGGAGCATAAATGCAAATATGTTATTATGAAAGTTAACCAGCATTGCCCACTAAGTTGGCTAGTAACTCCCGAAGGGAAACCAAAACCTTGAGGAAGGGACCACCAAACAGGCAAGTAAGTGGGGAAGGGAAGCAAAGTCATTTCAGAATACACCTTCATGAAGTCCTTGTGCAATTATAAACTTTAATATCCCTTAGACCATATATAAGAATAAACTATTTAGATGGCATACACAAACAAATGAGCTAATGCTGAGGACCATCACTGTACACAATTGTACATAATGCCAACTTATTTCAGTTAATGGGACAACTGGAAAATGGCTCCTATGGGCAAGCAGGGGAGCTGTGTATTGTGGCTGCCAGAGAGAACCCCAATGAGCCGGGAGAAGAAAAATCGCCGCCCCAATACCTGTGAGAGACTGCAGATGGCTCTCCCGATGCCCACAAATGAAGTCGTTGAAGCTTAGGAAAATTTCACAAGGACTTCAGGAAGGTTCTACAGCAAGGGCCAGGGTGAGGCGGACTGCAAGCAAAGATGGGTCTGAGCACAGTCTTTGAGTGAAGAGCCCTGAGGGGTGAGGGCATGGGGACCATGGAGCTTGTGAGAGGGCACTGGGTGCCAGGCGCAGGGAAGGAGGTAAAAAGGGGAAGAATGGCCAACAGGCAGGGCAGGTGGAGGTGGAATAGAAGACAACAGAGTCAAGAGACTCAAAACCTTACCTCCCTGCCTCGGCACCGCTCAGCCCCCAGGCTTTCTGGTCTAACAAATGGGATTGAGTTCCCTAGTCCCACTGTGTGTATGCTCAAAAATTCAGATTCCAGGCAGGGCCCTTCTGAACAAGATACAGAAGGGCAAGAGATAATTAATCAAACTAGTATACGGTTTGTAAAAGAAGTGGGAGGTTCTGACACCATGAGGGGGATTGTTGGCAGGCTAGGAATACCAAATTCCTCAGTTGCAAATGGTTTCAAGTGAGTTGGTTGTTTATCAGGACACAAATTCGATACTGAGACTTGAGGACTATTTATCAGGGTGTGGGAGATTTAGAGTAATTGCACAAAAGGAAAATTCACAGTCTTGGGACCTTTGTCTCTCTCATAGAAGAACTCAGGAAGGAAGACAGACCATGGCTTACTTAAGTCCAGTCACATCAACACTGGCTGCACCCAAGCTGGCTTGGGGTGTGTCTGTCGGGGTACCCCTTATGGAGGCAGAAGGGGCTGGTCAGGATGAGGTCAGGCCTCCTGAAGGTAAATTCAGAAACTGGCTCCTTCCCTCTCATGCTGGTAAGACAAGTGGTCATTTTTCAATGGAAAGTCATTCAGAAGCTGGAACATGGCTGGCCGGTATCCTAGATAAGCACCCCTGAAGGACAGGGCCTTGATGAGGGTGGCCTCAGGCTGGTACCTCTCTCATTTCTGCTCCTGGTGGCAGGCAGGAGCTCGGCCTTGAAGGGAGCCAGAGAACATCTTTCTGCGGCTGCCATCTTGCCTCACCCCTGGGGCTGCTTCCGAAATGAGCCCTTTGCTTCCTGTCTCCAATCTCATTGGCACTGAACGAGCTTCTTCTTGGGGGTGACACCGGCTCATTTCTGACATGAACAACAGCTAGGGCAGGCCAGAGGATGAGAGCCTGTGGGGCTGTGCAGCCTGTGGGGTGGGGAGCAGGGACACTTGCCAGAAAGATCCAGGCACAAGTGGAAGTGCTCGGTACACTGTCCTGAGCTCAGGGCCCCCTGGCCACTGCAGCCTCAGTTTTGCTGCCTTTTTCTTTTTCTGAAGCTGGGCACACTTTAGTCTCCCATTGGGCCAGAGGCACAGCCAATAATGATGCAGATAAACACTCCTGGAACCAGAGGAACCAATAAGCTAAGAGCCTTTTGTGACACAAGTGTTTTTGCTTTACTGTTTTGACTCATGTGAATCCATCAACAAGTATTTATTGAGTGCCTACTCAGAGCTTCGAGGGACACAGGAGTTACAGATCTCTTCTGCCCTCAAAGAGCTTCCAATCTAGCGTGGGGAGGAAAGAGAGATGAACTCTGAACAATTAGAGTGGTAACTGAGAATACCATAGAAAGTCCATAATTAAGGTCTAACATGTGTGTTCAGAGAAGGGGGTAGAGAAGCCACAGAGAGCCCCATGGAGGAGGCAGGAAGTGTGCTGGATGGCCAGGAAAGGGCAGTGATGGGAAGGGAGACAAGATGCCGAGCTCTGTCCACAGGCACCTCCATGTTTCCCCAAGGAACCCAACAGCTTCTCCCACAGCCGCAGAAGTGTCTCTGGGTATGTCTAAAACACATTCGTCCCCAGGCTGTCCCTAACTGAGCTGGGCTAACTGTCCCTAACTAGATCCTCCCCTGAATCTGCAAGCAGCCCTTTCCTCACCTGCGCCTTCCCAAGTGTCTCTGGTCAGGGAAGACACACCTCCGTTAACAGCCCAGAAGGCCATTTTACAATGCAAATGGAAGTTGTCCCTTCCCTCCTGGGGTTTGCATCTTTCAGTGACTAGAGCTCAGTCTCTCTGAAATTTGCTAAGTGCCTGGAGACTTGGGAGTGACAATGCAGGCAACCAGTGACAGATGAGAGGAGCTCAGCTGTCCACGGAGCACGTGACTTCCCTCCTGGGGGGAAAAAGGCAATTTACCTTTGAAAGATGTTTGGGTTTTGGTCCCTCAAACAGGGCAACCCTGAGCAAAATGATGAAGCAGCCAGAGCTTGTGGCCCTCCCCCGCCCCAGCTTTGTTTCTGGGACCTGCTATGTTCTGTTGTTTGCCCCTGCACATGCAATGCCTTTATTCTGATCCCTTTGTGCCCAAGGCCTCTAAAGGTGTCCCTGCACCCCACTCCAGTGACCTGGGTAAAAGCCTCGCCTTTCTCTTCTGCCTAACAATAATGACACTTTATAGCCAAGTGGTTCTTTTCATTTTTACACCCATTACCTCATCTGAGAAAAGGTGCTTTCACATCCATTATCTCCTCCCAGTCTCTAACTATCTTGCCAAATAGGCTTGGTGACTGCTCCTCCTCCATCCCAGCCTCCAGGCTAAGTGACCCATGGAGGCTAAGCACATTAGCAGCCCAGCTGGAGCCAAATCTCTCGGAGGGGGCCCACAATCCTGGCACCCCCACCCACAGCCACTCAGGGTTCTGGACCCTCTGGCTGTTCAGTCTTCACCACAGGGCTGGCCCAAGCCCGTGACCAGCAGCACCCCATGTCCTGGCTGAGTCTGGAAGGCCCGCCCACGTCCTAATTAACATGTCTCTGATCCTGTTCACTCAGCGTTGCTGGGAGAATGAAATGAGATAATGGCTACAGAAGCACTTTGGAAGGTTAAACGCATCACGCAGATGTAGAGGTGGTGATATTACTGGTAGCCTCTTTCGGGGTGGCTGGAGGAGCAAGGGGAAGGGAGCTGCAGATAAACTTCACCGGCTTCACACCAAACCCAGGCCCTTCCCCCAGCAACTTCTTGCCGGCAAGAGGCCACCCCACGATGGACTCTGTCTCCTCATTTCCCAGGCAGCTCTTTTCCTGGTCCAACTATCAGCTGACTTGGCTCTCTGTGGACACCCTGACACCAGTTCCTCTGTGGGCTAAACAGATCCCTCCTGCCATCCAGAGAGAGACTGGTAGCTGGAGTTCCTACTGTCAACTGTTGCTAGGCAGGACATGGCTAAAGGACAAGAGAACTGAGAAAATGGATTGATTCTGAGCTAATGCTCTTTGCCTGACACTTCTGGGCAGGAAGATAGAAATGTAACAGCTAGATTCCCAGGCATCAGCTTTTAGTTCTCCATCCCTCCTTGCCTTTAGCTCCCTTTTCTTTGTTTGGTTGGCTCCTTGGAAAGTCTTGTCCCTCCCCTCACAACTGGTAGGATTTGGAGCCTTGTGGGGCCAATTAGCTGTCTGATTCCAATCACAGGAGCCTGACTCTCCCAGACGCTCCAGAGATCCAGCATGGCAGCTGGGTCCCCAGGAGATGCCATCTATTCCTGGTGTTGAGGATGGGAGCCCCATCCCTGGGGCTCTGAAGCAGCTGCTCTGGGAGTCCTCTTGTAAGGAGCTTGGACACAAACTCTTCTTGTAAAGGAGGCCTTGCTTTGGCTAGCTGCTTCTTACTCCAGCAATGCTGCTCAAATTCGAATGTGCATACGAATCACCTAGGGGCATTGCCAGAATGATTCTGATGCAGTAGGTCTGGAGTAGGGTCTGAGATTCTAGCAAATTCCAGGGTGGTGCCCATGCTGTCGGTCCACAGACCACACTTGGAGAAACAAGGATCTTAAAGATCACTATTCTCAGACAATGGGAAGGCCACAATCAGGAGGGAGGACTGAGGTGCTTTTATTCCATTGGGTTATGGCATTGAAGGCCCCAGTTAGAATACAAATGCTTTCTTGGACACATAAAGTCATGCCAACAAAGGACTCACTGGCTGAATCCAATTTATCCCAGAAGAAAATAGGGAAGGCTCTAAATGGATATGAAGTAAGACAAGTAAGGTTGCATTAGGGAAAAGGAGAGAAAGATCTGGATAGATTAGGCACTACTTAGCCCTACTGAAGAGTTTGGTCAGCAGAAGGACAGCCTGAGTACGCGAGACATCTGGGACTAAGGCGAGGAACACGAAGAAAGAGCGGACAGTGCAGAAAACAACAACAGCCGCCATTTACTGAGGACTCACTATGCACCAGGCACTGTCCAACAACCTCTAAGGAGGCAGTATTACTGCCACTTTACAGACAAGGAAACTGAGATTTAGGAGGAGAGATTAAGCAACTTGTTCCAGTACATATACCTGTACACACTGTGGTGGGACCACAATGTTAACCCACGTCTGTGGGACTCCAGGGCTAATCTTCCTACATCGTTTCTTTTCTTTTCTTTTTTTTAAGTTTATTTATTTATTTTGAGAGAGAGAGAGAGCATGCACATGCATGTGGGTAAGGGCCAGAGAGACAGGGAGCGAAAGAATCCCAAACAGGGATGTGGGATTTGACACAGGGGCTCAAACCCATGAACCTTGAGTTCATGACCTGAGCCGAAATCAACAGTCAGCTCAACCTACTGACCCACCCAAGTGCCCCTCCTACACCATTTCTGCCAAGAACCTGTGGACTGAGCAGATGCCCAGCAGGCAACGAGGAGACAGGGTGGGAGGCTTCAGCAGACTGCTTCTATGCAAGTGAATGGAGATGCATCCCTATGCTGTCTTGTCAAAGCAGCCTCCCTTGAGTCACCTCATCAGAGGGGACACATTGTGGAGACCCAGGCCTCAGAACTGACTCCCCATACACCTCTGAGTCCACCCTCCCCTACAGGAGACTCAGCTCATAAGGCCCCACGTGCCTGTTAATTTCGGTCATCACCAGAAAGATGTCCACTCACCTCTGGTAACCCCTCAGAACCCAGACTCTCCTCCCCACAGTGGTCTATTTGTACACTAATGCCACTCTTCTCCCTTCCAACCCTTCCATTTTGCCCTCTGGAGCACAGCAAATTCTCCGATGTTGTCAATTTCTTCTCTGAAAGTACCCTTCACCTCCTCTCCCAATGAAGGTCTGATTTATTCCTTGAGGACATCACTTGCCCACCAGCCCTCTCAAATGGAAGCTGGGTTTTTTTTTTTTCATGCTCAAAACTCAAGACCTTCAAGACCTGCATGTGGGGTAGGTGTCCTCCGTGCTTGCCAATGCCACCTGTGAGCCACTACTCCTCTTTCCTTTTGCAAAAAATCCTGCTCCTTTGAGGAACATGCCTGCCACCCACCCCTACCACCTTTTCTGCCCCGCCATTGCTATCTACAACTTCCCGCATAGTCCCCCCACATTCACTGAGGACTTCGGTTCCTGGTCACGTGTGATCTTCCCATCTACTCCAATTCTTATTTTATTGTGGTAAGATATACATGAAATTGACCATTTTAATCATTTTTAAGCATACAGTTCAGTGGCATCAATTTTATCACATTGTTGTGCAACCATCCCCACCATCTATCTCCAGAACTTTCTCATCATGCCAGAGTGAAACTCTGGACCCAGTAAACACCAACTCCCCATTCCCCTCTCCCCGTCAGAACCTAGCAACTACCATTTTACTTTCTGTATCTATGGATTTGCCTGTTTTAGGAAGCCATGTAAGTGGACTCCTACAACATTTGGCCCTTTCTAATTGGCTTATCTCACCTAGCATAATGTCTTCAAAATTCATCTGTATGAGAGCATGGGTTGGAATTCTCTTCCTTTTAAAGTTTAAATAATACTCCATGTGTATGTGTGTGGTACATCTTATTTATGTGTCAATGGACAGTTGGGTTGTTTCCACCTTTTGGCTATTATGAATAAAGCTGCCAGTGAGCATGAGTGCATAGTTATCTGTTTGAGTCCTTGCCTTCCTGTCTTTTGGGTATATACCTACAAGTGGAATTGCTGGGTCATATGGTAATTCTATGTTGAATTTTTTTAAAGGAATTGCTCTATCATTTTCTACAGTGACTGCACCATTTTACATTGTTTTTTAAAAGATTTTTTAATGTTTATTTTTGAAGACACGCACACACACACACACACACACACACACACACACAGAGAGAGAGAGAGAGAGAGAGAGAGAGAGAGAGAGAGAAAGCAGGGGAGGAGAGAATCCCAAGCAGGCTCCAAGCTGCCAGTGCACAGCCCAACATGGGGCTCGAACTCACAAACCATGAAATCATGACCTGAGCCAAGATCAAGAGTCAGATGCCTGAGCCACCCAGGTGCTTTGCACCATTTTACGTTCTTAACCACAATGCAAAATCTGATTTCCCCACATCCCTGTCAACACTTGTTAGTATTTTCTGTTTTTCTTTTTTGATAACCACCATCCAAATGGCTGTGCCCACTGCATACTCTTGATATCATTGTTAGTGAATTGAACATACACATGGCTATGGGGAGGCCTTCAGCAACTGCTTCCCCCACTTCACTCGGTTCCTCGCTCTATCGTCACACCTAGACTTTGGGTGGTCATCAGATACTGCACCACCTCCCCAGTCTCCCTCGCCAACCTGCCATTTGCTCCTATCCCATTTATCCTGGCTGTTTACCTCCCACGGGACTCCCACTGCAGAAATAACTAGAAGCGTCATGATCACTTGTTCACTTCCCACTTGGGATTCCCTTTTCCTAGAAATCTCTTCTTCCATTCTTTGTGTTCCATTCAGGTCTCAGCTTAAATGTCACCTCCTCAGAGACGCTTTCCTGAAACCTTTCTCCTATTTACTTTCTTTTTTTTCCCCCTTAAGTTTCTTTATTTATTTTGAGAGAGACAGAGACAGCAAGAATCGGGGAGGGGCAGAGAGAGAGGGAGACAGAGAATCCCAAGCCAGCTCTGTACTGTCAGCACGGAGCCTGATGCGCTGCTTGAATCCATGAACCCTCGAGATCATGACCTGAGCTTAACTGACTAAGCCACCCAGGCACCCCTCCCATATTTACTTTCTTACTGTCCTTGAAGCTCCCTCTTATCTTTGTTTCCCTTCATGTCCAAATTAGAGCTCCTGGTTTACCATTATGACCATTCTCTTGCACCTGCCTTTAACTCCCTTATTTCCTTGTCTTTCACTATTCTTGCCATGCAAAACCTCATTCCTCAATGACCTCAACCATATGCATTCTCTGTGCCTGCATCCAAGTACCTGAAGTCAGTTGGAGAAAAAAACACATGGTGGAGTCCAAGGCTTTCACTTTATATTCACGGTCTCAAACCTGGTGTGGGCCCACAGTACTGTCTGGCCACCACTTTCTCACTCTCTAAAGTGATTATTTCATAATTCCTCCTCTTTGCTCAATCTTCTGCATCTCTCCATTGGTCCCAACATGCCTCAGCTGATGACCTTGTCCGTACGTGATTGAGGAAACACAAACCATCAAGTGAGAGCTCCATCCCTCATCTTACCGTCACCGAGTCTATACTCCACCCCGCCTACAGTTGTACCCCTTATTCCTTTTCTCCTCCAATTAAAATGGAGTATGTTTCTTTTCTTCTACTAATGGCACATCTCTTCATTTATGCTCTGGTACCATCCCCTCTCATCTTCTCAAGGATTTTGCTCCTTTGGTCATTCAATCTCTTCCGTAACTCATCAATCTCTCCGCCTCTCTAGAATCATGCTAGCATGCTGATGGAAATAGCCCATCCTTAAGAGAAAAAACTGAAACCACCTCCCTCCATGCCACAGTCCTCTTACACTGTCCCTTTGTCCTGCTCCCTATCACAGAAAAACTGCTCAAGAGTTTTCCACACATATTGTCTCCACTTTGACATCTTCCCCTTGCTCCTCAATCCATTATAATCTGGCTTCCACATCCATCACTCCATAGAGTTGCTCTTGTTAGGGTCATCAATGGCCTTCAAGGTCAACTCTCAGTTTTTATCTTACTCAACCTCTCATTGGCTTTGGACAGAGTTGGCCATTCCCTTGAAGTACTCTCTCTTGACTTCTGTGATGGTCTCCTGAGTCTCCAACAACCTCTCTGCCCACTTTTTTTTCTTCGTCTCTTTGGTGGGCTTTTCCTCCGCTACTGAATCACTAGATATTGCCATTCTTCCCAACTCAGTCTCAGGCCTTCCCTTCTCTGCTCTCTTTCCAGGTGGTCTCCTCAGTCCCCTGGCTTTTAAAAAAATTTTTTTAATCTTTATTTTTTTTTTTTTGAGAGAGAGAGAGAGAGAGAGAGAGAGAGAGAGAGAGAGAGAGAACAAGCAGTAGAGGGGCAGAGAGAGAGGGAGACACAGAATCTGAAGCAGGCTCCAGGCTCCAAGCTGTCAGCACAGAGCCCAATGTGGGGCCTGAACTCATGAACTGCGAGATCATGACCTGAGCCGAAGTCAGATGCTTAACTGACTGAGCCACACAGGCGCCCCTCCTCAGTCCCCTGGCTTTAAATACAACCTGTATGCACACAATCCCAAATTTGTATTCTACTCACACCTCTTCTGTGAGCTCCCAAATTCTTATATTCCAATGATCTGTTCTGTCATCTCTGCTTTTATGTCTCACAGAGTTCTCAAACTTAACATGTCCAAAACTGAACTCTTGACTCCCCTTCCTGCAGCCCCCCCCCCCACCCAGTCTAGGCCTCTCTCAGCTTTCCCCATCTCAGTACATGGCACCATCATCTCTTTAATAACTCGAGCCAGAAACCTTGGAGTCATTCTTGAGTCCTGTCCCTCCCTTTCCATCACCACTCCCCCTCCCACCCCCAACAGCAAATCCCTTGGTAAGTCTTGGTCGCTGTTCCTTCTCAATCTGACCAACACTCTCCATCTCCACGGCTATCACCCTGTTCAAGTGACTATCATCCGTCCCCTGGATTGCTGCAGACGCCTCCGTCCTGGTCTCCCTGAGGCCACAGTTGCCTCCACTTCAGTCTGGTCTCTATAGATAATGCAAAGTCCAAATCAGATCCTGCTGCTCTCCTCCTGCTCAAAACCCTGCACATGTCTCCCACTACAAGTGAATACCATCCAAATTCTTCCTTCATGGCCTGCGAGAGACCCTGTGTGATCTCCTCCTGTCCTCCTTGCCAAACCCTTCTTAAGCTATTCTTACTCTTGCCTGGTACAATCTGGCCCCACTGGTGTTTTTTTCCATTTCTGAACACATCAAGTTCTCTGCCACCTCAAGGCCCTCCCACTTGGCATTCCTTTTTCACCTGGAAAATTCTTTTCCCATTCTCCACATGGTTGATCTTTCACCCTTCAGGTCCCTACTTAAGTATCGCCTCCTCACAGAGGCCAGAAGCCTTCCCTGAGAACTCTGCCTTGGTCATCCCCATCACTACAGCCTGTTTATTTCCCTCAGGAGTCTCATCATGATATATATTCATTTATGTGATTATTTGTCTAGAAACTCCATAAGAGTATTGACTGTGTCTCTTTTGTTCAACATGGCATTTCTACCACCTAGTATGGTACCTGGCACATTGCAGGTGATTAATAAATATTTTCTAAATGGATTGATGGATGCCTGGGTAGGAGTGATTCTGAGGCATACAAATTATGATCCCTAGGCCACTCCATGCAATTCATTATCAAATGCCTACTGGTTCTGTCTCAGCCTGTGAAAGACAGGTTTCTGGATGGGGAGTCTGGCTGGTGGGAGAAACCCCTCAACATCTCTGGCCAAATACAAAGGTGGGGAGCAAATGGAGTGAATGGAAAAGTATAGGAGAGCTACGATCTAAGAAGAAATGGAAGCTGGCATGGCTCCAGTCCTTTTAGGGGTATGAGGGTGAGAAATCTAACATTTATTCCTTCTCAGGAAAAGAATGTTTCTTTAAAGGGCAAATAATTCTTTCAGAACAGCCAGGGGCCTGGAGGTCGGACAGGATGGCTTTGGATAGCCCTTCCCACTCCTAGCAGTCTCCTACTGGGTAGAAGATCCGGTTTTTTTTTTAAAGTTTATTTGAGAGAGAGCAGAAATGGGGAGGTGCAGAGAGAGAGAGAGAGAGTGACAGAGACAGAGACAGAGAGAGACAGAGAGACAGAGAGAGAATCCCAACCGAGCTCAGTGCTGCCAGTGAGGAGCCCGACCTGGGGCTCGAACTCATGAGCCTTGAGATCATGACCTGAGCCGAAGTCAGATGCTTAACCTACTGAACCACCCAGGCACCCCAGATCTGGTTATTTTCTGAGGGCTGCCTCCCTATTACCATCCAGTTCTTCATGGCCCTGCAACTTCCTCCTCAGCTGAGCCTGAAGAGGCATCTTCTAGAAAACCTGCTTGTGTCTGGATTCATTTTCTGGTTGTCCAAACAGTTGCTGTTCCCCAGTGGGCTGGGATGGAGAACACCTGTCACCTGTTCTAGCAGGTCACAGGGGGAAGGTAGAGAGCCAGAGGCTATCTGTCCTTCCACAAATACCTGGAAGCCTGGAGTCACCTCACAAAAGACCAATGCTCAGATGATGCCTCTGAGCAGATGCTGCAGAGGACCCTCTGGGAAGCCACCCCCCTGCTCCTCCTTACTTCTCCCCTCAGGGGCTACACATCCAATAGACTCAGACATGTTGTCTAATGGGCCTAGATACCCTCATAAACCCTTCCTTCTGGGGCTGCTAGCCCAGTGACAGATGTGAGGACTGTACCAGATGTGAGGCTGATGCCATATGGCACTGTGGGTCACAAGGTCTGAAGCTGCTGCCACTGAGCTGTGGGAGTTAGCAAGGAGATCCTTGTATTTTAGCCCCTGCTCACTTGTCACTGGCAGAGGCAGGGAGGGCGAACAGGAGCAAGAAAATATTCACGGAAGCTTAAAGGAGGGGTCACATCACTCCAGAGAGCCCTGGGCACCCCTGATCCCACCTTCCATGTACCACACCAAGTATTTCTCGAGGGAGGCAGAGGCAGAGATCAAGCCAGAGGGGGAGAGAGAGAGGAATGGAGGGGAAGATAGCTGAGTGGGAAAGGGGGCCAGACAGAGCTGGGGTGGGGGCATGACAAGAGGCAGAGAAAAACACAGAAGTAGAGATGTGAGACAAGAGGAGGGCCTCAGAGACAGTGAAGGACAAAGGACAGGCTTGAGGAAGATGAGGCCAACAGAGAACCCATGGCCACCAACTCCACCAACTTATATTAGCTCTTTGGGGGCCACTCCAATGCCTCACCTGCTCTCTAAATGCCCTTGGGCCACTCCCAGCTCTGCCTTCAGTCTCCTGCAGCTGCAAAAGGGTCACATGCCAATCAGAGCCTTCTGATATGGGACTTGGGGTGGTCAAGCTCTTTGGGAAGGGGCACTGTGGTTATGCCATACTGACACCACGATGGCCCTCCCCATTTCACAGATAGGGACGTGGTGAGCAAGGGCACATCTGAAACAGCCTGAGGAAGACACCTGGGGTGCCATCCTGACCTGGGTTGATCCCCCAGCCACCAGAGGCTGTATTCTTCTTGGGAAAGAGAATGAGATCAAGAGGAGAAAATAGGGAGGGGAGAGAATTCCTTAAGCTGGGAGGGAATGGTCATAATGGGAAAAGTGGAGTTGGCATGGAAGGGAGCAGCAGGCCTGAATTCTTCCCCTCAGTGAACACATCTCTCGGAGGCCAGGCTGGGTTTCAGTGCTCTGGCACAGAATGCTAAGCCAGGAGAGGGTCCCTGGCCACCCAGATCTCTCTCTCCTCTTGGATCCTAGCCTCTAGTCTGCCAAGGACTGAACTGTAAACAATGCTTGGAGGCTGGATAGGGGGAGCAGGTGTGGGCAGGAGCTGCTGGAAACATCCCAACAAGTAGCTGCCTTTAGCAGCCAAAGATCCAGGGCTCAAATAGCACCCCTCTGGGGGCTGCCTGGCAGGCTCTGGCTATACAGGGCTCCCAGCAAAGCCTCCTGAAGCCAAACAAGGGCCTACTCGGCTGGCTGGCTGTGCAGTCTCCCTCCTATCCGTGAGGCTGTCAGGCATTGACAGCCTGGGCCACCATCTTAGGATGCCCCCAGCTCTTGACTCTGGTCAAACAGCCGAATCTCAGAGTTGGCAGGGACCTTGGAAGTTATTTACTTCACCCTTGTCCACCCTCTGCTGACTTCCAGAAGCAGCAGGGGAAGGTTTTCTAGAGGAGGGGCCATATTTGGGCCAGTCCAGAGGGAGGGCACTGAGAGCAGGCCTGGAGACAGAAGGGAGCAGGGGGGTTATGGCAGGGGCACGGAGATAACAGCCTGAGTGAGGGAGGGGGTGCCAGGAGAGGTTAGCTAGGAAGCGGGAAGTTGAGAGGTTTACTCTCCCTCTTCCTCTCTCTCATGTCTGGTTCTGCTGGGGCAAGAGGTCTTCTCCCCAGTGGCCCCTTGGGGAGCTTATGAGGAGATGGGCAGGCCAGTCTAGACATTCCTGGAGAGAGAAAGGCATATCTATCCCATGGCTTTGCCGAGATGCCCATCTGCCCCCTCCTTGCCTGACACGATGCAGGTGGAACCTGAAGCTCAGGCACCATGCCCAGCAGGCACCAGGCTGACCTTTGGTGAGGGAGAAGACAGGAGCAATCCTCGGCTTCCTCCCTGTGCTCTATCTTCAAGATGTCCATCCAGGAGTACCCAGGTGGGGGCAGTGCAGAAATCAGGCCAAGAGCAACTCCACAAAAGAGGTTATGTGAGCAGAGGACTGATAAAATCATATCACCCTCTCTGGAGGTGTCCAGAGATGCCAAATACAGCTTCAGGCTGAGACCCCTTCTCTCCTGCCTGATTGCATCTTTCTGCTGAGAGAGAAGAACAAATTATAAGGTCTTTCCTAAAGAAAAGGAAGATCCTGGGGCACCTGGGTGGCTCAGTCAGTTGAGCATCTGACTTTGGCTTGGGTCGTGATCTCACAGTTCATGAGTTTGAGCCCTGCATCAGGCTCACTGCTGTCAGCAGTCGGATCCTCTGTCCCCCTCTCTCTCTGCCCCTCCCCCATGTGTGTGTGTGTGTGTGTGTGTGTGTGTGTGTGTGTGTTCTCTCTCTCTCTCTCTCTCTCTTTCTCTCTCAAAAATAAATAAACATTAAAAAAAGAAAAGGAAGCTCTCATGGAATCAGAAAAGGGAGAGGGAGGTTGGTGGACTCTCTACCTAAGAATAAAAGCCAAGGGCAAGGGCAAGTGCTGAGTTACTATATCAGACAGCATGAGTTAGCACGCAAACACTCTGCACCTCACCTGTGTTGTTAGTTTGGTGAGGGGGTGCCGTCTGTTTCCTGGAGGTGAAGGGCAGTAAATTTGCAAACTTCTAAGGGCTTGTGGGCTTGTCTCTGGGTGGAGGTGGGGGTGGTAAGGAGATCGCACCCTACTCTCCAACCAGACTTGGGGGAGACAAAATCCTAGGGGATCCTGAGAACTTGCAGGCTCCCTCCTCAGCAACACAGATTCAACGATGGACCCCAGACTTGACTCACTAAGGTAGAAAACCAGACCCAGGCATTTTAGAAAGAACCAAGAAGGGTAAGGAAAAAAGGCGTGTGTGTGTGTGTGTGTGTGTGTGCGCGCGCGCGCGTGTATAGCTTTTTTGCCTAACCCTCAGTTACCCAGAACATTCTATTAACCATAAAAGCCCTTCCCCAAGCATTCAAGTTTTGGCATTACAGTGTATTTGTATTTTTTTCAGTGATTAAAATCTGCAGAGCTGGGACTTGATTGTAGAATAATGCTAGTTCGCTCCTATCTCCTTGCTTGTAAGGGGAACAATAGCAGAGACCCTTGCTTGAGTCACGGGCTCCCTCCACCAGAATTTAGATGCATTCATTCATGCATTTATTCATATATGCAACAAAAATTTACCAGGTACCTCCTATGTGCCAGACATGGTGCTGGGTACTGGCGATATGAAGATAAAACAGGCCCCATCTCTCCCTTTCAGAGAGTCTGTGGTCTGAGGTGGGAGCAGGTGTGTGAACAAACATGAAACCATGTGTCACCTGGAACCACAAGGGGCAGCAGAGGATGTTATGAGAGCTCCGGAGGAGGGCCCATTCCCCACCACCCCCATGACTTCCAGCAGACGCCCCTCCCCGCCCCCCCAACTAAGCTGAGTGGTGAAGGTGAATAGGAGTCCGCAGATGGTCAAGGCGAAGGACCTTCCAGGAAAGGAATGTCAAGTGTGACAGCAAACGAATAATAGGAACGGGGGAAACCTCTAGGTGTTTAAGCCTCTGCAATGAAAAGAAGAAATAATGGAACAAATTCAGGCAAAACTGAAGGGAATCTTCAATTTCTGGTTGCAGGAATGAGGGCAGAGGACTTGCGCTACCTACTGGCTCCTTTCACGTGGCCTCGGAGATGTGGCGCTGCACTCAGGGAGGCCACACTGATGACTAGAGACACAGCCCAGCGCTGGGGTTACCAGCCATACATCTACACACTGCCCAAAAGCTACACATGGAAGGCCCCCCTCTCACAACAGAGAAAAAAAAGGGAAGGGTAGCTTGCCAGCAGATGCACTGAGATGCATCCACAGTAATGGAGACCAAAATCACAAAGCTCACATGCCCTAGTATGGCCATACTGAAGAGGGCCCACTGAAGCCAGCTCTATTTATTGGGCCAGGGCCAGGGCCAGTGGTGGGGTCCCCCCGCAGGGCCACATGTGAAGCAGAAGAGCCCCTCCCCTTGGGACCCGGCCACATTCTGTTCACCCCAAGGGGACCATCCTGGGGGTAGGAGGGCTGACTATCAATAGGACAGCAATAAGATTACTCAAGCGTTAGCAGTATTTCTTACTACTGAAATCCTGGCCAAGACACAAGCCCCCTCTCCTTCCCCAGGAGGTGGAAAGATGGCTTTGCTCAGCATTGCAAGCAAGGCTCTAAAAACTTTTCAGAAAATAATTCCTAGCAGAGGTACTCAGATAGAGCCATAATGTTGGATTAACAACTCCAAGCCAGCAGACCAGACACTTGTCTAATTAATAAAACTTATAAAGCAGAACAACTTCTTGATGTTGCAGGCATGGCACTTAGTACAACAACAAAACCCAAATCCACACAGAATGCTGCATATTTTCTGGGAAGCCCTTTCTTCTACAACTTGTACGATCCCTTTGTTCATGCAAACGGGGGCTGAGGAAAGGAGGGAACAACGGTGCAGAGCTCTGGGCAACTGGCTGGGGAGGGCACAGCTCAAGGGGCCCAGCTCAGGTAGGTGATGAGGGAACGTCTGCCTCTTGAACAAACCTGCCAAAGGTTAGCTCCAGCCTGGGGTGTGGGCTGGAATCCCAATTCTGTGACAGGTTACTCAATCTCCTGAGTCTCAGTTCCCTCATCTGTAAAATGGGGCTCATGATAGTACCTACTTAAAAGTATCTCTGTGAAGATTAAATATACAAAGTGAGTGCTCCATCGATAATGGCTATTAGCAATGATTATGATCTTTGTTCTATTTAGGCACTTACTAACAGGACCCACTGTCCTGTTACAGCCCACTGGGTTTGCCTTTCTCCACAGAATGTAATGAAGGTGGTTCAAGTCCGTTTGGACCTTGGGCTCTAACTTCCGATCTACAGAATAAACAAGCTTTTTCTGTAGGGAAAACAAACCATTCCACAACTTCATTAAAGCCAATTTCTCACAACATTTCTCATGGCTAACAGCGGGGGGGGGGGGGGGGGTGGAGATCCCATCTCTGCTTCTCCCCTGCTGTGGGACCTTGGGCTTGTCCATCTCTCAGTTTCCATCACTTCAATTTCCTCATCTGTAAAATGGTGCTAATGTGAGGATCTACCTCGCAGCTTTGTTGTGAAGATTAAATATACTACATGTGCTAGGCACACAGAAAGCCCCAAGTGAGTGCCAGCTACTGTTCTTCTTGTACACAGACTCTTACTGCTACCTAAAAGCTTGTTAGCCCAATGCTTGGCACAAAAGCAATGTGCCTACTGTGATCATCAGTGCTCTCAGCAAAGGAGAGTGACTGGGGGCAGAGGAGCAGAAGGGAGATGGGGGTCTTTTCTGAGCAGGAGGCTAAGTGACTTAGGATGAACTCACCTTTGTGATCTCAGCCATCCGCCCCTCCCTCCCCCGCCCTTGAATTTTACACAGCTCAGGAAAAGAAAGTGACAGGTATGCCCCGGCATTTCCCGATTTGCTAAGGTTTCTACAAGTAATGCACCATCTGATAGGGTGGTCTTGTTTCTAAGTCCCGCGATGCTGCGTGAACGCTGAGACCATTCCAGGGCAGCAGGGCAGGCAAGCCAGGGCGGCTGGGCCCTGGGGAAGCTGGGGCCCGGGGTGGGGGTTGTGTGTGGGGGGGTGCAGGCGTCTCGAAGCCCGGGAGCTGGGGCTCCTCGCCCAGGGGGTGGGGGATGGGCGTAGCGGGCGGCGGGGAGGGTAGGGCCCGGGCCCCAGGAGGGGTCACCTCTGTCTCCCCTCGCCAACGACTGCCTCCCGGCTTCCCGCTCTCCCTGCTCCTGCTCTCCCTCCTTGCTCCCCGCCGCTCCAGCGGAAAACTTCCCGCTCACGCCGCCACTTTTCCACGGCATCCAAACCCTCAGCCCCGCGCATCTCGTCTTCCAGTTCCCTCGCGGGCGGTGTGGCGAAGGGGCCCGCGGCGGCCCGACGCCCGGAATGGCTCCTTGGGGGCTCGGGGCTCCCAGCCGGGCGGACGGAGGTCGGCTCCCGACGCGCCAACTCCGTCCACCGACTGCGGGCGCCGAGGGGGCGCGCACCCAGGCCCAGGGGCCCGTGCCCGCACCGCGCGGAGTCACTCGGAGGGGTCGGGGGCGGGGGCCGGGGGTGCGGGGGGGCGCGGGGCAGGCACTCGGCTGCCGACCTCCCAAATCCCCCAGACTCCAGCCTCGGCGGCCGGGTGCCCCGCTTTCTGGCCTCCTCCCAGGCGAGCCCGACCCCCGGCCGCTCGGAGCGCCGTACTTACTGTCGGAGCCCTCTCCAGGCCGGGGTTGGGCTGCTGCCCGGCCCCGGGAACCCCGTCGCCGTCTCCCCTTCGCGCTGCCCCCGGCTGTGCCCCGCGCCGACCGGAGCGACAGCGGTGTCTGTAGAAAGAGAAAGATCACGACTGCCTTAGAAACCCAGCCCCTGCTGTGACCAGAATCTTAAAGAAGGAGGCGACTGGCTCGGCCCCAGAGCCGCGGCTGAGGTGGCGAACTAGCGAGGCCGCTGGTAAACACGGCGTCTGCTGCCTCGCGCCCGCCCCACAGTCGGCCGCGGAGGAGCCCCCGCCTCCCGTCCCCCCTGGCCGGGCCCCCGCGGGGGAGCCGGGGAGGGGCCGTGCGGATAATCCAGCGAGCACTCGGTGCCGGTCCCCGGGCTTCACATCCATTCTCTTACCCCAGCATCCTCCCCAGCTGACAGAAATTAAAACCGACGTCCAGGGAAGCAAAGCAAATCATCCCAGATACGCGGGCTAAGCAGTAAGTGGTGGGGCCCGGCTTCGACCCCAGTGGGATCTCAGATTCCGCTGCTGCCAGCCTCAGGAGCCACTTCGTGCTGCTGCAAAGCAACATTTGAATACCCGCGTCTCCACCTCCCGTGTCCCCATTTCTCTGACAGCACTGGGGACGAGTGGCAACTCCAGGCCAGTTTGCTGATGAGGGTGGAGATGGGGACCTCAGGAGGCTGGATACTGACTGCAGTGCCTAGTGCCATGGAGTGGCCATCCCTCTTTACCCCAGACCATTCACCTACTATGTGCCAGGCCTTGTGGGACACACAAGAAGGTACAGAAGATTAGTCTTGGTCCAGGTGCCACACAGGAGGCAGGCACTGAGCCTGTGACGTCTGTCTGTGTTATGCTAGAAGGATCAAGTGGGGGGAGGTGCAGAGGCCCTAAAGGAGCTCAGAGACCCCTCCCACAGCAGAACCTCAGGGAGCCTCTGGCGGGGACATGGGGAGAGAAGAGGCTCACAGGGACAGGGTGGGGAGGGTGATATTCCTATAGGGCTGATCTGACTCCTTCCTGGTCCTGGAGTCAGGGTCCACACCACTCATTCCTCTTTATTTTTATTTTATTTTATTTTATTTTTTCAATATATGAAATTTATTGTCAAATTGGTTTCCATACAACACCCAGTGCTCATCCCAAAAGATGCCCTCCTCAATACCCATCACCCACCCTCCCCTCCCTCCCAACCCCCATCAACCCTCAGTTTGTTCTCAGTTTTTAACAGTCTCTTATGCTTTGGCTCTCTCCCACTCTAACCTCTTTTTTTTTTCCCTTCCCCTCCCCATGGGTTTCTGTTAAGTTTCTCAGGATCCACATAAGAGTGAAAACATATGGTATCTGTCTTTCTCTATATGGCTTATTTCACTTAGCATCACACTCTCCAGTTCCATCCATGTTGCTACAAAGGGCCATATTTCGTTCTTTCTCATTGCCATGTAGTACTCCATTGTGTATATAAACCAAAATTTCTTTACCCATTCATCAGTTGATGGACATTTAGGCTCTTTCCACAATTTGGCTATTGTTGAGAGTGCTGCTATAAACATTGGAGTACAAGTGCCCCTATGCATCAGTACTCCTGTATCCCTTGGGTAAATTCCTAGCAGTGCTATTGCTGGGTCATAGGGTAGGTCTATTTTTAATTTTCTGAGGAACATCCACACTGCTTTCCAGAGTGGCTGCACCAATTTGCATTCCCACCAACAGTGCAAGAGGGTTCTCATTTCTCCACATCCTCTCCAGCATCTATAGTCTCCTGATTTGTTCATTTTGGCCACTCTGACTGGCGTGAGGTGATAATCTGAGTGTGGTTTTGATTTCTATTTCCCTGATAAGGAGCGATGTTGAGCATCTTTTCATGTGCCTGTTGGCCATCCGGATGTCTTCTTTAGAGAAGTGTCTATTCATGTTTTCTGCCCATTTCTTCACTGGGTTATTTGTTTTTCGGGTGTGGAGTTTGGTGAGCTCTTTATAGATTTTGGATACTAGCCCTTTGTCCGATATGTCATTTGCAAATATCTTTTCCCATTCCGTTGGTTGCCTTTTAGTTTTGTTGGTTGTTTCCTTTGCTGTGCAGAAGCTTTTTATCTTCATAAGGTCCCAGTAATTCATTTTTGCTTTTAATTCCCTTGCCTTTGGGGATGTGTCGAGTAAGAAATTGCTATGGCTGAGGTCAGAGAGGTCTTTTCCTGCTTTCTCCTCTAGGGTTTTGACGGTTTCCTGTCTCACATTCAGGTCCTTTATCCATTTTGAGTTTATTTTTGTGAATGGTGTGAGAAAGTGGTCTAGTTTCATTCTTCTGCATGTTGCTGTCCAGTTCTCCCAGCACCATTTGTTAAAGAGACTGCAATTGCACCAAGAAGCATAAAATACCTAGGAATAAATCTAACCAAAGATGTAAAAGATCTGTATGCTGAAAACTATAGAAAGCTTATGAAGGTAATTGTAGAAGATATAAAGAAATGGAAAGACATTCCCTGCTCATGGATTGGAAGAATAAATATTGTCAAAATGTCAATACTACCCAAAGCTATCTACATATTCAATGCAATCCCAATCAAAATTGCACCAGCATTCTTCTCGAAGCCAGAACAAGCAATTCTAAAATTCATACGGAACCACAAAAGGCCCCGAATAGCCAAAGTAATTTTGAAGAAGAAGACCAAAGCAGGAGGCATCACAATCCCAGACTTTAGCCTCTACTACAAAGCTGTCATCATCAAGACAGCATGGTATTGGCACAAAAACAGACACATAGACCAATGGAATAGAATAGAAACCCCAGAACTAGACCCACAAACGTATGGCGAACTAATCTTTGACAAAGCAGGAAAGAACACTCATTCCTCTTTAAAGTGTAAGTAGAAGGACACCTGTGTGGCTCAGAGGGTTAAGCGTCTGACTTTGGCTCAGGTCATGATCTCATGGTTGGTGGGTTGGTGCATTGGAGCTCTGTGCTGACAGCTCTTGGAGCCTGGAGCCTGCTTGGGATTCTGTGTCTCCCTCTCTGCCCCTCCCCAACTCGCGCTCTTTTTCTGTCTCTCTCAAAAAATAAATAAACATTAAAAAAATGTATGAAGTGTGAGTAGAAAGCAGCCTGTGGGGAGATTAAGCTTTGTGGCTTCCCTATGGGAGCTACCCTTATCTTCCTGCCTTGACAATGACATCTGTGAAATGGGAAAGATCTCTTACTCCTTCCTTTCTGGTCAAAACGATGAAACAACCCAGTATTCCTTCCCTTCCATTCTGATCATTAAAAAATGAGCAGTTTGTATTCCCCCCTGCCTTGTTCCTGCTTTATCCATTCAGTCATTCGTTCAGCAAATATTTATTAGCATCTATCATGTGCCAGGCACCATGCTGGGTGCTGGGCACTTCCATGATTCTGTGGGGGCGTCCGCACACATGGGAAGTGGAAAGCACACAGTACTGCAAGTTAGGAAACATATTTTAAGTCCCAGCCCTTTGGCTAAATAGCTGTGTGACCCTGGATGAGTCATGTATCCTTTTGAGGCCTCAGTTTTCTTGTTGGTCAAACAGGGATAATAACACCTTCCTGCCCTAATTCATGGGGGTGTTTGTGAGGCTCAGTGGACAAAATGGATGTGAAGGAGCTTTGAAAAGTATAAAGCCACCAGACAAATGTCAGGGATTAGTCCATCTCCGAGGTGGGAGGGGGGCTGCTGGGAAGTAAAGCTTAGAAGAATTCCTGGCTGACTTTCCCAAATTCATTGCACTGAATTCCATCTTCCCTGAATCACCGATCCTCACCTGGGCAGGAGTCTCTGCTCTGTGAAATATCATCTTCCCTCAGCAGTGCCCATGACACTCAGGTTAGTGATGGCCTGGCCTTAAGCCAGGGAGATTGTTTGGGGGGACTTGAGTGGTCCCAGGGGACAGTCTTGGCTCTGGGTCTCTAATTCCTGGCAACCCTAGCATCCCCCCTTCCCCCCGCCCACCACCAGAGCCCACCGAACCCGGCACTGTACATGTCTGGGTGGAAACCACTTGAGGCCTCCAGCAACACCCCTTTAGGAAGCAAGAGACTTATATCAGACAGCAGAAGGTGGCCTTGAGGGTGGCAGATACTCTCTTTGGGGGGATGTTAGGGGTTCTGGCTTTGCCTGGCTGGCTGAGATCTACAACAGAACTAGTGAAGTCTCTGGGAGGGTCTTCAGCTGTCTCAGCACACCCCAGTAAGCCCTGCACCCCAAATAGACCTACAATCTAAATTACAACACTATGCTAATCACCAAAGTTCCGGAAGCACTTTCCCCTACCTCTTGCTACCCCCAAGTAAACACATACTTAAAGGAAACACAGGGTCTTGCCAGGCAAACCCTTTCCAGACAAATATGCTAGCCTCTTTCCTTCCTCTCCCTCCTTCCCACCAGACTGTCACCCTGAAGCCCCTTTGATAATTAAGTGCTACAACTGATGGGGGACATGGGCACCATGGCTGGCCAAGCCTAGGGCTGCATTGCACAGCTCTGGAGCCAAACCAGAATGGAAGTCAGAGGCAGCAACAGAAAGGAGCCTAGCCTTGGGCCAGGGCACCTTCAGCAGGTCCCTGGGGGGGGGGGGGGTAGGCGCCAAACAGGCAGACTCCACACCTAACTTCCCTTGGCAGTCTTGGAGCCCATCCCTCTTGCAGCTGAGGCTCCTCTCAATGTCTTCATAGATTCCCTTGTCACATCCATCTCGCCCAGGCTGCCCCTCTTAATAAAGTGCCCCCCGCGGCCACTCCAGACAGCCTGATGTTATCCTTACTCACCTGTCCTTCTCCCCAGAGTGGGCCAGTGATTCAGGCCCCTCGGGTTACAGTACTGTCTCCCGGGAAAATGACTCCTTGGGCACCCAAGCCAGGCTGATGGATGCTTTGGGTGTGGGTGTATCAAATACTCCTCTGCCCCACTCAGGGTGGCCTGGGCCCTGGATTCAGATCCTCGCCCTGAGTCCCCATGTCTACCTCAGCCTGCATCTTCTCCCTCCTCCCCTCCCCACCACCCCCCCCCCCCGCCCCCGCCACCTGCTGCTGCTCTCCCTGAGCTATATAACCTGAGTTAAATTTACAAAGTCTTTCTCTCCGGGACTGTCAATAAATCCCACACCTATATCCCCCAGAAAGACTGGAAAGCTTCAAGATCCAAAGGAAAGAATCACCGATGGTGAAATTTCAGGCACAGTGACAGGCAATTGAGGAGACCTATTTGATCACATCATGTTTACCTATGGGTATGGTTGGCCCTGAGGATATTCTGGCATCTTCCCTTGACGATAATGAAGACTTGGAATAATAGCAAAGAAAGCAATAGAAAATACACCAGGCTGGGAGCAGGGACATCTTGCTGCTCATCCCAGCTCTGGAGCTAATTAGATGTATGGCCCTACACTTTCCCTCTCTAGATCTCACTTTATCCTTAAGTTGAAAGAGAGCAGATTTTAGTGTCCCTTCCTATTCTGTCAGGCTCAGATTCTAGGCTAAATAGCACTGAAATAGACTGATGTTTCCTCCAGAATGGGCCCTCATTCGAGAACATCGGGCATGGCATTGCGTATGCATGGAAGCTAGACAGGTATGAAGGGTTGCCACTATGGGCATGACCCAGGCACTGCTATTCAACAATGCAGCCAGCGTCTGACCCACCTTGGCTGGGGGACAAAGGGAGAATTTGTTCACTGCCCCCACCCCAGCTTGCAGACAGGAACCCTCAAATCCCCAGCAGTAGCTCTCTGCATGTTAATCCCCTATGACCTCTAGGACTGATTCCAGCTGCCCCAGGATCAGGGCTGACATTACCAGTGAACACCTGTACCACCATCACACTTACTCAGATTTTACATTCGTGACTTAATGATCATTAAACAGCTGCTGCCTCAACTCCCCATCCCCTGCCCCCTGCAGTGCCTTCCAACTGTCCCCACCTCCTTCTGATCCAGCAACCAGAGGGTTAATGCCTGGTTGGTAGGGGCCCTCTAGAATGCTGCTCTAGTTCTAGGGGCTGTTCATCCTTCCTGGTCAGTGCCTGAGCCATACAGGCAATACAATATTTTTCTCATTACTATTTATTTTGAGAGAGAGAGAGTGCGCGCGTGAATGAGCATGCGTGCGCAAGTGGGGGAGGGTCAGAGAGAGAGGGAGACAGACTATCTGAAGCAGGCTCTGCGCTGACAGGCTGACAGGGGTGAGCCTGATGTGGGGCTTGAACCCACGAACCACAAGATCACGACCTGAGCCAAAGTCAGACGCTCAACTGACTGAGCCACCCAGCCAGGATTTTGGTTTAGTCCAATGTCCCTCCCCCTTTCCAGACCATTTCTCTATGAAGATTTGTCAAGGGCTTCCTGAATTGACATATGCTCCACTCCTTGCCTCTGAGTCAGGTGGGTCCTGGTTGTTCCAGAGAAGAAAGAAAAAGCAGCAAGAAGTGGAGGGTCTGGCCCTATAGTTAGTAGCAGCTTCCCTGGTGACCCTCTCTGCCTTGTGGTCTTGGATCCAGTTACCATAGGATGAAGCCAAATGTATTGAGGTTGGAGGGACCCTTCCTCCTACTATTACCTGAAGGGGGCACTGATTCTGTACCCATCACTGGTTTCCCTTCACCAGACACTCTCAGATGCCCCTGCCTGCTCCCCAGGCCTACTTGGGGTACTCACCACATTTTCTTCCCCTCCGTGGCTGACCCCTTCTCTTCTCTTAGCCAGAGCAAGCCTCCCTACCACTGAAACCCCCCCTCACTTGGCCCCTGTCTCCCCTCCCTGTGCCATTCTTCTTCCTTCCCCCTGCCAAGGCCTAGCTGCTCCAATGGGTGCTCTGCCCCTGCGGTGCGAATGTTCTGTTCTTGCTGGGCCCTCTATTAATTTGCTCGCATTTGGAGCTGCTTTGTTAATGTGTGTGGCCTTTTCTCGATGTGTACTGCTGCTTCCCGCTGCCTCTGTTACCTCTCCACCCACACCCTCCTTAACCTTGTAATAACGGGCCCTCCCCTGTGGAGAGTGGGTTAGGCTTTTTCAAAGGCCTTTCTTGTACATGCTTTAGTGGTTCGGTACATCCTCACAACCACTGAGGAAACACAGAAGGTGTTGATTACTGAGCCCCGTGGGACCAGAGAAGAAACTGGGGCTCCCAGAGGTGAGAAGGCCAGTCTACCTGGATGGATACTGTGCGATGGCTGAGAAGGTCATGGCTGTTCCCCATAGTACCCCACACGTTTATGCCATTCATTGTGGACACTGCCCTCTGAGGCCCCAACCAAGTCCCCAGAAAAGTGCACATGTGCACACACGCCCATATACAGTTTTGCTTAAGATTGTGTGAGGGGTCTCAGAGTCTCTGAAGGTCAGGCCTCCGCATCAGTATTTTTTTTAAAGCTGCTCAAGTGTTTCTAATTTGCATCCAAGGGGGAGAGTCACAGCTTGAAAGGAAGATGAGGTTGTAAAAGCTTTAGCAGCCAAGAGCTTTCTTAAGAACCTTGGGTATCCGCAGAAAGAACTGAAGGTAGGCTGGCATGTGAACAATGGCCTAGCTTCCCTGCCTCAGTTGCCTCCTTTCTGCCTGAAGGAAATCATTCTATACACCTTCTCAGCCCCTCCCCAGGCCTGGAATGGCTTGGTAAATCAGTCAGCACCCAGTATGCTGTGTTAAAGGGTAGAAATAAAGAAATGCGTCCCCCTCCCCATATGTATACACATTGGCCAATCACTGTGTTTTAAGCATAGCCTTAGAATCTTCTGCCAGCAAGGGTGGAGCTAAATTCCCTGAGTAAGGCAGGGAGCCTCTCTGGAGGTGAAGGACAGAGACTTTCCTGTCAATCACCTAGAAAGAGATATTCCTCAGGTAAAAGACTGGAACTCCCAAGGAATAATAATCATCCCAACAGGTATTTCACTTATATTACCTCACTTAATCTTCATACTCACCCCATGGCATAGGCAGTGGTATTACCCCTATTTTACATATTAGAGAGTCCAGGGTCCAGAGGTCAAGTTACTTGCCACAAGGTCACCTGGCTGCAAGTGTGTTTTGTTTGGCCTGCATGGTGTTTTCAAAAAAAATTTTTGATTCATTGCTAACATTTAAAAATCCTCAGATTCCATGTAAGAATCTGGATTTCTGGCTATCTGGCATCCCTGGGCCTTTAAAGTCCCACCTGGCCATGATCAGCTGGAGCTAAGTAGAAGTGCCTCTTCTGGATGAGGGATGGGATCTCTCCAGGTCACCCCATGTCCCCACCACTGCTTCTGTACCCTAGCCAGGGGGCCAGGTGTCAGTTGCCATTCAAAATCATTCTTGTCCGGCTGTGGTGCTGTTTTTATTAACAGAATAATAAAGAGGAGAACGAAACATTTCTTGGGCACACATCTGATCTTGCCCTAGTGAATACATTCACTCCTTTGTGTCTGGCCCAGGAGGCATCTGAGCATATGATCCCTTCACCCCATTCCTCTCCACTGCCTCTTCAATGTGAGAGGAGGGAAGGCCAGGCACTTATTTGGGAGGGCACTTGTAGGTGGCTGGGACTATAGGTGGCCTCTGGCCCATGGAGGTTGGCTGAGAGGAAGGTCCAGGGGCCTGGGCAGTCAAAGATGACTGAATGATACTTTCTAGGGCAAACTGTCTAGACTAGCTTTCTGGCCCTTATCTGTGAAATGGGCATAATGGTAATAATAGTACCATGCCTACCTTGTGGAGTTATTATTAGGATTAAATGAGTATATGTGTACATATACATTTAGAATAACACCTGGCTCAGAGAAAGTGCTCAACAAATGTTGGCATCCCTTTTGTCATCCCCTAGCCTTTAATATATGGTTTTGGGGGCACCTGGGTGGCTCAGTCGGTTGAACATCCGACTTCAGCTCAGGTCATAATCTCACAGCTTGTCAGTTTGAGCTCCAGGTTGGGTTCTGTGCTGACAGCTCAGAGCCTGGAGCCTGCTTCAGATTCTATGTCTCCCTCTCTCTCTCTGCCCCTTCCGCACTAGCACTCTGTCTCTGTCTGTCTGTCTGTCTGTCTCTCTCAAAAATAAACATTAAAAAATTTAATATATGGTTTTGTCTGAAAAGTTTCAACCTGGTCTGAACAATACCGTGGAGTATTAAAAGACCCCTGTGATGGGTCAATGTTACAGGGGAAGGTGAATCTTATGGATGCTTCTTCCCTGCTGAAAAGGTCTCCTTCTAGGGCCAATCGTGGAAGTTATGGGTGACATTTTATTAAGGAAGATGGTATTTCCTTCTCTAGGGAGAAAGCAGTCTTACCCTGCTTGTGGGGACTGCACAAAGTTCTTTCATAGTTCCACACTTGCTCTTTCTTTACCCAGAATGCCCTCCACCACCTTGTCTACCTGGCAACCGCTTACACATCTTTCTGGCCTCAGCTCAAGTCACCTTTTCTGGGACACCCTCTCTGAGCCTGATCTGCCTTCCCAGACAGAGCTGATTTAAAAGTCTACCCTCCCTTAGAATGTGAGCTTGCTGGGGGGCAGGGCAAGGCATATATCTTGCCCACTGTATTCCCAGTGTCCAGCACAAGTATAGGTACTCAGGAAATGCTGATTGACGGGGATGTTGGAAAGTGAAAGTTTCAAGAGGACATCATCGCAGCCACATTTTCTGGGGCTCTCTGGCTCCCTGTAGACCTCCTAAATCTGCTTCTGTGTGCACCGCCCCCTGCCTCGCCCCAGCCACTGAGTTCTTCAAACCCACATCACAAATTCTCTATGCCCTCCCCAGGATTATTATAAGGTTCACCTGTGGGGTAGGTGGATGTGCTGTTTTTAGAGCCTTCCCCAACTTTCAGCATGCCCTTGTTCCTTTGAATAGCCTCTCACTGTGATGGACTAACAGGCTTCCATCCCCAAGGCTGTTCAGGGTGTCCCCAAAGCATTGGGCACTTCCTGGGCAGATCCGTCCTGAGCATCAAAACTGAGATATTTCACATCCTTATTCCCTTCAGGCCCCGCTGTCCCACTAGGTCTTTCTTCCCAGGCAGCATATTTGAATATCTGATAACTCTGTCCAAAGGGGATTTCCAGCCCCAGGGGATTTCCAGCCCCAGGAGGCTAGCTGGGAGGTATTTCCAGGTGAGAGGGATTCCAGTGCCCCTTCAGTCACACCTCACAGCCTGTTGCCTAAGTCAGGAGGGGATTTTTCTCACTTTGTTGTAAGTACGGGTCTTTCGTGGGGGAGCGGGCCAGTACAACTGGGGTAAGTTTTGTATCATCCACCCTGCCTCTTCCCCCATTCACAGTAACTGGGCACAGCCATGGAAACCTCCTGGCTCTGCTCAGCAGTCTTCTCCTTCCACGCCCACCCGATGTGGTCCCTGTCACCATGTCCTACCCCAGTGCAATGTCCCTGCCCTGGTGCCTCTACATGATCTGAGTTCCTTTGCCAGGAGTAACTTGCCTGCGCACAAAAACAACTTGAGAGCCATTAAGGGGAAAGAGCATCTTTCAGAAAAGCCAGATGATTTTAAAGCATTAATGGATACCTTTGCGATCCTGTCTCAGGAGGAGGTAATGTCTTGTAAGCTGGCACTGGGTCAAAGACTGCTCGGCACAACAGCCCTCCAACCCTGAAAGCACATGCCCTAGGACCCAGGATGTTCCAGAAGAGCCCACTAAGACCTAGCAAGCAGTGAGAAAACCTAGGATGTGAGTTCTCACAGAGTGCCGGTCCCAATGCCACATGCGCACACACAGGCACACGTGCACGCACCCCCAGAGACACAGACAGGGCCACACGTTGGCACAAAAACACCACCCACACTCTTGCTATAAGACCCACATGTGATTTGCCAACAAATTGCAAATTAACCTCCTGGTGAACAGATTAATGGTATTCATGGTAATTTACACTCCAAGTTTCATAGCAACAGACTCTGAGCATTCTGGTTGCATAAGAATTCAAGGATTTTCAAGTTCCTGGAGACATTGTAGTAATTAACCTGATAAGCCTATGCAAATTAGCCCCAATTTGACACTATCATTTTTGAATCCAATATCCAGGGTATTTGCCCAGAAGGTTGCCCATCGCCGCTCCGGCTCGTTGGCTTGAGGTGCTAAACTGACAGATGCCGGTTTGTATTTGTCTATGCAAATAACACCCCAAAGCAGAACTCCCCATAAGGTCCAGGAAAGGGCTGGACAGGTTCAAATTGTCCACTTGCATGATGACAAGAATGAAGTCAAGGCTTCCAGGAGAAATGAGAAAGGGGCCCCAGCCAATTCATACAAGACTGACAGAGCTATCTTTTTAAGATCCTTGGTTTGAGAACAAAAATTCCTGACTTGCACAAGAGTTGGAGCTTCCCACCTGAAGGTCAAGAAGAAGAGGCCTCCCTGTGACATGTTGCCAAGTGCCACTGGGGTTTTTTGTCTTTCCAGAAAGATCAGCTTCCTAAAATAAAACCGAAAGCTGGGGTTCCCTATTCTTCCCTGGGAAGGTTTAATTGGCTCAATTGCCCATTTTGAGCAAAAAATCACAGACGGTACTCAACTCTCATCAAATCAGTCAGCCTATGGGCACAGCTTGCATGCTCTCTCCATGGGTGGACTGGTTCCTGTCTAATCATGTTTAGCTTCAGGGGGTGACCACTTCTCCTCACCCCACTCCCCACATTGAGCTCCATCCCTGACTTTCTTCTTTTTGATCCCTTGAACCACCAGGCCTCACTGGACCCCCTGATTAATCTGCCCTGTTCTTCCAGCTCTGTAGGGCATAGCAATCCAGCACCATGGCGGACAGTACCTGTACTCACTGGTTACCCACCACTCTCAGCTCAGCTACCCACAGTTGGTTGCTGTTAGTGCTGCAGCCCCACAGATTGTCTCAGAAACAGCTTTCTGGAGTCCCCATCTGGGGGTGGCAGATGAGCAGAGAAATATCACAGAGAAAAGGCTCCGGTCACCTAGACCCAATCTGCCACTAATGGGCTACTATCTGGAACTCAGAATTCTCTGGAATGCAAGGCCAAATAGGGTGAAGAACAGAACAGCCTCACCACTCTCCAAGAGCTAACACTCAGAGATGACAAAACACTTTAAACTTACAGGGCAATTCGGTAATAACTATCTTTGTCTGTTTTCCTGAGCAACCTTTAGCTAAGTTGGGATTTCAGAAGTGTTGAAAGGCTTCCTGTGCAGCTGCTGGCTTCCTCTCTGAATGTGTGCATTGAGTCACCATTCCAAGATGGACACCCTCCCTCTTGTCTACCTTCCCAGTCTCACCATGCCTATGCCCCTATTCACCCAGTGGTCAACCCTTCTTCTTTGACTGTCAAAACCACTTAGTGTCTACCATACCGGCTCCCAGAACTATGGATCCAGGACCCTGGAGACTGCAGAGCACTGCAGGGGGGATGCATATCCGTACACTATGAAGCATCACCTGTGGCTATGTCAATCAATAGCCAATGATGATAATGATGATAATGACGATGATGATGATGACGACAACGACAATGATGATGACAGTTCCCATTTGAGGAGCATTTACTACGTGGCAGACTCTTTACATGAGCTTGACATGCAGTATCTCATTGAATCTTTGTAATAACTCTATGAACTTGGTATATCACTAGCCCTGCTTTGCAGACAAGGACACTAAAACAAAGGCTTAAGCAACTTGCTCAATATCACAGAGGTAATAAGTGGCAACACCAGAAATCAAACCCTGGCTGACAGGTGCCAGAGACTAGACATTTAAGCACTATCCTAAAACATCTCACACATGTATGTATTGCTATATTCCAAACATTAGGCAGGTGTCACAATGATTAACAAAATCCATTTTAAAATATCATACATTTATATTAGTTTGTGGTCATTCTGTGTTTCTCAATCAATGGATACAAAGAGTAAGTAAAACTGATGTCAAGAGAGGTCCACCATATGGTTCCTTGATTTCAGCCAGATTGAGAACCATGGGCATTTTGTGTCCTCTCACCTACAAAGGTACTCATTCTCTTATATGTTCACCTTTGGTTTTATTTTATTTCATTATTTTTTTAATTTTTTAACTTTTTAATTTTATTTTTGAGAGAAGTGGGGGGCGCAGCAGAGGGGGAGGGAGGAAGAGAATCCCAAGCAGGCTATATGTTCATCGTGGAGCCCGACATGGGGCTCAGTCTCATGACCCCAAGATCATGACCTGAGCTGAAATCAAGAGTCTGATGCTTAACTGACTGTGCCACCCAGGCACCTCACCTTTGGTTTTATCTCAAAGAATCTATGTATCTCTGTAGATACAATACAGGTGGGAAGCCATGTTTAAAGCTATCTGCATATTTCATCATTCATTCAACAGATATTTATTGAGCTCCTACTATGTGCTAGACATGGTTTCCAGACACCAGGGATACTGTAGTGAACAAAATAGATACAAATTCCCATCCTCATGGAGCCTGTATTCCAATGACAATACACAGACAAACAGGTGAAATTATTGATATTTTAGGGAATGATAAGTGCTTTGGAGAAAAATGAAGAAAGTAAGGGGATACAGTTTCTGGATGAGTGTTTGCAACATTAAAGAGGGTTATCAGGGGACTCCTCAGTGCTCTTCAACCGAGCAAAGACTTGAAGGAAGAGAGGGAGGGAGCTCTATAGCTATCTGGGGGAAGAATCTGTTAGGCACAAGGAAAAACATGTGTAAGGCCTAGGGACAGAGTGTGTCTGGAGTGACCAAGGACTGTGAAGGAGGTCCAGTGCTGCTGGAAGTTTGTCTGTGAGAATACAAATGAATAGCTGTGTGTGTAGAGGTGGATCCAGGAGTGGGCTCTGTCATTAGATCTCTGGGTGGTTTATGAGGGCCACCTTAACCTTGGTCAGCTTGCAGGGCTAGCTCTAGGCAAAATTATGAGGCAAATGCACATTCTGCCACTCCTCAACTCCCTGGTCATTTTGCTTCTTTAGAAGCCCATTTGCCCCCTCAGAATTCAAAGCCTTTCCAATACTCCCTGCCATCAAAGCGAGTCCCCCAGCCTGAGGAATAAAGAACACAACTTGGGAGCCCCCCAGATCTGGGCTGGCCTCATGGTTCCACCTCTTACTAGCTGTGACTTTTTTGGGGTAAGTCACCTACTTCTCCAAGCCTCAATTGCCTTATTTTTAAAATGGAGGGGTGCCTGGGTAACTCAGTCGGTTGAACGTCCAACTCTTGATTTCAGCTCAGGTCATGATCCTAGGGTCATAGGATTGAGCCCCATATCAGGCTCCATGCTGAGCACAAAGCCTGCTTAAGATTCTCTCTCTTAGGGCGCCTGGGTGGCTCAGTCAATTAAGCACCTGACTTTGGCTCAGGTCATGATTTCGAGGTTCATGAGTTCAAGTCTCACATCAGGCTCTGTGCTGACAGCTCAGAGTCTGGAGCCTGCTGTGGATTCTGTGTCTCCCTCTCTCTCTGCCCCTCCCCTGCTCAAACTCTGTCTCTCTCTCAAAAATAAACATTTAAAAAACATTTTTTACTAAACAAATAAAAATAAAAAAGGATTATCTTTCTCTTTCCCTCTGCACCTCTCCCTCATGCATACTCTCTCTATAGCTCTCTCTCTAAAATAAAAAATATATATTTTTTTATTTTTAAAAAAATTTTAACATTTATTTATTTTTGAGAGACAGAGACAGAGCATGAGCAGAGGAAGGGCAGACAGAGAAGGAGACACAGAATCCGAAGTAGGCTCCAGGCTCTGAATTGTCAGCACAGAGCCTGACACGGGGCTCGAACTCACAAACCATGAAATCATGACCTGAGCTGAAGTCAGATGCTTAACCGACTGAGCTACCAAGGCGCCCCCAAAAAGATTTTTTTTAATGGAGAAGTAAGGTTTTATGAGGATTAAATGAGATACTGCATGTAAAATGCTGAGCTGAGTGCCTGGCACGTAGTAAACACTCAGGAAATGGTAGCTGCGATTATTCATTCACACCCAGGCATATAGTATAGAGAACAATCTGTGTGCCTTTCCTTAAAAGGCCTATGGGTTTCTTGCAAAGAAAATTCTTGAATATATCAATGATAGATCATCAGTAAAGAGAAAAAAAAATCAAGTAGAATCACTATCGTGGGGAGTGTCCTACATTTTTAACCCACAAATGGGCATTTGTAACGTGAGGGAGGTTGGGATGAACACTGGCATCAATGGGTACCTTTTCTGGGTGGGTCTGCATTTATCTTTAAACCGATGGGGGCTCTAAACAGTAGCGCTCCCAGCATCACTGAGCAACTGGGAAATTCAGATGAAGCCTCGGATCTTCTGAACCAGCATAGAGAGGTGTTTCCGAGTCCAATTCCCTCTTACTCTGTTGCTTCTGCCCCGGGCAGGAGGGCGGGGGAGATCAGAGTGATGGTTTCAAACCCAGAGTGCAAAACCTCTGGGGTCACAGGCCCTCCAGCCTGAGGGGCCTAATGGTGTATGTCTTCTCCACTCCCACACATCCCTACATGCCATCCTGCTGCTCACATCACCTCTTCCTGCACTCTGGGCAGACAGTCTTGGCCAGCCATGGAGAGTGGTCACTGACAAGGTGCTGACTGCCGACTGCCAACTGCTGGGAGCTTTGCCCTGGGGGCCACCAACCAGAGCTTGGGCATGGCAGCACCTTGCTCTACAGTATGGTTGCCTCCTGGACAAATTTCTTGCAAATCAAATTTTCACATATCAAAGACTATTTTCCATTTAACTTTTAACATAAAATTGGAGATGTGTTTCTCCGAGGAGAAAAAAAAAATGGAGCCCCGAGACTTAATAAAAATCACGTTTATGAACGCCATGCAGGAATACACTTGAAAATCACACATGTGAATGGAAAAAAAAATGAGAGTTTTCTTATAAAATATTAACAATGGCAGCTTAAGTGAACATAATACACCAGACCAAAAAGTTGCCCAGCTTTTATACAATTGCCTTTCTAATGTTCTATAGCAGGGGACCAACCATGCAGCATTCTTTAGAGGTTCGGATCCTGAGCTGCTGGGTTTCAGAAACGAATATGTTGATCTGGGCCAGAGAACAGAACAAACCAGCAGAACTGTGGTACTGCTTTAAAATGCCCCCAGGAAATGAGTTAATTGGGGAAATGAGTTAATTGGGGTCATGGGAAGACTTTCTGGTAACACAAGGCTTGGAAGACCCGAAAACTCCTGTAAAATGAGTCTTTGGGTACCATATAATGAATCAGCTCCCCAATTTCTAAATGCTGTTTTGGCTAATGTCTTTCTGTGCAGTCTCTAGACAGTGAGAAATTCCTATGAAGGCCTTTCTAGCCTTAGTCTCTCCCTCAAAGTATGTTGTGGGGAACACAAGTCACAGAAGAGGCCCCAAAAAGTGTTCTACTGACAAAAAAACGTTGAGAAATGGAGGGTACTTGGAATCAGCACTTCTCAAAATTTAAGGATTGTGATCTAAGGATGCCGATTGGAACTTGGAAAGTGTGGGACAGAGGTCTGAGACTGTACATTTCCAGCAAGCTCCCAGGTGATGCCGATGCTGCAATCCTTGGACCATACTTTGGGTGGCAAGATTCTAAATGTCCTCTTGGGGACTCATGATTCCCACTAGTATGTTAAGGGCTCTGAGAAACCCTGTAGTAAAGTTCAGCTTATCAAACCCAGCATTTGTCAAACTCATTTGTACTCAGAAACCCTTTTTCTCTCCATGGTACCTATTAATCTTCACACACAGGGTACTGTGGCAGCCGATTTGGGAAGTGCTGCTCAAGCTAATAGTGCTCTACCTGGAGTGACTTTGCATCATCTGAGAAGTATACATTGTGGGTCATGGCCACAGACCTCATCTAGGGCTACTTAATAGCCCTGCACAGACAAAGGAATGCCAGGGCTATGAATTGCTGTTGGTTTTCAGGCTCCGAGCTCAACGAGAGCAAAATGCCATAAAGCTCTATTTGCCATCCTTCCATACCCACTCTTTTCCAAAATGCTTTACAACCTTCATGTGGCTTGAGCTGAAATGAAAGCAGGAAAAAACGGGGAGATTTGGAGCAGAGAGGGAAAGGTATTTTCAAAAGGGGAATGAAATGGGGTGATAAGAAAATAACACTGAGAGTAGACAGGAGGTAAGGGACTCAGGGGTTAGCTGAGGCAAGGAGGAAGAAGGAGGCATCAACAAGAGATGCTAGTGGGCAGGTTGCCCTGGAGGTGCAACGAGGAGAAAATAAACACTGTGTAAAATCAGACCTGGTAGAATGAGGAGGAGAAAACACAAAGGCCTCTGCTACGTATTTTCCCCAAAGTTCTGCTGTACAAAGTGTTTGGCCGGGAGGCCCTCTCTGGGCAGATTTCTCATGCTCATGGCATTGGCTACCTGATTGAAGGGTCTGGGGTGTCGGCTCATGTAGAAGGGTGTCTGCTCATGCTCATAGTGATCTGCTACTCCAAGAGTCCCTACCCCCAGTTGGCAGATGGATCTGAGAGAGCTCTCCAATTATCAGAAGCCAGTGGCAGACAGTGCTCCCAAACTGGAAAACACAGGAAAGGCAGGTACCCCCTGACGTGGGAGGCTGTACTGCACAGGAGCTCAGGTTCTGCAATCAGACAGAGTCAGCGTACCCACACCCTTGCTCTGCTACAACACTAGCTGAAAAACCTCAGTTTTCTCTTTGCTAAAATAGGGCTAAGAATGGGATTAATCTCACTGCAATATGGCGAGAAAAGATTAGGGGATGGTTAGGACAGTGCCTGACACATAATAAGAACTCAATAGCGATTTTTTAAAAATTGGGGGGGGGGGGCGCAGGCACCTGGGTGGCTTAGTCGGTTGGGCATCTGACTTGGGCTCAGGACATGATCTCACGGCTTGTGAGTTCGAGCCCCTCGTTGGGTTCTGTGCTGATGGCTCAGAACCTGGAGCCTGCTTCAGATTCTGTGTCTCCCTCTCTCTCTACCCCTCCCCCACTCACGCTCTGTCTCTTGCTCTCTCTCTCTCAAAAATAAATAAACATTAAAAAAATTAAATGTGCCATCAGCACAGAGTCCGACATGGGGCTCGAACTTATGGACCTCAAGATCATGACCTGAGCCAAAGTCAGATGCTCAACCGACTGAGCCACCCAGGTGCCCCAAGAACTCAATAACTACGAACTGCAGTTAATATTGTTTCTTTTTATTATTGTTAAAAGCAGCGCTTGGCACAAAGAAGGTGTTTGAAAAATGATCACTGATATGATGACAGGATGACAATGATCATGATGATGAGGTTGTTATTGATGATGAGGGAGCTTGCTTTCCCTGCTTTGGCGGTTAGCACCAGGAGGCAGTGAGTTTTGAAAGGCTTTGGGGTCAAACAGTCCTGGGTTTGAATTCCAGCTCTGCTACCAAGTCAGATGTGAGCAGCAGTCTTCCCAGTTGTAAAATGGGGATGAGGACTCTAGTTACCTCACCATTGTCAGGACAGAATGAGATGATGCATGTGAAATGATGAGCTTGGTGCCTGGGGTATCCTAAGCACTGACAGGTGTTAGCCAGCTAGCTAGTGATCCAGTGTCTGAGAACTTGACCAAGCCCTGGGAAGCAAAGTTTCAGGAGTCAAGGTACCCTCACAGTCCAGTCTGGGAATCACAGACAGGCCTATCAAAGGCTTACACACACACGAAGTGCCTTTTAAACATTAACATATCACATACATAAAAAGGAAATAATGTGTTCAGGCCCATATACAGAAAGCCACCTGTTTGCTGAGGACAATTTCCAGTGCATAGAAACTCCTGACTCAGAGCCTAGTGTTTGGTTGGTTTGTTGGTTTATTTTTTGAATAGTGCCTTTTAGGAGTGCCTGGGTGGCTCAGTCGGTTGACTTTGGCTCAGGTCATGATCTCGCGGTCCATAAATTCAAGCCCCACATCTGGCTCTGTGCTGACAGCTCAGAGCCTGGAGCCTGCTTTGCATTCTGTGTCTCCTCTCTGCCCCTCCCTGGCTCGTGCTCTGTCTGTCTCTCTCAAAGATAGATAAACATTTAAAAAAATTTAAATACTGCCTTTTAGTTCAAAAAGAGGAGCTCAAAGAAGAAATTACTAGAACTCACTAGACTATAAGTACCAGGCACATGGGTTTAGGTCACCACCAAATCCAAAGCACCTAAGCCCAGTGGCTGGCAGGTAATGATGTCCAGTAAATGTCCACTGAATAAAATGTCATATGTTTGTCTCAAAGTGTTTTTGTAGTGACAGTATATATTCTTTTAGGTCATACATCAGGGATGCTTTTCTCTGCACTTGGGAAAGTCCTGTGAGTCTGCAAACGGGCCAAATTTGAATATTAGCCATAAGGGCTGGACGCCCACAAGTACACAAAGACTCCCTCAAGTGGATACACAGACAGCCACTCTTCAAATGCTTTGCCAACTTCTGGCCTCCCCTGCAAGATGTGGGCCCTGCTTCTTTGGATGGAAATAGCAGAGCTTGCTTCTGTGATAGTTCTCTGAGCCCGTGGGGCTAGACTGATGAGGCCATCCGGGGTCCTTGACAAAACCATGTGGATCTTGGGAGAAATTTCAACCATCTCACCGGCTGGCACTAGCATCCCTCTTAAGGGGAGAACTGCGACTGTCTTTAGGGAAAGATTTTGATAAGTGGCTTGCCTTGACAGCCTGGGTAGGCAGGCGCCAAGGCAACAGAGGAGAAAGCATAACGCTGTGTGGTGAAAATGAACAGAACTTTGGGTTGTGAGGGAACAGACAGGAGAGGAGTAAACAGAGGCAAGAGAGGGGAACGGGAACAGGATGAGAGGGTAGAGTCTGGCTGGGAAAATGACCAAGGATTCCTTAGGTCTGGGATCCCTGACCTCACATTTTACATTGTCTGTGCTGCTGTGAGTGAACTCCCTGTCCCCCTAAAGCCCTTCTACCCACAATTACTTGGGAGAATGGTTATTTGTGGGGGGAAGGGAGAATTAAGGAAGAGGGCAAGCTCCACATTTTGGTTGGCATGACAAGATGCAACAAGTGGAATGTCTAAGCCAGCACTCCTAATGCTGGCTGCCTATTAGAATCACACGAGATTCTCTGAGATGCCCCAGGGGCCTCCCCTCACTAGTTTGTGGAAGGGTCTGGCATCAAAGCTTCTAAAAGCTCCCCAAGTGATTCTGAATGAGCAACCAAGGTGTAGGTTGTTCCACTGGTATAGATGGAACTCCTTCAAGAGAACTGGGTGCTTGCAGCCTAGGGTTGGAGGAACCAGAAGGGAAGCCTTCCCCAGGGATGCGGAGATATGGAAGGGCATGGATCTTGAAGGAATCTTATTTCCCTCTTCAGGGCATGGGAGAACACATGGACACCCAGATTACAGGGATAACGGGTGCCAGTTGTCTGCTTTCTTCCCTGGGCCGCCCAGTCCTCTCTCCCTGGCTGAGCAATTATAACTCCCAACCCAGCTCATTATGCTCCACCTTGTTGCGAACATATCCTCATTCCCCTTCCCTTCAGGTGTCGTTTGCCCTGGATTCCGTTTATTTGTAAACCTGCTTTTGACAGGTAGGAGCCAATGAATCTGATATATGAAAACTTCTCTCAGACCAGAAAAGGACAAAAACAAAAACAAAAAAACAAATGTACATCTTAACAAGGGTCTTCGGAGGACAGTGACCTGACACACAGTTAATAATTTTCAGGGATGATGGCAAAGCAGGGAGGACGTCTTGTGTGGTTGGAAGGGAGCTGTGGAGGCTTTCAAAGCACATCACGTGGGTAGATGGTTACCCATGCAGCTGATTACTGGAGATCCACATCTGAGAACTATCTGGACTGGCCAGGCCCATTCTTTGGGTGTGACTGGAGATGGCACCCAGGGAAGGTCCCGGCCTATTGCAGCCTCATGGGGCTCTTCTCACATCCAGCCACCAGTGTCTTCCCCCCTCCTCCTCCACTGGCCCTTCTAGCTCTCTACTACCTCCAACATTTTATGCAGCTCTGAATAAAAGAAGCTTTACAGGCCATGCTACCCTGTTAAAAGCTCACTCCATCATGGACGAAGCAGGAGTCAGCATTTCAGGGGCAGTTTAGCTGGAGCCAGAGAAGGTAAAGGTAGAGAATGGTAGATTGCAGGTGCCAATTCCTGGGTTTTATAGGCCCCGGCCTGAGGGGTGGATCATCCTGTCATACCTCCTGAAGCTAAATGTGACAAATGAGTGCTCTTTGGTGGGAAAACCATTAAGCAAGATACAATCAAGGAGGAATTGTTCTCTTTCCTCTGTGCCCCTCCCTCCACCTCTGCCCTCCATACTGGAACAACAGCTTGAGATAAGTCGAGGCTTTCAAAGACCCTGAGGTCCCAGGGGCTACCTGTTGGCAGTGGTCATGGCTCCCCCGGGGGTAGGAGCTTGAATTGAACAGGCTACAAACTCTAAATCAGAAGGAGACTTGTTAATCTGCTGAACCCCTTCCTTCACAGAATTTGGATTCTTTGCTTACTGAACACACAACTAGGGTACTTTTTTAAAACCTAGTAAACCAATTAAATTTAGAAGGAGCCTGTAGATTTTCTAAGCTACTGAACAAAATTTAAGTAGCCACTACATCTGAGCGGGACTAAACATTGAATCTGGTTCAGGAACTTTCTCCAGGGCTGGTAGACGCTTGTTTGGGAACTCTCTTCTCTGTCTCAACCTTCTCTCCTGCATTCCCCATCTTCCCTGCCTAGCCCCCCCCCATCCCCCCCCACCCCCACCAAGAAAACCCCAACTGAAAAGTTCCTGCAGTGAAGCCCCTGCAGAGACCCACCCAGTCTCTGCAGATCACATTCCTGAAAAAGAACTGCCTCACCAGCAGGGGAACCCAAGCTCCATGGCATTTCTCAGAAACTCTTCCAATTGCAGGGTGCCTTCCCCTTTCCTTCCCCCTCACCAAATTACTTGGTTGGCTTAGACCACTGGCATGACTAAATTGCAACATTCTCCCAGGCTGTGTGGTTCTTTCCAAGAGAGTTCAAAGAACCGGGAAGTAGGCATTTCCGACTGCGAGCTAACTGATCTGGGGTTCCCTCCTCTTTATAACCCTCGCATCTTGGCATGACCAGATCTTTGGCCTTTGAAATTAGCTAACAATATCCTTTGGGATTTGCACCCACCTCTGGGGAGCGGACTGAGCTGTGAGAAGTCCCGGCACTGGAGGGGAGTTGCTGAAGCAGGCACTGGGAAACCAGAGAAGCAGCAGAGGAACCATAGAGAGGACTCTACGAAGCCTGGCTCCTGTCCAGTATCCATTCAGAGGTGGACTCGCCCTGGTTTGACGGGTCTCTTGGTACCCCTGGATGGGCATCCCAGCCTTCTGACCTGGCCCTGGTCCTGGCTCTAAGACCCAGAACCCGACTGCCACTGCTCCGTGTCTCCATCCCCCCGGGATCTTCCTGGCCAGGACCCACACCTGGCTCCCTGCCCCCCCTCCTCCCACCCAGGGGAGCCAGCTGGAGCCAGCGATGCCCATGACCATGCAGCTTGTGGGGCAGGAGATTGATGGCAAGCCCTACGCTTTCTTTCCCCACCCCTTCTTCCACTGTCTGGCTCCTTCCAGCTCTGGGATTTGGAGAGGAGGGGGGAGGCAGAGAGGGAAACCGCTTAGCTGTCTCATCCACATTCTTCTTGATTCAAGGGCTTTTGCTAGTCCTCACTTGAAGGGGCTCAGCCGAGAAGATGCTGGCCTCCCTCTTAGAGTGGACAGGCTTCGGGGAACCTGCCTCCCTCCCTGTCACCTCCCGTCTGGCTGGCCCAGTGCTGGTCCTGACCTGAGGCCCCTTTCTTCCCCAGCAGCACTCTGCTGGGCGGTTTGTTTCAGGCCCATCTGGCACCGTAATCCACTGGCCTCTGGGAAGGCCCAGTGAGTTCATTTGGAAGCCTTGGGCCTGTGTGGTCCAGGAGGGGGGAGGGGACACTTTAAGCCTAGCCAGAGGGAGCTATTCTGATCCCAAGGACCAACCTGCCCCCCCCTTCCTCCTCACGCCTCAGAGGCGTGTTCAGAGCCTGTTCTTGGCCCTGCCACAGCCTTTCCCCTGAAGCCCAAGGAGAACACGCTCAGGTGGCTGGTGGGGTCTTGACACGGCACTAGGTGGACATGATGGAACTCTCTGGCTGAGAGCCCTCCCTCCACCCCCTCCCCCTGCTGGCATCCTCCCTGCCTACCCTGCATGTGTGTTCCTTTGCAGTGAAAAGCACCAACAGCAGGCTTCCATCTAGACCAGCAGGCAGGGAGCTAGAACAAGCTGCTGTGCTCCAGGCGAGTCCTCTGTCCCCCCCCCCCCCCCGCCAACCCCGTCCGCCCCTGCATCATGGCCCCTACCCAGCCTAGGGTATGTGTTCTAGCTTTGACAGCTGACTACAGAGGGGCAGCTGGGAGGGCAGGACACAGAAAACAGGGGACACAGCAGTCAGTGTCACGATTCAGACAAACAGTTGGCACCAGGCTACCAGGAAGGGAGCAGACATCCAAGATATGGATGGTGAGCCAAACAGGTGGGCAGAGCATAGGGGCAGAAAATACAGGGCTGAGAGAGCTCCAAAACCTGCAAGTCTTCGTGGGGTGGGCCCCAGGCTCCAAGAGACCTACCTTACTGGAGTTCCCGCCCTCATGCTCAGAAGGTGGCTGGCAAGAACAAAAAGTCTGGGATGAGGAGGTATGCAGGGAGGGAGAGAACCTCAGTGGGGAAGCCTAGGAGTCTAAGGATGGGTCACCATGGAGCACAGGAGCCCATGGATGATGGCAGCCTGAGCCACAAGTAGTTATTCTGTGCCTTTGTATAAAAAGGTTAGAAAAAGCTACTCCTTCTCGGTGAATGCAGCCCCGTGAAGAGTATGGCTTTGTTAGATGAAAAACCTACCCCTTCATCCAAGTGGACTCAGTCCTGCACCACGGCACATGGTTTGAGGAGCAGAGCTGGGCTGGATTTCTGCCACTACTTACCTCCTTGGCTAAACACCTTTATGTAGTTTGCAACCTGCACAACTGTGTTTGGTAGCCCTTACTGCAGCAAATAACTCTCCTCCTTCTTCACACTGAAGTACAGGGAGACTGAGCTGCTGAAAGCCTTGACTCCATTCCATCCTCATTGGCTTAGAAGCAAAGAAAGGGCTGGGTCTCTGGACAGGTATGATGGTAGGTAAACCCAGCTTGTGGAACCAGACCAGCAGGAAGCCCACTGTGAGGTTGAGGTGGAGATGTCTTTTCCTTTCTGAGGGAGTTATTTTCCAGGTCCTTCTGCCCATCAAGGACTTTGCGACTTTTTGATTTTACTGTGATTTATTCTGGCATGAACATAATACTCATGTTTTTTGTATCTCCCAACCTGTCCCTTGGACCCCCCTCCCCAAAAGCCCCCACTTAACCTCCCACTTAACTGCCCTGCCCACTGGCATCACTAGTCCTATGTAAGGAAACTCTTTACGGACCCTGTTCCCTCATGCTGTGCTCTCAAGTGGAAACTGGGCTATATTAGGGTGACAGTGATCCTCAGTTTCCCTATATATACCTTGGGGACAGATCAAGGTCCCTTCCCATCTGAGGTTCTGTGACTCTGAAAAGCCTGTATCACTTCTGCCCCAAGGTTTGCTCCCTGGCTCTGCCTCTCCACCAACCCAATGAAGGACCATGCCGCTCTGAAAGTTGGGGTAGGAAAAAAATACAGGGCCCAGGGCATTAGCTGGTGACCCCTGTGCTCAGCGTCACAGGTAAGAGGAGCTGGTCCAGATACAGCACAGATCAAGAGCCTCAGATGGAGACCAAGGGGGATGGCCCAGTCTGTAGTCTGCCAGCGGCTACTTACTAACAAGCACTTCACTGACATTGTCTTCATTTCAGAGCAGCCTTTCCAGTAAGCCTCTGCTGACAAAGGAGAGGGAGGGGGAGCAGTCTGGAGACACAGTGAGGACCTACTGGAGCTTGGCCTGACTCCAGAGCATGGCCACCTTGCTGGGTAAGACAGGGAGGGAGGAGGGGCAAGCCTCTTCCAAGACTGGGTTTCTGTCAGTGCCACCTCGCAAAGATGTTTGAGAGAAAAAGAACTCTCGGCTCATGGGGTTTTTGCTTGCCAGCACAATGTGTTATGATCCATAAAAAAGGACTGGCTTAGGACTCAGGGGCTCTACCTGGACTAATGAACTGGGTGACCTTGGGTAAGTCCCTTCCCCTTGCCGAGTCTCCATTTCCTTAGGTGTAAAATTAGGAAGGAAATTGAACTAGTAAATAATCTCTAACATTTTACCCTATCCTCATCTATCCAATCTCCCACCTGCGTTACATTCATTTGTTCTGACGACACCGCATCGGCCTTGCTCACAGCCTGATTTCTTTTAGTCCCAGGCTCCATTAGTTTGGAATATGGCTATCAAACATGACATGGAAGTAGATCCAATTTTCCAAAGGCTGAAGCCCCAGAGACTCAGGAGAGGAAGTGAGAGCTCACCAAGGATTCATTCCAACCTGTTCTTTTCCAGACCAGCTTGCTCCCCACCCCCACCCCCCACCTTAGGCCCCACTACTTGCTCAGGCTCATGTGTGCTCACCCTCTTGCTCATTCTCTCTCTCTCTCCCTCTCTCACTTCCTTGCTCTTGCTCTCCGTGGCTTGCTCCATTCTCTTGGTGGCATTTATCCTTTATGGTGATTGATGTAGACACCAGGCAAATGCTGGCCAAAGGAAAATACAAATTAAGTCCCTGTTCCTTTCCCTTGTGCCCTGGGAGGGTCAGTCAAAGCTCTTCTGTCTGTTGAAGAGGGATGAGGCCCTGGTGGGGCTGAATCTGGGCAGGTCCAGCAAGGCAATAGCAGAGACAAAGTGATCCCCACAAATTACAGCTCATCACGTGGTTTCAGGGGGGCAATCCTCACCCTAAGGGCTCTGTTGAGTTCTGAAATGATCCTTAGGCCCTGCCAGCAGTGAGATGTATGGCACCTTCATACTTCAGACAAGAACATCTGGAGGGCCGCAGAACTGGGGCAGAGCCTCCTCTTCCCTCTCATCAGCAAAGGCTCAAATGAGGAATAGAACACATGTAGGTAGGGCTGGGTGACTGAATCACAAGGTCCTTCCTTTTGATTACTCCTCTCACCAAACCCTGAAGCACCAAGCCCTTACGGGCCACCTTACAGAGAGCCCTTCTGACCCTCACCTAGAGGATGTGCAGTTGATGAGATTTCGAGATTGCAGCTGGGTGGCACAAAGCCAACCCAAACAAACTGATGACATTTTCAGCAACTTCTATTTCTCTTCTTCATTCCATCATGGAGGTCTCCTGACCATCACCATGGGCCACAGGAGTATGAGGCACAAACTGGTCAGTCAGCCCCAGAATAACATGGAGCTCTTGAGATACCCCTAACTGTAAGCTGTCTCATGTTGCAACCGAAGGTCCCTTCATGTAACAACTTTCCTATAACCCACCCCAGGTAACATCCTGAGTAGACAGCTGGCTCAGCTCCACCATCTTACCTGTCAACTGACCATTAGTGGCTAACCACACAACACTCCATCCGTTGCCTCCTTTCCATCATGTGTTCCAATCTCCCACATGCCCTTTGGGCCCATGCCTCATCTTTGGTACAATCTTTGGCTAATATAGACAGCCATGTGTCCATTTCTCCATAAGCCTGCTCATATGAAGAGTTTCTTTTATTCCCTATGCTCTATTATGAATATGTTCAAATATACAGAGCTGCTAAAGTAGCCTTAAAAACAATACAATAATCACCTTCACATTCAACACCTAGAATCAACATTTGTTAATATTTTTGCTTTAACTCTGTGGGTATGTTTATACATTTTTTTATCGTGGCAAATTATAACATAAAATTACCATTTTAACTGTTTTTTAATATTCACTTATTTTAGAGTGTGTGCTCAAGTTGGGGAGGGGCAGAGAGAGAGGGAGACACAGAATCTGAAGCAGGCTCCAGGCTCTGAGCTGTCAGCACAGAGCCTGATGCAGGACTCAAATTCACAAACTGTGAGATCATGACCTGAGCTGAAGTCAGACGCTTAACCAACTGAGTCACCGAGGCACCCCACCATTTTAACCATTTTTAAGTGTACAATTCAGTGGCATGAAGTACATTCACCAATGTCCACCACCAATATCCATCTTTATCATCCCAAACTTTTCATCACCCCAAACAGAATCTCTGTACCCACTAAATACTAACTCCCCATCCTCCCCAGCCCCTATTCGTATCTTTTCAAATGTTGTATCATTTTAAAGCTTCAAACATCATGACGCTTCACCCCTGAATACTTCCATCATTCACCTCCTAAAAATTAGAACATTCCAATATATCCACAATGCCATTCTCACAATGAAGACAATTAATCTACTACCCAGTTGTCAGGGTCTTCTTAAATAAACAAAGGTTTCTACATGTAAAATGAGGGGCATGAGTCACATCTAGTCACTTCATAAACTATGAAGTGCTGTATAAATGTGAGATATTAATAACCTTATTAGATGATCTTGTAAATTTGTTTCAGCTCTGAAATTCAATTAGTATTTATCATTTTCCAAAGGGTTCTGCCTCCAGATCAGTTGATGTGCCACAGGCCACAAGCAACCCCTCCCGAGCTCCCCAGGGCAGGGGGACACATGCCTGTGGGCTGGAGCCTCAATTCCAGCCTGGCCTTTTCTACCCTCACACCTGATCAGCAATACACAACTCTACCGAATTAATCCATGCAAATCCCATTAATGACTCCACAGAGTGAAAAGGCCATAACAGGAAAGGAGGCTTAAGTCCTTGGCTGCAGCCAGTGGGTGCCTTCATCAGCACTTGCAGGACCACAGCATCCAGCACAGCCATTGGCGCTGGGTGTGACAGGTGCCAAAGAAAAGTGGGGTGTTGAGGGGCCTTCTTCTACACCTGCAGCACCGCTCCCACCCACCTCCAAACCAGGTTCTCAGCTCTGTTAGCTCAGCTTGGAGCACAAGGCCCTCAAACATTTGAGCTCCCCAATCTCCATATTTGTCTCTGTCTCCAGATATCTGCAAGTGGTCACCAATCACTTGAGTTTTTGGCTGTTTTTTTTCCCAGCCAGCTTAACAATCAATTTCTGTATGATTGCATGACTCGGCTTTGCAGTCTAGCGCAACCAGGCACTGAGTCAAACATTTTCTTTTTCTTTATTTATACTGTGTCTTGTTTCAGAAAGGATTTAAAACGAGGAGACAAACATTTAGTAAACACCCTAGACCAGATGCTCGAAACTGTGAGGTGTTGTGGGAAATGCGAGAGAGAACACTTTTTTCCCCCTTATTCTTAGTTGAGTTTACAATTCATGGGGAGACATGACTCTCTTAGGAGGCAGCTAAACCACAACATCACTGGCCTGGGAACTGGGAGCCTGGACACCTGGGTTCTCACTCCCGTGGCTGACCGCTCACCAGCTGTGGTTGGTGAAAAAATGACCTCGCCTCTCTGGGCCTCAGTTTCCTTACAGGTAAAATGAAGGAGCTGTGCATGGATGTCTGTATGAGCAAAGAGACAGTACGGAGGCACTGGTAATATTGGGATCCTAGGGTTTTTTTTTTTCCTTTAAGCCTCCCTGTGTTTTTGACTTGTTATAATGAGCATGTATGACTTTTGTGGTTAAATAAATCTAGCATTTACAAGTGGGAATGGATGGGACCAGCCAAATTCTGGTGTAGCTCTAACCATGGTCTGTGATTACATGTGGTTTACACAATACTGAGTCTTTGGAAGAAGAGAAAGGTCACTGAGGGCTTTGATAGCCAGGGAAGGCTTCTCAGAGAAGGTGAGACTGCAGGCATGCTTTGGACTGGTAGGGACCAGGAGAGGTATCCTTGGCAGGAGGTGGAGGCCACTATATAGGGGGTGGAGAGCAGCGAGGAGACTAGTTCTTTCCCAAGGCCCAGATGCATCCTAGGTTGGTGGGGGAGGGGCAGGGGGGCCTCAAAGGCTGAGGAGAAAGCCTGAGAGCAGGAACAGCTCAGCTCAGTCCCCTCCCCAGGGGAGCAGGTCCAGGCCCACCTGCCATGAAAGCAGCTGCAGAATCTGAGCAACAGAAAGTCTAGAGGCCCCAGCCTGGTGCTCCTGGATCACAGAGTAAGCATAACACTTGGGTATTAGCTAATCAATCTCGTAAATTCATCTCCCTTTTACTGGGATCTGTCAGGAAGCTGATTAAATGCTGTGCGAGTGGGATTTGGCTCAGATGCTAGCCCGGAGCTTGGGGCTGAAGTTTTTCAATGTTCAGCTCATGCATAAAATTCATAGTTTATCATTACCCAGACTTGCTTCTCTAGAACTATCCAGATGGGAATATTTCTACATGACAGTCCTATCCTGGGTGAGCCGGTTGCCTGGCCTCTCTCTCCACAGTTCTCTCTGCAGTAGGTGCTGCCCACACCCCACCCCCCAGCAAAACCATAAGTTCAGCTCTGTCTGCAGAATCACCAGCCAGGACGCCCACCCTGGGGCACTCAGCTGGCTCTTCCTCTTTCCTGGGGCTCCAAAGGGATTCCCTGGGGCAAGGCCAGCATCCTCTATCTCAGATATCCTAGGGCAAAGTTGGGGAGTAGGCTATGGATGCCACTGCTCTCACCCCCTGTCCCAGTCCTTGGCTAGATGCCCTCTGATTATCCTTCTAGCACGGGAGCCCCACTCATCCAGGCTCTCCTTTCTCAAGGGCCCAAGTTCCCCCAAGTCACCTAGGCCTGGACTCCTGACCCTGAGGCCAGTCCCTCCTCTGTCCCAAACCCTCAGCCTAACCAGGTGAAGTAATCCCCGCTATCAAGCAGATGGGAAAGAGGTGGGGGAGGGGACTGAACCCAGCCCTCGGACTTCAACTTTTGCCTCTCAGCTTCCCTCTCTCCTACCTGCTCTGAAGTCTAAACTTACCCCTGGCATACTGCTTCATTTAGGAGGCTCTGACCTTCATTTCCTCATCTGGAAGGACTCTTCCAGCTCTGAGATTCCCCTTGCTATGATTATGCATACAACTCTAGCAGCCACAATGGAACTGTGTTAGTTCCTCCTGTCTTCCCCCAAAGAATAATGATACCAGAACCAACAGTTACCACGTAGTAAGCACTCACTGAACACCAGGCCCTGTGCTCATTCAGAGGTCTCAAGGCAGGGATACTATCTGAACCTGCAGCTTGGCCCCATTGTGGACCAGTGAAGGCATCAACACTGGCAGCTTGTTGAACATGAGTAAGCATCGGTGAAGTGCTTGCAGTGAAACTGGGAGCTAAGGGGTTTGAATGGCTTGGGATAGAACACAGTGTGTCCTCAGGGGTCGCCATTCTGGTAAAGGAAGAAAAGGGACAAGTGATAAAATTTCAGCCAACAAAGGTCCAATCTTTCGATCCATCAATTGATCATATACATTTCTTTCTTCACTCAGCTGTTTTGAGAAAGAGGCAAAGGATAATGAACTCAGCTTGCATGAGGGAATAATTCAAGTAAGTCATTTCTAGGGGGATGGTCTGTGTTCAGTACACATTTTCCCCTGCAACGTGGAACCCATGACCCCTGACTTCTAGAATCCAGTGTTCTGACTGCTCTACCATACCATCTTCCTGTGATCCTAAACATTGGAGCTGATATTTAGAAAGCAAGGCATCAAACAAACACAGAATCCATTTCACTGGTCCTTACATCCTAAGGCAAGAAAGAGGCCTCAGACATGAGAGAGGATTTCCACAGCGCATTGAAATGAAAGCCCTTGACCCACTAGAAAACAGTTGTTATCTGCGCATCCCCAAATATTCTGGTCAACCGAGGTTTTTGCTCCATCTCTGGATAATTCTCTTTTAGGCATCTGGAAACAATGGCTGAGCCTTCATTTCATTGGCTCAGAGATTCTTTTCGAACCAATCAATGATTGCTTCACCCTTTGGAAGTTGTTGAGGGAATAGCAGCTCAGGCTAAGGTTGGGGCAGAGGAAAGAAGGAACCACAGAAAACAAAAACACATTCCCACCCAGGGTCCCTCTTCCACGGAGCAGGGCAGAGCACTCACTTGAAGGGAGCTCAGGGTGGAAAGAGAGCTGGGATTAAGTGGCCTTCACAGGCCCAGGGAAGACCCACTGCCACCTCTGGACAGCAGACAGCATAATCACGCTTGCACATGCCATGTGTGTTATTCACGCGTGTGCACTGCGTCTGTGCACTGGGAGAGAAACGGTTCCTCTCTGGGAATGTACCTGCATATGTATATATATATATATATATATATATATACACACACACACACACACACACACACACACACACACACACACACACATATATATATATTCAGACGCATTTAGTGTCCTTACTCTAAATTCACAGCTAGTCATGCTGCCGGTGGAGGTGGGCCTTATAGTCCTCTAAAATAAGATTCTGGGGGCGCCTGGGTGGCTCAGTTGGTAAGCATCCGACTTCAGCTCAGGTCATGATCTCACGGTTTGTGAGTTCGAGCCCTGCATCGAACTCTATGCTGACAGCTCAGAGCCTGGAGCCTGTTTCAGATTCTGTGTCTCCCTCTCTCTCTGCTCCTCCCCCACTCCCATACCGGCCCTTCATTTAGTCAACCTGACCTCTTCAGGCTGCTGAGCAGAAAGCCCCCAGCGCCCCTGCCCTTCTACCCACTTCAGGGAAGTTCAACCTGTTGTGGCCTTCCGGGGACCCTTTAGCTTTTCTCCCTTTGTTCCCTGCTGTTTGATTTTCTTCCATCTCTTCTTCTCTGGCACACAGTAGGCACTTTATTTTTAAAAATTTTTAAAAAATGTTTATTTTTGAGAAAGAGAGGGAGACAGAGCACAAGCAGGGGAGGGGCAGAGAGAGAGGGAGACACAGAATCCGAAGCAGGCTCCAGGCTCTGAGCTGTCAGCACAGAGCCCAATGTGGGGCTTGAACTCCTGAACCGTGAGATCATGACCTGAGTCAAAGTCGGACCCTCAACCTACTGAGCCAGCCAGGCACCCCTACAGTAGGTACTTTATAAATGTGGCTCGTTGGCGGCAGCAGTGCCAAGGGATGGCTGGGGGGGAGGAACCACCCTTCCCCCATGAATCTCTAACAACACCAGCCCACTGCGAGTACCCCCAAGAAATATACAAAGGCAGCTTCCAGACAAGCCTCCTAAACCCACTACCAGGGAGACTATGTGGCCCCTACATTCTTCCTGTATGACAACTCTTTTTTAAAGTTTATTTATTTATTTGGGGGGGGGGGGCAGAGAGAGAGGGAGAAAGAATCCCAAGAGGCTCTGAACTGTCAGCACTGTCAGCGAGGAGCCCGACGTGGGGCTCAAACCCATGAACCTTGAGATCATGACCTGAGCCGAAACCAAGAGCCAGACACTTAACCGACTGAGCCACCCAGGCACCCCGCTGTGTGGTAATTCTGAAGGCCACTTGTTCAGGATATTTCTGCATTTTGTGATCTGAGTTTGCCCTCCTGTTTCCTCCATTTCTTCATGTCTCCTACACGCCTCTCTTCCTGGATTTTCTCTTCCCTTTCCCTTACCTTTCTCTCAATCCTTGTCCCTTTTCTTCTTTATCCTCTTTCGACCTCTCAGATCTGCATAGTCCTCACCTGGCCTCCCTGTCTCCAGACCAAGCTTCACTTAAGTGTCTCCATTGCTAATTCCTTACCCTTAAGCTCCAAGGGTTTCAAGCTCTTCTCTCTCTGCAGCTATCGCACATGAAGGAGAGGGTGAGTCTGCCCTAAGCTGTGAGGCCAGGGCAAGCTGTGGCCAGCCCAGACCCCCACTTCCTGCTGCAGGGGAACGAGGTTTCCCTTGGTAACGAGGAGAGGGTATCTGCATCTCCAGGAGGACGGCTGTGCTCTTAGAGCTTTGCGTTCTGAACAGGTCCTCAAACATTCACACCCACACCTGCTTCTGAGTTTCCTCATTTTGGAAATGTGATCAAGAGGAAATTAGCCATTTGGTAGAAAAACACGTGTGTGTGTGTGTGTGTGTGTGTGTGTGTGTTGGGGTGAGGGTGGGAGAGTGTCATTAAACAAACCAGAACCTCTACCCCTGGCTCAGCCATGTGGAAATAGAGTACAAAATCAAGTTTGTAAGACTCCAGAAAGTTGTACGATTGGGACCCAAAGCCTTCTACCTTCGTAACCAGCCTCTGGCCCCACTGTCTACCCCTATCTCATCCTGAAATCGTGCTTAGGGCCAACCAACTGTATGCAAGTAGGATAGAAAAAGGGCAGATCTGGAACTAGGACAGATCTGGGTTATGGTCCCAACTCTGCCACTTATTATTAGCTATGTGCCCCTGAGCAAGTCACTTCACCTCTCTGAGCCCCTGTTTTATGTAAACTGGAGATCATTTGAGTGTCTAATGCTTGTAAGTCTATGTAAAACCCTCAGCAAAAGAAGCCACTTATGCCCAGAGAGGTATTCTGATTGGTTTGGGAAGTGGGGTCCTGAGCTGGGAGAGACCTGCCTCCTTTGGGCTGGGTGCCCTGAGGCAGAGCTCGGTACCTAAGTCATAACAGTCACCATTTATTGGTGCTTTACCTACATGAGCCCACAATTCCTCACGACAACCCTGTAAGCTGAGGACTATTTATCTCCATTTTGCGGAGAAGAAAATGGAGGCACTGAGAAATAAAGTGACTTGCCCCGGGTCACAAAATCAGCAAGTGGTAGAGCAAGGAAGGGAAAAACAGGGGTGATAAAAGGAATGATGATGAGGTGCAGGCAGGCAGTGACCAGCCCACAGCACTGTTTTGCCCAGGGCTCGCTGGGCCCCCTTACCCAAGGCCTCCAACTCATCGGGCCCCAGGGCACCCCCAGCCCACACAGCCCTTTGTTACTACTAGCCAAGCGCACCAGCCTGCAAACAGAGGCTTGGAGCTGACACGGCGGCAGTGGCCTGTGGGAGGCAGCCAAGGACTAGCTCAGCAGAAATGACAAACCCTCCTGCTTCTGCCCCTTGTGTGAAGCTAAAATTAACAACTTTCCCAACTGCAAACAAATGCAGTTGCTGAACCTGCATTCCCTTGTCTTGCTTCTGCTGCCACTGGGCTTCCTGGGCATCATCCCTGCTCCATCCTCTCTTCCTGGCCACGCCCACAGGGCTGGGCCTCGAAAGCAAGAGCAATGTGGGGGGGGGGGGGGGTTGAGAACTTTGCACAAACTGGGGCCTGGATCACAGGAGGGTCTCGGACATTTGGCAATTCCAGGTGTGGGTCAAACATCTCCCAGCTACCATCCATTCTACCTTCTGGTTCTTCTCTTTGAACTTTTTGGTACCCAGTTTCTTTGGCTATCACTAAGTCCAGTAACTGTTTATGCTGACCCCCAATTAGCCAGGGTATTCAAGTTTCCATTTAACTAGGGCCTTTTTTTTCCCCCAGGTACCATCAATTCTTATCCATCTGTGGTGGGTGGCCTCTAAAATGGTCCCAATAATCTTCACCCCCCGATATTCACATCCTTCTGGATCCCTTCCCCCTGAGCTTGAGATGGACTTCGTGGCTCACTTCTAATGCAAAGTGTATGGAAGAAGTTATGGGGCTTCACTTCCAAGATAAGGTTATAAAAAGACTGTGGCTTCTGCCTTGAGCTGGCCTGCTCTTGGTCACATGCTCTCTCTCTCTCTCTCTCTCTCTCTCTCTCTCTGCTCACACTGGAGGGAGCAAGCTGCCATGCTGTGAGCAGCCTGACGGAGAGGACCCAGCGAGGAACTGCTGAAACTTGCAAGGCTTGCTAACAACCACATGAATGAGTTTTGGAGACAAATCCTGCAACCCCAGTTGAGTCTTTAGTTACCACAGCCCTGACCTGCAGCTTTACCACAACCTCGTGAGTGGCCTTGAGCCAGAACCACACAGGTAAGATGCACCCAGACTCCTGACCCACAGAAACCGTAAGATGTTAAAATGTTTGTTTTATTTTTTAAATTTTTTTAATATTTATTTATTTCTGAGAGACAGAGACAGAGTGTGAGTGTGGGAGGGGCAGAGAGGGAGACAAAGAATCCCAAGCAGGCTTTAGGCTCTGAGCTGTCAGCACAGAGCCGGAGGCGCGGCTCGAACTCACGAACTGTGAGATCATGAAGTCGAATGCTTAACCTACTGAGCCGCCCAGGTGCCCCAAAATGTTTGTTGTTTTAAATGGCTACGTTTGGGAATCATTTGTTATGTGGCAATAAGATAACTAATGTATCATCCTGTGTCCCACTCCCTCAAAGCTCTGCTTTATCCCAGGTGACAATGACCAATGACCTAATATTCAAGTTTTTTTTTTTTTAACAGCCAGATAAGAGGATACCTTAATTCAGTTAAACATGCTTGAGTCTCCAGATTGCCACTAAAGAACAGTGGGGGGTTTTAGATGCTGGTAGAAGGCCAATGGAAAAGATTATTGGGGCAGAGGACCGACTTACTTTGTATGCATTGGTTCTGAGCCTAGGCAACGTTCACAGCTTCTTAGAATCCCCAGATGATCAAACTGTGACCAAAAATAACTCCAGATTCATGACAGTGTCTAGACTGCAACCCCTCATACCAGTTTCATCCTTGGATAATGGTAGCTAAAGTTTACCGAGTACTAACTAAATATCAGGCACTGTCTAAGTATTTTATAATGATTTACTCATTTGATCCTTGCAAAATTCCATTCTACAGAGGAGGAAACTGAGGCACAGAGGAGGTAAGTAACTGTCCAAGTTCAGAGTCAGTAAATGGCAGAACTGGGATTTGAGCCCATGGTCATGACTATGTTTCTTGAGGGGAGCCCACATGTCCTGGGCAGGAGGGCATCTGGTTACCAAAAGTTGTCAGGACCTTGACTTTCTTTCGTCTTCCTTATACTTCTTTGCTCAAAAACTGACAGCAGCCTCCTATTGCTTACTGGATTAAGTCCAAAGTCCTCTTATCACAATTTGGCCCCAGCCCACATACCTTTCACTATTTTCCATCACATAACTTCTACTTCTAGCTGCAATAATCCCCTGATTTCCCCTCACCCGTTAGCTATCATTTTGACTTTGTCCTACCTGGCAACACTCGATGTTTCTAGTTGGGAACTGCTAGGTGTGACATAGAGAGGGTTTTATAGCCAGATCCCCTGGAGAAATCTCAAAGGCCTTTCCTCTTAGAGTGCCCATCTCAGATTTCAAGAAGACCATGGAGCCTCTACCTGAGTGGAAATGCATGTCTCGGTTTTGCCAGAGCGAGACCAATGCTCCCAAAGTAGTGGTCAAGGCTCTGTGCCATGTGCTTTACCCAGCAAAACCCCATCTGCTTCTGAAAGCCTTCCCTACTTCTTTCTGCCCCTGTGATTTCTCTGTCTGAGGAGCATGGTGTGGACTGTCCTCGAGCCATTCAATTCTCAGCTCAAATGTCACCTCTGCAGAGAAGCCTTTCCTGACTGCCCCAACTGAAGTAGCTGTGACTCTCTACCCCAGCCCCTTGTTTCTTTTCTTCCTGGCACTTATCAATACAAATAGTGATCATTTACTTGTCACTTTTTAGTTTAGTTATTTTTTGAGGAAGAGAGAGAGCATGAGTAGGGGAGGAGCAGAGAGAGAGGGGGAGAGAGAGAATACCAAGCAAGCTCCACGCTGTCAGCACAGAGCCCAATGTGGGGCTCGAACTTACAAACCACGAGATCATGACCTGGGCCGAGATCAAGAGTCAGACACTTAACCGACTGAGTCACCCAGGTGCCCCTATTTTTCTGCTTTTCAAATGTGTTCCCACAGAAACCTATGCTCCATGAGGGCAGGGATATTTTTCTGTCCTGTTTGCCATTGTGTCCCCAGCACCTGTAACAGCACTGAGCGCATAGGAGGTACTCCGTGAAAATTTGTTGGTTGAATGAAAAGGATGTTTCACCTGCAAGTTCCTTTGTGTGTTTTTCCCTAGCTGGTGAACAAGTGTCCTGAGGGCAAGGCCCGAGTCATAGTCTTCAGCTTCCCTTGGCATCTGGAATTACACTGAATACAAGTAAATCCTGAGACTGCACTTGTAGCGTAAAATTGTTCAGACGTCTGGCCCATGCTCCATCCATTAACCACACTACCATGCCTTGCTGGGCTGCTGGGGATGGGGGGATGAAGAGCGAGTGAGGGCTTTTTTACTGCACAATGTTTTAGTCTTGAATTTTCCAAAGGGGTGACGGTGGAGGGGGGCTGGTGAGGGGGCGGGGAGTTGGTAGGTTTTCTCCTTCAGCAGTTTCTGGTCAGGGGAGGGTCTTTGCAGCGGAGAAGGTACAGCAAAATCCAAAGGGAAGATGGAAAGGGCTACCCTGACAGGCAAGAGCTGAAGTCTACATATGTCAGAGAAAAGGAAATTTGGTCCTGGAGCACGAGGTGGCACTCGGCATCCAAACTGTAAGATTTGTTGGGACATTTTGAGGCTTCAAACCAAAGTGGGATATCTGTGTGAGTAGGGACACAGAGTGCCACTGCAGGCCTCGGTGATCTGGTGTGGGAGAGGGAGAGGAGAGGAGGCACAGACAGAGACAGAGACAGAGAAAGCCTGGGGTCTTCATATCTAAAAATAGAATCAAGTGAGAGGGAAACAGCCCATTTCCTAACCTTAATGCAGTTAGGCAGCGGAATAAACTGCCTAGTGATGAGGTTGACTCGCTGGCATTAGAGGCATTGAAACTAGGTGAGATCAGGTCCTGGGGGCATCATCAGTACCAGCAACCCCTCCCTGGCTTTTGGTGGTGGGGGAAGTTGTGGGGGTTCAAACCTTTTGAAAAGGCCTGAGAGGCCTTTTGCAGGGTTAGTCCTCAGAGGCCACCGGGTGTGCATGCATTCCAATGGACACACTCACACTCTTGCACCCTGTATGGAGGGGAGTGACCCTGCTCTGTCTCCTTGGTTTCATTGATGATGAAAGAGCTAGCACACTATAGAGATCTTATCCCTTTTCCCTACTGACAAGTCACTTCTGTGATCCTGATGCACCCCTGCCAAGTATCCGGGTGTCCCCTAGGCCTCCTCAGTCAGGAAAGATTCAACCATCTTTGCACCAGATTTACCTTCACACACACACACACACACACACACACACACACACACACACTATTGTGTGTATACTTTCTCTTCTTTCTCCCTCTCTCACTCTCTTTCCCTCTCTCTCTCCCTCCCTCTGTTCCCCCTCCATCCTTCCCCAACCCAAGCCACTTTTACCAGATAGCAGCTAGCTTCTTTAACCCTTATGGCCTCTGCCTTTATGTACCCCCCTGCCTTTCTGATCCTCATCTCCTCCTAGATTCTCTTGGCAAAAGGTAGGAGTCTCTGCCTCCAGAAGTATCTTTGGTACCTCCCCAGGGCCCAGCAGCAGCTATAGAAATGCCCCTTCCTGCTCATGGGGTGAGGAGAAAATACAGACTTTGCCCCAGGTCCTATAGAAGAGGCATGTTCTTTTCCTTGCCTTTCCACCCACCCCATGCTCTCATTCTTCCCTGTAGTGTCACAAAACTCAAAAGCCTCCTCAGTCCCATTGAAGGGAAGAGGAAAGAACGAGACCCAAGTAAAATGTATCAACACGTACACTGAGAGGCTGAATTGCACCAGAGGCCCGGGGAAGGAATAGAGGACAGCAGGCAGGGAATGAAACAGGAAAGGCCCCAGCTGAGAAGCCAATGACCACACATGGCCCTGCAGGGTCCTGGGCCGGCCAAAGCTGCTCCGCTCTGCTCACTGTTGGCTCAGAGCTGAAAGCAAAGAATCTACCAGGGCTGGCCAGTAGCAGAACTGCTAGGTGGGGGGAGCTGGTCTCCAGCATCCCTTGTCTTGTTTTCCTCCGCAGTTTTAGGTGCCCTCGCCCAGGTTCCCAAAGTGTGTTTCCCTGCCCCAAGAGTCTTGTACAGCTGCCCCACAGCAATATTCCCTCATCCGTGTCCCATTTCTGCAGAACCCTGGGAGCACTGAGTCATTTGTGTATCCAGGTGTGAAACGGCGGGTCATGGCTGAACGCTGAGTTCCCCCAAGCTGTTGTGTGGATGTTAATAGATTGTATTTGAGGGGGAAACAGAAGGATGGTGATCTGTGGTCAAATACATACTGGAAACCTTAAACAGTATCAGCAGGTTTCTCTACTGCGGGACTTCTCAGAGCCTTTAATGCACTAATGTGCACTGTGAGGGTCTAAGAGGTGGATGTGGCACTTCTCAAATGTATTCGGCCATAGAATCTTTTCTTTCTATTTCTTCAGAGCAGCTTGCAGGACAAGTGTTTTATTTGATGTATTTCCCATCTCAGATAACATGTGCATTTTCACAACAGGCTTTGATACCTATACTTAAAAGAGTGACCATAAAAGGTGAGAAGGTAGGCACCCTTAGAGTCAGTGGAGGCAGTGATGGTGACTTTGGATCAAGTACTATATTTACATATATATATATATATATATATATATATATATATATATATATATATAATCAAGGCTAGAAGGGAGAAATTTTTGACCAGAGGGCCCTGGTGCTATGGCTGTTTCATGTCACACATTACAGGTGATTGCCACTTATCAGTTGGCTTGCTCCTATCCCACACAGTCGCAAGTATCTTTAATATTTAGCCTTTTGGGGCTGTGTGTGGGGGACTAGAATGGAAGGAATGGAGGGAGGACTGTCTCCCCAAAGACATGTCTATTTCTCATGTTGACACACTTATGTTTAAGACCTGGCCCTTCCTGGGACTCCTGGGTGAGTCAGCCGGTTAACTGGCCAACTCTTGATTTGGCTCAGGTCATGATCTCATGGTTCATGAGCTCTGCATTGGGCTCTGTGCTGACAGCGGAAGCCTGCTTAGGATTCTCATTCTCTCTCTCTCTCTCTCTCTCTCTCTCTCTCTCTCTCTCCCCCCCTCTGCTCCTCCCCTGCTTATGCACACACTCTCTTTCTCTCAAAATAAATAAATAAACATTGAAAAAAAAAGAGCTGGCCCTTCATAAAGCATTGGACATTTGTTCCCTTGTTCTCTACTGACACCACCAGTCACCCGAAACTCCATCCTTTAAAGCCTCGTAGGCCCACTGCCTCGAGAAGGGCTAGTTGTGAGCCTCAGTGCTCTCTCTGGGTTCTCTTTTATGTGTGAACCAATCATTTCTTTACAGTGCACAGGACTGGGAAAATGGGGGCAGTGGAGACAACTCGAGGGCTGTGCTCAGTCACACGGCTCCTCTGCTAGCCTACTAAGTGGCCTGACCAGACAGGTCGCCACAAGGGACCGCCCCACTGGCTCCTACCAAAAGAACTGGGATGAGGGGGTGCCTGGGTGGCTCAGTCGGTTAGGCATCCGACTTTGGCTCAGGTCATGATTTCACAGTTCGTGAGTTCAAGCCCCGAGTCGGGCTCTGTGCTGACAGCTCAGAGCCTGGAGCCTGCTTTGGATTCTGTGTCTCCCTCTCCCTCTCTGCCTCTCCCCTGCTCATGCTCTCTCTGTATCTCAAAAACTGAATAAACGTTAAAAAAAATTAAAAAGAACTGGAATGAGGAGCCCCTTTCTACCTGCTTAGAAGGGAGGCTACCAAGAGAGAGAGAGAGAGAAAAAAAAAATAAAGATGCTCTTCAAGACGGTAAACTGAGGGGCAGGGAGCCAGCTGCTTCTTTGAAAGGAGGGACTTAGCCCCGGTGAGGGTCAGTTACCTGGGAACAAGATGTTCTCATCCATTAAACTGAGTGCTCTCCAAAGATGAGAACTGTGCATTATCAAGCTATTCATAAAAGCGCCGTGTCCACTGTGTTCTGTGCTGGTTACAGTAGAACTGTGTTTGGTCCCATGCAGGGCCCCTGAGAAGCATTCTCACAAACTCTGGAGCGTTACCAAAGCAAAGGGACTGAGATACTATAAGGCAGTAGGCTAAGGTCTCTTCTAGGTCCAGGACCACTGCGGGAAGCTACGGAGCCAGAGGGAAGACATGTAGGTACTCAGGTACACTTAGCCAGCATTTTGCGTCCAACTCCAGGAGGTTCATGGACCCTTCCGAGGAAGCTCGGCTGTGCAATCACACCATACAAGGAATCACTGAGCAAATTGGGAAGTGTAGGGGCCAAGGGCAGGCCGCCCAAAAATGTGCCACATTGGCATATTGATTATTTTAAGTAAAGATTACTTAAAGAAACGGCCAGTGCAAAAAGAACACTCTGACCCTCCACTTTGTCTCCAGAAAGGAAATAAATCTCCCATGTGAAAGGTCCCCTCCCTGGATCAGGATGTAAAGAGACATCCTTATCACCAGAGACAGGGAATTCAGGGCTGAGAAGGCTGTAGAAACAGCCTTTGTTACTTTTTACTAATTTACTACCCCAGCCCAAATTCTGTTTAGAATTCCTTACTGATTGAAGCTCCCGGAAATCAGTTCTCTTTGTCCTGTCAATTCTTCACAGATTTATTGTTTCTTTGTCTAAAAAGTATAAAGACTGCCTTCCTTGGTTATTTCTTTAGGTCTCAATTTCATTACCAGGTTTCTGTGTGCATGTAACTAAACTTTGGGTTTTTTTCTCCTGTTAATCTGCCTCATGTCAATTTAATTCTTAGACCGGCTAGAAGAATTTTGCAGAGTAGAAGAAAAATATCCTCCCCAACAGCAGATTTAGCCAAAAAAGTAAAATAAATTGAAAGTCAAAAGACATACAGACTGGGGGTACCTGGGTGGCTCAGTCAGTTAAGCATCTGTCTCTTCGAATCAGCTCAGGTTGTAATCTTGCAGTCGTGGGATTGAGTCCCACATCAGGCTCCTCGCTGAGCATGGAGCCTGCTTGGGGATCTCTCTCTCTCTCTCTCTCTCTCTCTCTCTCTCTGCCCCTCCCCCCCAAAATAAATAAATAAACTTTAAAAAAAGACAGACAGACTTAAGGAAATGTGATAGCTATATGCCAAGAGGAAGAGGAAGGAAAGAAGTCACTGAAAGAGAGGGCTTTCAGCTCAATCTCAAAAAATGTTCTAATTAGAACAGCTCAACAATGGAACAGACTCCCTTTGGAGGCAGTGAATGCCTTGCTGATGAGAGTTACAAATTTCAGGGGCAGACTGAACCAGATGACCTTGTAAGGACTGTCCTCCCAACAGTGTGTTTCTGTCCCTGTCGCTGAGCTCCTTCCTTGTTTATTGCAGTCACAGTCTTGCCAACAAACCCCAAAAGGCACCAGAATATGGGAGGTGGCCCCACACTCTGGACTGCCTGTCCCCTGGCTCCTCCACTCCCACCCACAGACATGTATCTCACTAGCCCCCTTGCTAGGGCTCTCGGCTTTGCCTGGTGCCAGCTAGTTAATCTGATAAACTCATCTGCACAAATGGGATCATGAATGCTAATGAATTAATGTGTTACCTTCCCAAGTGACATATTTGCATTTTTAACAGAGGTCTTCAGGAGATAATGCCTTAACTCAAAGGAGTGATTAATGTTGAAATTTCAGCTGTTTGGCAGTCTAGTAAAGAAGATATTTTTGGAAAAGGAAGCTTTTTCCACCCTTCACATCATACCATCTGCTGGAAGAGGGAAAAACATGTCCCTGCCCTTGAGGGGTTTATAGTTTATAAAGTTGGGAAATTAAAATTACTGACATTTATTGAGCCTCTACCAAAGTGTGGGGCCCTGTGCTAAGTACGATATAGATATTATCTTTGAATCCTCACAACAACCCTCTGATGTCTAAGTATTTTGCAGGTAAAGGCTCTGGGCCTCAGAGAGGCTGAGTAACCTACTACTTCATTTCATTGACTCTAGATGTTAGAGACAACACTTCCCTGGGTTTTCCCTGAGACAGAAAAGATGCTGGCAACTAAATTACAATGCACCATGGATTGTAAGAAATATTTCACTTCCAAAATGTTAAAATCGTGTCTTCAACACCATGAAATTGCAGTATGTGGTGAGGCCAGCTCCAGAGTACATGCTCTACCTAATGCTGCTCACAGAACCCAGGCGAGAACTGGCTGGGGAATGCTTTGATATGATAATAGAATAGCAAGCACATATTAATATTTGAATACAGAATGATTACATAAGGACGGAGAAGGCTGCACCCTGAGTCTGAGGTCAGTGGCAGCATGTGTCGATGGGATTGTGGACCTCAGTGCCAGACAGCAACAAGGCAATAGGGACAGGACTCAAGGTAGAGGGACTAGGCTGTATAGGGCCTGAGGCTGGAGTTGGGGGGTAATATGTAGCAAATAACCCACTGTCAGGTGTTAGGGGAGTTAGGTTTTGAGGTTATAGCACACTGGCTGGCTTGGCTCAAGTGAAGGGAGTCTGTTACAGAAACTGGAAGCCATGAGAGATAGGTTAGTCAGATGGGAAAGTCAAGGTAAGTGAACTGGCAGGTGGTTTTTGAAGGCCAGGATGAGAGATTTCAATTTGGTACAATGGGCAAAGGGGGCAATTATTGAGTCTTGCAAGGTAATAACAACAGGTTAGGAGAAGCTCATTCTGGCCACAAGGATAAATTAAAGCTGTCACCTCAAAGCCAGAGGCTTCCTGAAGAGAAAGAAACCAGCACCGCACAAGAGGGTTGTGTCATCAGGCAGCAGGATTGCAGGGCATGATGAACCCTGAACTCTCAGCTCTGTGTCTGGGTTGCATTCCTCACCTGGAAGAGGAAGTAGCAGAGCCATGGCTGGCACTGCCCTGCATGACACACAGATCACAGAGGCCCCTGAAGAGCTCACTCCCTAGCTGAGGACAAAGGGGAATGCACAGGAAGTCAAGGCAACATGACACAGTATAATCAAGGGCTAAATTGTGGTGGCAAAAAGGTCTGGATTCCAAAATGAAAGAGGGGGAATCATGGGTGACTATTTTTTCCCCTATATTTTCTGTACTCTAGAAGTTTTCCACTATGTGCAGGTATCCGTTTCATAATCAAGGAAAACTTATAAAAAGAGGGGCAGCCGATGAGGGCTAGAATGATCAAGAAAGGCGTCTCGGCAGAGGCTGGACTTGAGCTTGTTAGAGATGTGATGGAAGGATTTGCAGAGATGGAAAAAAGGGGGCTACTACAGGCTAGGGGGACAGCAGAAAGATGAATGCAGAGAGAGGAGTGAGCTCTGAGTGGGGTACAAGTGGGGCAGGAGATAAGGAGACTAATGGAAATGGGGGTCAGGAAGAAATAGGTCAGAGGGATTATATATATATATATATATATATATATATATATATATGTGTGTGTGTGTGTGTGTGTGTGTGTGTGTGTGTGTGTGTAAACACACATGCACACACATATATAAAATTATATACAGGATTGTATATAGCATATGTATACATGGTGAAGTTCAGCTGTTGTGGAAGGCAGGCCTCGGATACCAGAGAGAGGAGTTTCCATTTGATATTGTAAGCAAAAGGGAGCTATTATAGGCTCTTGAGCAGGGAAGTGACATGATGAAAGATGTCTTAAGGAGATTCCTTTGGCAGCAGCTTGAAGGATCACTTGGTGGGGAGGGGAAGGCAGCATGTGGAGGGATGCTGCTGCAGGAGTCCGGGCGTGAGGGAACCAGAGTGTGGGCTATGATGGCAGCAGTGGGAATAGTCAAGAAGGCATGGGTTCATGAGGCACTTGTGAGAGATGGACTGCCAAGACCTGGCGGTGACTGATGGGCATGAGGAGGGGGTGACCGATTCCAAGACTCAGCCTGTCGGCTCTAGAAAGAACGATGGTGTCACTAATAAAGACAGAGATGCCGGAAAGGGCTCAGGGCTGGCAATCTGTGTGGAGGGTAAGATTCAGAGGAGACACCCTGAGTTTGGTTGTAGCTGTGGCCAATTTAAAGGGATGGTAAACTCCACAGAGAAAATGTCCTTAAAGGTAACAATGAAATGGAGCTGGAGCTCAGGTTAAAGACCAGCCTTCATCATCTCCAGTGATCACCCAGAATCCCAAAGCAGGTCAAGCTGTATTTAGACTGAGTGTGTCAGCCTCTGAGGGTGGGGGGCGGGGAGGAAAAACAGCAGACCCAACAGCCAATTCCAATTTGGGCTTTGCCGGTGACAGACTCTAAACTGTGTGGCAACAGCAGGCTGGTGGACCTGTTAAAAAAAAAAAACAAAAAAAACCCCTCCTTTTTCTCTGTCAGTGAGTGATTTCCCTATGTATTAGAAAGATTACGGCTCGACTGTAGGTGATGAGATGAATATGGAAACAACACTCCCTTTATTAATCATATCTGCATTTTCGGTGATTTCACTGATCTTAGCAACACAGCTGGCATGACACACAGCACCCTCCCCTACCTGAGTGAGTGGGCTGGTTTCCAGAGTCCCAGCTCACAGTGTCCAGACTTCTGGCCATCCTGTGACAGGATGAGAGGCAAGGCCCATTAAGAAATAATCTATGTACCTCAGTTTCTCCCTGGGTCAAATGGAAAAGCATGGGGAGCAGACTTGCTTGGGTCTGGGTTAGAAGTGGGAAGATAAACAGAACACTTACTGAAGAGGAAAATGACAGATGAAAGATGAAGCTTGGGAGGGAAGCAGTGAGCGCACACTGCAGCCAGGATTTCCGACCTGAGAGGTCTTGGTTGACTGGTTGACTCCCACGCCGCTGTCACCACCGTGCCATCTTTTTGCCACTTCTAATGGGCTTTTCCATACAAAGGGCCATAAATAGGACAACTGCCCTAGTCAGTGACTTGCATTCCCTCTTTCCAATCTCCCACCTCCATGAGTATCTTCCACTTGGGACACCTGCCCACTTTTCAACCACCCTCCTGCCAACAGTCACCCCTCCCTCAAACCAGCAACCACAAGACTGATCAGAAATCAGAACAAAAATCTCCAGCAGGGAAATGCCGGAAACCACTGGCCGACAGACTATTCAGTGTGTGTGTGTGTGTGTGTGTGTGTGTGTGTGTGTGTACGCGTGCGTGTGTGAGTGTTCATCCACCAGTCTAGCCATCTGTTCTGTTTTCCCAGTGGGTTTGGATCAGAAGCAAAGAGAGACCCGTTTGGGTGGTCCTAACCCAGAGCTGAGCTCCCTTGGCAGTTAGGAGACCACAGCCTGGGATGACTTCCTCTGCATGCATCCATCTTTACAAGACATCATTCCCTCCCCCAAGGAGAAGCGGTTAAGAGAAAGGGGGCTACAATCCCACAAACATCCCTTTATCTGCAGTTCTGAATTCTCTTCCAATCCAGGGACGAGGGGCTCGGCCCAGACACCTGCCCAGGGCTGATCTTCGGTGGCCTAGGCAGGGAGGGGAGAGCTGGTAGGGAAGCAAATGAACAGGCAGAGGCCTCTACCATCACCTTCCAACCCACCTGTGGGCTCCTCGCTTCTTTCTCTCCTACCAGCTGGAACAGCAAGGCTCCAGCTGACATTAAGTGCTGTGGTAGCTCTCCCCATGCTCAGGCACAGGTGTGACCTCTGCCGGGACCATCCCAAGTGCTGAGAGGCGTTTTCAAACTGATTCTACCAGGGAAGCTGAAAGGTGTCTCCTGGCTCTCAGCAGCCCTGCAGAGGTCTTGGGAGCTTAAAACAGCCCCTGCCTCCCACCTCCCTGTTGGGGGTATAGTACTTAGCACCCCATCTCAACCCGATTCTGCAGCCAGATCCCCTATGGCTCACTCCTTCAGGGCCCCGGAGGCAAATTTACTTTACCTGGGATGGTTAACTGATCAACTCATGGTGTTCTTAGCTCCACCAAAATTCTGCCAGGTGAAAAACCTGAGGGCACTGGGGCAAAGGAAGTGTGAGTAGAGGTTCATAAGGGGACCAGCAGTAGGTGAGGCCAAAACAAGTCAAGACAATCTACTTGGTGGTTTACTAGCCACGGGAAAGCCTGAAGTGACTTTTAGATTTGACCCTCCTCTCCATGCCCACTGCCATCACTCTAACTCCATCTCACTTGGAGTGCTGTAGTGTTTTACAAGCTGGTCTCAATCCCTCCTTGCTCCAGTCAAGTCAGCTTCCTATTGCATGGCTAGCCATCCTAAAATACTTCTCATTAATTGTCCACAAGCCCCCCAGGGTCTAAGTCCAAACTCCCCATGCTGACATCAAAGGTCCTCCAAATCCAAGTACCCCTGACCCAGAAGTCCTTTCTTCCTCACGGTCTTCCCCCTAACTATGCCTCTCCCTTGGAAGCCTGCTCCTTTTGTAGTCAACGACCTCAATCGCACACATTATTCAAAACCTAACCCAAGTTCAACCTCTTGTGGGAAGCCTTCTCCCTCCTTTCCAGCCCATGCTGTTCATTCTCTGTGTCCTGAACCCCTACAGTGCTTACAGTTTAAAGCACATAACATAGTATGTAATTGTTTCCCAACTTTTATTATTCTTAGTTGCTTCATATGAATAAGTATGGTTTTTCTATTAACATACGAATGTCTAAAGAGAGGGTCCTTTGTTCTCCCCTTCTCATCATAACATGGGCATTGGGCTAGACCCAGGGGTTCTCAATGGACTCCTGTTCTCTTGGCTTAACTCCAAAATGAAGGAAGGATGAGATGAATTAAGGGCCTCTGAGGATCTTCTCTGTCCATTCCCTCCCCTTTCTCAGAAGATATTCCAGGCAGTTGAAGGGCTGAGGCCACCCAGAGAGGCCTAGCCAGCCAATCAGCTGTTGGATCTCTAATTTTTCAGGCCACTCCCACCTCCTAAGGCTTTCCGAGCGATCAATAATGCTGCTTAAGTGATCAATCTGAGACACAATGGGCTGCAGGGGCCAGTGTTTGATTAACTCGAGAGAATACATGTATGCTGGAAGAGACAGAGCAGGGAGAGAGAGAAGAAAGAGAAAGCAGGAAGAAAGATGAGCTGGGGGAAGGAAGAGGGAGAGCTTTTATGAATGGGGATATGACAGAATGGAGCTGAGAGCCATTCTCACCTGATCTGATTCAATGGCGAGTTCTTGCTGAGGCAACTAAATAAGCTGAGGTCTTTCTCAGAGCCCAGCGAATATCCCAGAGCTGCTGGGCAATCTTTGGCCTTGGCAGGACCACAGTTGCCACGGGCCATGGAGAGTCTAAGAGGCTAACGGCTACATAGTGGATGGAGAAGTGGGTGTGGGACAGAGGCTTCTGGGTACCTAAGGAAACACTTGGATCATGAGCTGTGCCCATTGTCAGGGTCTACAGAAATCCCAAGCTCTGGCATCCTTCAGTCTTCCACTCAAGACTGGAGACTCTGATATCCATGATGATATGGGACAGCTGACCAATCTGCAAGGGTGGTACCAGCATTACCTTCTCTCTGTCCATTGGTGTACAGATTATTCTCCTTCCCAAGGCTCTGGGTCTGGAAATTAAATTATTTGGCCATTGAGAAAAACTAAGAAGGCCCTTTCTGAACTTCTTCTGGGGGGCGCCAAACTAGCTATACCACTACTCAAAAGTTTTCTGGAAAAGGTAGTGTTGCCTGGAAAAAAACAACAACAACAGAGAAGATGGCTTATTACTGTGAGAAAAGTCCTCCCTTAATCTAACCATGATTCCTGCTGCTCTCATTAAATACCCATCCTTCACGTATAATGGTATTATTACTCTCCTCATCAACACAGGCCCCAAGCCTCAGAATCATCTTTGACTCTTCTTGCTTCTTCATCACTCATCCAATTAGTAGGTAAATTGGGTTTTTTTCTACCTCCAAAATCAATCTACCCATATCCTTCTTTCTATCCCCTTCCAGCTATTTCTACCCCCTTCATGCTTCCAGGATGGCCCCCTTTCAATCAACTTGCCAAAGGGGGGGGGGGGGACAAGAAAAATGAGCCTGAATCTAATCAAGCCTAGCACTAATTTCCACTTATAAGAGATACAGAAAATAGCGGAACAAGCTAAACGACAACAAGAGGAAGCAAAGGGACCAGAATGTGAGACAGGGTATGGGACAACTAGCCTGCTTTCTCTAACAAGTCACAGAGAAGGGACTGTTGAAAGGTCCTTAAGAGACATAATGACCAAACGTAATGTGTAGGGATTTTTTTTTTTGGGGGGGGGTCTTGATTCTAACAAGCTAACTGTGAAAACATATTTTGAGATAATTGAGGATATTTAATTATGGACTGAATAATGGATAGTACAAAAGCATTATTGTTGCTTTGGTTCAATGTGTTAATGACACTGTGGTTATGTGAGAAAATGTGTTTTGAATTTTTTTAATGTTTATTTTTCTTTGAGAGAGAGAGAGAGACAGAGACAGAGCATGAGTGGGGGAGGGGCAGAGAGAGAAAGAGGCACAGAATCTGAAGCAGGCTCCGGGCTCTGAACTGTCAGCACAGAGCCTGACACAGGGTTTGAACTTATGAACCATGAGATCATGACCTGAGCCGAAGTCAGGCACTTAACTGAGCCACCCAAGTGCCCCAAAATGTCTGTGTTTTAGAGATGCGTAGAGAAGTTTTAGGGGTGAAATGACATGATTGATGTTCAAAATTTGTTTTAAAACAAAGCAAAGGAAAAATGGATCAAGGAAGCAAGTATTGCAAAGCCCTGATAATTACTTAATGAGAATAATGGGTAAATTTTGATGTTCAAAATTTGTTTTAAAACAAAGCAAAGGAAAAATGGATCAAGGAAGCAAGTATGGCAAAGCCCTGATAATTACTTAATGAGAATAATAGGTTATTATAGATTTTCTCTATGTCTTTGAGAGATGTTCATGATAAAAAGCAAAAACAACAGTAATCCACCATACCTCAGTCTACCTTTGTAGCTTTATCTTTCTCTCCTACCTCACTTCTCTATGACATGGCTACTCTATGTTCTGGCCCATGTGACTCCTGTCTGAACTTCATCCTTTCACTTACTCATTACTTGTTTACTCAGCAAATATCTATCAAGGACCTCTTATATAAACTAGGCACTGTAAATGCAAACCTGACTGAGACCGAGGAAGACAAGGGACTTCCTTCATCTTCACATCCTCCCCGGCAACCAGTACAGCACCTTGCACACAACACGTGCTCAGCAAATGTTCCTTGAACTGATATGCAGGGGGGATACGTGATAGAATCCCCGTCTACTATGACCCAACAAGTATTCAGTCCAACCCAACAAATGTTTATTGATTACCTACCATGTGTGAGGCATTGTGTGCTATGGGGCTAAAAAAGAGAGAAAAAACACCAGGCTCTTTCTTTCATTGAGCTTATAATGTAGACAAGACAAATGCATATGAGAAGTTATATATGTATGTGAGGCATATATGAATTAATGATTCAAGCAATAAGAGTAAGGCGTATCAGTGATGTACTTGCCAAATGTATTTTACAGCCAGTAAATGCAGGATGAGTTCAGAGTGGGGAGAGAAAGATCACTTCAGTCTAGAAGACTTGACAGAGGAGGTGAATTTGAATGTGGCGTTGAAGGATGGGTATAGTGGTACTGGACAGGAGAGGAGCATGGGCAAAGAGGAGGGGGGACACCTGGTGAGTGGAATAGCATGAACAAGAACACAGATGACCAAACATGTACAGGAGACAGGTTTAGGAGACCCTGAGGAAAGAAATTTGGCTGGAGTAGAGGGTCCATGTGGGATTGTTTGTACCGAAGCAGATTTCTCACTAGGAATCTGCAAGTGATTTTTGAGAAACATTAAAATTTGAGAATCTGTGATGGGGACAAAGAGTGGGAAATGAAGGTCTAAGAATATACAGCATTAGGCCTACTCAAGGGGAGTCCTGAGTGTCAAGCTAAGGAAGCTGAAATTTATCCTACAGGCCATCTGGTAATTACCCCTCGAAGATGTTGGTCAGAAGCATAATGAATAAAGGATATTTAGAAATATGAATCTGGCTGGTGTTGATATTACAGACTGGGATGGAAAGAGACCAGTACAGTATAGATATGAGATGGTGGCCGGGGGTGGGGTGGACCAGGGTAGAGTAGGATGGCTCTGAGGTTTCTAATCTGGGCAACTAGAAGGCTTGCGTGACAGAGATAAGAGCGAGTGAGTTTGTGAACGTCGAGTCTGACACAATAACAGACTATCCAAGGGGAAATATTCAGCAAGAAGCTGGAAATCTCAGGCTGAACTATCAGAGAGGGGTTAAGTTTGGGCTAGAGAAGAGGGAATGGCCAGTAGAGAGGTGAGACGAGAAGCTATGACACAGCTGGATGTCCTTGGCAACAGAGGAAGTAGAAAGCAAGAGGAGCTGGAAGACACCCAGATTTGAGGGGTAGGAGGAGAAGGAGCAAAACCGAGACAAAAGGAGGGGGTCCCTGGGGTGGAAGGAGACACAAACAGTACAACCAGGCAGAGAGCTCTTCAAAGACCTAGGGATGGCTAGCAGTGTGGCTAATGCCAAAGTGAACCGGAGGCTCAGGAAAGGTCACTAGCTATGGCATGCATACAGAGAGACCTGCTCATCTCAAGTTCATCAACACCAACAGGCACAGCGGCTCCTACATATAACAGGCAACCTCTTCTCTCTCTCTCTCTTTCTGTCTCTCTTTTCCTCCCCTTGCCCCCATGTCATATACACACTCTGATTTCCAAGCTCATTTTCTGACTGCCCAGGGGAGTAAGTTGCTAGTGTGCCACATCCATTGTAAGGATAGTGCCCTTAAAAAGGGGGACGCTGCTGGGAAATAATACGGAGCCCCAAGATCCCTGCCCTCTCCTTGAAAGCTCAGCTGAGGGGGCACTGGATAGGAGGGGAGATGGTATGCTTCCCTCCCCTCTGCCCCTGGCCCTTCTCAGTAGAGCTGCAAAGGTAAAGCCCATTTTGAGTCCTTCATTTTGGTTGCTGGTAATGCAAGAGGATGTTTTTTCTTTTTGAATTTATGGTAAGAAGGAAAACAGAAGTCCTTGAGAGAAGAGCCAGAACGGAGTTTTCTGCTACGAATGCTAATAGCCAAAAGGCTGGTCCATTGCTGAAGCTAACGCGGGTGCAGCTTCCTCCCAGGGGCCTGTCCAAGCTAAGGGTCTTCATCCAGAATCGATGGGGACTGTCCCTGCCCCTCTAGAAAGAAATCATTGCTATGGCCTTGTGAAGGCATGAACCCCCATAAGCCAAGCTCATCTGTATGAGCCTCCCTTCCCACAATTTGCTCCAGTTGTGTGTGTGTGTCTGTGTGTGTCTTTCATGGTTTCAACTAGCCTAGAGGCTCCACAAGAACGGGATCCTTTCTCTATTGCATTGGTGCTACCTTCTCAGGGTGCCTTGTCCAGTGCGCTCCTCGAAGCCCAATCATTCCTGGGGGGGGGGGGTGGAGAGCAGAGTGCTTCTGTTGTCCAGCATCCACCCTGTCCCACATCTACCCATGCTCCCTCCAAGGGTAGAGGTGGGGACTATGGCAGTGGGCGGTGCCAGACCGATGCCTCTTCTCCGCCCATGCCCCGCTGAGCCCCCCTGTAGTCTACCCCCCAAAAAACCCTGGGACTTCAACTGCCTCACCCCACCCCCGTGCCCTACCCGGCTTGCTGCTGTGGTCAGCAATCCCAGGGCTTTCCATTGCACTTTTTCAACCCACTCTTGCTCCCAAAAGATCTCATGGGTGGCAAAATACCCCATTCGGGCCACACAGCTCACTTCCCAAGACCCTGGGGCTGTGCCACTCACTGGTGGGGCAGGTCCTCCGACTCATTCAAAATGTGGCCTGTGGCCTCCTAGGAGTCCCCAACCCCCTCTTTCAGGGAGGCAGAAGCTCCATTGCACTGTCAGAAGCCACAGCACCAACAGCATCACCAGCTAGTGTTTATGAGGGCACTTGCTGGTTTAGGGCAGCTAGCCCTGCCAGTCTGCAGACACTTCAGATCTGGAAAATGCTTGGAGCCAGGAGCCTGAGGCTCCCACTACCCTCGCCTGGCCTCTTCTCTCTCTGTTGGCCATCAGCCCACACTTGCAAGGCAATTGTGGTGGTGGGTATCAGTGGCAGAGAGAGGAGGATCCCTCCACATGCAGCAAGGAGTGTTTCTCTCCCGCTTGGATCATATCCCCTCCCTTGTCAGAATCCTGCAGTGGCTCCCAATTGCCTCTCGTGTCAATTTAAACCTTCTCTCCGTGGGCCTCAAAGCCCTCCATAATTACATCCCACCTTCCCACATCCCCACTCCCACACACACATCACGCAGAACTCGGGGCCAGACAGAGACAGTAGATGACGCCGTCCACAAATGCTCTAGCCTGGGTCCTGCCACAGGTGCTTGACAGCCCCACCAATGGAGCCACTCCTCTGCCTTGTTCCAAAAATGCAAATGTTACCTGAGAGGTGAAGGCAGTAAAACATTATGAGATATTAACATCTTGGCCAGGCAGGGATTCTGCCCTCAGATTTGCCGAGCAGGGAGCAAAGCCCCGCCTAAAAGTCTAAGGGGGAGGGGGAGGGGACCCAGAGGCGACTGGAGCAGCCCATGGGAGGGGTGCAGGGACAGGGCTCTGACGTCGAATCCATCTCTGTCACGACTTTACCAAGGGCTGGAGTCTGGCTCGGTGTCTCCACCTAAACCAGCCAACTCCTCCAGTCCTCCCTGCTCCAATCTTGCTGCCCCCTCCACGCGCGTTATGTTTTATTTCAACTCAGGGATACCCTCACTCATGCCAAACTGCTGAGGTTTAAATGCTTCTCTCACATGAAAAAAAATAACAATAATAAGCCATGAAATTGGGTAGAAGCCGGCATGTCTGCTTGGGCATGGCCAAGTCTTGTTGAGGTCTCCCCAGGGAGAGCTGAGAGCCTTCTGCTCAGTGAAAATAGCAAAGGCTTCCTGGGAAGCCTCTCTCAGCTCCGAGGAAGCCAGGAACTGGATTCTCCCAGCTTCTGCAGTGAGCTTGACAGGAGAGGAAGGGGAGGGAGAGGCAGGGTCTCCCAGCTGAAAGCCCCAGGGGCGGGGAGGGGGGGCTGCTGAACCGCAGGCCAAAGTGCGCCTTTCACCCCAGCTTTCCAGCAGGGAAAACTCAGTTGGGGCTTCTCTCTGAGTCAGCATAGATTCCCCACCCTCCACCTCTGAGAGGGACGCCCCCAAGGGAGCCTTGGTCTTATAACAATTTCCCCAATGGGCAGAAGTCCAGAGACTGCCCCGCCCTCCACAAGAGCTGCAGGATGCTGAGACCACCGGTTGGACTCCAGGGCTCTGCAGCTGGACTCCGATGCCAGTGGGAGGGGACAGGTCCACAGGACGCAGCGTACAGTGTGGTCAAGGGCTCTTGGGTGACAGCTGCAAGGGTAGGGGCGCCACCTGCTTCTGGGGAAAGGTTGTCAAGCATTTGCCCCTTCAGTGGATTCAGTGTGTGTGTGTGTGTGTGTGTGTGTGTGTGTGCGCGCGCGCGCAGGAGACCCAGGAGCTCAGGCGTGGAAGGGCACAACTATCAGAGTTGGGAACGCTTTTTCCCCCTCAGAATAGAGTTCTCAAGGGCCCTGGTGGAGGTATCTACAGTAGCTTGGGGTGGGGGTTGGCTGTGTGTTTGTGTGAAGGGGGGCAGCAGGTATTGGATCTGCAGTAATGTGCAGCTGTCATGTAGTTTCTCAGGGATACTCTGAGACAACACACACACACACACACACACACACACACACACACTCACATACACACTCTCCAACCTCCAAAGCACCAGGCTGGGGAGTAGAAATGTGTGTGTGTGTGTGTGTGTGTGTATGTATGTGTGTGTGTGTGTGTACATGTATTTCGGCATTGGGGAGGAGGTGCGCCTAGCTGTGTATGTTTGGGTGACTGCTTAATTAGCATCCTGGTGGAAGGGGCAAGTGTAGCTGTGTGTGTGTTTCTCTGTGTGTCTGTGTGTTTCGTCTTTGGATGGGGGTGACTGTAGCTGAGCCCCGGGTATATGGTGCGGCTGTGTGTGCGTGTGTGCGCGCGCGCGCGTCCGTGTCCGCGTGTGAACATGGCCCCAAGAACCACACACATGCTTCAGACAGCTGTTTCTGGCGGCCCTGGGGCTCGGGCTTCTCCGGGCACCCCAGCTAAGTGGCCACCTCCCAGCAGCCAGGCCCCGAGTCTCGCCAGCTCTCCCAACTGTGCCCAGGGCCCTGGCGCACACACAAAGGCCCCATAATGAACGCGCTGCACTCCCTTGCACTCGGCTCCTCACCCTGCACCCCCAGCGGCCAAGGCAAGCCTGCTAAGCTGGAGACTCTCGGGGCAGTGGGCGCGCAACCGGCCCTCCCCGCCCAAACTCCGCGCCCCCCGCCCTGACCCCGACTCCCGGGGGCTCCCAAGCGCCGGTCGCCCCCGAGCCGACCCGGAGCGGCACGCTGCCGCCGCGACCCACCCCTGGCCGGGCTGAGCCCGCGGGCGCCCCCCCGCCCAAGGCAGCGCGCTTCTTACCTTCCTCCTCCGTCTCCTCTTCCTCCTCCTCCTCCTCCTCCTCCTCCTCGTCGGCGGCGGCGGCGCGGCGGCGGCGGCGGCGGCGGCGGCGGCGGCGGGACTAGGGCGCCCGTGTCCCCGAGCCCGGCACGAGCGTGGGGCTCAGTGGCGCCGGGCGGCGTGGCGGGCAGAGGCTGGCGGGGCGGCAGCAGCTGGCCCGGGACACGGGGAGCTGGCGCGCAGGCAGCGGGCTGCGGGCAGGCTGGCAGCGGCGCGCGCGGGCTCCTCGGGCGGGCTCCATGGCTGCGCCGCGGGCGGCACCATCGCCGTGGCTCGCTCGTCGCTCTCTCGCTCCAGGAGTGCGGCAGGCGGCAAGGTGACGGCTGGCCGCGAGGCGGCCGGACAGAAGAGGCGGGGAGGGGAGAAGGGGCGGGGGAGGGGGCGGGGGCGGGGGAGGGGGAGTGCAGAAAAGAGGGGCCTCTCAGGAGCCTCCCGACCCTCGAGTGCTGGCGTCGGTTTCCCCGATTGGGAACGCGGCTTAAAGGCACAGCTCCCGGCTAGGGTCACAACTAAAAATAAGCACAAAATTGACAATTGGGGAAAGAATCTCCCAAGACACAACCCAGCAACCCAGCAACCCAGCCACCCAGCCCGGCGCTTCCTCACTTCTTGAACCTGACTGTTCGGTTTGAGCTCTGCCGGGAACTGCTGGCAGCTAACCGGGCAAGCCAATTTCCGAAGTGAACCCGGGAAAGTGCGGGGGTGGGGGTGGGGGAGTGAACTGCGGAGAAGGGGCGACGGGAACGCTCGCTTAGGGACACTATTCCCTGGCCCCTGACCTTGCCTCCCCAAGCTCCCCTCGCCTCCCATTTGCTCGCCTTTCGCTGGGGTTGCCTTTCCGGCAGCTCCGCTCCAGGTCAACGCTGTCAACATCTACACGCACTTTGAGTTTCGGCTCGGCTCCTGCCGGCAGCGTCTCTCCTCAGCACTGGAGTGCGAGCTGTTTGGAGCCCAGGCCCAGCCCTGGAGCCCACCTCGGGAAGGGAGCGATCTGCCAGCGGGCAAAGGTCCGCTTGGAGCATGAGGTTGGTTTGGTGAGAGGGGAAGGAGGTTAAGGTTTGTGTGCATGTGTGTTCGCCAGCAGATGGAGGGAGGGTCCTGCGCAGACACACACACACACACACACACCACACACACACACACACACACACACACGCACGCACACCCAGAGGAGAGTAGCTAGGCACACAGCACAGTGCCTGATGAATGATCTCAGGACATTTTTAAGAGACACGCTGTGAATACTAAACACGTAGCAGCCAAGACTCAAGAAAGGCTCTTGGTCTTCTAGCTGCCTTCAGACCCCCTTGGAGGAGTTTTAGGGACGAAGAAAAAGGCCACTCTCCCTCTCCCGCAGAGGACAGCCTCTGTGGGGACCCCGGGGGGACTGGGAAGCTGGACATCAGGTCTGGGAGGGCAGAAGTTGAGCCCAGGGAAGAGAAAGGCAGAAGGAAGCAAGCGTTAGAGTTGAAGAGCCACGGGTGATGTCAAATGTATGGTGAATTTCTGAGTGCCAGAAGCCTTTCAGAGAGTGCTAATGGACACATTCTGGCCTCAGCAGTTCTAGGGTGAAAAGTGAGCCTTCCTCCATTTCCTCTATGTGCCTGGACCTCTGGAAGGGGGGTTTTGAGAAAAGGGGACCCATTCTGGTTGGAATCTCTTCCTCACCCCCAGTTCTTTTTAAGCAGAAGAGGCGGAAGGGCTACTGAGGGCCAATGAGGGCTCCTCTTGGTGGGGCAAGAGGATGGGCTTGTGAGCTGTGTGGAATTTCCAGGATCCAGAGAAGATCTCCGGGTGCAGGGCTCTGTGGCTCCCTGCAGCTAGGATCAGCAGTGGAGTAGCTGACTAGCAGATTTGGCCATCCATCCAGTGAGCACACTTTTGCTTTCTTCCTGGCTCTTCCTACCTTGAAAAAAAGATGGAAATTCCCTGCATCTGGAATGGGGGTAGCCCAGGCTGGACAAACAGGCTGATAGAAGTATCAAAAATGGATGGTGATTGAAAGTAAAGACATGCAGGGAAAAAAACATCCAATATTCCTGGCAAATGCACAGGCAGACCCATACATGAGATGATGTTCTGAGGAACATAACACACACACACACACACACACACACACACACACGCACACACCCAGGGACACACACACGGAGTCACACATAAGACCACAGACATACTGAGCTAGTACGAAGAAGAAGAAGAAGAAGAAGAAGAAGAAGAAGAAGAAGAAGACGACTAGCCAGAGAAATGACTCAGACTTGATTTCTAATCCTTCCAAAAGAGAGAGGTGATGAGAAGCAGGGAAGAGTTGGCCTCCTGTCTCCAGGGACTGGAGAGGGAGCCGGGAACCAGCTGTCCAGTATGCATAATGCTATTTGCAGCCAGACAGTTAGTTCCTGGCTGGCTTCCTTGGGGCGATGTCTGGTGGGGGGGAATCCCCTCCAGAGTCCTCTGATCCTTACCCTGTGTGTTCCTTATTAATATTAATAACACAGATACAACAAGTTGGTTTGTATCAGTTCTCACAATAAAACTCAATGGGTTAATAACTAAAATAAATGCATTTTGTGATTCTGATTAGCCGTCTTCTGCTGCTTGCTGGGCTCACTGGAAGCATATGCCCAGGCTCCAGTCAATCTGCTGTGTGGTAAACAAAAGCAAAGAAGGGATAGTGAAGGGGGAAAGAGTATTAGGAGGGACTGTGTCACTGGACAAATGCTTGTGTGAAGGCTCCCCGGGTGACCAGTGAGGCACTGTACAGTTTAGAGTAGTAATTAAGGGCACAGCTTTTGGAATCTGCTTCTTTAAAAAAAAAAAACCTGCTTATTTATTTATTTTGAGAAAGAGAGAGGTAGGGCAGAGAGAGAGAGGGAGAGAGAGAATCCCAAGCAGTCTCTGTGCTATTGATGCTGCGCCCCACCTTGGGGTTCAATCCTACCAACTGTGAGATCATGACCTGAGCCAAAATTGAGAGTTAGATGCTTAACCGACTGAGCCACCCAGGCGTCCCACAATCTGCTTCTTACTAGCGGTGTAACCTTAGGTATGTCACTTAACCTCTCTGAGCCTGGGGATGGAGATGATATAATTTCCCTGTAGAGTTAGCAGGAGTATTGAATGACAAAATGGATGTAAAAGGTCTCAGTAAATGGTAGCTGTCATTCTTTCTCAAGATCAATCTGCCTCCTAGTCAGTTGCTAAAAGGCTCCCCGTTTTGTTTTTATTCTGCTTCATTCTGGGTCTGAAGTGATGTAGCATTTGCATTGTTTCTTGCTGTCTCCGCCAAAGTGAGTTCTTAAGCCTGTCTGCACATTGGCTGGCTTCATTTCCAAAGGGAGCTCTCCCACCCCACCCCCATCCCAGAGAATCACAGGCAAGTGTTGTTGGATTTTGTTCTTGTTTTTGTTGTTTGACAAGCTCTGAGCACTCCCTATGCTCAACAGAAATGAGGGAGGCGGGAGAGCAGGAGACAGGGTACAGAGAGGATTCTTCAACATTCTTAGCCCTGCACCAAAATGCAGTAAAAGAAACACTTGAATGTAAAATTGGGACCCTCATTCCAGTTGCACTGAAATTTGTTGAGGACGATTCCCTCGGGGTAAGAATTCAGTCTTTTCCATCTCATGACAATTGGATGAAGAATGAAGATCTTCCAGCCAGAAGTCTATTTCCTATTAAAATCAATACATTGAGACGACGCTAATAAGTGGCATTATTTTTTTCCCCTGCACACTGATAGTGGATAGAGGCAGCCCAGCCTTACTGACACCTTGGACTATAATCAGCACTTACCAACCAACCAACCAACCACTGTTAACTGAGAATCCAGGGATAAATGGACAGAGACTCTCTTTGGCCTCCAGTAATGATAGTAATACTGACTAACGTTTAAGGACCCATTACTCACTGCGAGCAGAGCGCCTTGCTACGGCTCCTAGGAAAAGGAGGACGGTTCTTCATCCCAGGGGATACAATTAGTTCCACTCCCCTGGTAGGACCTCCAGCCAGCCCTGAAAGCTTTACATGCATTAACTGATTTTCATGATCACCACAACCCTCTTACCTAGGGAACATCATCCTTATTTTACAAAGGAAGGAGCCAAGGCTCACGTAGCAGTAAATGGTGGAACCTGGATTCTAACCAGGTAATGACAATTAATAGTAACAATAATTATGCTTGCTAACTTTTATTGGGAACTTATTATGGGCCAGGCACTGTGCTAGCATTTCGCGTGTATTATCACTTGTAATCTTCACAATAAACCTGAGAGGGTAGTTAGTTACTTATGATTGTTACTATTTTGAAGGAAAATGGAGACTCAGAGAGGTCAACTAGTCTCCACAAGGTCACACAGCTAGTGGGACCTAATCCAGGATTTGAACCCATCCCAATTTGACTACAATGGTTATAATTTCTCCAAAACGGCTATGATTCCAACCCTTCAGTTGGGATTACACAGCAGAGACAGGCTGCCAACATTTTCCAGAGACTTACTAAGCTGCCTGCCTATGCTGAGGCAACGTGGCTATCCACTGGTGCCCAGGAAAAGATGAATAAGTGAAGAGAGGGGTACCGCTGATGGTGATGGCCAGAAGTGCATCTGCCAAAGGCAGCAAGGGGATCCCCTGGGTGGCTAGGCAGGCCCTGGGATGGTAGGAAGACAGCAGAATCAGAAAGATCAAGGAGGAAACCTACTTTGTAGTTTTCAGCTCCCAGCCTTTTATTCTCCATCTTGCCTTTCAGCAAGACACCCACCATCCTCAAGCATCCCAGGCCCACCAGGCCCCTGGTGTTTGGGACAGGGTGGTTGGAGAAAAAGGGAGAGGAAACTCCTCAGTTCCTGAGCTACTGGGGAGATTGGGAGCGAGCAGGAAAGCTGGATGACAAAGAGAATGCCAGAGAAAAGAAATGAAGAAGAAAAGGATCATTTCGAAGGATTTGTCAGTAGGAGGAAGGACAAAAGGATGGGCAATTATTCCAAGAGGGCCTTTCGGTGGCCCTTTGCGTGCAAGTGCACCCCATGTGCACTGGTAGACATTGGAAGGGACAACTCCCGGCAGGGCCATGAGCTGCAGATCCTCATCCGACTCTTTCCCAAGCCTGGGCTGGCTGGTGCCCTCTCCCTTCAAACGTACAACTGCTTGAGGGGCCTGCTGCCTGCTAGTAGTGTGGGTCCGAGCTAGCTCCAGCTTCCCTGTCTATATTCTTGCCCCTCCCATACACAACTTGCTAGGGAGGTGCCCAGTCATGGGAGGGGGATCCCCACATTAGAACTGGGGTTCATCCTATAGTCATGCCCTGTGACCAGAATGTGGTCCACTGAGTTCTTGGCTTCCTCCCTGGGGTTTGGGGTCAGAGGGACACTATTTACATCAGTAAAGCCCAGCCCTCTTTAGTGTTCCTGGTTCTTTAGTCTTCCCTGCCCCTGCTCATCTCACTTACCTAAGTACTGGCTTAACAAGATTTCCTTCTGACATCCCATATGCACCTCCCCTCATTAAGCCCGCTTTTCCTAGATCCTCTTTGAGCACTCTCCCCTAGACAGCTCTTCAGGCTCTAGGTATTTCTTTCTTTTTTTAATTTTTTTTCAATTTTAAGAGAGACAGAGACAGCACGAGTGGAGGAGGGGCAGAGAGAAAGGGAGAGAATCCCAAGCAGGCTCGGTGCCACCAGCCCAGAGCCCCATGTGGGGCTCCAACTCACAGAACAGTGAGATCATGAACCAAGCCGAAACCAAGAGTCAGATGCCTAACTGACTGAGCTACTCAGTAGATGCCTACTGACTGAGCTTGCTCTGGGTATTTCCCAAATGCAATCTCTGTCCCCCATCAAAATGTATCCATCCCTTATCATAGTCCTAGATGATCCCATGAACTAATTTATCCTTAGGTAAACACAGACCTTAATTGGCAGTGCTTCTCAACCTTCTCTCTCTCTCTCTCTCTCTCTCTCTCTCTCTCTCTCTCTCACACACACACACACACACACACACTCTCACAGAATCCCTAACAATACAATAAAGTGAGAATCTGGAAGTCAAGGCCAAAGTGGCCCAAAGTGTCAAATTTCTTCAAAGTCTCACACTTAATTTTGAAACGTGAATTTCCACATTCTACACCATAACTATACTGGTGTTTGATTTACTATGTGAGCAACTGGAGAGCTTTAAAATCCTTGCATAAATGGAAACTCCAAAAAGATGCACTCTGTTTATCCCATGGCTCCATGCACCCCACAATGAGGCATAGAGACACCCATTCAAGAGGCACTGAATAATGCATTATCCCAGAACCTGCTTGCTTTTGACCCACTATCTCTACTGAAGGGAGTGGTGAGAAGGAAGAATGACTAGAGCCATTTGCAGTGTTGGGGTGCAGCAGTGTGTGTGTGTGGGCGGGGAGTCTGTCTTCTTAGTAAGCTTAATTTCCCCCTCAGGACTCGAAGCAGGACCACCCGAACCTGTAGGTCCCAGAGGGCTCAGGCAGCCTCCTAGTTGGTGTGATGCGAACCATCCCCTGACTCAAATTCACCCGCCTGCTGGCTGTGTGTGCCGGAAATTCTCCTTTGGGTTAAGGCCCAGTCTCCAGAAGGTCCGGGTAAATTGCACATGTTATCTGGAATGGACAGCACATTAAGTCATTAGCGCCCATTAATGCACTCGCCTGAATAAATCTATCAGATTGCCTGTCACCTCTCCGAGGGCAGTGCTGTGAGGGGATGAGACAGTGACCAGGGACCTTTCCTTGGGGTACTACGGAGTGGGTTGGAGGAGCTCTCATGCGGCATTTCCCCAGCTGTGAGCCTTGACCCTGCTGCATCAGAATCCTGCAGGGAGCTGTGAAAAGGCTGATTCCTGGGCCCCAACCTGGACCCCAGGACTCTATTTAACAAGCACCCTGGGTCAAGCCTGCATCCAAGTGCAGCCAAAGCAAGCCTGAAGGGAGGGATGCTGCTCTGGGGACCTTGGAAGCCAGGGCCAAATAAGCCGCCACTGAAGGCCGGGGCTAAGACCCCCCCCTGCCCCCCCCCACCGCCCCACCGTGCAGCTTTCCATGGCCCTAGCCCTACTCTGGAGCTCCTTTTTTTGATCTCTTCTTAGAGAAAGAGCTTTTGCATGGCTGGTTCCTACTCGCCCACCTCCTTCAAGCAGAGGGAGCCCTGCAGAGAGAGGGCCAGTGGCCCAGGAAGGCCTTGGAGTGTGGGAGGTGAATTGACAGGCTCCGGGGAATCGCCCAACGCTTCCTTGTATGCCTTCCTTCGCTAGCCCCCTGCTGGCATCTTAGGCATGTTTGCCCTCCTGGAGTTAGGAAGCAAAACACCAATTTAAATCGATGCTGACGGAGCCTGTCAGATGCCAAGCGCTTGCCGCTGCTGTTGCCACCAATATAGCTATTCCTCATGAGGGACTTCGGCGTGCACTTGGGACATTGCTGCTGGGAGCCAGCCTCCTCGCCTTTGCTCACCTGTCTGGGTTGGGGTGGGGGTGGGGGTGGAGTGAAATTTGGAAAGGAGAATCTGAGTGGATGACAGGAAATGTTCCTAGGCTGATGAGCAGAGGGCTGGGTTAGGCCACTGTGTGGTCATGGACACTTGATTTAACCTCTCTGTGCTTAAGGTCCCCCTGGGGGGAGAGGGGAAACTCTGAAGGAGAATCAAACCTCTGCCCAATGTTTTTCACAGGGCTGAAGACTTACAGAAGGGTGTGCCTGGAACTTTTCGGAAAGAAAACACCACATAGAGACAAATGTCCCCGGAAGACTCTAGGGAAGAAAGAGTGTTCGAATCCACCTCCCTGCAAAATCTTGGGAGTCCTTGATCATCTGATAAATGTACCAGTGAGTGCTAATGGATCAACAAGTTTCCCAACACTTTGTGTTTTGTCCAGAACCAAGTTTTCAATGTCTTTCTCCAAAGATGTGACTAATAGCATGAATGTTTGATACAGAGGAGGCAGGTGGCTAAGGAGTTTGAGGGAGAGGGGAAGCTTTCCTGGTTCACCCTCAGATAACCCCTTCCAGGGGCACAGGGCTTTACAGCTGGCTTTTTTTTAAATTTATTTATTTATTTGGAGAGACACAAAGAGAGAGAGAGAGCGTGAGCAGGATAAGGGCAGAGAGAGAGAGGGAGAGAGAGAATCCCAAGCAGGCTCCACATTATCAGTGTGTGGAGCCTGATGTGGGGGCTCAAACTCATGAACCACGAGATCATGACCTGAGCCAAAATCAAGAGTTGTACGCTTAATGGACAGAGCCGCCCAGGTGCCCCTATAATCATCCATTTTAGAGATGAGGAAACTAAGGCTCAGATTGGCCAAATAACTGCCCAGGGCCACCCAAGCAGGAAGCCAGTGATTCCTGGATAGAGTGTTCCTCATGCTTGTCCTTGCCTACTCCACCTGAGCAGAAGGCTCAGGAATACCAGACCTTAGAGGGATCAGCGGTTTCTCCCATGGACCTTTTTGTCTGTTACTGATCTCTGCTTTCTTCACTCTGTTTTTTCTGGATCTGATTTTCTGCTTCTCTGGCTGCCATTCACCAGACAGGGAAGAAAAAAATAGCTTTGCAGGAAAGCAGGTGTTGGCTTGTGTGTCTTGGTGGGGTAAAGCAATAACCCCCATAAAGGCTTGACTAGAACATTCTCACTGCTGGACTGTCAGTAACTTGCTGTGTTTGACCTGGAGTAAATTGATTAACCTTTCTGCCTACGAGTTCTCATCTTTTCAACCTGCATAAGCCTCTCCAGGCTCATAGTGGGGTGGGCTTGAGGGAATGAGGTGGGTAAAGAGAGTGGGTGGAAGATGGGGTTGGCTAATGAAAAACAAGAGCTGAAAAGCACTTTGCAACCATTCTTAAGTGATGCATTGATGTTTAATGGCATTCATTGTCTCCAAAGCCATGGCTCAGAAATGGGAGGCATTTGTTAAGGCACTGCAGGCAGTTCCCTGGTAATCCAAGAAGCCTCCTATTTAGGGGAAAGGCCTAATTATAGCTTCTTCTTTTCCTTATCGCCCTCTCTCGTTCATTAAGACCAAAGGACATTTGCTCAGGAAATCAGATCTTGGTTTTAGAAGATTTCATCTGCTCCCACAAATTGAATTTCCCACCTGGAGTCAAATTCTCTATTTATAACAGAGATATCATCTGCCCAGAAATCTGTCCTTGGTACAGGCCTAAGCTTGCTGAGATGTGCTTTGAATGGTGACCAGCTCCATGGGTTTGGTGAGCCTGAAGGAACTCAGGCTGTGGTCTCAGGGTTTGGAACCCAGACTGCATCTTTTGGAGAGAAGCTTGGACTCCAGCTGGCTTTGTCAGCTGGGGCTTGGCCCCTGTCAATGCTTGAGCACGTGTTCAGTGGCTGCAGCCCCAGGAGGTTTCTTAAAGGTTTAGTCTCAGCTTTGGTCTCCCTATCTTCACCTCCAATCCTCCATGCGTAGACAGGTCCATCTTGCCAAAGCGTGGCTGGCACCATGACATTGTCCTGCTCAGACGCCTTCAGTGGCTGCCCTCACCCCATAGCATAAGCTCTAAACCCTTTTGCTAGTGTCCATTTACCACTAGTCCATTCTGAGAACTGCTCCCTCCACCAGGCTTTTCACTCTTCCTTGTTCCTATCCCGCCTTCTGCATTTTGGTCTTGCAGTTTTCCCCAGGCCTGTGTGGCTCTCTCTTTTCTCTGCTTAGCCAACCCTGTCCTTCCCCCTAGGCCTCAGCCCCATTGCCTGTGAGGGCCCCATCCTCCTAGGAATGGTAAGCACTTCTCCCTGTACTAGTCTTTTGGCACATATCAGAGAGTGAATGCTTCGTCACAGCACGTGTATTCTTGGCTACGGGTGTAATTTGTCCTTTTGTGGATGTAGCCCTTTCCCCCTATCTTTGTGGGCATAGACCAAGCCTTATACTATTTTAAAAAAGTTTATTTATTTATTTGTGGGGGTGCACACACAGAGAGAGGGAGAATCCCAAGCAGGCTCAGAGCTCGATGTAGGACTTGAACTCATGAACCGTGAGATCATGACCTGAGCTGAAATCAAGAGTCGGACACTTAACCCACTGAACCACCCAGGTCACCCCTTATGCTCCTTTTGATCTCCCAGATTGCCTGGTCCAATGCTGGGTGATGGCCAGTAGGGAGCTGGGCCCAGGCTTCCTGCCCCTTCCTCCCATAGTTCCCCGCAGCTCTGTAGTCTCTGATGGCTGCTTTGACTTCAGCCTTCAGGGCCTCCCCCTCTCCATCCCCTTCACTAGAAGCTCCTAGCACCATTCAGTAGCTCACTTTTATTAATCATTTTGATGGTTCCTCTTTGGACCCTCTTCAGTTTCTCTGAAATTAATCAATCCAGAGGCAGCCAAGAAAAAAAAAACCTGGGAAGTCGGGGAAGTTTGTCTTTCATACGACCCTCCCTTAGATGGTTTTTCAGTGTCTGCAGAGCCAGTCAGCCATTGTTTTCGCTAACTCTTCTCTGAGATTAAACTTGACAGAAAGAGGCTTGTAAATGTCCTTCTCAAAATTAAAAAATATATTCTTGGGGCGCCTGGGTGGCGCAGTCGGTTGAGCGTCCGACTTCAGCCAGGTCACGATCTCGCGGTCCGTGAGTTCGAGCCCCGCGTCAGGCTCAGGGCTGATGGCTCGGAGCCTGGAGCCTGTTTCCGATTCTGTGTCTCCCTCTCTCTCTGCCCCTCCCCTGTTCATGCTCTGTCTCTCTCTGTCCCAAAAATAAAAAACGTTGAAAAAAAATTAAAAAAAAAAAAATATATTCTTGATTGTGTAGGGAGATGCTCTGAGTTCTCGAACCCTGGGTAGCTGGAAGCTGGGACAAAGTGGTTGTTCTAAGATAGAAATGCATTTCCTGGGGCTCAAACAGGGGTGGTGGGAATGTGTCTTTAGGGAAGGAAGTATCTTTCTTTGTTCTGGGAGGGATCACTTTTAGTCACCTATCCCTCCATGAACCTCCATGGCCCATGAAGTTATTCAAATACAGCTACTTCAGCCTGGCCTGGGAAATCTTCTCTTTAATCAAAAGATGGGGGAGAGGCCCACACCACTGGTTGGAGCAGGAGCCTATATTTACTGAGCCTTTTCCAGGTGCCAGGCATGGTGCCATACAGGTCACATCAAAGATCTTATTAAAACATTATAATGACTCTATGAAGTAAGTGCTTTTATCCATGATTGCAGATGAGGAAACTGAGGCACAAAGAAGTGAGATACTTTGCCTAAGGTCACTAGCTAGTAACTGGCAGCACTGGGATTCAAGCCCAGGTATATCTGATGCCAAAGCCCATGAAATTCACCACTATTCTATTCCACCCTGACAAATAAAACTGTCTTTGTGGAGGGGCGCTTGGGTGGCTCAGTCTATTGAGCGTCCGACTTCGGCTCAGGTCATGATCTCACGGTCCCCCATTCATGGATTTGAGCCCCGCAATGGGCATTGCACTGTCAGCGTGTAGCCTGTTTCAGATTCTCTGTCTCCCTTTCTCTCTGCCCTTTCTCCACTCATGTTCTCTCTCTCTCAAAAATAAATAAACATTTTTTAAAAACTTAAAAAACCTGTCTTTGTGGAGCCAGCATATAAAAAAGCACCACCCTTGACTTCTTTCTCAGTGCTCTTCAAGGCATGCTTTAAAGCTACCACCTATGACTTATGTTTTCATCATACTTTTAACAACCACAATGTCATCAATGTCATACCCACATCTCCTTTACTAGTCTAGTACAGAAGGCCAATTGATGGGATCACAGGCTCCAGAACCACACTGCTTGGGTTAAAATCCCAGCTCTGTCCCTTTCTAGCTGTGTGACTTGGGGTAGATTGCTGAATCTTTCTGCATCTTCTTTTCCTCATCTATAAATTAGGGCTGGTAATAATCCTCACCTCAGAAAATTGCCAGAGGAATTAAATGAGGAAATGGATGTATGGTGCTTAGCACAGTACTTGGTGCATAGAAAGCTCTCAGTGAATATTATCTATTATTATTTTCCCTTCTTTTGCCCTTACCTACCCAGGGTTTCCAGACACCTCATGACATCTTCCGGGTCCCAAGGACTCCCCTCCACGGCATCCTTTCAGACCTGCTGATGTACTTTACTTCTCTGAACATCAGCCTTTTCACATTGAACCTAATGCTGAGCCCTAGTCCCTCCCTTAATTGTTAGCTCTTAGAAAACAATCCTATCTTCATCAAAATTAAAACCTTTCATGCATCAAAGGACACTATTAACAGAGTGAAAAGGCAACCCATGAAATGGGAGGAAATATTTGTAAACCATGTATCTGATAAGAGATTAGTATCCAGAATATATAAAGAACTCCTAACTCAACATCTTTTCTTTAATTTTTTTAATGTTTATTTATTTTTGAGAGAGAGAGTGAGTGCATGAGCAGTGGAGGGGCAGAGAGAGAGGGAGACACAGAATCCAAAGCAGGCTCCAGACTCTGAACTGTCAGCACAGAGTCCAATGCGGGGCTCCAACTCACGAGCCATTTGATCATGACCTGAGACAAAGTCGAACACTTAACCAACTGAGCCACCTAGGCACCCCCTAACTCAACATCTAAAAAGCAAACAACCAAATTTTAAAATGTGCAAAGGACTTTACTAGACATTTCTCCAGAGAAGACATACAAATGGACAGAGTACATGAAACATTCCTCAAGAGAACTAGTCATTAGGGAAACACGAATCAAGACCATTATGAGATACCACTTTGCATTCATTATGATGGCTACTGAAAACAACAACAGGAAATACCAAGTGTTGGCTAGGGTGTGGAGAAACTGGAACCCTCATACATACTGCCGTTCAAAAGGTAAAATGAAGCAGCTCCTGTGGAAAACCGTGTGGTGATTCCTCAGAAAATTAAACATAAAATAACCAGATGATCCAGAAATTCTACTTCTGGGTATATACCCCAAAGAATTGAAAACAGGGACTTGAACAGATATTTGCACACCTCTGCTCATAGCAGCATGATTGACAATAGCCAAAATGTGGAAACAATGCAAATGTCCATGTATGGACATGAATCCATAAATTAAATGTGAGGAGATAAATCTGCATAGTCAAAATCATCCTTAAAAGTCTCTTTAGCTTTTAATGCAAATAGAGAGCTACAGGTAGCCAGCAGTTGTGTCCAGATTCAACAACACTCTACAAGCAAATCATTTCCTTTTTTTAAGTTTATTTATTTATTTTGAGAGCAAGAGACAGAGAAAGAGCACAAGCGGGGGAGGGGCAGAGAGAGAGGGACACAGAATAATAAGTAGGCTCCTGGCTCTGAGCTGTCAGCACAGAGCCCGACACGGGGCTCGAACTCATAGACGTTAAGATCATGACCTGAGCCGAAGTCAGCCGCTTAACCAACTGAGCCACCCAGGTGCTCCTAAATAAACTTTTTAAAAATAAAATAAAATAAATTCCTTAACCTTTGATGCACTTGGGCACTGAGAATACAATGGTGAACAGGATAGACAAGGTTCCTGTTCCCATAGAGCTTACGTTCTAAAGGGGAGGGAGAGAGAAAATCTAGTCAACAAATGAACAAACAAGATATTTTCAGGTAGAAGTAAGTGCTGTGAAGAAAATAAAACAACGATGGGGGTAGCTACTTTATATCAGGTAGTCCAGAAATGCTTCTTTGTGGAAGTGGCATTGTGACATTTAACCTGATTTCTGAATGATAAAAGGAGCCAGTCCTATGAGGATCTGGGGGGAGGGCATTCTGGGTAGAAAGCACAGCTTGTGCAAAGGCCCTGAGGCTTGAACTAAGCTTAAGGTAAACGAAGAACGTAAAGAAGTCTAGTGAATGTGGAGATGAGTTTGGAGAGCAAGGCAGAGGCCAGATTATGGAGGGACTAATTGGCCCTGGTGAGGATTTGGGTTCTAGTCTAAATCCAACAGAGAGCCATTAAAGTTTTAAGCAGGTGAGTGACATGATCTGAAAAAATAACTGCCTTAAATAGATCATTGGTATCTGTGGAGGATGGGTCCATGTGAGAGTTGATGCTGGCTTTGGCTAAGACAGGAGTAGTAAAGATAAAAGCAGATAGGTTCTGGCTGTACTTGGGAGCTTGATAAGCTCTGTTGAAGGATTGGATGTAAGAGATAAGGTAAAAGGGTAACAATAGGGATGACACCTGGATTTTTCCTGAGCAACCGGATGATGCCATTTACTAAACATGGTGGTGCCATTTACTAAAGTAAAAGTGGGAGTGGAGTGATTTGGGGGCCAGAAATCAAGAGTTCCATTTTGGCTATGTTAAGTCTGAGATGCCAGTGAGATAACCAAGAGAAGCTGCCAAGTAGGCAGTCAAAAATAATAATGATAAGGTGCGCCCGGGTGGCTCAGTCGAGCATCCTACTTTGGCTCAGGGCATGATCTTGCTGTTCGTGAGTTTGAGCCCCATGTCAGGCTCACTGCTGTCAATGTGGAGCCCGCTTTAGATCATCTATCCTCCCCGCTGTCTCTGTTCCTCCCCTGTTCATGCTCTCTCTCTCCTCAAAAATAAATAAAAACATTAAAAATAATAATGATGATAATAATAACAAACATTTGTTGATGGTTACCATGTGCCAAGTACTGTCCCAGTTGCTCTACACGTATTAGATCACCTAATTCTCCAACAACCCTGTGAGGTCAGGTATTATTCTCATCCCACTTTAGAGAAGAGGAGGTGGAGGCAAAAAGGTTAAACACCTCACTCAGGGTCGACATGGCAAATGGCAGAGCCACCATAAGTGTGAACTCAAAGAGGAGGTGATGGCTAGATATGGAAATAAGGGAACATTCATTTTATTAATGCTATTTAGAGCTATAGGATTAGATGAATTGATTTTGCAAGAAGTGGGGTGGAAGGGTAGAGCCCTAAAACACCTGAAACATTTGGAGAAAAAGGGGTCAGCAAAGCAGACTGAGGAAGCACAGGGCAGGGGGCCAGCTAGGCAAGTGTGGCATCATGAGAGCCTAGAAGGGACAGTGTCTCCTGCTGAATGGGCTCACTGCTGCTGAGAGGGCTGGTATATTGAGGACAGAAAAGGAACTGCATTGATAGGACCAGTGTTTGAGAGAAGGAAGTCTAGTTTCCTACTGTTAGCATGCCCAAAGTTGTCTGATGTCCTGCCCCCTTCCCTCTCCTTTCTTTTCTCCTCCCCTCTTCCCTCCCTTCAGTGATTCAAATACACTGAGGTCCACTTTAGTACTAGAATCTAAGGAAGGTCACAAAGGGTTCACACCTAGAATCTCACTATATCCTAATTAGTATTTGCTTTGGAAAGGACTTTAGAGTCAGTCTTAAGTTGCAAGACAGAATTCAGTAATGCCTGATCTGAAGAGTGTTCCCAGTGGGAGAAGGCGGCCTTGGGGTGTTGCTAATTGGCTGAAGGTAGGGAAATTGGCACCAGACACAGCAGTTTGGGCCTCTTTCCTGCCTTGTTGGGAACACAGCCTCAGAAGCATGGTACCTTCTAATTAATCTGCTGCATACCTCTTCACGGTAAGCCATAAATAGCTAAAAGCGATATGTGCCTTTCTCAACACATAGAATTTCCAGGGGGACAAATACACTCTACATCTTTTTTATAGTGACAACTCAGAATCCATTTTGGTCTTGCTCAGAGATTCCCTGATTTGGGACTATTAGTTCCCTACCTATTCTTGGTCATTATCCAGCTCTCAGAAAAGCCCATTCCTCTTCTACCTCTGGTCCATGCTGAGCCTCCCTTGAGTAACCAGTTGGTCTCCTCTACCTTCCAGGTCCACAGAAATATACACTTGTTTTGATTTTCCTTTTAAAAAAATATTTATTTAGTTTGAGAGAGACAGAGCAGGTGAGCAGAGGAGGAGCAGAGAGAGACAGGGAGAGAGAGAATCCGAAGCAGGTTCCACACTGTCAGCACAGAGCCCAACACAGGGCTCGATCCCACAAACTGTGAAACCATGACCTGAGCCAGAATCAAGAGTCACTCAACTGACTGAACCACCCAGGCACCCTGTTTTTCTCTTCCTTGAACAGTCCTTTACTTAGCTCCTCCCAAGAATAGAGGACCTGCCTTTCATCTACTTTTAGGGTGGGAACCTATGTTCAGGGCCAGAGGAACCTGTCCCCAAGACCAATTACACTGTAGCTCCATTTCTGAATGTATACAAACCTCATCATTTGGCAGAGGGTTGCCCACTGTACTGGGGCAGAAGGGCAGAGTTCACACAGTAGATCCTTAACCAGGTTTATGAGGTTTATGTTGAATCTACTAGACCGAAATGCAGTAGACATGGTGTCTGACGTTGCTAATACCTGTAGGGCTAGACTGGGATGCTAGTTCATCCCGATCTTTATTAAGTCACTTTCTCTTTCTGGCTCTGACTTTACATCTGCAAAAAGAACAAATTGACTCAGATGATTTATGAAAGGCCTTTCTGATTCTGATGGCCAGTGATTATCCAGGGCTGGGGTCTACAGGAGATGGAAAAGATCAAAAGGAAATCTCTTCTTTAAGAAAATGTGGTACTGCAAGTCTCACCATGTCTAGAGAAGGGTGGAGAAATTCACTGGGGAGAAGGAGGAGCAGGGGAGTGCAAGAGAAAGAAAAGGACTTTTCATTCCAAATAATAATGGCTACCATTAGTGAACTTGAACCAGATGCCAGGCCCATTACCTGTCCCATTTAATTCTTACAACAGCTCCATGAGTTAAGTACCATTGCCATTTTAGAGAAGACAAACTGACACAAAACAGGTAAGCAAACTGTGTGCAGCTGGCAAAAGGCAGCATCGGGCAGCAAACCTTGGCAGTCTGACTCTGGAGTGTGTGTACCCTTAACTAATCTGCTTCTAGAGACAGGAACCCAAGGAGTTCCCCTGGGATATTTGGTGACCAACTCAGAGAAAAGGAAGCCAGGCCAAGTGCAGGAGCAGGGAAGAAACCAGAAGGACATTAAGAAAGATCCAAAGTCGGGCTCTGACTCGTTTGCATATAATGAGGCTGTCAGCTTCGAGACTCCTCACTGTCTGGAGTGGAGTGGCCACTGCTGCTCTCTGGATGCGTGAAGACTGAGGAATCCAGTGAATCTGTGTTCTAGGGACTGAGAGTACACGTTTCCCAAGCCATTGCCAGGGGTAGTGAGGACAGCGGGCTCTGCCAGCCTAGCCCCAAGCTGGGCACTTCTACTGGCTTTTTCAGTTACTCCGAGAGCAGGAACACCATGTCCTGCCTTTGCCCTGGGCCCTGAGAAATGTGCGCAGAGCAGGAGGGACATTTTTAACATTTTCCACTCCAAGCCTTCCCCACTTAGGAGAAATGGCCTCAAGGTTCATTTCTCTACTTACAACACCCAATCCTTCACCCGAATGAATCTGTCAGTTGTCTTCTGACGAGGAGCCAAAGACGGAACTACATACAGCAGTCATTGAAAACGCATCAAATAGACTCCTGTCTTTGACTTACTCATTCCAGAAAGATTCTGCGTGACTGCATTGTCTATTGACAACTCACCAAGCCCCGGGGAACCCGGCAAAAGGGAGGTTCCAGGCACCCAGTAGACAAAACTGAAACCCTGAAACCCTGAAAACCCTTTGTTTCCTCCCTGGAGAGGGGGAGGAACAATTTCCCTCCTGCTAAGCAGGGGCCTTCTCCCTGTGGACCATCTTCTTCTCAGCTTACCTCTTCTAGCAGCATCACCCATAATTTTTTATTGGCATTTTCCCACTTTTTTGGGTTTTCCTCATTAGAAGAACATTTTCTCTAGGAAAGCCCAGTCAACCCAAGGGAATTCAATAGGGGTGGTCTGAACCTCGAAATCTTCCCACCTGGGACTTTCCAATGTCCAGGTGTGGGGCTGAGGTCAGGAGACCAAGACCTCACAGGTCACCTTTTCCTTGCCTAATCAGGAAGGTGTGCCCAAACCATTTCCCCCAGCATCCCCCAATTTCTTAGGGAAGTGGCTAAATAAGACAGCATGGCTTGCTTCCCTGTTCCCTGCTCCCAGGCACTCTTGTTCTGACCATAAGATAACCTACAGCTCAGCCACCAAGCAGTTTTCAGACTCCTCTTTTATTTTTAATGTCTATTTTTATTTTTGAGAGAATGGGGGCGGGGAGGGGCAGAGAGAGAGAGAGAGACACAGAACCCCAAGCAGGCTTCAGGTTTTGAGCTGTCAGCACAGATCCTGATGCGGGGCTCGAAACCACGAACCGCGAGATCATGACCTGAGCCGAAGTCAGACATGTAACTGAGCCACCCAGGTGCCCCTCAGACTCCTCTTCAGAGCTGTCTGAGCTGGACCACTGAATCCACTGTGTTTACTGGATGGACTGCTTGCTTGCTGGCAGGCACAAGCCTAGGCCAACTGAGAGGCTATCTCCCCAGCTGGTGTCACAATGCCAAAAGCTCAGATCACCTCTGCTCTTTCTTTTTTTCTTACGCTCCCTGCAGGAGGCCCATTTAGAATTTGTTTTCCCCTTCAAGGCACTCTTTGATGTTCTTTTAAGAGGATCTCTGTGCTGGAGGGATAAGCACAGACCAGACTCCTACCTCCTCACATCCCAGCTAGGGAAGGTTTTAGAGCCCTCTCCCGGTGCGGTCAGTGGGAGGGGAGCTACTATTTGGCTATAGACCCTTTCTGCTCTGATGCCCAGCCCTGCTCTCATTCCCTGGGAGAACACTGCCTTTCTACAACAGGACACTTGCCATCTCGAATGCTAGTTGCTCTTAGAGAGGAAGCTTGGAGAGCCTTTTGAATGTAAAGTTCCCAAGGTGATATGCATGGTGCAACCCTGATCCCTGGGCCACATTCTGTGCCAGGATTAGGGATACACCAGTAGAAAAGACAGATTGTTCTTGGCCTCCTGGAGCTTACAGTTTCATGGGAAGAAAGGCATGAACTGAATCATCATACACAACTAACGTAATTACAAGTCAGGATGAGTACAACAAAGCATACACAGATGGTGCTCGAGTAGAGAATAACAAAGGCGAGAGAACTTGACTTCATTTTTATCAAATGACATGTACGCCTGGTTAAAGAAAAATCAAACACTACGGAAAAACTAATAGTAAAAACAGATTCCTTTGCCCCACTTCCTCCACCTTTAGTTCCAAAAGCTGCCACTTTTAACCTTTCGCTTTTAGTTCTTCTGCTGTTTGACCTCCATTTTTCTAAATAATATACTTTTGTCTTCTTTTTTTTTTTAAAGTAGTTTCCATGCCCATCGAGGAGCCCTACGCAGGGCTCCAACTCATGACCCTAAGATCATGACCTGAGCTGAGATCAAGAAGAGTTGGTCACTTAACCAACTGAGCCACCCAGGTGCCCCACCTCTTTTCTTGATTTATCATTTTGAGACATTCATCTACTGGATTTCTACTATGATAGATCAGAATGCAGTGCTCAATAACACACCCACTTCTATTTCTCCACGCCTCCCGATACAGGTATATAATATCGTAGTTATAATGCTAATTACCTCTGGAACATTAAATAATATACGTAAACCCCTATAAATTGTTCCATCAACTATAGACAACATCTCTTAACTCCCCATTTTTATAAGATAAAACAATTCAAGTCTGTACCATGACCGACACCTCTTTCAGCTTTTACCAGTTTCTTTTTACTCCAGTTTCTATCAAATGCATAGCTACTTTTACATCGTCAAGGTTGATGACAATGTAAAACACATTTACATTGTTTTTTCTAATTCTGATTACATTTCCCATGCTTTGTTTTTAGGCTGATTCTAAAAGTTGACAACGAAGAAGTAATGTTGATATTATTGTGACTTGGCAGATATAATTCACTGCAGACAGGGATGTATTATCATTTTCATTGGCCTTAACCACTTTTGCTTTGGTGGACCCTTTCTTCATGAAAAAAAGATCAAAAATGATATTTTATGACTTTATTAGTATAAAGAGAAATGTATTAACATTATATATTAAAAAATATATATATTCTTTGACCTAAATTTCATTTTTCCTTCTAATTTTTAAATAAATTGAAACAGTTTCATGGTCTCAAACTTCATATAATGGAATTATACACATGTTTCCTTTCATGTATGACTGTTTCATTGAAGATAGTGTCATTTTTATAATCTTTTAAAGCAACTATATTGAAGAATAAGTGACTTATAAGAAGTTGCATTTGTTCGAAGTGCACAGTGTGCTAAGTTTTGACATTTGTTTATATCCATGAAACTATCCCCACAATCAAGATCGAACATATCCAATACCTCCAGAAGTTTTCTAGGGCCTTCTGTAATTCATTTCCCCCATCTCTAGGCAACCACTGGCTGGCTTTCTGTCACTATACTTTAGGATTTTGTATAACCAGAATCATGCAGTATGTTAGTTTTGTGAGCATAGCATATTTGTGAGATTCATCCAGGTTGTTGTTTCAACCAATAGTCAATTCCTTTTTACTGCTGAGTGGTATTCCATGGTATGGCTATACCACAATTTGTTTATCTATTCACTTATACTGGGCATTAAGTTATTCTCAATTTTTGAAAATTGTACACAAACTTCAAACAACATATGTGTACCACTTTTTTTACATTTAAAAAAATGGTTATTTATATTTAAGAGAGGGAGAGAGAGAGACAGAGAGAGAGAGAGAGACAGCACACGCACACAAGTGGGGGAGGGGCGGAGGGAGAGGGAGACAGAATCTGAAGCAGGCTCCAGGCCCTGAGCTGTCAGCACAGAGCCTGACACAAGGCTGTAACTCATGAGCTATGAGATCATGACCTAAGCCAGTCAGAAGCTTAACCGACTGAGCAACCCAGATGCCCCGAATGTACCAGTTTTTATGTGGACATATTCTCCTCTCTCTCTAGCAATGGAATGGCTAGATCATACAGTAGGTATAGGTTTAACTTTATAAGATACTGCCAGAGTGTTTTCCCAAGTGCTTGTCCCATTTTAATTTTTTTAAGGTTTTTATTTATTTTTGAGACAGAGAGAGACAGAGCATGAGCAGGGGAGGGGCAGAGAGAAGGGGAGACACAGAATCTGAAGCAGGCTCCAGGCTCTGAGCTATCAGCACAGAGCCCGACGCGGGGCTTGAACTCACAGAGTGTGAGATCTTGCCCTGAGCTGAAGTCAGATGTTCAACCCACTGAGCCACCCAGGCGCCCCGCTGTGCTTATCCCATTTTAAAATCCCACCAACAATCAATCAGAGTTCCGGTGGCTCCACATCCTTGCCAAAACTTGGTAATTTGTATGCTTTTTATTTTAATTTCTGGTGGCTGTGTAGAGGTGTGTTATTGCCTAAAGTTTGATTTCTCATTTCCTGACTTTACTTTTTGTAAAGTGACACTTCAAATCTTTTGCTCATTAAAAAAAAAATTAGTTTGTCTCAATAAATCTTATTATTGAATTGTAAGAGTTCTTTATATATTCTGGATACAAGCCCTTGGGCAGATATGTGATTTGCAAATATTTTCTCCCAGTTGTTAGGCTGTCTTTTCATTCTCTTCACTGTTTTTCACAAAGTAAAAGTTTATATATATATATATATATATATATATATATATATATATATAAAACTTTATGTATTTATTTTGAGAGAGAGAGAGAGAGCAGAGAGGGGCAGAGAGAGAGAGGGAGAGAGAGAATGTTAAGAAGGCTCCATGCTGTCAGCGAGGAGCCTGATGCAGGGCTCAATCTCATGATCATGATCTGAGCTGAAATCAAGAGTTGGATGCTTAACTGACTGAGCCACCCAGGCGCCCCTGGATCAAGCTTTTGGAGCCATTTATAAACACTCTTTTCCCAGCCCAAGGTCCTGAAGATTTTTTTTCCTGTGTCTTCTAAAAGTTTTATAATTTCAGCTTTACTATCCATTTAAAAATTTTTTTAATGTTAATTTTTTAATGTTTATTTATTTTTGAGAGAGAGGGAGAGAGTGTGAGCAGTGAAGGGGCATTGATCAAGGGAGACACAGAATCTGAAGTAGGTTCCAGGCTCTGAGCTGTCAGCAGAGAGCCCGACTCGGGGCTCAAACTCATGAACCATGAGATCATGACCTGAGCCGAAGTCATGCTTAACCAACTGAGCCACCCAGGCACCCCAGCTTTACTATTCATTTTTAATTCATTTTTATGTAAGGTATGTGATTTAGATCAAAGTTCTTTTACTAATATTTTTGTATTTTTTATTGTGTGTGTGAGAGAGAGAGAAAGCAAGTGGGAAAGGGACAAGGGAGAGGGAGGGAGAAAATTCCAAGTAGGCTCCATGTTGAGCCAACACCGGGCTTGATCCCCTGACCCTGGGATCATGACTTGAGCAGAAATCAAGAGTCAGACCCTTAACCGACTGAGCCACTCAAGAGCCCCCAAAGTTAGTTTCTTTCTTTCTTTCTTTTTCTTTCTTTCTTTCTTTCTTTCTTTCTTTCTTTCTTTCTTTCTTTCTTCTTTCTTTTTCTCTTTCTTTTCTTGTTTTTAACATAATTGTTTTGGCATTATTTGTTAAAAAGATTGAATTGCTCTTGCCTGTCTGTCTCCATAGGTCTCTGTCTAGGGGTGCCTGGGTGGCTCAGTCTGTTAAGCATCAGACTTCAGCTCAGATCGTGATCTCACAGTTCATGAGTTTGAGCACCGCGTAGGGCTCTGTGCTGACAGTTCACAGCCTGGAGCCTCCTTTGGATTCTGTGTCTCCATCTCCTGTTCTGCCCCTCACCTGCTCTCTCTTTCTCTCTTTCTCTCTCTCTCAAAAATAAATAAACATTAAAAAAATTTAAATGTTTAAATGTTTTAAATGTTTAAATGTTTAAAATGTTTAAATGTAAAAATAAATGTTTATAGGTCTGTGTCTGGACTCTCTTTTCTATCCCATTGGTCTATGTGCCTATCCCTTTACTGATACCACATTGTTTGGTTACCCAACTTTTTATGAATCTTAAAATCATTTGGTATGATTTCTCTAAATTTATTTTTTTTCAAATATTTTCTTGACTTTTCTAATTCCTTTGCTTTTCCATATTAGTTTTAGAATAAGTGTGCCTATATCTACAAAAACTGGGATTTTGATAGACATTACATTAAAGCTATCAATCCATTTGGGAGAATTGACATTTTAACCAGATTAAGTCTTCCAGTCCATGAACACGGTATGTCTCCCTATTTACATAGGCTTGATTTCTTTCATCAGTATTTAATAGTTTTTAGCATATAAACCATGCACATGGCTGAGCAATGTAGGTTTGAAAAAATTAATTCTGTGTGACATTCAGTTGGCTTTTTCAGTTAGAATACTCATGTCTTCCATCAACTTTGGGGAAATCAGTTGTTGTACTTTTTTGATAATTTTCTCTCTTCCTTCTTTTTTTATTTTCTAATAGTTGGATGTTAGACATTGTTAACATAGTTCAATGTTAGACATTGAACCTCTTGAATTCTTCTTTATTGTTTTTATTCCCTCCTTTATTTCTTATTTATTGTTTTTCATTGTGGGAGATTTCTGTATCTTTATTTCCCAATATTCTGTAGTAGGCAGAATTCTAAGATGGCCCCCAAGATTCCTGTACCCTGGTATACATGCCCTGTATAATCTCCTCCCCTTGAATTTGGGTAGGACCTGTGAATTTGATGGGATGTTCCTCTCATAATTAAGTATATGGCAAAGGTGATGAGATTTTGCAAATGTAATTCAAGTCCCAAATCAGTTATTTTTTTTAGTTAATCAAAAGGGAGATCATCCTGGGTGGGCCTGACTTAATCAATCGAGCTCTTTAAAGGAAAAGGAGGAGTTTGAGGCAGGTTAAAGAGATTCTCCTGCTGTCCTTGAAGAAGAAAATAACTTTGTCGTAAACTGTCTAAGGAGAGGGGAAGCTTCTAGGAGTTAAGGGTCTTCTTTCAACTTTAAAGAACTGAATTCTGCCCACAGCCTGAACAAGCTTGGAAAGGAATGTGAAATCTAGGTGAGAAAGCATTTTGGGGACACCTTGATTGTACCCTGATGAGACCCTGAGCAGGGAGCCCAGATGTTGTGCCTGGACTCTGCTCTACAGAAACTGAGATAATAAATGTGTATTGTTTTCAGCCACTAAGCTTCTAGTAAGTTGTTATGCAGCAACAGAAAACTATAGAACTATAGAAAAGTCACCTTCTCTGACTTTTTACTTTGCCAATCATATTTTTATTTTCAAGAACTCGTCATTTAAAAAAACTAAACTCATCTATTTCAAATAAGTAAGTAATATCTTTCATGTGGTTCAAAAATCAAAGCAAAATGGTGGGGGTGGGAAAAATGGGTGATGGGCATTTAGGAGAGCACTTGTTGGGATAAGCACTGGGTGTTGTATGTAAGTGATGAATCATGGGAATCTACTCTGAAGCCATGACTACACTGTAAATTATTTAAAAAAAAAGTTTTGCAAAAAAGCTCAATTGTATTCTTTGTTATTTTTTATACCTTTCTATTCTTGTTTTACTGACTTAATATATTCTCAAATTTCTCCATGGATACTACTTGGAGCTTTATTTAAAGCTACCTTTAGTTCTCTGAATTAACTCTACTCGTTCCATTTATCTCGTGATTTCTCTTTAATTTTCCAACCTTTCCTTGTATGTCTAATGCTCCTTTGTTTCCTGTTCATCTTTTTTTTAAATTTTTAATGTTTATTTATTTTGAGAGAGAAAGAGTGAGTATGAATCAGAGAGGGTCAGAGCAGAGAAGTAGAGAGGGAATTGCAAGCTGGCTCTGCATGGTCAGCACAGAGCCCGATGCAGGGCTCGAACTCATGAACCTCGAGATCACCTGAGCCAAAATCAAGAGTTGTACACTCAACCGATAGAGCCACCCAGGCACCCCTGTTTCCTGTTCATCTTTTAAAATGGGGCAATACAGAGTGTGAGTGGGAGCTGGGTGTAGGAGCAGACCTTGTCAATGGGCAGATTTTGCTTAAGGAGGATGGGAGGGGAGCTGGTTATACATCTTCTGTGGGGGCACGGAAGTGGAGGATAAGAGTCCAAATAGCAGATGGCTGAAGGCCTAATTCTGAGCCACTAACACCCAACTAGCTGACCTCATTCTCTCTAGATACTTTGTTCAATTTCTGTAAAGGAAAAACCCTTTGTTTTTAGGCTGGCAAGTAAATATTTGGCTGCCAGCTCATCTCCACGTAGGGGTTGAGGGGTCAACTCTTCTGTGTACAGAGCTTCAGCTGTGAGCCCGCCTTGTCCACCTTGCTTCTAATTCTATGTCGCTCACACTCTCTGTCGTCCTTGTAGTCTCTGAGGCCAGACCTTGCTAAGGTTTACAAGGTAGGCAGTCTGCCTCTTTAGCTGCAGCCTTTCTGCACATGGTTAAAGCTGATTGTTTTCTCCACTCTGCCTCATCAGTTAGCACTCCTCCAGATGCTTTCTGACTTCAGAAATTTATTTAAATTTCTCATCCACTGACAACTCCCCTCCTGTTCTCTTTATTGTGGTGGGTTTATGCATTTTAAAATTTCTGTACTATTATTTTAATGAGGTCTCTGGAGGGAGAGGACTTAAATGTTTGTGCTCAGTCTACCATCTTGAGCTGAAAAAAAAAGTGCAATGGGGATAATACAGCAGCGCCTATTGCTTAGGCTTTTGAGGATTAAATGATTTATGTGTGTAAATTGCTTACCACAGTGCTTAGCACATATGTGATTATTTATACCTATTGGTCGTTGTTATATTATTATTATTATTATTATTATTATTATATTATTATTATTGCCTCGACAAGGAATTGGGGAAGAGTTCTGGACAAGGAATCTTGTCCTGATGTCACTGAAAACACACACCCGGCAGGTGACCACGGTAGCCAACATTGAGTCAGGCCTGGTCTACGTCTGAGTATCAGTAATTTTGGTTCCCAAAGTGATGCTTCAGGAAACAGCTTTAGGTTTGGCAAGAAGCCATGGGGGTCAAGGGGTGGGTGAAGGGGAGAGCTGCATGCCCCAGGGGGCAAACCTTGAAATGGAAGCAGCGGAGCAGACACGATGTGGCACAATCCCAATTTTCTCTTGCAGCAAAGTGGGAGCCAGCTCTGCTGATGGATGGAGGGTGGTCCTCTGCAGCAGCAGCGGTGGCAAGCTCAAGTAGAGGCCAGAACTAAGGCAAAGAAGCTGACAGCCAGGAGCTCAGATCTGCCATTGACCCAAGGAAGCCAGAGGACATGAACACTAGAACCGAGAGGCAAATGAATAGGAATTGGATGTGTTTTTCTTTTGGAAGAATTGGAAATCTTCCCACAGACAACTCATTCTTTCCCTGTTCTTCAGGCTCCCTTGCTTCCTCCTGAGTGGCTGCGGGCACCGTGCCTGGCTGCACCTGCTAACCCCTGATGGAGGCCAGAAGGATGGGCCACTGCAGGCCAGTATCCTCAGTCCTCCCCTCCAGGTGAGCCAGCTCCCTGAGGATGGAGCTGGTCTTATAGGTACTAGGAGGAGGGAGCTTACCTAAATGCTGTAAAGTCTTTTTTTTTTTAATTTAATCAGAGCATGAGTGCAGGGGGTCGGGAGTGTGCAGAGAAAGAGGGAGATGCAGAATCTGAAGCAGACTCCAGGCTCAGGGCTGTCAGCACAGAGCCCGACCCGGGGCTTGAACTCACAAACTGCGAGATCAGGACCTGAGGCGAAGTTGGACACTTAACCGACTGAGCCACCCAGGCACGCCTAGATTTTGTAAAATCTTTAGCAGAGCGGTTAAAACACCATCCTGACCACAGATACCTCCCTTGCTAGTCTGCTGTGCTGCTCGAAATCCCAATGTTCCTTTAGGTTGGTGTCTTTAGAGTTCTTAAAATGCAAACGTCATGGCAAGTTTGGTGTTCAGGCATGAGCCCATTACCATCCAGAAGACATTAGGTCTAATTCATTCTTTCAAACAGCCACTTAGCAGACCTCCCAAAGGAGGTGGGAGGAGGAGGGGAAAAGGGGGTAACTGTACCTGGCAGAGTGAGATGGAAAGGCAGATCAGGAGCATGGGTATGCCCCCACACACCCCCTGCCAGGCAATCTTCTCCACTTGGAGAGGAGGCTGGGCCGCTTTCCACAGTCTTTTCTCCTCTGTGATTGTACATCCCTGAGAGGCAAGGAGGAAAAATGAGTTGGTCATTCCTCTTGCTCTTTTGGGAATTCCGTAGTATCCAGCCACTTGAAGAAAGAGGGAAAGACAATAAGGTCTAGGGAGTGAGTGGGTGAAATGTTGGGAAAATAATTTGGACAAAGCCATGGGAGGTTCCTTTCCTTTACAGCACCCTTAGGGAAACATAGTAGAGCTAAAGAGAGCCCTGAAACCTGATGTTTTAGAGCTATGATTCTAGCCCAAACTCACTATTTTCCAGGGTAATCATTTGTTTTCTCTGCCTCAGTCTCTTTATCCATACAATGGGCATACAATCCCTGCCTACACCTACACACAAGATTGTTGGGAGGGTGAAATAAAAAGACAGCCATGGAAGTGGTCCAAATTGTCATGAGGTTTTTATTTTTTTAAGTTTTTATTTTAATTCCATTTAGTTAACATACAGTGCTGTATTAGTTTCAGGTGTACAATATTAAAGTAATTTAACACTTCCATATATCACCCTGTGCTCTTTTTTTTTAAGTTTATTTATTATGAGAGAGAGTGAATGTGCGCAAGCAAGCAGGGCAGGGGCAGAAAGAGAGGGACAGAGAGAGAATCTCTCTGCACAGTCAGCGCAGAGCCCAATGTGAGGCTTGAACCCATTAACCGTGAGATCATGACCTGAGCCAAAATCAAGAGTCAGACACAACTGAGCCATTTGGGTACCCCACTCTGTGTTCTTTAAATACAACATGTTTTTATGTATTAGGCTTCACAAGGGTATAATAGCTGGCCTCAATTTGAAAAATGATTTTTATAACTTTTTTCTGATTATGAAAGCATTATATAATTACAGAATATATAAAGAGGTATCAAGAAAAAAAATAAAATCATCCTTAATCCTATCCAGAGATAGATACCTTACAGATTTGGATTTTGGTGTATTTCTTTCCAGTCTCTTTTCTTCCACGAAGGCAGAGACTGTGTCTGTTTGGCTCACTGCTATAGCTTAAGAATATGCCACTATACTCAGCACATGTTAGAGCCTCAACAAATATTTGTTGAGTTAATGAGTACATATACTTATTTTAATTGAAAACATACTATGTATACCATTTTATATCCTGCTTACTTTACTTAATTATAACCTGAGTACTTCCTATGACATTAAATATTCTTTAAAAATATGGCTTTTAATGTCTGCACTGTATTCCATCAAGCAATGGATTGGCCCTCTATTATTAGACATTTATGTTACTTCCAACCTTCCACTCTGATCATTAACACAGATAAATATCCTCATAGCAAAACCTTTGTGCCCATACATGTTTATTTCCTTTGGATAAATTCTTAGCAGTGGGATTCCTAGGTGACATGGTAAGGACATTTGAAAGGCATTTTTTTAATTTTTTAAGTTTATTTATTTATTTTGAGAGAGAGAGTATGAGCAGGGATGGTGCAGAGAGAAAGGGAAAGAGAATCCCAAGCAGGCTCCATGCCGGCAGCCTGGAGCCTGACATGGGGTTTGAACTCACGAACTGCGAGATCATGACCCAAAAACCAAGAGTCGGACGCTCAACTGACTAAGCCACCCAGACCCCCCCGAAAAGCTTTTAATACATATACCAGATTGCTCTCCATGAAAGTTGTACCAATTTACTTACCCGCGAGCAGTGTCTGTTTTTTTTTTAATGCAGGTAATTATTTTATTTCAACTTTGTCACATCTATCTATATTTTTCCTTTGTGACTACTTCCATTGTATTTATGCTTAGAATGTCCTCACAGAAGATCTTTTAAGACGATAAAAGGTCAATTTGTATGCCGTTCCTGTTTTGCAATGCAATGTATTCATGGAAGCTTTATCACAACGTAGTCTACCTACTGGGAAATGGACCAAGCTCATGCATACACATGGCTGTATTCATCTATTCAAAGTTGATTGGTTTCATCAGCAGAAACTAATGAATATGTGGGTAAAGACAGCAAGAGGTGAAGTATAGGTATTCAGAAAGCAGTGTTGCAGGGCAAGCAAGGAAGAACAACACTTGCCTCTTAACGGTTCCTATGTCTTTCTTGGGTATTAGAGAGTTTCCGAGCAAACTCTCTTAAAAAAAACAAAACAAAACAACAACACCAAAACCTTCCAATGTTGGAAGAGCTCTACAGTGCAAACCCTATGTGACCAGCAGGTGAAAGAGAAGTTTCAAAAGGGCCCATGATTATTTGTAGATTTAAGGAGATGCTGCTGGGGAGTAATAAGCACTTCATAGAGGTTTGGTCTTGATTCTGATCTTCCTTGACTAAGAGTCCTGAGTGAATTGAGGGCCGGATGCTGGGTTTTAGAATGAATAGAGTGCAAGCTAGCTCTCAGCAGAGAGGTAGGACAGTGTCTCAGGTCAGTGAAAGCTGCCTGTGGTTCATTCTGGGCCAGGGGAGGGAAGAGAAGTTCAAAAATGAATTTAGTTATTGATTGCCTTTATCCCCACAACATCTGGCAGAGTGCCAAGCCACGGTAGACACTCGGTTAATATCTGTCGAATGGATGAATGAATAAACCAATAGTTGTTTTGTTAGTCTGTGCACCCCAAGTTTCTTGTCTATTCCTATATTTTCTATGCCTTGACTTCCTCCTTTACCATCTGAACTTTGGTGTCCTGTTTCCCATTCTCTCAGGGAGCCTTTCTCAAGGTCCTAACACGGGATATTCTAATCATAACACTGCGTAGTGGTAAAAAGCATGGGCTTTAGGGTCATGTAGATTAGGGTAGCACTCTCAACCTACCATTGAGTGGTGTATGACATTGGGCAAGTTATTTGTCATTTTTTTTTAATTCTTTGGGTTTATTTTTATTTTTATTTATTTTTGAGAGTGAGAGAGACAGAGTGCGAGCTGGGGAGGGGCAGAGAGAGGGGGAGATGCAGAATCTAAAGCAGGCTTCAGACTCTAAGCTGTCAGCACAGAGCCCGATGTGGGGCTTGAACTCATGAACCGTAAGATCATGAGCTGAGCCGAAGTCAGATGCTTAACCGACTGAGCTCAGATGCGTAACCGACTGAGCCACCCAGGCACCCCAAGTTATTTGTCATTTCTAAAAATCAGTTTCTTTATCTGTAAAATGCAGTTAACAATAGTATCTATGTCTTTGGGCTTTTGTGAGGATTAGATGAGATAATACATGTGATGGATTTAGCATAGTGTCTGGTACATAGCAAACACCCAGTGGTTGGTATAACAAAACACCACAGAGTGTGTAGTTTATGAACCAGAAAAATTTGTTTCTCACAGTTCTGGAGGCTGGAAGTCCAAGATCAGAGTGCCAGCATGGTTGGGTTCTGGTGAGAGCCTCCTCTCTGGTTCATAGGTGGCTCCTGCTGGTTGTATCCTAACATGGTAGCCGGGGCAAGAGGGTTCTGTGGGTTTTTTTATGTTCATTTATTTTTGAGAGGGAAAGAGACAGAATGTGAACAGGGGAGGGGCAGAGAGAGAGGGAGACACAGAATCCAAAGAAGGCACCAGGCTCTGCGCTGTTAGCACAGAGCCTGATGTGGGGTTCAAATCCACGAACTGTGAGATCGTGACCTGAGCTGAAGTCTGATGGTTAACCGATTGAGCCACTCAAGCGCCCCTGTTGGGTCTTTTTTTTTTTAAATCACTAATATTCTTCATGAGGGCTCCCCCTTATGACCTAAGCACCCCCAAAGGGCCCACCTCTTAATACCATCACATTGGCATTACGATTTCAACATATGAACTTTAAGTGACACAAACATTCAGACCATAGCACTGTTGTAATAAATTGCCACAAGTTTGGGGGCTTCAAACACCAGAGATTTATCCTCTCAATGTTCTGGAGGCCAGAAGTCCAAAACCAGTTTCATTCGGCTGAAATCAAGGTGTACACGGGGCTTCACTCCCTTTGGGACTCTAGGAGAGAATCTATTCCTTGCTTCTTCCAGCTTCTAGTGGCTGCCAGCATTCTGTGGTTTGTGGCTATATCACTCTAATCTCTGCCTCTATGGTCACATTGCCTTCTCTTCTGTGTGTCTAATATTCCTCTGTGTCCCTCTTATAAAGATATATAGGATTACATTTAGAGTTTACCTGGATAATCCAGAATAGTCTTCTTTTAAAAAAATTTTTAATGTTCATTTATTTTAGAGAGACAGAGAGAAAGAGTAGGGTAGGTGTAGAGAGAGAGGGAGACACCAAATCCGAAGCAGGCTCCAGGCTCTGAGCTATAAGCACAGAGCCCAACGGCAGGGCTCTAACTCAGGAACCACGAGATCACGACCTGAGCCGAAGTCGGATGCTTAACTGACTGAGCCACCCAGGTGCCCCCAGAATAATCTTCTGTAGTGTAAGGCTTAAAATTTTACATGAGACTTTGACATCTTTGAGTCTTGAAGGGCCTCAAGGTCCTAGTTTGTTTTTTGCTCTTGCCAGGTATGTCTACCATCCAGGTAGAAAGGGTCTCGCTAGGTTAGTCCCCTTATCAGCTGGATCAGCTGCACCCCACCTGGGCCAGTCCTCAACCTCATGGGTTTCACTTCCCTGACAGCCTGTGATTTTATTCAAACCAGACAATCACATCTTCCCTCAGGAACTGAGGGGTGCCCCACCCCTCTTTTACTACAAAGCTTGCCTTCCACAGCCCCTTCTGGTTTCCTCTATTCCCGAGTGCAACCCCTGTGTAGCTCTATATAGCATGTAGTGTCATTCTCCCCTGGGAGGTGAATATATGTGACCAATAAACTACTGCCTATCTCATCTGCCCAGTGTTGGGTGCCATGTATTTGACCACCTCCAGAACCCTCGAATGGGAATTCCCCTCTCACCAATGGGGTGAAAGAGATGAGAAAAAGACATCTCCCCATCTCCATATGCTTAATTTAATCACAGCTGCAAAGGCCCCCCACCCCCACCCTGTTTGCCATTTAAGGTGGCATGCAGAGTTTCCAGAGATTAAGAAGTGGATATCTTTAGTGGATCCGGTAGCCTTTATTATCATTTAAGAGAGTGCAAGTTCAAGTGCAAGTGCAAGTTCACAAACCTCTTGGTAACCCTAAAGGGTTGATTATTTAATTCAGCATATCTCCAAGATCCTGATGATTTTTCTGGTTATGAATACCAAAAACTTACTCAACTTTTTAAAGGAAAGTGAGGCAACATTGAAGCATAAACAATTTACGATTATTTAAATTTTTTAATGTTTATTTATTTTTGAGAGAGAGAGAGAGAGAGAGAGAGACAGAATCTGGGAGGAGGGGCAGAGAGAGAGGGAGACACAGAATCCAAAGCAGGCTCCAGGCTCTGAGCTGCCAGCACAGAGCCCGACACAGGGCTCAAATCCACGAGCTGAGCCGAAGTCGGATGCTTAACCAACTGAGCCACCCAGGTGAGCCTAAGATTATTTTTGAACATCACTTAATGGTGGGAACATTCCCCTCTAGTTAACAAATCTTAATCCCAGTTTTCCCCTCATACCTGATTTCCAGGGCCGTGGCAGAGGCTGCTGGTTGTCCCCTTATACCCACTGTCTCTTTCTTCCATAGTAATAGAAATTTTAACTGAGTACATGGCTTCCTAGAAAACCAATTCTATTTCTTAGTTGCACTTCTAGTTAGAAGTGGCCTTGGGGCCAGTGGTATGTAACATTTAGGCCAGGGGGATGTAAGCTCAAGTGATGTGCTCAGTTCCTAGGAATTTTTTTTTTAATAACTGGATTTTTATTTATTTATTTATTTATTTATTTATTTTTTCCATACAACACCCAGTGCTCATCCCAAAAGGTGCCCTCCTCAATACCCATCCCCCACCCTCCCCCCCCTCCCATCCCCCATCAGCCCTCAGTTTGTTCTCAATTTTTAAGAGTCTCTTATGCTTGGCTCTCTCCCACTCTAACCTCTTTTTTTTTTTCCTTCCCCTCCCCCATGGGTTTCTGTTAAGTTTCTCAGGATCCACATAAGAGTGAAACCATATGGTATCTGTCTTTCTCTGTATGGCTTATTTCACTGAGCATCACACTCTCCAGTTCCATCCACGTTGCTACAAAAGGCCATATTTCGTTCTTTCTCATTGCCACATAGTACTCCATTGTGTATATAAACCACAATTTCTTTATCCATTCATCAGTTGATGGACATTTAGGCTCTTTCCACAATTTGGCTATTGTTGAGAGTGCTGCTATAAACATTGGGGTACAAGTGCCCCTATGCATCAATACTCCTGTATCCCTTGGGTAAATTCCTAGCAGTGCTATTGCTGGGTCATAGGGTAGGTCTATTTTTAATTTTTTGAGGAACCTCCACACTGTTTTCCAGAGTGGCTGCACCAATTTGCATTCCCACCAGCAGTGCAAGAGGGTTCCCGTTTCTCCACATCCTCTCCAGCATCTATAGTCTCCTGATTTGTTCATTTTGGCCACTCTGACTGGCGTGAGGTGATATCTGAGTGTGGTTTTGATTTCTATTTCCCTGATGAGGAGCGACATTGAGCATCTTTTCATGTGCCTGTTGGCCATCCGGATGTCTTCTTTAGAGAAGTATCTATTCATGTTTTCTGCCCATTTCTTCACTGGGTTATTTGTTTTTCGGGTGTGGAGTTTGGTGAGCTCTTTATAGATTTTGGATACTAGCCCTTTGTCCGATGTGTCATTTGCAAATATCTTTTCCCATTCCGTTGGTTGCCTTTTAGTTTTGTTGGTTGTTTCCTTTGCTGTGCAGAAGCTTTTTATCTTCATAAGGTCCCAGTAATTCACTTTTGCTTTTAATTCCCTTGCCTTTGGGGATGTGCCAAGTAAGAGATTGCTACGGCTGAGGTCAGAGAGGTCTTTTCCTGCTTTCTCCTCTAAGGTTTTGATGGTTTCCTGTCTCACATTCAGGTCCTTTATCCATTTTGAGTTTATTTTTGTGAATGATGTGAGAAAGTGGTCTAGTTTCAACCTTCTGCATGTTGCTGTCCAGTTCTCCCAGCACCATTTCCTAGGAATTTTTTAAAGAAAGCTGCCCATTGAGGAAGGCACTTGTTGGGATAAGTACTAGGTGTTGTATGGAAGCCAATTTGACAATAAACTGTATTAAAAAAAGAAAGCTGCCCATATCTTTTGCCTCTTCTTTTAACCTTCTTTAATTCTATTGTCTGGAATGCAGGTGTGGTGGTTGGGACTCTGGCCCACCAACTTGGACTATGTAGGAATGGTGGAACATTGAGTTGGAGGTAGCGATCCCTGAGGGCATCATGGGAAGAATCACCATGAGCCTGACACATGAAAGTGAAATAGACCATATTGTTTAAGTCATGGTTATTTGGGGTTTTCTGTCAGTAGAAGATGAACCTAATCGACCACCCATGCTTGTTCAATCTTCAAAATTAGTAACTCAGACATCCCACTTGTATGACCACAGCCTCCTCTTCTTCTTGATTACTTATTCAACTACTCTTACAATGACCCTTTTTTGACCTAATCAGCATCTTCAGTATATTGACCCATGAATTTTCCCTCTGTCAACTCTCTCTTTTCTTCCATTGTCATTCAGCTTTTATTACATGATTCATAATTTCAACATTTTTCCACTGCCCCAAATTCTCTTGTCCCTCTGACATTTTGCTGCACCTGGCTGATAAAGCTTTGATTCCAAATGAACCTTATTATCTACTTGCTTGATTCTTTAACCTGAGCACCCAAGCCCTGCCAAAGAATGTATACAATAAGGCAAACTTGGATCATTGTAAATTTATAATGGATTATTCCAGTTAAACAGCACATTGAACACCTGTTCCCTCATTAAACTCCATCAAAATGGAAGTAAAGAAAAACAATTTTTAAGTATAGACCCATGAGAACAAAGAGCAGAAAAAAGAAACCAGAGGACAAGAGATGTGCACACATTTTTAGAAGAGGAAAGCAAGTGAGGCACCTGGGTGGCTCAGTCAGTTAAGCCTCCGACTTCAGCTCAGGTCACGATCTCACAGTTTGTGGGTTCGAGACCTGCATCATTTCTGTGCTGACAGCTCAGAGCTGGAGCCTGATTCAGATTCTGTGTGTGTCTCTCTCTCTGCCCCTCCCCCACTCATGCTCTGTCTCTTGCTCTCTCTCTCTCTCAAAAATGAATACACATTAAAAAGAAGAAGGAGGAGGAGGAAGAGGAGAAGGAGGATGAGGAGAAGGAGGATGAGGAGAAGAAGGAGGAGGAGAAGGAGGAGGAGGAGGAGAAGGAGGAGGAGGATGACGAGGAGGACGAGGAGGACAAGGAGGACGAGGAGGACGAGGGCGAGGAGGAGGACGAGGAGGAGAGGGAAGCAAGCGAAGGACTTAGCAGGGCCGGAAAGGCTGTATACCAAGCCCATGGAAAGGATGATGCTGATGAGAAACAAGCCAATTCACCTACAGAATGCCAGAGAAGCTCAGGAATTGGAAGTGCTGGTTAATGAGTACAGCTGGAGTGGTAAATGAGTAGAGCTGTAAAGGAGGGGTTTACCTGAAAGCCTACATAAGAAAGAATTACACCCCTGAATCTCTGTCTCTCTTTTAAAATATTTTATTTATTTGTTTGTTTGTTTATTTATTTATTTATTTTGAGAGAAAGAGAGATAGCGAGCAGGGTAGGGGCAGAGAAAGAGAGAGAAGCAGAGAAAATCCCAAGCAGGCTCCAACATGTTAACACAGAGCCCAGTGCAGGGCTCGAACCCATGAACCGTGAGATCATGACCTGAGCGGAAACTAAGAGTCGGATGCTCAGCCAACCGAGCCACCCAGTTGTCCCTACACCCTTGAATCTCTTGCCCCATCCTGGTAGAATATGGGAGATTTATTCCATGTAGAAACTGAACCAGAGAGACTCTGGGAGATGTCAAGCACAGAGTGTGGCACCATTTGGAGGCAGTGGGATTAAGCAAAAGTCTACATATTCTGTAGTAACACATCCCTAACTCTTGTGTCACTTAGCTCCAAGCATGTTAGCGACTAGGTAGAGTCACCAGCTGAGGGACTGGAGGATTGCTCTCCAGAGAAACCGAACAGCCCAGAGAAGAGATCTACACATATAGGCAGTCCTTTCTTTCACAGCAGGGAGGGACCATAACAATGACCATGCAAAGTAATCTTAATAATCAATGGGGAAAATTACAATTATTCCATGATCTTTATATTGTTTTGTGAAAACATTAAAAACTCTCTGTCAGGCATAAACGTATAGGGAAATGATGAAATAGTAAAATTGGTATTTATTTAGTACATTGCAAGTTAAAGCATGAGGAACATTGAGAATTAAAGTGTGTCGTGTTTTTGTTTTTGTTTTTTTTTTTTTGTTCTGTTTTTACAAAGAAGCTATTTGAACAGCACTTGCTTTCTTTTTGTAGTATAACTTACGATGTGGAGCAAGAGTCTTTTCTATGCCCTGTCATGGAAATTGTCAGACTCTTCTAAATTTGGATCAGCTTCCAATATTTTATCCTTTGCGCTTTCAATCTTATAAAACATCTCAGAGTTCCTTCAGTGTGAAGTGTTTCTGCCAGCATCACTTCCTCTGGGACACTTTCATCCTTTTTGTCACAACCATTTTCCTCATTTATGTTGATAAATTCTTCTTCGCTAAGTTTCTTCTGGCGGCATATCTATAATCTCTCCTTTATGGACACTTCGTGATCCTTCCATCTTTTGTCATATAAGTTATTCACAGAGTTGTCTCTCAGAAAAGACTTGTTTCATCAACATTAAATGGTTGATGATTATTATAAATACCTGCCTTAACTAATTCTTGGAATTTGGATACAAATTTCATATCAGTATCTACATCTGTGCTAGTAGCTTTGCCAGATAAATTAACGTTAATCAATTCATGCCAATTTCTGAAATGGTTAAAGTGGACATTACTGGCAATAACTTCAGTGTTTTGGCCCAAACCCCAGGCAAACTAATTAGGTTTTTTTACAGTCTTTAATCCAAAGTAGAAGTAAGTGCTCCGTTTCAAGCACATAAGCAGCTTTCTGTTCTTAGTGCAATTTAAACTAAAATGTGTTAATGCAAATTTACTTTGCTTTTATTATAGCAATTGAACTTGTGCAATGTTGTCCACACCATAGCTTCATGCAAGCCTAGGTCTTGTCCAATCTTTCCTTTGCTGCTGCCATATTCAACTCACACCCAATTTCATTGCCAGCATGTTCACTTTTTATTTCTTTGTTATATTTTCCTCTGTGTTAGCCAATTCCCTCTTTTGATTATCTATTTATTTGTAAATGTCATGTGGGTTCATCACTGTGAGACAAGTAGTCAACACAACGGTGGTACAAGCTTTGTCATCTGTGCACGGACTGCCTAACAGATTCAAAGGAGACCAACCACCAATAGAGTTTGAAAGAAGTGACATGGTCTTGATGCACTTCTGTTATTTATACAGTGACTTGGCTAAAGAGCTAACACTGCAGTTTGTACTTTAGGTAATTACGCACAGTTAATATACTGTGGTAACTGAAATTTGAACTGTGCTGTTGGGAGGCTGATGGTAACTGACATTTATTCATACAGGAATCATGAGAAATGAGGATTGCTGATAATGACTACTGTTGCTCTTCCAGTGAAATGTCTGGGTTCCTGGCCAATTATCTAGAATGGAAGTTAGTAACTGTCTTATAGGGAGTAAGCCTTAGGAGAATTTTCATTTAAAAATTTTTTTAATGTTTATTTATTTTTGAGAGAGAGGGAGACAGACAAGTATGAGCAGGGGAGGAGCAGAGAGAGGGAGACACAGAATCAGAAGTAAGCTCTGAGCTGTCAGCACAGAGCTTGATGTGGGGCTCGAACTCACAAACTGTGAGATCATGACCTGAGCTGAAGTCAGATGCTTAACCGACTGAGCCATCCAGGCACCCCAATAATTTTCATTTTAAAATATAGACAACAGGGGTGCCTAGGTGGCTCAGTCGGTTAAGCATCCAACTTCGGCTCAGGTCATGATCTCACGGTTCATGGGTTCGAGCCCCGCCTTGGGCTCTGTGCTGACAGCTCAGAGCCTGGAGCCTGCTTCGGAGTCTGTGTCTCCCTCTCTCCCTGCCCCTCCCCCACTTGTGCTCTGTCTCTCTCTCTCTCAAAAATAAATAAAAATTAAAAAATTATTTAAAAAAACAAAAAATAAAACATAGACAACAGAGGATCACCAGGCATTTGAGGAAAGCCTTTAATATGAAAGAATGAGAAGAGAGAGAGAGAGAGAGAACTCAAAGAAGACAGAGACAATGTATAGATCAGGAAAATTTAAAAAAAACAAAGATTAATATCCTTATGGAGTTAACATTTTTCATGTAACAAACAGAAATAGGATCCTTAAAAATAAAAAGGAATACAGAATAAGAAAGAGCTATTAGAAATTAAAACCAGTGTAACTGGAATTTTAAAAATCACTGGAGGAGTTGTAAGATAAAGACTCTTACCAAGAAAGTAAAGCAAAAAGGCAAAGTCATGGGAAAGCAGAGAAAAAAGGTAAGAAACATTACAGAATTAATCCAGATGGCCAAAATTTAATAAATAGGAGTTCTAGGAAGAGAAAAGAGAGAAAAATAGATAGAAGGAAACAAATAGTGTAAATGAATGAAGGATCTGAAGGTGGAGATTGCAAGTATCCAACAAGTGCCTGTCTCAGTTAATGCAAAAGGACCTAGACTATGATGGCATCATAAGAACTCAGAACATAAGGAGTAAATAAAAGACAGTAGAAGCTTTCAGAAAGAAAAAAAAAAAAAACGCGTTACAGACAAAGGAATGGAGAATCAGAATGGCATCAGACTTTTCAACAGCCACACTGGAAGTTAGAAATTAATGGGAAACTGTTTTCAAAATTCTAGTGGAAAATCTTTTTAAATAAGAGTTTTATATCCTACAAAGCTATTGATCAAGATTTGGGGTAGAATAAAAAAAATTTTGGTCATGCCAAGTCTTAGGAAACTTAACTCTTGTGTACCCTTTCTCAGGAAGTGACTGGAGGAAGTCCTCCATGAGGCAGGAACATTTGGGACCCAGGAAATAAAACTCATAATAGAAGGAGAATGAAAGGAAACACTGAGATAAGAACTGTGCAGCAGGCCTAGAGGGCAATCAGTTCAAATTGGAGCAAGAAGATGGAGGCCTGCAAGACAGATATCTCGATTTTAAAAAAGTGGAACTGGGAGTGCCTGGCTGGCTTAGTTAAATGTCTGACTCTTGATTCTGCTCAGGTCATGATCTCACAGTTCGTGGGATCTAGCCCCACATCAGGGTCTGTACCGACAGTGCAAAGCCTGCTTAGGTTTCTCTGTCTCCCTCTCTCGCTGTCCCTTCTCTTCTCTCTCTCTTTCTCTCTCTCAAATAAACACGGAAAAAAATGGAACTGATAGAATCCCAGATGTCTTCAACAATGTAAAAAACAATATTCTGGGGAAAGGGAAATTTTTAAAAAATATGGAAAATAGACATAGAAAACCAAAAAAAAAAAAAAATTAAAAAGGACAAAGTCACCCTATGGAGAAAAAGGGATGTAGAAAAAAGGAAATATAATCATAGCATACTACTTGGCTCAGCAAGGAAAGATATTGACATAGTCACAATAATGTAAATAATAAGTATCAAGTTAAACAATAATTGTGATGTAACTCTATTGGAAGTATAGAAGGTAAGAAAGAAGTCTATGTGAGTGTGTGTATGTGTGTGTGTAGTGTTGTTGTTGTTGTTGTTTTGAGAGAGTGTGAACAGGGGAGAGGGGCAGAGGGAGAGAGAGAGAGAATCTTAAGCAGGCTCCATGCTCAGCATGAAGATTGACACAGGGCTCAATCCCACAACCCTAGGATCATAACAGCCGAAATCAAGAGTCAGATGCTCAACTAAATGAGCCACCCAGGCACCCTTGTGTGTTGTGTTTTAAAGAGCAAAACTCTGTACGCTCCTTAAGTTATAGATGATTTTTTGTTCTCTATTATTAAAATGTTCCTGCTCTATTGGTTCTTTTAACTTTTTAACATGTTTAGAAATAAGTGAATTTGGGAGGGTTGCAGGGCACAAGATAAATATATAAAAATTAATTGTATTCTTATAAGATGTCTATTCTCTGCAAATTGATCTATACATTCAATACATTCCCAATTAATATCTCAGCAGAGTTTTTGGTAGAAACTGACAAGATGACTTTAAAATTCATATGAAAATTTCAAGGACCTAGAATATAAAAAATTATTTTGAAAAGAGAACAAAGTTGGAGTATTTATACTACTTGATTTCTTACTGTTAAACTATACCAATCTAGACAGTGTGGTATTGATGTAAGAATAACTATACAGATAAGTTGACAGAAAAGCATACATATATACACAAACATATGTATTCCATTGATACAAAATGTAATATATATATATATATATATATATTCAACATATACAAATTATATATATAAGACTTATTTTTGACAAAAGTACCAAAATAATTCAATAGGGAAAATAAACTCTTTTTAACAAATAGAACTGGAACAACTGGATATATTAATGTAAAAACTGAACCTCTACTATGATCTCACCCTGGACACAACAATTAAGTTGAATGGATCATATATCAAAACATAAACCCTAAAATTATACAACTTCAGGAGAAATATAGGAGGGGAACATATGATGTCGAGGAAGGCAAAAGCTTCTTAGAACACAAAAACACAAACCATAAAAGAAAAATTAATACATTGGTCTTCATCAAAATTTTTAAATTTTGCTCTTCAAAAGTCACCATTAAGAAAATGAAAAGACAAGGGGCCCCTGGGTGGCTCAGATGGTTGAGGATTCGCCTCTTGATTTAGGCCCAGGTCATGATCTCATGGTTGTGAGATCGAGCCCCCCATTGGGCTTGGCGCTGGGGATGGAGTCTGCTTAATATTCTCTCTCCCTGTCCCTCTGCCCCTTCCCACCCACCTCTCTCTCTCAAAAAAGAAAAAAAAGAAAAAAGAAAATGAAGAAAAAAGAAAAAATAAAACGAAAAAATAAGCCACAGACTGGGAGAAAATATTGACAATACATAAATCAGATAAAGGACTTGTATACAGAATATATAAACAAAGCTCAACGGTAAGAAGACAACCCAATTTTTTAAATGGGCAAAAGATTTGAATAGACACTTAGAAGATAGTTTATATCATCAGTCATCAAGGAATTGCACATTAAAACCACTATTCATCCAGGAGAATGGCTGAAGTTTAAAATACTGACCATATCAACTGTTCATGAGAATGTGGAGAGGCTAGAGCTCTCATACAGTGTTAATGGGAATATAAAATAGTACAACCAACTTGGAAAACAGTTCAGAAATTTCTCAAAAGGTAAACTTTCACTGACTAAATGACCTAGCTATTTCAGTTCTAGGTATTTACCCAAGAGAAATGGAAGCCTAAGTGTATATGAAGACTTGTACACGAATATTCATAGCAGCTTTATTTGTAAAAGCCCCCAAATGGACACTATCCAAATGTTCATCATTTGATGAAGGGAAAAACAAATTGTGGTAAATTCATGTAACAGAATACTACTCATCAATTAAAAGGAACAAATTATTGGTATATTCATTAACATGGATGAATTTCAAAATCATTATGCTGAGTGAAAAGAATCCAGGCCAAAACATGTACGTATTGCATGAGTCCATGAGTCCAAAATTATACAAAATGCAAATTAAGATGTAGTGACAGAAAGCAGATCAGTACATACCTGGGGATGAAGGTGGAGGGAAAAATGGATTGCAAATGGGAAAAAGGAAACTGGGGGGATAATGGAAACATTTGTTATCTTCACTGTGATAATTGTTTTACAAGTATATATATATATATATATATATATATATATATGTCAAAATTGAGTGAATTTTACACTCTAAATTTGAGTAGTTTCGTGTATTTCCATTACATCTCAAGAAAGTTTTAAAGTATTTTTTAAAAAGAAACCAACTGGAGCACCTGGATGGCTCAGTCAGTTGAGCGTCCAACTTCAGCTTAGGTAATGATCTCCAGGTTGGTGCGTTGGAACTTCGCATCTGGCTCTCTGCTGTCAGAGCAGAGCCCGCTTCAGATCCTCTGTCTCCTCTGCCCCTCCCCCACTCATGTTTTGTCTCTCTCTCTCTCTCTCCCCCCCCCCACCCCTCTCGTGATCAAATATTTATTTAAAAAAAGAAACCAACTATTGGGGCACCCAGATGGCTCAGTTGGTTAAGTATCTGACTCTTGATTTGGGCTCAGGTCATGATTTCACAGTTCATAAGATTGATCCCCACATAGGGCTCTGCACTGACAGGGCAGAGCCTGCTTGGGATTGTCTCTCTCTCTCTCTCTCTCTCTCTCTCTCTCCCCCTACCCCACTCACACTCTCTCTTTCTCTCAAAATAAATAAATAAACATTAAAAAAAGAAACCAACTACTGAGACCCTAAAACATATATGAATCTCTTATGCCAAGTGAAAGAAGCCAGACACAAAATAGTACATATTACATGATTCCATTTATACAAAACTCTAGAAAAGACAAAACTAATCTATAGTGATTGCCTGAGGCCAGGATGGGCAGTGGAGATTAATTGACAAAGAACACAGGTGTATACATTTGTCAAAACTAATCAACTGTACACTCTAAAAGGGTGCATTTTATTATGTGTAAATTATAGTTCAGTAAAGTGGATTAAAAATTAAAACCATCACTATTTTCAGATAATTTGCCTGGTTGTCAAAAAAATCAAAATAACAATAAATTAGTAAATTTCAAAAATTAAACTTAAAATAAAATATAAGATAAACTAAGAGGATAAGTGAATATAGCAAGGTCACTATTAATGAGGTCAGCATACAAAAATCAATTGTATTTCTATATACCAGAACAAACAACCTGAAAGGTAAAATTTAAAAACTATATACCATTACTCTGGATTGGATCTTGGAATAGAAAGAGGACATAAATGGAAAAGCTAGTAAAATCCAAATAAGGTCTGGAATTCAGTTAATAGTAAATAATAACTTTAAAAAAAAACATTTAAGAAGGATTTTAATGTAACATGTAATTTTGTATTAAGTTTGGGCACAAAAACATCATAAAGGAGATAGAATGTAGTCATATGATCTCAGCCAAAAGGGACCGTTCAGGTCCATGTCACAGAATGCTGCATAATAAAGTATTTCCTGTTAAATGACTGTCATTCCTTTTTGTGTGTGTCTTTTGTTTTGTTTTGTTTTGGGTATTTTTTTCTGTCATTCCTTTTTTGTCTTAAAAAATTTTTTTAGTGTTTATTTCAGAGAGAGAGAGACAGAGACAGATCATGAGAAGAGGGGGGCTAGGGTGCAGAGAAAGAGAGGGAGACGCAGAATCTGAAGCAGGCTCCAGGCTCTGAGCTGTCAGCACAGAGCCCCACGCGGGGCTTGAACTCACAAACTGTGAGATCATGACCTGAGCCGATGTCAGACGCCTAACTGACTGAGCCACCCAGGCGCCCCCCTTTTTTGTCTTTAGAAATATATTATTTGCTTGTCAATTTTTGAGTCTGAGAAAATTCATCTAAGGTATAGATCTTCAGCTGAAGACTCATAGTCTGAAATTTCACTTACACAATCAGTTTCACTGCCATCATCTGAGACTGGAGTGCTGTCATCTTTCTCATTATATTCACATTCTGATTCATCTAATAATTGTGAATCACTCTCCTCTGTCAATTTTCTTCTATTTGCCATTATGTGAAGAAATATTTTAAAAATCTGTATTCACAAATGGATGTATTAAAAGCTAAAAGCAGGCTACAAAACAAAAACAAAACCTAAACCATTTACAATTGCATTGGAAAACATTCAATGCTTTCCCAGTGAAACCGGGAAAATTGTTTAAGGCCTCTAAACAGAAAGTTCAAAAACATGTTTGAGAGGAAGTAAATAAGACCTAAATAAATAGGTAGATTGTAAATGGATTGTAAGTCTCCATATTTTGCAAGATGTCAGTTCTTGCTAATTTGATCTACAGATTCAAGATAATCCCAAGCATATCCCAGCAGGTTATTTTCATTTGTGGAAATTGACAAGCCAATTATAAAGTTTATATGGAAATAAAAAGAGGCAAGAATAGGCAAGGCAATCTTAAAGAAGAAAAATAAAACATACTACCAGAAATTAAGCTATATCTAGCTACAATTATTAAAATAATGTAGTATTGGCACAGGGATAAGGAAATAGACCAATGGATCTGCATAGAGAATGTAAAAACAACTTCACACCTATAGTCACCAGATTTATATCATTGATGACATTGCAGTTCAGTCAGGGGAAAGGACAGTTTTTCAAAAGATGGTGTTAAATCACTTGGTTATCCATTCAGGAAAAAATGTATGTTGCCTCCTTTTTCTTACCATGCACAAAAATGAATTCCATGTGGATTGCAGATATAAATGTGAAGGGTAAAACAATAAATCTCTCAGAAGAAAACTTGGAAAATATCTTTGTAGTGTGTTCAACTTCTTTTTTTTAATATTTATTTATTTTTGAGGCAGAGAGAGTTTGTGAGTGGGGGAAGGGCGGAAAGAGAGGGAGGCAGAGAATCCCAGCAAGTTGCATGCTGTCAGCACAGAGTCTGATGCAGGGTTCAAACTCACGAGTCATGAGATCATGACCTGTGCTGAAACCAAGAGTTGGACGCTTAACCGACTGAGCCACCCAGGCACCTCTATAGAGTGGTCAACTTCTATAAAGTTGGAGCTCTTTGTGGCCAATCTGGGGCAATTTGAACAGCAAGATAAATAATGATAGCAATGGATTATAACCCATAGAATAAAATAGATATACATGGGTCCATACAAATGTGTATATATGTATATATATATATATATATATATATATATATATACACACACACACACATTATATATATATATACATTATATATATACACATTATATATATACATTATATATATATATATACATTATATATATACACATTATATATATACATTATATATATATATATATATATATATATATATATATATATACACACACACAAAATGGCAGGGGAGGGGATAGTTCTTTCTTACAGAAGAATCCCAATTAATAGATGTAGAAGGAATAATGGAAATTGATAACCATTATTAGGCACATATCACAGTAATATTTATTGCATGCAAGAAACATTGATGGATGCTAAAATTAGTGGGCCAAAGTTTAAGGAGAAACAGGATATTAGCATAGCCTCAAAGTATCTCCCTTCAAAGATTTATCAAAGGGCAAAATAAGAATTTTACAATGGAAAAAACCTAGCAGACACCACCTCGTCCAAGTGATCAAGGTTACTATCACTAGTAATAGGGCACATTGACATCATGTACCTCCTGACACGATGCACAGAGAAGGACACAACATTACTTCTATGGTATTCTTGTGAAAAATAAAAGCATAACCTCAGTATAAGCATGAGAAAACCTCAGACAAACCCAAATTAGGAACATCCATCAAGCAAGTACTCTCCAAAAGTGTTAAGTTTATTGTATTAGTTTCCTATCGCTTCTGTAACAAATGATCATAAATTTAGTGGCTTAAAACCAAAGAAATCTATTTCCTTATATTTATAGAGGTCAGAAGTCTAAAGTCAAGATATCAGCAGGGCTGTGTTCCTTCTGGAGGCTCTAAGAGGAGAATCTGTTTCCTTGCCTTTCCAGCTTCTTGAGGCTGCCCAGCATTCCTTGGTTAGTGACTCCTTCCTTGTGTTGCTTCACCATTTTACTTCTGTCATCACATCTCCTACTCTGACTCTGATCTCCTGCCTGCCTCCCCCTTATAAGAACCCTTGTGATTAAAGTTGGCCCACTTGGCTAGTGCAGGATGATCACCTCATCTCAAGACCCTTAAAGAAATCACACCTGAAAAATCCCTTTTGACCTACATGATAACATTCACAGGTTCCAGAGATTAGAACATGAACATCTTTGGGGGCCATTATTCAACTTACCACAGTCATTAAAGACAAAGACTGAGGAACTTTCATGGACTGGAGGAGACTAAGGAGACATGATACTTAAATACAATTGGATCCAGGACCAGAAAACGGTCAGCAGTGGGCCAACTGGCAAAATTCAAATAAGGCGTATAAATTAGTTAATAATAATGTATCAATGTTAAGTTCCTGGTTTCTATAGTTGTACTATGGGCATATAATATGTTAACATTAGGGGAAGGTAGGTGAGGAGTGTATCGATTTCTCTGTACTATTTTTTGTAACTTTTTTCATAAGTCTAAAATTATTTCAAAATAATTAAAAGAAAGACATAAACAACAACAACAATCATCTACAATAAGATACCACTATAATTTCACCAGAATGGCTAAAATGAAAGAAGAAAAAGACAATGCCAGCTGTTGGTGAGGATGAGGAGAAACTTGAATTGTCATTCATCACTGGTGGGTATATGTAAACTGGTACAAACATTTGGCAAACTCTTTGGGAGCATCTTCTTTTTTTAAAAGTTATTTCTTTATTGAGAGAGAGAGAGAGAGAGAGCGCACAAGCAGGGGAGGGGCAGAGAGAGAGGGGAAGAGAATCCCAAGCAGGCTCTGCACTGTTAGTGCAGAGCCCGACACGGGGCTTGATCCCACAAACCGAACTGCCTTTGGCAGAATCTTCTAAAGCTAACTATATATGCATTCTCTATGACTCAGCAATGCCATTTCTAAGCATATGCCCAATAAAAGTGCAAATATATTTACCAAAAGATATATACATGGCTGCCACTGCCCTTGGGTCTTGAAAGGGGAAGTGAGAGGGAGCTACCAACTATCTTCAGACACTGGGGGTCACTGCCACTGGGGAGGTGCAGTAGCAGAGTGCGAGTGCTGTGCTTGTGAACGGGGGTAGGCAGGAGAGGGCAGTGGCCTGTACCAGCCACAGGGAATAGAAATAAGAAGGAGAAAGAACCACCGAAAGCAGGGAAAAGTTCAAAAGGACAAAAAAAAAAAAAAATAGAACTAGAGTGGTACTGTCAAAAAGCTGGAGCTACAGAGCTTGAAATTAACCACTGAAAAATACTAAAATGTTGGGCCCTCACCTCCTTCTAAGGATACTGGAAGCAGCATGTCATATTCAGCCTGATATATGGCCCATCATTGTGTCAACTACTTTGCATGACTCCAAATTGATTCACTTATAGTTCATTTGACCTTTGAATTGACCCTGGCTTTTTAAATTCTGGTTTTTCTCCCCAGTTTTCACCATCCTATTTCCACCCACTTACTAAATACAATTGACTCATGCATGTGAATTATATCATTATTTTTCATGTTTTTACTCTCTTGTCTCTCAACATTGCTCTTAATTTGAACATTACAGCCTGAACATTTGAAAAAGTTTTAATATTTCTGTCACTTTTCAAACTTTAAAATATTATATCCACCTTCACCATCAACAATTGCTTTATCTTGTGAATTGCCTCTGTTAGGACACTGTGTTGTATTTTGGATCTTGTAGCCTTGTGAGATGCAGAGAACATGTACCAGTCCAGGACAGAATAGCCCCAAAGGCTTAGGAAATGAAACTAACAAAGAAAATGTCAAAGAACTTGGCAACATGGCTTGTTGTACTTCAAGTATGTGAATGGCTTTTGTGATAAAATACTGTCAAGGTTGTTTTCTAGTCTCCCCGAAGAAAATAGTGGGGAGTAATTGGCTCAAATTGCAGAACATCATTTTCATTAGATGCAAGGGAAAATTTTGTAGTGTGGGTTTTTGGTAAGAAAGCTGAAGTCTCGGAGATTGGTAATAAAGAATAGAGCAGTGAAGTGCAAAGTGTTTCAGGTGAATGGTGACAAAATAAAAAGTGTCAATTCCTGCTTGCTGGAAATGTCACCACACACAAATCATTTAACTTCTGTGGCAGTTTCCTCACCTCTAAGGTGACTTGATGAGCTTAATATTTGGGTGTTTTTAACTCTATTGGATAGATTAGGCAGGGTCCCCGTTGAGGGAAATTTCCCTGCAAGATGGATTACCAATTAACAAGATGCCATTCAAGGTGATAAATACTGGGGTGTGATTTTTTTACTTTTTCCTTATTTTGCTTCAGCAAAATGCATTGATACATTTTTTTCTTTTCTTTTTCTCTTTAAAATATAATGTTTGTTATAGACTAACACCGCTTATGGATATAGATGCAAAAATCCTCAACAAGCTTTCCGGTGGTGACAACCTTCCCACAAGAACATGCCCCTTGAAAAGGACCTCCTCCACCAGTCCACAAAAGAGGAGATGAGGAAGCATACGAAGAAGTGCCTGGTGCAGAGCCCCAACTCCTACTTCATGGATGTGAAGTGCCCAGGATGCTACAAAATCACCCCCATCTTTAGCCATACACGAACAGTAGTTTTGTGTGTTGGCTGCTCCACTGTTCTTTGCCAGCCTACAGGAGGAAATGCAAGGCTTACAGAAGGATGATCCTTCAAATGGCAGCAGCACTAAAAGCACCCTGAATCTAGATGAGTGGGAAACTATCCTAATAAACATATTTTGGATTAAAAACAATCCTTGGGGTGCCTGGGTGGCTCAGTTGGTGAAGCATCTGACTCTTGATTTCTCTCTCTCTCTTCCTCTGCCTCTTTCCCCTGCTCGTGCTCTCTCTCTCTCTCTCTCAAAAAAATCCTCAACAAAATACTAGCAAACAGAATCCAACAGCACATTAAAAAGATAAAACGCCATGACCAAGCGAGATTTATCCTAATAATACAAGGGTGGTTCAACATAAGAAAATCAATCAATGTAAAATACTACATTAATAGAAGGAAGAAAAATAAATCCATGATAATCTCAATTGCATCAAAGGATATGATTAAGAAAGTGAAAAGATAACCTACAGAATAGAAGAAAGTATTTGTATATCATGTGTCTTATAAGGTGCTAGTATCTAGAACATCTGAAGAACTCTTACAACTCAACACAAAAGACAAACAACCCAGTTAAAAATGGACAAAGGATTAGAACAGACATTTATCCAAAGAAGATATACAAATAGTCAACAAGCCCATGAGAAGATGCTCAGCATCTTTAGTCATTATGGAAATGCAAATCAAAACCACAATGAGGAAATGAGGTATCACTTCACATTCACTGGGATGGCTATTACAAAAAAAGAAAAGAATGAATGTTGGTGAAGATGTGGAGAAATTGGAAGTCTCATACATTGCTAGTGGGAATGGAAAAGGGCTCAGCCAATGGGCATAACAAGTTGGTGGTTTCTCAAAAAAGTAAACGTAGAATCACCATATGACCCTGCTGTTTCACTCCTAGGTATATGTACAAAAGAATTGGAAAACAGGTAACAAACAAATACACGAACACTCATGTTTATGGGAGTACTATTTACAATAGCCAAAAGGTGGAAAGAACCTAAATGTCCATCAATGGATGAATGGACAGATTGTGGTATATACATACAATGGAATATTATTCAAGACATAAAAAAGAATGAGGTAGTGATACACGGTACAACATGTGCATGACCCTCAAAAACACTCTTCTCAGTGAAAAGAGGCCAGAACCAAAAGGTCACATATTGTATGATTCCAGTTATAGGAAATGTCCAGAATTTATATGAAATATCCAGAATAAATCTGTAGAAGGTAAAGGCATGTTGGTGGTTGTCAGGGGCAGAAACAGAAGGAAGGAGGAATGGAGAGCATCTGCTTAACATGCACAGGGTTTCCTTTTGGGGTGATAAAAATGGTTTGGAACAAAATAGAGGTGGTTGTTGCACAACATTATGATCATACCAAATGCTACTGAATTGTTCACTTTAAAATGGTTAATTTTACATTATGCGAATTTTACCTCAATAAGAAAAAGTTTTAAAAATAGAAAGCTTGAATTTGACCTGTTGCCTATCCACATATGTCCTGGGAAAAAAAAGTTTCTGTCTAGTACTTAACTGCTGGCTTATTTTAAAGCAAACATTTAAGGAATGTGGACCTAAATGGGCTTATGGATTACTTGGAGTAGGAAAGTTATTTGGAGACTGGAAGAGGGGTATTAGTTTTGGAGCAACTTTCTCATTGTACCTTTTAATCCATAAGCATGTGAGAAATATTTTATGAATATTTAGAATCTTTTTAAAATTTTTATTTATTTATTTATTTTGAGGGGGGGGGGGGATGAGAAGGGGAGGGGCAGAGAGACAGGGAGAGAGAAAGAATCCCAAGCAGGTTCCTCACTGACTGTGCAGAGCCCAGTGCAGAGCTTGATCTCACGAACTGTGAGGCCATGCATGACCCGAGCTGAAAGCAAGAGTTGGACGCTTAACTGACTGAGCCACCCAGGCGCCCCAAATATTTAGCATCTTAATAAATTGCTCTGAAATTCATGAAGTTAACTTTGTAGGACTGGGCCACAGAATGGTCTTTTCTTAAGCTTTTTTTTTTTTTTTAAGATTTATGTGTTCTTTTTACAAAGTTATGTTTTAAAATGAGTGCTTTTTGAGAAGTGATCTATATTTACCTTAATGATGGTTTAAGTACTAAAAAATAGATACATGCACAAGAATGTACTCTTTGTAATGGTTCCAAACTGGAAACTACCCTAATGCCTTTCAGCAGTAGAATGGATAAATTAACACAATGCAATAATATACTGCAATGAGACTAAATGCACTGCTACTATACACAATAATACAGATGTATTTCACAAGCAGTGTGAAGTAATACAAGCCAGTGTGAATTGAATACAAATGTGAAGTAATACAAGCCAGACATGAAAGAGTACATATTGGATGATTCCATTACAGTTCAAAAATAAGGAAAATTACTCCATGGTGTTAGATGTTAGGGTAATGGTTACCTTTGCAGGGGCTAGTTACTGAAATAAGTAACAAGGGGACTTCTGGGGTGTTCTCTCTCTTTTTTAAAAAATATACTTCAGTTTTTAGAGCAGCTTTTGGTTCACAGTGGTATTGATCGGGAGGTATAGAGATTTCCTATATACCCTCTGCTCCTACACGTGCATAGCCTCTCCCGTTATCAACATTCCCCACCATACTGGTAAACATTTGTTACAATCAATGAACCTACACTGACACATCATAATTATCCAGAGTCCTTTACATTAGAGTTCACTCTCCACGTTGTATATTCTATGAGTTTCACATGCATCCATCATGTTAGTATCATACAGAGGAGTTTCACTGTCGTAAAAATCCTCTGTGCTTCCCCTATTCAGCCCTCCCTCCCCACTAGTCCACTGATTGTTGTACAATCTCCATCGCTTTGTCTTTTCCAGAATGCCATATAGTTGGAATCATACACTATATAGCCTTTACTTGTTCTCTTTTTTTTTATCTGGATGCTGTTTACATGGATGTGTTCATATTGTGGAAATTCATCAAGCTGTACACCTGATTTGTACTTTTCTGTAAGTATGTTAGAGTTCTATTAAAATATATAAAAGCAAAAAAAGCAACAAAACAAAACAAAATATCGAAAAGCAAACAAACCAGCATACAACACAATCCCTCAAAATCACAAACCCTTTCAGCTAACTGCCCTGTATCTCTTTTCCTCCTGCTTATCACGGCCAACTTCTTGAGTTTTCTATACGCACTTCCTCTATTTCCTCGCTTTCCACTCATTCGTCAACCCACTCCAATCTGGTCCTCTGTCCCCACAACTCTCCTAAAATAGCTCTCACAAAGATCACCAATGGCTTCCCATGTTGTTAAATCTGATGGAAAATTCTCTATCCTTGACTTGCTTCGCACCCCAAAAGTATTTAATACTGCCGACCACTTCTTCATTTTCTGAAACATTCTCTTGTGGATTTTGTGACATGATACTCTCACAGTATTCTTCCTGCTCCTCTGACTACTCCATCTCTGTCTCCTCATCCTCCTCTATCCAGGCATTAAATGTTGAAGGTTTCCTGAAGGCTCAGCTCTACGTTTTCACTTCTCTTTCTACACTTCTCTCCTTAAGTGACCTCATTCATTCCTATGGTTTTCAACCCAATTTATATCCTTTAAATTTTTTTTAGGATTTAATTATTTTTGAGAGACAGAGAGAGAGTGCGAGTGGAGGAGGGGCAGAGAGAGAGGGAGACACAGAATCCGAAACAGGTTCCAGGCTCTGAGCTGCCAGCACACAGCCCAACGTGGGGCCCAAACCCACAAACCATGTAATCATGACCTGAGCTGAAGTCAGACGCTTAACTGACTGAGCCACCCAGGTGCCCCTATATCCTTTTTTAAAAAATGTTTATTTATTTTGAGACAGAGAGAGAGAATACGAGTGGGATGGGGGGGAGAGAGAGAGAGAGAGAGAGAGAGAGAGAGAGAGAGAATCCCAAGCAGGCTCCATGCTGTCAGTGCAGAGCCTGACACAGGACTATCCCACAAACCATGAGATCATGACCTGAGCTGAAATCAAGAATTGGACGCTCAACCAACTGAGCCACCCAGGCGCCCCATCAATCCAATTTATATCCTACCTCCCAAGTTACAGCAATATCCCAGACTTCTCTGAGCTCATATTCATGTTCATTTACCTAATTTACATCTCCATCTGAATGTTACACCAACATCTCAAACTTAACTTCTCTAAGACTAAAATCTTGATTTCTCCCTGCCCCAACTTTTTCCTCATCCATCTCAGTAAACAGCACCAGCATCCATCCATTTGCTCAATCCAGGGATATTTTTTGTCTTCCCCAGTTGCTCATGCCCCAAATCTGGGAGTCCTACACCTGTCTTCCTAATTGTCATTTCTAGCCATGAAAAAATGGGGGAATGTGGGTGAAGATGAAAGAATTCACATAAATCTTTTCTGGAGCTTTCTTTGAGGTCTGGTCAGGTAAATTACTGTAAGTAGGTGTCATGAGGCACCACACAGATCCCTGCCTCCACCCTCGGCTGCTGGAAATGTTGGTTGCTGACGGCTCACAGTTATGCCACTCTCTTTGCATTGCTCTTAGCCAAAGGTGGCTTTGTCTAAGATTATGTCCTCTCAGCCATAGCCTTACAGTGTGGTAAACAGCACATATCCAATGAGAATACAAAGGTTCACAACCTTTGCTTCAATTTTGGATAATTCTGAAAGGTCATCCTGGCTCCATAGCTCTCTGTGGGAACAGCTGGAGCTTTTCAGTCCAACTTCTCCTTCCCCCCAGTCCTGCTTTCCTCACTCCCACACAGGCATTGGTCCCAAGTGTACTCCTCATAACCTTCCTGTATGCAAATCTCTGCATCAGAGTCTATTTCCAGGAAACCTGACCTAAGATAACAAACTAAAAATGTACATACCTAGAAGAGTGAAGAAGAAAGAAGCAACACTCCAATTTAATACAAAGAGACAAGTATTAACCTTAGGGCATGGTTGAGGAGGGGTGGAGCAACTCTACCTACAAGGGAGCCAAGATGGCTATAGAACAGGGAATAAATTGGAAAGTCTGTGTTTTTCAAGGCACAGCTAACAAAGATTTCACCTTTGCTCAGCAGCAGATTTCAGCTGGATGCCTTCTTATGCATCTAGTCTAGGTTACCATTCACTTCTGTTTCCTTATAAAAATAGACTCCTGGTCCACCAAGCCCAGAAAATGACACTTTTCTGACAGCCACAGTATGAAAGGACTGGGATGGAGGCCACTTCATTCTCTGTGCACATCTATCCCCAATACACACATAGACACACACACAGACACACATGCACACACAAACACGGACACAGACAGACAGGCGCACACACACACACACACACATGCACACACACACACACACACACACACACACACACACACAGTATTGATTGGCACAGACCAGGGTCTAAAAGAAATAATACACCTACCTCAGGATATTTATACTTTTGAAAAAAATCACCAAAGGGGAAGCCAATACTCTAACTTGAGAATTAAAGATTTACACTTGTTTTCTACAGTTTTATAGTTTTAGCTCTTATATTTAAGTGTCAGATCCATTGAGTTAATTTTTGTATATGGTGTGAGGTAGGAGTTCAACTTCATTCTTCTGCATATGAATCCACTTGTTCTAGCACCATTTGTTAAAAAGACTATTCTTGGGCCATTGAAATGTACTGGCACCCTTGTCAAAGATCAATTTATCATAAATGGTAGGGCTGACATTTAATTCTTCCTTTGAAAATCATTTGTTATGTTTCTTTTTTTTATTTTTTTAATTTTAAATTGTATTCATTTTTGACAGAGACAGAATGTGAGTGGGGGAAGTGCAGAGAGTGAGGGAGACACTGAATCTGAAGCAGGCTCCAAGCTCTGAGCTGTTAGCACAGAGCCTGATGCGGGGTTCAAACTCACTGTGAGATCATGACCTGAACTAAAGTCAGATGCTTAACTGACTGAGCCAGCCAGGTGCCCCTCATTTATGTTTCTTATGGCAAAAGTAATATATATTCAGGGCACCTGGCTGGCTCAGTCAGTGGAGCATGTGACTCTTGATCTCGGGGGTCATGAGTCCAAGCCCCACGTTGGGCATAGAGCTTACTAAAAAAAGGTAATATACGTTCATTGAAGAAAAATATATGTGAGCAAAAATGAAGATCACATATCACTCCACCTTCCAATCTCAATGTCACACAATCCACTACTGTTAACATTTTAAAAATATCCTTCCAGGCTGTTTTCTTAAGTGTAGTATTTTACAGAAATGATATTATACTTTAATGCTGATTTGTATCTTGCTTTTAAAAAAGCTCCACAGTGCCATAGATATATTTCCATGTCAATAAATATAAATCTATACCACATCATTGGTTTTATTGACTTCATAAGAGTCAGTAATATGGATGTGCCTTAATTTTTTTAACCCTTTCTCTTATTGTTAGACATCAGATAGTTTCCAATGTCTTCCCAATGTAACACAGCTGTCATGAACATCCTGATGCATACATCTTTACATACCTGTCCAGTTATTTCAGAGATAGTAAACTGCCAACCCACTGGCTGATTTGTGCTCACAGTTGTGTTTTGTGTGGACAGCACATCTTTTTATTTTTATTTTATTTTATTTTATTTTATTTTGAGAGAGAGGGAGAGTGTGTGTAAGGGCAGAGAGAGAGAGAGAGAGAGAGAGAGAGAGAATCCCAAGCAGGCTCTACGCTGTCAGTGCAAAGTCCAATGCAGGGCTCTATCTCACAAACTGTGAGATCATGACCTGAGCTGAAACCAAGAGTTGGATGCTTAACTGACTGAACCACCAGGCACCCCAGCACATCTTCCTAAATAAAAAAGTTATGTCAAATTTGGATGATTTGTTAGGAGACATTCCTAGAAACAGGATTGCTGGGTTCTGATTTAGCAAGGTTCTGGTATTTGCTTGTCCCCAAATGATCATTTGACTCTCTCCCTGGTCTGGTGCCGTACTGGGTGGGTGGAAGAGAGAGAGGATGGTGAGAGACAAGCCTGAGAACGATTCTGTCAGTTTACTGATGACCTGACCCAAAAAGGTCTTTCTTGGATGTAACATATCAAACTGGGAGGATATGGGACTAAGTACCAAAAGCTCTAACTCTGCTATATATATTATATAGCACTGTGACTGGGGGCGGGCTATTTAACCTAAGTCTCAGTTCCTTACAAGGTTGTTAGGAGTATCAAATGAGAAATTGTGTGAAACACGTTTTGAGAAGCACGGAGTCCTCTACAATTATAAGGCAGTCCTTGTTTTTGTAAATTGCCAAAAGCATGTTTACACGGGGTCAAAAAGACCTAAGCTTAGAGTGTAAAGCATTGTCTACTGTCAGAACCCTGCTTTTAGAAGAGGCACTTTCCAAGGATAGACATGATTCTAGGTTGCCAGGATCTGATCTGGTGCACTTCAGTTTTACAATCATTTACGGATGGTTTCACATGCCAGACACTCTGGATGCAAAGACGATTATGATTAGTCCCTGTCTTCACAGAGCTTAACAGTCCACTAGGAAGAGACAAATATATATTGAGATCATCAGAAAACAGAGGGATAAAAGGTGTAATAGAGAAGAGAGCCAAGACTTCAATGCATAGGAGAAACACTCGGGGGCCTTTTGAGGCAGGGTTCCACAAATAGCATTGAGGAGGAGAAAGGACCAGGTGTGTGTGTGTGTGTGTGTGTGTGTGTGTGTGTGCGTGCACACACACACACACACACAGGGGCGTGGTAGTCTATGCCAGTCGAGCCAATCTGGGGCTAGACTTTATCTTAGACTCTGTGCTCATTTCTATGCATTTACATTTTCTTATTTTAGTTTTGTGTTTCCCTTCATTTCCTAGTCAAGTTCTTTTTGAAAAATGCTAATCTGGTCTTAGCTGTACTAACAGGAAAAGAGATTTGTCTACATCCATGCCAAGAGACTTGGAGAACCCAGAGTGTTCTGGAAGCCACTCTTGCTGGTAAAATAACCCATTTGCAAACTAAGGAAGAGCTTGGAGGCACACCTTCCTCCCTCCATGCCTGCTTCATCTTGTGTTCTTGCCCGATCATTTCCAGACCCATCACCCTCCTTCCACCATTTGTCTGCTGCTACTGCGACAGCAGCAGCCACACATTTTAGAAAAAGCCAGCCAGATTATCTTCTCACCCTTCTCTTAAGCCCACCTCCTTCCCGTAGTTTGGGTCACCTGAACTTTTCCACTACAAATACAAAACCAAATGCAATGATTATTGAAGCCAGAGGAAATAAAGGATATTGTTCTATCCTTAATGCTTATTAAATTTGGACTTAATCTTCTTCATCACAATTAAGCCTTTAGACCAGCCAATATACTTAAACGAGGTGAAATGAAAAGACTTACTGTAAGAGATGACAGGAGGCTCTTCGGGAAATTAAAATCTCCAGAGATTTCCAAAGTGAGAGTTACTGAGCCAGGAAGGGGAAAGAAAGAAAAGGGTTTTAAAGCTTAATAAACAGGATGCCAATTAGGTCTTGGGATTAAAAAGCTAGGTGATGTCAGTGTTATCTATAGGAGGAGGGGTTAACTGGAGCCAGGAATTAATAAGCGCTGTGTTATTTCCAGATCCTTCTTTGATTCACTTAAAAAAAAAAAACTGGCTAGGTGTGCCTTTCCTGTCTTACTTTACTCTTCTGTGACATGGGAAGAAACCCAAGGTGATGAACAAACGCTTGCTTGCTTTTGTAAAGGCCCAGAAAAGGTCTTTCCCCATTTACCAAGTGCCTGATCCTGCACTGACACTGTTAAGGCTGTAATTTGAGTGAGCTCCTTGCCTAATGGCTACAGACCTTAAAGGTGTCAGAACAGGATTGGACTGAGAAAACAACCTTTCCATCAGTGCCTTATTTTGTCACCTTTTTGGACAGAGGGCCCTTTCCCAGAGACCCTCACTCCCTGCAGACCAGAAGCAGCCCTGAGGCAAGGGAACTTGGGAGGTTTTCCAGGGTCCCAGTTTCCACGGGCCAGAAGTTTGATTTACTGGCACCGTCTGTGGGAAGACAAATGGCCTATGCTGGCTGTGCTGGTCAGATGCAGGGAAGAAAGAAAAGAAGGAGAAAAAAATGGAAGAAGAGAGATTAGTAAATCAATAAACACCCAAGTGACATATAACGAATGAACAAATAAAATTCCTCATAGGAGGGTGGTGGGTGTCCTGAGAAGGTGATGTTGAAGTGCATGGGGATGGCACTTTCTTTTGTGTAGCCCAAGGATAATCTCTTAAATTCTGGGTACAAACAATACAGTATAACTCTTATGGTTGCCATGACAACGCAAATCCTTCTCTTCTGATGTCAGCCTGCCCTCCCCCTCCTTCAGAATCCACAATGCCAGTTTTCTTTCTGCGGTAAATGCTGTGCTTGGTTTCAAGGGCTCAATAATGGGCTCATCTAATAACTGCCTGTCTCTAGAGACTGTTCATGCCAGACCCCTAAGACCACATTCCTTTTGGGGAAGAGGGAGCCTGACATGTGGGAGACTAGACAACAGCAGACAGATTTTTCCAGTTAAGCCTGTGACCTATTCCTGCCGATGTCTGGGCCAGTCTCTCCACCTTACACCAGCCCATGCTGTGGAACAACGCAGTACCTGCTTTGAGGGTAACAGAGGACTAGGACCTGCTTTGGGGAACAGGCTGTGGACTATGGCATACAGTTGACCTTTGACCTGCATGGGGGTTAGGGGCACACACCCTGAATACAGCTTTTGACTCCTTCAAAACTTAGCTACTATCAGCCTGTTGCTGACTGGAAACCTTACCAGTCAAAGAAACAGTCAGTTAAGACACATTTTGTATGTTTATGTATTATATGCTGTATTCTTACAATAAAGTTAGGGTAAAGAAAATATTATTAAGAAAATCATAAGGAAGAGAAAATGCATTATAGTACTATACTGTATTTATCGAAAAAGAAAATCTTCATAGTAGTGGGTCTGCACAGTTCAAACCTGTGTTGTTCAAGGGTCAAACTGTAATTTGAAGCCCTCCTGCCAAAAATCCCTTCCCCAGTTGGCCTGCCTGAAACTACCATTATCAAAATCATTTTTATAGACAAGAGCCTTAAGAGTAGCTCCCAAGTGAAAATGTTCCTGGTGTCTGGTTAGAATAACTAGCTTATAATACCCTAGTGTAAATCAGAAAGGGAGAACAGAGCTCTTGAGGGAACAGGCGACAGGACCGATCAGTTCTGATGCAGGAAAGGGAAGGAATATGTTCATAACACTGGACACTCCTCAGTACCTACTGTCATTCCACATTCCTCCCATGCCTGTTCCACTATGTCCTAGCTCAGTAAACCTGGGAGCATCCTTGATACCTGCAACCACTTAGGTCCAACAAATCATCAATTTCTGTAAATTTTAACTTTTACTTATTCATTTTTTAAGAAAGGGTTTTTTCATGTTTATTTACTTTTAAGAGGAAGAGAGAGCTGGGGAGGGGCAGAGAGAGAGAGAGGAAGATAGATCCTACTTTACTCCTATTAGTCTTTCAAACATTGCATTTTTTTTTATTTTTATTTTTTATTTTTTAATATATGAAATTTACTGTCAAATTGGTTTCCATACAACACCCAGTGCTCATCCCAAAAGGTGCCCTCCTCAATACCCATCACCCACCCTGCCCTCCCTCCCACCCCCCATCAACCCTCAGTTTGTTCTCAGTTTTTAACAGTCTCTAATGCTTTGGCTCTCTCCCACTCTAACCTCTTTTTTTTTTTTTTTTCCTTCCCCTCCCCCATGGGTTTCTGTTATGTTTCTCAGGATCCACATAAGAGTGAAACCATATGGTATCTGTCTTTCTCTGTATGGCTTATTTCACTTAGCATCACACTCTCCAGTTCCATCCATGTTGCTACAAAAGGCCATATTTCATTTTTTCTCATTGCCACGTAGTATTCCATTGTGTATATAAACCACAATTTCTTTATCCATTCATCAGTTGATGGACATTTAGGCTCTTTCCATAATTTGGCTATTGTTGAGAGTGCCGCTATAAACATTGGGGTACAGGTGCCCCTATGCATCAGTACTCCTGTATCCCTTGGATAAATTCCTAGCAGTGCTATTGCTGGGTCATAGGGTAGGTCTATTTTTAATTTTCTGAGGAACCTCCACACTGCTTTCCAGAGCGGCTGCACCAATTTGCATTCCCACCAACAGTGCAAGAGGGTTCCTGTTTCTCCACATCCTCTCCAGCATCTATAGTCTCCTGATTTCTTCATTTTGGCCACTCTGACTGGCGTGAGGTGGTATCTGAGTGTGGTTTTGATTTGTATTTCCCTGATAAGGAGCGACGTTGAACATCTTTTCATGTGCCTGTTGGCCATCCGGATGTCTTCTTTAGAGAAGTGTCTATTCATGTTTTCTGCCCATTTCTTCACTGGGTTATTTGTTTTTCGGGTGTGGAGTTTGATGAGCTCTTTATAGATTTTGGATACTAGCCCTTTGTCCGATGTGTCATTTGCAAATATCTTTTCCCATTCCGTTGGTTGCCTTTTAGTTTTGTTGGTTGTTTCCTTTGCTGTGCAGAAGCTTTTTATCTTCATAAGGTCCCAGTAATTCACTTTTGCTTTTAATTCCCTTGCCTTTGGGGATGTGCCGAGTAAGAGATTGCTACGGCTGAGGTCAGAGAGGTCTTTTCCTGCTTTCTCCTCTAAGGTTTTGATGGTTTCCTGTCTCACATTCAGGTCCTTTATCCATTTTGAGTTTATTTTTGTGAATGGTGTGAGAAAGTGGTCTAGTTTCAACCTTCTGCATGTTGCTGTCCAGTTCTCCCAGCACCATTTGTTAAATAGACTGTCTTTTTTCCATTGGATGTTCTTTCCTGCTTTGTCAAAGATGAGTTGGCCATACGTTTGTGGGTCTAGTTCTGGGGTTTCTATTCTATTCCATTGGTCTATGCGTCTGTTTTTGTGCCAATACCATGCTGTCTTGATGATGACAGCTTTGTAGTAGAGGCTAAAGTCTGGGATTGTGATGCCTCCTGCTTTGGTCTTCTTCTTCAAAATTACTTTGGCTATTCGGGGCCTTTTGTGGTTCCATATGAATTTTAGGATTGCTTGTTCTAGTTTCGAGAAGAATGCTGGTGCAATTTTGATTGGGATTGCATTGAATGTGTAGATAGCTTTGGGTAGTATTGACATTTTGACAATATTTATTCTTCCAATCCATGAGCAGGGAATGTCTTTCCATTTCTTTATATCTTCTTCAATTACCTGCATAAGCTTTCTATAGTTTTCAGCATACAGATCTTTTACATCTTTGGTTAGATTTATTCCTAGGTATTTTATGCTTCTTGGTGCAATTGTGAATGGGATCAGTTTCTTCATTTGTCTTTCTGTTGCTTCATTGTTAGTGTATAAGAATGCAACTGATTTCTGCACGTTGATTTTGTATCCTGCAACTTTGCTGAATTCATGTATCAGTTCTAGCAGACTTTTGGTGGAGTCTATCGGATTTTCCATGTATAATATCATGTCATCTGCAAAAAGCGAAAGCTTGACTTCATCTTTGCCAATTTTGATGCCTTTGATTTCCTTTTGTTGTCTGATTGCTGATGCTAGAACTTCCAGCACTATATTAAACAGCAGCGGTGACAGTGGGCATCCCTGTCGTGTTCCTGATCTCAGGGAAAAAGCGCTCAGTTTTTCCCCGTTGAGGATGATGTTAGCTGTGGGCTTTTCATAAATGGCCTTTATGATCTTTAAGTATGTTCCTTCTATCCCGACTTTCTCAAGGGTTTTTATTAAGAAAGGGTGCTGGATTTTGTCAAAGGCCTTTTCTGCATCGATTGACAGGATCATATGGTTCTTCTCTTTTTTTTTGTTAATGTGATGTATCACGTTGATTGATTTGCAAATGTTGAACCAGCCCTGCATCCCAGGAATGAATCCCACTTGATCATGGTGAATAATTCTTTTTATATGCTGTTGAATTCGATTTGCTAGTATCTTATTAAGAATTTTTGCATCCATATTCATCAGGGATATTGGCCTGTAGTTCTCTTTTTTTACTGGGTCTCTGTCTGGTTTAGGAATCAAAGTAATACTGGCTTCATAGAATGAGTCTGGAAGTTTTCCTTCCCTTTCTATTTCTTGGAATAGCTTGAGAAGGATAGGTATTATCTCTGCTTTAAATGTCTGGTAGAACTCCCCTGGGAAGCCATCTGGTCCTGGACTCTTATTTGTTGGGAGATTTTTGATAACCGATTCCATTTCTTCGCTGGTTATGGGTCTGTTCAAGCTTTCTATTTCCTCCTGATTGAGTTTTGGAAGAGTGTGGGTGTTTAGAAATTTGTCCATTTCTTCCAGGTTGTCCAATTTGCTGGCATATAATTTTTCATAGTATTCCCTGATAATTGTTTGTATCTCTGAGGGATTGGTTGTAATCATTCCATTTTCATTCATGATTTTATCTATTTGGGTCATCTCCCTTTTCTTTTTGAGAAGCCTGGCTAGAGGTTTGTCAATTTTGTTTATTTTTTCAAAAAACCAACTCTTGGTTTCGTTGATCTGCTCTACAGTTTTTTTAGATTCTATATTGTTTATTTCTGCTCTGATCTTTATTATTTCTCTTCTTCTGCTGGGTTTAGGCTGCCTTTGCTGTTCTGCTTCTATTTCCTTTAGGTGTGCTGTTAGATTTTGTATTTGGGATTTTTCTTGTTTCTTGAGATAGGCCTGGATTGCAATGTATTTTCCTCTCAGGACTGCCTTCGCTGCATCCCAAAGCGTTTGGATTGTTGTATTTTCATTTTCGTTTGTTTCCATGTATATTTTAATTTCTTCTCTAATTGCCTGGTTGACCCACTCATTCGTTAGTAGGGTGTTCTTTAACCTCCATGCTTTTGGAGGTTTTCCAGACTTTTTCCTGTGGTTGATTTCAAGCTTCATAGCATTGTGGTCTGAAAGTATGCATGGTATAATTTCAATTCTTGTAAACTTATGAAGGGCTGTTTTGTGACCCAGTATATGATCTATCTTGGAGAATGTTCCATGTGCACTCGAGAAGAAAGTATATTCTGTTGCTTTGGGGTGCAGAGTTCTAAATATATCTGTCAAGTCCATCTGATCCAATGTATCATTCAGGGCCCTTGTTTCTTTATTGACTGTGTGTCTAGATGATCTATCCATTTCTGTAAGTGGGGTGTTAAAGTCCCCTGCAATGACCACATTCTTATCAATAAGGTTGCTTATGTTTATGAGTAATTGTTTTATATATCTGGGGGCTCGGGTATTTGGCGCATAGACATTTATAATAGTTAGCTCTTCCTGGTGGATAGACCCTGTGATTATTATATAATGCCCTTCTTCATCTCTTGTTACGGCCTTTAATTTAAAGTCTAGTTTGTCTGATATAAGTATGGCTACTCCAGCTTTCTTTTGGCTTCCAGGAGCATGATAAATAGTTCTCCATCCCCTCACTCTCAATCTAAAGGTGTCCTCAGATCTAAAATGAGTCTCTTGTAGACAGCAAATAGATGGGTCTTGTTTTTTTATCCATTCTGATACCCTATGTCTTTTTCTTGGCGCATTTAATCCATTTACATTCAGTGTTATTATAGAAAGATATGGGTTTAGAGTCATTGTGATGTCTGTATGTTTTATGCTTGTAGTGATGTCTCTGGTACTTTGTCTCACAGGATCCCCCTTAGGATCTCTTGTAGGGCTGGTTTCGTGGTGACAAATTCCTTCAGTTTTTGTTTGTTTGGGAAGACCTTTATCTCTCCTTCTATTCTAAATGACAGACTTGCTGGATAAAGGATTCTCGGCTGCATATTTTTTCTGTTTAGCACACTGTAGATATCGTGCCAAGCCTTTCTGGCCTGCCAAGTTTCAAAGGAGAGATCAGTCACGAGTCTTATAGGTCTCCCTTTATATGTGAGGGCACGTTTATCCCTTGCTGCTTTCAGAATTTTCTCTTTATCCTTGTATTTTGCCAGTTTCACTATGATATGTCGTGCACAAGATCGATTCAAGTGACGTCTGAAGGGAGTTCTCTGTGCCTCTTGGATTTCAATGCCTTTTTCCTTCCCCAGTTCAGGGAAGTTCTCAGCTATAATTTGTTCAAGTACCCCTTCAGCACCCTTCCCTCTCTCTTCCTCCTCTGGGATACCAATTATGCGTATATTATTTTTTTTTAGTGTATCACTTAGTTCTCTAATTTTCCCCTCATACTCCTGGATTTTTTTATCTCTCTTTCTTTCAGCTTCCTCTTTCTCCATAACTTTATCTTCTAGTTCACCTATTCTCTCCTCTGCCTCTTCAAGCCGAGCCATCGTGGATTCCATTTTGTTTTGCAATTCGTTTAAAGCGTTTTTCAACTCCTCGTGACTGTTCCTTAGTCCCTCGATCTTTGTGGCAAGAGATTCTCTGCTGTCCTGTATACTGTTTTCAAGCCCAGCGATTAATTTTATGACTATTATTCTAAATTCACTTTCTGTTATATTATTTAAATCCTTTTTGATCAGTTCATTAGCTGTTGTTATTTCCTGGAGATTCTTCTGAGGGGAATTCTTCCGTTTGGTCATTTTGGAGAGTCCCTGGCGTGGTGAGGACCTGCAGTGCACTTCCCCTGTGCTGTGGTGTATAACTGGAGTTAGTGGGCGGGGCCGCAGTCCGACCCGATGTCTGCCCCCAGCCCACTGCTGGGGCCACAGTCAGACTGGTGTGTGCCTTCTCTTCCCCTCTCCTAGGGGCGGGATTCACTGTGGGGTGGCGTGTCCCGTCTGGGCTACTTGCACACTGCCAGGCTTGTGTTGCTGGGGATCTGGCGTATTAGCTGGGGTGGGTAGGCAAGGTGCACGGGGGCTGGAGGGGCAGGCTTAGCTCGCTTCTCCTTAGGTGATCCACTTCAGGAGGGGCCCTGTGGCAGCGGGAGGGAGTCAGATCCGCTGCAGGAGGTTTGGCTCCGCAGAAGCACAGAGTTGGGTGTTTGCGCGGAGCGAGCAAGTTCCCTGGCAGGAACTGGTTCCCTTTGGGATTTTGGCTGGGGGATGGGCGGGGGAGATGGCACTGGCGCCTTTGTTCCCCGCCAAGCTGAGCTCTGCCGTCCGGGGGCTCAGCAGCTCTCCCTCCCTTTGTCCTCCAGCCTTCCCGCTTTCCGAGCAGAGCTGTTAACTTATGACCTCCCAGACGCTAAGTCGCGCTTGCTGTCGGAACACAGTCTGTCCGGCCCCTCCGCTTTTGCCAGCCAGACTCGGGGGCTCTGCTTGGCCGGCGAGCCGCCCCTCCGCCCCGGCTCCCTCCCGCCAGTCCGTGGAGCGCGCACCGCCTCGCCGCCCTTCCTACCCTCTTCCGTGGGCCTCTAGTCTGCGCTTGACTCCGGAGACTCCCTTCTGCTAATCCTCTGGCGGTTTTCTGGGTTCTTTAGGCAGGTGTAGGTGGAATCTAAGTGATCGGTAGGACGCGCTGTGAGCCCCGCGTCCTCCTACGCCGCCATCTTCCGGAACCCCCCTCCTATTAGTCTTTCAAAGATCAGCTCATGTGTCACCTACTCCATGTCTTTTTTGGCCCTTTCCCTCTCCACCAAGTCTAGGTTAGTTACTGCTCTTTTTAAAAAGTTTATTTATTTTGAGAGAGAGAAAGAGAGAGAGAGCGAGCATGTGCAAGCAGAGGAGGAGCAGAGAGAGAAGAGAGAGAATCCCAAGCAGGCTCCAAGCCATCAGCACAGGGCCCGATGTGGTGCTCGAACCCAACAACTGTGAGATTACAACCTGAGCCGAATGAAGTCAGATGCTTAACTGACTGAGCCACCCAGGCGCCTCTGTCCATTTTAACTTTTAACATCCTTCAAAGTCATCCACTTGTCTTCACCTCCATAGTCTCTACCCTACTTCAGACACCCAGCCTTTCTCATCTGGGTTATTTCACTGCATTAGCCCCCTAATTCATCTCTTCACTCCCATTGTTGCTCTTTTCCCACCCGTTCTCCACCCTGTAGCCAGAGTGATCACTCCAAAATGAGAATGTGATTAAAATATTTCAATAGTGTCCTGTGGCTCATTTGGTAGAGTGCAACCTACTTAGCACAGCTTTCAAGACCCTCTGCACAGGACCCATCTCTCATCTCTCCAGCTCTTTGTCACATCTTCCACCTTAACCCAACCCTTCCCCACATCCTACTCTTTAGCCACAGCTAACTGCTCTTTGTGATTTGTCGAGCTCATCATGTTTCTGATCTTTTGCACAAGAGGCTTGCTCTCCTTGGAACCCCCTCCTATTTCTTCCCCCCTCACCTAGTTTATTGCTATTAGTCTTTCAAAGGTCAGCTCGTGTGTCAGCGACTCCATGTCTTTTGCCCTTTCCCTCCCCCCCCACCAAGTCTATGTTAGTTACTGTTCTTTTTTTTTAGGTTTATTTATTTATTTTGAGAGAGAAAGAGAGAGAGGGAGAAAGAGAATCCCAAGCAGACTCTGAGCTATCAGCGAGGAGCCCCACAAGGGGCTCGATCTCACAAATCGTGAGATCATGACCTAAGCCAAGATCAAGAGTCAGATGCTTAAGTGACTGAACCACCCAGGCACCCCTAGGTTAGTTACTGTTCTACCAGGGACCTATCATACTTATGCATATCCCTCAGGAAATTGTCTTGTAACTGGCTGTTGGCCTTTCTATGTCTCCCAGTAGACTGTGAGTTTCATGATGGCAAAAACTGTCATTATTCATCATTATACCTCTAGTCCTTCACATAATATCTGCCAATCAGCAATACTTAGTATATTCTTATTCATGAATGAACAACACCCAGATGGGATGGAGAAGTTGGGGGAATAGCTGGCATTTTTGATGAGGGAGAGATGGCAAAAGAGGAAACTGAAAATCAAGGGGAAAAGGATGAAAAAAGTCAGGAAAATTCTGAAAGAAGGGCATTTGAGGAGAAACATGGCCCGTCAAATATTTTTTTAATGTTTATTTATTTTTTGAGAGACAGAGAGAGAGAGAGAGAGAGAGCATGAGTGAGGGAAGGGCAGAGAGAGGGAGACACAGAATCTGAAACAGGCTTCAGGCTCCGAGCTGTCAGCACAGAGCCCAGTTCCTGGCTTGAACCTACAGACTGTGAGATCACGACCTGAGCCAAAGTCGGACACTTAATCAAACGACTGAGCCAGCCATGCGCCCCAAGGGCTCATCAAATAAAACATGTTATGCTACCTTAAGCATCATAGTTCTTGATGCTTGAGAAGACAGTTGAGTTCTTGAGAAAAAAAAATCAATGCCTCGATACATGTGGGAAATTAGTGTATTTTAAAGATGGCGGGGCACATGGGTGGCTCAGTCCGTTAAGTGTCTGCCTCTTGATTTCTGCTCAGGTCATGATCTTACGGTTTGTGAGTTCGAGCCCCATGTCAGGCTCCATGCTGATGGCACAGAGCCTGCTTGGGATTCTCGGTTTCCTTCTGTCTCTGTCCCTTCCTTGCTCTCTCTCAAAAATAAACAAACATTAAAAAAAAATAAAGGTGGCATGTCAGGGGTGCCTGGCTGGCTCAGTCAGAAGAGCATGCGAGTCTTGATCTCAGGATCTTGAATTCAAGCCCCATGTTCGGTGTACTTAAATAAATAAATAAACTCTCAAAAGGAGAGAGAGAGAAAGAGAAAAATATGTCACATCAAATCAACAGGGAAAAACAGATTATAAAAAAATTATATTTGCATAGTGGGCAAACTGAAGTCTCTAACTTACATTTTACCTCAAGATAAATTATAGATAGACCAAAGAATTTAATGTGAAAAATGAAACCTTAAAAGTACTAAAGGAAAATATGAGAGGATTTAAATACATACAATCCTGGAAAGGGAACAGCCTTTCTAATCAGGCCATGAATCCAGAAGTCATTTAAAAAGCTGATAAATGTGACTACATAAAAATTTAAAATTTCTGTACAGCAAAAAAGAAAACCATAAAAAGAGTCCAAAGAGAAATGACAAACTGTGACAAGATCTTTGCAACACTTATGGCAGACAAAGGACTAATTTCCTTAATTTCCAACAAACTCAAACAAATCATCAAGAAAAACATTGCCAATCCAAAGACAAACAACCAAATGATACAAACAGGCAGTTAACAGAAAAAAAGACAAATGGGTAAATTACACATAAAAAGATGTTCAACCTTACTCCTCAACAAAAGCATGCAAATTAAAACAGCAAGATGCCCTTTCTTCCCCTACTGTGCTGGCAAATATTCAAAAAGATTGATAATATCCAGTGTTGATGAGGGTATAGGGGAGCCAGCAATTTAACTACTGTAATTTTTTAAAATTTTTTTCATGTTTATTTTTGAGAGACAGAGACAGAGACAGAGACAGAGCATGAACAAGGGAGGAGCAGACAGAGAGGGAGACACAGAATCTGAAGCAGACTTCAGGCTCCGAGCTGTCAGTACAGAGTCCGACTCAGGGCTTGAACTCACAAACCGTAAGATCATGACCTGAGCCGAAGTCGGACGCTTAACCAACTGAGCCACCTTAGCACCCCTTAACTACTGTAAATTTTAATGTACATGCCCTCTGACCTAGTAATTCCATTTATATAACACAGTAATTAAAACCATAGGCTCTGGAGTCAGACTGCCTGCCTTCAAATTCTGTCTCTACAGGTTCTTAGCTTTGTGACCTTGGGAGTGTCCCTCAACCTCTTTAAAGCTTTCCTCATCTGCAAAATGGGGATAATAATAGTACTGTCTTAGTCTGTTTGGGCTGCTATAACATAATCTCACAGACTGGGTGGCTTATAAACCACAGAAATTTATTTTCTCACAGTTCTGGAGGCTGGGAACACCAAGATCAAGGTGCCAGCATGGGCGAGTTCTGGTGAAGAACTTCTTCTAGATTGCAAACAACCACCTTCTTGCTATGTCCTCACATGGTGAAGGGGCAAGGAAGTCTCTTGGACTTCTTTTAAAAGGGTACTAATCCTATTTATGAGGGCTCTGCCCTAATGACCTAATCACCTCCCAAAGGCCCCATCTCCTGATACCGTCACATTAGGCATTAGGGTATCAGGACATATGGGCACTAGGTTTTGAGGGCATATGAATGGGAGACAAAAACATTCAATATATAGCAAGTATTTAGTCCATAGAGTCATAAGGATAAAATGAGAAAAGGCACCTAAAGTACTTAGCACAGTACCTAGTGCATAGTAAGCACTCAATAAATGTTAGTTGTTATTATTCTAGTGCTCGAAGGTGCATTCATTAATAGATTCATTACAGTATTTTTATAATAACACTCCCCCCAAGAAAAATGAAAACAAAACAAAACAAAAAACCTATCCTGGAAACAACCTAAATATCCATCAATTAACTAGGAATTGGTTTCATAAATTATGACATACAGTGTAGTGCTATGCAGCCATTAAAAAGAACAAGATGAGATACACCTATATGGACCAATATGGATAAATATCTAAGCCATAACTGTATAACATGTATTTTTCCATGCGTGTAAGTAAAAAAAAGGAAATATGCCTCCCTCTCTCCCTCCACACCTCTCTCTCTTTCTCTCTCTCTCTCTCTCAAGGTTATTCAAGATACTGAAAATAGTGTTTACCTTTGAAGAAATGGTTTGGTAGATGGGAAGATAGAAGGAAAAGTTTTGTTTTTCATTACTTCTATATACTGTTTGATTTCCTTTACCATGTACATATACAACTTTAAAAAAATCTAATAAATTCAGATTCTATCACCGTTCACCATGCTGCAACAGCTCCTCACCTCACTCTGAGTAAAAGTCAAAGTTCTTCTAGTGACCTGCAAGGTCCTCATGACCTGACCTCTTGCTTCATTTTTGCCTGACTTCCAGTCACACTCATTGGCTTCTGTGCTGTTCTGGAGACCTGCCAGCCAGAGGCCCACCTCAGAACCTTTGCCCTCACTGTTTCCTTCTGCCTTTGAAGTTATTCACATGGCTCACTCCCTCACTGTCTTTAAATCTCAGCTCAGGGACGCCTGGGTGGCTCAGCCGGTTAAGTGTCTGAATCTTGGTTTCGGCTCAGGTCATGATCTTGTGGCTCATGGGTTCGAGCCCAACATTGGACTCTGTGCTGGCCACGTGGAGCCTGCCTGGAATTCTCTCTCTCCCCTTCTTTCTCTGCCCCTTCTCTCTCTCTCTTTCTCTATATCAATCAATCTCTTTCAAAATAAATAAACTTAAAAAAAAACTCAGCTCAACTGCCACATCCTTAGTGAGGTCTCCTCTGCCCCTTCCCCACTTAAAATTACAACCTCTGACATCTTTACCCCCATATCCTGCTGTATTTTTTTCCATAGTGTTTATAACAATCTAATATGCTATAGGGGCACCTGGGTGGCTCAGTCAGTTAAGCATCCGACTTCAGCTCAGGTCATGATCCACCATTGGTGAGTTTGAGCCCTGTGTCGGGCTCTGTGCTGACAGCTCAGAGCCTAGAGACTGCTTCGGATTCTGTGTCTCCCTCTCTCTCTCTGCCCCTTCCCCGCTCTCTCAAAACTAAAACAAAACATAAAAAAATTTTAATATGCTATGTATTTTCCTTACTACTTTATGGTCTCTCTCCATTATCATGGAAGATTTGTGAAGGCAGGGATTTTTGTCTGTTTTGTTCATATTCATTGCTCTATCCCTAGTGCCTAGGGTCCAGTGTCTCACACATAGTAGGTACTCAAAAAGTATTTGTTGAATGAATGAATACATGAGATTTCCAAGCAAGAAGGAGTCTCCTTTTTCCTTATCTAGCTCCTCTTTAGGATTCTCTCTTAATCCTTCTCCATATGAAACTTATAACTTCTGCAACCTTGTGCCTGGCAGAAAGATGAAAAACTATTTGTTGAATAATGGATTTATATATTCATTCTGAGATATGAGTGATTGATAACTAGAATAAAGCCCCAGGGGTATTTAAATTTTAGTAGGTATCAAAACCTATAGGCAAAGGGATTAGCCAGTTTCCTGGGGCCCCTGAGATCTCCCCACGGTAAACTAGTACATCTGTTACAAACTTTGGGGACCCACCACCTTCGTTTTCCCCCTTCCACTTATTCAATGACCCCCATGGGCTTTAAGATTGCTATTCAAGTCTCGCAATTCCCAAGGCAATTCCCACGGCCTAAAGAGAGAGTACATAACAGGAAAAACAAACTCACAGCGCAAATTATGAATATTTTTAAAGAAATATACACATGTAAATACCCCCACACACATTTACATACACCGGTCATCAAAAATATATCAGCAATTTCTAAGCATCTCCCCACAGAACATCAATATTTGATGTACTTATAAAGTCCCTGAAAAATTCTCAGTCTTGCCAACTCTTGTATCTGTTATGAGCCAATAAAAGGGTAATCCCAGATACAGGCATTGCTAGGTCACTCAAATTGGTCTCTCTTTCTCCAAAGAGGCAGGAGACAGGATGAACTCTGCTAATAAAATTACACCTGCATATGTGTGGGAGGGGCTGGGGTCACAATCAACCCATCCAGTTTTATTCAGAGGACAGATAACCGGTGTGTGTGTGTGTGTGTGTGTGTGTGTGTGTGTGTTTGGGGGGGCATCATTTATCTTGAGTTGTGTGATTAGAGGATCTTCTCTGAATCTTCTTGGAATCTTCTCCCATCCATCTCAGCTCCTACACCAAATGCTTTTTTCCTTCTAGCACTGACTCCAATATCCTCCATGGCAAGGATGGAAATCCCTTGTAGAGACTGATCATTTCTGGGAGGTGGGAATGGTGGCTGCAGAGCTTAGAGTCTGATGGGAAATTGGACCATCTGGGATATCCAGCAAGACCTCATGGCAGTATCCGCCTCCCCCACCGCCCCTGGCAAATTAGTAGCAACAAGGTCAAAAGCATGAAAGAGCTCAGCGAGGGGAAAAAAAATGGGAGAATCAAATCTGTTGGCTTAAAAGAATCAAGTCATTGGTCTGAAACAATTTCTTGTTGTTTAGGCCCCAGGTCATTTGACTTTTTTTTTAAATATTTTATTTTATTTTTTATTTTAGAGAGAGAGAGCATGAGCGAGGTAGAGGGGCAGAGGGAGAGAGAGAATCCCAAGCAGGTCCACACTTAGTGTGAAGCCCAATGCAGGGCTCGATCCCACAACCCTGGGATCATGACCTGAGTCAAAATCAAGAATTGGATGCTCAACCAACCAAGCCATCCAGGCACCCCATCATTTGACCCTTATAAAGAAGGGTACCTACTTGTAACTCAGTGGTTCTCAAGCTTTAATTTGTTTGTTAAAAGTCAATTCCCTAGGCCTCATTCCCATAGATTCTTACTCAGTTACATTGAGACAGGGCCCATGAAGCTACATTTATGAAAAGCTCATAGGTGATGCCAATGCTATTCATTCTTCAAAGACCACATTTTGAGAACCACAGCTTTCAGTGTTTTAGCCCAGCATTTCTCAAGTTTTAATGTGCATATGAGTCACCTGAAGATGTTTAAATGCAGATTCTGGGGGCGCCTGGGTGGCTCAGTCGATTAAATGTCCAACTTCGGCTCAGGTCATGATCTCACAGTTCATGAGTTCTAGCCCCACATCGGGCTCCATGCTGGCAGTGTGGAGCCTGCTTGGGATTCTCTATCTCCCTGTCTCTGCCCCTCCCCAGCTTTCTCTCCCTCTCTCTCTCTCTCAGTAAGCAATAAAAAAAACTTTAAAATAATTAAAATGTAGATTATGATTCAGCAGTTCTGTAATGGGGTCTGAGATTCTGCACTTCTAGCAGACTTCATAGGAGTGGCAGTGCTGCTGGTCTGTAGACCACACTCTGGCTCATGAGAACTTAACATTTCTCCCCTGTGATGGTTAATTTTATGACTGGGCCGCAGAGTGCCCAGACATTTGGCCAAACATTATTCTGGGTGCATCTGTGGAGGTGTTTCTGGATGAGATAAACATTTGAACTGGTAGTCTGAGTAAAGCAGATTGCTCTCCCTAATGTGGGTGGGCTTCATCCAATCAGTTGAAAGCCTGGATAGAACAAAAAAGCTGAGTAAGAGGGAACTCCTACTGCTTGACTCTTGAGCCAGGACATCCATCTTTTCCTGTCTTTGGACTCAAACTGAAACATTGAGTTTTCTTGGGTCTTGATCCTGTTGTGTTTCAAACTGGAACTCACACCATCAGCAATCTTGGTTCTTAGGTCTTTAGACTCAGACTTGGAACTACACCATTAGCTCTTCAGGGTATCTAGCTTCCCCACTATACATTTTGGGACTTCCCAGCCTCCATAATTGCATGGGTCGGGGCACCTGGGTGGCTCAGTTGGTTAAATGTCTGACCTTGGCACAGGTCATGATCTCGTGATTTGTGAGTTTGAGCCCCACATCGAACTCTGTGCTTACAGCTCAGAGCCTGGAGCCTGCTTCAGATTCTGTGTCTCCCTCTCTCTCTCTGCCCCTCCCTTGCTCACACTCTCTCTCTCTCTCTCTCAAAAATAAGTTTCATGGCAAGAGATATCAATTTATATTCTATATTCTGTATTCTATAAACTATATTCTGTAGTTTCATGGCAAGAGATATCAATCTATATTAGGATTCTGGAGACCTAAAGATTCATCTTTGGGATTAGAAGCAGGGGCCAAAATCTGCTGTGGATTCATGACTTCCCTGAATCCCATAAACAATAACAACTAATGTCTATTTTACTCTCACAGTGTGCCAGGAACTATGCTAAACATTTATATGAATTTTCTTGTTTAAATTACACAGTAGGTACCATTACTATGCCCATTTTATGAATAAGAAAATGCAGACTCAAAGAATTTTAGTAAGTTAAGTAAGCAAGAGAGACACAACCTTACTCCCTTAACTTCCAAAAGAAATCTTGGTAAGTGTTTCAAGGGAGTTTTGAACCCAGGCAGCCTTATAGCAAGCACAAGCTTCTATGCATAATGTGACACTGTCTCCCCTGCTGGTCACTGATACCATTGCCCAATTCCCATGAGGGACTGAAGACAGATTTCAGAGACACATCTGTTTGCTAGCTTCCCAGGAGATACACTGAAAAGGCTTACTATTGTTTCCCTCTTCCTCAATGATCATGGGTTGTTTACATACTAAAATGTGGTGCCAGCTCTCGGCTCTGCATGGCCATTTTTGACTCTTGGCTATATGCTGGGTTTCCTTGGTGTAGGCAGCTTACAGTCAATAGTTTCTTTAGGTTCTTAATAGCCCAGAGCTCTGGACTGGCTATTTTCAGTGGGTCAATAGCATTGATGCTTCTTGTCTGTATCTCAATATTGCAATTATCAGTAGACATCAGCTTCCAGAAGATAGAAGTTAGCATGTTGGATGATGGGCAAGGGGCTTATAAATTTCAGTTCCAGGAGATGGTTCCTGTCTGTGTAGGTAGAAACAAGCAGAGTGATGGACCAGATGAAACAGTTCCAGGAGTGGCTCAAGTCCAGATCCAATAAGAGCTTTCTTTGAAGTTCCCAGTTCTGAAACAACCCATAATTCTCAGAGAAGAGGAGTGTGGCTGTTTCAAAAGCCAAAACACAAACCCTCTCTAAACAGTTTAAACCTTCTGCCATACAAGTAAAGCTCAAAACTAAAAATTGGCCAAGGAGCTTTGATGATGCCCATCCATCAGCCAGTCCAAGGGCAAATTAGATGGGCCACAGGATAGGGGAAAAAGTCAAACCAATTGAGTCAACTGGGCCCTTAACTGTCAGAATGAAGAATATTTCTCAGTTCAGCTGATGGCCTTAAGATCACAAAGTACTATGGTTCATTTATGGTAATTGTTGACATTTTTGCTTAGGGATCATCTATATCTGTATCCATATCTATATCCATATCTCTATCTGTCTACATATATGTATATATATATACATATATGTATATATATATATATCGATATCTATATCTATGTCTATGTTTATGTCTATATCCATATTCATATCCATATATCTATATCTATATCCATATATCTATAGCTATATCTATGTCCATATATCTATGTCTGCATCCATATATCTATATCTATATCCATATCCATATCCATGTCTATATCCATATCCATATTGATATATCCATATCCATATCTATATCTATATCCATATATCCATATCCATATATCTATATCCATATTCATATATTTATATTTATATCTCTATCCATATCGATATCTCTATCATCTCTATCTCTATCTCTATCTCTATCTCTATCTCTATCTCTATCATCTCTATCTCTATCTCTGTATGTTTGTGTCCTTACTTGTTTTCTGTGTCAGCCTCCTCTCCTTTCCTGGGTGAACAAACTGCTGCACAAACTCAAAAGTCTTTGGGGCTGGAAGTCTGAGTGGCTTGGCCTAGCATTCACCCTTCGTGCAAAGTAAGGTTTTAGTGAGGAAAAGGAACTGGGGCCAGGTGGCCTATAAGCTCTGAATAGATTTCTGTGGCTTTAGCTGAAGATGCCTGTGCTGTCAACCCCTCCATTTCTATGTGTTTGCATTTGATTTCTAATTCCAACCTTATCTCTGTAGAGCTGAGGGATTTGTCCACAACTGGCCAGCCTAGATAGGGAAACACTAGGTTGTCAGAGGCCAGGTGTGGGGGTGGTAGCATCCATCTCAGTTTAGGATTCTAGGGAAAACCTGTGGACGTAGAGGAGAGGCAGATGGGCAGTGGGAGACAGAACAGAGAAGGCTGCTGAGGCTTCTGTGTCCTTCCTGCTCGACACTGCCCTTCCCCTTAATTCCCATAACAGGAATGGCTGCACCACAGAATTTTAACGTCTCAGCCTTGCATGAAGAAATGCATCCAGTGCACCCTGATTCACAGCCCCCAAGAAAAGAGAGGCCAGCAGGACCAGTAGGCCCAGATCTTAAACTCAGTGCAGCATCAGATTCTGGCTGCTGCTCAGGGGGTTGTTTGTTTCAGGGAGTGGAATGGGGGTCTCCTCCTCATAAATATTGATCCATCCACCCTCCCCCCCCCAGCACTAACCAAATCTACAGATGAAAGGAATGGATCCAAGGGAGAGGTACCTTAAAATTGGAAAGCTGTGTGGGTTCCTTTGAGATGTTCGAGGGCTTGTGAGGTGGCAATTTAAAAATTACTGGAGCCAAATCTGTATGTCACTTCAGCTCACAGACTTTCATTTATTTTGATTTCATTTAATTCTATTATGGCCCCCCCAAAAATCCCTTGAGCGGCTTCACTTAGTTAAGTCATTTAAGTCCACTGTGGGCCTTAGTGCCAGAGAAAGGATATTATAGGATCTTTTGCCTGATGCCTCTTCAGCCACCCACACTGTCCTTCAACATGATTCCAAGGAGTGTGGGTTGGGGGGCAAGGGTCTTCTGGAAGGAAAGGAAATGGGGCCCAAGCTCTCTTCCCAGAGACTTCAGGGTGGGGAATCTGGCCAAGTAGAAAAGTCTAATCAGAGTCTCTGGGCAGGAAAGGACACTGCAGGCCTCAAGGAACAGCTCAACGTGGTGGAAGGGGAGTCAGCCATTCTGGATAGCTAATTTTCTTCTCTCCACTCTGCTTCTGGCTTCTGCATCTCCATATGCTGTTTTTGTTTCCTTTGGGACACCAGGCACAACCTCAGTCTTTCCTTTGATTTCCAAAAGCTATCTGCTCATCTCCAGTGGCATTCAGCAAATCTGGGTAGACTTTAATGATTTTGGGGGAGGGTCCCAGAGAAAGGGTCACAGCATGGAGCTTTCTGCCTGCTCCCCTGCATTCTTCTCCTTCTCCTCCCTTCTCTGTTCCTGTTAGCCTCCTCCCTCCTAGACAGACTGTATGGTTACATGCAATTTCTTCTCCCTGTATTAGACAGAGCATCCAGCAGGTCAATCCATCAAGGCCTCAACAGATTTAAGAAACTTTCTTCCATGTACCAGTAGCCACTCTCTTTAAAAGGGGGTTGGGGAGTGCCTGGGTGGCTCAGTTAAATGTCCGACTTTGGCTCAGGTCATGATCTAATGGTTCATGAATTCGAGCCCCACATGAGATGGGTGGCTCTGCTATCAGCACAGAGCCAGCTTTGGATCCTCTGTCCCCCTCTCTCTGCCCCTCCCTCACTCGCGTACGTGTGCTCTCTCTCTCTCTAAAATAAACAAAGATTTTTTAAAATCCAGGAAACTCTTTAAAAAGGGGGGGGAGGGTTGAGATTATAACTAGCTATGTGTTTTTCCTGTGTCATCCATCCTCATTGTTTCCCATAAGACAGATGGAAAAACTGAAGCAATCTCCACCTAGGAATCCAACTGTGTTGTTCAGCACTAGGTGCAAGTCCTTTGTACATCAGCCTGGTTCTCTATTCTTCAGAGCATTGTCTTTTCTTTGTAGCAGCTTTGCCAATGGCACATATTCTACTGGAATATTTTCTGGATGGTAGCTGCTCTTGTGGTCATCCCCCAGGCCCCATGCTTCTCAAGGATCCCAGGAAAAACACCATCTCCTCAAGCACTGGGAGCTCTTGGAATGAGGCCAAAGACACATCCAGGATTCACGAGGGTTGTCTAGCTTGTTTGGGGTGTGCAAAGAGCTCTGTGAGAGAATTTTTTTTTAATTTGTTTAATGTTTATTTATTTTTGAGAGAGAGAGAGAGATAGAGTGTGAGCAGGGAAGGGGCAGAGAGAGAGGGGGACACAGAATCTGTAGCACACTCCAGGCTCTGAGCACAGAGCCTGTCGCGGGGCTCGAAGTCACAGACCTCAACATCATGGCCTGAGCCCAAGTCGGACGCTTAACAGACTGAGCCACCCAGACATCCTAAGACTTTTTTAAAAAAATCCAGGTGGCCACCTACCACTGTGGTCAAGGCAGGCCACCAAATACTGGGCTTGTTCAGGAGAGACCCATTCCAACCCTTGCACAAAGAATGCCTGCTTCTGAAGTCAGTACACAGGTTGACACAGGAGGCCCTAGCCTTTTACAGAGATGGTAAATGCAGATGTGGAGACTCTATCAGAGCCCACTTGAGGCTTTGAAAGAAGTACATTTAGAAAAACACAAATTAATGTGATTTTATGCAACACAAAACAAATGTATTAAATTCATTATCCTCAAGAGTTAGTGTAAGCGGAAAGTATGTATAAATACCTTTTTAAAAGGGTTAGATGCATTCATAAATTTATGCATAGCTGGTTACTAAGGGCAACTAGGATGTTTTCATAGGAAGCTGAAAACAGAAGAGACTTTGGAGATCAGCTAATCTCTCCCCTTCCAGAGCCCTCCCCCAACCTCTGCAGTGAGTAGGCATGAGAAGGGGCCTCCTGGAGCCAAGAGGAGACTAGATGGGAAATGGTGAATTCCTACTGGTCTCCCAGGTAACCCCCGCCCTCAACCCCCAGTCTTTTTCTTCATAGTTTAGTTTCTAGAGAGGGAAAGCGGGGACCAAACAGACTTAAAAGCCTCTAATTAGCCAGAGGAGCCAGATAGATTGTGTGGGGGCGTAGGGGTTGGGCAGAGGGAAATATGCAAAGATGGATAAGAAAAAGAGCTTATAATGCTCTAGGAGAGATCATGGTCTAATAAGGAGCCTAAACACATGAGAAAATATTACAAGTTTATGAAGAGCACAACAGGGTATACTGTGAGGAGGGGGGAAGAAGGAATGAGTACTATGTGCAGAGAAAGTGGGGAGCAGGGCACACTGGCCTCCAAATGTGAGAGAACGTGAAGGAGGGGGCAGTATTTGGCTTAAACAACTAACATGGAAGGGGTGCCTGGGTGGCTCAGTTGGTTGAGCATCCATCCAGCTCGTGACTTCGGCTCAGGTCACGATCTCACATTTTGTGGGTCCAAGCCCCACTTTGGGCCCTGCGCTGGCAAGGCAGAGCCTGCTTGAGATTCTCTCTCTCTCTCCCTCTCTCTCTGCCCCTCTCCTGTTCACGTGCTCTGTCTCTCTCAAACAAAACAAAACAAAACAACTAACAGGGGAATGGTTAGCCCTACCACCATCTAGACGGGACTACAGAGTCTGTTTAGAGCCTAAGGTTCTTTCAGAAACAATGTGGATGGTGACCCTGGAGTTGTATATTTCAGTGAAATCAGTTACTGTGACTCCCCCCTTTCCAGAGGAGGAAATGGAGGCCTGGAGATACCAATGAGTAGACTACGGGGGTTGCACAGCTATTTCACATCAGAGCGCTCTCTGCTTCACTGACACCACACTGTCCTGTCACAGGAGTCAAGCTATCAAAGGCAACCTGGTTCTCACAACACACGCCTTAGTGACCCCCTTCATCAGGGCCACAGCTAATTTTTTGGAATCACATGTTGCATTAATCAGAATTAGAAACACTTCTTTCTGTGAATGAGAAAAAGTGTATCCCTTCCCCTAGGCAGATGCAGACCCTCACAGGGTACTTGGCTTGGCAAGCAGACCCTGGGTTAGGGTTCCACTCCCACTGGATTCCTTGGCTCAGTGTCACTCATGAAACAAAATGCCCAACGTGTCCCTGCCCAGGAGGGACAAGAGTCCTGGGCTGAAGAGACTGGGAAGCTAATCCAGGAAGCATCTGTTGTTGCAAAGCCACTGCAACTGACTGAGCCAATCGTTCCCCACCCTTGTTCCCAGAACCCCCCTCCCGGGGGTGATGGCATTTCTGAAGACAGCATCTAGCTTGTCTCAGATTGTGAAGTGTGTAAACTGGTGTGGCCTCCCTCAGGCTACAAGACAGTTCATAAACATAAGATGCTATTATTTCACTATTAAATAAACAGTACGATGATTAAGTTTTATTTGAAAAAAATGAATCAGCTTCCTTCACACTGCTGGAAGTTCTCAGATGAGGTGCCAAACTTCATTTTTAGTGCCTGTTGAATAAACAGCTCATTCAGCTGCCTTTCTCCTAGGAGAGGCTTCTGTCTTTGCAATTCCTGTCATCTCCTCAATTCTGGGGGGGCCTCGGCAGCCAAAAGCAGTCAGCCTCCTCCCCTTGCAACTCTCTGAGGCCTGTGAGACCAGAACTAGGTCTCATCCTCTCCTATCTGGCCTATGCCACTTGTCTCCCTCCTAAACCACCTGTCAGAATTAGGACCAATTAAGCTTAACAACAGAAACTCTTGAGATTGAGCCTGTCTGGGCTCCTCTTTCTAATGTCCATCAATTTCCTGTGACCCAAGAGATGAAGTTGACCAAGAAGCCTGGGGGAAAATGTCTCCACTGTCTCCACCACTCACTAGTGCCTGGAATTCTCCCACGAGTCTAATTGCTCCCTAACCTGTGACTCTAAACATCCCTAGGTAGTTACAAATAGCTCTGATGGGGAGACTACATAACCAGTTGCACAAACTGCAGTATGAATGTGCTTGTCATATCTTTCTCCAGTGAGACAGAAAGGTATATGAATGAAGAGACATGAAAATATCCCACACTTTAATGGAATGGATGTACTCCATCAAAGGCAGCTGTAAAATGAATTCTATTTTTTTCTGTTTCTTTCAAATGTTTATTTATTTATTTTGAGAGAGAGAGAGGACTTGCATGTGTGTGAGTGAGGGTGGCACAGAGGAACAGAGGGAGAGAGGGAGAGAGGGAGAGAGGGAGAGAGGGAGAGAGGGAGAGAGTGAATCCCAGGCAGGCTCTGTGCTATTGGCAGGGAGCCCAATGTGGGTCTGGATCCCATGAACCAAACGGTGAGATCATGACCTGAGCCAAAATCAAGAGTTGGATGCTCAACTGACTGAGGCACCCAAGCGTCCCTCTAGTTTTTCATTAGTTTTTTTTTCTTTCTTTCTCTTTCCTCCCTCCCTCCCTCCCTCTCTCCCTCCTTCCTTTCCATTTGGGAGGGCTATATAAATGGGATGATTATAGAGGAAATTCCTTCAGTAGACTGAATCAAACTGTCAGATAACAGTTTAGTGGGACTTTAGTGGGGGAAAAGGATAGGTTATGAGGGGAAGAGGGGGTCCCTGTGCCCGTTTGAGATTGCCTTAGTGGGATTTAACTTCTGTGTAAAGCCTGAAGGCCAAGTGGGGTTAAGACCAGTGGTGGAGTCCAGCATGTGCTGCAGGTTTTAGTGGGAGAAGGCTTCTAGCAGCTCTTTCAGAACCTAACTGGTCCTTCAACCATCAACCTTTATTTCTCATGCAATGCCAGGAGCTTGCCTCCTTGCACCTTCCAGAACCTTTTTTCACATATTCCCTCCACTTTTTAAAATTAATAGGATACTTTTTAGATCAATTTTAGGTTTATGGTAAAATTGAGCAGAAAGCAAAATGTTCCCTTATACCCCTTCTCCCTGTGAACATGGTTGCCTCTATTATTAACACCTTGGATTAGTGTGGCACATTAGTTACAATTTGATGAACCGATAATGATACATTATTAGTAAAGCCCATAGTTTATATCAAGGTTCACTCTTTGTATTGTACAGTTGTATGCATTTTGACAAATGTATAATGACATGTATTCACCTATATGGTGTCATACAGAATAGTTTCACTGTCCTAAAATTCCCCTGTGCTCCACCTATTCGTGCCTCCCCTGGCAACCACTAATCTATCTCTATAGTTTTGCCTTTTCTAGAGTGTGATATAATTGGAATTGTGAATTATGCAGCAATGTAGCCTTTTCACCCTGGCTTCTTTCACTTACCAATATGCATTTCAGCGATATCCATGTCTTTTCATGGTTGGAGTGCTTATTTCTTTTCATTGCAGAATAAGATTCTATTGTCTGGATGTATCCCAGTTTGTTTATCTATTTACCTATTGAAAATATCTTAGTTGCTTCAAGTGTTGGCAATTATGAATAAAGTTGCAAAGAACATTGTGTGTAGGGTTTTGTTTTTTGTTTTTTGTACAGACATAAGTTTGAAAAGTTGCTAGATTGCACGGTAAAACTGTTTAACTTTGTGAGAGACTGCCAACTCTCTTCCAAAGTGGCTGCACCATTTTGCCTTTCCACCAACAATGAGTGAGAGTTCCTGTTGCTCCCCATCCTCATTGTCAGCTTAGATCCTTGTTAATGTTTTGGATTTCCAGCCATTCCAGTAGTTATGTAGTGAGTGGTATTTCATTGTTGTTTTAACGTAAAATTCTCTAATGGCATATGATATAGAGCCTCTTTTTATATGCTCATTTGCCATATGTATATCTCCTTTAGTGAGGTGTATTTTCAGATCCTTCACCCATTTTTTTTAATTGGGTTGTTTTCTTATTGCTGAGTTTTAAGAGTTCTTTTACATTTGGATATCAGTCCTACATCTAAGATGTGTTTTTGCAGATATTTTCTCCCAGTCTGTGGCTTGTCTTTTCATTCTCTTAACAGTGTGTTTCACAGAGAAGATGCTCGTATTTTTAATAAAGTCTAACTTAACTATTTTTTTCTTTCATGGACCGTGCTTCTGGTGTTGTATATGAAAAGCCATTACCAAGATCATCTAGATTTTCTTTTATGTTATCTTCCATAAATTTCATAGTTTTGAATTTTACATTTAGATCTAAGAGCAATTTTGAGCTAACTTTTGGGAAAATTATAAGGTCAGTGTCTAGGTTCACTTTTATCTTCTTTCCTTTTTTTTCAGCTTGTGGATGTTCAGCATCGTTTGTTGAAAAGATAATTCTTTCTCCATTGAATTGTCTTTATCATTTGTCAAAGATCAGTTGGCTACATTTATGTGGGTCTATTTCTGAACATTCTGTTCTGTTATATTGATATATATGTCTATTCTTGTGCCAATACCACACTTCCTTGATTACTGTAAGTCTTGAAGTTGGATGGTGTCAGTCTTCTGTCTTTGTTTTGTTCTTCTCCTTCTTCTCTTCCTCTCCTCCTCCTCTTACTCTCCTTCTCTTCCTCTCCTCCTCCTCTTCCTCTTCTCCGTCCCCTCCTTTTCCTCCTCCTCCTCCCCCTACTCCCCCCAACCCCTTCTTCTCCCTGTCCCCTCCTCCTCCTCCTCCTTCTTCTTCTTCTTCTTCTTCTTCTTCTTCTTCTTCTTCTTCCCCTACTTCCCTATCTTCCACTTCTCCCCCTTCTGCTTTTACTTCCATACTGTCTTCGTTATTTGGTATCTTATGCCAAAATTTTAGAATCATTTTGTCAATATCAACAAAGCAACTCTATGGGATTTTGATTGGGATCAAGTTGAATGTATAAATCAAATTAGGAAGATCTTTGCAGTTATTTTAATGAGAGATATTTTTCTGTAGTTTTCATTTCTTGTGATGTTTTTGTTTGGATTTAATATTAGGGTAATGTTGACCTCATAGAACAACTTATAGAGGGTTTCCCCAGCTTCTGTTTTCTGAAACACATTGTAGAGAACTGATACCATTTATTTCTTAAGTGTTTGGTAGAATTTAATGTTAAAACCATCTGGGCCTATTGTTTCCCCTTTGGAGGTTATAAATTATTTACTCAATCTCTTTAATCAATATAAACCTTTTCAGATTATCTGTTTTTCCTTTTATGGGTTTTGGTAGCTGTGTCTTTCAAGGAACTGGTCAATTTCATCTTAAGTCATCAAATTGTAGGCATAGAGTTGTTGGTAATATTCTTCTATTTTAATTTTAATGTGCATGGGATATCTTTCACATTTTACACATTCATTCATTAAAATTTCTTGTGTTGAGTACTTACTATTAAAAACATGAATTCAATGTATATTTATTGAATGCCTATTATGTGTCAGGTGCTGTGCTAAGGCTAGGGACAACATGATGTCCTCTTGGAACTTATATTCTAGTGAGAAAGATAGACTTGAATAAATAGATAGACACATCAAACAACCATAATTGTGATAAATGCTAAAGAAGGAAATAAACAGTAGGGGAGAGAGTTTCTTTTGCAAGCATGGGCAGGGTTACATCATAGCTCAGAACTAAGAGCTGAGAAAGATCCAGCCTTGATAAAAGCCTGGGAAAGAGAATTCTGGGCAAAAGGAACCACATGTGTAAAGACCCTCAAGAGAAGGAAGAGCTTAGCACATAGGAGGAAATGAAATAGATTCAGTGTGTCAGAGTACAGTGAGGAAGGGAGAGAACAGGCCCAGAAGATGTCTGAGAGATGGGCAGGGACCTGATCTTACAAGCCATGGGAAGAAGTTTGGACTTTATTCTAAGAAAAATGAGAACCTTTTGAAGGAGAGTGACAGGATCTGATTTACATTTTCGAAAGATCACTCTGTGATCTTTCCTTACTGCTGTGAGGAAGATAGAATAGAAAGGAGCAAGAGTGATGGCAGGAAAACCAGATGGGAGCTATTGCAGTTGTCCAGGCAGAATGAGTTGGATGCCTGGACTTGAGCAGAGTGACAAGGGCAGTGACAGTTGAAATGGAGGGAAGTAAAAAATGAGTGAATGGGAATCTATTTTGCCAGTCACTGGACTGAACATTACAAGTTGTGTTAGGCAATCTCACTGCTTCCATCCAGTCACAAAAGAGTGCCATCTTCTACCTCCAGTTTGAGGATTTCTTCCTCAAGAACCTCAACTGTCCAGGAGCCACAGAGTCATCCCATTGGCTCCCCATTTTATCCCAATAAGCTTTAGGAGTGACTATTAGAGTTCCCTGGGCCTATCGATGACATATTTTTAGGGGATCACTGTTTCCATCGCAAACAGGTGTTTCTACATTCTGGGCATATTCCAAATAGTGCATACCCTGAGGATCATTGTTCTCATCTCTCCCAGGTAGGTGACATTTAGAATTATTATTGTTCAGCAGCATTCAGGCTTCTATTAAATGGTATGACAGAAGGAAGAACTTTGACTATCAGCATGATTAGACAGTTGAATGGATTGCCAGAGGAGGTTATGAAGGTTCCTTCAGCCAGACAAGCTGCTGAAATATGAAGACATTATGTATCAACGTGAGCAGCATCTTTATATTCTAAGGGTGGGTAGTGAAAGCAGTGCAAGTGATAAGAGGAGTAAGGTGGAAGGACATTGTCAATTCTAGGACATGGGTGGCTGCCAAACAATGCAAGTTGGGACTCATAGTCAGGTTCGGGCAACAGGTGAATTGGGAAGCTAGAATGAGTGACCAGGGAGGTAGTTATCATGAGTTATGAGGGTGAAGCCAAGGTCTGAATCCAGGGAATAAAGCCAAACTGGAGGACACAAAGTCTGGAGTCTGAATAAATAGGGAAAAATTAAACTGCAGAGGTTCAATCCAGGAAGAAGGCAGTGTCAGGAGAATCCTGGTCTAGTTTTGGTGTTGGCCTGTAGCTGGGCTTCAAGCCAAGAATAAGGGAATAGGCTGGAGATAAAATCAGAGTGGGAAAAGTATCTTCTGAATTAGAACAGCTAGGTGGTCCACACCATAGCTCAGCGAGGATGTTCCAGTGGATCCCAGAACTGGGACCTATCTACCCTATGCCTTATTTTGAACCTTCCCAGAAAAAGATGGAGTTTCACAGATTTTTGTGGCTTCAACCCAGTTCCAGGGCCTCTAAGACATCACTAGGATGATCTACTGCTCCTGTTCCTTACATTTATGTGGTCCATAGACATCCTTCTGACCTGGGAAACAGGCTGGAAGTAAAATCAAGTTACAATATCATCACAAAAAGGAAGGAATTTCTCTGACTCTGTCCCTGACTGTATTTGCCCCTCTTCAAAGCCTTTCACTAACCCAACTATTTCTGTGAGCCTCCCAGAGGTCTGTCACATAGGTTAATTAACAGAATCCTTTCACCTCCCCAGTGGCTACTACCATTTCCTCCATCCCCTCTCTAGCATCCTGGGGTGATAATCTGCTGCCAAGGCTTCTGATGCCCATAACAAAAGCATTGATGCATTGAGGTGGCTGCGGTGGCTGCTGCTGCTGCTGTCACAAAGCTGCTTCCTACACAAGCAAAACTACTAAAGCCAATGCTTCTGATGTGGCCTGTGTACTCAGTGCCCCATAGAGATTTTAGTGAGACAGTGGTTTAATTTGGTACTTATTGTTACATAGCCCTCTCTACTTAGAACTCAGGTAGGAGTCCTGGGAGCTAGATCAGAAGATAACCAAGGTAGGGGCACCTGGGTGACTCAGTCCGTTCTTCCAACTTTTGATTTCAGCTCAGGTCATGATCTCGCAGTTTGTGAGTTTGAGCCCCGCATCAGGCTCTCCACTGTCAGTGCTTGGGATTCTCTGTCTCCCTCTCTCTCTGCCCCTTCCGCGCTCACTTGCTCTCTCTCAAAAAAAAAAAAAAAAAAAAAAACTGTAATAAGATAACCAGGGTAGTGCCCTCTAGTAGCTATTGTGTTGTCCTGATTTGGTTTTTTGTCTCTCCTACAAGCTTTCCCATTCCCCTTCAACTGGCTTAAACTCTACTCCTGACCCTGAGGGATAAGTATGTGAACCAGACCTGGCCAATCACAGAACATCCATTCTCCTAGCAATGTTGATTGGACCAAATTATGGACACATGATCAAAAAAGGCCAATCAGAAATGTTCCTCAAAATAAATCCATAAACTCTGGGAGATAGAAGTTTTCTGCTAAATGGTGGCTGTTGGCAGCCACGTTTCTTCCAATATGGAGAAGATAAGTCTACAACACGAGAGGATGAGACTAGTGGGAAAAGAGAAGCAGAGACAAACAGAGATGAAATATAGATACAGAGAGTTCTGACAACATTGAGTACCCAACCCTAGTTCCTCTGAGCATCTGACCTTCCTTCCTAGTCTTATCAACCAGTACATCCTTTTTTTTCTGGTTAAGGTGGTTTGAGTTAGATTTCTGTTCATTCTTATTTTAAAATATCCAGATTAATCACAACCTGAGAGTTGCACTCAAAATCTTCCCTCCCCTTCTACTCTGAGATCTAAGAGGAATCTTGTATGTACATCTTTCTTACATTGGGATGAGACCTTTCCTGAGAAGCTTCTTGGGCTTTTAAACAAATAGTTCCCCAGTAACCTCCTTCCTGGACCCTCCAGACAGACACAAGATGTATGTGAATCTTAGAGTGAATCCAATTTAGGCTGCCAAGTTGGGCCCCTTCCACATAACTGTTCCCTCATTTAACAAATATTTAGTGAGCTCTTACTGTGTGCCAGACACTGTCCTAGTTGCTGAGAATATAGAAGTGAATGAAACAGACATTTCTGCCCACGTGAAGCTTGTATTCTGATGAGAAATAGATAACAAACAATTATGCATATAATATAATCTCACCAGTACTATGAAGAAAAATAGAACAGGTTAATAAGCTAGGAAGTCATGGAGTATGGCACTGTTTTAGGCAGTATGGGCTGGGAAGGCCTTCAGAGGAGTGAATAGTCCTAAATTAAGTGAGGATGTGAGCCACTTGGATATTTAGGAAAAAAAAGTATTTTAAGCTAAGGGGGCAGAAAGTACCCAGGCCTGGAGGTGTTTGATGTGTTTGCAAACAGTGAAGGAGGCCAGTAAAGTAAGATGAGTTAAAAGATGAATGGTAGGAAATTAGGCCAGACTGTAGAGCCAGTCAGGGACCAATCTGCAAAAGGCTTTGCAGATTGCGGTAAGAACTTTATATTTTTGTCCTAATTTGATGAGAAGCCATTAGAGTGTTTTCATCTGGGGATCGACAGCATCAAGTTGACCTTTTTTTCAAGCATCCTTCTGGCCATGGTGTGGAGGATGGACTGTAGGGGGTGAGAGTGGAAGCAGGAAGACCAGAGAGAAGACTACTGCATTAGTCCAAGTGAGAGATGATGATGGTGTCAACTAGGGTGGCAGCAGCAGAGGGGGTCAAAAGTAGGTGGATTCAGCATAGATTCTAAAGGCAAAACCAGCTAAACCTAATAGAATTTGCTGACGGATTAGACATGGTGTGTGAGAGAGTGTCAAGGATGATAACAAGTGTCTTGGCCTGAGCAGCTAGGTGAATCAGGATGCCATTTACTAGGATGAGGAAGAATGGGAAAGGCACAGGTATGAAGATTGGGGAAATCGTGAGCTTAGTTTGTGACCAGTTAAATTTCAGAGGCCTATCAGACATCTAAGTGGAGATGAAAAGAAGTCTGGAGATGGGGCGCCTGGGTGTCTCAGTCAGTTAAGCATCTGATTTCAGCTCAGGTCATGATCTCATGGATTGTGGTCTGGAGTCCTGCATCCAGTGAGCTCCAGCTCCACTTCTGCTTCCGGTGAGCACAAGCCCTGCATCAGGTGAGTCCCACCTCTCTCTATCTCTCTCTCTCTCTCTCTGCCCCTCACTCACTTGTGCCCTGCCCCCCATCTCTCTCTCCCTCAAAAAAAAAGAAGTCTGGAGAAGAAATATATGTCAGACAAAGGGGTGAAAAGTGTTGGGATGGAAAGAGGGGGTTCCTGAGAAGCAAGGAGAGTCCCAACCACACTCATGCAGAGCACATCACACTACCAATAATTGAAGGAGAGCAAATATCTTTGTTTTCTCTTTTCTCATTATCACCGCTGCCAGGGCTTGGCAAAAATCCAAGCTACTACTAATTAGAGGAAGTTTTGTTACTGGAAACCGAGGTAGATAAAGGGACCTTGTTGTGGCTAGCACATAGTAGGCATTCAATACATGCTTGTTGAATTATCTACGGCTGTTGAAAGCAAAATCCAAATAGACTGACATGAGAGTCAAACCAAAGGGACAAATGAGCAGAATAGGAAGAAAAGAGAGGAAAACCTGTAAATGTGAGAGATAAGAATTCCCTGCCTACACTTGGGAGAAGAATAAGATGCAATAGGAGTAGGAAAATTAAAAAAGAAGCAAAATAGAGAGGCTAAGATTATCATTAGAAAAGAAAGGTGGAAATGAGCAAGATTTGGCTGCCAGCTTTCCTGCCGGACTCCTGCCAACAGGGTGTGCAGCTTCGTTGATGAGGACCTTTTCTTGGCCTTGTACAAGAATAGTGCAAGCACAGAAGCAAACTCCTGGTTTCAGCATTCAGAGGTCACAGCCAGGCAGTGGAGATGGGAGCCAGCCTTGATCAATGCAGAATTCATTTACAATTTAATGCTTTTGTGTTTCAAAGTAAGATACCGGGGAGAGGACAACTTGGGGGCAGGATTCAAATTCCTTCTGCCAACACTGAGAAACTAATAGGAGGAGCCCATGTCACCGAACGCAAGATATATATATGGACAGGGTGACCTGTGGAAAGGGTATGACAAAGAAGGAATGGCAAATACCCCAAGGGGAAGGCCAGGAGAGTGCCATACAGAGAAATAGCAAAGGAGGGCTAAAGCCATAAAATAGAAATTGATGGATGAGGGGATGAGGACATTAAAAAGATCTTTAAGAGACTTCAGGGAATGTAAGAAAGAGGGCAAAGCAGAGATGTCATGTGGAGCATCTTACATAACAAGCACCTAGTGAGAGCTAATATATACCATCATAGAAAATACGGTGTGCATGTGGGGGGCACCCCAGCATTTGGTGTTTGCATGTAAATAAAGAGTGGAAAAGCTGTGGCTACCAAGCTAATGGAGCCTTGTTCAAACAAAAGAGGATGCTATGGTCTTCTCTTTCAAATGGAGGAGCTTGGTAGGGTGGTGACCAAGCACTGGTGTCTGCAGAGTGGCATTAGCTTCTCAGTTTTGTCATTTAAAAGGGAACAACTTTGGGACGCCTGGGTGGCTCAGTCAGTTAAGGGTCTGACTCTTGGCCTCGGCTCAGGTCATGATCTCACGGTTTGTGAGTTTGAGCCCTGCGTTGGGCTCTGTGCTGACAGTGCAGAGCCTGCTTGGGATTCTCTCTCTCTCTCCCTTTATCTCTGCCCCTCCCCTGCTCATTCTCTCTCTCTCTCTCTCTCTCTCTCTCTCTCTCTCTCTCTCTCTCTCATAAAATAAAATAAAATAAAATAAAATGGAATAACTTTGGGCAAATTTCCTTGACTATTAAGCCTCTGTTTCCCTGTCTGTAAAATGGGGACAATAAAACCCAAATCACGGGGTTTTCACTAGGATGAGCAACGCATGGATGGTGCCTTGCACACCAGGGGCACTCATTATTACTACTACTGCTACTATGACTTTTTCTCCGATTATTCAGCCTTTGAGGTATTTAAAAAAAAATACACTGTTGGGGATTATCCCAGCCCTAATGAAAATTTCTTTGTTCTCACATTAAGGAAAGAGAGTGGACCAAAGGTGGAAGGGCAAAAGGCATAATCTTTAACATAAAGCCTCCTCAGAATAGGAGAATATATATATATATATATATATATATATATATATATATATATATACACACACACACACACAGCAGGGAATTAAAGAAGGAATCACACATATTAAATATAATATATATAATATAATATAATATATTAAATATATTTAATATAATATATTAAATATAATATAAATATAATAGATGTAGAAAGGATGAAGATTAGAGTTTAGTGTGTTGAAAAAGTGATAATGATCATTTCTGGAAAGGTGTTTGGCACTACGAAATGAACTGCAAATGCTCAGAATACCTTGTGATGTGACTTTCCCTAGGAGCTCCTTAAGAATTAGCCCCTCATAAAGGCACCTGTATGGCTCAGTCTGTTGAGCATCTGACTCTTGGTTTCAGCTCAGATTGTGATCTCACAGTTTGTGGGTTCGAGCCACGAGTCCAGCTCTGCCCTGGCAGTGCAGAGTCTTCTTGGTATTCTCTCTGCCCCTCCTTGCTCACTCTCTCTCTCTCTGTTTCTCTCTCTTTCTCTCAAAATAAATAAGTAAATTTAAAAAAGCAATTAGCCCCTCATCTGTGTGGCATAAAGCTGGAGACAACCCCTATGGATAGACAGACAAGGGAACTGGATAATCTTATCCTTTTCAGAGTTTCCTTTTTTTGCTTTGCTCCCCAGCCCCCACCTGTATTCAACTGTCCCAGAGCCTCAGAGCTGAGCCGGTCCACACATCAATAAAATGCTCGCCTGGGAGAGCTGGGGTGGTTTCTTTTCTTTTCTTGGCCATTTGTCTTATTTTAGTAATGAGCAACAAGCAATACAGAGAATACTCAGACTGAGGGGGAAGAGGACAAGACAGACAATCCTCACAGCTCTGGTGAGAGTGTGTTCCGGGGAGTGGGGGAAGGAGCACCGCCCACAGACAGCCGCATTTCATCAATGGTTCTGAAGAAGGAAAAAGGGAGGGGATGTAGACTGAACAAGCCACGCAGGCAACCAAATCAAAAGGCTGCCAGTAAGAAAAGCAAAGCGTAGAGCAGCCCAAGAGTTAAAAAAGAGAGAGCTTAGAAATGCAAAGAGTCATCTACCTACACTGTTCTGCCAGGTGCAGGGTGGCAGCTTGCCTGGGGTCAGGGTCAAGGGCCCAAAGAAGCCCCGGGAAGAGGATTGGCTACATAATTTTCAGGGCTCAGTGCAGATTGAAAATGTGGGGTCCTTTGTTCAAAAATGATTAGGAATTTTAAAACAGTGACAGCAGGACATTAAACCAGGCCTGTGCTTTACTAACAGTGGAGTCCTGTGATACCGCCCAGGTACCATACCCAAGAAGTTAGCTCTGCCTAGGAACATTTTTTAAGTGGATCCCCGAATGAAGCCTCATTATTTCATTCAACAAATCAAGATGATAGGGCTAGAATAAGTTTAGTGTGTGTGTTTTTTTAATGTTTAAAATGTTTTTTAATGTTTATTTTTGACAGAGAGAGAGACAGAATTTGAGCAGGGGAGGGGCAGAGAGAGAGGGAGACACAGAATCCAAAGCAGGCTCCAGGCTCTGAGCTTTCAGCACAGAGCCTGAGACAGGGCTCGAACCCATGAACCGTGAGATTATGACCTGAGCCATAGTCAGATGCTTAACCGACTGAGCCACTCAGGCACCCCAGTTTTGTGTTGCTTTATTCCAAATTTTGTTTTATGAATTAAAAATTTCTATTTCATATCACATGTATAATATATTACAACAATGCAATTGTATTATCATAACAGCAAATGAAGAGAAAGCATGGCTGTCTTTTGCAGATATATGTGAATAGCCAAGCACCTGTCTTTTTTTTTTAAAGTTTATTTATTTTTATTTTTTAAGAGAGAGAGAGAGAGAGAGAGAGCAAGCCAGGAAGGGGCAGAGAGAGAAATCCCAAGCAGGCTCTGTGCTGTCAGCACACAGCTGGATGTGGGGCTCAAACTCACGAACCAAACGTGAGATCATGACCCGAGCCAAAACCAAGAGTTGGATGCTTAACCAACTGAGCCATCCAGGCACCCCACAGCACCTGTCTTTTAAACAGGAGCTTCTGTTTCCTATTTCCATCAGTTACCCCAGCCCTGTGTGGTTTTGACTGGGGCTCCAGGGAATGGATAAAAAGGTAGAGAGGGCTATTTCTAGTCCTCTACTTCTCCCAGCTCCGCACTGCTCTGCATTCCCTCATTCTGGGCGCTTCTCCCAGCTGCTCTCCCTCCCAAATCTTTTCCTGAGCTCTTTAATGTTCATTCTGCTTATTTGTCACCCCTTGTGGAAGCTATTAAACCAAATCCTTACTTTGAGACTTGGTAATTAAAGGGAAAGAATTAAACATTTATCCTGCCTTTCCAGCAGGAACTATATTTCAATATAATTAAATACCCATAGTTTTACTTTTTATTTATTTAGCACTTCTGTACCACTTACCATACAGCAGGCCTTATTCTTATTGCTTTACTAATATTACCTCATTTAATTTTCATAGCAATCACGTTTTACAGATAAGGAAATTGAGGTACCGAGCGTTTCAGTGACTTAGTCACACAGCTAGCAACTGGTAGGACCAGGATTTGAATCCAGACAGTGTGGCTGTAAAGTGCATGCTCATACCCACTGCACTAGGCTGCTCTGGTTGAATAAGGAAAGTTCTACTTTCCTGAAGAATGCTGGCTAGTAAATAAAGATGGAGTGATAGAATTAGAAAGTCATTTTTAATGCTGACATGAATTCATTGTTCCAGGCAAGAATTGTCAAGTGGTATTAAAAACTACTATGTGAATAGTTGATGGGAAGCTGGACATTGGTATGGTGCCAAGGAAACAGCCCACAGGCCCTTTTCTGGGCATCAAGAGGGAAACTTAACTATCCAATGCACCTGGCTGCCATCATGCTGACACAGTAGTCAATCCTAGCATTACTACCAGAAGAGCAAGTAGACATGAGTCTCCTGACGGTGGTGCTACAGTATGTGATACAGTGCCACACTGATGTAGTCTAGCTCAAGATATTTAACTCAAATGTGATCAATACTTTATTTTTTTAAATTTTTTTAATATTTATTTATTTTTGAGAGAGAGAGAGCAGAGGGCTGGTAGAGAGAGAGAGAAAGACACAGAATCCGAAGCAGGTTCCAGGCTTTGAGCTGTCAGCACAGAGCCTGATGTGGGGCTCAGACTCATGAACGGTGAGATCATGACCTGAGCCGAAGCCAGACATTCAACCAACTGAGCCACCCAGGTGCCCCTGTGATCAAGACTTCTTTTTTTTAAATTTTTTAAATGTTTTTATTTATTTTTAAGACAGAGAGAGACAGAGCATGAGCAGGGGAGGGGCAGAGAGAGAGGGAGACACAGAATCGGAAGATGGCTCCAGGCTCTGAGCTGTCAGCACAGAGCCTGATGCGGGGCTCAAACTGACTGACTGTGAGATCATGACCTGAGCTGAAGTCGGACGCTAAACCGACTGAGCTACCCAGGCGCCCCTCAAGACTTTAAACCTAATGTCCAGTTTGCAGGAAATCTAGGAGATTGAGGAACAGGCTAAATAACACCACAAATGAGCACTTATACAAATCCCCCAAGTGGGACATTCTTCAGAACAACTGGCCTGATTTCTTCCAGATGTAAACACAACATGAAATTTAAAGAGCGTATTCTCGGGGTACCTGGGTGTCTCAGTCGGTTGAGTGACCGACTTCGGCTCAGGTCATGATCTCGGGGTCTGTGAGTTCGAGCCCTGCATTGGGCTCTGTGCTGAAAGCTCGGAGCCTGGAGACTGCTTCAGATTCTGTGTCTCCCTCTCTCTCTGCCCCTCCCCTGCTCATGCTCTGTCTCTCTCTGTCAAAAATAAATAAATGTTTTTAAAAAATTGAAAAAAATAAATAAAGAGCATGTTCTCAAGTGAGATTTAAGTGACATTGTAAGATGAATGCATGATTTCGAACTGAATTCTGATCTGGACAACCTAGCTATAAAGGACATTTCTGAAATAACGGTGGAGGGGGGGGAATTTGAATATGGTTTGAGCATTATTAGGTGTTAAAAGAATCTGCACAATGAGGTAAAGAAAGAATACAATTTTTTTAATGTCCATTCTAAAGTAAATTAGTCCCTTCACTCTCCCCTGCTTTATAGAATAGTCTCTCCCATTCTTTGTCCTGACTGAATCCTGGCTCTCTGCTGGCACGCTGCTTCCGGTAGCAGATACTGCTGGTGGTGCTCCACCCACATCCCTGGGCCCTTACCATTGTTGTCCCTGCCAACCTGACTTCCAACTGGCAGCCCCTGCATCTCTTTGCCTGGAGGGTTTTCTCTGGCCCCCAGAACCTTCTTTGCCTGCACACAGAGGAAGCCAGAAGTGCCAGAGTTTGAACAACCTCCCTAGGACAGCTCTGAAGCAGTGACTTACAAGAGTAAGTTATTCTTCAGGTGGAATGACTCTGCATGCATGTTCTACACCACTTCCCAGAATTCCTCAGTGTGATTAAGCTGTATTTATCCACAGTGGTACTTTGCTTGATAACATGCCCTTTCATTGGCTTTCTTCCCTCCCCTATGTCACTCCCCCACTCCTTTATAGGTATTTCCTGTGATCACCTCCCAAACAAACTAATTATGCTGAAATCTTTACCTCAGAGTCTGATTTGGGGACAATCCAACCTAAAACATTTCTCCTGAAGCCCTCTCCAATGTGAATTGCTCTTTCTCCCAAAGCCTGAAAGCAAGAGACTGCACTAGCTTTTTCCTAGTGCCCTTCTTTTACTCTTGTGCCACATTCCTTCCTTCTTTGATCCTCACACCATTTACCCTCTAGGTCTCCTCACTGTTACCATTTATCTACATCCTGGTTACTACTCTAGATCCATGGAAGATTCTAGTACTCTCCCCTACCCCAAATCCCATCATTAGCCTGAGTACCCTCCCCATACAGAATTCCCAGATTTTGGCTTCTTGACTCCTTCATCTCAGCTCTGCTTCATTTCAGCCTCTGCCTTAGCCACACTGTTGACCTAAGCATCACCCACAACTACTCTATCTCCAAAACTCTAAACTCCAATTTCTATTCTTAGATTATAAGACCTCACTTTGCCAGCTCTCTTACTCCTTTGATACTTGCTCTTGGACCTTGCTGCACCTGCCCTAAAAGCCTCCACCCAGAATCAGTCCTGTAATCTACATTTTCTGCTCTTGAGGACTGCTGAAGATCACCCAAGCTTGTACATTATTGACATGGTCCTCAGCCTCATGTGAACTCTCAACTCTTAGTCAATCCTTTTGCTTATCATTAGGCAACAACTTCTCTTTCTCCAGTAATGTTTTTTTTTTCTAATTTTAGAGACAGTGTACAAGCAGGGGAGAGAGTCAGAAAGGAGGAGAGAGAGAGAGAGAGAGAGAGAGAGAGAGAGAGAGAGAGAGAATCTCAAGCAGGCTCCATGCTCAGTGTAGAGCCTGATGCAGGGCTCGATCCCATGACCCTGGGACAATGACCTGAGCTGAAATCAAGAGTCAGACACTCACCTGGCTGAACCACCCAAGCGCCCCTCTCCAATAATGTTCTTGACAATTGTCTAGGGCCCTTCTCATTTCCTCTCAGCCCAATTACTCCTTTTCCAATTGGGTTTCCACTTTGCCTCTTACTCTTGGCTCTATCCTCTTTTACAATCTTCCTTTTGCCATCTAGTTGTGCCATTCTTCCTCAAGGTCTTAGCGCAAATGTTGTATGCACAGCATTTCCTCTAGCTGTCTGTTCAGGACCTCAACTCTGGCTGTAGTCTTGGACTGGCTGTCTTGCTGGGCCCATCCAAATTCACTACTTCCCCAGTGCTTTCCTCCACCCTTCTCAATCACTAAGAGGGGATTCAGACAATTCCTATTCATTAACTCATCATTTCAACAAATAGTTGTTGAGTATCTACTGAGCCTGGTGATAGGCACAATGTCAGGAACTATGCTAGGTACTGGGACACAATGGTGAATAAGAAAGACAAGACTTGGGACACGTGGGTGGTTCATTCAGTTGAGCGTCTGACTCTTGAATTCAGCTCAGGTCATGATCTCACGGTTCATGACTTTGAGCCCCACATCAGGCTCTGTGCTGATGGTGTGGAGCCTGCTTGGGATTCTCTGTCTCACTCTCTCTCTGCCCTTCCCTGCTCATGCTCACTGTCTCTCTCTCTCTTAAAAATAAGCATTTAAAAAAGTAAGATAAGGTTTGCATATTGTGACAATACCATTGAAGAAAACCTGATAGAAAACAGAAAGAATTACCTTATTTTTTAAAGATTTTATTTTTAAGTAATCTCTATACCCAGTGTGGTACTCAAACTCACAACCCTGAGATCAGGAATTGCATGTTCCTCTGACTGAGCCAGCCAGGTGCCCCAGGAAAGAATTACTTTAGATAAGGAAGTCAGGGAACAACTCTATAAGGAAATAATGTTTTATTCAAGACTTGAAGGTTGAAAAGGAGTCAAACATGTGAAGAGCCCAGTGGAAAACCATTTCAGGCAGAGTGAACTACAAATGAAAGCAAGAGCTTGACAGATAATGCAAATACAGAAGGCCAATATTGATGGAGCATAGTAAGTTGAGAAGGGTAGGATAAATGAATATGGACCAAGAGCCATCCAGACCATGGAGCTATATTATGGAGAGTTTGAATTTTATTTTAAGTGTGATGGGAAGCCATTAGAAGGTTTTTTAACAGGATGATAACATTATTTAATTTCTATTTTTAAAAGATTACCTTACCTTACAGTTTGGGCAAGAAATGAGTTTCCCTTGGACTAGTGGCAGTGGAGAAGTGGATTAATTAGAAATTCATATTAGATATAAAATGGTCAAGATTTGTTGATGGGTTGAATTCGAGGAGTGAGAAAGAAGGAGGAATCAACAATGACTTTCAGGTTTCTGATATGTGTTAATGTCATTTTCTAAGATGGAAATCATGGGACAGAACACAGTAGGTGAGTGATACATCAGATATATATCTGAAGTTTAGAGTCTTTTAAGGACCTTTACTGGGAGTCATCAGCATAAAGATGGTATTTAGAGCCATGGGAACTAATGAAACCACCTAAGGAACGATTTGAGAGAGAGGAAGGGAAAGGGCTCAAGACAAAGTATGGGTAACTCCAATGTTTAGAGTTCAGGTAGAAGACACTGAGAAGTTAAGGTTGATAAAAATATGGTATTAAAAAAGCCAAAAGGAAAAGTTTCAAAGAAGTAGGGAGTGGTCATCTATGTCAAATGATAATGAAAAGGCTAATAAAATTAGGACAGAAATGTGATCATTGAATTAGACAACACAAAGATCTTGGGGATCTTGACAAGAGCAGTTCTGGTGAATTGATGGGTACAGAAGCCAGACTGGAGTGGACTGAAAAATAAATAAGAGTCAAGGAAGAAAAGATTGCATATGTAGACAATTCTTTTCAGAATTTTGCTGTTAATGGATACAAAAATGTGGAGAAGCAGCTGGAGGGATAGTTGGATCAAGGAAGAGCTTATTTGGGGGATAGTAAATGTTAACTCACATTTGCATGCCATTAAGCATTTTTCAATAGAGAGGGGGAAAATTCCTTAAAAAAGAGAGAAGTGATGGTGTGATAATGACTTCTAGATATCCTCTAACATCTTTCTCCTCTTCTTCCACAATAACAAAATTCCCAATTCATAGATAGCTTCATGATCTACTAGAATACTGTCCAGCCTTTCTTGCTGCCAGATGTGACCATGTAACAATCTTTGGTCAATAAGATGTAACCAGAAGTATCATGTGACAGCTCTTGGGGGCCTCCTTTGAAGGACAGCTGGCAATGCCCTACATCCCATCTTTTGTGCTTTCCTCTGTCCAGCTTCATGGAATTTGGATGTGATGGCCAAAACTCAAGATACCATTTTGGACCTTGAGGACAAGGGTCACACCCAAAACATAGGTGAGAAGAGCCTATGTTTTTGAAGATTTTGTGAAGCAGGGTCACTATATCGAGTCTGAACTACCTACCTCTGTCTTTTATGTGTGAGAGAAATAAATTATCTTGTTTAAGCCACTATTATTTTGGACCCCTGTTACTCTCAATGAACCTAATCCTAACCGATTCAAATGGGAACCAGTGCACAAGTGGAAGGAATGGCCTTTAGCAGGAGACAATTCATCTAACATATCAGAAAGCGAGAGATAGGTGGGAAGATGTAGTGGGAAGGTAAGGGAATTCCCATTTAATTCAGTATCTTTTCTCAGTGAGGTGGGAGGTGAGGTCTTCAGCTGAGAATGGAGATGGATAGTTGAAGGCTATATGTAGACTAGAGAAGATATCATGAAGACTCTTTCATATCTATTAGAAGGAGAAAACTTTGAAATCTGTGAGGAACCCTATACTAGAGCTGAAGTATTTCTCTCCTAATTTCTGTTCCTCTTATTTCCCTTCTTATGCCCTGTTCTCCTGGATCCTTGACTATATTATTACTTCTTTATGCTTTATTTTCTACAGAATACCCTCATTCTGATATTCTCATTATCTGTACTCTGTATTTTCAAAGCTGTGCCCTCTTCCTTATTTCTCCCTGGGGACTCAGCACTTTCTTAAAACCGAACTCGATTTGTCATGCTTTTGTTGGGCTAGATTTGCCGTTTTTAACAGTCCACCCCACTCTGGTCTGGCCGTTTACATTCCTGATTTGCTTTGTAGTCCCTTTGGCTTTCTCTCTCTTAAGCAAACTCTAGCCATCACAGACACCCTCTCCACTTGTCATCCCAATTTCCAGCTTGCCCATCTTTCAAAGCTCAATTCTTATCCCACTTCCTTTAGGAAGCCTTTTCTATTTCAATCTACCTTGATTTTGTAATTAGTGAATGAATAAGTTGACACCTATTTATGTGACTAGAGTTGATTGCTGTCTTTGAATATCCACATATAAGTGTCCATATACTTATAATCTGTACCACTTAGTTGAACATTTATTACATATGGTCTTCTTCAATGCAATACATGTAATATATGGAAGTTTATTCCCACTCTGCCCCTTCTTTCCTTGCATCTTACCCTCTTACTAAGAGTAGGCTTTTTGAAAATAAAAGTAAAGATTCAGGGCTTCTTTTCCTCTCCAAAATGGAGCATTGGAGTCATGCTTCAACATGTAGTCAATACTAGCAAGAGAAGTTTGTGTTGTGCATGTATCACTCTGAAGAACACTAAGGACCAAAGACAGTGTTTCTTGGGCCATTTACATCAGACTCAACCTGGAGAGCTGGTTAGAAAATGAAGATTTCTGTGAGCCGAGACATTTGTAAGAATGTTTACGGCACTGTTATTTATAACAGCAAAATGAAAACATAAATAAACAAAAACTGGAAACAATCTGAATGACCATGAACAGGAGAACTGATAAATTGTGGTGTATTCACACAATGGAATACTGCATAACAGTTAAAATGACTAAACAAACCATAGCTAAATGCATCAATATGAATGAATCTCAAAACCAATGTTGGATGATAGAAGCAAGTTGCTCCAAAATGTAAATAGTATGATGCTATTATATAAGGTCTCCAAACAAGCAAGATAAACAGGTATTTCTTATTCAAAAATATAATCCTTTGTGGAAAACAATAAGAAAAAGAAGTAATTAGCATAAAATTCAGTAAAATGTTTGCCTCTTGCAGGGAGAGAGGAATGCAATTGGGGAGGGGCACACAGAGAAATGTTTTTATTTTATTTTATTTTATTTTATTTTATTTTATTTTATTTTATTATTTTTTTTAATATATGAAATTTATTGTCAGATTGGTTTCCATACAACACCCAGTGCTCATCCCAAAAGATGCCCTCTTAATGCCCATCACCTACCCTCCCCTCCCTCCCACCCCCCATCAACCCTCAGTTTGTTCTCAGTTTTTAAGTCTCTTATGCTTTGGCTCTCTATTTTATTTTTTTAAAGTAGGCTCCACACCCAACATGGAGATCAAACTCACAACCCTGGGATCAAGAGTTGCATGCTCTACTGACAGAGCCAACCAGCACCCCTGAAATGTTTTATTTTTAAAACTTAATGGTTAATAGTTACTCATTTCATTATGATTTTTAAAAATATACATATGTTTTGGGGTGCCTGGGTGGCTCAGTCTGTTGAGCGTCCAACTTTGGCTCAGGTCATGATCTCATGGTTCATGAGTTCGAGCCCCACATTGGGCTCTCCGTTGTCAGTGTGGAGCCTGCTTCAGGTCCTCTGACCCCTGTCTCTCTGCCCCTCCCCTACTTGCTCTCTTGCTCTCTCTCTAAAATAAAAAAGCATTAATATGTTTATAATATATAATATATAGTAATATATATATATATATACACACACACATATGTATCATATAGACTATTTTGTATGCATATATCACAGTGAAAAATTTTGAAGTGTAGTTTTCTAGGTCTTGCTCAATCAACTGAACTGTAATTATTAATGGTGAGGTCCTTGAATCTGCATTTCCATTTGATACCCTTGATGGTTCTGAAGTCTGAGAGCTACTGACATGGGGTCTCCTTAAGTAACCCATAGAACCTAAAGTGTATTTGTGAGATCCTGTGGAGCTAGGAATCTGGTTCCGAGAAGCAGGCTAGAAAAAGACTTGGAGATCTGTGGAGGAGGAGAAGAGGAAGAGAAACTACAGAGAGGAGAGATCCCAAATACTCTTTCCAGATGCCCTATCTGTGGTCTCATAGAGGACCTGAAAGTTTGAAAAAGTCAAGAAATTTTTTTATACACCATCCTTTGAGCATAGTTTAATTGTGATTGGTGATAGAAAAGGCCTTCTGGGAAAAGGCTATATCTACACACCCTCCTAGATATTATAGATATAAGTAAAGAGTTCCATGTGGGGTTTTTTTCATGTTACTACAAGCTCCATAACAGCATGTGTATTAGTCAACAATGGCTGCTATAACAAAATATCACAGAATGAGTGGCATAAACAACAGAAATGTATTTTCTCACAGTTCTAGATCAAGGTGTTGACCAAGGTATTGATCACAAGTCTAGATCAGGGTTGGTTTCTGCTATGGCTGCTCTCCATATGCTCAGCATATGGCTGCTGATTTACAACAGCCACCTTCTGGCTGTGTTCACAGGGTCATATGGGTCTTTGTGCATGCATGGGTTTGGTGTCTCTGTCTGTGTCCTAAACTCTTCTTATAAAGACACCAGTCATATTGGATAGTGCCTACCTCAACAATACCATTTTATTATTTATTTATTTATTTATTTATTTATTTATTTATTTACTTACTTATTTAGAGAGCAAGTGAGGGAGAGAGGCGGGGGGGGGGGGTGGAGAATCTCAAGAAAGTTCCACATTCAGTGCAGAACCCAATACGGTGCTCAATCCCATGACCCTGGGATCATGACCTGAGCTGAAATCAAGGGTCAGACGCTCAACTGACTGAGCCACCCAGGGACCCGCCCCCCCATTAATGCTTTAAAGCCCTTATCAGTTGCATTTTGAGGTAGTAGGGGTTAGGGCTTCCCCATATGAATGGGGAGGGGTACAATTCAACCCACAATAGTATGGAATATGTATTCTGTTTCTGTTTGCTTTTTTTGGTATGACCTTTATGGTATCCTGCACAGAGCTGAGCATACAGTTGGTGCCTAATTCATATTGAATGATTGATTAGTAATTTGGCTAAAAGGTTTTGTGGGGAAGAATGTATAAAGCAATGAGTAAAATGGATTCATCTTTCTCTGGAGTTGACTGTGGTTGTCTCACGTTCATCAGATTGACTAACTGATCAGCTATTTTCAATTCTAACTAACCCAGAATTAAAAATCCATGAGATGTTCACTCCAAAACATTATAAAGCATTAAGCTGCTTGAAGCCTGAACTCTTAGCAGTTTGACATTTCCTTTGTAAAGCTGTTGGAATCCCTCTCTCCAGGAAACCCAGTCAGAGAGAGCTAGTGTTTTACTTATCCAAGTCTTTGCACCAATGAATTAAACATGTATTGAAAAGGGAGGCATCAAATCTTGCAGCATCTCTCTCTCCCATGCTGAGTTGGCATGTCCCAAGGGCAAGGCCAATCAGCCTCGTCATGGAACGGCAGAGTCAGACAGATTTATTGGAGAAGAGGAAGAAAGCAAAGAAAACCCTTTCCTTGGCAAAGAGCCTTTGATTTCTCAGCTCATCATCCCAGACAGAGCTGCTGAGTCTGTTTCTTCGGCTCCCACCAGCACTGGCCTGACTTCTGGGGGATCTGGCAGGCATGTAGGGACTGGGAATGAGGGAAGGAAGTAGGAGGTAGGCCCTGCTATCAAAAGCTTGTAAAGGGAGGACACAAAACACACCTGGCCAGACCCTACTAATGACCATCCATTCTGTTCTCCACACACTTTTAATTTTGCAGAGCACATTGACATCTACCACTTGATTTCACCCTCATGACAACTTAGGAAATAAGCAGAACAGGCAATATTGCTCTCTCATTATAGATAATGAAAAAGAAGCTCAGAAATATGGAAATACATACATACAGCTGGTTGAAGGTAGAGCTGGGACTAGGACCCAGGGTTCCAGACTCCAAACTCAGGGCTCTTTAAACAGACTGGCCCTTCTTGGGTTAAGAATTAACTTTCTTGCCACCCAGATTTTACATAGGGTGAAGGAGGGGATGATTTGCACTACAGATTTTAGAATCAGAAAATAACCTTAGAAATCATCAGAAGAGAGTACAAGAATTCAGGGGGAGACCCAGGAGGACTCCCAAAGTCTATTTTTACCCATAATTCATTTTGTAAAACCACCTCTGTAAGCTTGCCTTGCTTCTGCCTCTTTTGTAATATCCAACTTAAATAGGACACATGAAGTCTTCCTCTCCTGACCCTTGCTTAGCTCTTTGGAGTCTTCTCTCTCCGGGCCTCCACCCTTGTCCCATGATCCAGCCAAGGGGACTATGAACAGTTCTGGAGCATGCCAGGCTGTTTCACACCTGAGCCTTCTAGCACTTGCTCTTCCACCTCACAGAGCCCTTCAGTCTCATGTTCCTTACATTCTACCAGTCTGATGGTTCCTTCTTGGTCTCCCTTCCTTCTCTACCATGCAGGACCCCATGGCCAAACATGCAAACCTCTCCCTCTGCATCACCTTCCCTTTGTTGGCACCTTAATCCTTCTACCACCCCCACCCAACCAAATGCCAACTGGGGGACAGCACAACAAACTCTGCTCCTACAATTGAACAGCTAAGCACTGCTGGAGGGAAATCCCACAACCGTGGAGATTACTGCTCCTACAATTTCCAATCTCTTCAGCCCCACTTGTCTGTTCTCTCACTTGTCCTTGGTCCAATCCCTCTCACACTCCTCTCAAACAATTTTCCAGATTTTTCACTACCATCCTCAAGCTCTTTACTCCACCCTGCTTGCCTCCCTTTTGGTAGAAAACTTTGTTTCCTACAGCATTGAGAAAATTGAGGCCATCAGGATTGGTCTCTCCAACTTCTCATCCTCCACCACTTACAATCTCATCTCCATCCACACCCATCTCTCCTTTCTTCTTCCATTTCAGGAAGTGGTTTCTCTTCCTCTTTAAGGCCAACAACTTTAGCTATGCCTTTGGCCTACCCCTCCTGCTTCCTCCAGGATGTTACTATGGCAGATGATTCTTCTCTCCCTTATCCTCTTTTTCTCTCAGTCTTCTTCCTCTAAGTCTAAAAACTGAAGCCTCTCTTAAAAGAAATGAAAGCAAATCCAAACCTTTTTATGGCTGCTGGTCCCCTCTAGCTATTGTTCAGTCTCTTCCTCTCCTCATCTAGTTTTCTCAGAAGAGTATTCTACATTTGCTATCTCCACATTTTTTTTTAATTTAATGTTTATTTATTTTTGAGAGAGAGAGAGTGAGTGAGTGTGAGTGAGGGAGGGGCAGAGAGAGGGGGAGGCTCCAGGCTTCAAGCTGTCAGCACAGAGCCCAACACAGGGCTCAAACTCATAAACTGTGAGATCATAACCTGAGCCAAAGTCGGACACCTAGCTGGCTGGGCCACCCAGGTGCCCCATCCACATTCTTAATTTCAATTCACTTCTTAATGAACTAAAGTCTGGTTTCTGTCCCTCCCCTACTGCTCTACCAAATTCTCTCATTAAAATCACCAGTTACCTACTCATTTCCAAACCAATGGGCAGTGCTTAGTCCTTACCAAACCTCTCTGCAGTTTTTGACATATCTGATCACTCCCTCTTTAAAGGAAAAAAAAAAGCAAGCTCTTTTGGCTTCCATGGCTGCCTGTTCTCCCTGTAGTACCTTGCATGCATGTTTCTCTGTGTGGTCTCCTCTTCTTCCTATTTGCTCCTCACTGCCAGTATTCCCTACTGCTGTCCTTAACCCCCTGCTTTTATCATGAGCTAATTTCTGCCTGCGTGATCTCATTTGTTTTCATGCTGCTAACTCCTCTTTTGGTTGGGGAAAAACTCTCACTCAGATTATCCTCAGATGGCTGGGCATTGATTTGAAGCCACACATAGATGGAGATGGGAATTTTATCAGGTAGTGAAGCAGCTTCAAGAATGGACAAGTTCCTCTATCTTTTTCTTAGGCCACATGCTCACTTTTTCTGTCTCTCTCTTTGTATCCTTTTCTTTGGTATCTACTCTGTTCTTCTCTTTGTACTGCCCAACATCTTCTGCTTACACATGGTTTCCATCCCCTTCTTCAGCTTAATGGCCTCAGCTTCTGTTGTCTGATTTTCTACACTCTTCTAGCTTCAAATCTCAGTGTTAACTGGCCTGGAATCTCTGTAGTTATTAGTTCAAAATCCTGAGAGAGGGATTCTAATTAGCCCAGTTTATCTTATTCATCATGCCGTAGGTCATGTCTTGTCACTTCACAGATTGGCTGCCCTTGGGTGAGGGGTCTACTCAACTCTATTGGCTGCAGCCAAGACAGGTGGAGGGAGTAGGCAGAATGGCTCATGTAGTACAAATTATAGCTGCTTGGACAGCAGTCAGTGGATACAGCAGGTTCTCTTATAATTGGTGTGATCATGGCAGGTCATGACTAATATCCCAAGTACAATCTCAAATCTAATTCTCTAGTACAGACTCTCTCCAGGGATTTAACCTTTAAATTTAACATTTAAAATGTCTGCTAGGAGGTGCCTGGTAGCTCATTTGGTTAAGTGTTCGACTTCATCTCAGGTCATGATCTCTTACTTTGTAAGTTGGAACCCCATATCAGGCTCTGCACTGACCATGTGGAGCCTGCTTGGGATTCTTTCTCTCTCTCCCTCCCTGTCTCTGCTCCTCCCCCACTTATGCTCTCTCTCTCTCTCTGAAAATAAATAAATAAATAAACTTCAAAAAATAAAATAAAATGTCTGCTAGGTTTCACCTGTTGTATGCTCCGTAGACACCTTAAACTCGACGTGTCCAAGAGGGAATTCTCTACTTTTCTCTATACCAACACTTCCTTGTTTCATGAATTCTCTATTGTAGCTGATGGTACCACCATTATTTTTTTTAAAAATATTTATTTATTTTTGAGAGAGAGAGGATCAGAGAGAGAGGGAGACAGATGATCCCAAGCAGGCTCCATGCTAACAGCAGAAAGCCTGATGTGGAGCTCGAACTCATGAACCATGAGATCATGACCTGAGCCAAAATAAGATGCTTAACCGACTGGGCCACCCAGGCTCCCTGATGGCACCACCATTCCTATTACTAGTTTTATTACTGCTATTACTATTACTAAGCTACCCAAGCTAGCAATCTGAGTATCGTCTTGATGTCTCCTTCACATATATCATCCATATCCAACTTCAAAGCCCTGCCTATTTTATTTCCTATTTTTTTCTTAATTCTGTCCTCTCCTTTACAGAGTCCCTGCTCCAGTTTAAGATACCATCTTTCACTTGGATGGTGGCAGTAGCCTCCCAACTGGGACCCCTTTCCTCGTCTTATCCCTCTATAACCCAACTCTTACTTATACTGCTGATAGAGTGATCTAGATTTCTAAAAACATGCATAACCATCCTCTTCCCTGTTTTAGATCTGTTCCCTGTTTTAGAGAGCAAGAGACAGAGAAAGAGAGAGAGAGAGAGCATGCAAACTACTACCTTGGGTTGAAACCAACTTTACTTTGACTAACTCAGAGAAACTAGCTAAAGGGCTGGGACATGACTCATCTCCTTTTTCCCTTTCCTAGAATCACAAAAGCTGGCAGAACTATGTCAAGGGCTGGGCACAAGAAACCCTGGAGATCGCTAGAAATGCAGGCTAAAGGACTGTCAGCTGGATCACTGCTGACAGCTGTAGCAAAAGGGCAGCAGACTGTAAGAGGATGAGGTCCTGCTGGGCTTCTGGAACTAGAGATGGGAGAGCCATCAGTTATTAATAACCATAACTAGGCCGTGGGGACCCAGAGAGGTGACTGCCTCCAACTGGTTAGGATTCCACTCTTCAAATAAGCCATCACTTAACACATCTGTGGGTAATAGTGCAGTTCCCAAAATGAAGCCAGAGTCCTATCAACCAATCCCAGGGGTCTTGGCTTTTGAACCACATAGAGAAAAGACAAATGGCAAGAGCTTTGAGATAAGAAGCTGAAAGGCTAGAAATCATGACAGTGTGGACTTGACTCAAGGAAGGCCAATCCTAGTATAAGCAGGAAAAAGGCTCTTCCCCCTGAATAGACAGCTCCTCCATCCTTCTGTCACCCCCAAATCACTCCCAGGCCAGGCTTCCCCATTTGTCAAAAGTGTTAATAGCCTCAGTCGCCAAACTATTCCTCACTACTTAATCATTAATTAGTCAAGACCTTCCTAATATTTCTACAGAATTTCTCTCTGCCCTTCCCCAGTTAAGTTCCTATCACCTTACACTCAGGCTGACATATAACACAGTTGCTTCCTAAAGCCCAAAGTCTTCAGTGGCTCCGTAATGTCCAACAGATGGAATATACACTGCTGGTCCCATGCTGCCTTTCCAATTTTGTTTCTTATTATTCCCAATGTGAACCCTTTTTAAATTTTTATTTTTATTTGTTTTCTTAAGTAATCTCTACACCCAACATAGGGCTTGAACTCACAACCCTGAGACCAAGAGTTGAATGGTCTACCAACTAAGCCAGTCGGGTGTCCCTCCAGCATGAACATTTTATTCCTATCAATCTAGAAACTCATGATTCTCTGAAATTCCCACCCCTCCCCCACTGCCTTTATGCTGCCATACATATGGGCTAGACTGGGGGATTCCTCCCACCTGAAATGCTCTTCACCAATCTTTCCTCCCAGGACATCGCAGTGGTAAGTACTGCTAAGTCCATACCCAGGGTCAAGTCCAGCCCCTGTCATTTACTATCAGTGTGATACTGGGCAAGTTATGCTGCTCCCCTCCCCAAGCTTCAGTTTCCTCATCAGTAAATGTGTATGAAAACAATACCATTCAGGGCTGCTGGGAGAAATAAATACATTTTTAAAAAGTATTATTCAGTACTCCTTATTGCAAACAATAAAAACCAACTCTACTTATTTCGGAAGAGTAATTTATTGGACGGAGAGCAGGTTGCTCAAAGAATCAACTGAAAGACTAGAAAGCCAGTTCAGAAAATGGTCAGAGACAAGGGAAGGCTGGGCAGGATGACCCTCAACTAGCTCACATCTCAGGATCAGTGTAGCTAAAATGCCACTGCTGATACTACTATGCCATTAGCACCACCCTTGGACTCCTTGCCTGCCCCACCTCTGTCTTTTTGATAATTCCTCAAGATTCTGAGTCCTGGACAGGAAAACAAGTTTGTGCCTGTGCTCTAGGATCCATGGGTCTAGAAGAGGAAATATCTCCCCTCCCTGCTTCCTATATATATATATATATATATATATATATATATATATATATACAGCCTGGCTCCTGGTATATGCTTAAGTGCTCAATAAATGGTAACTTTCATGTTAAATCTTTACCATCCTTCAAGGCTGAACTCAATAACAGCAAAAATAATATCTCCCACAGCTTCTAACATTCTTAACTGTTGATATTCTCACTTGATCTTCCCAAGTATCTTGTCAGGTAGAAAGGTAGGCAGCTGGTGCAGAACTTACTAGCCCTAGAACACAGAGCCAGTAAGCAACAGACTGAAAGTCAGATCTTCTGTCTCTAAGTTCTATCATAAAATTTATGTGATGATTACTATGTGCCATGCACTATTATAAGAGTTTTTTTGTGTGTGAATTTATCTAATTTTAATATAACTATCAATAGGCATTCTATTAGCCCCATCTTACAGGTGGGGGAACTGAAGAACAGAGAGGTTTAGTAACTTGCCAAGATCATATAGCTAGTAAGTACCAGATTTGGGTTCAGACAGTGTAGCCTTAGAGTCTATCCTCTGAACTGCAACACCCAGGCCAGAGTGGCTTCAGCATCTAGCTCTTAACTGCCACAGCATATTGCATTGTAACTCTTAGATCTTTTTTCTTGCAGAATAATGCTCCTCCTTCTTCACTGACCAATCCAGTCATCCCATCTAGAAGTGATGCCTCATACTTAGTTAATCTCTAACAGGGTAGATATATATCCTTCACAAGACATTAAGTTCCTTGAGAGCAAGGTGCTATATCACTTTTAGCACCTTGACAACTGTTGAGTGAGTGAAAGAATAAGGAATAAAACAAATGACTTTAATGATGAAGAAATGGGCATTGGGTTCAGGACCAAGGTTGGGAGAGAAGCACAATTCTGGTCAAACTCCATGTCAGAGGCCCAGATGGTTCAGGTTCAGGGATGGATGTGAAGTTACCGCAGCATCCCAAAGCCGAAATGAAACCCAAGGTTTGCTGATGATCAGGCCCTGTCTTAGTCTGCTAAGCCCACCATAACAAAATACGATACACTGGCTGGCTTGAGCAACAGAAATGTATTTCCTCACAGTTCTAGAGGCTAGAAGTCCAAGGTCAGTGTGCCTGCATGGTTGGATTCCTCTGGACCTCTCCTTGGCTTACAGATGACTGCCCTCTTGCTACCTCTTCATGTGGAGGTCTCTCTGTGCATGCACGCTCTTGGTGTCTCTTTTGTGTGCCTCAATTTCCTCTTATAAGGACATCAGTCAGATTGGATTCCGGTCTACCCTAAGGCCTCATTTTAACCTAATTACCTCTTTAAAGGCCTTATCTCCATATACAGTCACATTCTGAGGTATGGAGGGGGGTTTCAGGCTTCAAAATATGCGTTTGGAGGAGATACAATTCAGCCTAAAACAGACTCCATCTTCTATTGCACCCTTGGCTTTCTCCCAACTAAGGTAGCAGGGAAATGGGTGTAGAGTGCAGGCAAATGCATTGAGTCACACAGGTCTTTGTTCACATACCCTGGGAGCTAAGTAAGGCTTGCATGACTCAATGTATTTGCCTCAACTAAGAAGTGAGGAGGGACTATCTTTGGAGACTGGACTTAAGGTTAAACAGGACAATGCTGGCACTTTAGTGCTTCCCTTCCAGATATACACAAAATGAAAGTTGTGCCATCTGGCTTTTAATATTCCACTTGGGTGCCATCTATTTAGTTAATAAAAGAAAACCCTAATCACTGTCCTTTGCTAAGTGAGCTGTTATAACATCTGTTTGAAACCCCCCCACACACAAGTAATTAAATAAGCATAGTGTCCTTGGGGGATGAAGCAGGGAAGTCATAGCTATACTCCCAAAGTTCTCCAGCTGTACAATTCTCAACATCCCAGAGTGCTAGTTCATTCAGCAACTATTTACTCAATGCCTATTAAGCAGGCCCAGGGGGAGGAGGTGGCAACAGAGACAGGGGGAGGCATAGTTCTTGCCCTTAAGGAGCATATAGTCTAGTGTGTGTTGGGAGGGGTGGGGGGAAGGCCAGTAGCCAGATAATTCAGTACAGTGATCAGTGCTCTGGCAGAGGGAGGCACAGGGAGCTGTGTAAGCAGAGAAGGGGCATCTCACCCGGACTTGGGAGTCAGAGCAGTCTTCCTAGAGGAGAAATATGAAGGGTTCAGCCCTGAAGAAATAGAAGTTAGTGAGTTAAAGAGGGGGATGGGGTGGGGAGGTGACTAGATCCTGCAAGCAGGCCATCTGTGCAGCACAGATGCAGATGTCATTCCCATGTTAGTCTACGATATAGACAAGTGCCCCCTGGGGTTGTGTGACTCAGTAACCTAAAAGAGTCAGCCTCCCAACTTCCCAGAAAACCTTTAAAAAGCTAGGCTGGGAACATAGACAATGGCATAGGCTAAGTGAAAACAAGAGAGTGGTGGCAGAAGGGAAAGGGGTGTGGAGTGGGTTTCTAAGTTCCTGCAAAGATGGAGTCTGAACCCTCCACTGAAAGCATCTCAAAATGCCTCCCCCCTTACCCCAGGACCTGGAAACAGGGATCAGGCCTGGGTGGAGAAAAGAGAGGCTATCAGGAACTAAAGCTGGAAAATGCTGGAAACTGAGATGTGGCTCATCCCTATCAAAACCAGGCAAGAAATTTACATGAAGTCTCATATTTTACCACCTGAAATTGCTCATTTTCATAAACTCACTCTCCATAAGAGACAGCCCTAGGCAAAGTTGTGAAATAAAATAATCATAGTCCTTTCATTCATACTGCATTGTGTAGTTTACATAAAGTTTTGTTATTCGTTTTTTTTTCATCTAAACCTCATAATAACCTTATGAAACAGGTAGAACAGGGATTGCTGTTCCCTTCTAGCAGGTAAAGAAACTGAGGCCCAGAAGAGTTAAGTTACCCTAATTCACAGAACACTTTTTTTAAGTTTATTTATTTATTTTGAAAGAGAGAAAATGTGAGTGGGGGAGGGACAGAGAGAGAGAGAATCCCAAGCAGGCTCCGCACTGTCAGCACAGAGCCTGATGTGGGTGAACCAAGAGATCATGACCTGAGCAGAAACCAAGAGTTGGACACTTAACCAACTGATCACCAAGGCTCCCCCAATTCACAGAACCCTTAAGTGGAATACCCAAAGCTAGAATTCAGACCCTTTGAGACCTGGTCCATGCCTCCACCCTCCCATGGAGAAAGGCTTGCCTTTCACAACCTGCTTGCCAGTTCTCCTATCCATGCTCCCCACCGTGGGATCCCACGCTCCTTACATCCACCCCTGGGAACTTTCTGATTTGTCTCCTCCTTCTATAGTTACCTTTTCTTTTTTTTTTTTTAACATTTATTTATTTTTGAGAGAGAGAGAGAGAGAGAGAGAGAGACATTGAACGTGAGCAGGGGAAGGGGAGAGAGAGGAAGACACAGAATCTGAAGCAGGCTCCAGGCTCCGAGCTGTCAGTACAGAGCCTGACAAGAGGCTCGAACCCACAAACCGTGAGATCACGACCTGAGCTGAAGTCAGACACCTAACCAACTGAGCCACCCAGGCGTCCCCACAGTTACCTTTTCTAGGCTGCACCCACTCCTCTATACCTAGCCTTTCTCTTATTTCAAGAATGTGTTCATGAAGAGGAGCTTTTTAAAGGTTCAATACTGGGGGAATGGGGCAATGAGGGGGAACCTACTCACTACCTAATTTGCCAATACTTGCTGAGAAATTTGGGAAATGATTGTAACTCCTCCCAGATAGCAGCACACTTTGGAAGAAGTTCTGAATGCCTTAATCCAAAGAATAGACAGACTCCAATGGTGAGAATTTAGCTTTTTGGCCTATTTGTGAAGCACCCTCGGAGCCTACCATGTAAGTGACCCTTCCCCGACCCCCACCTGGGACCAGCCCCACCTGGGTGAGCTAACAAGCTATTCAGCTAGTCCTTTGTGCATAAGTTACACAGGTGCCTTCTTCTGAGCCCCGCATACCCAGGGAACGCATCTCCTTGACTCACAGCTGAAGACTGGCACTGTGGCCAGCCAGCATCAAGAGCACTCCCAGGAAGAGTAAGCTTTGGGTGAGCGAACAGCACACTCCTGCCTCATCTGGAGTGCACCCCCCCCCGCAGGGGTTTCCCCCATCCCACTTCTCCTGGTAGCTGAGGCTTCCCTCTCCTTTCCCCTGAGATTCTCTGGGATTCTTGCCAGGTAGGAGCCAGGAGGCGGGCAGCCCACGTCAGGAAGGGAAAACCTTCCTGAAGTCACCGAGCACACATGCTCTGTGCTGACCAGGGTGCCAGTCCCAGGGCAGGTCTGCTCAGGCTCCTGGTTAGACCCCAGGAAGAGAAAGAAGGAGAAAGCCAACAAGGCCCAGAAGGGAGAGTGGCTTTCTGTGGAAGGCCTTACGCCTGGCATGAGCAGGAGGAAAGCAGTCTTGTCCCGCTAACTGGGGAGAGGGACTGAGTTGTATGAAGGCCCGGTGGGGGGCAGGGGAGGCCTGGGGGCTCACTTCACACTTTGTTCCTGTCATCTCTCTCACACTGGCAGGTACGCAGGGCGAGTGCTGACTCCTCTCTCAGTCTGTTATGGAGCCATCATCCTGGCTGCAGAAGGAACTCCTTTGGTAGTCCCTACCACTGACCCTTAGGCCTGAGCCCCTGGCCCTGATTCGCCCTCTGGGATTCTCCCACAGAACTCCCTCTGGTCCCTGGTCTCTCCTGTCCAGGCCCCCAGCCAGCCCTGCTGTTCTCCAGCCCCCTCCTTCCCTGGTGAGGGCTCCACAGCTTATTTCCCCTTGCTATAAAACTTCCTGGCTAATTTAGTTCTCTGGCCTTGATCTGCCACGTGGGGAGTATATCTTCTCCCTCCCCCTGCCCTTTATTTTCTTTATTTATTTTCTGAAATCTGTTTGCCTTCCCTGAGTCTTCACAACTGGAACTGAGATCAGAGCTATAGAACACACCATGCCAGTGGCTGTAATGAAACCAAATCTCTGTTCAAAATGCTTGTTCATGTTGTATTCCAAATGCTCTGTTTTGTTTACCGAAGCTTTTACCAGTAGCCACTGGAGAAATAAGTAGCAAGTGCAAATCAAGTTAGACCCGCCGCAGGTCCCATTCGGTTGACTGGTCAGAAAAGAGATTCAAAGAGCAAAGTGGAAAGGTTCCTTCTAATTAGGAAATAGGGCTTCATATGTTCTCTTCATCAATATGGTTTTATCTTTCTGTTTGTCTTCTGTGTAGTACAAAAGAAAGAGGTATCCAGAGAAGGGGGAGGTTGAAAAAACAAATTAATTTCATCTTATAGAGTTAACCTAGTTTGCAGTCTATGCCAGTGGTGAGTCTCAAACTTGAGCCTGTATCGAATCACCTGTCCTGAGAATTTGTGGGTCTGGTGTGGGCCTAAGAATTTGTGTTTCTAACATGCTCCCTGTGTCACTGATGCTGTTGGTCTGATGACTACACTTGGAAATCAGGAAGTGGCAGTCCTCCTATTTTGTTTTCCTTTTCAAAATGGTTTCAGCCATTCTGGATCCCTTGTGATTCCATGTGAATTTTAAAATCAACTTGCCAATTTCTACAAAGTCAGCTGGGATTCTGACAGGGGTTATCTTGAATCTATGGATCAATTTGGGGAGCCTTGCCATCTTAACATTAAGTCTTCCAATCCATGATCACGGGATGTTTTGCTGTTTATTTCAAGCTTTATAAGCTTTTTTTCATTTGAGTGTAGTTGACTCACAATGTTAAATTTGTTTCGGGTATACAGCGTAGGGATTCAACTTCTCTATACATTATGCTGTGCTCACCCCAAGTGTAGCTACCATCTGTCACCATACAACACTATTACAATATCATTGACTATATTCTCTGTGCTGTGCTTTTTTTAATGTTTATTTTTGAGAGAGAGAAAGAGAGAGACAGTGCAAGTGGGGGAGGGGCAGAGAGAGAGGGAGACACAGAATCCGAAGCAGGCTCCAGGCTCCGAGCTGTCAGCACAGAGCCTGATGTGGGGCTCAAACCCACAAGCCGTGGGATCATGACCTGAGTTGAAGTCCGGATGCTCAACTGACTGAGCCACCCGGGCACCCCTGTGCTGTACCTTTTATTCTCGTGACTTATGTACCCAATATCTAGAAGCCTGTGCCTCCCACTGGCTTCCACCTATTTTGCCTAACTCCTCCAACCACCCACCCCCTGGCAGCTATCAGTTTGTTTTCTGTATTTATAGGTATCATTCTGCTTTTTGTTTTGTTTATTCATCTGTCTTTTTAAATTCCACGTAAGAGTGAAATCATACGGTATTTGTCTTTCTCAGTTTGACTTGTTTCACTTAGCATAATACTCTCTGGGTCCATCCATGTTGTTGTAAATGGCATCCTTTTTATGGCTGAGTAACCCTCCATTGTGTATATACCACATCTTTCTTATCCATTCATCTATCAATGGGTGCTATGTTGCTTCCATAGCTTAGCTTCTGTAAAAAATGCTGCACTAAACATAGGGCCACATGTATCTTCTCAAATTAGTGTTTTCCCTTTCTATGGATAAATACCATAGTAGAATTATTGGATCATATAGTACTTCTATTTTTTAACTTTTTGAGGACGCTCCACATTGTTTTCCACAGTGGCTACACACACAGTTTGCATTCCCACCAACAGTGTGCAAAGGTTCCTTTTTCTCCACATCCTCACCAACACTTGTTATTTGATTGATTGATTGATTGATTTAGAGCTTTTCATATATCTTTCAACAATGTCCTATAATGTTGAGAGAATAAGTTTTGCACTTCTTTTATTAAATTTATTTAAATTTATTCCTAAGCATCTTATTTTTTAATGTTATTGCAAATGAATTTTCTTAATTTCATTTTCAGATTGTTTGTGTAAGTGTTCAGAAATTGATTTGTATATATTGACCTTGTATCTTGCAACTTTTATGGATTCATTGATTAATTATAATAGTGGTGTGTGTGTGTGTGTGTGTGTGTGTGTGTGTGTGTGTGTGTATTCTTTAGAGTTTTCTGTCTATAAGATCATGTCATTTACAAATAGAGGTCGTTTTTACCACTTCCTTTCCAATCTGAATGTATTTTGTCTCTGTTTCTTGCCTAATTACCTTGGCCAGAACCTCCAGTACAATGTTGAATAGTCATGATAAGAGTGGACATCCTTGTCTTGTTCCTGACCTTAGGGGGAAAACATCAGTCTTTTACCACTAAACATGGTGTTAGCTGTGGGTGATTTTTAGATGCTCTTAACTGGGTTGAAGAAGATTCTCTCTTCCTAGTTTGTTGAGTGTTTTTATCATGAAAAGATGTTGGATTTTTTCAAATGCTTTTTCTTTGTCCATTGAAATGATCATTTGGTTTTTGTTTTTTTTATTTGTATTGATATAGTTTATTACATTGATTGATTATCAGATATTAAAGTAATCTTACATTCCTAGGGTAAATCCCACTTGGTCATAGTATCTAATTCTTTTTACATTTCACTGGATTCACTTTGCTAGTATTTTCTTACATATTTCTGCGTCCATATTCATAATAGATATTGGTCTGTAGTTTTCTGGTGTTATCTGTCTGATTTTGGTATCAGGGTAATGCTGGCCTCATAGATGGAGCTGGGTGGTGCTCTCTCCTCTTCTATTTTTGGAAGAGTTTGTGAAGAATTAGTGTTAACTCTCCAGTAAATATTGAATAGAATTCACCAGTGAAACCATCTTTTACTAGGCTTTCCTTTATGGGGGGGGGGGGGATTTGAATGACTAATGCAATCTCTTAAATCTCTTCACTATTCAGATTATTTCTTCCTTCTTGAATCAGTTGCAGTAGTTTGTGTTTTTCTACAAATTTGCCCATTTCATCTAAGTTATCTAATTTACTGGCATACAATTGTTCATAGTATTCCTTAGAATCCTTTCTATTTCTCTGAGCTCAGTAGTAATGGAGACCACACTTTGAGAACCACTGCTGTAGGTGCTGTGCTGAGTAGGCTTGAAGGTCAGGAATCTCTGGTCCTGGGAGAACTTGTCCAGAGGCAGGGACTGCACCATGTAACCTGGAGGAGGTTCTGGGTCAATGCAGTCAGGCCTTGGGCAGAGCTCAGCAACCCACGCCTGGGACACCTACAGTGACTAAAGAGCATTAAGTTATATGCAGAACATCCTGTCAAAGGTCTAGTCTCTATTGGAGTCATCTAACCCCTGCTGCCATGCCTCCCTCTTCCTGTGTGTGGTGGAGGGAACTGAGGCACCAATAAACCCTAGAACACGTGGCCCATTATGAGCCCTTTGCTGTAGCGCAGGGTGACTCCCCAACTGAACATGCATCACAGTCACTGGGAGAGGGGAGTGCTTGCTAAAACCCAGATTGCTGGGCAACAGCCACAGGGATTCTGATCAGTAGGTCTGGGATGGTGGTGGCTGAGAATGTGCATTTCCAACAAGTTCCCAGGTGGCTTTGACTGACACCTCTTGGTCAAGGAAATAAAAAGGCTTCCTGTGTTCTTGTGCCTGAGGCAGAGGGGCCTTGGCCCCTGAGAGAGATGCAGACCAAGGAGCAGCCTGAACAGGCCTTGGGATTTATTTGGGCATCAAACTAAAAATTCGAAGTGACTTGATTTTTCTTGAGTTAAGAATTAGCAAGAAAAATAACCAAATTATATACAGCATTTGTACATTCTAAATATTTTTGAAACCAATCATTGGATGATGTTGTTTAGGTTCAGCTATTTCAACAAGGGAGAGAGGGAAGAGGACTAACATTTATGAGCTCTGTTAAGCTTTGCACTAAGCCCTGTACATATGTTACGTCATTTGCTTCTTGCCACAACCATATGAAAAGACATCAATAAAAAAAAAAGACATTCCATTTTTTTAGATAAGGAAACTGAGCCTCAGAGAGCTTAAGTGGCCTGTCTAAGGTCTCACAACTGATAAGAATTGGACCTGGGTCCCAGCTCTGGCTGCACAGCCCTTGCAGTCGCTTTGCTCATGAATGCATAAAGGACACATCCTTTACAGAAAGAGCTGAGAAAAGGAGGGGAGAGTGTTTTCTGGAAAAACATGATAGAAACAAAATGCTCCCCATGGAGTAATGAGAAAGGAGACAGAGGGAACGGGTTGGGGCTAGATCGTGGAGGGCCTTGACGTCACCTAAGGAATTTGTACTTTGCCATAGTGGATGAGGAATCCCTGCAAACATTTAAGAAGGGTTGGGACGTTAAACAGGGTGTGGCTTAAGAGATTGGGAGGTGGTGCTAAGAGCAGAGGGGTGAGCTGGTGGAATCAGAGAGCCCTGGAGCTGGAAGGGATCCTAGAACTCATCCTCAGCACACATCTGACAGATGAGAAAAGTGGGGCCCCGGAGAGGGGAAATGACTCCCTGACTGGCTGATGGGAAGCCGTGGGAGCACTTCCCAGCTCCGCCCCGACCCTTTAGTGTCAAAGTCTCATTTCCCCAGCTGTAGGGAGTGTCGGTGGTCATCAGTGCACAGCTGAAGGCCTCGCCAGCAGTGGCCCTTGTCTGAGAAGACCCGCCATGCCCAAAGTCATATACCCATCCCAGGTCACTGGTCAGTGCAGGAGCATGAAGCGCCAGCCTGTTTACCACAGTTTAGGACATGTCTGAGGGGCCACGCTGGCTCCAGAGCTCTCTGTGGGATCAGCTGAGGCCTTTGGTGTGGCCACATTGCAGTTCAGCCTCCTCCTCTGTCAGTCCTGTTTTCTTCATTCCCTGTAGGTGTTGATCCTGAGAATGCTCCCCAAGAAATCTCCTGCCCGCAAAGCTCTGTGTCACACTGTTTCCCTAGGTGACACTTCCCCAAGGTCACAGGCCAATTCAGTAGAGTCAGGACAGGAGCCCATGCCTTCTGACTCTCGACCCTTCACTCCATCTTGCTGACCTCCCATACTGATTCCTCTTAGGCTCCTTCTCTGCACATCCATCTGGGAAGTTGGGACAAGTGACCTTAGAGACTGAGTCAAAAGATGCTAGGAGAAACGCCTCCTTCCCCAGGAGCACCCTGCATGGTAACAAGTACATGTGTGTGTCATACAAATGGAGCTACTTGTTCCAGGCGAATCAGCCAGGAGCAAATGCAAGATGCCTCTCTGTTCTCCCAGGGCTCCTTCCCTTGCCTGGAACAACGGCTGGGAGAACCCGGCCTGGACTAGGCACAAATAAAAAAGATCAAAAAGATGGCTCAGGGCTTTAGACCCAAGGCCCTGGATCAGGGTGAGGCTGGCCTTGACGTCTAAAGCTCTGCCCCAAGACGGAGACAGGCAGGCTGGGGATTTTCAGAGGGCCCCACCACACCCCGCTCAAGCACTTCCCTGATCTTTGTTTTGAAGCAAGACCCAGGGTTTCACAACTGCCACCCATACTCTGCCCACTGACAGGATCTGGTCACTGGAATCTTCCCTTGCAAGATACCAGCTGCTGCTGCAGGCCTGTTTGGTGGTGAAGTATGTGGAACCTTGTGTTATGGCCTTTTTACTGCTCCGTGGAGCCACGGTGATGGGATTTGTATGGATTCATTTGCTGCTTTTGTTTATTGCTGTGCAATGGCAGCAAGGCCCGGAGGAGGCCAAACCCTAAACTTCCAGCAGCTCCCTTGGCCCCTCAGGATCGTCCCTGTATCTTGGGGAGCTGGAGAGGGGCTGAGAGGCAGTCTCTGACCCCAGATGCCAATCAGGAGGCCAAAACCTTGGGAGGAGTAAAGCTTTTGTTTAAACACCAAATCCCCCAAGTAGTAAGCACACCAATACTTAGTGCAGCATCCCCAGTGCCCAAAGCAAATGAGAGACATAGACCACATACCTTAGAAGAAAGCAGTAAACGGACATTGTTAGAAATTCCAAATCTTGAGTCAAAAGTGAGGGCCAAACAGGGCTTTTAAAATGTTGTGTGTTGCTGAGAGCAAGAAATGGCAGTGGGTCACTCTGCTATGAATGCTTATTCCAGATATAAGAGTTCTGGTTAAAATATCACCAGAATGGATATTTGTTATCTCTGCTTCTGCGTCCTGTTTAATACACGTCTTTCATCTAGAGAGACCGATCTCTCTCATTAAAATATTTTATTATGAAATATTCAGATATGCAAAATATATAGAATAGTATAATGAACACCCATTTATTCACCACTGTGTTTAAGAAATAAAACCTTACAGGGGCACCTAGATGGCTCAGTTGGTTGTCAGACTTCGGCTCAGTTCATGATCTCGTGGTTCACGAGTTGGAACCCCATGCTGGGCTCTGTGCTGACAGCTCAAAGCCTAGAGCCTGCTTCAGATTCTGTGACTCCCTCTGTCTCTGCCCCTCACCTAACTCGTGTTCTCTCTCTCTCAAAAATAAATAAACACTAAAAAAATTTTTAAACCGTATAAATATAGTTGGCATCTCTTGTTTACCCCATTCCCATTCACTACTCCCCTCCCAATAAATAACACCCTGATTTTGGAGTTTATCATCCCCACACATATGAAAGCCTTCTTTGATCTCTGTTAATTCATATTCATCAGTAATTTCAATCCTAGTTCAAAACTCATCTCCTTTGCAAATCATCCTTGATTAATCCCACCTCAATTAAATTTCTTTACTGTCTCTTCTCAGCCTTGTATCTTCCACTTTTTTTTTTTTTTTTACTGTATTCCCTTTTACCTGTGGATCGGTAACAGTACACTTCTTTCTTGGGCTTCCTTGGTCTCTCCAACCAGCACCAATGTCTGTTTTGTTTGTTCTGAAGGGAAAACATAGTTGGCTTTTAAGTTAAAACTGTCTTGGATTCCAATCATGCCTCCATCAATTACTATCTCCGAGACCTTGAGCAATCAATTCCTTTCTCTGGGCATCTTGTTCTTCATCTACCAGGTGGGGGTCCCATTAAGGTTGCCGTGAAGATCAAGTGAGTACGGTATTGAGGTTTATCATCCCCATGCATGTAAAAGTCTTTCTTCTTCAATGTGTTGAAATTTACAGCCACCATCAGTTTCAAACTTGTAAGCATTGATTTGGTGCACGTGCTTATTTGATTCATCTATTGGTTACATACTGTCTCCTGATACGCTATAATTGTGCCATGTGCATAAATAAGTCTTATCTTCCCAGAAAAGCTGTATGCTTATAAAAAGCACACAGAATGACAATATAATTTATCTTCCAAACCAAAACACTTTTGAGACTGGGGGTGCTGTTAATAGTTGTACCTGATCCCAGTATAAACCAGGACTGTCCCAGGAGGACCCAGACATATGGTCAGCCTAATCATCTACCTTCTCAGAATCTCCCCTACCACTCAGGCCAGTGTTACATAGGGAACGGATGCTTGCTAAATCATACTAAGGAGTGCAATTGAAGGGCTCGCAGACATGGTAGTTAGCAAACATGGCTAGTCTTATACAGCTCATCCCTTCCTCCATCTCTTGCATGCCCTTCTCCTTATTCAGCACTGTCACCCCCAAATGGCACATTCATCATCCCAAATTAGCCATTATTAAAGCCATCCATTTGCAGGGCTGCAGCTAAAATGAATTGTGTTATTATTCCAGTTACGGCAATGAATGGCTGAACATCAAAAGCCATTTTGATTTTGCAGCAAGAAGGCAATCAATTATTGTATCCTGCTGGCTGGTCCAAAGCAGCACCCAGCTTGCTGCTGGTGAGCAAAAGCCTCCTTCCCCATCTAGTCATCCACACACTTCATGGCACTCACAAGCCCAGGAAAGGGAACGCCATACTCCCTCTACCAATCTGGATCAACTCTCCCTCTCAAAACCTGGGGTAAGCTGAGATCTGAGGCTCTTCCTGGCTTATACTGCTTCCCTCTCTCCCTTGCTCCTGATCCCTCCAGACCTGGGCAGGGAGCCAGCCTGGGGTGAGGTTTTGGGTCTTGGTTCAGTTCCCTCCTGCGCCCTGCTTACCTACACTACAAGCTGGCCTTGTCAGAGTCCCAGCAACCTCATTTCTGAACCCCTCCTTCTTGAGTCACACAGTTCTCTGGATCCCCAGCCCAGCTGCCGGGTGCCCTCGCAGTGCCAAGTTATTGACGGATGAGAAAGGTTTGAGGTGGATCATCTCCCAGACAGTACCTGCATCTTAAGAGGGTCTTCACTGCTTCACCTCAAAGGAGTGGCTTAAGGTCCCAGTGTAGGACAGTGAGGGTTGGGGGTGGGGCGACGGTGGAATCCCTGCCTGGATAGGGGATTGATTAGCAGGCCCTTTCTGTGGTGGGGATAATGGTGATGGTGTTTAGAATAATAGCAGTTACTGGTTTTTGACTGTTTATACTGTGCTAGACATAAACCAAGCAGTCCAGACTCCTCCAAATCAGGCTGTGTCAATCTTGGGCTGTTCAGAAGATCAACTGAACTGAGGTATTGCTTCCTGTCAGCAAGTATTTTCTGAGGGCTGTACCGGGTGAGGTGCTGTAAGGTCTGCTTCCTCTCCTCACATCACACCCCAGCTCTGCTGACTGGAGTCAGAGCTCCACATTGAGAGCCCTGTTCCCCTCCCACTGTCACCCCACTTTGCTTTAGGAGTTAGGCCTAAGAGTAAGATTTAGCAGGAGTATGCAAGGTGGAGCAAATTGCCCAGGCCCTCTCCCCATCAGCAGGTAGTGGGGGACTGGGGCCACGTTAATTAGCTGAAATTAAATTCTCTAATTTGGGTAGTGCCCCTCAAGTGCTCCCAGTATAGAATTTATTTGCCTGGGCCCAATGGCAGAAATCACACCAGTCCTGGCATTTTCCTCAAGCCCCAGAAACAGACCTGTGTTCAGACTGTCCACCTGTGGCTCTCTGCTCACCACCACCCCTCCCCCACTCCTGTTTCTCATAATATATGTGTGTACACACTCACACACAGTCACAACCCACACACACCTCCCCTCCCACCCACCCACCCACACTCCCCACATCACACCCCCCAGACATACCCACACCTCCACCCTCCCAACCTCCACCCCTTCCTGCACCCCCCCACACCCTAGGGAAATTTTCTGGTGAGATCCTCCTAATAACTGGGCTGTAAGGACAAAAACGGTCCTCAAGCATCGGTCCTCAAATAGTCACTGGCTCATAAATGGATTATTGACCAATATTTGTATTGCTTATGGGAACACAAACAAGACTGTACAGTATTTGATCAATATTTTTTTAAATCTTTTAAAATATTTATTTATCTTTGAGAGAGAGAGACGAAGTGCCAGTGGGGGAGGGGCAGAGAGAGAGGGACACACAGAATCCAAAGCAGGCTCCAGGCTCTGAGCTGTCAGGACAGAGCCTGACACAGAGCTCAAACTCACAAACCATGAGATCATGACCGAGCCCAAGTAAGACGCTTAACCAACTGAGCCACCCAGGCTACCCCTATTTGATCAATGTTTTAAACTGCATTTCTGCCATTGCCAGGAAGAGGAAGGGTAGAAGTTATTCTCCTCATGTGTAGGTTAGAAAACAAGTATGAGAGGTAAGTGACTTGTCAAAATTCTGTCACAAATTAGAAATTGGACTGGAATGAAAAATGTAACCTCAGAGTTTCTGATTTGTTTCTTCACTTTTAAGTCCTCCTTGAGTTGAGAGTATTTGTTTATTTGTTCTCTTGGGCCAGGAAGATCCAAAGATGACTGTGGTCCTCCAAGTATCTGTCCAACTCTGATTCAAACTTGTCCAGCTCTATTCCAACTTTTTATCTCTCAATAGGGGAGCAGCCACCTTCAAAATACAAGAATCAGTCTACAGGGTGCCTGCATGGCTCAGTTGGTTAAGTGTCTGACTTTGGCTCAGGTCATGATCTCACAGTTTGTAAGTTCGAGCCCTATGTCAGGCTCTGTGCTGACAGCTCAGAACCAGGAGCCTGCTTCAGATTCTGTGTCTCCCTCTCTCTCTCTCTCTCTCTCTCTCTTCCCCTCCCCTGCTCACACTCTGTCTCTCCCCAAAATAAAACAAAAATGAAGATAAGCAAACACACAACCCACGGTTCTACCACCCAGAGACAGCTTCTGTTAGCATTTTCATGCTTTTCCTTTTTGTCTTTTTTCTGTGTGCATATGTGTGCTTGTATATAGAATGTGTATATATTTCATGCCCTATTTCCTGCATTCTAAAATACATATTCTTCATTTCTGAAATCAGGATGCATCTCATAATGTATGTCAAAAGTCACTTGCAAATGGCCACGCAGAGGAATTCACTGTGATATTGTTGTCATTGCTTATGTGTGTGCAGACTTAGCTGGGCATACAAGGTATCTGTTCATCTAATTGTCACTTCAGTTGAAGTATTTGTATTGGTAGCACTGCTCATGGTTAAATTTTTAATTTAAATTTGGCTTTCTCCCTAATTGTCACTTAAAATGCCTCCTCAAAATTACACTATGATGCATCATAGAAAGGAAAAATTATTGTGCCTGCAGAAGATTGCCTGTCATAAGCCAGACAATGCAATTAAAGGCAGTAGAAATTGCCAAATCTCTTGGAATAGATCATAAAATTTTCAAAGCTAGGAAAGGTTGGTGTGACCGTTGCATGCATTGTAAGGGACTATTACTCAGGCACTGAACGTCTATCTGTCAAGAGCTTCTGAGTGACTTTCAAGAAAAGCTGATTGATTTCTAGCTAATGTAATTGAATTGGGAAAAAAATCCAAAGAAAAGGAAAAAAAGCAACTATGAGTTTAACCAAACAGGAAATGCAGATGAACTCCCAGGATTCTTCTACATGCTTCAATATGATTTTGTCACATCATTACAAGCCAGGGTTATGAAAAACAGCCACATGCCACCACAATATACTGCTTCACTGCCAATGGCCCAAAGTAACTCAGAAGAATCTTTAAACTCTGGAATGTGAAGAAAGCTTAGACGCTCCTTTTGGCGGTGTTCTTGAAAAAGAAAGTGGTATACAATCGTATGGATATACATACATTACTCAGCAGATTAAAATGTAGGTATATTAAAGGTCATGTTTAGGGGCATCTGGGTGGCTCAGCTGGTTAAGCATCTGACTTCGGCTCAGGTGATGATCTTGCAGTTCGTGAGTTTAAGTCCCATCTTAGGCTCTATGCTGACAACTCTGAGCCTGGAGCCTATTTCGGATTCTGTGTCTCCCTCTCTCAATCTTTCTGCCCTTCCGCCACTCACACTGTCTCTCTCTCAAAAATAAATAAATGTTAAAAAAAATTTAAATAAAATATAGTGTTTATTTTCCCCAAAGTTATTAATGAACCAGTGTCTTATAATCTATATCATCACCGAATCGAAAAATAATAGTTGGGCTCTCATTGTATGGTTTGGGATTATGCTTTTTAATTTAGTATATCACAAGCATTTTCAATGTCACTAAATGTTTAAAAACATGATTTTGTGGCTTGCTATTTTTTTATCATAGGACTATAACATAATGATTTCAACCATTCCCCTATTATTAGACATTTAGTGTGATAGATAACACAGGGGTCAACATCCTTATCTTTTATCAGGAATTACTCAGCTGAAAGACAAAAATTGTTAAGCCTCTTTTTTAAAATTTTTTTAATGTTTATTTATTTTTAAAACAGAGTGAGAGAGGCAGAGACAGTGTGAGCAGGGGAGGGGTAGAGAGAGCAGGAGACACAGAATCTGAAGTAGGCTCCAAAATGAGCTGTCAGCACAGAACTAGATGTGGGGCTCGAACTCACAAACCACGAGATCATGACTTGAGCCAAAGTCAGACACTTAACTGACTGAGCCACCCAGGTGCCCCAGGCCCTTAATACATATTGAAAAACTGCTTCTCAGAAAAGTTTTGGTCAATTTACAATCCCACCTACCGTGTATCCCCATTAATACATGTTTTTCTTTTTTATTGAAAAAAAGGCCTTGCTAATCTGACAGGCAAAAAAGATAGCATCTCATTTTTATTTACTGTTCAGTGATTACTACCAAGGTCAAATGCTTAAAAATATAATTGTTGGCCATTTACTTTTTTGTGTGTACAACTTGCCAGTTCATATCCTTTGCTCCTGTGCCCACTGGGGTCTCCAGGTCTGTTGTATTTGTCCCTAATGATGCATCAGATGCTGTTGATGCCATCCCATAGTCCCTTGGCCCACCTGATTTCACCTGCAGCTACAGTTTCCAGCATCCTGACAGTCTTCCACCTCAAGTGGATTGTCTCTCTTCTCTGCCTGAGGCTTTCTCTGGTAAGGTGGAAGCTTACTCTAACTCAGTCAGGTGCCACCTGTTTGTACAGGACAGTTTACACCACTGGGGCTAACCTTCAACCAGTGGGGATAGAAGTCCATGCATAAATATCACAGACTCCCTGTCCTCCAGTGGGGAGATTCTGAGACATGTTCTACATGGTTTCTCAGAGAGTCCCCCAGCAGAACTGAGTCCCAGCTGCCCAAGGGGTAACTTGCTCATTAACATACTCATTCCTAGCTTTTCTCCCTTCTTTCTCTCACCTTCCCCATTCCCTTTTTGTGCTTCCTGAAACTACCTACCTCCCAAATCAACCACTGGTACCAGGATCCTTTTCTCAAAGTCTGATTTTGAGAACTGAAAGAAGGAAAAAAACAACACAAGAATAGTTTCTGTTCTCACACCTTTGTACAGCAATGTTCATTCCCTCACATTGAACTCCTCAATACAGATGGCATATTTGAGAACAAACACGGAAAAATGAACACTATTCTCTTAGTAAACTTTGGAGTGCAAGACACAGCAGTGCAGTGGGCCTGTTACCCAGGGAACGCCAGTGGCTCCCTTCAAAAACCTTGCAGGAGGTGGCTGGATTCTCAGTGTAGAGGCAAAAGTAACTTTCAGAGTTGCAAGGCTAAAGACCAGAGTCTGGATTGAGTGAATTCCAGAAGGTAAAGTCAACTGAATCAGGCTCACATGACTTTTTTATATAGAGAGACTTTTAAAAAACATTTGTATTTATATCTCTATCTGTCTGTCCTCCATATATATATTGGCACATATATATATGTATATATACTTATATATTTATATATATATAATTTGTATATATATTTACATATATATTTATATATAATATATGTATATATTTACATATATACTATATATATAATTTATATATAATATATGTGTATGTATACTTATATATTATATATATGTTATATATTATACTTATATATACTATATATAATACTTATATATATTATATATTATGTATATTATATGTATAATTATATATAATATTATATAATATACATAATATATACATAATATAATACTTATATATATTATATATGTTATGCATATTATATAATATGTATAATATATAATTAGGATGCCAATTTATTAATTTACAATGAGAAATACAATAGTTAACAGGCCAAAATGCTTGAGTAGGCAGATCAGCGTATTCTTTCCCTGTGTTCAAGTTGTGTGGCAAGCCAAATAAATTATCAAAAGACTGCTTGGTGAGCATAAAGTCACAAGAAGGGGAGTTAGCTGATCAAAAGAATGGGACTCTCATATTAGGCAACTGGAAGCACTTTCATCAACTATAGGGCCAGCCTTGCCAATGAACCCATAATGCTGGGTTCACTTGGCCAAGAGCATTCTTTTGGATGGAACTGGCTTGTTACGGTCATTTCTTTGCTTCTAGCTGGCCAACCACTTTCTATTCACTCCAAGCAGTGTATAATACAATTAATTTGGTTTCTACTTACAAAATTACAATTGCATTCCAGTTCTGCTTCCTTAAGATTTGTCCCAGATCACCTTGAGCAGAGTTTTGAGAGTTTCCAACATTTCCAGTCACACATTTACAGATAATTTCCTGATTGATTTCCAGATGTCTAATTATACCCCTTTGCATGTGAATTTTACTAGTTTAACTCTCAGTTGACACCCTTATTTACTTTTTGTGGGAAGGAGTAGAGTGTATATGGGGAGCATCCTATAGCTGCCCCCCACTCCTGTTGAGATGATTACTAATTTCAGCTCAACAGATTTCTCTCTTCTTTTCCAGCCTCATCTTATACAATCACCCTGTGTTCCAGTAACAGTCTTCAACTTGCCATCTCCAGAATTGTCAATGCACATTCTCTTTCCCATATTAAACGCATGCTAGAATGTACTTCTTGTCCTCATTTCCCAATGAACTCCTTCATTCTCCAAGATCCAGCTCATATATCACATCCTCTAAGGCTACTTTCTTGAACCACCTCCATTCCTACTCCAGCACCAAAGATATGAACTCTTTCTTAGTGTTGCCACAACACCTAATTCAAACTTCTATCGTAGCATATACCCCCTGTCCTGCAATTATTTATGTGTCCATTCCCTTCACTAGATTATGAGATCCCTGAGGGCAGAGGCTATAGTCTTATTTATTTTTATATTCCCAGAGCTTAACATAATGTCCCACCATCAGTAATACTGGGATAAATGAATTACCCAGAGTCTAATAGCCAAGCATCCAGGAACTATTATATTTTGAAAACTTTAGTCTTGAAAGACGTATGACAGAAAATCATCATGGGTCATTTAGCAAAGGTGACAGAGAGCTATGAACTTATATGCCATGTATTCATTCATTAACAAATATTTTGTACCCAGCACTGGAGATACAGCAAAGAGCAAAACACACAAGGCCTCTATTTTGTGGAACTTGCATTCTACTGTGGGAGACAGATGATAAGCACATAGATAACTAAAATAATTTCCAGATTGCAGCAACTGTTGTGAAGAAAATACAACAGGGTGACATGGAAGTAAATGATCTAGAGAAAATGTTTGTTTGTTTGTTTGTTTGTTTGTTTGTTTGTTTGTTGGACTGGCTGGACAGGGAAAGCCTTTTTGAGAGAGTGGTATTTGATGTGATATCTGAATAATGAGAAGGAACCAGCTATTGGAGGATCTGGGTAAGTGTGTATCAGGCAGAAGAAATAGCAAGTGTAAAGTCCCTGAGATAGAAATGGCTTTGTGGTTATAAAAGCAGAAAGAAGTTCTGTGGGGCTGAAGGATTTGTGAGTGCTGGGGGCATAGTACAAGATGAGGTCAGAAAGGTGGGCAAAACCCAGGTCATGTAGAATTCTGTAAGCCAGAAATATGTAAGGATTTTATTTAAAGTACAAGGGAGGGGTGCCTGGGTGGCTCAGTGGGTCAAGAGTCCGACTTTGGCTTGGGTCATGATTTCACGGTTAGTGAGTTTGAGCCCTGCAGCAGAGCCCAGAGCCTGCTTCCGATTCTGTGCCTCCCTCTCTCTCTCTGCCCCTCTCCCACTCGTTCTCTCTCTCTCTCTCTCAAAAATAAAGAAACGTTAAAAAAAATAACAATAATAAAGTACAATGGAAAGCCACTGGAGGGTTTTCAGTAAGAGAGTGGTTTGTTTCGATTTACATTTTTAAAAGATCACTAGCCTGCTGCAAGATAATTATACATAGAAACCATGAATCCCATCAGCAATGCAAAACTGAAAGCTATCACTGAATTCTGCCACTTAGGCAGCACTCAATCTAATGATACACTGTATGATACATGAGGGACTTGGAAACCAACTTAAGGCTCCAGTATATCCTCCAGAAATTTTACAGATAGTTGGGCAGGTCATGGAAACCTTTAAAGAGAGAACTTAAAACAAAAGAATTCAGAATCCACTCCAGCTGGATACTTAAAAGATGAGGAGGGAAGAAGAGTAGTCTGCAGAATAGCCTAGAATAGGCTGTGGAGAAGATTCTTTGGTCCACTGGCCTATTTCAACATTAAGGCATTAAGTAGCTTTCAGCTCACTTCTAGTGGTCAATAATCTGTACTGAAAACCCCACCAAAATCCCTAACTAAGGGTTAGGGGTCGGAAGAGAAAAGAGCTAAGCAAGAAGGTATCTCCAAAACATCTACTTTACCCTTCTGATAAATTACTGCAGAGAAACCACACGGCAGCTTGACCTCCTCCTCAGCTCCTCTCTGCCAGCTATAGGGTTTGGAGGTATAATTATGATTCCACCGTAACATAACCTGTGTGCCCTGTGTTCTGTATGTGCAATTTCCCTTAAATAAATCTTAGGGGAGATAAGGAAGTGGAAGCCTACGGAAGGACTCTCTCAGAAGTTAGGGTTTTTGCTTAGAGTGAATCAAGAAGACTGTTTTCTGCTGAAGCTTGAGCGGGACAGAAAAACATCACCAATTAGGGAGAGTTTTGAGAGGGTGGAGCTGTGGAGCTATGTTAATCCCCACTCCTTCCCCATGAAGAGGCAGGAGCATTGGAAAAGAAAGGCAGAACCAGGACTCATATCTTAGAAAGTGTACATATGGACAGTTGAGCCCAGAGAGAGAAGGGAGATTTAGAAGACAATGAGCAGGAGGTCCAGATGGATGCTGTAAAGTCCCAGGAATCTAAGGTAATAGACTACCAGATGTCCTAGTGATGCTGATAGACAAAGATTTTGCATGAGAAAGAAAACAAAAAAATAGGAGGCATTGGGACTGCCTTGAGAGAAGAAGGGGACTATTAATATTATTTGTTCCCCAAAGGATGTTTAGAATCCAGCTGTTACAAGCAAGAGGATCAGAGGCCAGCAGTGGAAGTGAGGACAGGGTTTAAAAATCTCTCCTCTAGGTGCGCCTGGGTGGCTCAGTCCGTTAAGCATGGGACTCTTGGTTTTGGCTCAGGTCATGATCTAGAAGTTTCGTGGAATCGAGCACTGCATTGAGCTCTGTGCTGGCAGCGTGGAGCCTGCTTGGGATTCTCTGTCTCTCCCTGTCTTTCTTCCCCTCCCCAACTCACACTATCCCGGTCTCTCTAAAAATAAATAAATACACTTAAGAAAAAAGTCTTTAAAAATCTTTCCTCTAATGGGTACACAAAAATTTAGGTAGCATCTAGGCCACATATGCAATCAAAATGTCAGGTAGGAGAATTGAAGTTGTTTCTAAAAAATCAAGGGAGTATGGTCATGTAGGTGAAATTCAAAAGACAAGGATCCTAACCAGTATTCTGGCATCTAGATGGGAGCCCCAAAGAAGGAAAGGGCCTGAAATTAAAAAAACAAAAACAAAAACAAAAACAAAAAAAAAACCCTCTTCCTGGGGAGAGGTTATACTGGCCCCTTAGTGAAAAGGAGCCCCAAGAAGAGGGCAGAAAGAGAATTGAATGAAGGAGTTACATGCTGTGAGTAAAATGGCCTACCCAGTGAGAGGAACGTAATGGAAGTGTGTGGGAAGGGCTGATTAATTAACTGACTTGTATGGAGGGATATAATTATAAATCCCCCACAATTCTATTACAGTGACTCCAGTAAGGGCAGCGATTTACTTCATAGCCCTTGAGCACTTGAATGAACAGTGTGTGCCCTGCTCGTTCCCCCTCCATGTGAGACCATCATCCAAAATTGGAGAAGATTACAGATCTTAAATGAGCAGTGTGCAGAATTGCACTAAGCCAGGCACATGTGGGATGGAGGGTACAGGGAGGAAACAGTGACCTAGAAGTGAGGAGGCCCATCTTTGAAGCTGCTGGTTGGCCACTTGGGGGCCAAGGATATACTGAGAAATATCCCTATCAGTTGCAACCCACCCTTTCTTGTCCACATATTGCAGTGTTCCTTCAGGCTCAGGAAATCTGACACCTGGTAAATTGGTGGCAAGGCTAGATGGCAACTGCATGATATGCTGTCTAGAATAGAGCTGAAGCTGCAGGTTAGATGCAGGACATCAGGGGAAGGAGTGAATGTCACGGCTCCCATAAAGGGACATATCACACAAGAGTCAATTTTTATCATATTGTTTGACCTGATGTGTTTGAAATATAGCAAACTGCCCAACTCTATGACACTTGAAGGATTTTGGCTTGACAGTTCCTGATCCATTCAATATGGGTGGCATTTCATTTAGAAGAATATATGACCATTGCCAGAGGAGATATAAAGCTGAGAGAGATCCCAGAAATAATTACCCAAAGCTCTCTTGGCCTTTTTCTCAACCTTGGAATGATCCATCAAGTCTAAATTGTATTGTGTTTTCACAGAGCCTTTAGTTGTTTTTCCAAAGTGTTCAGGGGAGGGGCACTGGGTTGGTTGGGCGTCCGACTTTGGCTCAGGTCATGATCTCATGGTTGGTTAGTGGGTTCGAGCCCTGTGTGGGGCTCTATGCTGACAGCTTGGAGCCTGGAGCCTGCTTCGGAGGCTGTGTCTCCCTCTCTCTCTCTCTCTCTCTGCCTCTCCTTCTTCCCCATTTGCACTCTGATTCTCTCTCTCTCAAAATAAACACTTAAAAAATTAAACAAACAAATGAATAAAAAAACAAGCATGTAACAGACCCCCCCCCAAAAAAAAACCCAAAAAACAAAAAAACAAAGTGTGTTCAGGGAGGCAGTGGGCTGTAGGGATAGAACACAAAATTACATTCAGACCATCTGAGTTCTATCAAGTGACATAGCCAGGATATGAGTAGCTTAACCTCTCCAAGCCTCAGTATGCCCCTCTAAAAAGAAAAGGAACAGTTCATCTACCTCACAAAGTTGTTTTGAAAGTCATCAGAGAGAAAATTCATATGCCTTATAAACTTGAAAGGCACTTTATGAATGTGAGGCATTGTTTATCATCACCATAGATCAGGGTCAATAATCTTTTTCTGGTAAAGAGCTATATAGTAACTATTTTAAGTTTTATGGCCCATAAAAGTTTCTGTCACGTATTCTTCTTTGTTATTCTTGCTTTTAAAGGGCCTTTAGAATTTAAAAACCATTCTTAGCTCGTGGTTATGAAACAGGCCACTGGCCAGCTTTGGCCTGTGTACTGTAGAATGCCAGCATCTGTTCCAGATTATCTTCATACCTTGGGACTGATGATCCATCCTCTCTGTATTTTGTAAGATCCTCCAGAAAGTCCACTACTTGACTGTAAGACTGTAAGGATTATCTGAATCTTTCCATTTTTTTATTGAGGTAAAATTCACACAACATAAAATTCTCCATTTTAACCTTATTAAAGTGTGCAATTCAGTGGCCTTGAATACACCAACAATGATGCACAACCTTTGCCATTATCTAATTCCAGAACATTCTGATCACTCCCAAAAAGAAACCCATAGCATTAAGCTTCCCTTTTCTCCCTTCCCCCAGTCCCTGGCAACCACCAACATGCTTTCAGTCTCTGTGGATTTGCTTATTCTGGACATTTCATATAAGTGAAATCATACAATATGTGACCTTTTATGTTTGGCTTCTTTCATTTGGCATAATAGTTTCAAGGTTCATCGATGTAGCATATGTCACTACTTCATTTCTTTTTATGCCTACATAATATTCCTTTGTATGGACATTTTGTCTATCCCCTCATCAGTTAATGGAAATTTCATTTTGGCTAATAAAGTAATACTTCTATGAGCCTTCATGGACAAGTTTTTGCGTGGACGTATGTTTTCATTTCCCTTGGGTATGGCAATGGAATTGCTGGGTCATATAAATTCTATGTTTAACTTTTTGAGGAGCTCCAGCTGTTTTCTACAGTGGCTGCACCATTTTACATTCCCACCAGCAATGTATGAGGATTCCAATTTCTCCACTTCTTCACCAGCACTTGTGATTTTCTGTTGTTGTTGTTTTTTTAACTTATAGCCATACTAATGGGTATAAAATGGTCTCTCATTATGGTTTTGATTTGCATTTCCCTGATGACTAATGATGTCATGTACTTACTGGCCATTAATATATCTTCTTTGGAGAAATGTCTACTCAAATCCTCTGCCCACTTTTTTTTTTTCAATATATGAACTTTATTGTCAAATTGGTTTCCATACAACACCCAGTGCTCGTCCCAAAAGGTGCCCTCCTCAATACCCATCACCCACCCTCCCCTCCCTCCCACCCCCCATCAACCCTCAGTTTGTTCTCAGTTTTTAAGAGTCTCTTATGCTTTGGCTCTCTTCCACTCTAACCTCTTTTTTTTTCCTTCCCCTCCCCCATGGGTTTCTGTTAAGTTTCTCAGGATCCACATAAGAGTGAAACCATATGGTATCTGTCTTTCTCTGTATGACTTATTTCACTTAGCATAACACTCTCCAGTTCCATCCACGTTGCTACAAAGGGCCATATTTCATTCTTTCTCATTGCCACGTAGTACTCCATTGTGTATATAAACCACAATTTCTTTATCCATTCATCAGTTGATGGACATTTAGGCTCTTTCCACAATTTGGCTATTGTTGAGAGTGCTGCTATAAACATTGGGGTACAAGTGTCCCTATGCATCAGTACTCCTGTATCCCTTGGGTAAATTCCTAGCAGTGCTATTGCTGGGTCATAGGGTAGGTCTATTTTTAATTTTTTGAGGAACCTCCACACTGTTTTCTAGAGTGGCTGCACCAATTTGCATTCCCGCCAACAGTGCAAGAGGTTTCCCGTTTCTCCACATCCTCTCCAGCATCTATAGTCTCCTGATTTGTTCATTTTGGCCACTCTGGTTTGCCCACTTTTTAATTGGGTTGTTTGTCTTTTTGGAGTTGGGTTATAAGTGTTCTTTTATATATTCTGGATGCTAGACCCTTTTCAGATATATGATTTGCGAATATTTTTTTTGCATCCTCTGCTTTGTTTTTTAGCTTTCTTGATAATGTCTTTTTAAAAAAAATGTTTATTTGTTTTTGAGAGAGAGAGCATGAGCAGGGAAGGGGGCAGAGAGAGAAAGAGGGGTTCAGAGGAGCTGAAGCGGGCTCTACACAGCAAACCTGATATGGGGCTCAAACTCATGAACCATGAGATCATGCCCTGAGCTGGGGTTGGGCACTCAACTGACTGATCCACCCAGGCACCCCTCTTGATAATGTCTTTTAATGCTCAAAGTTTTTAATTTTGATGAAGTCCCATTTATCTGTTTTTTTCTTTTATTGCTTTTGGTGTCATATTGCCATTGCCAAATCCAAGATCACAAAGATTTACATCTACTTTTTTTTTCTAATAATTCTATAGTTTTAGCTCTTACATTTAGGTCTTTGATCCATTTTGAGGTCTTTTTTTATGTGGTGTGACAGCTAGTTTCATGTGTCAGCTTGACTGGGCCACAGGGAACCTGGATATTTGGTCAAACATTATTCTGGGTGTTTCTGTGAGGGTGTTTTTATATGAGTTTTATATTTAAATTGATAAGCTGAGTAGAGCAGATTGCCTTCCCTCATGTGGATGGATCTGAATAGAACAAAAAAGCTAACTCTTCACTGAGTAAGCAAGAATTCTTCTTGCCTTCAAACTGTGACATTGGCTTTTTCCTACTTTTGGAGATAAACAGAAACATTAACTCTTCCTGGGTCTCAAGCCTGCTGGCCTTTGGACTAGAACAATACCATTGGTTCTCCTGGTTTTCAGGCCTTCAGATTTGGAATGGAACTACATTCTCCTGAGTTCCCAGCTTACCTGTCTTCTCACCCTCTCCTTTGATAGATAGATGATAGATAGATAGATAGATAGATAGATAGATAGATATGGATCTATATCTATATTTCTCCAGAGAAACAGAACAAATAGGTAGATAGATAGATAGATAGATAGATAGATAGATAGATATCTACCTATTCTGTTTCTCTGGAGAACCCTAATACATATGGTATGAGGTAAGGGTCCAACTTCATTCTTTTGCATATAGATACCCAATTGTCCCAATGACATTTGTTGAAAGGATTCTTTCACCATTTTATGATCTTGCTACCCTTGTAGTGTCAAAAATCAATTGACTATAGATGTATGGGTTTATTTCTGAACTCTCAGTTAAAGTCCATTCATTGTATGTCCATCCTTTTATGCCAGTACTACACTGTTTTGATTACTGTAGCTTTGTAGTAAGTTTTGAAATCAGTAAAAGTCTGCCAACTTTGGACTTCTTTTTCGAGATTGTTTTGGTTATTCAGAGTCCCTTGCAATTCAACGTGAACTTTAGGATCAGTACATCCCTTTCTGCAAAAAAGAAGTTGGAATTTTTATAAGGATTGCATTGACTCTGTAGATCAGTTTGGGCAGTATTGCCATCTTACTATTAAATCTTCCAATCCATGACCATGAGATGTCTTTCCATTTATCTAAATCTTCAAATGTTTTTCAACAATATTTTATTAGTTTTAAGTTTACAAATCATGCGCCTCTTTGGTTAGATTTATTCCTAAGTATCTTATTCTTTTAAATGCTTTTATAAGTGAAATTGTTTTCTTAATTTGCTTTTCATATTGTTTATTTCTAGTGCATAGACATACAACTGATTTTGTATGATGTTCTTGTATTCTGCAACTTTGTTGAATCAATTTACTAGCTCTAACAGTTTCTTTGTATATGGAGTCTTTAGGGGTTTCTATATGTAAGATCATGTCATCTTCAAATAGAGATAGTTTTATCTATTCTTTCTAATTTTGATGGCTTTTATTTCTTCTTCTTGCCTAATTGCCCTGGTTGTAACCTTCAGTATAATGTTGAATAACAGTGGTGAGAGAACACATTTTTGTGTTGTTCTCGATCTTAGGGTGAAAGCTTTCATTCTTTCACAATTATAATGTTACCTTTGGGTTTTTAATAGATGCTCTTTATCAGGCTGAAGATGTTTCCTCTTATTTATTTGTTGGATTTTTTAAATCATTTTACGATACTGGATTTTATCAAATACTTGTTCCATATTAACTGAGATGATAATGTGCTTTTCCACCTTATTATCTTATTTTTATTTTTATTTCTTTTTCAAAGTAGGCTAGTAACCCCTCTTTTGTTCCTATAAAATTTAAAAGACAGCTATATAAAGCAATAATTACAAATCTATATTAATGAGCATAAAATGTATAAAGATGTAATGTGATCAAAACAGCATAAACACTTTTTGAAATATCTGTAGTGTGACCACAATCTCTATCTTAAAAACTAGATGGAACTCTTCCAGCATCTCTATGTCAGGGCAAATAATTTGAGTGATAATTAATTTTCTGAGTTCAGCTACAAGCTCTGACATGGTTCAAAGAAAGCAAGGGTCTTATACAAAGCTCCAAATGGAGCAAATTTCTTGACCCAAATCAAAGAGACTCTCTTTCAAGGGGAACCCTTCTATCTCCAAGTCCTACTACTCTCTATTAATCCAGAGTTACCTCCTGCTGTACCAAAGGCCCTAGAAACTCTTTGATCCCAGATAACCCAAGGTTCAAAGCAAATTTCCCAGCACATTGTGTTGATTTTCCATCTCAGACCTTTCCAGGAGTAACAGATATTTTGCACTTGCCCATTCTCCCCAGCCTATCAACTGTTGGAATGCATCAGGCCATCCTTCTAGTATCCAGGCTGTCAGAAAGGGATCATAAATGATAGGGGCTCCTCCCCAGGCTGTTGGTTTCCTTACCCCTCTTGATTATATAGGGCAACCTGGCTCATTCTCCAGAGCTTCTTCCTGCCATCATATTATTGGCCTTTAGTTATGAAAGCTTTTGCCTGGAAAGCTGAGTCAGAGGTTAATGTGACTACTTTTTTTCTCCTCGGATTCACTTTACTGGAAACAAATTCCCCAGAATGCTGCTTAGGTAGTTATTTATCTTTATAACTTGAAAAGGCCATGTTCATGCTAGGGGCTCTGGGTGGATCTTACCATTGTTGTTTTGCCTACGTCACCTCCCACCAGTCTCATCAGCTAAAAAGATCCAAAACAGACCGTGAAAGAGAGTAGGTCAATAGGATGCAAAACTTGGCCTTCTAAAGGGCATGGCTTTTTTTCCAAAATGGTTTGTCACTGGACACTGGAAGACAAGGACATGGATGGCTCTCTAGGGCTGTTCCATTTTGAATTTGAATGAGCCTGGCCCAGGGTGAATCAATAATGATCTTTGCTTTATGCTTTTCATCCACCCTAATATGCTGCTTAGAGCAACACCACTGTTAAAACACAGGGTGGAGGGCAGTTTCTTTGTATTGGAATGACAGCTACATTTTCTTTCCAGTTCAATCTTCAACTCAGGATTTTAGCTTAGTACTTTTTCTGAGACTTGAAGTTTAGGGGGAGTGTGGGTGGTCCACTCTACTATTTCAGAACTCAAGATTGTATCTTCTCTGGAGATACCTCTTCATTTGGAAGGACAAGAATACAAAAATCTGAGCTAGGTCCTGGACATGGGAGAGCCACAGGGTTAGATGGGGAGCAAGGACTGGGCCAGCTCCAAAGCATGATTCAAAGGCTACCTCCTCTGGGAAGATTTAACAGTTCTCTTTTTTTTTTAATGTTTATTTATTTTTGAGAGAAAGAGAGACAGAGTGTGAGCGGGGGGAGGGGCAAAGAGCAAGGGAGACACAGAATCCCAAACAGGCTCCAGACTTTGAGCTGTCAGCACTGAGCCTAATGAGAGGCTCAAACTCAGGAACCATGAGATCATGACCTGAGATGAAGTGAGATGCTCAACCAACTGAGCCACCCAGGCACCCTTGGTTCTCTCTTTTGTATTTCCAGAGTGCCTGAAAAAAACTCAAAATATTATTTATTTATTTTTAATTACTCAGTTAATATATGAATACATTCTTATTTTAAAGGATTCAAATGATGGAAAAAAAGATAAAGACCCACTTACCCTGCAATCCTAATCCCCTCTTTAGACGTAAACCCTATTATTACAGTTTGGTATGTCTCCTTCCAGACTTCTATGCACATATATAAGTTTGTGTGTGTGCATGTGTGTATACATACGTACACATACATATGTATATGTACATATATATGTATATGTGTGTATACATATATATATGTATGTATACATATGTGTACACACACATTAAAAAGTGTAGTGTTTTTAAAAATATAAATAGTATCACACTGTATATTTCATTTTGCAATTTTTTTCCATGCATCAGAAATACCTGGAGGGCTTGTTAAAACACAGATTTCTGGTTCCCACCTCCAGTGTTTCTGATTCAGTTGGTCTGAATCAGAGGCCCAAGAATTTGCATTTTTAAGAAGTTCTCAGGTGAGCTGAAACTGTGGGTCCAGGGACCACACTTTGAGAACCACTGCCTGAAACACTATGCCTGGATATCTTTTCATGAATATGCTTCATTCTTACAACTGCTGCATAGCATTCCACAATACCATGTTGTATATACCCTTTCTGTAGTGTTTCTCATGTGGCATTATAGTTAAGTCTTTTCTTTTTTTTCTTTTTGTTTTAATGAAGGTATTTGGGTTTTTTTAATGTTTATTTTTGAAAAAGAAAGAGAAACAGAACATGAGTGAGAGAGGGAGATACAGAATCCAAACCAGCCTCCAGGCTCTAAGCCATCAGCACAGAGCTTTGCAGGGCTCGAACTCACAAGCTGTGAGATCATGACCTGAGCTAAAGTTGGATGATTAACCGACTGAACCACCCAGTCTCCCCAACAATCTTTTCTGTGATCGTTGCCACCCCCACTGCCCACCATACTCACAGTAGATTGAACTCTATGAGAGAAGAGATTGTGTATTTGGTCTTTACAACTCCCACAGTGCCTGGCATATAATATATAACAAATAAGTTAGTGAAAAAACTAAGTGATCTGAGGGGCTATGTGAAGCTGAGTATTTATGTTTTGGGGGTGGTCCAGTAGGATTTAGGAGACCTAGACATCTTGGACTCCTTTTGGACTCTGATAAGACACTGATATATCAGTGGAAAGGATGTGTGTGTGTGTGTGTGTGTGTGTGTGTGTGTGTGTGTGTGTGTTAGAGGATATGGAATGTGTACTTGGAGAAAAAGCTTGTAAGCTGATTTCTATATCTCTCCCACCTCCTTTTCACCCTTTCACCCTGCCCGCCCCCCACTTTCCACTGACTTTTTGAAAAAGTAATGGTTATACAAGGGCAAAAGAAATGACCTCTGTCTGTGCTCGCATGCTAATAATTTGCTAGTTACATGTTACCAGAGGTAGAAATCACTCATCTTGCACTTTAATACTCTCATCTATAAGATGAAATGGCACTGGGAAAGGATACTCATTTTACACTTTGAATTTAGTACTTTTCATTTGAGAATCATAAGGCATTCTTATCGCTTTGGTCCTTATCATCTCTGCCTAGGGCCTGATAGTTTGCTATCAGAGAAACATTACTACATCATATGCAGATACCTGACAGATCTCCAGCAGGCTTGCGGGATGTTTCTCATTCGCATTTCTTTACTAAGGTGTGAATTACAACCCTCTGCTCATTGAATGATGTAAATGAAATCACTTGTTTATACTATTACCTACTACTAATGTAACACTGTGCTAAAACTTGAGGGCCATAGAAGAGTTTTAAGGAGAGGTTTCTGTTCTCAAGGAGCTTATATGTCAGGTGGAAAGAATAGACATTTACACATGAAACATTCAAGTAGCGATACATGATGATGTATGATTTGGTGCCAATATGTATAATATAAATCCGTGTTGTCCAATACCATAGGCACTAGCCATATGTGGTTACTGAGCAACTGAAATGTCAGTAGTCAGAATTGAGATGTGCTATAAATGTGAAAATACACATCAGATTTCAAAGACTTAAAAAAAGAAAAGAATGTAAACTATCTCATGAAGCATGTTTATATTGATTATATGTTAAAATGATAATATTTTTGATATATTGGGTTAAATAAAAAATGTTATTAAATTTATTTCTCCAGCTTCTCTTCACCTTTAAGATGTAGCTAACTAGAAAAATTAAAATTATATCTATGTTGCTCCCATTGTCTTTCTATTGAACATGGCACTGGTATAGTTTGTTAAATATCATAAAAATTGGGGGCGCCTGGGTGGCTCAGTCCGTCAAACATCCGACTTCAGCTCAGGTCATGATCTCACTGTTCGTGGGTTCAAGCCCCACTTGGGGCTCTGTGCTGACAGCTCAGAGCCTGGAGCCTGCTTCAGATTCTGTGTCTCCCTCTCTCTCTGCCCCTCCCCCACTTGTTCTCTGTCCCTCTCGCTCTCAAAAATAAACATAGAATGAAAAGACTAATTAGCTGGAGCAGTCACAGAGGAGATGGGACCCTTGCTTAGAAATAATGAAAACAACTCAACTTAATTCCACACACAAGCACTCACACACGAAAGATAGGGGTTATTTTATTGGCTCACTTAACTGGGAAATCTACAGGTTATGTTCAGTCCTGTAGGAGGCCATCTCACTTACCATGTGGAAAGAACATTCAAGTCTCAGACTCATAATGTCCTGGGTAAGCAACCCCAAGCAGGAAAAAGAGTCTCTTTTATTTTGGTTTCAATAGACAAGTCCCGAGGAGGACCCTAAATGGCCCAGTCACACCTGTGGTTGGGGGAGGCCAGAGCTCTGTGATGGCCAGCTTTACTACTGTCACATGGGAAGAGGGAAAGCTTCTCCAGGGGGAACCGGAGGGGAAGTAGAAAGAATACTCAGAAGACAAAAGCCATAGTTACTGTGTCCACTACAGCTGGACTATACATATGTAAATACAATTTAGAGAAGAATATAAATACACCTCATGTGTAATTATTTTAATGTTTATTTTTGAGAGAGAGACAGAGTGAGAATAGGGGAGAGGCAGAGACAGAGGGAGACACAGAATCAGAAGCAGGCTCCAGGCTCTGAGCTGTCAGCACAGAGCCCAAGGTGGGGCTTGAACTCAGGAACCACAAGATCATGACCTGAGCCAAAGTCAATGCTTAACTGAGTGAGCCATCCAGGTACCCCAATATACCTCATGTGTAAATGTCTATTCTTTCCACCTGACATATAAGCTCCTTGAGAACAGAAACCTCTCCTTAAAACTCTTCTATGGCCCTCAAGTTTTAGCACAGTGTTACATTAGTAGTAGGTAATAGTATAAACAAGTGATTTCATTTACATCATTCAATGAGCAGAGGGTTGTAATTCACACCTTAGTAAAGAAATGCGAATGAGAAACATCCCGCAAGCCTGCTGGAGATCTGTCAGGTATCTGCATATGATGTAGTAATGTTTCTCTGATAGCAAACTATCAGGCCCTAGGCAGAGATGATAAGGACCAAAGCAATAAGAATGCCTTTAGATGAGCCAAAGTGCTACACAATGCCAAAAACAGGCTTGTTTTTTCATTTAATTAACTTTCTTTTCTTTTCATTAAAGTCAAGGAAATCATTTATTTATTTTTATTTAATTAAAAAATGTTTAATGTTTATTCATTTTTTAGAGAGAGACAGAGACAGAGACAGAGCATGACTGGGGAAGGGGCAGAGAGAGAGGGAGACACAGAATCAAAAGCAGGTTCTAGGCTCTGAGCTGTCAGCACAGAGCCCGATGCGGGGCTCAACCCCAGGGACCGCGAGGTCATGACCTGAGCCGAAGTCGGACACTTCACCAACTGAGGCACTCAAGAGCCCCGAGGAAATCATTTTCTTAAAGTTTTGCCTCATCACTTATCTCTGGCATGTAGTATCTCTTCACCTCTAATGAGCCAGGGTGGTATAGTGGAAAGACCTTGTTTGCATTGAGCTTAGACCCCAAACCGAATTAGGGCTCTGCCAGTTACCTGACATGCAATATCGATAAAATACTTCATGTCTTGAATCTCAGTTTCCTCATCTCCAACATGAACAAAATAATAGCTACCTCATAAAGTCATGAGAATTATATGAGCTAACAGATATAGCAGGTGTAGCGGGTCCATTGATATTTCCTCATCTCCTGCCTCTTAATGGTAGAGAACATGTTTTGGAAAGAAATGTACAGCATTGTGCTAACAAATGGTTATCAACCAATCCCTGAATAAAAAGTGGTCTGATTTATAGTGTTGGCCATTTTCTGTGGTATAAGTACTCCAACCATGGCAGATTTCAAGCCATCAAGCTGCTAAGCCACCAACCAAGCTAAGGTCACTGAACACAGAGTTGGGAATAGATATGCAGAATCAGCTCTCCTCATACCACCTTTACAACTCAGTTCTCTTCTCAGACACTTAAACCAGACTACTGCTTCTGTCAAAGGGGAATATAGAACAAAATGGAGAAGTTATTATTTGCAAATACTGTCCAGGAAATTCTCTCCCTATATCCCTTCTTTGCTCGACTTTTCTGATTACTTCAGACGAATCTCCTATAGCTCTCTCAGCTTTTACTTGGGCCTAGGAGAAGATAAGCAGTTAGTTTGTGGTTTAGGGCAACTGGCTCCCAGATAAATGGAGATCTTTTATTGCAAAAGTTCAAAATGTCTTTCCAGGCAAAACCAGTCAGGATGGTTAAACTGAAACAATAAGAGATCTTATCTCAAAGGAATTTCGAGTTTCTCCTCTCTAGTTTGCCTCTTTTAAAAATAAAAGAGTGATATTCCTACCTACCCATCAAAATGACTAACATGAAAAACAGTGACATCACCAAATGCAAGGTTGCAAAGAAACTCGATCATTCATATATTGCTGGTGGGCATATAACATGGTACAGCCAGTTTGGAAAACATTTTGGCAGTTTCTTAAAAAAACTAAACACGCCACTAACAAACTGCCCAGCAATTGCACTTCTAGGCATTTATCCCAGAGAAATGACAATTTATATTGACACACAAACCTGTGCACAAATGTTCATAGCAGCTTTTTTTCATACTAGCCAAAAATTGGAAACTCAGAGGTCCTTCAACAGATGAACAGTTAAACCATGTCACATTCATACCATGGAATACTACCAGTCAATAAAAAGGAACAAGCTATTGATACACAGAGTGACTTGAATAAATCTCTGGGGAAAAAAGCCAATCACAAAAAGTTGTACATTGTATGATTTCACTTATATGACACTCTTGACAATTTACAGAGATAGAGAGCAGGCTAGTGGTTGCCAGGGCTCAGGGATGGGGGATATGGTGGAAGGCGGAAGTAAACTTGGCCAGAAACAGCCACATGAGGGGTCTTTGTGGTGTTGGAGCTATTCAGTGTCTTGATCGTGGTGGTAGGTACATGAACCTACAGGTAATAAAATTGCATAGAACTTCACACACACACACACACACACACACACACACACACACTCAGACACAGTGATTACAAGCAATATTGGGGAAATCTGAATAAGATTGGTGTATTATATCAATGTCCTCATTCTGGTTGTGATATTATACCACAGTTTTGCAAGACGTTGCCATTTGGAGAAACTGAGCAAAGTATACAAGGACTCCGCCTGTATTATTCCTTACAACTGCATATGAATATACAATTCTGAATAAATATTCCAATTAAAAAGAAACCAGAAAAAAGCTTTAAAAAAAGGAAAGAATAAAAGAAGATCCTCGACCCTAGAGTCCCTGAGTGTGATTTGCTTCTGCCAGATGTCTCATCCTTTTTCTCCATGAGTGTCTTCACTTAAATGCCTTTCCTTTTGTAAATTTTTTTAAAGTTTATTTGTTTTAAAAAAAATGCTTATTTGTTTTTGAGAGAGAGAGACAATCCCAAGCAAGCTCTGTGGTGCCAGCACAGAACCCAACACCAGACTTGAACCCATGAACCGTGAGATCATGACCTGAGCTGAAACCAAGAGCAGGACGCTTAACCCACTGAGCCACCCAGGCACCCCTAAATGCCTATACTTTTTGAATTGGCCCCAATTTGCTACTGTGTGTTGTGTGCCTCATGCACAGCATTTCTTTTTTTATTTTTATTTTTATTTTTATTTTTATTTTTATTTATTTATTTTTTTTAGAGAGAGTGTGTGTGTGCACATGTGCACAAAGTGGGGAAGGGACAGAGGGAGAAGGAAAGAGAGAATCTCAAGCAGGTTCCACACCCAGTGTGGAGCTGACTCGGGGCTCTATCTCACAACCATGAGATCATGACCTGAGCCACAATCAAGAGTCAGATGCTCAACTGACTGAGCCACCGAGGTGCCCCAAGCACATTTCTTGGTCATCCTCTCCTGTGTCATCTCACACACTTCTTATCAAATATAGTATTCTCATTGGTGAACTATTTGTCCTTTTATAAATCTGGTGACTTAAAAACAACAACAGTATGGAAGACACTGGCCCAGAGCATTTGCGCTGTCAGTGTATCTCAGACTGATCTGGCAACCTCACTTGGTCCTCCAGGCCAGGCCTTCCTTAAGCCATGCCACTCTCCTGCATCTTATTTATAGTCATGCAGTCTAGAAAACTCTTATATTTTAGTCATTTTAGAGTGTGGTGGTTAAGAACAAAGGCTTTAGAATTAGACAGGCTTAGATTTGAATCAAGGGCTTGCCACTTACTAGCTGTGACCTTAGTCTACTGAGTCTATTTCCTCATTTGTAAAATGAGGATAATAATAATAATCTCTACCTCATATTGTGAGGATGCAATAAGATAATGTAATGTCAAATGCCTGGCATACAGTAAATGCTTGCTTTTTCTGCCCTTCGACCTCACAGCATGCCAACTTTGCACCCACGGGCTTTTTCATGTATCCAAGGCCAGGATCCATTTTTCCAGTCTTTTGCTTCCCAGTGTCTTGTATGCCTTTGCTACCTAAAGCTAAAACAGATGACTGTGGGCCGCATAGTGGAAGAATGTGGCTACTGACCAGGGATATAAGAAGGTTCAGTCCCACCCTTGTTAAAACCCTAAGCCTAAACTGTCCTACAGTCTCTCCTTGCCTTCTCAGCCCTTAGCTGGGTTTAGCAATGTCCCATCTAGGCCATCATAGCTGTGGGGTAAACATCAAGTAGCTGGTAGCCTTATCCTTTTTTCTGGTCCCACCGCATTCTTCAAGCCCTGGAGCTCAACTGGTCTCCTCTGCATTAGTCAGAAACATGGTTGTTTAACTCAGATAATTCTAGAAAGGGTGGTGGGATAATTCTTCCCCTACAACCTAAGCAATTGGAGGGAAAACAACAATACCAACATTATCACAAGCCTTTCTCTCCACACGAAAGGTAATATACAGTAAGGCAGTGGTTCTCAAAGGTGGTCTTGGGGCCAGCAGTATCAGCATCACCTGGGAGTTTGTTAGAGATGCCCATGCTTGGGTCCCATCCCAGAACTTCTGAATCAGAAACTCTGGAGGTGGGACCCACCCAACAATCTGTGGTGTTAACAAGCCCTCCACAAGATTCTGATAAACACTACAGTTTGAGAGCCACTGGTGTAGTGGTTAGGAGCACAGACTCTGAAGTCAGATTGCTTGGGTTTGACTCTCTTCGGTTCCATTACTAACTGTGCAACCTTGGACAAGCTACTTATACTCCCTTGACTCAGTTTCCTTATCTGTAAAATGGAAATAGTAGTATTCTCTCTCCCCTTGAAATTCCTGCTCTTTTTTCCTCTCAGCTTCCTCAACACTATAGTTTCCTGGTTTGTCTTATACCTGACCAGCCCCTCAGCCTCTTTTGCTGGTTCCTTGTCCTCTGCTTGACCTCTAAACGTTGGAGGCTCCAGGGCTAAGTCCAGGAACCTCTTCTTCTTTCTGATTCCCTAGATAATGTTATCCAGTCCCAGGGCTTTAAATGTTATCTATGTGCTCTTAACTCCAAAATTAACTTATATCCCTGACTCTGACAGGGCCCATGTATATCTATTTGGCACTTCAGTTTGGAATTTTATTAGACATCTCAACCTTTATGTGTATAAAACCGAACTCTTGATACATGACCAGCCTTTTCTTGAGTCTTCCCCATTTTAGTAAATGATCCAACCATTCACCCAAATCAAGAAACCCGGAATTCCCCTGAGTTTTCTCTTTCCTTTTATACCCTACATTCAGACCATCACTGAAACCTGTTGGCCCTAACTCCAAAATACATACAAAATTGTCCTTGTCTCTGCTTTCCATCACCTTTCTCCAAGCCACCACCATCTCTCATGTTGTCTACTAGCCATAGTCTCCTAACTGGTTTCTCTGCTTCTGCTCTCACTCTATTATGGTCTATTCTCCAAAAGTATCAGAAAGATCTTTAAAAGTGTAAATCTGATCACCTCCCTCCTCTGCTTAAGACCTTCCAATAAGATAAAAACAGGGAGCAAAATCATAAGAGACTCTTAAAGAGAACAACTGAGGGTTGCTGAAGGGAAAATGGTGGGGATGGGCTAAATGGGTGACAGGCATTAAGGAGGGCACTTGTTGGGATGAGCACAGGGTATTATATGTAAGTGATGAATCACTGGATTCTACTCCTGAGGCCAATACTGCAATGTATGTTAACTAACTTGAATTTAAAGAAATAAATTTTGGGGGCACCTGGATGGCTCAGTCAGTTAAGCATCCAACTTCAGCTCAGGTCATGATCTCGCTGGTCCAGGGTCTGAGCCCTATGTTGGGCTCTGTGCTGACAGCTCAGAGCCTGGAGCCTCCTTCAGATTCTGTGTCTCCCTCTCTCTCTCTCTCTCTCTCTGCCCCTCCCCAACTCATGCTCTTTCTCTCTCTCTCTCTCTCTCTCTCTCTCTCTCTCAAAAATAAATACACATTTAAAAAAAGAAATATTTTTTTTAAAAAGACCTTCCAATATCTTCTCTGAACAAGTACTCAGAACAAGAATGAAATCAAGGTCCCTGACCCAGGCCCACAAGGTGGCAGGGCTCTATCTAAACCTTGCCTGCCTCTCTAACTTCCTCTCACATGACTCTCCATGTTATTCATGACACTCCTGTCACACCAGCTTTCTCTGTATTTCTCTAACAGGTCAAGCTCCTTCCTGCCTCCAGGCTCCTGCAGTAGCTATTTCCTCTGCCTAGAACATTTCTCCTCCAGGTCTGCAAATGACTGGCTTTTTATCATTTAGGTCTTGGCTCCAACATCACCTGCTCAGGGAGTCATTACCTTGCCAACCAATCAAAAGTAGATATTCCATCTCAATCACATCATATAGCACTTATCAAAACACCTGTCATTATATATTTGTGTGTTTATCTGTCTCTTTGCCCTAGAATGTAAGCTCCATGAGAACAGGGACCTATAGATCTTGCTCACTGTTATATCCCAGTGTCTAGCACTGTGCTGAAATAAAAGGCCATCAATAAATATTTGCTGAATTAATGAATATTCTCAAATAGTTACAGCTCTTGGAAAATAGGTATTTCTTCATCTACGTGCTGATGCATGCCAGACATATGTCCCTCCATGCATGCTTATATTCACACCTTAGTTTCTTTTTTTCTCTAAGCAACTTACAGCTCAATATATATATTAAAAATGTGCTCAGTAAATGTTCATGGAATGAATAAGTGAAGAAATTAACTTCTACAACCTCCTCCCTATTTCACCTAGCACACAGATACAAACAACAGTGATGATCGTGATACTTGCTTAGCCATTACATTGCCCTAAAAGCACTGCCCTCCAACTGCAGTAATAGGGCTACCTACATGTAATTAATGGAGGTAGGTAACAGTTAAAGTGGTTAGCAAAGGCAGTTACAGAGTGAGGCAGCTGCAGCCTGGAGGTGGTCCTCAGGGGGAAGTGAAGAGGTCACTTTGGCTACTTCAGTGGATCTCAAACTTCAGTAGTTCTAAGAAAGCAATGATTCTGATTCAGTAGGTCTGGGATGAGGGCAACCACCCATCCTAGTTTGTTGGAGACTTTCCAGTTTTATACAGTTGTTTAATGTTTATTTGAGAAAAAGAGAGAGAGAGAGAAAGAGAGAGAGAGAATATGGGGTCAGGGAAGAGAGAGAGAGAGACAAAGAATCTGAAGCAGGCTCCAGGCTCTGAGCTGTCAGCACAGAGCCCGATGCGGGGCTCGAATTCACAGACCACGAAATCATGACCTGAGCCAAAGTCAGATGCTTAACTGACTGAGCCACCCAGGCACCCCAAGACTTTCCCAGTTTTAGTACTGAAAATCCTGTGTCTGAGGAAACCCCTCAGCCTGGGGAAAACCTAGATGATTTGTCACCCTAGTTCTGAGTAAGTTGTTTTAAAACACCCCCAGGTGTTTCTAAGGCCAGTGGTCCCCAGGCCACACTTTAAGACATTGCAACATAGGTAAAAGTCTTGGTGGCAGCCCAACTTACCTCACTGACTCTGATCTTCATCTGATACCAAATAATAAGGTTGGCTCAGCTCTGCTGTTCTCTTTCCAACCTTAGCTAAAAGGAACACTTTGTGAGGCTTCAATTGATTCAAGAAGATTGAAAATGCAGGGCTAAGTGATTAAAACTTTTACAGATGGAAGAACATTTAAATCATGAAATTGCTTGAGTACTTCCAAAATAGGGGGAAATGGCCAAACTGTATAACCTGAAAAGTTCTAAAATAATCAACTAAAAGGAACCACTCAGAAAGTGAGTGGCATTGTGTCATTTCTTCCCAGTCTGCTGACCTCTTCACTTCAATGGCTATGGGCAGAGTTGTTAAGTGATCTATGAAATGTTAACCTTTCTCTCATGGCTACAGATGCTGTCACTGGAATAAATTTGAATTCAGTCGATGAAAAGGTGTCAAAGGACACCAATCTCTCTTTACTCAATCATCTCCAATTCTTTCAAAGATTTTCTGCTCAGTTGTCACTGTGACTTGAAATCTATTTCAGTTTCTTCGCCTTAGATTTCATAGTTAAAGTGTATACAATTGAGGATACAACCTTTAGTTTCAAATAAGCCAGGGTGAAGAAAGCCAATTAACTATGTAAAAACATATTTTCAATATAGATGCTATTTATGGTTTGTGGTATGTGTTGGCAGGGATGTGGAGAAATTGGAACCCTCACGTCATTGGTGAGAATGTAAAATGGTGCAGCTGTTGTAGAAAACAGTCTGGCAGTTCCTCCAACAGTTCAATGTAGAATTACCATATGACACAGCAATCTTACTCCTAGTTATATGCCCCAAAGAATTGAAAGCAGAGACTCAAATACTTGTATGCAAATATTCATAACAGCATTGTGCACAGAAGCAAAAATCTGGAAACAATCCAAATGTTCATCAATGGATGGATGAACAAACTGTGGTATATACATGCAATGGAATATTACTCAGCCAATAAAAGGAATGAAATCCTTTCATGCAGAGTGGAGATCAGATGTATGCTATAACATGGATGAAACTTGAAGACATCATGCTGAGTGAAAGAAGCCAGACTCAGAAGGACAAGTATGGTTTAATTCCATCTGGATATATGAAATATCTAGAATAGGCAAAGTCCCAGAGACAGAAAGTAGATTATAGGTTACCAGGGACTAAGGAGGAGGGAGAGAAGAGGGGTTATTGTTTAATGGGTACAGAGTTTCTGTTTGGGGTGATGAAAATATTTTCAAAGTAGATTGTAGTGGGGTACCTAGCTGCTCAGTCAGTAGAGCATGAAACTCTTGATCTTGGGTTCAAGCCCCATATTGGGTTATTGGGTATAGGGATTAATTAAAAATAAAATCTTTAAAAAAAGATTTTTAAAAAGTAGATTGTAGTAATCATTGTACAAAAATGTGAATATAATTGATGTCACTGGGTTGTACACTTAAAAAGATTATATAAATAATTATATATGTGTATTTATATACACACATATATATTTCATATATATACATAAATGCATATATATACACATAAATGTATATATATAATATATATACAGAAATGTGTATAATATATATATAGGTGTGTGTGTGTGTGTGTGTGTATTTGACCACAATAAAAAATAGACCTGATGGTGAGTAGGAACTAGGAAGTTGAGGATGGCAGTAGGTTGCAGAAGAGAATGAGGAGAGAGATTCTCTGAACATAGTTGTCTACTAAGCATGCAGCTTTGAAGATAAGAATTATGGAGGATTTGGAACAAAGATACAGAAGGTGGTATATAAGATATCATTCAGGTGAGTCATGCAGGTAGTCCTTGGAGCACACTTCCATACACTAGCTACATGGAGAGGTAGCACAAGTCTTGTCAAGTGGAAATTTGAGTGAGTGAACAAGTGTCTAGGAGCCCAGAACATAGTAGGTGCACTAAAAATTCTATTGCCATTATTGGTTGATGGGAAAAGATGAAGGGTTCAATAAATATATTTTTTAAAAAGATTTGGCTTTTTTTTTAAGTTTATTCATTTTGAAAGAGAGAGGAAGAGTGAGGTAGGGGCAGAGAGAGAAAGAGAGAGAGAATCCCCAGCAGGCTCCACACTGTCAGTGCCCAATGAGGGTGGGGCTTGAAGTCATGAACTGCGAGATCTTGACCTGAGCTGAAATCACAAGTTGGATGCTTAACTGACTGAACCACCCAGGTGCCCCTCAATAAATATTTTTGAATAAATAAATTCATATTTTAGCCTCTTTTTGAGATGGCTTTGCCTTCCATTCTTGGGGAAATTCTGCCCCCATCCCTCAACACTTTGCATAAACACAACCTCCTCTGTAAAACTTACCCTGATTTCACATCCTTTACCCTAATAGAATTGTCCTGTCCTGTGACTATGAGGATTTATGGAGAGGCATTAGCACTAGTGTTCAAGGAAATATTGGCACTAGAAAGGGACAGCTAGGCTGGAAATGTCAGGAAGGATCACAGGCTTGCATTTGGTGTTTGTACACAGGAGTTGAGGTTGCTACAAGGGCAGGAAGCTGAGGGTCAATCAATGACAAAGTAAGCGAAGGCAAGCCCCTTGACAGGTCAGAAGAATGAATACAAACTACAAATTGGAGAGAAACCCATAAACCAATGGCAAAGTAATCCAATCCTAATCCCTTGGTTGGTCCCAGTGACAAACCACATAGCAACCTCCCTCTTTACATTTACATTAATAGCCTTGCTTCCTTCTGGAACATTCTTTCTTTTCCCATTTCTGCATATGGAAATTCTGTCCTGTTCTTCAAGGTCCAGTTCACACTAAAACCCCTTTTGTGAAACTTTCTCTGTTTTCATGTCTCCCATCTCCAACAGTAAGATGAGACCACTGGTATTGCAGTGAAAAGGAGATATGGGGGCACCAGACCTGGGGTGCAGGGCATTGTTGGAGATGCTAGGAAAAGAGAGATGGGACAGGGCTGGAAGGAAGGGCTTAGGTTTTATATTAATATTTTGCATCTGGGTTTGTTCACTTACATTGCTGTTACTATAAAACACAAAGTAACCAACTCAGGCTTCTCATGGTAAGAGCTAAGCCAGTGAGACAGAAACACATGGGTGGGGGCCCCTGGGTGGTTCAGTCGGTTAAGCATTCAGCTTCAGCTCAGGTCATGCTCTCAGGGTTCATGAGTTTGAGCCCTGTGTCAGGTTCTGTGCTGACAGCTTAGAGCCTGGAGCCTGCTTCAGATTCTGTGTCTCCCTCTCTCTGCCCCTTCCCAGCTTGCACTCTGTCTCTCTCTGTCTCTCTCTTTCTCAAAAATAAATAAATGTTAAAAAAAACCACATGGGTGAAGAGAGTAAGGTGGCAGTGACACCTAAGAACAGAGGTAAAACTAATTGGCAGAGCCAGGATTTGAACCCAGGTTCTTCTGACTCTAAAACTATGATGCCATCCTCTGTATCAGTTGCTCTTAGACTTCAGTATACATTAAATTAACTAGAGAGCCAGTTAAAGTGCATATTCCTGGGTCTAATACCTGAAAACTTGATTCACTAAATGGAGCCCAGAAATTGGCATTTTAGTAAACTCCTCAACTGATTCTACACTCTGTTGTCCAAAGACCACAATCTGAACAACTTTTTTCTATTTCTTGGTGCCAGTTACCTCAATCCTTAATCCACTTTAGCCATCTAATTTTAGGTAAGACTATTTCACCCCCATTTATTGAGCTTGGCACCTTTGTAGAGAATCAATTGACCATGGATGTATTGCTGGATTTGCAATTCTATCTCAATTTATAATGCGTCTCAATTATCTATATACCTAGCTTTATGCCAATACCACATATCCTTTTCACACTGAGGTAAAGTGCACATCACATATCATACACCATTGTAACCATTTCAAGTGTACAATTCAATGGCTTCTTAGTACATTCATAGTATTATGCAACTGTCCTCAATATCTAATCCCAGAATATTTTTATCTCACCAAAGAGAAGCCCTGTACTCATTAAGCAATTTCGGTTCATCTAGTTCCTGGTAACTACGAATCTGCTTTCTATGTCTATGGATTTGCCTATTCTGAACATTGCATATAAATGGAATCATACAGTATGTAGCCTTTTGTGTTTTCAAGATTTATCTGTGTTCTAGCATGTATCAATATTTCATTTTTCTATTCCTTCTTACAACTGAATAATATTCCATTGAATAGATATATCCCATTTTGTCTATGCATTCATCAGTTGATGGGAAATTAGATTATTTACATGGGGTTTTTTTTGCTCTTTTGAATAATGCTGCTATGAACATTCATGTACAAGTTTTTCTGTGGACATATGTTTTTATTTCTCTAGGAGTGGAATTGCTGGGTCATATGGTAATTCTATGTTTGACTTTTTGAGGAACTGCTGAGACGTTTTCCACAATGGCTGTTTCATTTCACATTCTCATCTGCAGTGTATGAGGGTTCCAATTTCTCCACATCCTTGCTAACACCTGTCATCTTCCATTGTTGTTGTTGTTTTAAATTATAGTCATCCTAACGGGTGTGAGGTTGTATTTTGTTATGGTTTTGATTAGCATTTCCCTAGTGACTAATGAGGTTAAGCATCTTTTCATGCACTTGTAGGCCATTTGTATATTTTGTTTGGATAAATGTCTATTCAGTTCCTTTGCCCATTCTAAAATTGAGTTGTTTGTCTTGTTTGTTAAGTTGCATGGGTTCTTTATATAATATTTATGATAAAATATTATCAGATATATAATTTGCAAATATTTTCTCTCATTCTACGGGCTGTCTTTTCACTTCCTTGATGCCCAAAAGTTTCAATTTTGTTAAAATTGAATTTATGTACTTTTTCTTTTTTGTGTTTTTGTCACATCTAGTAAGAATTTGTTGCCAAATTCAAAGTCATGCAGATGTTACCTCTGTATTTTCTTCTAAGAGGCTTATAATTTTAGTTCTCGCATTTAGGTCCTTGATTCATTTTGAGTTAATTTTCGCATATGGCATGAGGTAAGTGTCCACATTCCTTCTTTTGCATGCGATATCCACTTGTCCCAGCTTCATTTGTTTAAGAGACTGTTCTTTCCACATTGCATGATCTTGGCACCTCTTTGAAAATCAATTGAGGGGTGCCTGGGTGGCTCAGTTGATTAAGCGTCCAACTTCAGCTCAGGTCATAATCTCGTGGTTCATGAGTTCAGGCCCCGCATTGGGATCTGTGCTGACAGAATCTGAAGGAGGCTTTCAGATTCAGTGTCCCCCTCTCTCTGTGCCCCTCCCCTGCTCTCTCTCTCTCTCTCTCTCTCTTTCTCTCTCAAAACTAAACATTAAAAAAATTTTAAAAAGAGAGAACCAGTTGAATTTAGAGTGTATGAGTTTCTATATAACTCTCTATTTCATTGATCATAGGTCTATCCTTCTGCCAATACCATACTATTTTGATTACTGTAGTTTGTAGTAAATTTTGAAATTGAGAAGTCTAAGTCCTCCAACTTTGTTCTTTTTCAAGCTTATTTTGGTTATTCAGGGTCCCTTGAAATTTCATATAAATTTTAAAATAATCTTGTTCATTTCTGAAAAAAGGTAGTTGTATTTTGATAGAGATTGCATTAAATCTGTAGATAGCCTTAAGTGTTATCGTCATGTTAACAATATTTTGTATTCTAATCCATAAGCCCATGATGTTTTCCCATTTATGTAGGTCATTTTGGTGTCTTTCAACAATTTTTTGGTAGATTTTAGTGTACAAGTGGTATACCTACTTGGTTAGATTTATTCCTAAGTGTTTTATTCTTCTTGATCCTGTATAATTGTGTTTTTTATTTCCTTTTCAGATCATTCATTTCTAGTGTATATAAATACAAATGATTTTTGTATCTTGGTCTTATATCTTGCAACATTGCTGAATTCATTTATTAGCTCTAGAAGTTGTTTTTGTTATTTAGGATTTTCTATGTATAAGATCATGCAATCTGTGAATAGAGATAGTTTTATTTTTTCCTTTTTAAAATTTGGATGACTTTTATTTCTTTTTCTTGACTAATTGCTCTGGTAAATGCTTTTGGCACAGTGTTCAATAAAAGTAGTGAGAGAGAACATCCTTGTGCTGTTCCTGATTCCCAGGGAACACCTGCCAATCTTTCACCATTGATTATGATGTAAGCTGTGAATCTTTCATACATGACCTTTATCAGGTTGAAGGGGTTCCCTTCTATTTCAAGTTTGTTGAATGTTTAAAACAATCTTACATTCATGGGATAAATTCCATTTGGTCATAGTATATAATATGTTTTTATATGTTGCTAGATTCATATTGCTAGTATTTTGCTGAGTGTTTTGCTTTTATATTTATAAAGGGATATTGATCTTTAGTTTTGGTTTGTTGTTGTTGTTGCTGTTATGTCTTTGGGTTTATAAGTATCAGGGTAATACTTATCTCATAACGTGTTAGGAAGTTTTCCTTCCTTTATATTTTTTTGGAGGAGTTTGAGAAAGATAGGTGTTAAATTTTTTTTTAAACATTTGGTAGAATTCACCATGGATGCCATCTGGTCTGAAGTTTTCCTTTGTGAGAAAATTTTTTATTACTACTTCAATCTTTTTACTTGTTACGAGTCTATACAGATTTTCTATTTCTTCTTAAATCAGCTTCAGTAGTTTGTGTGTTTCTAGGGATTTGTCCATTTCATCTAAGTTATCTAATTTGCCAGCATATAATTGTTCATAGTATTTCTTTCTAATACATCTTGTTTCTATATAGGTTGCTAGCAATGGCCCTTTTTTCATTCCAATTTCAGGAATTTCAGACTTCTCTTTTTTTTAAGTGGTCAGTCTAGCTAAAGGTTTGACAACTTTGTTTATCTATTCAAAAACCAACTTTTGGTTTCATTGATTTTCACCTTTTGTTTTTCTATTATCTATGTTACTTATTTCCCCTTCAATATTTATATTGCCTTCCTTCTAGTTGCCTTGGGTTTAATTTGCACTTTTGTTGTTGTTTCTTAAGATAGAAGGTAAGATTTTTTTTAATTTGAGATCTTTTTTAAAAAAAGTATTAGTTTGTATTTATTTTTGAGAGAGAGCAGGGAAGAACAGAGAGAGAGAGAGAGAGAGAGAGAATCCCAAGCAGGCTCTGTACTGCCAGTGCAAAGCCTGATGTGGAGGCTCACTCACAAACTGCAAGATCATGACCTGAGCTGAAACCAAGAGTTGACGGTTAACCGACTGAGCCACCCAGGTGCCCCACCTGTCTTTTTTTGTTTTAAAGTATGTATTTACAGCTATAATTTTCCCTCCGAGCACTGAGTTAGTTCCATCTTGTAAGTTTTTGCATGTTGTGTTTTAGTTTTCATTCATCTCAAAATATGTTCTTATTTGCTTTGTGATTCTGTTTTGATCCAGTGGTTGTTCAAGAATATGTTGCTTAATTTCCACATTTTTGTGAATTTTCCAGATCTCCTTTTGTTATTGATTGATTTCTAAATTCATTCCCTTGTGATCTGAAAACATTTTGTATGATGTGAAAACTCTTAAATTTATCAAGACTTGTTTTATGACCTAACATATCTTCTATCCTGAAGTATGTTTGATGTGCAGCTGAGAATTTGTATTCTCCTTTTACTGGTGGAATATTGTTTAGATATTTGTCATGTCTAGTTGACGAATAGTGTTGTGCAAGTCTTCTGTTTCCTCACTGCTGTTCTAATTGTTCTATCCCTTATTGATGGTGGTGTGTTAAAATATCTAGCTACTATTGTTGAATTGTCTATTTTCCTCTTCAATTCTGGCTTCAAGTATTTTGGGTCTGTGTTGTTAGGTACATATGTGTTTGTAAATTTTTTTTTAAGTTTATTTATTTATTTTGAGAGAGAGAACACAAGCAGGGGAGAGACAGAAAGAATCCCAAGCAGGCTCCACACTGTCAGCACAGAGCCTGATGTGGGGCTGGAACTCACAAACTGTGAGATCATGAACTGAGCCAAAACCCAGAAACAGGAAACTGAACGGACTGCCACCCAGGCACCCTGTGTTTGTAATTGTTATATCTTCTTTTTGGATTGATCATTTTAATCTTTTTTATCATTTTATTTTAATTTTTTATCATGATCAGTGTACTCTTTAATCTCCATCCCTTAATTCCCCATCCCTGATGATCATTTTACTCTTGTAAAATATCCCACTTTGTCTCTCTAAACAATTTTTTTCTTCCTGTCTATTTGTATAATATTAGCTAGCCACTCTATCAATCTTTTGGTTTCTGTTTGCATGATATATTTTTTCCACAGTTTTAATATATTTATATCTTCAAATTCTTAAATGAGTTTCTTGAAGAGAGCATATAGTTGGATTTTGATTTTTCTCCATTCTGTCAATCTCTACCTTTTGATTGGAGAGTTTAATCCATTTACATTAAAATTTTTTAAATGTTTATTTATTTTTTGAGAGAGAGACAGAGAGTGAGTGGGGGCGGGGAGGGACAGAGAGAGAGAGACAGACAGACTCTGAAGCAAGCTCCAGGCTCCGAGCTGTCAGCATAGACCCTGATGCAGGACCCAAACTCACAGACTGTGAGATCATGACCTGAGCCAAAGTTGGACACTTAACTGACTGAGCCACCCAGGCACCCCTAAACCATTTACATTTATTGTAATAATTGATAAGATAGGGTTTATGTCTGACATTTAGCTATTTTTTCCACATGTCTTGTGCCTTTTTTTGTTTGTTTGTTTTACTAATCTTCAATTACTGCATTGTTTCATGTTAAATAGATATTTTCTAGTGTGCCAGTTTAATTCCTTGTCTTTTGTTTTTACTATATATTTTTGAGTATTTTTCCTTTGTGATTGTTCTAGGGAGTGTAATTAACCTCTTAATTTATAACAATCTAGTTTAGATTAAAAGCAATGCAGGGTGCCTGAGTGACTCAGTCAGTTTAGATTAAAAGCAACACAGGGTGCCTGGCTGGATCAGTCAGTTAAGCATCCAACTTTGGCTCAGGTCATGATCTCACAGTTTGTGAGTTCAAGCCCCGTGTGGGGCTCTGCTGATAGCCTGGAGCCTGCTTCAGATTCTGTGACTCCCTCTCTCTGCCCTTCCCCCACTCACACTCTGTCTCTCTCTCTCTGTCTCTCAAAAAATAAATAAATGTTAAGTTTGTTTTTAAGCAATGGAATGTCAATAGTATAAAAAATTTTGCTCCTATATTACTTTATTTACCCCTCCTTTATCCATAAAATTTTCACAAATTACATCTTTATATATCGTATCCATCAACATAGAACTATGGTTATTATTTTATGAAGTTGTCTTTTAAGTCAGATATTTAAAAATGGAGTTGTATACAAAAATAAATTTGCACCATCTATTATATTTTCCTATGTAGTTACCATTGCTAGTGTTATTTCTTCATGTCAATTCAAGTTGATATCTTGTGTCCTTTTATTTCCGCCTTAAAAACTCCCTTTAGTATTCTTGGAGAATACTTCTGCTAGAGATTAACTCCATCAGTTCTTGTTTATCTGTGAGTGTCTTAGTTTCCCCACAATTCTGAAGGCAGTTTTGCCAGATATAGAATACTTGGTTGACATTTAAAAGTTTTTTTCTGGGGCGCCTGGGTGGCTCAGTCGGTTAAGCGTCCGACTTCCGTTCAGGTCACGATCTCGCGGTATGCGAGTTCGAGCTCCGCATCGGGCTCTGTGCTGACCGCTCAGAGCCTGGAGCCTGTTTCAGATTCTGTGTCTCCCTCTCTCTCTGCCCCTCCCCCGTTCATGCTCTGTCTCTCTCTGTCTCAAAAATAAATAAATGTTAAAAAAAAAATTTAAAAAAAATAAAAATTAAATTAAAAAAAAAGTTTTTTTCTTCCAGCACTTTAAATATGTTGCCCCACTGCCTCCTGGCTCCATGGTTCTGATGAGAAATCAGCTGCTAATCTTACTAAGGATGATTTCTGTATGCTTTGTCACTTCTCTCTTGCTTCTTTCAAATTTTTTTCTCTTTTGACTGTTTGATTATGATGTGTCTCAGTGTGGATCTCTTAGTTTGTCCTTTGATTTCACTGAGCCTCTTTTATGTGTGATGTTTTTCATCAAATGTCATCAAATTTTCAGTCATATTTCTTCAAGTGTTCTTTGTGCTTCCTTTTATTTCTCCTTTCCTTCTGGGGGTCTTATCACATAATTCATGATATCCCACAGGTCACTGAAGGTCTGTTCATTTTTCTTTATTCTTTTTTCTTGCTGTTCCTCAGACTTGATAATTTCAACAGATCTATCATTATGTTCACAACTCTTCTGTTCAAATATGTTGTAGAGCCCCTCTAGTGAAACTGTCATTTCATTTATTGTACTTTTCAACTTCAGTATTTCCATCTGGTTCATTTGTCCTCATAATTTCCTTTAGTTTTCTAGATGCAGTTTCCCTTAGGTCTTTGAACATACATACAATAAATAGTTAAAACTCTATGTCCAGTAATTTTGATGTCTGAGCTTCCTTATGGGCAGGTTCTATTGCTTGGTGTTTTTCTTGTGTTGTGGCCATAATGTTTTCCCTTTTTCCCCATTTCTCATAGGTTTTCATCAAACACTGGATATTTTAAATAATATAACTTGACAATCCTGGAAATTATGTCATTCCTTCTCCCTAGAGTTTGTTGTTATTGCTGGTTGTTGTTGTTCTTTGCTTGTTCAGTAAATTTTCTGAACTAATTCAGTAAATTCTGCCTTCTTTGTCATATGTGGCCAGTAAAGTCTCTGCTCAGTTCATTCAGAGGGAAGCTAATGACTAGCGATTTCCTTAAATGCCTAGAACCAAATATCCCCCAGCCTTTGCCAAGGGGCCTGGTAAGCATGTTGGGCATTCCTTAAATTCTCAGCCAGTTTACAACTCTGCTTTAGCCTGCACTCCCTGCTTACACAGAGCCTCAGAGTCAGCCAGAGGTGAAAGCTTATGGCTTTCTTAGGTTTTCCCAAGTGTGTGCGCAGTCCTACATATGTGTCTGCTCTTCTAGATTACATAGAATATACAGTAGTTTTTCAAAGTCGCTATGGACAACTCATCTTCAGCTTTTCCTTTTAAGCTTTTTAGGTAATGTATTGTTTGCTCCAACTGTTATGCATTGCAGCAGGCATCTGTGCCATTAAAACACAAGCTGAAGTCTTCACAAAATGAATTTCTCAATACTTTGAAGCAACATACCATTTTGTTTACATTATTTCCTATAAAATCAATGAAAGACAAATTTTAGCGCAGTTCTAGTCAAGCTGTTTCAAAACGATACAATTTTCTAAGCACTTCAAATGTAACGGAGGATGAGGTTAGCAAGCCTTTCCAGAGTCCTATTGCTCAATCATTCTAGGCTTAAAAAAAGAAAGGATATTAGAACAAGCAGTAAGTGGGAGAATGCTAGCACAGTTAATGAGAGAAAGTGACAATGATGCGTTGCCATAACAAGATTCAGAGGTATTAACTAACTTTAAAGCTGTGAAATAGTAAAGGTACGGTGGTTGGGATGGAGATAGAGTCACATTGCAGTCTTAGGTCTGTCTGACTGTAGAACTTATGCTCTTTAATTGCTAGTTACATATTGCATCTCCTCTCTGTATCATGTCAATTACCTGATAAAAAAAAATCTGGATTTACTGGATCAAGACTAAACTCTTCTGCTGACTTTCAAGCTCCTCTCTAATTTTTACTCCACCTACCTAGCCAGATTTATTCCCTGCAAATCCCTAAAGCAATCATCCAATTTAGTCAGATCAGTTTCCCTACTGAGCTTCAGATCTATCATATTCATTTCTTATTCTGGGCCTTCATTTACCTGGAGCTCCCAAATCTCAGCCATCCTACAAAAGCCAGATCAAGACCCATCTCTTATATGGAGCTTTCCCCAATCTCCTTTTCCTTTAAAAATCTCCAGAATTTATCATCTGTAGCACATAATTTTTTCATGATTTTTGAACTGACTTATAATTTACATACCATAAAATCCACCCTTTTAAAGTGTACAATTCAGTGGTTTTTAGTGTATTCACAAAGAGGTGCAGCCATGTTTGGATTGCCTGCTTTTCACCCCATAGGTGAGACATGGAATCCCACTTTAAGGTTATAGGGATGGCCAAACACATGGCACCTAATGCTGAACAAATGAGATTGCTAACAGTTTATTAATCACATACCAAATCCTGGGGGGAGGACATAGCATGCCAAACAGGGTCACATAGGAATTATACTTGGGAACAGAGTGAATAAGCAGAGGCTGTGGGAGGCGGGCTTTGTAGTGTCAGGAGGGTGGAGTGATCGTTGGTTCCCACAAGAGGATGTGATTGGTTTGTTTGAATAATTTCACAGGCTAGCAGGGAACTAAAACCTTTTACCTAAGGATAAGCAGGTATTTTCCTGGTCCCCGTGATAAAGAGAGTTGTTTGGCTAGGGGACCTTATTCAGAGGAGTAGATTCAGGAGGATGGCTCATAGTTAGGCCACTAGAGCCACACCCTCCCCCTCATTTCAAATGTCAAAGCACTACATAATATTGAACCATAATAATATTGAGCCACAAACCATCACTACTTTCTATTTCTAAAAGAGTGTTATCACCCCTAAAAGAATCCTCATACCCACTAGCCCATTCCTCCATATTCCTCTGTTCCCCAGATGTAGGCAAATACAAATCTCTGTGGATTTGCCTATTCTAAACATTCTTGACTATGATACCTTTATAGTAAGTTTTGAAACTGGGAATTGTGAGTTCTCCAATTCTGTTCTTCTTTAAGATTCTTTGGGTTATTCTGGGTCGCTTGCATTTCCACATAGGTTTTAGAATCAGTTTGCGAATTTCTGCAAATGAGCCACTTGTGATTTTAATAGCACTCACGTTGAGTCTATGGGTTAATTTGGGGGAATATTATCATCTTAACAATATTAAGTCTTTTAATCCATGACCATGGGATGTCTTTCTACTTATTTAGGTCTTCTTTAATTCCCTTCAACAATATTTTGTAGTTTCCTTGTACAAGACTTGTAGGGTTTTTTTGTATTATTCCTCTGCATTTTATTATTTTTGGTGCTATGGTAAATGGAATTGTTTTTATAATTCATTTTCAGATTGTTCACTGTTAGGGTATAGAAATATAACTGATTTTTGTATGTTGATTTTGTTTCTTACAGCTTTGGTAAATTCAATTATTAACTCTTAGAGGTTTTTTTTAGGGTCCTTTGGGTTTTTCTATATGCAGAAATCTGCAGGTGCGTTTTAATACACAAGATCATATTATTTGAGAATAGAGTTAGTTTTATTTCTTTCTAATATAGATGGTTTTTGTTTCTTTTTTCTCACCTAATTGCCCTGGGTAGAACCTTCAGTAAAATGTTGAATACAAGTGGTAAGAGTGGACCTTTTTGTCTTGTTCCTGATCTTAGGGGAAAGCTTTCTGCCTTTTACCATTAAGTATGCTAGTTTTAGGTTTTTCATAGATGCCCTTTATTAGGGTGAAGAAATTTCCTTCTATTCCTAATTTGTTGAGTGCTTTTAACATGAAAGATACTTAATTTTGTTAAATACTTTTTCCGTATCTATTGAAATAATCATATGGTTTTTGTCTTTTATTCTATTAATATGCTGTATTACATTGATTGATTTTCATATGTTGAAACTACTTTCCATTCCTGGGATAAATACTACTTAATCATGCTGTATGCTTCTTTTTATATGTTGCTGGATTTAGTTTGTTACTATTTTGTTGACGATTTTTGCATTTATATTCATAAAGAATATTGGTTTGTAGTCTTCTTTTCTTGTGATGTCTGTCTTATTTAGGTATTAGAGTAATACTGGGCATGAAACTTTGAAGGAACTCTATATTAGAGTTCTCTAGTGAAACAGAACTAATAAGAGATCTTTCTCTCTAATTACATTTATAATTTATATAGATTTATAATTTGTATATATTTATTTTATTTATTATAAGGAATTGACTCACACAATTATGGAGCTAATAAGTCCCATCCATGATCTGCCATCTGCAAACTAGAGACTGGGAAAGCCAGTGGTATAATATAGTATGAGTCTGATGTTTGAGAACCAGGAGAGCCGATGACGTAGATTCCAGTCTGGGTCTGAAAGCCTTATAACCAAGAGCACCAGGGGCAAGAGGAGATCAAGATTCCAGCTCAAGCAACCAGGCAGGAAGGGCCAAATTCTTCCTTTACCTTTTTGTTCTCTTTATGCTTTCAAGGGATTGGATAATGCCCACCACAATGGGGAGGGCAAACTGCTTGACTGAGTCCAGAGATTCAAATGCTAATTTCACCCAGAAACACTTTCACAGATGTACCCAGAAATAATGTTTAGCCAAATATCTGGACACTTTGTGACTGAGTCAAATCGGAACATAAAATTGACCATCTACAAGCTCCAGTCTCATTTTGCTCCCTCCATTGGTTTCTAGGTTGCTTGTTTTCATCATGATTGCAGCCCACTAGTTTTCAAAGTTACCGTGGAGCTGGGGAGAGGCTGGAGGTGGGAATAAGGTAAATTAAAATGCCACAAATCTTGCTGTTTTTACTCAGATTCAGCCATTTTTCTTGAATAAGTACTCCCTGAATTCTTGCAAGCTTTTGCTAATTTTCAGAGTTCTTAGAAAATAAATTCTTAAGTGTTTTTGCTACTTTTCTCGTTGCTTTTATGAAGAAAAGTATCCAGTGGTTCTCACTCCACCATTTTTGTTAATGTCTTGTGGTACACAATTTAACACTTATATAACATCTTATTTGTTTGCTTTTATATTGTGTGTTACTCATATTTCCCAAACTAAACTGTAGATTTTTTTGACTGTGTATTTCTGTATACCACCTCTACAGTGTCTAGCAAAGTTCATTAATCAGCCTTATTAGAACTGAGATAAAGCTCATTATTTCTTTATGTCTTTATGTTGAACAGGTTGTATTTGGGAAATAAAGCCAGCTGTCATCCACAAACAGATTCTCTGCTTGGTGGAGTATATGTAGCAAAATATGAAACATACCACAGGTGACCATGGCAAAAACTAAAGACAGTTCCAAGCTGCAAAGAAAGACAGAGTAGTAATGCTATGATCATAATCCTGTAGCTTTCTCTTCTACTAGCTTTTTTTAAGCAAACTTTTTATTTTGAAATATTTTAGACTCACCAAAAGTGACAAAAGTTGTATAACATTCTCATAGTTCACCCAGCTTCCCCTAGTGTTAATATCTTGCATAACCATAATACAGTGATCAAAACTGAGAAATCTACTAACCAAACTAGAGACTTTATTTGGATTCCTCAATTGACCTTTCAATTTTGTAGTCCAGTAAGGATTGTAGAGGGGGAAAAAATGGAGGATGCAGAGATGGACTGCCTGAAGTTGTGTAGGGCCAAAGGCATCTGAGCAAGAGGGAGCAAGTTGAGGCCAAAATTCAGCATAGGCACTGTTTAGTGCCTCCTCCTAGTTGGCCTCTGAGGGTTGTGCCTTTTTGTGTTCAGTTTATTTGTGGAAGGTGCCTTTTGGGGGCATTTTTGTCAATGTATGGTGGGGGAAAGCTTTTTCTTACTTGCAGAAAGATTCCATGTTAACCTTGGGCTTGCCTTTCTCTGTACCCCGAGTTATCCACGAGGTAAAGTTTGGAAACAAGAAAATTACCTTTGCCCTAGTTACCCATCTGTTTAATAACCCCCTCCTGAATGTGGGAATATTCAGACAGGTATATTTAGATAAAACACTCTTAGGCTGAAAGGTGATACTGTCCTTTCTGCATGGAGTAAGAAACAAATAAGCAAAAATAAAACAGATCGGTGGGATGAGGAAAACAGGTTGCTTTCCAGCTCATCTCTAGTTGGATGTTCATAGGAGAGTTCTTAAATCTGCACTGGTATAAATTCAGTGTAAAACCTATTCGTATATATATGAAATGTATTTTAAAGTCAAATAGAAACATTTCAAAATTATCTTGTAAGAGTTGACTAAAAGTGCATGGCACTCAAATTCTGTTACTTTATAATATATTACAAATCATCAACTGCTCTTCTAACAGCATAATTTATAAATGATTTCATGGTTAAAATTAAATGGAAGAAGTCAGAGTGTGACAGTGAATGTTTTAAATGTACTTTATAATGCTCAAGTCTAGTATTAGTAGGCTAAAAATTAATTGTTCTAAAATAATTTCCAGATGGATGCAGTTAAAAGTATAAGATGAAGCCTTAAAACTACCAAAATAAAAATAAAAATCCGTCTACAAATATACCACATAAAAATAAAAACTACCTATTAAAAATACTAAAAACGAAATGAAAAGGTAAAGAACATCCTGGAGAAACTATTTATAAAATATATTATAGATAACCAAATTTGATATTCTTAATATATAAAAGCTTTTACAAATCAATAAGAAAAAAATAAATATTCTGATACAAAAATTATGAAAAAACAGTGCTCAAAACAATAACATAAATGGCTAATAAATATATAAAAAATTGTTCAACCTCAGTAGTATGTCTGTAGTGTAGGTACCTGACGATTCACTTTTTTTATTGTGACTGGCAAACTTTTGATTGCTAAAGCATCCATTTCGAAGACATCCATCTCAAATAAACACTACCAGCTACTCAAGTAGATAAAGAGCCAGACCACTCCCACCTATGAAGTTCCTCTTTTAGAAAGCCCTGGGTGCAACTAGATAACTGACTGCTTTTCTCTCCTTATGCTTTAATTCACACTTCTATGTTTTAAATTCACCAATGAAAAGTGGACGCAGGAAAGCCTAGGCACCTCACCCTCTGTCCAATAAAAACAGAACACACATTCTCTCTTTACCTGTGAACTCCCTGTGTGGCCCTGGCATGCTGTGTACCTTCCTGAATCTGTAAGTAAAAATCCTTGTTTTCCCAAAGTTCCTTGCTAGTTGTTGTGGAGGAATATCTTACAATCACAATAAGAACTACAAGAACCAGTCCAGATGCACGTTGACTCTGGTTGGGGATGTGTCTGTGTGGTTAGCCAAAGGTAGTAGGGGCACAGTTGAGTGCCCCAGGCATTCCTAGCTGTTAGTATCAGTATGGATAGGCTGACACCAACACAAAACAACGTCAAAGAAGAGAGTTTGTGAAAATAATATGATGCTATTTTTCCTTATTAAAATGGAAATGAAAAAGGATGATGATACTTGGGATTTCTTAGAGTGCAGAGAAATAAGTACTCATATACCATTGGGGGAAGTATAAGCTTTTTGATAGGCAACATGGCTAAATCTATCAAAATATTTAAAAATGCATTTATCTATGGGCGCCTGGGTGGCTCAGTCAGTTAAGCATCGAACTTTGGCTGAGGTCATGATCTCACGGTTCATGGGATCAAGCCCTGCGTCTGGCTCTGTGCTGACAGTTCAGAGCCTGGAGCCTGCTTCGGATTCTGTGTGTGTGTCTCTCTCTCTGCCCTTTCCCCACTTGTGCTCTGTCTCTCTCTCAAAAATAAACATTAAAAAAATTTAATGCATTTATCTAGCAATTTCACTTCTAGCAAGAGCACTCTCCTATACTCTCTTACCTTACTTGGAGACTGATTTTCTGGAAATTCAATTATTTACAATTGAATTGTACATTCAATTCAATTATGTTACAGAATATTTATCCTACAATTATGTTAAAGAATATTTACTAACATGGAAAGATATTAAAAATATTTTGCTAAGTTAAGAAAGCAGACTGACCATTTCCAACAATATGGCCCACTAAATTAGCTGAAAACCCTTTTTACACAAACTTATACAAGTACAAGATGAAATATACAGACATTCTTCTAATTGCATGAATGAAAAAAAATTGCATAACTAAGCTCACGAGAAATAAAGGAAAACCCCTGGATTCCAGAAATGAAGATGAAACTGAAAATTAGAGTTGTAATCTTATGAGTGGAAGTTGTGGTTGTCCTGAAAAGAGGGTTTCAACTTTTAAGAACCACAGGGGGTAGAGGGGAAGATGCTGTCAGAGTAGGAGGACCCTAGGCTCCCTCATCCCATGAATATAAGTAGATAACTATTAAATCATCCTAAATACCCCCAGAAAATGACCTGAAGACTGGCACAACTAAAAGTAGAGAAGACATATCAAAGAAGGTAGGGAGTACAGAGACATGATTTGGGAGAGAAATGGATCGTGGCTGCTGTGGTGGGGAGGGAGTCATGGTAGCAGAGAAAGGTGAGAGACAGACTAGCACACAGGGGAGTGCACAGGGAAAACAAATACACAGGGGAGTGCACAGGGAAAACAAATCTCCATAGCAATTGGCTTGAAAAGTGATAGGGGCTGAATTTTGTGAGTTCTTGCAACTAGTGGGGTTAAAAACCTAGAGCTTTAAAGTTCAGTGGGCTTGGCTGGGACACAGCCCAAAGGGTATTGGGGCTACTCTTGGAGAGAAGACAGGGCAAACCACCTGTGGGACATACAATGTGGCAACGGCAATCTGAAGAGGGCCTGGGGCACACAGTGGGGAGGTTAGTTGCTCATCTCAGAGTCTGTCCCTGAGTGGTAGCAGTCATGGAGAGAACCATTTGGTAATAAGGAACTAGTAGTCACCATTGCCCTCCCTTGCCCATCAGCATAAGCACAGGGCCACCTGCAGGAACCAGCCCAGTGTTGACAGTTGGTACCTAACTTGCTTATACCAAGTTCTGCCCCCTTACATTCCAGTGGAGCCACACTTCCCAGTCACATTTGCCTCATGTGGCAGGGTCCCCTCCCCCAGAAGACTGGCCCAAACCTTTGCCAATACTGTCTCCCAACCTGGGAGATTTGCAGAGCCTCAGTTCTGATGGCAGAGGTGATAGGTCTCATTTCACACGAAGACCAGAGCACACTTAGTTAAAATGAGCCACATTCAGTCCAAGGACCAAACACCGCCTATAACAGACAACTCTGCATACAACTGGCCTGAAAGATAAAGCAGTCAGGACAAAACAGTGGAAAACATGCAGCACACATTAGAGACATTCCTGGAAGTGCCAGACCCTGGGGAACAGAGGACACTACATGGCAGTGAACAACAGGACATCCTCTTCATAAGGCCATTACCCTCAAGAACAGGAGACATAGCTGATTTTCCCAACACAGAGAAATAGGCACAGAGACTTAGACAAAATGAGAAGACAGAAATTTGTCCCAAATGAAAGACAAGGCCATGGTCACAGATCTAAGTGAGATAGATATAAGTAACATGCCTTATAGAGAACTTAAAGTAATGATCATAAAGATACTGAACTTCAGAAAAGAGTGGAGGACATCCATGAGACCCTTAACACAGAGATAAAAAAGATCAGAGATAAAGAGTTCAATAAATGATATTAGAACACCCTTGATGCAATAAGCAGCAGACTGGAAGAAGCAGAAGAACAAATGAACAACCTAGAAGACAGAGAAATGGAAAATAATCAAGCTGAACAAAAGAGAGAAAAAAGAATTATGCAAAACTATAATAGACTTAGGGAACTCAGTGACTCCATCAAATGTAATAGCATTCATATTATAGGAGTACTGGAAGAAGAAGAGAGGAAAAAAAGGCAGAAAAGTTATTTGAAAAAAATAATACCTGAATACTTCCCTAACCTGGGGAAGGAAATAGATATCCAGATCCAGGAGGCACAGAGAACCCCCAACAAAGCCAACAAAAGCAGATCCATACCAAGACATATTGTAATTAAATTGGCAAAATGTAGTGATGAAGAAAAAAATTTAAAGCGGTAAGACAAAAGAAGACAGTAACATACAAAGGAAACCCCATAAGGCTATCAGAGATTTTTTAGCAGAAAATGTCCAAGCCAGAAGGGAGTGGCTTGGTATATTCAAAGTGCTGAATGGGAAAAATCTGCAGCCAAAAATATGCTATCAAGCAAGGCTATCATTCAGAATAGAAGGGGAGATAAAGAGTTTCAGATTTAAAACATAAAAAAAATTAAAAAAAAACACTGACACTGATTTTTTAAAATTACAAAAAAGTGGGGAACCTGGGTGGCTCAATCAGTTAAGTGTCTGACTATGGCTCAGGTTATGATCTCACTGTTGGTGACTTTGAGCCTCATGTTGGGCTCTGTGCTGACAGCTCGGAACATGGAGCCTGCTTCAGATTCTCTCTGTCTCTCTGCCCTTCCCCTGTTCTCTCTCTCTCTTTCTCTCTCTCTCTCAAATATAAAATAAAACATAAAAAAATTAAAAACAAACATTGACATTGATTTTTAAAAATAAAAAAAAGAGTTTCACAGGCAAACAAAAGCTAAAGTAGTTCATGACCACTAAACCAGCTCTGCAAGGAATAGTAAAGGATACCTTCTGAGTGGAAAAGAGAGACCAAAAATGACAGTATGAAGGTAGGAAACACAAAAGCAGTAAAAATGAATATTTATGTAAAAATCAGTCAGGAAACTCACAAAATAAAAGGATGTAAAATATGACAACATATACCTAAAACATGGGGAGGGGAGGAGTAAACAACGGTTTCAAACTTAGATGACCATCAACTTAATGCAGACTGCTATATGCAGAAGAGGTTATATACAAGCTAATGGTAACCACAAACCAGAACACTAATAAGTATCCAAAGAATATAGAGAAAGAAATCCAAATATATCATCAAAGAAAATCAGCAAACCATGAAAGAGACAAGGACAAGATAGGATCAGATAAAATCTTCAGACACAACCACAAAACAAGTAACAAAATGGCAATAAATGTGTAATTGTAAATAATCGTGTGAATGTAAATGGACTAAATGCTCCAATAAAAAGACATAGGGTGACAGAATGGATTAAAAAATCAAGACCCATCTATATGCTGCCTACAAGAGATTCATTCTAGACCTAAAGACATCTGCAGATTGAAAGTGAGGGGATGGAGAAAAATCTACCTTGCAAATGGATGTCAAAAGAAAACTGGGGTAACAATACTCATATCAGAAAAAAGTAGATGTTAAAACAAAGACAGTAACAAGGGACAGAGAAGGACATTATATATTAATAAAGGAGCCAATCCAATAAGAAGATATAACAATTGTAAATATTTATGTACCCAACATGAAAGCACCCAAATACATAAAACAGTTAATAGCAAACATAAAGGAACTAATTGATAATAATTCAATAATAGCAAGGGACTTTCACACCCCACTTACATCAATGGACAGATTGTGTAAACAGAAAATCAACAAGGAAACAATGGCTTTTAATGGCACACTGGAACAGATGGATTTAACAGATATATTCAGAACGTTCCATCCTAAAACAGCAGCATACACATTTTTTCCAGTGTACATGGAACATTCTCCAGAATAGGTCACATATTAGCTCATAAAACATGTCTCAACAAATTCAAGAAGATCGAAGTCATACCATGCATCTTTTCTGACCACAATGCTATGAAACTAGAAGTCAACCACAAGAAAAATCTGGAAAGACCATAAACACATGGAGGTTAAATAACATGCTACTAAACAATGAATGGGTCAACCAGGAAATCAAGGAAGAAATATAAAATTACATGGAAACAAATGAAAATGAAAACACAACAGTCCAAAACCTTTGGGATACAGCAAAAGCAGTTCTAAGAGTGAAGTATATAGCGATACAGGACTACCTCAAGGAGCAAGGAAAATCTCAAATAAACAACCTAAGTTTACACCTAAAAGAGCTAGATAAAGAACAACAAACAAAACCTAAAACCAGTAGAAGGAAGGAAATAATAAAGATTAGAGCAGAAATAAATGACATAGAAACTAGAAAAACAATAGAACAGATCAATGAAACCAGGAGATGGTTCTTTTAAAAAAATTAATAAATTTGATAAACTTCTAGTGAGACTTATCAAGAACAAAAAAGACAAAGGACTCAAATAAATAAAATCACAAAGGGGAGAGAAGAAATAACCAACACTATGGAAAAGAAAATAATTATAAAAGAATATTAGGAAAAACTATATGCCAAAAAATTGAACAACCTAGAAGAAATGGATAAATTCCTACAAACATATAACCTATCAAAACTGAAATGGGAATAGAAAATTTGAACATACTGATAACTAGCAAAGAAATTGAATCAGTAATCAAAACTCCCAACAAACGAAAGTCTGGGATCAGATGGCTTCACATGTGGATCCTACTCTCCCAAACACTTAAAGAAGAGTTAATACCTATTCTTCTCAAACATTTCCAAAAAAAATAGAAAAGGAAGGAAAATTTCCAAATTCATTCTATGAGGCCAGCATTACCCTGACCAAAACAAGATAAAGACACCACAAAAAAAGAGAACTACAGCCAATACCTCTGATTAACATAGGTGCAAAGATCCTCAACAAAATACTAGCAAATTGAGTCCAACAATACATTTTAAAAATCATTCACCACAATCACGTGAGATTTATTCCTGAATTTCAAGGATTGTCCAATATTTGCAAATCAATCAACATGATGCCTCACATAAATAAAAGAACCATGCGATCATTTCAGTAGATGCAGAAAAAGCATTTGACAAAGTACATCCATTCATGATAAAAACCCTCCACAAAGTAGGTTTAGAGAGAATATACCTCAACATAATAAAGCCCATATGTGAAAAACCCATAGCTAGCATCATCCTTAACAGGAAAAAACCGAGAGCTTTTTCTCTAAGGTCAGGAACATGACAAGGATATCCACTCTCATCCCTTTTCTTCCACATAATAGTGAAAGTCCTAGACACAGCAATCAAACAACAAAAAGGAATAAAGGCATCCAGATTGGTAAGGAAGAAGTAAAACTTTCAGTATTTGCAGGTGACATGATACTATATATAGAAAACCCAAAAGACTACACCAAAGAACTGTTAGTGAAGAAATCTTGCATTTCTCTATACCAATCATGAAGCAGCTGAAAGAGAAATTAGGAATACAATCACATTTATAATTGCACCAAAAATAATAGGATACCTAGGGAATAAGCTTAAACAAAGAGGTGAAAGACCTATACTCTGAAAACTATAAACCACTGATGAAAGAAATTATAGGCAGCACAAATAAATACAAAAGTTTCCCATGCTCATGGATTGTAAAAACAAATATTGTTAAAATATCTATACTACCCAAAGCAATCTACACACTTAATGCAATCCCTACCAAAATATCAACAGCATTTTTCACAGAACTAGAACAAATAATTCTAAAATTTATATGGAATCACAGAAGACCCTGAATAACCAAAGACATCTTGAAAAAGCAAAGCAAAGCTGGAGGCATCACAATTCCGGACTTCAAGTTATATTACAAAGCCGTAGTAATCAAAACAGTATGGTACTGGCAGAAAAATAGAAATATAGATCAACAGAACAGAAAAGAATACCCAGAAATAAATCTACAACTATATGTCAATTATTTTTTGACAAAGCAGGAAAGAATATCCAGTGAGAAAAAAACAGTCTCTTCAACAAATGATGTTGGGAAAACTGGACAGCTACATGCAAAAGAATGAAACTGGACCACTTTCTTATATGATACACAAAAATAAATTCAAAATGGATAAAAGATCTAAATGTGAGACCTGAAACCATAAAAATCCTAGAAGAGAACACAGGCAGTAACTTCTCTGACAATGGCCATAGCAACTTTTTTTTAAAAATGTGTCTCCTGAGGCAAGGGAAACAATAGCAACAATAAACTTGGGACTACATCAAAATAAAAAGCTTCTGCACAGCAAAGGAAACAATCTATAAAAGTATAAGGCAATCTATGGAATGGGAAAAGATATTTGCAAATGACAGATCTGATAAAGGGTTAGTATCCAAAATATATAAAGAACTTATACAAATCAAACCAAAAAAAACAACAACAACAACAACAACAAACCAGCCAATCCAATTTCAAAAATGGGCGGAAGACATGAACAAACATTTCTCCAAAGACATACAGATGGCCAATACACACTTAAAAAGATGTTCAACATCACTGATCATCAGGGAAATGCAAATCAATACTATAATAAAATATCACCTTGCACCTGTCAGAATGGCTGAAATCAGCAACACAAGAATCAACAGGTGTTGATTCAGATGTGTAGAGAAAGGAACCCTCTTGCACTGTTGATGAGAATGAAAACTGATGCAGCCACTGTGGAAAACATTATGGAGCTTCCTCAAATAGTTAAAAATAGAACTACCGTATGATTCAGCCATTGCATTACTGGGTATTTACGCAAAGAATACAAGAACACTAATTCCAAAGGATAATGCACCCCTATGTTTATAGCAGCATTATCTACAATATCCAAATTAAGGATGAATGGATAAATAAAATGTGGTGTCTACACACACACACACACACACACACACACACACTGGAATATTACTCAGCCATAAAAAATGAAACCTTACCATTTGCAGCAACATAGATAGAGCTACAGAATATTATGCTAAGTTAAATAAGTCAGTCAGAGAAAGACAAATACCATATGATTTCATTCATATGTGGAACTTAAGAAACAAAACAAACAAGCAAAGGGAAAAACAGAGAGAGAGAGAGAGAGAGAGAGAGAGACAGAGACAGAGACAGAGAGAGACAAACAAACAGACTTAACTATAGAGGACAAACTGATGGTTACCAGAGGTGAGGTGGAAGATGGGTGGGTAAAATAGGTGATGGGGATTAAGAAGTGGACTTGTCATGAGCACAGGGTGATAGAATTGTTGAATCACTATATCTTATACCTGAAACTCATGTAATACTGTATGTTAACTAACTGAAATTAAAATAAAAACTTTAAAAAAACCCCACAGGGACAGGAGATGAGGTCTTTGGCCCAATGGTACCATCATAAAGTTCCCCTGGAAGGGCTGTACTCTCTGTAAATGTTTGACTGGAAAAAAATCTTCATCTTTAACAGAGGGAAACAACAAGGAAATTTATCTGTCTCTATCTGAGTCCTAGATGGAAGAAAAAAAATTGTGAGAACTAAAGCACAGGCTTGGAACTCACATGGTTTTAGGTTGTAATTTATACCATCTGCTTTACCAGGAACATTTGCCCTGATGCTCTTGGTGGAAGTAAAGGTAGAACTGATTTGAATGGATGGTCCCACAACACAGACCACAGAAATTTCACAGAATTTTTTTAAAAAACCCATTAAGGAAGACACTGCAATAAGAAACTACAAGAATAAATGATTTAACACAAGTGAGGTTCAGTGGACATGAACATCAGCAAGTTTGGAATCCTAAGAGCCACGGAGCAGGCTGGGAGGGGGGATGGAATTTGAGAAAATTGCCCAGTATGAAGAACAAATAGAGATGGAAAATATGATGGAGAGGCAAAATGACATGGAGGATAGAATGAAGGGTGAAACATTAATCTAAGAGGCTCTCCAGAAGAAAAATAGAATTGGAGAAAGGCAACATTCAAGGGGATAATGGCTGAGGATTTTCCAGGATTGATAAAAGATTTAAGAAGCACAAGTACCAAATAAAATAAATAAAGTTAAATTTCTATCCAGACATGTTATAGTCAAATTGCAGAACACCAAAAACAAAGAGAAAAATTTTGAAAACTACAAGAGAAAAAAGAAAGATTACATCCAAACAAGATAGACAGCCAACTTTGAAATTACAAAATATAAGCCAGAGTACAGGTAAATGACATCTTCGAAGTTCTGAGGGAGAATATCTGTCAACTTAGATTTCTAAACCCAGCTAAATTATTTTTTAAAAGATTTTATTTTTAAGTAACCTCTACACTCAACATGGGCCTCGAACTCACAACCCCATGATGAAGAGTCATATGTTCTACCAACTGAGCCAGCCAGGCACCCCCTTCCCCAGCTAAATTATTATTCAAGAGTGACAGCAGTGAAAACATTTCCAAAAATGAACTGAGAGGATCAAGAATTCACAAACCCTTGTTGAAAGAAATACTGAAATATTTACTTCAAAAAGGAAACACTGATTTGGAAAAGAGAATGGTGAGCCAGACATTGGTAAACATGTGGATAGCTCTAAATAAGCATTGGTTGTAAAAAAAAACAATGAGGATGATGAATAATTTGGGCCATAAAAACAAAGTTGGAGGGGCGCCCAGGTGGCTGCACTGAGAGTGCAGAGCCTGCTTGGGATTCTCTCTTTCCCCTTTCTCTCTGCTCCCCACCCCCTCTCAAAATAAATAAATAAATGATTAAAAAAAAATAAAAATGAAAAAAAAAAAGCAAAGTTGGAGAGGTATGGTTTTGTTAAAATTGTATAAGTCTTTGAAATGTTTTAAGGGAGGGCAGAGCTTTGAGACAGTTTAGACATTTTAAGTAAAAGGAAAAGAAAGAACCAAAATGTATAACTTCCAAACCTGTAGGAGATAAAAAAGAATAAAAAAATTTTTGACTAATGGGAAAAAAAGTCATGAAAGGAGGAAAAAAAAGTGTAGAAAAAAAGCAGAATAAGAAAAATCCCATGATAGTAAAAATAAATGTGGTTGGAGTAAAACTTGTGAGTGTAAAGACAGAATATTGTTTGCATTTAAATATCCAAAATGTAGCTACATTCTTTTCATAAAAGTCACCTAAAACATAAGGGCATAAAAAATGATAGAAAAAGACAAACCAAGCAAATATTAACCAAAATTGATGTAGGTATGTTAAAGTTAAATATAGAAACATACAAAACATATAATGCATACAAAACATACAAAGTGACAAATATTATTAAGGATAAACTGTCATAGTATATTGATAATAGAAAGAATTCACCAGGAAGATGTAACAGTTCTATATCTCTCTGCACCTAAATATATTGCCTCAAAATACATAAGGCAAAACTTGACTGAATTACGAGCAGATACCAACAAATCTATCATAGGATGAAAATTTTAATATACCTCTCCATGTTGATAGATAAATCAGACCAAAAATTAATAAGAATGTAGATTTGACCAGCCGATTAAAAAAAAAAAAACTTTGGGGTGCCTGAGTGGCTCAATCTGTTAAGCACCGGACTTCAGCTCAGGTCACGATCTTGTGGTTTGTGAGTTCAAGCTCTGTGTCGGGCTCTGTGCTGACAGCTCAGAGCCTGGAGCCTGCTTTGGATTCTGTGTCTCCCTCTCTCTCTGCCCCTCTCCCTGATCACGCTCTGTGTCTCTCTCTCACTCAAAAATAAATAAACATTAACAAAAACTTCAATTGATGCATATAAAATTCTTTACCCAATATTTACCAAATACTCATTCTTTAAAAATATACATAGATCAGGGCACCTGGGTGGCTTAGTTGGTTAAGTGTCCAGCTCTTTATTTCAGCTTAGGTCATGATCTCATGGTTCATGGGTTTGAGCCCCACATCTGGCTTTGTGCTGACAGCACAGAGCCTGCTTGGGATTCTCTGTTTCCCTCTATCTCTCTCTCTGCTTCTCCCTTGCTTGCGCTCTCTCTCTCTCTCTCTCAAAAATAAACATTAAAAATTTTTTTAAAAAGCACACATAGATCTTTTATCACATTGCAATAAAATTAGAATTCCAAGAAACAAAAATTAAAAAAAGAATTTACTTGGAAATTAAAAGAAAGTAAGTTATAAAACCAGTTTGTGCAATATTATCCCATTTAGGGAAAAATAATATCTATGTTACACATTGAAAAAAAATGTCAAAAAGAGACACTAAAAATGGTAAAGGTGGTTATTCATGGTTTGTTAGCTTACAGGTGATTTTTAGCTTTGCTTTTTTAAATTTTTATTTATTTATTTTTAATTTTTTATGCGTTTATTTATTTATTTAGAGACAGTGAGCACAAGTGGGGTAGGGACAGAGAGAGAGGGAGAGAGAATTCCAAGCAGGCTCTGCTCTGTCAGAACCGTGCCGGACACAGGGCTTGAACTCTTGAACCATGAGATCATGACCTGAGCTGAGATCAAGAGTTGGTCACTTAACCAACTGAGCCACCCAGGCCCCCCAGCTTTGCTTTATTTTTAAATAGCTTTTCTGTGTTGTTAAATTTTCCTGTTTGGAACATGTAAGCATATACATAGTTTTTCTAATTAGAAAAAAAAATCAACAATGAATTGTACTTAGGGTAATGTGTAGAATAATAACTTGCCTGGCTATTGCAATAGCATCATAACCGATCTCATTTTCATTGTGGCCTAATACAGTCTCTTTCCCAAAGCACTGAGAATAAAATCCAGTTTCCTAACCTTGGCCTGCAAGGTTCTACATGACATTGCCCCAGGCTACATTTTCCAACCTTACCTCCAGTCACTCCCCAGATTCACCCTACTCCAAACCACACCAGCTTTCATTTCCTTGAACTCTCCAAGTTCTTTCCACTTGGGTCTTCACATTTGCTACCCTTTGTACCTGGAAGCCATGCTGCTCTCCTTACCCCAATATTGTCTTTGCCTGGCTAAGTCCTAAGTATTCTTCATGTTTTGGCTAGAACCTTAAGGAAGCCTTTTCTTCTCTCACTCCCCAGACTTAAGTTTGGTTTCTCTGATAGATATTTTCAAAGCACCCATTCTAGGGGCACCTGGGTGGCTCAGTTAGTTGAGTGTCTGACTTCGGCTCAGGTCATGATCTCAAGGTTCATGAGTTTGAGCTCTGCATTGGGCTCTGTACTGACAGCTTGGAGCCTGGAGCCTGCTTCAGATTCTGTGTCTCCCTCTCTCTCTGCCCCTCCTCTGCTCATGCTTGCTCTCTCTCTTTCTCTCTCTCAAAAATAAACATTAAAATTTTTTTTAAAAACCACCCATTCTTTTCTTTCATACCAATAAAAAGAAACTTGAAAATACATGTTTATGTGTTTACTTGGTTATTGTTTGTCTGCCTTGATAAACTCTGTAAGGACAGGGACCCCATCTGGTTTGTTCATTGTTGTATCTCCAGCACCTGATATAGTGCCAGGAACTTGGTAAGCGCTTAGTGAATATTTGTTGAAAGAATGCATAAATGAGTGAATGAATGAATGATTGAATCCTCACAAGTGGTGCTACTGGAGATTATGGAACCAAAAAATGAAGCAAAGAAGTTCATAAAGGAGAAGACTAATGATATGCCACAACTGTGGTTTTAAATTCCAGTTCTCCTGGCTATGGCTAAGATTCATTGAAAAATGCTGACAAAGCGGTGCCTGGGTGGCTCATTTGGTTGAGTGTCTGCCTTTGGCTCAGGTCATGATCTTGCAGTTCATGAGTTTGAGCCCCGCATCAGGCTCACTGCCATCAGCGCAGAAACTGTAGGCGCTGAGCCCACTTAGGATTCTCTGTCTCCTTCTCTGCCTACCCCTCCCCCACTGTGTTCTTTCTTTCCCTCTCCCTCTCTCTCAGAAATAAGGAAACATTAAAAAAAAGAAAAAATGCTGACAAGATGAATTTCCTTTTTGTCTTCTTATTCTACATTTGCTTTACTGGACTATTCCCCTTTAAAGGAAGAAAGTCCTGGGAATTAGCTTAAAAACAAAACAACAATGACAACAAAGTTGTTACTTCTGAGGCCAAGGACAGTGAAGTAGGATGATGCACAGATGGGTATAAATTACTGGATCGCATTTCATTGTCTTGAAGCTCTGTTTCATTACATAATTGATACAGTACCACAAAACCAAAGCCCAATTCAAGTTGGCCTGGATATGCTCTATCTTCTCTTCCAGGGACAACTTGTGCACATTCAGTCAGCTTGAATAATAATGGTCTTTGTAATTAGGGCCAGTACATAGGAAAAAGAGATACATTTTCCACTGACTCACTGTTGCTCTCTAGAGAAGAAAAATATTGGTTACTGCCTAGGCTTGCCCCAGAGTTTACACCGTAGGGTGTAATCTTAAATTTTTAAATTTTTTTTAACGTTTATTTATTTTTGGGACAGAGAGAGACAGAGCATGAATGGGGGAGGGGCAGAGAGAGAGGGAGACACAGAATTGGAAGCAGGCTCCAGGCTCTGAGCCATCCGCCCAGAGCCTGACGCGGGGCTCGAACTCACGGACCGCGAGATCGTGACCTGAGCTGAAGACGGACGCTTAACTGACTGAGCCACCCAGGCGCCCCTTAAATTTTTAAAATATAGCCTTGAAAAAAGATGCTGAGGAAGCAAAGTAGGACACTTTTTTGTTCCTGTAACATCATGGACTTAAATTCACAGACACTAGTTCCTTTTAGTTAACCCAACCATCAATTCTTGCCCCCCGCAGAAGAATGTCATGGTGGTGATTTCAATGGTGAATTCTCTACAAGAGCTCAATGTTTTAGCACAACTATTTTTGCCAAAATCTCAGTCTTTTCCTTCTATTAGATCTAGTTACAAACTAGAGGCTTGGTAGTTATCTACATATGTAAGTCTGGAAAATATCCGCTTATTGAGTTCCTTAATAGTTCACTTAGATGAAATAAACATCTTTCAATTTTTCATCTCTTCTCAAAATTTCACTCCCAGGTAACTCCACAGTTCTACAGTGATGTGTGAGGCCTAGCTACATGAGCTTTAAAATAAGATTTATTCATAAATAATTCTGAAATAAACTTCAGCAATACAGCCCAGAAGGGGCAGGGGGCATTGACATAACTCATAAAAATAGGTATGCCCAATTATGAATAAAGATAAGAAATGAAAGAGAACAGGTTTTGTAAATGCACCACACTTTTCTTTATATTCCTTTTAAATGTCAAGGATTTCAATACTAAATATACACACAGTAGTCCAAAAGGCACTGTTAGTAATTATTAGTGCACAAAAGGAAGAAGATTTTTAACCTAACCAGATCCAGACACTGAAAGCAGGACTGAGGAAGCTAAATAACACTGTGTGTTCTGAAGTATTTCTTATTCAAGTAAAACATGTTGTTTAGGATGGCGTACCAAACTATTTATAATCCCTTGTTATTTGTACATCCCAGGATTGTGAGAACCTAACCAGAGAATACTGTAAATCATTTGATCAAATCAATGAGAAGGCAGCCAAATAAACTTTTCTGGCCATAATAATGACCAATTGCAATGGAACTGATTATATCATAGTATAATTAATTGGTTTAAGTTCTTCAGACTACTGAAATAAGTGGACCAACCATTTCATGGTCATATTTCAGTTTGAATTGACCATGTAGTAATCTAATTGGTTAACCTGCAAATTCTATCCAGCTATCACCAAAAAAATGAAATAGCTTATGAATATAAGAAAACAGTATTTCCCACCAGAGGAATAGGAATGATGGTAAATGACCAGGAACTCACTAGAATTGAATTTAGACCCTTTATGAACTATGTCAGAATAATAAAAAAGATAGGAGACATTCGCCAATTTTTCAAAGGTTTTTTTAAAAATTTTTTAGCAGTGCTGTTTTACCATGTTTCCTTCTTGTTCATGAAGCTTCAGAAGAAGTTAATGAAATCCAAGTCTCTTTTCATTGTTAGAGCGACTTCAAGAGTCTCAGTCTCCAGGATATAGAAAGCTTTGGCACTGTTGCATTCCACAGGGTGGGGAAGGGTTATCAACAGCTTCCTAAAAATCAAAACAAAATAAGACAAGGTAAAAAACCTAGAGTCAAATTCCTAAAGTAATATCAAGAAGATATCACTTTTATTTTATTTTATTTTAATATGAAATTTATTGTCAAATTGGTTTCCATACAACACCCAATGCTCATCCCAACAGTTGCCCTCCTCAATGCTCATCTCTGCCCCCCACACCCCCAGCGCCCCATCAACCCTCAGTTTATTCTCAGTTTTTAAGAGTCTCTTATGGTTTGCCTCCTTCCTTCTCGGTAACTTTTTCCCCCCGTCCCCTCCCCCATGGTCTTCTGTTAAGTGTCTCAGGATCCACATAAAAGTGAAAACATATGGTATCTGTCTTTGTATGACTTATTTCACTTAGCATAACACTCTCCAGTTCCATCCACGTTGCTACAAAAGGCCATATTTCATTCTTTCTCATTGCCAAGTAGTATTCCATCAAGTATATAAACCACAACTTCTTTATCCATTCATCAGTTGATGGACATTTAGGCTCTTTCCATAATTTGGCTATTGTTGAAAGTGCTGCTATAAACATTGGGGTACAGGTGCCCCTATGCATCAGCACTCTTGTATCCCTTGGGTAAATTCCTAGCAGTCCTATTTCTGGGTCCTAGGGTAGATCTATTTTTAATTTTTTGAGGAACCTCCACACTGTTTTCCAGAGTGGATATACCCGTTTGCATTCCCACCAACAGTGCAAGAGGGTTCCCGTTTCTCCACATCCTCGCCAGCATCTATAGTCTCCTGATTTGTTCATTTTAGCCACTCTGACTGGCGTGAGGTGATATCTCAGTGTGGTTTTGATATCACTTTTAATAAGATAACGGGAAGCAATATATACCATCAAAAGGTTAGGAACCAAAAAAACAATATTTAGACACTGTAAGTGCAAGTTCAAAAATATGCCAAATTAACACACATAATATATCAGCCTTTTTGGCCTTAAAAATACAAGCAGGGGTTTTGATACCCCCACTCTTTTTTCAAGATTGACCTCATTTTGCATTATATAAACATAGTCTCAGGCTTGCTTTATAGGCAGAGGAACAGAGCCATTGCAACTTTAAGTTGGTTGGATAGATATGTTGCCAGCCATGCTTATGTGTACATGGAATGTGACTAACTGATACAAATCTGAAAATTGGAATAGTTCTATAATAATTCTGCTGATGCAACCTCAGGCTGAGTCTCTACTACATGTATAGGTATTGAAATTCAGGCCTGGAATGATTTTAATACTAGATCAATGAAAGTGCTTCTCTGTGCTTGCTTCTGGTTCTTTCTACTATACATTGACAAAAATCCCTGTGAGAGATTGCTGGGTTTATTTTGCAGTTGTGGGGCTCCATTGCTAGATAGCTGTATGCTTTAGCTGCATTGCTGGGCTGAGCCATCCATAATTCTGTCATAGTGGTATGAATCTGAATTATGCATGGGGTCGGCACATGCTGGTATCTGAAGAAAATTAAATGCATGAAGCACTTGTTACCTCACATTCTCCATAAAGAAGCCTTCAGTATCTCTATAAAAAGTGGACAGAAAATCTCTTTTAAAAGGTATAGGATCCAAGTTTGTAAAGGAATCTGGTATTTTTTAGGGGTACTTATTGAATCCTTGTATGAAGAACTAGTATTTGAAAACAAACTCTTGAAAACCAATTGCCTCCTCACTCATTTGCAAGACCTAAGTTTAGGAAACTGGGCTCATTAAAAGTATTTATCACACATGTTTGTGTGATCACATTTCTCTAGAAGAGAAATTTCCTGTTACTCTTGTTCTATTCCAGATACTTGTAGTAGGAAAAACATCTCTCTCCACCAGAAGTAATGATATCATGATGTATTTATTTCAAATTTAAAAAAATTTTAATGTGTGTTTATTTTTCAGAGAGAGAGACAGAGTGTGAGAGGGGGAGGGGCAGAGAAAGAGGGAGACACAGAATCCAAAGCAGGCTCCAGGCTCTAAGCTGTCAGCACAGAGCCCGACATGGGGCTTGAACTTATGAACTTTGAGATCCCGACCTGAGTCCAAGTTGGGCACTTAACCAACTGAGCTACCCAGGTGCCCCTCATGGTGTATTTTAATATATCATGTAATATTTGGCATCTCAAAAAAGTGGGTGCAAAAAGTGTTTAGAGTCCATCTTTTTAAAGTTGTTTACAATATAGTTTGAGCTGGAGTTAGATTTGCTTTATCCCTTATTCTACAAATGATAATATATTCACTTTAAAAATAAAGCAAAGCTCAGTGGTGGTAGCTTCATTGCACTAAAAGACAACTATAAATCAGCTGAAGAAGGAGTTCCAGTGATAATGTGCACTTCTCTGTTCAGAGAGAAATAAATTCAGCAGAGACAGTGGCCATTGGAATGATCCATCTATGCCTGCATTCCTGGCTAGTCCTTAGTAGTATGGCTTCAAATACTAAAATTTTGAACAGAAACTGTGCAACTTATTTAGGCTCTTAGGAGAAGGGAAGTATTTTTGTCTAGTCTGTTTTACTGCCTGATATCTGGATTGAGATTTATATATAAATAAAATAAAATTCTACAAATACTTATCCATGTACAATTCATTGAAGGACAGGACTATATCTTATCTTCATGTCCCCCCAATTGTAGCAGGAGACTTTATGAATGTTTGTTGAGTGAATACATAAATGAATGAAAAGCAAAATAACATTTGAGTACCTACAACACATTAGTACTATCAAATATGAATAAACATTTAAACTCAATCCCTCTGCCTTTACATTGATAGTATACTTGCTTTTAAGAAGCTACAGTTTAGGCACTGATCAAATGTTTATCCAGTGTTACTTTTCATTAGAAATTGTTTAAAAGTGAATGATAATATATGAAAGTAAAGACAAAAGAATTATCTATACAAGTGAACTCTAGAGACTTACAACCTTACATTTATACTAGCAAAGTCAAGTTGATGTTCCTTGCAAGAGATTTAAATACAGGACAACCTTGTTCTGTGCATATTCACATAATGTAGTTTTTATTTTATGTAGTTAATAAATGATTTTATCTCTGGGTTAGTTAACAAGAAACTTTTAATGATAGAGAAAAAACTAAGGGTTGATGGAAGGAGGTGGGTGGGAGATTAGCTAGATGGGTGATGGGGACTAAGGGGGGCCCTTGTTGTGATGAGCACTGGGTGTTGTATGTAAGTGATGAAATCACTGAATTCTACTCCTGAGATCAATATTGCACTGTATATTAACTAACAAAATTTAAATTAAAAAATAAATATTTGGGTTTAAAAAACATGACTTTTTAAACGTTTTCTATTGGAGACATAACTATTTTCAAAGAAAGTGAAGAAATAGCTACTGAGCTGACATTCAGTATTTCAATTTGAAAACATCTTTTGAGTTTGAGTATCAGTCAATTCTCAATCAGTCTGAATTAAAGGAGCACAGAAAAGATGAGAATAAAACAGCATTCTACCAAAAATTAATTCATACTTGTCTTTACAATATGTTTTTACTATCACATTCAAGGAATTCATTTATGATATTCTTAGAATACACTTCAAAAAATAGTGAAACCTCATATGAAGATAAAAGTCCTTGGGAAATTATCCAATTTCCCCTGTCTTTCCTCCTTTCTGTCTACTCCATGTTGGGAATCAACGTGCAAAAACAATGATTTTTTTAAAAAATAAAGAAGTTAAGACATTGCCTTATTTCTTTTGGTTGTATAATTCTAAAAATCTGGGTTTTATTGATAGTTCTAATGCAATTGACTGTCATTTGACTGATCTTACCAGTCAATTCAGTTAAAATAGATTCACGTGTTCTGCCTTATAGATTCATGAACAGGAGGTTTTCTCTTACCTCTCTAGGGGTGAGTAAACATAGTGTGATATGCTGTCAAAGTTAGAAACTAAAGAAAGTATATGTGAATACCAATAACCTCAAAAACAAGTCACATTTCCAATAACACAATTTCAGATAATAGCGTGGCTCCAAAGAATGTGCAAGTGTTAAGGAAAAATGACAAAAACGATAACAGCCTATCTTCAGTCTTCTATCATAATTAATGATTTTTTTCTTAAGAGACAGCACCTCTCTGCACTATTTAATATATAAGAAAATTATGATCCCAAAATTCTAGTGTAGTCCACATTCTACATGGACAAGTATCTCTGTGTGAGTCTTTCATTTGGTGGGCTCTGATAGATATCTGGAATGGCAGCATAGCAGCTGCCTGAAGATTGATGGAGAACTGCTAGGAGAATGGAAATTAACTCCACGGTGTGTAGATATGTATGTGTTTTTAACAAGCGCACCAATATCATGGAAGATTAACTGTTAATTTAAGCAACTTTCCTTGCAGAGGTTGTGTGGAAGAGTAAAAGCATATATAATAAGAATGAAAAAATTACACTGCTCCTCGAAGTAAATCGTAGGAATAGTGGATGAAATTTTTATAACAGAAGACAATTTTGGTGAGAATATAGTTTTGAAATTACATGAGTAATGAGAAAGTACTTGATATATATCCATGGGTAGATCATTTTGGGTTAAATGCATCTACTATAGAAATCAAGGTTAAGCTATGTATGTACATTGGGTCGTTTATACATAGAAGTCTTTTGTATGAGGGATCTACTTTTTATTTTTTTGAAACCCTAAGATCAACAGGGGAAGATTATTGATACTGATAATGGAAGAAAGAAAATGTGCCAGCAGCTGACTGCTTACCACACCCAGTTTGAAATGTTCGTGAATAACAAAGAAAGAGCCACTGCAGTCAACCAAAGTGTGCTCACTAGCATACTTTCAGATGAAAAGTGAAACAAGCAAGGAGATATTTAGATATTTTATCTATCACACATCAGGTTCCATTGATTTTCTCTTTATGGACTTGTTTTTGAGAGACGGGAATGATTTGTCCAGGTTTCAGATAAACATTTGTATCAGAATCTTACTGTACGTGTTGCATTTTGGAAACATAATTTGAACCTGTGTAATAAGAAGACTATTTTGAAAATATCAAAATGTTTAATTATATTATGCCATTATTACCTGTATTCTTTTTAAATGTATCTATACTACTTGAGAAGCTAGTGATAAATTTGTTAGAATTTTTTAAAATTTTTTTAATGTTTATTTATTTTTGAGAGAGAGAGAGACAGAGTATAAGCTGGAGAGGAGCAGAGAGACAGGGAGACAAAATCCAAAGCAGGCTCCAGGCTCTGAGCTGTCAGCACAGAGCCCGATGTGGGGCTCGAACTCACTAGCTGTGAGATCATGACCTGAGCCAGACATCCAGCCAACTGGGCCACCCAGGCACCCCAATTTGCTAGAATTTTTGCTTTAAGGAATTGATGACAAGACTTTTCTGTTAATTTTTAGATGGATACAGTCAAATTGAACCTTAGAGTCCCATGGTAACCAGAAAGTTTAAAGATATTGCTTCTCTTATGGCATCTCTGTACAAAAAGCCACAAGCGAGACTTACAACTTAAGAGATTTTCATCTCTAGTTATTTTTCCTCACAGATAGTAAACTGTATCTAAATGTCAAAGGCTGTATTTTAGTGGTAGCAATCTACTCCAAATGTACGGGTGCAAAGCAGAAAAAACTAGGTGTTTTAGGTGTTTCAAAAAATACATATACATATATATTTATATTATGTAGATCAAACATCTGAATGAATAACTTACTTTTTCACTTTTTGTCAAACTTTAGGAGTGATGAAAAATAACAATGTACACTTTAAGAATATTGATTATAGATTCATTAATATTTTAATACATTATTCTAGTTCTAAGTTTTACTCACTTATTAGGAGTGCGAAGGTCAAGGATCATTTCCTGGATATCAATTTGAATTTCAGAAGGGTTTGTATTCGGCAGTTTAATTTTAACCTGAAAGAGAAAATGAGAAGAAAAATACTTTTGTTTTGAAGAACAGTTAATTTGAAGAGGGTAGGGAAGTATGGGGAAATGAGAGCTAATATTTATTAAGTTCCAGCTATGTGCGCATGGCTAGGCCCTTTCCTCATTACAATCTTGAGATGCAGGATTACCCCCATTTTATAGATGGAGAAAGTGAGATACAGAGAAGTTTAATGAGCAGCCCAAGGGTAACCGTCTGTAATTGAACTAAGGTTCCTTGCCTGTAACTTTCATTGTCTGAAGGTGCACACTAGTACACCTGCTAAGGTTGGGGACTTTCAATGGACTTTATATCAATGGGCACTTTGAATAAAAAGTGGTTAATTTTCATGTTGGGTGTGGGTTGGTGATGCCATTTGTAGTATCCTGGTATAAACTCCTATTCCACATTTCCTAGAGAAGTGTAGGAGTCCATAAAAGTCGTTAACACAAGAAGAGAAATAACAACATGATCCCTACGTACCCCACACCCACCCCCGCCTCCACACACACGCACACACAAAGTGGGACTATTTATTGGTTTGGTAAGATTTTACTTAAAAATGTCGCATCTCAATTCTCACAGGACCCAGTAATTCCACTCCTGGGTACATACACAAGAGCATTTAAAACCCAGGTGTTCTCTTCCCTTATCCATCCCTCAAATATTGACATTTTCCAAGGGTCAGTCTGTCAATCTGTCAATCTGCTTGCATGGATTCAGAAGTTTCTGCCAGTTCTGGTTCAAGGATTCCAGACATGTGATTCAGACATTTTGATGAAACCTCCTCAAAATGGCATCATCGGAATGTAAAATTACTGATTTTTTTAACCAAGTAATATGTATAAGACATCTTTCACTCTTACTTCATACCTGACCTTAAGCCCATCTCAAATTCTTTCCCATCTCTCTCTCTTCTCACCCTATGTGCATTCTGCATCTAACTCTCTCATTATGTATTATGTATTAAATGTACTTAAAAATTTAAATACATCTAACTTTCACAATCAGAAATACATTAAAAATATACAATTAGATCAACTTTTAAGGAGGTATCCACCCCCTACCATCATTATGAAAGAATGCTAGGATATTAACTATAAATATATGTATATTATATTACTATTAGAAGTTTAATTGAAGGTTTACTGTGCTGCCTAGAGCTGATAATAAGGAATTGTATTACAGCTCAAATATCTGTCTCCCTGAAACACAGTCTAATTTGCAACCAATCCAATAAGGTTAGAATAATCCGAAAGCCTGCAAAAAAATGTGTCCGTCCTCTAGAATTTATATGGAAAAGAGAATCCTTTCAGTTATCATGTAGCCAAATCTATGTATTCATTAGAAGTAAATAAGTATGACTGTTTTAACCTTAAGAGAAAAATCAGGATTTGAGAAGCACACCATTCAGGAAACAAGTGGATTCTCAGAAGATAGGCAGACATGTTGCTCAGAATGATTGGTAGCCCTTTCCGAGGTGAATACGTGTGATAAACATGTGACTCCTGGTTGTGTCTGCCAGATAGTGACTGACTCCTATCCCATCCCTGACTCTCACCTCATTCTCAGTGAGACTTGGAGATGGAGTAAGGCTCATAACCCTGTGAAGGAGGTGATAATGAAAAAGAAACAGACTAAATGGCTTGTTTCATAGGTCACATCAGAATGTCCCCTTATCAACATGGATGCATTAAAGCAGAAGAGCCAAAATATTATATATCCATTGCTCAAAAAGAGTATCAAGCTATGTGCAGGCTGCTTTTCCAATCCTCTAGAACAAACAATGGGTTATTTGGCAGAATATCAATAACTCTAGCCCCATTTACTTTTGGCTTTTAGAGATAATCTGCTGTTCAACACACATGGGTGAAAATGGGAATCCACTGACCTACTTCCCCACTGCACACATACCCCTTCTTACCACGAGTAGTCCTCTGGGGGAAGACAGGCTATCTTCCTACATACCTTTGACACCTGAAGTTCCTTTTTCCATGGTCCCCAACTGACATCCAAAGGTCAGGTACTTCAGTCAGCCCTATTTCTCAAGGGTAGGCTGTTCCCTATTCTTTGCCACATTGTTTCTATTACACATGTTTGGCTTCTCTCGTCAACATTGTTTTTATCTCTAAAGCCATGACCCAGAGTCAACGTCACTTCATTGATCTGATTCCTCTTGGTTTTTGATACCTGGCTTGGAACTGGAGTGAGAATTTCCAGTGCCTCTGTTTGAACTCTGTCTCTGAATGTTGACCCCATCCCAAGGGCTATGTATTCTGTCCTCAGTCCCATTTCTGCAAGTTTCCTAGTGTTCCTCTCAATACCTCCCCCTCTCCAAGCATACATGTGCTACTTAAGATCAGTTTTCCTTTATTCCAAGCCCAATGCAAAGCCAGCACTCTGTGGTAGTACATTCTAACCCCTCATAGAACACCAATTCTGAAAATCAACATCTCCAGTCTCCGTCTTTGAGTTTCACATGGATTTATATTTCTAACAGCCTTGGACACTTCCAGCAAGATTTCTTATAGGCAGTTCAAACTCAATATAACCCAAACTTAATATATTTCTCTTAGAACTTTGTCTTCTTTCTTTTGCATTGCATTCCTGATCCCCATACCAAAAACAAAGCTGTTTACTCTTATTCCAGAAGTAATAAATGGTAATTGTAAATAAAGTGTAAAATTCGGATGAACAAAAAGAAATAAAAACCATCTCTAAGACTACCACCCAGAGACAAACCACTTTACATTCCCCTATCTTGATTCATGTCATCACCATTTACCCAGTCACCCAAACTAGAATTCTTGACTCCTATTTCTCCCTTACATATCTCATTTGACAACCTTCCATATGTGGAATTCTAGAAACTTAACAGAAGACCATGGGGGAAGGGAAGGGGAAAAATAGTTTCAAACAGAGAGGGAGGCAAACCATAAAGGACTCTTAAATGCAGAGAACAAACTGAGGTTTGATGGGGTAGCGGGGGAGAGGGGAAAATGGGTGATGGATATTGAGGAGGGCACTTGTCGGTATGAGCCCTGGGTGTTGTATGTAGGCAATGAATCATGGGAATCTACTTTTGAAGCCAACAGCACACTGTAGAAACTGTATGTTAGCTAACTTGACAATAAATTACGTTAAAAAAATAAATCTTATCAATACTACTTCTTAAATGTCTACCTTGCTCTCTATCCCTACTGCCACCCTCCAGGGGTCTACCTCTCTCACCTGAATTAGTGATATTGTCTATCAGTTGGTTTTCCTACCACCAATCTCCCTAACTCCCACTCATTTCCTACCATCATCTCTGCCAAATTCTCCACGATAATCTGCCACTAGAGTTGTTATGAAATACCACATCTAATTGTTTAACTCACCTGCTTTAAGATGTTTAGTAACTCTAATGCCCACAAAAGTTCACGTTTCGTGGTGTCTTAGTCTGTTGGGGCTGCCATAACACAATATTACAGACTGGAATTCTGAGCATGCCAGACATGCGAGTATGGTTGGTTTCTGGTGAGAGCTTTCTTCTCTACTTGCAGAAAGCTGCCTTCTCACAGGGTGCTTACATGGCCCAGAGAGAAACCAAGCAGAGCAAGCTCTCTGGTATCTTTGTATAAACGCACTAATATCATCATGCCGGCCCCACCCTTGTGACCTCATCTAAACCAAATTACATCTCAAAGGTTCCATCTCCAAATACCATTACAGTGGGGGTTGGAGCTTCAAAATATGAACTTCAGGGGGACGAAATCAGTCCAAAACACATGGTATGACCTTCAAGGGCTTTTCCAACTAGCTCCAAGCTGCTTATTCTGTTTTATCTTGTATTACTCCATGCCAGTGCATTCTGGGGTTCCAAGAACATCACAAATGCTCTCAAAACACATCATATGCTTTCATAGCGCTATGCCTTTGCTCATGCTGCTGCTTACTCTTCTCGGAGAGCTTTTCCACCCTGACAAACTATTATGGACTTCAAATGTCCAGGCATCCAGCAGAGGAAGAGAAATAATAAAGATCAGAGCAGAAATAAACAATATAAAATCTAAAAAAACTGTAGAGCAGATCAATGAAACCAAGAGTTGGTTTTTTGAAAAAATAAACAAAATTGATAAACCTCTAGCCAGGCTTCTCAAAAAGAAAAGGGAGATGACCCAAATAGATAAAATCATGAACGAAAATAGAATTATTACAACCAATCCTTCAGAAATATAAGCAATTATCAGGGAATACTATGAAAAATTATATACCAACAAACTGGACAACCTGGAAGATATGGACAAATTCCTAAACACCCACACGCTTCCAAAACTAAATCAGGAAGAAATAGAAAGCTTGAACAGACCCATAACCAGAGAAGAAATTGAATCAGTTATCAAAAATCTCCCAACAAATAAGAGTCCAGGACCAGATGGCTTCCCTGGGGAGTTCTACCAGACATTTAAAGCAGAGATAATACCTATCCTTCTCAAGCTATTCCAAAAAACAGAAAGGGAAGGAAAACTTCCAGACTTATTCTATGAAGCCAGTATTACTTTGATTCCTAAACCAGACAGAGACCCAGTAAAAAAAGAGAACTACAGGCCAATATCCCTAATGAATATGGATGCAAAAATTCTCAATAAGATACTAGCAAATCGAATTCAACAGCTTATAAAAAGAATTATTCACCATGGTCAAGTGGGATTCATTCCTGGGATGCAGGGCTGCTTCCACATTCACAAATCAATCCACGTGATACATCACATTAATAAAAGAAAAGATAAGAACTATATGATCCTGTCAATCAATGCAGAAAAAGCATTTGACAAAATTCAGCATCCTTTCTTAATAAAAACCCTCGAGAAAGTCGGGGTAGAAGGGACATACTTAAACATCATAAAAGCCATTTATGAAAAGCTCACAGCTAATATCATCCTCAATGGGGAAAATCTGAGAGCTTTCCCCCTGAGATCAGGAACACAACAGGGATGTCCACTCTCACCGCTGTTGTTTAACATAGTGTTGGAAGTTCTAGCATCAGCAATCAGACAACAAAAGGAAATCAAAGGCATCAAAATTGGCAAAGATGAAGTCAAGCTTTCACTTTTTGCAGATGACATGATATTATACATGGAAAATCCGATAGACTCCACCAAAAGTCTGCTAGAACTGATACATGAATTCAACAAAGTTGCAGGATACAAAATCAATGTACAGAAATCAGTTGCATTCTTATATAATAATAATGAAGCAACAGAAAGACAAATAAACTGATCCCATTCACAATTGCACCAAGAAGCATAAAATACCTAGGAATAAACCTAACCGAAGATGTAAAAGATCCAACTGCTGAAAACTATAGAAAGCTTATGAAGGAAATTGAAGAAGATACAAAGAAATGGAAAAACATTCCGTGCTCATGGATTGGAAGAACAAATATTGTTAAAATGTCAATACTATCCAAAGCTATCTACACATTCAATGCAATCCCAATCAAAATTGCACCAGCATTCTTCTCGAAACTAGAACAAGCAATCCTAAAATTCATATGGAACCACAAAAGGCCCCGAATAGCCAAAGTAATTTTGAAGAAGACCAAAGCAGGAGGCATCACAATCCCAGACTTTAGCCTCTACTACAAAGCTGTCATCATCAAGACAGCATGGTATTGGCACAAAAACAGACACATAGACCAATGGAATAGAATAGAAACCCCAGAACTACACCCACAAAAGTATGGCTAACTAATCTTTGACAAAGCAGGAAAGAATATTCAATGGAAAAAAGACAGTCTCTTCAACAAATGGTACTGGGAGAACTGGACAGCAACATGCAGAAGGTTGAAACTAGACCACTTTCTTACACCATTCACAAAAATAAACTCAAAATGGATAAAGGACCTGAATGTGAGACAGGAATCCATCAAAACCCTAGAGGAGAAAGCAGGAAAAGACCTCTCTGACCTCAGCCGCAGCAATTTCTTACTTGACACATCCCCAAAGGCAAGGGAATTAAAAGCAAAAATGAAGTATTGGGACCTCATGAAGATAAAAAGCTTCTGCACAGCAAAGGAAACAATCAACAAAACTAAAAGGCAGCCAACGGAATGGGAAAAGATATTTGCAAATGACATATTGGACAAAAGGCTAGTATCCAAAACCTATAAAGAGTTCACCAAACTCCACACCCGAAAAACAAATAATGCAGTGAAGAAATGGGCAGAAAACATGAATAGACACTTCTCTAAAGAAGACATCTAGATGGCCAACAAGCACATGAAAAGATGCTCAACATCGCTCCTCATCAGGGAAATACAAATCAAAACCACACTCAGATATCACCTCACGCCAGTCAGAGTGGCTAAAATGAACAAATCAGGAGACTATAGATGCTGGAGAGGATGTGGAGAAACAGGAACCCTCTTGCATTGTTGGTGGGAATGCAAACTGGTGCAGCCACTCTGGAAAACAGTGTGGAGGTTCCTCAAAAAATTAAAAATAGACCTACCCTATGACCCAGCAATAGCACTGCTAGGAATTTACCCAAGGGATACAGGAGTATTGATGCATAGGGGCACTTGTACCCCAATGTTTATAGCAGCACTCTCAACAATAGCCAAATTGTGGAAAGAGCCTAAATGTCCATCAACCGATGAATGGATAAAGAAATTGTGGTTTATATACACAATGGAGTACTACATGGCAATGAGAAAGAACGAAATATGGCCCTTTGTAGCAACGTGAATGGAACTGGAAAGTGTGATGCTAAGTGAAATAAGCCATACAAAGAAAGACAGATACCATATGGTTTCACTCTTATGTGGATCCTGAGAAACTTAACAGAAACCCATGGGGGAGGGGAAGGAAAAAAAAAGAGGTTAGAGTGGGAGAGAGCCAAAGCATAAGAAACTCTTAAAAACTGAGAACAAACTGAGGGTTGATGGGGGGTGGGAGGGAAAGGAGGGTGGGGGATGGGTATTGAGGAGGGCATCTTTTGGGATGAGCATTGGGTGTTGTATGGAAACCAATTTGACAATAAATTTCATATATTATAAATAAATAAATAAATAAATAAATAAATAAATAAATAAATTCTTATCGCTAAAAAGAAAACAAAGCAAAAAAAAAAAACAAAAAAACAAATGTCCAGGCAAAATGCCACCTGTATTGTGAAGTCTGCTTGGACTACTTCTTTGCACCCATATCACTTTGTACAGACTTCTATCAAATTCAAATTGTTTGGGTTCAAATCATAGTTCTACCAGATTCTAAGTGTGTGACCTTAAGCAAGCCACTTAAGTTCTTTGTGCTTCAGCAACCTCATCTGTAAAATGAAAATAAGAGCACCTATTTCATAGGGTCAACGCAGGGATTGATGATTTGCTATATGCAAAGTTTGCAGAGAAATGCCTAACACATAGTAAGCATTATACAAATTGCTTTGCTATTATTACTATTATTTCATGTTAAGTGAAAACAATCTGGTTAAAAACGTTTATTTGTAGACTGTGAATGTAGGGAGATGGCTCTGCCATGGCACCCCAGTGACCTTGCACTATCCCCATAGGCCACATATGCAAGATTCAACTACAGCCTGCCCCAAGCCTTGGCAGGACATCCTGTGATCCTCTTGGAACGTGGGAAGATAGACAGTCTTGTGAGGAGTTGCCTCAAGTCTGTTTCCTATCTGTCTTTCTACCTTGTGGGAGGCTCCTTATCTTGTGGGAGGCCGTTTCTCACCCTACTCCCTGGTTCCCATAAGGCAGAAGGGCTTTCTGTCTCCCTTCTCTTGGCTATAGATGCAGGCTATAAAATAGTTCAGCTACAGTCTAGAGTTTGCTCTTCAGCAACAGAGTGTCCTACTGTCCGTGTCACCTGTCGTCTGGCCACTTTAGTTTGATGCTGTCCTGTGGGGCAAAGGGAGATGACACTATACTGATCTTGCTTATGCTGCCTGTGTAAATAATCAACTATATGCATTGGGACTCACTGTTTCCTTATTGGATGGATCTATGGAAGTCTGCTGCTGCTTATGGACTACTTGATGTCTTGACAGTAAGCTCGTTAAAAAGGAGAAACTTATCTATTTTGTTCAACACTATATACTGAGTATCTGGCCTATGGCAAGTGTTCAACAAGTATTTGTTAAATTAAAAAATATAGCAGGGCTCCTGGGTGGCTCAGTTAAGCATCAGACTCTTGATCTCAGCTCGGATCATGATCTCATGGTTTGTGGGTCCGAGCCCTGCATCAGGCTCTGCAGTGACAGCGCGGAAGCTGCTTGGGATTCTGTCTCCTTCTCTCTCTTTCTGCCTCTCCCTGGCTCGGTCTCTATCTTTCTCTCAAAACAAACAAGTAAACATTAAAAAAAAAAAAAACATAGCAAACAATGGTAAATACGTATTCAAGGATATATATCAAACCCCTGATAGTGGGATGCTTGTGGGAATGGATGGAAAGTATAGAGAACAAAAGAGAAAATTAAAAATAATAAAGTAAAATAGAACAAGACAGAGGCATTATACTCATGAGGCTTAAAGAAAAACATAGTGTTACCTAGGAGGAAAAAGCCTTCTGGCTCTCTTATTATTCTTCCATTAATTTATATGAGTATTTGATACCTTGCAAGCTTGACCTTATTTTCTCAACTGTACTACAAGGAGAAAAGCCTAGATAAGCATCTTTTAAACCATGTTCCAAAGAGGCCCAGTTTTTCTCCTAGGAGCTGTCTCATGGGTGATAGTACCCTTTTAACCAAGGCAGGGGTACTTTTATGTGTTTTATATGTTGGGTTTTCTCATAGAATTTTGTTTGAAGTAAATGGTTGGCAGCTAAAAACAAAAAAAACCTGCAAACCTAGATGTAGCTGTAAAATTAATGTACAGCATGATGACTATAATTACTAATACCATATTGAATACTGGGTATCTGCTAAGAGAGTAGATTTCAGGTACTCTCAACCACACACGCGCACACACACACAAACACACACACATATACACACACATAATGCACGCACACACAATGCTAAGTGGGTGAGGACAGGATATGTTAATCAGCTTGACTACAGTAATTTCACTATGTATACGTGTATCATATCATCATGTACACTTCGCTTTAAACACATACAATTTTTGCTTAAAACATTAAATGCCTAAATACAGATTAAGGCAAGGAAGCTTGGTAGCTATGAAGTCGGGGAGTGGAGCAGCAGGCATGATTTGGATAATGGAGCTCCTTGGCTTGGGGTTAGAAGGAAAGAATGAAAGGTTTGCTGAAGACATGCATATTCCTAACTGAGAATTTTGTTTAGGACAATTGCTTTAAGACTCATAAATCTTATTTTCTTATTTGGAGGCTGGAGAGGGTAAAGGAAGGGGTGGTCCTCGTGATTTTTTTTTTTTATTTAACTTTATTTTTTATTTTTTTAAAATTTACATCCAAATTAGTTAGTATATAGTGAAACAATGATTTCAGTAGATTCCTTAATGCCACTTACCCATTTAGCCCATCCCCCCTCCCACAACCCCCCCAGCAACCCTCAGTTTGTTCTCCATATTTATGAGTCTCTTTTGTTTTGTTCCCCCTCCCTGTTTTTATATTATTTTTCTTTCCCTTCCCTTATGTTCATCTGTTTTGTCTCTTAAAGTCCTCATATGCGTGAAGTCATATGGTTTTTGTCTTTCTCTGACTAATTTCACTTAGCATAATACCCTCCAGTTCCATCCACGTAGTTGCAAATGGCAAGATTTCATTCTTTTTGATTGCTGAGTAATACTCCATTGTGTGTGTGTGTGTGTGTGTGTGTGTGTGTGTGTGTACCACATCTTCTTTATCCATTCATCCATCGATGGAAATTTGGGCTCTTTCCATACTTTGGCTATTGTTGATAATGCTGCTATAAACATGGGGATGCATGTGTCTCTTCAAAACAGCACACCTGTATCCCTTGGATAAATGCCTAGTAGTGCACTTGCTGGGTCGTAGGGTAGTTCTATTTTTAGTTTTTTGAGCAACCTCCATACTGTTTTCCAGAGTGGCTGCACCAGCTTGCATTCCCACCAGCAATGCAAAAGAGATCCTCTTTCTCCACATCCTCCCCAACATCTGTTGTTGCCTGAGCTGTTAATGTTAGCCATTCTGACAGGTGTAAGGTGTATCTCATTGCGGTTTTGATTTGTATTTCCCTGATGATCAGTGATATTGAGCATTTTTTCATGTGTCGGTTGGCCATTTGGATGTCTTCTTTGGAGAAGTGTCTATTCATGTCTTTTGCCCATTTCTTCACTGGATTATTTGTTTTTTGGGTGTTGAGTTTGATAAGTTCTTTGTAGATTTTGGATACTAACCCTTTATCTGATATGTCATTTGCAAATATCTTCTCCCATTCTGTTGGTTGCCTTTTAGGTTGCTGATTGTTTCTTTCGCTGTGCAGAAGCTTTTTATTTTGATGAGGTCCCAGTAGTTAATTTTTGCTTTTGTTTCCCTTGCCTCTGGAGATGTGTTGAGTAAGAAATTGCTGCAGGCAAGATCAAAGAGGTTTTTGCCTGCTTTCTCCTCGAGGATTTTGATGGCTTCCTGTCTTACATTGAGGTCTTTCATCCATTTTGAGTTTATTTTTGTGTATGGTGTAAGAAAGTGGTCCAGGTTCATTCTTCTGCATGTCGCTGTCCAGTTTTCCCAGCACCACTTGCTGAAGAGACTGTCTTTATTCCATTGGATATTCTTTCCTGCTTTGTCAAGATTAGTTGGCCATACATTTGTGGGTCCATTTCTGGGTTCTCTATTCTATTCCATAGATCTGAGTATCTGTTCTTGTGCCAGTACCATACTGTCTTGATGATTACAGCTTTGTAGTATAGCTTGAAGTCTGGGATTGTGATGCCTCCTGCTTTGGTTTTCTTTTTCAAAATTGCTTTGGCTATTTGGGGTCTTTTCTGGTTCCATAAAAATTTTAGGATTATTTGGTCTAGCTCTGTGAAGAATGCTGGTGTTACTTTGATAGGGATCACATTGAATATGTAGATTGCTTTAGGTAGTATCGACATTTTAACAATATTCGTTCTTCCTATCCAGAAGCATGGAATCTTTTCCCATTTCTTTGTGTCTTCTTCAATTTCTTTCATCAGCTTTCTATAGTTTTCAGTGTATAGATTTTTCACCTCTTTGGTTAGATTTATTCCTAGGTATTTTATGGTTTTTGGTGCAATGGTAAATGGGATCGATTCCTTGATCTCTCTTTCTGTTGCTTCATTGTTGGTGTACAGAAATGCAACCGATTTCTGTGCATTGATTTTATATCCTGCAACTTTGCTGAATTCATGAATCAGTTCCAGCAGTTTTTTGGTTGAATCTTTTGGGTTTTCCATATAGAGTATCATGTCCTCTGCGAAGAGTGAAAGTTTGACCTCCTCCTGGCCAATTTAGATGCCTTTTATTTCTTTGTGTTGTCTGATTGCAGAGGCTAAGACTTCCAATACTATGTTGAATAACAGTGGCGAGAGTGGACATCCCTGTCTTGTTCCTGACCTTAGGGGGAAAGCTCTCAGTTTTTCCCCATTGAGGATGATATTAGTGTTGGGTCGCTCGTATATGGCTTTTATCATCTCGAGGTATGATCCTTCTATCCCTACTTTCTTGAGGGTTTTTATCAAGAAAGGATGCTGTATTTTGTCTAATGCTTTCTCTGCGTCTATTGAGAGGATCATATGGTTCTTGTCCTTTCTTCTATTGACGTGATGAATCATGTTAATTGTTTTGCAGATATTGAACTAGCCCTGCGTCCCAGGTATAAATCCCAGGTCCTCCTGAATTTTTAGATCCCAAATCCCTTCTTGTACTTAAACAGATTGTTTGTGTTACTATCCTCTTCAGCTTGAACAGAGGTCTTCTTTTTGAAGTCTCTGGTTTGGATTGTTATATAGAGACCAGGTCCAGCCCCCAAATAAGAAATTTGGCCAATTCTAAGGTGTAAATCCCTTCACATTTTAGTGTTTCTGATACTGGGATGCATCACACAACCAATGTGTACATTTAACGTGGTAGTATACTTATTGCTCCTTTTTGTATTAAGTAAGTGGCATGATTACAATTTGATGATGTCTTAGATCTGAGAAAATGTTATATTATCAACAGGAATAATAAGCTTATACATTTGAGGAAGAAATACTTGAGATGCAGTCGACAACCTCTCTTCAGTCCAAGTCTTACCAGTGGGGTTAAGCAACGAAAGTGGATATCACCATTAACGTGCTTATAGGATAAAATTTAAGCTACAAATCAGGGATTTTTTTCCTCTTTTTTGAGAGTCAGCTTACCAGTACACCACTGTCCACAATTATTCTTTATTATTCTTATACGCACAGCTTACTCAAATAGGCCAGGCTATTTCATGCCTAGATACCTTCCCATGTGCCTTACCTCTGCTTGGAATGCCCTTCTTGGAATGTTGCCCACTGGAAAAATCCTGTCCACCGGGTGTTGATCTCTTTCCACTTTATGTCACCATGTACCTGGTATATGCCTCTAAATATGTACTTACCATATTGGATTGCAATGATTTGTTAGTTGTCCATCCCCTTTACTATAAATTCCTTGAGGGCAATGACTGTATCTTATCTATCCTTGTATCCCAGTACTTAGAACAGTGCCTGGTATGCAATGGTACTCACTAAGTGTTTAAAGACTGAATGTATGAAAAGAAAGAGAAAAAGAACAGTATACATATGGTGAGGTACCATAGCACCAACAAATATTTCATGCGGCTTCCATTCATTGCTATCCGTGCCTTAGCCAAACCTTCTAATCTCCTGGTAGACTTAAAACTGTCAACACTGAGTTTCATTGTTAATAATAAGATGATTTCATTTATGTTAGTGCTGTCTCCCCAGTCAATTAGAAGTTGATTAAAGGAAGAGATCAGGTCTTCTTCTGCTTATACTTGTTGAGTTTTACATAAATTGTATAGTACTCTGAGGTACAATTTGAGTTCCAAAAGTCTTCATTCAGGATACCTTTATTATTAATACTAGTAGCGTTTTACAGGAGAGAAATGGAAAGGCTCACAACAGTTATTTACTTAGGGCCTGGAATTCCTCCAGAGTTTATAGCAATCCTCAATACTAGACATCAAAAATGTTATTTTACAGTTATTTAAAAGAGAGGAATTGGGATATTACTGGTAAAACCCTGGGAGCTAATTACTTCAAGATCACTTGAAACCTTAACTCATTAGAATGTGAAAAATCTCCTGAGGTACTTAAACTCGCTATTCCCATTATGTTACTTGATTCAATTGAATGTCTTAGATTTTGCTAATAAGAGAAAACCTGAAGTTCATGCAACAGAGAGATACCATTTATCATTTGCTTAAGGAAAAAATATTAAGCATCTCCAATGGGCACCTCAGTACTCTATAATGTAGAGTATTATGAGAGAGGGGGAAAAATATATGTACAGTCCCTGATCTTAGGGAAAAAAATTCTCCAAACCAGAATTACTAGTATATGCTACCAAAAAGAGTTGCATTCCACACTTTTAGGTAGGTCCAGACTTTTCAACAAGATCATTATGAGGCTCATATAAGCAAAAGTAAGGTGATCTCATTGATGTCATTGGTATTGTTATTATTATTACATAGAAATAGAATCATTTGGATAAGGGAGTCAAGTAACATTGTAGACATCTTTTTAGAGTTTTAAATCAGAAGCTCAGATCCAAAATTTAAGAAAAAGTCCCTTTTTAAATCTCACCATTGTAAGCTGAGTCATTAGAAGAAGTAAGAGAGATTCAGGGAAGGAAAGATTTCATTCTGGTTGCCATCAACTCATCATAAGTTAATAACCAATCAGATGGCATTCATTGAACAGAACTAGGATGAAAGAAAATTCAGTCCAATCGGAATGAGTAGGTTTTTGTTTTGTTTTGTTTGTTTTGTTTTGTTTTGTTTTGTTTAGAGAGAGAGCATGGGGGGGGAGGGGCAGAGAGAGAGAATCTTAAGTAGGCTCCATGCTCAGCACGGAGCCTGATGTGGGGCTTGATCCCACGACCCTGGGATCATGACCTAAGCCTTAAACAAGAGTCATATGCTCAATTAACTAAGCTACACAGGCGTCCCAAATGGGAGTTTTAATAGGGCTAGAAATAGTGTATTATGTCATATGATTCTACTATGTTTATTTGTAAATCTTACCCATATGTGTAAATGGAGTTTATTTTGTACATGTTTACCAATTTTAAACTATCAATCCCATTATTCCATTAGTGCCTAAAATATAGCAACCACTATTTTTAAAGAGTTTACTACCTTGCCTATGGTATTATGTGTAAAACAGTCAGTCAATTTAGCCATAATGGTCATATGGAAAATGGAGAGAAGCTCACCACTAGATCTTCACAACATGCTGTTGAAGAGTCTTTTCTCGAAAATCCTAGGAACATATCCTCAGTTCCCACCTGCTGTTTGAATATAATCTCATACCTGGAAAAAAAAAGGAGTCAATGATACAGAGACTCAAAAGAAAGAGCAATTTTCTCACAGGGCAAAGAAACTAGAAACTACGGGGACATGCTATTACAAAAAATAAAGTTCTGACAGTTTTTCGGGCATATAGCAGAACATAAAGAAATAGAAGTCTAGAAATACAGTCAAAAATACCTAACGCTGTAAATCAGGATTTATATTGTATCTACTTATTTTCGAAAAATTAACCTTAACTGTTTTAGAGCTATACAAATAAAATGGGTTAAGGGAACTTCTAAGACGATTAAAAGTAGAAGGGAAAAAAAAGTTCTTTTTTTTCTTCCTGGAAAACGATGGCTCAGAAAAATAGTAGGCCCATAACCCAGGGTTTGATGGATAGATAAAAATCCTCCTCTGCTAAATTGAAGCCACAGAGTAGAGTTAGAAAGTCCAGGTTTAGTACTTTTTCTGTCATTAACTGTGTGACCTTGGTCAAGTCACAAAGTCGTGGGGAGAAGGGTAGGTTTGAACTCAATGACCTCTATAATCTTTTTTGCCTCTAAAATTCTACAATGGAAACACTGGTAATGCAGTCAGCACAACTACATTGCAGTGTTTACAATCTAGGCCTACAAAGTTCTATTTTTTTAATTTTTAATGCTTATTTATTTTTGAGAGAGAGAGAGAGCATGAGCAGGGGAGGGGCAGAGAAAGAGGGAGACACAGAATCCAAAGCAGGCTCCAGACTCTGAGCTGTCAGCACTGAGCCTGTCATGGGGCTTGAACTCACGAACTGCAAGATCATGACCTGAGCCGAAGTTGGACACTTAACCAACTGAGCCACCCAGGTGCCCCTAGGCCTACAGAGTTCTTAGTTCAGTGAAAGATTTTCCTGACATTTCACCTCACCCATGACAATTCACAAATCTTTCTTTGTCCCCAAATTAGGGCCCCTAGGGACAGGATGGTTTCTAGAAGCACCCAGCCACAATGGACCTTATCTTTTTAGGTGGAATGCAGTAAGCAAATGTTTACAAATGATCTTTTCCATTTAATTCTACCCTTATGAAGAAATGGTAAATCTCTGGATAGGAAGACTAAAGGACTATGTTGAACTTCTGACCACTTGCAAATAGGAATCCCCAAGAATGAAAAAGGGATTTCTCTGAGTTTGAATAGGGCTAGCAATAAGTAGCTATTTGATATGGGGCACTTTTTTCTTAATAGACTATAACTATAACTATAACATTTACCTTATATTTACAAAGGTGAAGCCAGGTTAAAACAGAACAGAAGGGTATCGATCCACATGCCATGACTACCGAATGGATTTGCTCTAGCTGCTGCTTTCTCCTCATCTCCAGATGCAATTTTCCAACTGTCTACGTTTGCCTGGATGTCCCAAAGGCACCTTACAGTCCACACATACAAAACCAAACTCAGTGTTTCCCCTCTCCCTTCGTTCCCAATCACAGTCAATAGCCTCACTATTCACCTGGTCACCCTAGTTGGTACCCTCAGCATCATTTCTGAGGCTTTCCTCTCATTCATTATATCTAATTGAATACCATATATTCCTTTAAGACTCTCTCAAATAAAGATCCTCACATTTCTACCCAAGGCCAGTGACTCAGCTCAGGCCCATCTTACTTTGCATGTGGCCACTCATGATTCTCTTTTTGTGAGCTGCTTGCTCACTTTCTTTACCCATTTTCTTCTTTACCCATTGGGACATTTTGAAATGTACTTGCATAAAATGGAAAATAAGATAAAAAATTTTATAAAGCAATTTTCTTCATACCTGACTGGAGTTCTTATTCATTTAAAGCTTTCATGGATGTTATTTCTACAGAACATCAAACATCAAGATGAGAAGTGAAAATTTACTCAAATTTGGAACTTGCCACATATGGATGTTTGACATTCATTAGACAATATGACAAATGAGTGGCTTACTTCTTACCTTTTATACGGATGTGTGGGCACTGTATAAACATAACCTGAGATTTACTCTCTTCGTTTTTAAGATGCACACAGAAATGTTTTAAAATCCCCTTTGATCTTTTTTTATGAGGTTTATAGGTTTTTTTTTACATTGTTTATGCGATAGTTGGATACTTTTTTCCAGTTAATTATCTGCAGTCTCCCACTGCTTCTATTTTCAGAATGGAAGTAGAAGATAGAAGCATAAGGTTTTTTTTTTTTCTAACATTGGACACAATTTTATAGTCAGAATTAGAAAAGTTGTCAGATCACTTACCATAGAAGTCTTCAATAATTTATAAAGTACATTATAATTTTGTAAGTACTGCCTTTGTTTTTCAAGCTATTCTAAATACTCAATCAAGATTTTATTTTAAAGCCCTGGATGTTGTATGTAAGTGATGAATCACTGAATTCTACTTCCGAAACCAATATTGCTCTGTATGTTAACTAACTAAAATATTAAAAAATACATATATTTAAAGCTTAGTGTATTTAACCATTAGTTTCAATTATGAATGTGAACACACTTTCAGTTCCTTGAAATTGTGGGTGATTTATTTTATCAAAGTGAAGGAACTTTTTATGTTAATAATCCTAAATTCCACATTTACAATTCATATTCACAGTTCCTAATGAAAAAGCTGCAAAGTAAGGCTTCAATCCTGCTTGCAAAATATATTAAACAGAATCCTAAAATAACTAGTAAACAGGTCCAGGTAATAATAGACAATCGGAGGGAGAACATAGCCTTTTACTGAAATTGAATATTGAGTAATTAAACGCAGGTCTTTGACACATAAACATGGTATAATAATTTAGTTTGTATGAATGCTTGTAATTTAATGGGCTTTTCTTTCCCAGTGTTAGTTCCACATTATACTACTGACACTGAATACAATTTTGTAATGGAAATGACTATTTTTCATTTTTTGTTAGATAATAACTAAAGGGAGGTGTTGTTTTACTTTTTTCTGCTCCACAAGGAAAAAAAAATTATCAATTACACATGGCTTCTGTGTGTCACTGCAGTCTTCTCTTTCATGTGGTAGAAGTTACTTTATGAATCCTGTCAAAAATAGAATGGTATCGGATGACACATCGAACTTCAGCCCCAAACACATTCCCGCCTTCATTTGACTTACTCTGGTATTTCTCTAACATCCCACGTGTCATGGTGCTCTGCTCCCTCTGGAACTTCCTCTGGATTCCAAATATCCTCGACATTTTCATCACTGTTTTGAGGGATGACTGTGAAAAAAAGGGAAGATAAAGCTGAAGCTGTTGTCTGTTTTCCCCCTCAAAATTGCTCCCGTTCTTCACACGCAGTTTGGGATCGTCAAAGTCAAACATTTTCTATTTGTTACCACTAGCTTGTTTTTTGGTCAAAACAAGCTTAATTTGTAAAAACTTGACGTTTTTGAATCAATACACAACCAATATGTTGTAAAATTATAATAATAATTGAGAAAATTTAGAAACAACATATAAGCAAAAAGAAGAAAATAAATAATCTGTAATCCAACCACCCAAGATAATCAATGAGAGCATTCTGATGTATATCTTTCCAGCCTCTGTGTGTGTGCACATATGTATATGCATATAGCATATATACTCAATATATGAAGTAACATCTTATATGAAACATATAGAACATAGATATACATAGAAATACTAGGATCATATGTAAAATATTTATGTAAAAGAACAAATCAAACATACAATCAATCTGATTTGTGTAGAAATGTCTTATCTTGCATTGTGTATTACTATATAGAAGTTCTTTGATACCTTTTCCATGCAAGCATGACATAATTCTTTAAAAATACTGTTGGTTAAAGAAATTGAAAACAGTGGATACAATGGTCATTTTTTAATCCAGTATTTTCCTCAGGCAGATGGGAGCCTCAAAGAAAATCTCTATCACTTGTCCTTTATGTAGGACTGAGCATGTACCTGGGTTTCTACATGTCATCTTTAAATGCTTAAAAGTAAACGAGGCATGCAAAAACTCAGCTTACATTTGTTCCAACTATTGGGGCAGCAAATGCAGACCAACATTAGGTGCAGAACATTATTTCGAGTTCTCCTTTTAAGCATCCCCAGAAATGCACTTGATTACTAGGTTTTCAATACTGCCACTCTTTTCAAATTATCTGCCTCTATCTAGCATGGGCTTTGTGAAGCCTAATTACAGATTTATATAAAATATGTTACAAATGACTCATTGTTCTCAGAATTTAGAGGCTATTAGACATACATTATATCAGAAATACCGGCAGCATTGAAATACATTAAAATTTGAACTAGTCTTCCAACATCTCTTTAAAAAAATTTTTTTTGGTAACATTTATTTATTTTTGAGAGAGATAAATAGAATGTAAGCAGGGGATGGGCCGAGAGACACGGAGACACAGAATCTGAAGCAGGCTCCAGGCTCATAGCTGTCAGCACAGAGACCGACTTGGGGCTCCAGCTCACAAATCACGAGATCGTGACCTGAGCCGAAGTCAGACCCTCGACCGCTCGACCGACTGAGCCACCCAGGCACCACCCAGGTTCCCCCCAACACCTCTTGAACTAGGTAAACAGATTCTTCAGTATGTAGAGTCTAATAACTGAAATTTTAAAATCATTCTCTCAGACTTCATTTGAGTCATTATTTTAAACATTTTTCCCGATGAAATCTTTTACAATCAGCTAAATTGATGAAGGAACTTCTTTTCCTTTCCCTATCCAACTCTGGCAACTGTCATCATGACAGAATTAGAGCCTTCTATATTTTCGAAGATGTGTAAAATGTTCAACTATGTGAAAATGTATAAGCCAAAATGCTGGGGAAACATCCCCTGAAATATTTATTCTGGTTTATTGGACCTGTGACTATATAAGTCACCCAGTTAATATGTAATTAAATATATATTATAATTAAATATATTTAATTATGTATTATGTATTATATTTATATATGTATAACTATAGGTATTATATTTATACATGTATAATTATTTAATTATAAATATATATTTTAATTATATATTTAATTATGTATTATATATTATGTATTATAATTAAATATATTATATAAGTATGAATATATATTATAAATATAAATATATTTCATTATATACTTAATATATTTAATTATATATTAAATAACTATATCAGTTGCCCTATTTAATGTATAATTAAAGCCCATCATATATAAATGGACTTTAATTTATAAGTATTTTGGTGTAAGATCAAATTGTGTCATTATTTGTTTTATTGTGTTCTCCAAAAGACTATAAGCTCAATGGGGGCAGAGACCTTTCTATTTTGATCTTCATCATAGTCCCAGAGGTGATCACCCAGAGGTGATAATGCCTGGCATATAACAGGCTTTCAATAAATATTTGTTGAATGAATTAATGAATCCTGTGAAATTGCCAGAATATAGCAGATATAGCAGGGTAGAAAGTGAAGAAGCTAAGCAACTTGGTAACTAGACCCTAAATAATAAAAAAGTTATTTAACCACACATGACTTTCTTGGTTTAACATCTCAGGAAATATGCCAAAAAATGAATGTGAATAATTCAAGGCGAATTAATTTCCATTAGTAGAAAAATGACTTACCTACAATAGTAGAGTAAAAACATCATCTTATATGTAAATGGCTGTTCATCACTTCCACAATTATTTGAGTTCATCTCTGACAAATCCTAGTGTTAATATTACTCTCCCTACAATTTTGCTCCCAAAGAAAAGATTATACCAATTATAGTGATCTATATGCTTTGTTAAATAACTTACCTTTGAGCTCTTCTATTCTTGGTGGTCCAATATTCCCAGGACCCATGGCTCCAAAAGCAGATGAACAATTTGGCTGGGAGAGAAGAAAAAAAAGCCCAACATTCTGTAATTACTACTTGTTCAACTTACGTGACTGATAATACTTGAAAGTTGGTAAGCTTTCCATCTCAAATTTCATAGTGCTTCTCATTTAATTAAGCATTGTTGTTATACAACAGAGAGACAGATGTCAAGTATTATTTAGAATGTGTTTTCCTTGTCCTTTCAAAAAGTATTTAGTTTAATAGACCCTAAGGCAGTCTTTGATCAGACTAAATCCCCAGTTCCAGCCCAGTGAATCATGTATCCCTGCGGATAGGGGGATGAGCCACATTCATCTCTTTAAAGGTCAGAACAAAGTATTAGTGTAAAAGCATCGACAATTTTGGGTTTGGGCAGTATCTGGTCATAGGTAGAAGATGGAAACAGATGGGAAAGTTTTATAGAAACAAAAACAAACCACTAACTAGGGTCTTAAGTATATACATATCAAAGAACTCATTCAAAACTCCTGTTAACAGATTTTACTTCTTTTCCACTGTGGGTATGAAACCCTTCCTCGTCACACCACCTCATGACACTGAACTAATGGATTTAAACAGCAACCCCCAATTAATAGCGTCAAATACATGCTAAACCACTTCAGCCATCTTACGAGTTGATTTTGCCATCCTTTGTGCAAGGAAACATACCCCCACAGGGCTGCTACTCTACTCCCCAGTACAAGAACAATTTTCCTTTTTTCACTGAAGTATAACACATATTACACCTTCAGTATAGCAGCAACTGCCTCATTGGTCTTTCTCAGTGGTCTTTTGATATCTCAAGAAAACCCCAGTATTTTACTGATTGTTCTTGCTGATGCCAGATTCCGCAGCTCCAATTTACTCCATTGCTGGCAGTCAAAAAAGTCTTATCTCCTTGCATCCTGGCAAACTACCATCTCTAGCTCTCTTCTCTCAGGCCCCTGCCCCTATCTCCCAAGACTTCAGACATGTAGAAGAGTTACGATGTCCTATTTGGGCAAAAGGAATAGTGTCTGTCCTTGAAAGCCAGTGGCAAAGCTCACCTGTGTCTTTATTATACTAAACTATTCCAACAGCTATAAATCAGAAACTAATCTGTAACATCTCAATGGTTTCTGAGACAGTAACCATTCTTTTCCAAAAGGTGCTTCAAAAGTGCTATGTCTGCGGTTAAAGTGTTACAGGTATTTTTATGTGAAAATCCCAAGACAGTATTTTGTATGTTTTTTTTTTCTTTTTAATCACTAAGGTCATATAAACTTGTGGTGCTTTTCTTAAGTTATTAATCACTAGAATACTAATAGTCAATCAGAGTAAAGCATTTCTTGGAACATGAGGGCCTCTTGTTTTGTTGAGTGACTCCTTCCATCAAAAATTAAAATCCATACAAATAAAAACTTAAACATTCCTGAAAAAAATTAGTATGCTCTCCATGCACAGTGATGATTCAATCAGTACATCACAACAGAGGGGGAATTGCAGTTTATTAACTTAATGAAAATAAATGATTAAAAACAAAAATTTCAAGTGAAAAGATGAACCAGGATAATAAAAACATTAAAAACCCTCTTGCAAGTGTTCTCTATAAAAATAATCATTTCAGCCTTTACCACGGATCCACATCCAATTATCTGAGTAATTTGTCATTGCAATTCATGCCACTTTGCAATATGTAAGAGAGTTAGAACAACTTTTTCACAATGTCTGTGGAGTGGTGAGCATTATTTCCCACAGGCCTTAAGATCCCCTTCTGAGTTTCAAAAGCAGTCTCTTCCCAATCTCCTAGATTCTTAATGCATGATGGGGACTGTAAATAAACCGTGTATGCAACAGTTCTAATGCTGTTTTCAGAGAGAGTATTTTCTTTTTTTTTTTTCAATATATGAAATTTATTGTCAAATTGGTTTCCATACAACATCCAGTGCTCATCCCAAAAGGTGCCCTCCTCAACACCCATCCCCCACCCTCCCCTCCCTCCCACCCCCCATCAACCCTCAGTTTGTTCTCAGTTTCTAAGAGTCTCTTATGCTTTGGCTCTCTCCCACTCCAACCTCTTTTTTTTTTTTTTTTCTTTTTCCTTCCCCTCCCCCATGGGTTTCTGTTAAGTTTCTCAGGATCCACATAAGAGTGAAACCATATGGTACCTGTCTTAAAAAAAAAAACAAAAAACAAAAAAACAGAGAGAGTATTTTCAAAACCACATCACTCTTGTAATCATTCCACAGTTCTCAAGATCCATACATGTTAAAAAATGAAAAACCATTTTTCTCCTGGAAAATTTAATAGTTCATTAGAAACATTAATTATTCTCCCACTGTTCTGATACTCCAATTCTATATCCTCTAATGATATCTGTACAGGGGTGTCTGAATGACCAATTACCTCAAAATTGCTTTTAACCCAGATATACAGAATCATACATTATTACAGTAATTTTCCTCTATGAATTGTACAATTTGGTAAAATTATCCTAGTGTCTCTATTCTCCTAATCACTCATCGTTCTCCTAGAATCACCTCTAGATGCAAATAAACATCCCCATACGTAAACGCCAAAGAGAACAGGCTTTGTAACCAGGGTGAATCTTTATCTCTGAATCTGTTCCAGTTACAAGTTTCACTTGCCTTTATTCGAGATTGCTGTTTCTCAGATATTTAACATACTTTCTGTATATGACATAACCCTACCTTTACCCTTCACAGGCTGTATCATTATTCTATTTCAGCTTCAGGCAGCAAAAATGAACCTGCCCTCCTAACTTCACTGATACATTGCTCCTAAATTTTTCTCCAATGTTTTATTTGTTGTATGTATTCAATGCTATTATTATTGTCCTGATTTCTGTTTGGCCCCTAGTAACTCCTGCCTGACCAAAGCTTCTTGGTTTCTAACCCTAGCTCCAAGTTGATTCAGTTACCATCTACACATTTTATTTTCATTGCATGTCTTAGTCTTTATTTGATTCTGTACATTCCCTCTAATTCTTCCCGGATGGTGCAAGATCAATCCAGTGCTGATCTGAGCCACCAAATCTGCTGCATATTCAGATTATACTTGTTTTTCCACACAATAGAAGAAAAGAATTTGGGGAGGAGCAAATTGATATGCCTGCTCACTGAAGATGGTTTATTTGTGGCAAACTGGTCATAATAACAACTTCACTAAAATAATTTAAAGCGGATTGACATATTCTGCTATAGTGTGAGGTTTCTGCCCCCAATTTTATTTGCCTTCACATAAGCAGTCTGACAGCCAAGATTTGCTGATACCTAAGGAGTAGGAGAATGGAGAGCAGGGGGTTACATAAAAGTATTTTGATTATTCTGGGAATACCGCCAGTGACTGTGGAGTGGCCGGTCAGTTTCTGGAACTCTCCTTCCCCAAAATGAAGCCCATGTTGCTGCTGTAAGCCTCCCTGAGGTTACCTGTCCCGATCCCAAATATTGCACAACAAATTAGACTCCACAGCTCTATCTGAACATGTATCACACAAGTCAGTTTTAGTAGGCTAAAGCTAGTTTGTCCCATTATTTGGCCCAAATTATTTTCTGTTCTGTTTTCATGTGTAGACAAATTTTAAAAAATCAAGGAAACTGGATTATGGGGGCCTAATTAATAGTGTCTAGATGAAATTATTTGTTTATACACATACTGACTAGGCTTAAAAATCCTAGCTACCACTCATTTCAATGGTTGTCAAGCATTCTTTGGCCATAAATATAAATGACAAACATTTTGAAATGTGGCTATTGCTACCATAGTTACAGAACTATCTTCCTATTCACTGTTCAGGTAGTTTAGAAAAAAATATAATTATGTTTGCTAGAAATGTACTAGAGGTTATACTCTCATGAATAATCAGTCCTACAGCCTCCTGTGAATGTATCAGATGACACAGCCTTGCTCCCATAGCAAAGGTTGGAATGAGTTGTTCAAATACAGTTTAACAACTTAGCATGAACAGAATTGATTCATCTGTAAGTATACGACCACCTGTCCAGCCTCAAAATCATCCTCTTCAGGATAAAGTAGCTTAGAGAGAGCTTGCAGGGCTGAAACTGAAGAAATGGTTTCAATTTCCATGTTTTCAGATTCCATGTTTTCAGTTTCCATATTTTCGGTTTCTGTATTTTCAGACTCCATATTTTCAGGCTCCATATTCTGAGGAAGAACATAATCAGAGAGCGATATTTTGGTTTTCTATTTCATTGAAGACATGAAGATTAAATTTTTAATCAACCCTTGATGATGCCTAGCATTATATTGCCATTTGAGAATTCTAGAGGGTTGGTTCGTTGACTTTAGTGAAAAGTTCACACAAAATAAATGAACTGTTTTTATGATTGTAATAGTGACACTGTATATGTTTATCATGGAAATTTGAGGAAATAATACATTAAGAGCATAAATAGGAAAATCTCAACTACCTACGATCCTACCAACCATCAGTCTTTTAAATAGTCCTTACAGTTACATTTGGGGTAGGAATTCAGAGTCCTTAAAAATCTTGAAAGTGTCACAGACTTTATTTATTTTTTTTAAACATTTTTTTTAACATTTTATTTATTTTTGAGACAGAGACAGAGCGTGAACGGGGGAGGGGCAGAGAGAGAGGGAGACACAGAATAGGAAGCAGGCTCCAGGCTCTGAGCCATCAGCCCAGAGCCCAACGCGGGGCTTGAACTCACAGACCGCGAGATCGTGACCTGAGCTGAAGTCAGACGCTTAACCGACTGAACCACTCAGGCGCCCCTAGTGTCACAGACTTTAATCAATAACCTGAATAAAGACTATTGCTAATGATTTGAACAGAAATGTAACAGGAATCTTTTCTACACCTCTGCTAATATTTTTAAACGTTATTTTATAAAATCAATTCACTGGAAACACTTCTTTAGTGCTGTTACTAAACGATCCGCTAAAATTTCTGCATTGTGCCTAGAACAGTAATACAAAGGGATTTTCAAATGTGTGCTGGTACAATCACCTGTCAAAATCAATCTGCATGCAGATGGTGTTTTACAAACCTTCTGTTTTATGTTTTACTATTATTTTGACTTTCTTTTTTAAATGTAAAACTGATCTAAATGCTTATTGGAGAAGTCAAGGGTGTGAAAGAAATGTTAAATCTACCATAGGGGCAGTATATCATAGTGGTTAAGGGTAAGGTCTCTGGTGTCATGCTGCCTAGATTTCTATCATTTGCTTCCCAGCTCTGTGACACTGGCATGTCATTTAACCCCATTTTTCCTTACCTATAAAATAGGAATAATAATACTGCTACCTCATAGGGTTGTTATAAGAATTACGTAGCTAAATACATGTAAAAGAGCTTGGAACAGTGCCTGGCACATAGTAAGCACTCAACATATGTGAGCTATTGTTGGTCCTTTAAAAACTTAATTTTGCTGGACATGAATATCACTTCTAATAATGATGTTAAATAAGTTAATGATAAAACTCATTACATTGGAAACTCATTAAATTGCAAAAGGTAAAATAAGTGGTGAGAAAGCAATCTTCTCTCACAGTATGTTCTGGTAGTCTGCTATGGAAATGAATAATTGACACATATTAAATTAAACAAAGAGGCTCCTGTTTATATTTCAAAAGTTCTAGTTGGTTATGTGTTCATTAAATATTTGCTGAACACTAAAAGCAAAAAAGTTTATTGACACATTTTCTACCTTTGACAGCAAAAGGGGAAATGGATCCAGATATCAGATGCAATGATATGAACAGTATTTTGAGTTGAGATTGCACAATGAGACTTTTAAAAAAAAACAAATATAATAGAAACTTTTATTATTCCTCTATCTCCTACCTTACAAACTTGTGATGGCCTTATTATACAATGTAGGTGAAAGAGTTTTCTAAAATGTGAAAAGCTGTATAAAATTATTGTTGTTTGGCACGTGGTGCCAGCACACACAGATACTTGATGATGATGCTTGTAAGAGCTCAATGGTGAGCTGGTGATAGGGGAATAAACTGGAACCAGCCAAGCTAATGCAGAAGTGTATTCAGAAGTCCAAAATATAGTATCTGAGGTAGCAATCAGAACTGCTATTCATAGATTTTCATCTTCTTGGGAGGGACATGGCAGAAGGAGTCTGGGGACATGAGCAATGTTTCAAGGCAGAAAGGTTGAAAAGCATGGTTAGAGGGAGGTCTATATAGGTGAAGCAGAACCCTGGTCCATAGGTCGAGGTATAGGAGGCAGGATCTGGTTCTTGAGGATAATTGGAGAGTTGGCAGCTAGGGATAAAGGTTCAGAATATGGCAGGGTTCAACATCACAGCTGGAAAAGACAACCAGACATTGAATCCAAGGCTTTCTTGCGTCACTCTATGCAGCTACCTTATGAAGCAAGGCTGTCATTCAGTGGGTATGGTGGATACAGGATTTAGGGAAAGCAGATTTATTTTAAATCCCTACCAGTTGGGAAGAAGTTCTGGCCTTGTTCTCATCTGGTGAGAGGCAGGGCAGTGTGGGCAGTGGGAAGCCATACCTGTAAGCCGAGAGTCTTGAAAACTGGAGCTGGCATATAGTCAGTAGTTTATGAATACTGAATGAAGCATGATTAAATTCATACGAATGTTGTATTTCAAAGTAGTCACCTTGGAAGGTTATACGCTGATGTAAATTATGCTATCAGTGCTCAAAATATTTTGGGATTGCCTTCATATGTATTACTAAGAAAATAGCATCCTTATGATTAAAAATCAGATTTGTCTCCAAGTGATTTCTAGATGTATCTAGGTATCACATCTACTTTCAAAATATGAAGATTTGGTACTTTGAGGAGGTTCAAAAGAATAAGTAAGCTACAGGCCTCAAGGCGATCATGAAAGAGCATTTTCAAAAGTAATTCGAGCAATACCAACAGCAAGTGGATAGACTCCCAATGTGACTGCTTTAAAGGGGATGCCACTTCTTGGGATGCATGTTCGAGTATACAACAAATCATTCACAATAATTGATAGTAACACTCTATGTATCCAAAGCATATTAGGAGTTAGACTTCTTAAATCCAAATTATGCTAGCATAAAATGGCATAGATTCACAAGTAGCCAAATTGGAGTAGAGATAGCATAATGAAATTGGCCCTTAAGCAAAAATAATTTTTACCATAGCAACTGTAATAATAACCTGCAAACACGAGATAATAAATCAAGACAAGCTTGTTATTATATTCTGAGATGAAAAGGAATCACTAGTACTTTGTGAATAACTAAATAGTTCAAAGTATCAAAAGAGAAAAACAATGATATGAATTTTTGGAAAAAATATTCTAAATTCAAGGGAAATGAAGATTCTACTAGATTTTTTTTAGAAGTTTAACAAATTAAGAATAATTAAACTATTAAAAACTTTAAAGTTTGACAAAAACAGATCACATTGGAAAAACTAAAGCAAGATGCCTTTTTACAAACTGTGCAGTGTTATTTATTTGTAAGGCTATCTTTTACCTGTAAATTTGATATATGTTAGGTTCATCGTAAGCCTGGCAACCAAGATCCTTTAGAATATTACACCCATTTAATTTTCTGCCCCTCCCTATTAATTCTCTTACATGCAATGTGTTCTGTTAAAAACTGAACTGCTTATTAAACATAGCTTATAATCTCCTGCCTTTGTACCTGAGAATGTATTTTTCCTTTTGCTTAGAGTACTCTTGTAGTGTAGTGATTAAAAAAAAAAAAATTCCAGAGCCACACTGCCTGAATCTGGCATTGTCACTTAAATAGGCCAATAATACATTTCAATTAAATGTAAGCAGTAGTTTCATCAAAAACAAAATATATTGCCAAATCAACTTGAGATTTGGTTATTAGAAAGTAAAATTTCTAGGCCCTCTGTTTTTATTTCTCTCACTTTCCATTGCTAGGCTGACTCCAATGGCAGCATCTTCTGGACATCAACTTGAGCCCGTAGGGCCTTCCTACATAAAGGTGTGATTGGGGGAATCTCTCTTGGTACCAGCCACAAGAGCTAAAGAGACAGACGCTTCAGAAACAACTCGTTACCAAAACATAGAAACCAGTTAGGGACTAGAAAAACTCAACCAGGATTGCTCCAGACCCATGGCACTGAAGCAAGATCAGTAACCTGAGATTAAGTCAGACTCTCTTTGTGACGGCTGGGGCCATGTCTTCTACTTTATTTCCCCCCATCCACAGTATCAACAGGGATGGCTCTTTGACTTGAACGAATTGGAGAAAAATCCAGGTTAAATTAGTGAAAACTCTGAATTACAGACAATTCAAAAGGAAATATTTATTAATTCAAATATGTAAAGTAAATAAAACCAGGGTAATAAAGAATCACCAAGTAGTATCCTTTGGGAACTTGTTTAACAGGTAAACACATATCCTTATGTAAAGCACTGTTGCTAGCCGAATGATTTCAAAGTATTCAAAAGCCATTTACTCTCTTAAAAAACACAAAACGAAACAAAACAAAATCCATTTACTGTCTTAAATAATTTGGCATTTCTTCTGCAACTTTATTTACATAATACTTAGCAATTCTTATGTTAAATTCTTCTGAAAACACAAAAGTAAACATCATCTCTGCCTATGTCTGAATTAAATTACAATATACTGGCTAATTTTTACATTTTTTTTACAGTATACACATCAATAATTCCCTGCTTATTAAAAATAATTCATTTTTGTCTTTGTCTTTACAATACCAAGAATTATTTCCTTTTTTAGGTCTCAAACTTTCACTGCTATAAAATGTGCCAAGTCATAAATAACTATGAGGACTTAACAGAGTTTTTTTTACAAATTTAAAATACATTTAGCAGAAGATGACTTTTGAAAGTACCTGGAATATTTCATAAAATAAATGATACGCTTTTGATTCAATACTTCCTCTATTATAATTTTAGACAAACTTAATACACTTGTCAATAATTTTTTTCTCTCATTCTCATACTCCACCTTTATCTAAAAAGGAGACAGCAAATTTTCCTTCAGTATTTAGACAGTTTCTCCCTAAATCAACAGGCCTTTTTCTTAATTTCTTTGGGAATTAGTCTCTGTTCTGAATCTTTGTCACAACAGGAAGGTCTTAGGAGAAATCACCCCTACCCCTCTGGTCAAATTCTGTTCTCTCCCCTTAATCAGATTTTATTTTTTGACACGGTTTCTTACTTTTTGACAGGTATAGTCCAACGATATATAATACTCTCCCAATCAGTCCTTTGTGAGTAGCAGGCTTGCCAAGTACAGGTAGTCTTTACACACCACGCTCTAGCCCACTTAAGTGTGGCCCGCTGTTCAGTCCTCAACGGATCTGACCAAGACCGTTGGAACCCTCAGGCCATTGTCTACGTAGCAAGCTCACGGGCCACTTCTTTTTCCCCGTTTGAACAGCGTTATACCCCCTAAAAAATATATATCCTAACCAATGCACTCTGGATAAACCATGTCTGTACATGTAAAACAGAAGGAACAGTGGCTCCAACTTGGAGCACCCAGATCTACCGATAAGGACACAGTTTTCACTCTCAAATTAGTGTTACAACCATAAGTGTGGTGAGTTGACAGAGGCACTGGGAAGCCTTCACTTGCTCATTTTGGCTTTCAGACAGTTGAACAGCATCCATTCCCTGTATGGTAAACTGGCCCCATCTCTCACTCACATCCTGATAGACCGAGTTGTTTAAAGCCGCCTCCTGCTTCTAGTGTCTAGGGCGGGGGAATTTAGGGAAAAGGTCTGTTCTATTTGGAATTTGTGGCTTTTCTGGGTATCTCTCAGGGTGGTAAGTACTCCAGAGTTCTCCCCAGTTTCTCTGATAGCCAGGGCATTTGAGGACCCTTTCTTTTCCCTTCTTAAGGTTCGGGTTTCCTCACCTGGGTCAGTTTTCGGGTAGCTGGCGGGGCTCCGAAAATAGACTGCGGAAAGCTCTGCGTCTCTGTGTTGCCTAGGTAACAATTTTGTTGCCCCCTCCACCCACCACCTCTGGGTTCCCGCTTGACTTTCCTGGCCAATCAGAGAAGAGTTTCCTTTGAAACAACACCAGAATCAACCAATCCGGGCTCGTGCCAGTCGGGGTCAATGGCCGCCCTTTCCAGTTAACTAGGTGGACCCCAGTTAAGCGTCTGTCTCGGTTAGCGTCACTCCAGCTGCAACCGGTCCGCGGTAGACGCTGGTTTTTTCCCCTGGTCCGAGTAGGCCCAGTTCCGCCTCTCCGGCCGCTAGACAGTCTCGGAGGCCCTTTCCATTTACTTTGGGAGCCCCGACGGCGAGCGGCGGCGGCAGCCACCAAGGTAAGTTTGCAAGGTTTTCGTTTGTCCCAGGCATCGGCAGGCTCGCTCATCATTACACTTTTCCCGCACGTGAATTCCAAACCGGACGACTCCTCCTGCGGCTCCTGGGCAGCGGGAATGGATGCATAGGCTCGGTGGCCCCGGGGGGTTGAGAAGGTTTTGCTGCAGCTCTCCACGCGCTCCCCACGCCCCCTCCCCGCCCCGCGATAGAGACACAGGTTGTGGTTCGTTCAGGCTCAGCATGTGTGTGTGTGTGTGTGTGTGTGTGTGTACTCGCGTGAGCGCAGGTAAGGTGGTACCGCGCTTCTTTTCCTTAGCTCGGCTTGTGTGGTGTGTGGGGAGGGGCCGTGTAGGGTGGGAGCGCGCTTTTCATCGACTCCGTGTGTGTTGGGGGTGGGGGTGCGATCACGGTTCTTTTCCTTGGCTCAGAACGTGTGTGTGCGCTGGGGGTGGTGTGTTTTGTGTGTAAGGTGGGATCGCGTTTCTTTTCCTTTGCTGTGGGCATGACTTCTGGGCCTGAACCCCTGGGGTGAGCATCCCTGCTACACCTTGCTCCCGCTCCCAGTGACACAGGGGACCTGGTCCCCTGCTTTTTCCCGCCTTGGAGTGGAGAAATGCAGGCACGCCGCCCGCTTGCCACTGCTTGGCAATCTGCGTGTCTTCACTTCACGTAGACGTGCAGTTGTGACCCTAGTTTCCCGTGGATTGGTTTTAAGCAAAAGGGGGGTGGCTTAATATACATTTGGAATGTTCTCAACTGGTTAGTTGTGTTTGGTAGTGGGGCCCCTAATACATTATTTGAGTGTTGTAAGCAAGGAAAGATAGGATGGCTTTCATGGATGGTTGTTACTTTTGGTTATCCAGGGATTGGAATTCGATTAATGAATTAGCTAAATTTCTTTCCTTCTTTGGCTCTCATATTTTTCTAGCTTCCTCCCTATCTGGTGAAGTGAAACTTGAATAATTTGTCCATTCTCCTTGTTATATTACCACAGTAAACAAACAAACAAAATGGAAGTATAATATTTAAGTTATTGGCTAAAAGTAAAGTTACTGGCTTTTTGGCCAAATTAATTATACCACAATATCCCTTATGACTACAAATGTCTTAAATTTTGTTATTTCTCTAGATAGATAACTTGTGGAGTGTAGCTATATGCTATGCTGTCTCTTGATTGCTTTTTTTCTATTTTCCTCATTGTGCATTATTCTAAGTCGGTAATGCCTAGCTAGTACTTTTCAGACCTTTTTGCTGTGACTCACAGAAATAAAATTTATATTGTGGCCCAGTATATACATATCCAATATATAATTGACAACCATTTCACAAAAACAATGCTTACTACATGCAGTTTACTCTGATAGTCTCCATTATGTATTTTTTTTTAATGTGGAGTACAAGCCAGTAATGAATCCTCACTCAGTTTGAAAAACTTCGATCTTTGGTTTTCAAACTTGTGTGTGTTTAGGAATCACACAGGATGTTTGTCACTGTTGGGGCAGAAGAAAATTTTTCTCTGTCCCTCAGAATTCTGGCTGGACTAAGAATTGAATTGACATGAGACCGATTAACAGGAAAAAATCAAATTTAATTTCGTACATAAGGGGAATCTATAGACATGAAATTCCAGACTTACTACCTGTAGTTTACTCTGATAGTCTCCATTATGTATTTTTTTTTAATGTGGAGTACAAGCAAAATGAAGTCTATATGTCATCCTGAACTAAGGAGAAAAGGGGGATAAGGGTCTGGGACTTCAAAGGGAAGGAACACAACTCACAGGAAGATGAAAAAGAGTAAATGTTTGGTAAACATATGTTTGCTGGGCCATTCAGCAACTGTAGGACTTAGGACTTTAATCAAACAGGCTTTGCTTGGTTCCTTCCTGTCTACTATACCTAGTTCATGTTATAATGTAGTTATCTGTCGTGATAGCTCTCTTCCTGGAGCAGGTCCTTCATCTAAAATCTTTCAGGCAGCTGTTGCTGAGGGCAGGGAGGAGGGGTGGGGAGTCAGCTTCTTCCTGAGTCTTTGGGCTTTTGTTTTCAGACCAGCATAATCTACATACCAAAGTGGCCCATCTTAGGGCCGTCTGTCCTTGGCCCCTAAATCGCAAATGCTGATTTCCCTGGCTCCAGGATTTGGTTCTGTGTGTCTGTGGTAGGGGAAGGTGGTTCGAGTAACATTTTTGAAGTACCTGGTTTAGTGCCAGATGCACAAGGATTCAGTAAACCATAGTTTACTTCTTGAGGAGCAAAGGCTATTTATCTTTGGGGATTTAATCGCCTCTTCAAGGTTTGGCCTGCCCCTGGCAAGGTGGAATCCAATGTTAAGCACTGTTTTCCCCAGGGTTGAGGAGGTAGGAAAGTAGGGGATGAGCCCTAGATCTGAGATGAATCCGTGAGTACTTGGCTTCCCTGGAGAATTTTGTAAATGCAGAAATTTAGGGATAGAAGAACACAAACATTAGAGCATTTCAATGATTATCCCAGGATCACATTGTAAGTAAGTGGATCTCAGAGATAAAGTCACTTGATGAAGTCTAATATTCTTTTTTTTTTTTTTTTTTGTTTTTATTTTTTTATTTTTTTATTTTTTTTTTTTTAATATATGAAATTGATGAAGTCTAATATTCTTGATAGCAGGTCAGATCTAGAGGCAGAAGTTGAAACAGGAAGAGAGCTTCTCTGACTTGCAGAGGCAACAATTTCTGGCTTTTGACTGCTGGCTTGGTTTTAATGAAAGGAAACTTGAGAGATCTAAAAAAATAAAAAATACACCTAAAAGATTTTGTGGGTTATAGGTATGAAAAAGGGATTTAGTTTAGCATATTTCTCTTGTAGTATATAGAACAACTGTTTTAAAACACTAACTAGTTAAGTAATTTATTCAGCCAGCATTAAAAGAAATTAAAGGTGAAAAATCTCCCTCAAATCTACTACCAAAAATATAACTGCTATTTCTGTTCCCCTCCTATTTTATTCATATGTACCCATATTTTTAAATAATTTTAATCCTTGCTTGTATAAGTTTTGTTCCTTTTATTTAATATTATTCTGGGAATTTGTTCTATGTGGTTGATAGTTTTCAAATTTTTATTAGTAATAGCATCCTAATGGTCCATAGACTGAGATGGCTATAATTTATTCAGCCTAACCCAACAACAGAAAATTATTTCCAGTAATTTCATGCTATCAATAACACTGTAAATTTGGGTTATTTGAAATCATTTATATAACTTGTACCTTACATGAAACTCAAGGGGAATCTTAACAGGAAGGCCAGGGATCTGGACCTGAGATGCTAGTGTTTGCCACTCCCCACTTTAGATGTATGAATTTACCCATGTAGGTTTTTGTCGCTAGAGAAGCAGTGATCAACCATGATATCTATTGTACATATGAATTAGACAGGATGTGTATTTTTTAAGTAATGAGTATAGACATTTTCAAAATGATTTACTTTAAAAGATACATGAATCCTGGCAGATTCAAGTGCCATAATAACACTCATGCTGATTAGCTTTCTTTATGAATATCTTTTCCAAAGATTATATGAGTGTGTATTCATTTGTAATTAAAAACTTTTTTATAAAAGGTCCAATTAAGTTGACTGGGAGAATAAAAGCTATAATTGGCCTTTATTAGCACATCTCCCTTTTCAAAGAACACATATTGTCTTATTTTCTGTCATTCTAAAACATTAACTAGTCCCTCTTTATGAAGTGATAAAATATTTCGAACAAAAAGCACAGAGACTATTCTACACCATCATCCACGTACCTATGAAAGATTTGACAGTTGTTAACATTTTGCCATATTTTCTTTAGGTATTGTTTTTTAAAGAACTAAAACATTATAGCTAATTCTTTGTACCCCTTCCCAGTCTCCTTTCCTTCCCATCCCAGAGATAATTGTTCTTCTGAAGTTGTTGTATATTTTCCCAATCTATATTTTTAATTTATTTTTTATTTTTATTTTTGAACATTTATTCATTTTTGAGAGACAGAGAGAGACAGAGCATGAGTGGGGGAGGGGCAGAGAGAGAGGGAGACAAAATCTGAAGCAGGCTTCACGCTCTGAGCTGTTAGCACAGAGCCGACACAGGGCTGGAACTCATGGACCACGAGATCATGACCCGAGCTGAAGTTGGACGCTTAACTGACTGAGGCACCCAGGCGCCCCTCCCAATCTATATTTTTAAATGCATTCACATGTGGATGGCCGTAAATGATTTGTAATATGATTTTGTATGTCCTTTAACATTTACAGAAATGGTGTGCTGTACTTAACTCTTCCGCAACATTTTTGGGTCACCATTGTTTTTGAGATTTTTCCAAATTGCTAAATATAGATAAAGTTAGCTATCTTTTATTGCTGTATTCCGTCCTATAACTGTGCCACTTTAAAAAATCTCCATTTCCCTATTGTTGCTGGACATTTAGGTTGTTTCAAGTGTACAAATATTCATATTAATCATGTAAATACTGTATGATTCAAGTAATATGAAGTTCCCAGAATTGGCAAATTCATAGAGACAGAAAGTAAAATAGAGGTTACCAGGGGCCAGGGGAGTGGGGAACATGGCGTTATTGTTCAGTACCAGTATAGAGTTTGGCACTGAAAGAGTTTTGTAAATGGATAGTGGTGACGGTTGAACAACACTGTGAACATACTTAATGCCACCAAATTGTATACTTAAAATGGTTAAAATGGTAAATTTTACATTATGCATATTTTACCACAGTCAAAAATGACAAACATAAGAATTATGCTTATTTTTCAAAGGCATGTACTTGATTGCCTTTTTTGTGGAGTGAAGCACTGGGAAAAGTGAGATTTATTTTTAAAAGTAAACTTAAACTATATTAGCCAAATCTATTTTTCTTTGCAAAACGATGGTTTTTGAGATTTTTGAATGACTACTGTTACTTGCATGCTTGTGTAAGATGTTTTTTTAATTTTCAAAAATTTTTTTCATATTTATTTTTGAGAGAGAGAGAGTGCATGCTAGCAGGGGAGGAGTAGAGAGAGAGAGGGAGAGAGAATCCTGAGCAGGCTCTGCACCTGCAGTGCAGAGCCACGATGCGGGGCACCATCTCTGGAACCATGAGATCATGACCTGAGTGGAAATCAAGAGTTGGATGTTTAAGGTTTCTATGCACACTGTGCTTCAGAAGTTTCTGGGGGGTTATTTGTTTGTTTGTTTTTTGCTATACTTCTACAGTGTTTTGGGGAGGGTTCTTCTAAAAGTGGGTATGCCTTTGAGGCTTTTTTTTTTTTTTTTGTATTTGAATGCCATTCCTCCTTTCTTTCTTTGACTACTTCTCTCAAGTACTCTCTTCTCTTTCTCTTCCCCCCTCCCCATAACCCTGATCTTCCCCCATTTCCCAATCCCCCAACCCCTCTCTGGCCTTCTTGGTCCCTCTGCCCAGTTTCCGATTAGCCATGCCTTCCCTTTGGGTCTCTGCCCTCCCTGTCTGCCCTCTCATGAGGCCCCCTACTGCACACACACACACCCTGCTCACTCTTGGGTCCTTCTAAGGGCTTCCATGTTTCTCCCTCTCTGAGTCCTTTGGCCCACCCTCCCCTTTGGTCCCACCCTTGGTTTTCCCTTTTCCAATTTTGTAACTGCTCTAGGCATTTACTGACAATGAAACCTGTTTGCTGGCAAATTGCAGGCCTCCACAATGTCACACTTTTAATATTTGGAAAATTGGTCTTAATTTGGGGATTAAAAAAACTTTCTAAAAGCTCTCAAAATACGATTCTGACATCATAGCTTTGATATGTTATTGGATGAAGGAGGAGAAAAGAAGTTAATGTGAAAGATAATCGGTAAGTTATACTGCTTAAGATGTTTAATATGAACTCCCAGCTAATGTACCATTTCCAGTAGCTCCGTATTTATTGTGGCATAAAATAAAATGATCATCATTACAAGATTGATCCCTTCCTATTTCCCTTAAAAATGGCTGGACTAATTTCACCTCTCCCTATCCATTTCTCTTCTGGGACTCAAGCACTTCAAATAAAGCATTAAAATCCAGTTTCTACCTCTAGAGTTGGCATCCATAATTATCAGTGGCAAATAAGGATCCTACTTTTGAAGCTTACATTTTTCTGCTTTCTGGAAGGCTCTCTTGGTGGAACAAGGGGTTTCTTCAGTGAATTTGTACTTTTCCTTTGCTTTTCTGCCTCTCTCCTTAGTTTGATAATTAATGATATATATATATATATAATATTATGATATTAATAATATATATATAATGGTTATTTTAGAGAGAGAGAGAGGGAGAGAGCATGAGTGGGGGAGGGGCAGAGAGAGACACAGAATCCCAAGCAGGCTCCAGGCTCTGAGCTGTCAGCACAGAGGCTGAGGCGGAGCTCAAACTCACAGAACACGGGGTCATGACCTGAGCCCTGAGCCGAAGTCGGATGCTTAACCAACTGAGCCGCCCAGGCATCCCGATAATTAATGATATATTAAAGAATCATATATATTATCAAAAGTTGCTATTTATGAAGATGGTTTTATAACATGACTAATCATGCCATATCATTTAGTCATGATGTTCTTGAGACAGTGAAGTGAATTAGTGGAGCTTGATGGCTCTCAGGTAACTAAGCAGTTTAGGGGGAGTGTTGCCTGCAAGAGAGAATAGTCTATTTGCTTCAAAGAAGAAAGGAAACATTTTTAACAAATTACATGGCTGAGCTTCTGTGCTCATCACCACTTGACAATCATTTCTCAAAGTAATATCAGGGAGTAATAGCATGAGTGATCCCCCCAAATCATTTATACTTTATAAGACAGAGCCTCTAAACATTTATGCTGAAATGGTTTATTATAGGTACTCGAACTTATTTTGTTTCTGCCATTTGAGATACAGACTTCTCTTTCTAATATTGTGTTCCTTACGCTAATATTAAAATGAAGTATTGTGTCCATTTCCTTCACTTACTAGTTGCTTGGCCTTGGGAAAGTGATTTAGTATTTTCAGAGCCTTGGTTTCCTCAACTATACAACGGAGATCAAGTTTCTTTATGATTTGTTGTAGTTAATGAGAAGATAAGGAGTTTCAGATTCAATAAATGCTATCTTTTATCTTTGCCTCTTTATATTACATAAGAGACTCAAGAACTTAAGTGGTAAAGATGTGTCCTGAAATGACCTACCATAATTTGTTGATCTCCATTCGGTTTTCCTATTACCCAGAACACTCCTAGGATCAATAAATGATGATAGGTAGTACACAGAGAAGATAATTTTCATGCTGATAAATTAGATAGATGTGTAGTAATTATTTTTGAATTCTAATTTGAAATGCAATTTATGTTCAGTCTCAGGGCCAGCTCCAAGAGTGCTGATATCTCTGATTTGCTGATCCCTCACTGACAGTGAGGAGAACCCCAGCATTATATATTGGAAAGCTTTTATATAGCACTTTACATTAAATTAAATCAGACAAGGTAATATATTTGGAGAGCCGTTTATAAACTTATTGGTTAAAAATTATTTTGGTGGGGCACCTGGGAGGCTCAGTCAGTTAAGCGTCCGACTCTTGATTTCTGCTGGGATCATGAGGTTTGTGGGTTACAGCCCTGCATCAGGCTCCGTGCTGACAGTGTGGAGCCTGCTTGAGGTTCTCTCTCTGTGCCTATGTCTCTCTCTCTCTGCCCCACCCCTGCCCTCTCTCTCTCATAAAAACAAATAAATAAAACATTTTTTAAAATAAAAAAATTGGTTACTCATTTAGTGGAACTGTCTGAATTGTAGAGGTGAGGAAACTGAGGTTCCAGTGCATTTAAGTAACTAGCATAGTCTGATGGGCAGCAGCACTCACTGCATAGTTTTCTTTCTATCCAGTTGTTGCATAAATCAGTAAGCCCCATTTAGATCGGACTGACAGGCAGGGAGTGTCTTCCCATTTCTAAGAACCTTTTCAGTGAGCTCTGATGATTTCTTTGGGCCTAATGGGTTTTTTTGCAGAAATATTTTACCATCCAGTATTTCTTTCTTTGAACATTGTGCTTGCATTAAGACATCCAGGATTTAAAAAAAAAAAAAAAAAAAAAAAAAGCTGGGCTCAACATAAACTGTAGTTTTGTCAACTTTCAGCTCCTATAAACAGGCAGTGTGGATGAAGAGAAATAGAGTTTGGCTTGAGGAACTCATCAATGACAGAGACAGATATCCCCACTTAAAGCCACTTATAGGGAGTACAGACTTGTTTTCCATTTTTTAATAAAGCAATGATATATACATAGGGAAGCTGAAGTGTGCTAGCTAAGATCCTGTTTGTTAAAAAGGATTGGGAACACTGATTACTTTCAGACTGTTTTAGAAGAAACATGAATTTAAGTCTGTATGTTAAAAGAAAGAATTCAAGAAAAGAAATCCATACAGGGGCACCTGGGTGGTTCAGTCAGTTAAGCGTCTGAATTTGGCTCAGGTCATGATGTTCATGGGTTCGAGCCTCACGTCGGGCTCTGTGCTGGCAGCTCCGAGCCTGGAGCCTTCTTCAGATTCTGTGTCTCCCTCTCTCTTTGCTCCCCGCCTCCCCCCCCAGCTCACACTCTGTCTGTCTCTCTGTCTCAAAAATAAATAAAAACATTTAAAAAAAGAAGCCCATACAAATAGAATAAAAAGAATAGAATAAAAAGTTGCATAATAGAATATGCAACTTCCAAGCATGGGAAAAATAAAAGGAATAAAGAAAATTCCATCAATCTAAATATGTGGACAGAGATAAAAGATATGTATACCGTAGCAAATAAAAAAAAAAACAAAATAAGATGGAAGAAATAAGTCTAGGTGAGTAGTTACAATAAATGCAAATAAATTAAGCTCACTCAGTAAGAGACTTTTAGATTGGATTTAAAAATTTTCAGCTTTGCTATTTATAAAACCCATACTTAAAAGGTCTCAGAAAGGTTGAAAACAAAGGTATGGAACAAGATACGCACCAGGCAAATACCAACAAAAGAAAAATTGTGAGGCAACATTAATGGCAGACAAAACATTTTTAAAGACAATTTAGTAATAGACATTTCACAGTGATGAAAGGAAGAAAAGGCTCCAAGAGACTATCAACCATGAACCTATGCCCATAACAATGTAGTGTTGAAATATGTAAAACAAAAAGCAATGGGATTATGAAGAGAAATTGACAATCCCTAACAATAGGGGAGAGTTTTTAAACACCTTTATCAGAAAATGGTTAAGGAAAATAGATTGAAAAATGAAAAAGTGTAAGAATATGAAAGATTTACTATCTAAATGAGATGGAGGGGAGAGAATCTTTAATGCCAAATTCTTAGTGACAAAAAATGCATTTTTAGTCTAAATGTGATTTTTGCTTTGTTTTGTTTCTGAAATTTCTGAGTTAGGAAAAATTCAAAGGTACATGCTACATTTAACAGGGAAATTCTTAAATTACTTCCAAAAGAGTAGAAAGCTCACAAATACAAGAGGATAGGAAAAAACGTTCCACCTTTTGATAACTACCACAAAAGACTCCTTTAGCCTGCAGTGTGACATTGATGACAATACCTAAATCTGAAAGTGTTAATTTCTATTACAGTCTCAAAACCATGGTTTGAAAGCAATGAAATTTTCTGTCAACATTTATAATATTATATAATTACCTATCATACATATTTATTATCATATAATTACATATCATAAATATATAATACATATAACTATATATCGTGTAACAGTAATATATTTTTATAATATAGTTTATAACATAGCACTTAAAACCCCAGGAGAGTGGTACCCTTGGGAATGTAAGAGTACAGCAAAAACTCTAATAAGCCTTTCTTTCTGTGCCTTCTTGGACTGAATTACACTTGAAATTACCATTTGGGGCTTACATTTAAAAAGTTTTAAGATGTGTATATGACTTAAGAATAAGCATGTCAGGGGCACCTGGGTGGCTCAGTTGGTTGAGTGTCTATTTCAGTTCAGGTCATGATCTCATGGTTTGTGAGATTGAGCCCCGTGTCTGGCTCTGTGCTGAGCATGGAGCCTGCTTGGGATTCTGTCTTTCTCTCTGCCCTTCCCCTGCTCTCACATGCATGCTCTCTTTTTCAAAACAAATAAATAAATAAACATTACAAAAAATAAGCATGTCATAACCAACACATTCAGACAAATACTGTTCTCCAGAATTACCTGTGGGTAGATGTTCACTTATATCTACGACACTAATACTACTCAAGATATCTATGACACTAATACTACTCAAGATAACCATATTTCGTCAATTGTAAGAAGTTCAATTTTTCATAGTTTAACATCTTTGAAATTGAAATGAGTCTTACTTAACAGATGATGGTGTTTTATAATCCCCTTTGGCCATGTGGCAGTTGTGATATCATAGTTGTTCCTGTATGCACATGTAATTTCAGAATATCTAGGATCAAAATTTGCATAACGGGTGGCTTGGGTGCAAACCTTGAGACAACGGGGCATGTCCTTTAACTCCTAGAAACGAGTGGTTGTGGGGAGAGAATGGTGGAGATGGTTAACTGACTCTAGTTATTAATTATGCTGAAATGAGAGACAAAAGGACACTAGTCTACACATTTGCAAAGCTGACTTGAAAGCATGTAGCTAAATGGCTTTTAGTTCTCTTAATGAGTTCTTTTGCTGTATTTACTCTTACATTCCCAAGGGTACCATTCTCCTGAGGTTTTAAGTGTTATGTTACTGTAAACTATATTATAGTTGCATATTATTGTATATCATATAATATATGGTTATATATTATATATTTATCATGTGAAGGTATATGATAATATCATAAATGTTGGCCAAAAACTCATTGCTATCACCATGGTTTTGATACTGCATCAACAGTGTTCCTGGTGGCACAGAAGACATCAAAAAATTTGAGTTGAAAATTGGATTCTGAATAGTTTTTTCTTAAGATATGCGTGTTTGATTAAAATCTGTCTACATTGAAAAGAGCTCTTTCAAAAAGTATAAAAAACTTTAAGTGATAAGAAGGAATTGTGACAGGTTGGCCTTTTTTTTTCTTACTGGTGCATAAAGTAATGGGGTTCTTAACTTTGATGAAATATTTCTTGAAACTGATTTCATAGAATTGCATTTCAGAGCTATTGTTTAAAAACTGATCTTTAGACACATCCCATTTTATAAATCTTGACTTGGGTAGAATTATAAGTACACAATGATTTTTCCCTTAACACTTTAAAAATATTCTATCGTCGTCTAGCATTTATTGTTGCTAATGAAGAGCTTTCTGTCACCTTGGTTGTTACTCCTTACAAGATAAATCTGTTTTTTTCTCTCTGGCAATGTTCAGATTTTTTTCCCTCTGTATTTAATATTCTAGTGTTTGAATATATTGTATAGTGTGTGTGTGTGTGTGTGTGTGTGTGTGTGTGTGTGTGGTGGGGAGGGGTTGCCTGCTTGCAATTTTTAATCTGAGGACTCATTTGTTATGCCCAGAATTCGTGATCCCCAAAGACCACTAGGGAGCTGAGTCGGATGTAAAAGCAAAAGAGCCTTTATTCGAGCTAGCTCGAGCTCAATCCCCTACCTGCACTGACACAGCGTTGAGATACCGACTAAGCGGGGAGAGAGAGAGTTTCAAAAGGACAAAGGTTTTATTGGGGCCTAGGGGCAGTTGGTGAGGTAATGGCTATGGCCTCAGCCGATTGGCTGGGGAAGGGTCCGAGTCCTGTTAGGCAGGTGGGGGGGGGGGGAGGTTACTCAAGGGGAGGAAGTGTGGTCAAGGTGAAGGACACAGAACAAGATGGAGTCGGCCAGCGTAGGCCCGCCCTTTCACATTGTTCTTCATTTCTAGCAAACTCCTTTATTAACTTTGAGTATTGTCTCTGCCGTTTTATTTTCTTCTTCTGATATTCCTTCTGGATATATATTGAAGCTTTTCTTTTGTTTTATCTCCTAATTTCTCTCTTCTTTCCCATCACTTTATCCTCCCTGTATTCTAGCGGATATCTTCTGTTCTCTCTTCCAGTTCATTGATTTTTTTTTCTTGTCAATTGGGTCTAGTCTTATCTCTGGAGCCTTTTAATTTCTTTTTAAATTTCTTTTATTATTTTTTTAAATTTTTATTTAATTTATTTTTTTAATTTACATCCAAGTTAGTTAACATATAGTGCAATAATGATTTCAGGAGTAGATTCCTTAATGCCCCTTACCATTTATCCCATCCCCCCTCCCAAACCCCTCCAGTAACCCTCTGTTCTCCATATTTAAGAGTCTCATATGTTTTTGTCCCCCTCCCTGTTTTTATATTATTTTTGCTTGCCTTCCCTATGTTCATCTGTTTTGTATCTTAAAGCCCTCATATGAACGAAGTCATATGATATTTGTCTTTCTCTGACTAATTTTGCTTAGCATAATACCCTCTAGTTCCATCCATGTAGTTGCGAATGGCAAGATTTCATTCTTTTTGATTGCTGAGTAATATATATTTATATACTACATCTTCTTTATTCATCCATTGATGGACATTTGGGCTCTTTCCATACTTTGAGGAGCCTTTTAATTTCTAATAGTGATAACCATTTCTTAGATTCTCCTTGGTTCTTTTTCACATTTACTTGTTTGTTTTATGGATATTATTTCTTTCTTGAGCTCTTTAAACATATTAAACACATATTTTAATGTGGCATTCATATTTCTTTATTATCTCTAATTCCTTGAATGACAATTCTGTCATTTTTTCAGGTCTGTAGACTGCTTTCTTGGATGTTTTATAATTCTTGTCTAGGAGTTAATTTTCTGGGGGCTTTTTCTGACCCTATGTGACCTAGGAAGTGGGGACACCTCTTTCCTGAGGTCATGAGCACCTACTTGGATCCTGAAGGTTTCATGAACTCCTAATCAGTTTTTATGTTAGCATTTTAGCTTAAAGTTTCTACTCCATAAAGGCGAATTGAATTTAAGTTATCTATGGATATCTTCTTTACCTGCTTGGGGTTTCTGCATGTTTCCATCACCTTTTCCATTTCCTTAAATCTCTTTCCCAGATTGAAGCTTCATTAGGCCTCTTTTGATTGGGGAGCCTTACCCTGGTGGCCCCAGATCATACCCATAATCCAGCATATTTCCAGCTGTTAAGGCACATATATCATTCAGGTCTCCCCCTTGGGCTAATGAAGCAGCTTCAGCTTCTGCTTATAGAAAAGAATTCCTTCTCTTTCTGGCACCTGAAAAATTGCCTTCTTTCTTCAAAAAGTCTGCTTTGTACTTTTGAAAGTGTTTTTATGAAGTACCTTTTAACTGATATTTCTAGGAGTTTGGAGTATGTGAGAGTGATTCCAGTGTGGCTTCTATCCACCATCTTGACTTGAAGGTCTCATTGAGATCTCTGAAGTTGGTTTTCTTCCATTCCTCTCTTACCTCCATATAGGGTTTGGAGTCAGAAGTGGGTTTATTTAATTCTGGAGGAACCGGTACCTGTATAGGTATGTTCACCTTAGGCTCTGCAGATAATAGCCACTACTTCAGCTACAGGGTTTACTTTCTCTACACCTGGTCCAAGAGGGTTTAAGTTTGGGACTCCATCCCAAACAGTTATAAATAAGGACATCTTCTACTGGCCTGTTCTCATTCAGCAACGCAGCTCCAGCTCCACAGACTAAAGGATTCAGCTTTGGTATACCATTTGTATCAACTTCTGCCCCAGAAGGAACTGAGTTTTCTGTAGGGTAAGAGCAATACTGTTTGATTCTTTTAGTGGCTACACAGGCAATTATCTCTCAAAGACAAACTTTCCATTTAGAGTATGGAAAGGCTAAACAAATGGTATGGCATTTCTAAGTCAACTATTTGGAATTCTGCCACTCATTCCCAAGATAGTCTTATAAATTGAAGCCATCTGAGATTTTAAGGTACAAGGCACATTGAATTCTGATCTGTGATTTCCCTTCATTTTATGTGAGCCATAGGAGGGGTAGTCACTGAGTTTTGGACATATATCATCTTGTAATTAGGCTACTTGCTTATTAACTCTCTCTCTCTCTTTATCTATTGATCATTGTAATGACCTTGGTTATACATTCTTTCCTCCTGCATTTCAAAATTTTAAAGGGAGCGTTCTTTTAGTGCCTTTTCTATGTCAATCCAGATGGATCCAGCCATTTCTTTCAGTAGCATGTGGTGGTCCAATGAAAGCTGGGGTATCCTCTCTAGAATTCTCCTCAATTCTGTTAGTTATGTAATAACTTGTAATATTTGGTTATCTTTCCTTCTGTAGTGAGATGAAAACGTATAGAACAAAATCTCGTAAACTGTTCATACTTAAAACCTAATTTGACAGGAGCTATGTTATCTAGCTACCATTTAATGTGCCAGAGAATTATTATGTGATTTTTTTCCCTTTTTCTGTTTAGAGTAAATGCACCAAAATTAAACCTGGGCAACACCTGCTTTCAACAACCTGCAAGTGATTATAGGGGCTTTGGGGCTGGGTACCAGCACTCTTACTAAGTCTTTAACAAGCAGTGTCCCTTCACACTGGGTGACAGCATCCAGCCTTTTGATTTTGGCTCTGCTACCACCTCTGCTACTCAGTCTGCAACTGCCACAGGGTTCTCGTTCCTCAGTGGAAAGAAAGTACACCTCAGACTGGGAGGGCCAGTTTCAATACTGTCTCAGCAATGGAGAATGCAGCTCAACCAATAGCATTTGCAGGATTACCCCTCACTCCTACTGCTCAGCACCTAGCAGAACCGTTGCTACACAACCAACTGTTCCTTTCAGCCTTGGTGGAGAGCCCGCAGGGAAGGTTTGAACTCCGCTCTCCAACAGAGAAGCACAGTATTCAAGATTGATTTCCAGGGGCACCTGGGTGGCTGAGTTGGTTAAGTGTCTGACTCTTGATTTCAGCTCAGGTCATGGATCATGAGATCGAGCCCCACATGGGGCTCTGTGCTGACAGCGCAGAGCCTGCTTGGGATTCTCTCTCTCTCTCTCTCTCTCTCTCTCTCTCTCTCCCCCTCTCTCCCTCCCTCTTTCTCTGCCCCTCCCCAGCTTATTCTCTCTCTCTCAAAAATAAATAAATTTTTTTTAAAAAGATTGATTTTGAGATTCTTTTTTTTAATGTTTATTTATTTTTGAGAGAGAGAGAGAGAGAGAGAGAGAGAGAGACCAAGCACGAGTGGGGGAGGGGCAGAGAGAGGGAGACACAGAATTTGAAGCAGGCTCCAGGCTCTGAGATGTCAGCACAGAGCCTGATTTGGGGCTCGGACCCATGAACCGTGACATCATGACCTGAGCCAAAGTTGGAGGCTTAACCGACTGAGCCACCCAGGCGCCCCGAGATTCTTTTTTGATTGGTTCAAATCCAAATATGGCTCACTTCTCTTGCTGGAGTTTAGTGGTATTGATAAATGTGATAGAAATTAAATCCAAACTGCTCCTTCTGGTGTTGCAGTTTTAGATTTAGAACCAAGGGATGTTTGTTTTGGAAAACGTTACAACCTTCTGGGAACCAGTAGTCTAGACAAATCTGCATTTAGTAGTGAGAATTATACTGAAATGTTGTGATCAATTGTTTAATGTTTGTGTTTAGTAAGTATATTCTTATTCGTGTTTTCCATTTTGAAAATAAAACTTTTGAAATGAAACTTATCAAGAGGTACAATAAAACAGGAAAGAAAATGTTTTTGGAGTGACGTAAAAGTTTAGAGAATATTGAAATAATAATGCAACGTCAGTTCTGTGGCATGGTTAGGGAATGGTAAAATATTTTGTGTGGATTACCAGTTTCCAAATGATTAAGATTCAGTAAAATACATTTAACCTTTATTGAACATTAATGAGAAGGAATTTAGGGTCTTGCTAAGCCAAAATACAGTTAATAAGGAGTTCTGGTTTATAAACCATATAAACTTGGTTTTATTGTAAATGTAAATATTTGAGAACTTGGGAAATACACTGAGATATTAATATATTTTACTTTATAGCACATTTTATTAAATTAGATATTTATAGTAATAATTTCAGAGCTTTTTGGGAACAACCAAAAAGGAAAAATATTTTTTAAATTATAGATATATAGAAATATATAACTTATCTATAATTTGTAGTAGTGATAATACCAATTTTGATTGTTTGGTATGGCATGGTAGGACATAAAGAGATGAAGTGGAACATTAAAATAATTATGGTGCTAGAATATTTGGTCACTACCTTGGGGGACATCATTAATTTTTTACAAATGAATTTTTGGTATTAGAAATAATACATATCTGTTATTTTCAAAATGTATGAAATAAATGTTTTGAGTTTTGGCTCTGTTCATTACTAGTTCTTTGACCTTGGCAAGTTATTTTAACTTCTCACCGGTTGGTTTGCTCATCTATAAGTACTCAGCACTTACCTCATAGTGTTGTGGGGATTCAAGAAGTCCATATAGGTGAAATGCCTAGAATGCCTAGAAGTCCATATAGGTGAATGCCTAGATATCTTAGGGATGGCTCTTATATGGCTCTGACATATAATAGGCACTCAAAGGTAGTTTCACTGTTGTTTTTATGAAAATCTGCATTTCTCTGCAGTGTTACATATGTTGGCTATTATCCTTTTGTGTGTTTGTTTTTTAATTTGGTAGCTTAATAGTGGAAATAATATTACCATTATCTTGATTTACATTTCTTTAATTACTAACAAGGATGACTTCTTTTTGAATTATTTATTGAGTAATTGCATTTATGTGTGTGTGTGTGTGTGTGAGAGAGAGAGTGAATAAATTCATTGTACCTTTTGCTCAGTTTTCTAATATGGTATTTATCTTTCTTGTTGATAATGTAGTTGTGGTATCTTAACCCTTTGATATTTGTGTAAGAAGTATTTCTCCCAATTTGTTTACATTTTTTTCTTAGTGTTTTATAAATATTAAAAGATTTTATTTCTTTAAATTAAGCGTTTTATTTTGCCATAATTGTAGATTCTCATGCAGTTGTAAGGAGTCATAGAGATTCCACATACCCTTTGTCCATTTTCTCCTAGTGGTAACATCTTGCATAGCTATCATACATTATCACAACCAGGATGTTGATACTGACAGTCAAGGTATGGACTAGTCCTGTCACCACAAGGATCCTTCATTTTGCCATTTCAAAGCAACTGTTGCTATAATTTTGTCATTTCAAAAATTCTGTATAAATGGGGAATCATACAATGAGATATTTTAGGGATGGCTCTTTTCACCCAGCTTAATTTCCCATAGATGCATCCAGATTGGTGTGTGTATCAGTTATTTTTATTGCTGCATAGTATTCCATGGTATGGACGTACAGCAGTTTGTGTAACTATTTGCCCAGGGATGGATATCTGTTATTTCTGAAGCTGCTCTGAACATTTATGTATAGGGTTTTTGTGTGTGTGAACATAAGTCTTCATTTCTCTTGGCTAAATGCCCAGGAGTACAATCGCTAGATCGTATGGTAGTTGTATATTCAGTCTTATAAGAAAGTGCCAAACTGTTTTCTAGAATGGCCATACCATTTTACATGCCCCTCAGCAAGCATGTGTGATCCAGTTTCTCTGCTCTTCACTATCATTTGGTATTATCACTATTTTTCATTTTAGCTCTTTTTGCAAATAGTGATATTACATTATGGTTTTAATTTCTATTTCCCTAAGGGCTAATGATGTTGAACATCTTTTCCTGTGCTTATTTGTCATATGTATATCCGATCTGTTCATGTCTTTTATAGTCTGATAAAAAAAACATTCAAAAATAGTAATGTATTATATGGGTCCTTTTTACATAGGGCTTTGGGAAATGTCAGTGGATAATAGGGTTTTACAAAAGACAGAAGTGCTGTCCAACGGGCATTTTTTTCTCATTGCTAGATTTATACCTGAGTATTTCTCTTTTTTAAAGTGATTGTAAATGGTACTGTATTTTTAATTTCACATTGACTTGTTTATTGCTGGTATGTAGAAATACAATTGATTTCGTATGTTTATCTTATATCCTCTGACATTGCTGAACTCACTTATTCTAGGAAGTTTTTTTGTAGATTTCTTAGGATTTTCTACATAGACAAGACAGTCATGTTATCTGAAAATAGGGACAGTTTCATTTCTTCCTTTCCTATCTAGGTTTTTTCCTCTTGCTTTAGTGTAGTAGCTAGAAGTTCTAATATTACATTGGATAAGAGTGATGAGAGCAAGCATCCTTTCTTTTTCCCAATCTTAGGGAGAAACATCTAGTTTCTCATTAAGTATGGTGTTAGCTGTAGTTTTTGGTAGATGCCCTTCCTCAAGTTGAAGATGTTCCCATCTATTCCTATTTTTTTGAGACTTTTACCATAATTGGGTATTGAATTTTGTAAATGCTTTTTCTTCATTAGTTGATACGGTCATGTGGATCACATTGATTTTTCAAATATTATACCAACTTTGTATCCTTGGGATAAATCCCACTTGGTCGTGGTCTATAATCCTTTCATATATTGCTGAATTCTATTTGTTTATATTTTGTTTGATTTTTTTCGATTCATTCATATTCATAAGAGAACGTGATGTGCAGTTTTCTTTTTTCGTATCGTCTGTCTGGTTTTGGTCAGGGTATGATACTGGCTTTATAAATTAGGTCAGGAAGTGTTTCTCCTGTTTTGTTTTCTGAAAGAAATTCTTCTTTAAATATTTGGTAGAATTCTCCAGTGAAACCATCTGGACCTGGAGATTTGTTTTTTAGGAGTTTTAAAATTATGAATTCCAAATTATCTATTTCTTATTAGTGATTTGTGGTAGTTTGTGTGTTTTCAGTTGGTCTATTTCTTTGAAATTATCAAATTTGTGGGTATAGTATTATTCTTTTGATGTCCACATGGTGTGTCATGATAAGCTGTTTCACTACTGCTATTGGTAATTTGTATCTTCTCTCTGTTTTCATTTTCAATCTCTTTTTAAAAAAAGATTATTTATTTATAGAGAGAGCACAAGCAGGGGGAGGAACAGAGAGAGAGAATCCCAGGCAGGCCCCAAGCTGTCAATGCGGAGCCTGATGCAGGATTCAAACTCAAAAACTGTGAGATCATGACCTGAGCTGAAATCAAGAGTCAGATGCTTAATCGACTGAAGTACCCAGGTGCCCCCTTTTTTTTAATCTTAGTAGAGGTTTGTTAATTTTATTGATGTTTCAGGAATCAACTCTGTGTCATTGATTTTTTTTTTCTATTTTTGTTTTCTATTTCATTGATTTTTGCTCTTTATTATTTTCTTCTGTTTGCTTTGGGTTTATTTTGCTCTTTTAGTAGGTTTTCAGGTGGGAACATGGATGATTGATTAGAAACTTTTCTTCTGATTTTAATTTTTAAAATTGAAATATAATTGACATATTAGTTTCAGGTATACAATATAATGATTCGCTATTTGTATATATCTTGAAATGATCACCACAATAAGTAATTAAATTAACATCCATCACCATACACAGTTATAATTTTTTTTCTTGTGATGAGAACTTTAAAGATTTACTCTCTTAGCAACTTTCAAATATACAATACAGTATTAACTACAGTCACCATGCCGTACATCTTCTTTTCTAATGTGTACATTTACTGCTATAAATTTCCCTGCTAGCACTACTTTAACTACATCCTACGAATTTTGGTAGGGTATATTTTCATTTTCATTTACTTTGGTGTAATTCTTATTTTTGTTGAGACTTCCTCTTTGGCCCATGAGTTATTTCAGTATGTGTTTAGTTTACAAATGTTTGGACATTTTCCTGTTGTTTTTCTGTTTTTGATTTCTGGTCCCTTTCCATTGTAGTTGGAGAATATACTGTATCATTTTTATTATTTTGAATTAGTTGAAGTTTGTTTTATGGCCCCGTACAAAATCTATCTTGGTAGATGTTCCAGGGGCACTTGAAAAGAACGTGTATTCCGTTTTGTTGGGCGAAGTGTTCTATAAAGGACAATTGGATTTTGATGGTTAATGGTTTTGATGAGTTCTGTATCCTTGCTGATTTTATGTCTAGTTGTTCTATCAATTGGTAAGAGAGGGGTGTGTCTTTAACTGGAATAGTGGATTTGTTTATTTCTTCTTTCACTTTTATCAGTTTTTGATTCACATATTTTGAAGCTCTGTTGTTAGTACATATACATACTATTGCTAAGACTTATTGGGGGATTGGCTCTTTATGTAACATCATTATGTAATTATGCCCTTCTGGTAATTTTTTTCCTCTGAAGTCTACTTTATCTGATAATAATATATACATTTCTACTTATTGTTGTATAGTATCTTTTTTCCATCTTTTTATTCTCAACCTGCCTCTATCATTATTTTTGAAGTGAGCTTCTTATAGACAACATACAGGTCGGTCATGGTTTTTTAATACCCTCTGTCAGTCTCACTTTTAATCAGCTTATTTAGACCGTTTACATTTTCCATAATTATTGCTATGTTAGGTCTTAAGTCTGCCATTTTATTTTTTGTTTTGTTTGTATTTTTCATTCTCCTGTTTTCTGTTTCCTGCCTTCTTATTGATTACTTGAACATGTAGAATTCCATTTCGGTTTAAGTATTTTTTTAATGTTTTATTTTATTTTTGAGAGAGAGAGAGAGAACGAACATGAGCAGGGGAGTGGTGGAGAGAGAGGGAGACACAAAATCCAAGGCAGTCTCCAGGCTCTGAGCTGTCAGCACAGAGGCTGACATGGGGCTCAAACTCATGGACCGTGAGATCATGACCTGAGCTGAATTGGGACACTGAACTAACTGAGCCACCCAGGCACCCCAACTATAGTATTTTTTTTTTAACGTTTATTTATTTTTGAGACAGAGACAGAGCATGAACAGGGGAGGGGCAGAGAGAGACGGAGACACAAAATCTGAAACAGGCTCCAGGCTCTGAGCTGTCAGCACAGAGCCCGACGCGGGGCTCGAACTCACGGACCGTGAGATCATGACCTGAGCCGAAGTCGGACACTTAACCGACCGAGCCACCCAGGCGCCCCTATAGTATTTTTGAGAGTTCCTCTTTGTATAGATTTTTTATTGGTTGCTCTAGGTAGTACATATATATGTATAATAGTCTGTTATTTTACCTGTTCAAGGTATAGAAACCTTTCTCCCTGTATGTCCCTTAACCCACCCCTATTTGTAATGTAATTGTCTTAAATTATTCTATCTACATGCTTTTAGAACCACATCAGGCCGGGTTATAATTATTAACCATCAAACATAATTTTTAAAACTTACAACAAACAGGAAAACCAATTGTATTTGCCCATATTTTTGCTCTATTTGTTGTTTCTTCCTTCCTGAAGTTCCAAGATTCCTTCTGTTGTCATTTCCTTTCTGTTTAGAGGACTTCTGTAGCTGTTCATTTAAGGTGGTCTGTTGGCAACAAATTCTCTTGAGTTTTCCTCTTAATATCTTCATTTCCTATTCATTCCTGGAGGATATTTTCACTAGCTGTAGGATTGGATTCTGGGTTGGCAGTTCTTTTCTTTCAGCACTTGAAAAATACAGTTATACTTCCCTCTTGCCTCCATGGTTTCTGATGAGAAATCTATCATTTAAATAGGTTTCCCCCTATAAATTAGATGCTGTTTTTCTCTTGCTGCTTTAAAGACTTTTTTTTTGTCTTTAGTTTTCCGAAGTGTAGTGATTTTATATGTCTTGGTGTAGACTTCTATCGTCCTAGCCTCCATTTCACTGGTTCCTGTCTCTGCTCTCAAATCCTTCCGCTTAAGTTTGCGTTTTGGTTATTGTCTTTTTCAGTTCTCAACTTTCCGTTCAGTTCTTTATATCTTCTTTTTATTTGTTGAGGTTTTACTTTCATTTCTTTTTCTTTTCTTTCTCTTGGGTAAGGCTATTTTTTCTCATGTTTCAAGTGTGTTTATAATTTCTTGTTGATGCATTTTTATCATGGATGCTTTCAAATCTTTGATCATTAATTCTAACGTTTCTGTCATCTTGCCAATGTCATTTTTCATTCAGTTTGAGACCTTCCTCATTCTTGGTAGGATGGGTGTTTAATTGAAACCTGGACATTTTCATATTATGTTATGAGACACTGAATCTGATTTAAGACTTTTCTTTTTCTTTGCTTTAACTGGTTTTATTTGACATTGCTCTAACAGGGGAATAGAGGGGTGCTGCTTCGTTACCATAAGGTGGGAGTAAAACTTCATTTTCCCTGTTGGTCTCCATTGCTGCCCAAGGCAGGGGTCTCCTAATTACTGGTGGGCAATGGTGGAACATCCTGCCATGTCACTGTGAGGAGAGGGTTCACAAACTGCTGGCAGAGATGAAGAACCTGGCTCCCTACTTGACCTTCTCTGATACCGTTCTGGCACAGCTATTGGGACACCTCATTACAGTCTCACGTGGGTAGAAGTTTAGGCTCCTCACTTAGTGTTTGCTAGGATAGGTAGGAAGTAGGGCCACAGTTTTTTGTGTGGCGTTTGGTTATACTAGAGTGGTTATTGTCTAAAAGATTTCTGTCTTATTAGTCTGCCCCTTTCCTTGTCTTTCGTCTACAGAGCAGGCTTTTATTGGGGCTTTTATGTGGGGAGTGGGGAGTGGTCTATATCCATTGGTATTTCTGGGCTGCTAGCCTATTCAACTCCAAGCCTGGGAAATACAAGGCAAAAAGAAAACCTGTGGAACTCACCATCATATCATTCCTTGGGTCTCAGGATCCTTTTCTGGTTTGCCTTCTTCTCACCACTTTTTAGGGTCTTCTTATGTTTGTTTCATATATAATATTTAGTTGAATAAGTGGTTTTTACTTGAGTAAGGAAAAGGACCTGCATCCCATTTTCCTGGAAAGGAAGTCCCAAAGAATTTAATTTGTATATTGCCACATCTCTTATTCTTCTGAGTTCCTCTCTCTGGACAAATAGGCCTTTTCCATCTCAAGATCCTTAAATTTTGTAGTTTTATTACAGTTTATATTTTTAGGAATCTTATTTTTTTTCTAAGTGATTAGTGAGTTCAACCATTATATTTCATTAAATAGCCATTCTTTTCCTATTGATTTGAGATGCTGACTTCCACATACAGCAAATTATTATATATGATTAGTTCTGCTTCTGGACTTCCTATTATGTTCTATTGATTTGCCCTTTATTGTTCTAATATCACCATTTTAGTTATTGTAGCAGGCCCTGCTATCTTGTAGCATAAGTCTACCTTTCCCAATTCTGTTGAAAACATTCTTGGCTATTTTCTATGGCCAACAACTGGTTAAAATAGTTGGCATTTTCTTATGTTTCTTAAATATCAAGGAATTAAGGCTGGTTTGGGTATCCTTATAGCACTGGATGGAGAAAATTATATTGAACCCTTCCTCTAGTCCAGTGGTTCTCAGCTGGAGATGACTTGTCCCCTCTCCTAGGGGATATTTGGCAATGCCCGAAGACATTTTTGGTTGTTGAGACTGGGGAGGTACTACTGGCACCTAGTGGGTAGAGCCCAGGGATGCTGCTTTTGACCTTGATTGACCTTGAAAATAAAAGAGCCAGTTATTTTGCTAGCAAAATGGGTTTGTTTGAATAGAGGAGGAATTGCAATTTGGGACAAGCAGGCTACAGCAAAACCATAGGCAAGTCTGGAGAACAAAGGAGAAAAAAGCTCTTTTAGAGAAAAGGGGGGAGTTGGGAGGGACTGTTGTAAACAAGAAGTCCACTGAAGTAAATTGCGTGTTTGAAGTGTAGTGGCTTTTCTTTGGCTGTGTTGTGACAGTCTCTCATTGGCTGGGCTGTTGCCAAGCAAGGAGAAGATCTTCCTTCTGCTGGCTTAGTAAAACAGTCTTTTTCCTATTGGGCCTGCAAAGGGCTGCGAGTGGTATGGTGTGAGAGCTCCCTCTTCTGGCCTCCCAACCCCATTTTAAATGAGGTTTCCTTTATTCAGAGTCACACTGCAAAATATCCTGCAGGGCACATAAAAGAAAATCTCGTGCCCCCTACACTCAACACTTCTGACACCAAATATGGGGGGGGGGGGGAGTTCTTCCCACACCAACGAATTCTCCAACTCTCTGGACACCAGCTGGGTTCCCTACATTCAGTTATGATACTCATTACCTGGAGTTATCACAGATCAAATATTTCAAGGGCTCAGTCCCACGGAACTGACCACTACCTCAGATTCCAATTGTGAGTCCTAGGTTGTCACGTGTATTTCTGACCTACTGCCTAGAAGTTGGAGATTCCCATGACTCCCTCCTTGGGTTGATAATTTGCTAGAACAGCTCACAGAACACTGGAAAACACTTTACTTACAGTTACTGGTTTATTATAAATGATACAACATAGGAAATAGGGGGAGGAATGGGGGCGCGGCCCAGATCTTCCTTGTCTTCTCCAGGTGTTGTCACCCTTTTAGCAACCTCCATGTGTTCACTAACTTGGAATATCTCCATACCCCTTCATTTAGGGTTTCAATGGAAGTTCTATTATGTAGGCGTGATTGATTCAGTTATCAGCCAATGATGATTGAACTCCATCTTCAGCCCCTCCCATTTCCGGAGGTGAGAAGGTGGGGTAAAAGTTCTAACACTGCAGTCAGTTGGTTGGTTTCTCTGGCAACCAGCTGCTCATCATTCAGGGCTCTTTAAAGTTCACCTTATTAAGGGACACCTGGGTGGTTCAGTTGCTTTAGCATCTGACTTCAGCTCAGGTCATGATCTCAGAGTTCGTGGGTCCCAGCCCAGCGTCGGGCTCTGTGCTGACAACTCAGAGCCTGGATCCTGCTTCCGATTCTGTGTCTCCCTCTCTTTCTGCTCCTCCCCCACTCACACTTTGTCTCTCTCAAAAATAAATAAACATTAAAAAATAAAAATAAAATAAAATAAAGTTCACCTCATTAATGTAAATCAAGTGTAGTTGTATAGGCCTGGTAATAAATAACCAGGGGGTCCTTTCACCTATATTACTTCTGGAGCTATTTCATGAACTGGGGACAAAAACCAAATATTATAACGAAAGATGTTTCTATCACTTTCATCACTTAGGAAATTACAAGGGTTTTAGGATCTGTCCAGGAAAGGGGACACAGACCAAATGTACATTTTTTTAAAAAATGTTTATTTAATTTATTTTGAGAGAGCACGTGAGCGGGGGTAGGGGTGGGGGATGCAGCACAGAGAGAGGAAGAAAGAGAGAATCCCAAGCAGGCTCAGCGCTGTCAGCACAGAGCCTGATGCAGGGCTGGAACCAACAGATCATGACCTGAGCTGAAATCGAGAGTTGGATGCTCAACCAACAGAGCCACCCAGGCACCTCTGTACGTTTCTTATTATATCTCAGCATGGGCTAGTATTCCACAATGAAGAATTACCTGGCCCCAAATGTCAGTGATGCCACGTTGAAAAACCCTGCTCTAGTTCTATGATTAGGAAAATAAGACTGTCTCTTAAATCCTTTTTTATTTAAGAGTAGGACTCCTATAACTTAAAAGCAAATCATATTAGATGGTATTTTCTTCCTTAGTTACCTCTGGGTATGTGATTTAAGGTCAGGCCCTGAAATTATGCCAGTACCTGAGACAAAAGATTAGGATTTTAAAATATTGGCATATATCAAGTGCAATTTAAATTAGTACTAGTGAAGAAGTTTCAGTAATATGTCCAGGTGTAAATACAAAACTCAATAGTGTTCCCATGTTTAAGCAATAGTAGTTGGGAAATACATATAATGGGAAAAGGTCCCATTAACAATTTCAACCAAAAATTCAAAATGCCCAGCAATAAACATTTGAAATGTGCATTACCTATTTGAAGATAACTCCAAAATTCTACTGAGGAATATAATAGAAGACATGAATAAGTGAAGAGACCCACTGAATGCATAGACTCGATATATAAAAATGTCATGTATCTCCAAATTAACCTACACATTTAATGTAATTCTTATAAAACCACAATGGGAATTGTTAAAAAACAAAACTCAACCGAGTAAAATTTGAAGAGGTAATTGGCATTTTAAGCGATTCATGAATTGGGCAACATCCCATCTAGCAAGTAGAGAGATTTTTCACGAAATTCTACAAAATGGAAGGTTTTTATGGGAAGGAGGGTGGGGCAAGAAGTTATTAGCAAAAGAAAAGAGAGGATTGTTTCTGGCTGCGTGTGTGTCTTTCGGCTGCAAGGGGGCTGCAAGGGAACAGCAGGGTTTTTTTGTTTGTTTGTTTTTTATCCTGCAGATTACCTCCCTAGTACTGATCAGGAAATTTCAGATTGATTTTTAAAAGGTCACCTTTCTGGAATAGGTTGAAACTATAATGATGTTGTGGTTTCCTGTGGTGGGGGACAAATGACTCCCAAATTGGGATTTTTAAAATAGAAATTTGGAGGGAGGGAAAGGAAAGAGGGACTTGACTAGAGTCTAAAGTTTAAATGGGGGAATAAATGCATGAGACTAGTCAAGTCTTTTGTTTTTTAAGGAAAAGTAATGATGGAGTACTTGTAGGAAAATACATGAAAATGTATGTTAAGTTTATTCTCTTCCTGTAAATTTAAAACATTGTGTAATATAAAAGCACATGACTTCTAGTGCTATAATTGAAATTTTCTTGTGGAACAGTGATAGAAAAATTAGTGAAAAATTTTAAAGTATAGAAATAAATCTGGGTGTATGAAGACATTTTCAAATCTGTGGGGAGAGAGGATGGGGTAGTGAGTAAATGAATTGCAGTACCTGACTAGCCAGGTGATTTGGGGGATTTTTTGCCTAAAAAGATTGTTGAAAAGAAAACCACAGGTCCAAAATGGTGTCACTTAGGTTAAGACCCCAAATCAATAAGCCAGGGCTTAATACCTAATCTAACTGCTGTTTCAACCTCCCCCAGAAATATTAAGTCTTAACTGGTCAGTCAGGAATTTTCTGATAAGCACTGATGAGGTTATCTGTCACTTGGGCCCTCTACATCCCCCAAAAGAAGATGAGGTCATCTGCATAATAAGATCCCCTGCAATTCCCCCTAAAAGAAGGTGATCCTGCCTGAAACAATTCTTTCTTTTCTTTTGCTTATAACTTTCTTGACACACCCTTCTTGGTATAAAAAACAAAAAAATTATTTTGTATAATTCCCACGAGCTAGATGAGATACTGCCTGATTCATGAATCATTTAATAAAGTCAGTTAGATCTTCAGATTTACTCTGTTGAATTTTGTTGTTGGTTTTTTTTTTAACAAGATCAACCAAAAGAAATACTAGGTGAATTAAAGGTAGAAAATGAAATCAGAAACATTTAAAAAACGCAGATATAAATATGACAATATGTGTTATGCCCAGAATTCGTGATCCCCAAAGACCACCAGGGAGCCGAGTCCGATGCAAAAGCAAAAGAGCCTTTATTCGAGCTAGCTCGAGCTCAGTCCCCTACCTGTACCGACGCGGCGGTGAGATACCGGGGAGAGAGAGCGAGTTTCAAAAGCACAAAGGTTTTATACGGGTCTAGGGGCAGTTGGTAATGGCTGTGGCCTCAGCTGATTGGCTGGGGAAGGGTCGGAGTCCTGTTACGCAGGTCGCTGGGCGTGTTTTGATCAGGAAGTTTGAACGGGTGAGCGGATGAGCGGGAGGAGGCGTGGTCTGAGGTTTCTGCGATTTTCCCGGAAAAGGGGCCATGTCGGGGACATAGTCACTCAAGGTGGAGGACACAGAACAAGATGGAGTCGGCCGGCGTAGGCCCGCCCCTTCATATGTAAACAGTATTTCTTGCGTTGGGGAAAGGACTTTTATTTATGTATAATTTAAAAATATGTAGTATGTTCAGGCAAATGGTTCAAAAAGAAGACTATAAATAGTCGCCCATCTTCCCTGTATTACCCCCACCTCCTCTACTCCCTGGATTCAGCTGACCACTGTAATTGTATATATCCTTTCAGAATTTATTCATGGATTTGCTAGCAAATAAACAAATATATTCTTAGCCCTCTACCTTTATTTTTTCTACATAAATGATAGTATACACAGTGTTCTATGCCTTCCTTTTTAAACTTATAAACTTTATACACTTACTTTAAACATTTTGGGGATCTTTTCACATCAATCAGTGTATGGATAGCTCCCTCAGTATTTTTTTTTTAAGTTTTTGTTTATTTATTTTGAGAGAGAGAGAGTGCACATGCACACGTTGGGGAGGGGCAGAGAGAGAGAGAGAGAGAATCGCAAGCAGATTCTTTGCTGTCAGTACAGAGCCTGACGTGGGGCTCAAACTCACAAACCATGAGATCAGGACCTGAGCCTAAACCAAGAAGCAGATGCTTAACTGACTGAGGGTGCTCCTCTCTCAGTATTTTTTGTAGCATCATAGAATTCCATGGTCTAGATGTGCTATAATTTATTTAGTCCCTTGCTGATGGGCATATAGGTTGTTTCTTCATTTGCTAATACAGTGGATGAAATGGCTATCACTTTACATGTCATTTTACAGGTATGCAAGTACATCTTTGCAGATAAATTTTGAGAAGTATTATTGGTTCAAAAGATAGATTCATTTGGAATTTTCAAAACATTGGCCACTTGTTGGGGCGCCTGGGTGGCTCAGTTGGTTAGGCATCCAACTTTGGCTTGGGTCATGATCTCATGGTTTGTGAGTTCGAGCCCCACGTGGGGCTCTGTGCTGACAGCTCACAGCCTTGAGCCTGCTTCGGGTTCTATGTTTCTCTCTCTTTCTGCCCCTCCCTTGCTTGCACTCTGTCTCTCTGTGTCTCTCAAAAATAAATAAACATTTAAAAAAATTAAAAAAACAAAAACACAAAAAAATTGACCGATTGTTTTCCATAGGGGTTATACCAATTTACACCCCCATTAGGAACCTCAGAGCCTGCTTGTTTGTCCACAGTGTCCTTAACAGAGTGTATTACTAGGTTTTTTTTTTTTAATTTCTTCCCATCTGTCTGGTGAAATTGTTCTCAATAGTTATAATTTGTGATTTTCTCCTAAAAATGAGGTTGATGGGGCACCTGGGTGGCTCAGTCAGTTGAGCATCCAGCTTCGGCTCGGGTCATGATCTCACGGTTTGTGAGTTCCTTCAAGCCCGGTGTCGGGCTCTGTGATAACAGCTCAGAGCCTGGAGCCTGTTTCAGATTCTGTGTCTCCCTCTCTCTCTGCTCCTCCCCTGCTCATGCTCTGCCTCTCTCTCTCTCTTTCTTTCAAAAATAAATAAACATTGAAAAAATAAAAAATAAAAGTGAGGTTGAACACCTTTTATATGTTTAAGAGGGAAAGCCTTTTGAAACATAATATGGAGATATAAACCATAAAGGAAAAAACATGATGGAAATATTTGAATACATAAAAAACAAAAACAAAATCAAGAAACAAATGACAAACTGGGGCTGGGAAATTTTTGCAACACTTGACTAAATAGCCTTGATACACACTTCAATAATAAGACAATAGTCTTAATGAGAAAATGAGTAGATGACATGAATGGGCAATTTCAAATGAGGAAATTAAAGTAGCCATTAAGCTCATAATAAAAATTTAGCCTCACCTGTTGGTAATGAATTATAAATATTAAAACTCCTTTGCTGTAAAATTGATCATCTCTTTAAAAGTATACTATATGCGTGCTTCTTCTAAATGAAACATGGGGGGGCGCCTGGGTGGCTCAGTCGGTTAAGCGGCCGACTTCGGCTCAGGTCATGATCTCGCGGTCCGGGAATTCGAGCCCCGCGTCGGGCTCTGTGCTGACAGCTGAGCCTGGAGCCTGCTTCAGATTCTGTGTCTCCCTCTCTCTGACCCTCCCCCGTTCATGCTCTGTCTCTCTCTGTCTCAAAAATAAGTAAACGTTAAAAAAAATTTTTTTAAATGAAACATGGGGATTTTCCACAGTACACATTTTAAATAGTCAAAGGTATGTGGTAATGTTCCCAATTCCTCCCCAGCATCTCCCTGTCCTCTTCACCCTCAAAGGCGCTAGATCTTTTGGATAGCAGGATCTTATGCTATATATTGCCATGAGTTGCTCAACAGTTGGATGTAGGCAACAACAGACTCAAGTACAGTTACTTATTGAGTACTTTCTCCTTTTGAAGAGGAAATAGAATGTGTGTAATTGTATATTGGAATCTGGAAAAAGTGAGTTCAGTTCAGCAGAAGCGTTAATTGAGCACTTACTACAATGTGCCATGTACAATGATCTAGAATGAGGATGAAAAAGATAAAACTTTGTTTTTGGTTAACCAGTGAATTTCATTTGTGTCTTTATGTACTTAATTTCTTTAGCTTTATTTTTTCTTAATTTTTTTAATGTTTATTATACTTGAGAGAGAGAGAGACAGAGAGCAAGCAGGGGAAGGGCAGAGAGAGAGAAGCAGGCTCCAGGCTCTGAGCTGCCTGCCAGCACAGAGCCCGATCGATGCAGGGCTCGAACTCACAGACCGCAAGATCATGACCTGAGCTGAAGTCGGCCACTTAACTGACTGAGCCACCAGGCGCCCTAGCTTTATTTTTTATATACTTTTTTATCTGAAATTTTATTTTATTTATTTTTATTTGAAATTTTAAAGCAAGAGGCAGGTAATCTGTTTTCTGAAACTATCCCAGACTTTATTATTTTTTCACAGTTTTATTATTATGTAATTCACATGCTGTGTAATTTACCCATTTAAAATGTACAATTGATTACTTTTTCGTATATTTACTGCGTTGTGCAGTCATTACCGCAGTTTTAGAATATTTTCATCACCCTTTAAAGAAACTATATACCCATGAGCAGACGCTATCCATTCCTCCCTTCTGCCAGTCCCTGACAACCACTAATCTGCTTTCTGGCTCTAGATTCCCCTATTCTGGACATTTCATACAAAAGCAATCATAAAATATGTGATCTTTTGCGATTAGCTTCTTTTACTCAGCATAAATTTTTAAGGGCTCATCCATGTTTTAGCATATATCAGTGCTCCTTTTCCTTTTTATGGCCAAATAAAATTCCATTGTATGGATTTACCATATTTTATTCATCCATTCATCAGTTGATGTTCATTTGTGTTGTTTCCACATTTTGCCAATTATGAAAAATGCTGCTATGAACATTCACATACATGTTTTTGTGTGGATATATGTTTTCATTTCTTTTGTGTAGATACCTAGGAATGGAATTACTAGGTCATATGGTAAGTCTATGCTTAACACATTGAAGAAGTGTGAGGCAGCTTTCCAGAGTGGCTGTACCATTTTACATCCCCACCAGCATTGTATAAGGTTTCCAATTTCTCCTCATCCTCACCGACACTTGATTTTATCTGACTTTTTGATTTATAGCCATTTTAGTCCATTTGAAGTGGAATCTTATTGTGGTTTTGATTTTCAATACCCCAATGACTAATGACAGTGAATTTGTTTTCATGTGTTAGATGGCCATTTGGATCAGCAACTTTGCATCTTTCTGACCATTCTTTTGTAGTCACATCTCCCACTGCCCACAGCCTGGAAATAATCTCTATTTTTAAGGATTTATGTCATTAGATTTTGCTTACCTGGATAATCCAGGATAATCTCCCTATCTCAAGGTACTAAACCTTAATCACGTCTATAAAGACCTTTTTGTCATGTAAGGTAATATGTCTGTAGGCCCTGGGTATTAGGATGTGGCTATGGTTGGGGACCATTTTTCTGTCTACTACATCATCTTAACAATACTAAATCTTCTGATCCACAAACCTGAGATCTTTCCATTTATTTAGGATGTCTTTAATTTCTTACAATGATGTTTTATCTTTTCCTGGGTATAAGTCTTGTACTTCTTTTGTTAGATATGTTCCTAAGTATTTTTTGAGTGATTATAAGTGGAATTGCATTCTTAATTTCATTTGTGGATTGTTCATTGCTAGTATATAGAATTGGAATTCACTTTTCTTTTTTAAAATTTTTTTAATGTTTATTTATTTTTGAGAGAGAGAGACAGAGTGTTAGTGGGGGAGGGCAGAGAGAGAAGGGAGACACTGAATCTGAAACAGGCTGCAGGCTCTGAGCTGTCTGCAGCATAGAGCCTGACATGGGGCTTGAACTCATGAGCCATGAGATCATGACCTGAGCCAAAGTCAGATGCTTAACCGACTGAACCACCCAGGTGCCCCTGTAATTCATTTTTCTATGTTGATCTTGATTCCTGCAGATTTGCTGAACTTGTTTATTGTTCTAATAGATTTTGTTTGTGGCTCCTTTAGAATTTTCTGTAATCATGATCATGTCACCCGTAAATAGATATAGGTCTATTTCTTTTTTTTTTGATCTGGATGCCATTTATTTTGTTTTCTTGCCTAATTGTCCCGGCTAGAACTTCCAATGTATTGTTGGTAAGAGCAGACATCCTTAGTTTGTTCTTCATGATAGTGGGAAAGTATGCAGTCTTTCACCATTAAATATGATATTAGCTGTGGGTTTTTCATGAATGCTCTTTATCATGTTAAAGAAATTCCCTTCTCTTCCTAGTTTGTTGAACCTTGCATCATGAAGCTGTGTTCGATTTTCTCAAATGCTTTTTCTGCTTCTATTGAGAGGATCCTTTTTTATAGCATAATTGAAGTATAATTCACATATCTTAAAATTCACCCTTTTAAAGTATTAAATTCAACGTTTCTAAAATATATTCATTGAGTGTGCAACCATTACCACTATGTAATTACAGAATATTTTCATCACCCCCCAAACAAACCGGGTACCCATTAGCAGTCAGACCTTATTACCCCCTCCTCCTAGCTCTTGGCATCCACTAGTCTACTTTCTCTCTATGGATTTGCCTATTCTGGACATTTCATATAAATGGAATCATACATTATGTGGCCTTTTGTGTCTGGCTCCTTTCACTTAGGTTACTATTTTCAAGATTCATCCAAGGTGTAGCATGTATGAGTATTAATTCTTCTGATCTCAGGAGGAGGCCTCTTCAACCTTCTCTTTCCCTAGTTACCTCTGGTAAACTAGTCTACAGCCTAAATCTTGGTCTCCTGAAGGTACTTGCTTCCTCTTAATTAAAAATTTTTTTTGAGAGAGAGAATCTTTTGGCTTGAATTTCCTCACATTCTTTTTCAAATAAAGTCAATTCTTTTGGGGATAGCTTGGGAACTCTCTTTTTATGGGCCGCCTTTACCCTTGGCCAGAATCTTTGAAACATTGCTTTGGGCGCTGTGCAGTGACAGTTTCCTCTGATCTTGCTTATCTCTTCAGGTGTGGAAGCTCAGCCCTATAAGTGAGCTGGGGAAAGGCAGTCAGGGTAAGGGTGATGGGGCTCCAATATTCTCAACTTGATGTGCCTGGTGTAGAGCCTCTGCCCTATGAATGAGGGCTGACCTAAGGAAGGGAGTCCCTCAACTCTTGGCTCTACTTGCCAGGAATTTCAGCCCATTAAATCTGCTTCAACCCATTAAATCTGCGTTGGAGGTGATATGCTGGCTGCTTGCCCTCCCCAATGAAATGCTTTGTCTCTTGTTTGGGAGCCTGGGCCAGTCTTATTGGCAGCTCCTGCCTGGAGTGTGGCTTCCTTCAGGGTGAGGATGGGGATGGAGAAGAAGTGGATTGTGGGTCATATGCCAGACTTTCACTGGTATTACTGAGTCTTAGCAGATTTTCTTGAGTAAATGTTCTTTATTTGCTGTATACCTGTAGGACAATTTCCCGAGATTTCAACATTTTATTTTCTTTTTTACCAGTTATGGTTGTTTCACTGGGGAATATAGGTCCGTAGGACTTCTTATGTTGCAGCTCTGGAGGAGGCTCCCCCTCTTCCATAAAGTGGAATTTCTTTGTTATGATGGTGCTAGAAGACTGGCTGTACTCAGTATTACTAATAAACTATTTTTTTAATCAGGCTGTTATTGTGTTTTATTTTATTAGATTTCAGAGTATCTGATTTTCCTTGCTCTGTTTCAGTTTCTCCATATAAATGAACCTTGTTATAAAACCTTGTTTTGCTTTTTAAAAATTGCTCAGTGACATATTTTTCTGCTCATGACTTGATTTTTAGGTTCGGCTTCAGCATCGACTGCTGATGCCACTGCTCGTTCAAGCACCATGCTGTTTACTTCAGTGTCAGATGCTTCTACCTCCACTGTTGCTTCTGGGTTCTCATGTAAGTTACTGGTTGCAGAGAAAAGCCTGGTATTTCGCATCAGGCAACTTCGCTTAATTTGCCAATATAAGCTATGGATCTCTTGCATCTCATAAATTATCATTATGCTTGAACCCATCTGTAACTGCTGATATCAATAGTAGCTTTGCTTAAGAACCCAATTGTCATGGCTTTAGCTGTGAATTTTATGTTAACATGATTATTCCAGCTTAAAGTGATAATTTTAAGCATATAATTCATTAACATTGTAATGTTTTGAAACAACTTCTTGAAGCTAATGGGAATAGTAAGAGTGGGAGTTTTGCCAAGTATGTCTGAAAGAGAAGAAGTCTTATTATCCATGTGAATAAGATAAAATGGGAAATGAATGTTGGAGCTTTGCTATAATGTATTCTTGCAGATAGACCAGTTTTGTGGTCCTTACGCTTTACCTATCAGAAGTGATAGATGACAAAAGGACCAGTTTGCGGTTTTAATTGACACCGTGTGATGTCTTGTGGCTTCTCTCCTTGAAGAGGAACATCTGGATGTGTAGAGCTGAGAAGTGGGATATTAATTATCTTGTAACCCCAACTTCTTTGCTATGTATCTTCCATTAGTACAGTAATAACAAATGTTGAGTAATTCTTTTTTTACAGGTCCATATAAACTGACTCTGCTTTCAAGATATATTCAGTGCCATGACATTTATCATTAGACTTTGTTATTGTAACCCTAGCTGTAATATGCTCTCCATCCCCCACCCCTCTCCCCCACAGCCCTGTTATAGCAAGATTGTCGCCATTCCTAGGAATAAAACTTGCCAGGAAATGCTCATGCCTACTTCAGGGTGAGAAATAGTGGTCTGCCATCCCTATCCTCTTGTGAAGTTGGCATAGGTAAACATTAGTTAAAATTGCTGGTTACCACCTGAGTTGTATTTTCTACCAAGTAGACTTCCACTTTTGAGACATGACTGGGATTCTGGAAGCCTTTTGATATGTGTAAGCAATATCCTTCTCCACTACGATAGATTTTGTGAATAAGACCATGTCTGAGGTTAGAACTTATAGTTGTTGCATGAATTCGATTTTCAATCAGAGACTTGCCCTCTGACCTTTGACAGGCTTGTTTTCATTCCTGTCTTTGATGTCCTTGCCTACAAAATGAAAAGAAAGCTCTACCATAGTGTTTGTAAAATTAACTTTAATGAGGTAAAACTTACATATAAAATTAACCTATTTTAAGCATGCAAATCAGTGATTTTAATAAGATTACTGAATTGTGTAACTACCACTAAAACTGTAATCCAGTTTTAGAACATTTCTATCATCCAAATAAGGTCTCTCAGCCCCAGATAACTAATCTATTTTATGTCTCCATAGATTTGCCTTTTCTGAACATTTGTTATAAATGGATTAGCCACAGGTTTTTGGAGTTTAGCCAAAAGTTTGTAAAGGACACTTCAGATGAAAAAGACCCTATATAAATTACTCAGTGTTTTTAAATTAAGGTGTAATAGGTAATCTTCATGTTCTTTTCTGCAGTTGTTTCCCCAACAACTTCGAATGGAGCATTTGGTGGTTTAACTTTGGGATTTGGATTCAAACTTCCTGGAATGGGTGGAGGAGCTCATACTGTATCTAGTAAGATTTTAGAATTATTGGAGTGTGTGATGTGTTTGGATGCTCATTGGAAGTATGCTGTATAACAAGCAGTAAGTACATTGCATTCTGTAGTTTTTAGTATCATCTGAGTAAGTTTTGATCATTTCATCATAGTATGCAAAAGGTACACCAGTACTGACGATTGCCAAAGTGTAGTGAGACATCTGATACCGATGATACTAGTCCTTTGATATGACCATACTTAAAGCTGCTATCAAATTCTTGTCAACTTTTCAATTTAAGAATTTTTATTATTGATCATAGTGTTTACATTGACCCAGTAGATTGAGATTGATAGTTATTTTTCCCTAGAACTTAATCTAAGTTTTGACCTGCATTAAAGTTGACCCTATCCTAAAGCTGATTACAAGAGTTTCCATCCTAAATTTATTTCTGCCAGTTAGGAGCCAGTTAGGTTGTAGGTTGAAGAGAACTTGGCCAGTCGTTGCCTTGTAATGAGCGGGGTGGCTAGGAGTCAGTTGCTACTTAAACCTACCATTTAAGTCAGACTCCATTTTAGGAAAGTTTTACTTGTCTTATTTTAAAAGTTTATTTGAGGTGCACCTGGGTGGCTCAGTTGGTTGAGCATCTAACTGTGGTGCAGGTCATGATCTCATAGTTCATGAATTTGAGCCCCACATCCGGCTCGCTGCTTTCAGCATGGAGCCCGCTTCAGATCCTCTGTCCCCACTCTCTTTCTGCACCTCCCCCACTTGTGCTCATTCAAAAAAATTTTTTTTAAAAGTTTACTTGAGGCTGAACGATTCTTTCTTCAAACCTGGCATAAATTAAAAGTCAATCTCTTTTAAATTTAAAGAAATTATTCCTAACCAGAGAGGTCCACCATCTATTTATTCTTTTGCATGACTGATACCTACCTGAGTTTCTACTGTGTACTAGGCAACTAGCTAACCTATGAGAGTTGTGAAGGGTGTGTCTTGAGAACTTTAAAAGTTACCATATTTGCAAATAACATAGCCCATAATTTCCCCCTTTAAAATGCTGAACAAAGAACTGATTCTTTCAGCCATGGGTAGAGTCACTGAAATAAGAATTTGCATGCGCTTTGAGGACCCTGCCATAACTCACCCCCTCCCTAGCTAGGTCTCAGATTCCTTCCTGCAAACTGGTACCTTTGCTCCTAACCCACCCCTTATCGCCATTGCATCTACCATTGCCTTACATGCCCATCTCCCCATCAGATGTCTCAACTTGACACCCTTAACCCAGAGTTAGTTTTTCCCCCTACTTACCATTCCTTCTCCCCAAGCATATTTACTTGCTCAGACTTTTCACCTCACAGATCAGCCTTGTAGGGCAGCTTTCAAGTGTCTGTCTGCAAATTTATAGCCATTTGGCATTATTCTCTGCCCTAGGTATAATCAGCAAGTTTTAAGAGAAGCTTGCTTTTTTTTTTTAATAATAACTCTTTTGTTTAAGTTTTTTTTAATTTTGAGAGAGAGAGAGTGAGAAAACCAGCACGCAGCATGAGCAGGGGAGGGACAGAGAGAGACAGAGTGAGAGAGAATCCCAAGCAGGCTCCATGCTGTCAGCACACAGAGCCCAGCGTGGGGCTCGAACCCATGAACCGTGAGACCACGACCTGAGCGGAAACCAAGAGTGGGATGCTCAACTGACTGAACCAGCCAGGTGCCCCAAGAAAGCTTGCTTTTTATCAGTCTTATCTTTTGTATGGAAAATGTTTGTTTGGATAGGAAAATCAGATAGTAGGATGTTTTAAAGGATCTTTTCACTATTTTATATAACCATCTTTAAGAACATCAGAATGAGATTTATTTAAATACAAATGTGATAGGCAGTTATGTCTTAGTATTTATAGAACTGTGCTTCCCTTTTACTACACAGATAATGTAAAGATGGCTGCATTTAGTTTAGACCAAAGTCATAACCTACAAAATCAGACTGTGATGGAACTTTCATTCTCAAATCCATTGCTTTTTTGTGTATGAATTGAAATACTGTTGGCATTTGAGTATTATCTTCTATGCCAGAGCTAATTTATACCTTTTTAAAATACCATAAAAGCTAAGGAACAAAGATAAATACTGTCTTAAAAGGTTAAAATAATCATACCATTTTTTTTGTGACTCAGGATGCTTTTATGTTTAGGCTGACAGGTATTAATTTCCTGAAGGTATCACTCAACATCTTTGTGCAGATATTTTGGTAGTGATGATGCTTGCTTTTCTTTTTATAAAAATCATACACACACACGGATGTGCGTGTGTGTGTGTGTGTGTGTGTGTGTTGTGTGTACATATATCACTGTCTCTAGAAAGGATAGTTTGGTATTTATCTTTCCAGCCTTTTTTTCCAAACACATACAAACACACATTGAATTTATTTGTTTTGCAAAAATGGGATAATTATGCACACACACACATAATCCTACAATTATTTTTCTTATATATCATCTTTGCACATCTGTCCATGTCAGGAAATACAGATTACTTTCTTTAATGCTTATTTATTTTTTTTGAGAGAGAGAGAGACAGCATGAGCAGGGAAGGGGCAGAGAAAAAGGGAGACAAAGAATCTGAAGTAGGCTGTCAGCACAGAGCCCGACGTGGGGCTTGAACCCACAAACCGTGAGATCATGACCTGAGCTGAGGCCAGACACTTCACCGACTGAGCCACCCAGGTGCCCCAAAACAGATTACTACTTTTTTTGAAAAAAAATCTTTGGGTGAAGAAAAGCTTTATAAGAAGGACTCTTTCTTTTTCTTAATTGCTTTTCTGTTTTTCTGTTTGAACTAATCAATACAGGAGGGGTCTTGATAGTGTCATTAAGTTTCAGTATTTCTGGGGAAGGATTTCTTTTCAGATAAGATTTTTATTCTCAAGTGAAAATTATGATGACATATGATTGTAAATAATGCCACATGGGATCCAGTTTGTAATCTTCTCAAGTGTTTGGAGTGATAAGTGACCCCAGGGATCCTTTGTGACTGGATATGGTCTTTCCTTGTGGTGTTCATTCCACCCTCAGAAAGGCTAACACAAAAAATGGGGAAATTATTTTAAGGATTCTTGTGGCCAAAAGGGAAATGGAATCTTTTAGAAATCTAACACAGGTATTGTCCTGGCACTGAACTTGAAAGAAATCAGAATTTAAGAGTTGTTCTAAAGGCAACTTTTAGGGACCTCCTGAATCTGTTGCATAAACATAATTCAGCTCTTCTCCCTTAGTCTACCCTTACTTTTTTAAACTTTCCATTGGTTTCCTTACCTCTTTTTATACCTTACAATTTTAGCTTATCCTTTTAATATTTTTTAATGTTTATTTTTGAGAGAGAGAGGGCGACAGAGCACGAGCATGGGAGGGCAGAGAGAGAGAGGGAGACACAGAATCCAAAGCAGGTTCCAGGCTCTGAGCTGCCAGCATGGAGCCTGATGCGGGGCTTGAACTCATGAACCACGAGATCGTGACCTGAGCCGAAGTTGGACGCTTAACTGACTGAGCCACTCAGGCACCCCAATTTTAGCTTATTCTTAATTTTGGCTTGCTCAGACTCCTTAATTCTACTTCATGTGTGATCTCTATAGGTCCTTTCAATCCGCCTCTGCCTATAGTCTGATGTTTTCTACACTTTTGGAAATACTTCCAAATTTCTGCTTAAAGTCTGATTCTTTCCATATTTTTGGAAATATTTCCATATTTCTACCTATAGTCTGATTCTTTCCATAGTTATAAATTTTTGAAAATGAGATGCTGACCTATTTTATCCTTGCTTGGCTAGAGTTTTCTATGCCAGACCCTTGTATAAGCTGCCAGTAGTATATGGGATGGATACCATACTTCAGATGCCCACCCTTGTCCCAATTGACTGTGAATCAGGAGCAAAGGACAGAATTCTTGGAATAAAGAAGGAATATCTGAGCTTGGCCCCTCAGCAGGAACAGAGTAGGCCAGTTTCCCTCAGTATAGGCTGTGAATATTTTGGCAGGCACCATGATTTATGTATTTATCTAATACAGCCACTAACCTGAAAATACTGCTAATTGGGAAAGCAGGGCTAATGTAAAACAAACAATTGTGTACATGTGTTACAATATATTTTTATAACAAATTTCTTGTTACAGAAGCATCATCTATTAATTACTGAGAACATTTGAAAATACAGAGAACCAAAAAGAAGAAAAGAGAACATTTTCAGGTCCCACCAGGCACATTTTTCTGTGAATTGTTCTTTAAGTGCTCAGTGTGTAGGAAAAACCAAAAGTGCTATAGAAGTTTCACAAAACCAAGGGATAATGGTGGAGTGGAAGAGAAGTGGGTGACAAATACCAGGAAGGAAGAATTTGAGTTAGGCCATGAAGTATATTGAGGATTTCATCTAGAGAGGGCTGGGAATTCTAGTAGGGGTGCAATAGGAAAAGACACATAGAAGTGAGGTCTGGGCTGTAGATGAAACTTTGAGAGACTTTTATTTATTAGACTGGCAAAGATATATGCCTAGTATGGGCTATAATGTAGAGAAACAGGTGCTCTCCCCTATTGATAGAAATGTAAATTGGCAAAATCTTTTTGGTTGGGCAGTTTGGCAAGATATATTAAAACTTACGGCATGCTGACCCTTTGATCCAGCAATTTCATTTCTAAGAATTAATTACACAGATCTATTCATGTAAGTGTACAAAAGTATAGATGTACAGAGTTTGTATAAGATTGCAATTATTCTTTCCTTGAAAGTTTAGTAGAATTTGCCAGTGAAGTCATCTGGGTCTGGAAGGTTTTTTTATGGGAAGAGCTTTGAGGATTGATTCAATTTCTTTAATGGTTACAGGTCTGGTTAAGTTGTAAATTTTATTTTTCTACAAATATATCCAGGATTTTTAATTTTTGGCAGAAGAGATAACCCAGATATCTGGCCTGCTGTATATCACTTCATATTATAACAATGTTAAGTGCAAATCCATACAACTTTGAGTTCATATTCACATTTAAAAAAAAATGCTTCTGTAGGGGCACCTGCGTGACTCAGTTGACTAAGGGTCCAACTTAGGCTTAGGTCCTGATCTCGTGGTTCCCAAGTTCGAGCCCTGCGTCGGGCTCTGTGCTGACAGCTTGGAGCCTGGAGCCTGCTTCCAATTCTGTGTCTCCCTCTCTCTCTGTCCCTCCCCTGCTCACACTCTGTGCCTCTCTCTCTCAAAAATAAATAAAAAAATTTTTCAAAAAATTAAAAAATGGGGCCCCTGGGTGGCTCAGTCGATTGAGCGTTCGACTTTGGCTCAGGTCATGATCTTGAGGTTTGTGACTTTGGGCCCTGCGTCAGGCTCTGTGCAGACTAGCTCAGAGCCTGGAGCCTGCTTTGGATTCTGTGTCTCCCCCTCTCTCTGCCTTCCCTTGCTTGTGCTCTGTCTCTCTTGCTCTTGAAAATAAAATAAAAAATTAAAAAATTAATAAATAAAAATAAATGCTTCTATAGTTTTTATCCTGAATGATCAAGGACTAAATAAGTCTCTCATTTCTTGATAACACACATTTTATTTTCCAGCTACAGCATCAACAACGACCACCACCACTGTCACTACTACCACTACGACTACCACAACCACCAGTGGCTTTACTTTGAATCTAAGATCACTGGCATCAGCTGGGATTAATAGCATTGTTCCAGTCGGTATTAATTCCATACCTTTTACTTCGACTGTTAAGTAAGCCTGTTTATTTGAAAATTTGTGTGAATTTCATTTTATTTATCATGTACAAAGTATAGTTTGCTTATATAGCTGTAGAATAGTGTTTGAATTTTAGGTAAATTACTCCGTCAAAGGAGCAGATAAAGGATTTCTGTAGCTTCATAAATTGAACAATTAACAACATGCCTTTGTCTTATTACCATTATAATACTATTATTACTATTACTAATAATAGCTAACATTTGTTGTGCTAAATGTTTTTTAAATTACTAAATATTTAGCAATGTGACAATGCTTTACAAACATCATATCATTTAATCTTCCCAATAACCCTATGAGGTAGGCACTATTTTGTTCCCATTTTATAGATGAGAAAACTGGAGCACATACAAATTTTATAATCTGCCCCTGTTGTACACTTGATAATGGTTGAGCGAGGATTAAAATTCAGCCAGTTGAGTTCCAGAACCTATAATCTTAGAATCTATACCATGTCCCTCTCTAACTGTTTGGGGTTTTTAAATTTTTTTTAAATTTTTTTTAACGTTTATTTATTTTTGAGACAGAGACAGAGCATGAACGGGGGAAGGTCAGAGAGAGAGGGAGACAAAGAATCTGAAACAGGCTCCAGGCTCTGAGCTGTCAGCACAGAGCCCGACGTGGGGCTCGAACTCACGGACCGCGAGATCATGACCTGAGCTGAAGTCAGATGCTCAACTGACTGAGCCACCCAGGCGCCCCTATTTTTTATTACTTTTTTAAAGTTTATTTATTTTTGAGAGAGAGAGAGAGAGACAGAGTGAGTGGGGGAGGGGCAGAGAGAGAGAGAAAGGGAGAGAGAGAGAAAGAGAGAATCGCAAGCAGGCTCCGCACTGTCAGCATGGAGCCCAATGTGGGGCTCAAACTCACAAACCATGAGATCATGATCAGAGCCGAAACCAAGAGTGGGATGCTTAACCAACTGAGCCACCCAGGCACCCCTTGTTTGGGTTTTTAAATTAAAGTTTTATTTGGAGACCACTGTAGATTCACATGTACTTCTAGGCAAGAATACAAAAAATTCTTTGTGTCCTTTACCTAGTATGCCCCGATAATAATATCTTGCTATGCTAGAGGTACAGTATCACATCCAGGATATTGGCATTGATATAGTCAAGGTATAGAACAGTTCCATCAGCACAAGGATCCTTTCTGTTGCCCTTTTATAGCCACACTCACTACCTTCCCCTCCTTTTCGTGACCCTGTGCAATAAGGAATCTGTTCTCCATTTCTATAACCTTGACATTTAAAGAAATGTTATACAAATGAATCGTATATTATGTGATCTTTAAGGATTGTTTTGTTTTTCTAGTCATAATTCCTTAAGATAAGGTTGTCATGTGTATCAGTACTTTCTTCCTTTTGATTTCTGAGAAGTAGTCCATGGTATTGTGGATGAACTATAATTGAACTATTCACTTGTTGATGGACACCTAGGTTGTTTCCAGTTTCTGGCAGTTATAAATAAAGCTGTGAGGAACATTTGTGTACAGGTTTTTTCTTGTGAGTGTAAGTCTCATTTCTCTGGGATCAATGCCCATAGTGCAGTTACTGAGTGGTGTGGTTGTTGTGTGTTTATTTTTTTTTTTAATATATTGCCAAGTTCTTTTCCGGAGTGGCTGTGCCATCTTACACACCGAACAACAATGTGTAAGGGACCCAGCTTGTCTGCATTATCACCAGGATCTGATGTTGTCACTATTTTTTTATTTTAGCCCTTCTAATAGATGTGAAATAATATCTCGTTGCAGTTTTAATTTGCATTTCCCTGACGACTGGTGATGTTGAACATCTTTTCATGTGTTTCTCTGCCATCAGCATGTCTGTCTTTGATGATGTGTCTGTTCATGTCATGTCTTGTCCATTTTCTACTTGAATTTCTTTTTTTATTTTCAAGTATTGAGAGTTTTTTTACATTCTAGATTCAGTTTTTTTTCAGATATGTAGTTTATAAATATTTTCTCTAACTCTGTAACTTGCCTTTTCATCTTTTTAACCAGGAGTTTTGCTGAGTAAAAACTTTTATTGATGAGGTCTAGTTTTTTCTTTAATGGATCGTGTTTTAATATCAAGTTTAAGAACTCTTTGCCTAACCTTAGATCCCAAAGATTCTCAGTTTTTCCTAAAAGTTTTACAGTTTTACATTTTACATTTAAATCAGGATCCATTTTGTGTTAATTTTTCTGTAAAGTGTGAGGTTTAGAGTAAGGTTCATTTTCTTTTTTTGTCTGTGGATGTCCGATTTTTCCAACAGCATTTGTTGAAAGGGAGTCTTCAGCTTCCTCCACTGAATTGCTTTCACATCTTTGTCATAAATCAGTTGGACATATTTATGTCAAATGTTTTCTCTGCCTCAATTGGTACAATATTTTAGGATTTTTCTTCTTTAGCATAATGATATGGTGAATGACATTGATTGATTTTCAATTTTTTTTAATGTTTATTTATTTTGAGAGAGAGAGACAGAGCAGAGAGCTAGGGAGACAGAATCAGAAGCAGGCTCCAGGCTCTGAGCTGTCAGCACAGTACCCTATGCGGGGCTCAAACTCCTATTACTTGAGCCGAAGTCAGATGCTCAACCCACTGAACCACCTAGGCGCCCCACATTGATCGATTTTCAAATGTTGAACCAGCCTCACAAATGTAGGATAAATCCCACTTGGTCATGGTGTATAATTTTTTTATACTTTTCTGGATTAGTTTGCTAGTATTTTGCTTGACGACTTTTCTATTAAGTTCTTGAGAGATACTGGTCTGTAGTTTTGTTTTCTTTCATTTTTATTTTGTTTTTGGTTTTGATATGTGGATTATGCTAGCCACATAAAATGATCTGAGAAGTAACTTCTTTTTTATAGAAGGAATTGTGTAAAATTGTGTAACAGATTGTGTTTATTGAATGTTTGGCAGAATTCTTTAGTGAAACCTCTGGGCCTGTATATTTCTTTTGCAGGAGCTTTTAAATTACAAATTAATTTCTTTACTGGTTTTAGGACTACTCAGGTTATCTGTTCATCTTTCATGAGTTTTAGTAGTGTGTGGTTTTCATTTGGTCTGTTTTTCTAAGTTGTCAAATTTATGAGTACGAAGTTTGTAGTATTTCCTTCTTGTGCTTTTAATAGCTTTTTCAGTTCTTATGTTGGTGACCTATACCTTTCTTTTATCAATTTTATTCATCTTTTCCCAAAGAAGTAGCTTTGGGGGCACATGGGTGGCTCGGTCAGTTAAGCATCCAACTTTGGCTCAGGTTATGATCTCACGGTTCATGAGTTCAAGCCCCGTGTCAGGCTCTGTGCTGACAGCTCAGAGCCTGGAGCCTGCTTCAGATTCTTTGTCTCCCTGTCTCTCTGCCCCTCTCCCACTCAAGCTCGCTCCCTCTCTCAGAAATAAATAAAAATATTAAACAAATTTTTTAATTAAAAAAATAGCTTTTGTTTTATTGATTGATTATTCTCTATTGTTTTCATTGTCAATTTCAGTGATATCTACTATTTATTATTTCTTTCTCTCTGTGGTGAGTTCATATTGCCCTTTTTCTGGTTTCTTGAGTAATGAACATAAATTATTGTCTTTTTTCCTAATGTAAGCATTAAATGCTCTAAATATCCTCACCATTGCATTAGCTGTGTACCACATACTCTATTATGTTTTATTTTTATTTTCATTCAATTCTGTCTACTTTTCAGATTACCTTTGTGAATTACTCTTTGGCCCATAGATTATTTAGAAGTATGTTGTTTAATTTCCAAGTGCTTGGAGATTTTATTTTCATTCTATATCAATTTCTAGTTTTGATTCCATTATAGTTGGAGAGCATGCTCTGTATGACTTCAGTCCTTTTATATTTGTTCAGGTTTGTTTTATGATGAAGATACAGTCTTTCTTTTTTTAATGTTTATTTTGAGAAAGAGAGGAAGAGAGAGAGAGCCAGAGCATATGCATGCGTGCACGCAAGTGGGGAGAGGGGCAGAGAGAGAGATGGGGAGAGAGAATCCCAAGCAGGCTCCACATTGTCAACAAGGATCCTGAGGTGAGGCTTGAACTCATGAACCATGAGATCATGACCTGAGCTGAAACCAAGAGTTGGATGCTTAACCAACTGAGCCACCCACGCACCCTGAAGATCTAGTCTTTTTTGGTGAAATGTTCCATGGGCACCTGGAAATTGTGTTCTCTGCTATTGGGAGGAGTGTTTTATGTATGATGATTAGATCCTGCTTTGTTGTATTTTCAGATCTGTATCCTTGCAGCTTTCCTCTCTAAAGCTCCTTTCAGTCGTGGAGAGTGGCTTTTTAAAGTCCTCAACAGGAATTGTGGGTTTGTCTGTTTCTCCCTTTAGCTCTATCAATTTTGCTTTTGTGTATTTTGAGGTTCTGCTGTTGGTTGCCTTACACATTTAGGATTGTTGGCCTTCCCTGGTGCTTTGGTTCCTTTATCATTATGCGACGTCCCTCTTTGGTCATTTTCTTTGTTCTAAATTGACTTCATCTGTTATTAATATAGCCATTAAAATTAATCTTGCATGTACATCTTTTTCCATCGTTTTACTTTCAGCCTATTTGTGTCTTTATATTTGAAGTGAGTTTCTTGTGGATAGCACATTGATGGGTCATAATTTTTATCCACTCTGCCAATTTCTGCCTTTTTGTTGGTATATTTAGCACATCTACATTTAAGCTAATTATCGGTATGTTTGGGCTTAAGTTTGCCATTTTATTATTTGTCTTTTGTTTGCTACTTCTGTTTTTGTTTTTCTTTGTTTTGTAATTTCCCTGTGGGATATTAAGACCTTTTTTAGGGTTCTATTTTGCTCTTTTTTTTTAATGTTTATTTATTTTTGAGAGAGAGAGAGAGAGACAGAGCATGAACATGGGAGGGGTAGAGAGAGAAGGAGACACAGAATCCAAAGCAAGCTCCAGGCTCTGAGCTGTCAGCACAGAGCCTGAAGTAGGGCTTGAACTCACGAACCATGAGATCATGACCTGAGCCGAAGTCAGACGCTTAACAGACTGAGCCACCCAGGCGCCCCTTGTTCTATTTTTATAGTGTTTCTGAGTGTATTGCTTTGTCTAATTTTCTTAGTAGTTGCTCTAAGTGTTACAGTATACATATGTAACTTATAATCGTCTAGTCATGTTGACATTTTACCACTTTGGTAATTCCATGTAGCTCCCTTTACTCTTATCTTTTAAGTTTGTCTCAAGTTTTTCCCCCATGTACACTGAACACCACATTATGTGGTGTTATACTTTTTACTTCAGCCATCAAATATGATTTTTAAAATTCATGAGAAGTAGGATAGTCTTATATTTACCCTTTTTGTTGATTATGACATTTTTTCCTCTATGAAGTTCCAAAGCTGCCTTCTGTTTTCGTTTCTTTAGTTTGTTTAGCCAGTTTTCTTTTTTCTTTGTTTTTCATTTATTTATTTATTTATTTATTTATTTATTTATTTATTTTTGAGAGAGAGAGAAAGCACGAGTGGGGGAGGAGCAGAGAGAGAGAGGAGAGGGAGAGAATCCCAAGCAGGCTCTGCATTGTCAGCATAGAGCTGATGTGGGGCTCGAACTCACAAACCGTGAGATCATGACCTGAGCTGAAGTTGGATGCTCAACTGACTGAACCACCCAGGTGCCCCCAGTTTAGCCAATTTTCAAGAGTAGGTTTGCCAGCGACAAAAAAACTTGCAAGGGAATATCTTTATTTTCCTTTCATTTCTGAAGGACATTTTCACCAGATAGAGAAGTTGTAGTCAACAGTTTTGTTTTTTTTTTCTTTCTGTACTTGAAAAATGTTGTGACACTTCCTTTTAGCCTCCATGGTTTAAGATGAGAAATCTGCTGTCATTCGAATTGGTATTACCTTTTAAGTAATGTGTTATTTCTCTCTGGCTACCTTTAAGATTTTTTTCTTTCTTTATCTTTAGTTTTCAGAAATTTAAGTATTAGGTGTCTTAGTGCACATTTCTTTGAATTATTCACTTTGGGATTTGCTCAGCATCTTGAATCTGTAGATTTATATCATTTGCCAAATTTGGGAAGTTTTCACCTTTATTTTACAGAATACTTTTTCAGTCCCATACTGTCTTTTCCTCTCTAATCTATCATACTCCAATGATACAAATGTTACCACTTTAATTGTTGTCCTTTGGGTTCTTTAGATTTTTTTTTTTTAATTTTTGTGTCTCTTTTCTCTTTGCTGTTCTGAAAATTCTATTGATCTACTCTCAAGTTTGCTGATTCTATCCTTGGTTGTCTTCACTCTACTATTAAACCCTTCACGTGAGCTTTTTATTTCCTTTATTTTAGTTTACAATTCTATAATGTCCATTCAATTGCTTTTTTATAACTTCAGTTTCCTTGCTGAGATTTTCTCTTTTTCTTTTGTTTCTAGAGAATTCATAATTGCTTGTTTGGAGCATTTTTCGATGGTTGCTTTACAATTCTTTTCAGAGAATGCCAACATCTGACACCTCTCGCTGTCGGTGCCTGTGGACTGTCTTCTCTCTTGAGTTGTGATTTTTCCTGGTTCTTGGTAGGACAGACCATTTTCAGTTGCATCCTGGACATTATGTCTATCATGTTAGGAGAGTCCAGGTCCTATTTTAATTTTTTTCAATCAGGTAATCCTTTTGTTGGGGTGTAATGCAGGGGTTGGGTGTATTTGTATCTTCAGCTTCCTGCTAGACCCTGCCCACACCACCCCAGTGAAAGTGGGGTGCTGACTCATACTGCCTCAATGCACATGAGTGGTGTGGAAGTTCAGCTACCCTCTCAGCCCTGCTGACTCATTCCCCAAGAAGGTGGGACACTGGGTCCCACCACTTCATTGCCTCAATGGGCCGCTGGGTCCCCAAAATAAGAGGAAGTGGGGGACTAACCACTTAGGTGCTGCAGGGTGGAGACAGAATTTCACCTTCCTTTTGGGTGTCACTGACACAAAGGGAGTGAGGAAGCAGGATATCAACTATTCTGTGTCTTCCAATTTCATTCAGCCTCTTGATGCTGGCTTGGTATGGAAGCTTAGTTCCCTACTGGGCCTCACTGACACAGGCTCTGGGGAGCAGTGGGGCCGAGTGCAGACTAGCATTACTTTGTTCATTCTCAGTGATGATGCCAGGTGGGCATGGAGTTTAGCCCCCCCATTGGGTCTCACTGACACTAGTGACAAGTGGGGGAACCTAATGGTAACTAACCCTGTCTTTATCATGTCTTGATTGCTGCTGGGTGGGTATTTAGATTCAGCTTGTCACTGGCCTTCGCTGACAAGACCCTGGTAGAGGAAGGGAATAGAACACTACCTGCGTCTGCCGAGCAGAGAATTGATGATTACCTCTCTGCTTAGCCCTGCTGACACTGCCCCAGCAGAAGAATTAGGGCATTGCCTGGTTCCACCAGTCATGGGATGGAAACTCAGCCACCTGCTTAGCCTATTTGATACCACCCAGCAGGGGAATCATGGTTCTGTTCGGTTCTGCCCAGTGGAGGATGGCAGATCAGCTCCCTACTCTGTTTTGTGGATACTACTTAGACCGGAAATTGATCGTTTTGATTAAGAGCTGTGGGAAGAGGGAGTCCTGTGTCTTTGGCCACATGCACCCAGAAGGGAGCTTGCATCATGCTGAGCTGAGGGGGAAGGAAGGAAGCAGGTGTGGCACAGACTTCAGCTGTTCTTACTGAGATTTAGTAGATTTCTTAATAGAGCTTTTATAATTTGCCATATTCCTCTAGGATAATTTCCAAGATTTTGAATGGTTGTTTTTAAAATAATCTTTACCAGCTATGATGATTTTGTTGGGGAGCAGGTCTGAAAAACTCCTCATGTGCTCTTTTCTTCTCTAAGTCCTCCTATGTTATTCATTCAAAAAATACAGTTAAAAGTATGATCATATGATCATACTGCATCCCTCTTTTTTTTTTAGATTTTCCTGAGGACTTTAATTTGTTTTTCTGCTAAGAAATCTCCTTTTCCTCTCAGCCTGTTTCCACAATGGGCTCCCCTTTTCTTTCCTCTTTTTTTCTCTTTTAATTTACATCCCAGTTAATTAGCATATAGGGCAATAGTGATTTCAGGAGTAGAATCCGGTGATTCCTCCCCTATATATAACACCCAGTGCTCATCTCAGCAAGTGTCTTCCTTAATGCCCCTTACCCATTTAGCCCATCCCCCCAACCCACAACCCCTCCAGCAACCCTCAGTTTGTCCTCTATATTTAAGAATCTCTTATGTTTTGGGGCGCCTGGGTGGCTCAGTCAGTTAAGTGTCCGACTTCAGCTCAGGTCATGATCTCACGGTCTGTGAGTTCAAGCCCCACGTCAGGCTCTGTGCTGACAGCTTGGAGCCTGGAGCCTGCTTTAGATTCTCTGTCTCCCTCTCTCTGCCCCTGCCCCATTCACGCCTCTGTCTCTCTCTCTCTCTCTCTCTCTCTCAAAAGTAAATAAACATTTAAAAAAAGTCTCTTATGTTTTGTCCCTCTCTCTGCTTTTATATCATTTTTGCTTCTTTTCCCTTACGATCATCTATTTTGTATCTTAAATTCCACATATGAGTGAAGTCATATGATATTTGTCCTTCTCTAATTTCGTTTAGCGTAATACCTTCTAGTTCCACCCACGCTGTTGCAGATGGCAAGGTTTCATTCTTTTTGAGTGCCAAGTAATATTCCATTGTGTGTATATATGTATGTGTGTGTATGTATATATATATATATATATATATATATACGTGTATATATATATATATATATATATATATATACGTATATATATATCTTTTATCCATTCATCTGTCGATGGACATTTGGGCTCTTTCCATACTTTGGCTGTTGTCGATAGCGATGCTATAAACATTGGGGTGCATGGGCCCTTTTAAAAAAGCACACCTGTATCCCTTTGCATCCCTCTTTTTTAGTGCAATCGTAACTCCTGTGATGACATATGGTCAGCTGGAGGGTCTGATAAACAAATGGAGCCTTGATTTAGAGGATCAAGAGAGGTACTTTCTTCACCAGGCCACTCAGGTCAATGCTTGGGACCGTACACTGATTGAGAATGGTGAGAAGGTAAGAAGATAGTCTCACTATTCTACGTGTATTGTACAAACATTTTCAGATGAACACAAGAATATAGACCTGTGTTTTGTGGTAATTTTCTATTCCACTATTTGATGATCAACTTATAAATCTTTTCCTTATGTAATGAGTGCCCTGATTTAGTAAATTGCCTATGTTTGAAGTGTGCATAAGAAAATTAATATTGCTTTAAAATTAAATATAAATTCAAATATTTGCCTTATCATATCCTTATTTTCGTTTATAGATTACTACTTTGCATGGAGAAGTGGAAAAAGTGAAACTGGATCAGAAAAGGTAGAACCTTAGACTCTCTAGGTTGAAAGATTAAAGATCGATTTCTTTGTCCATTTTTTCCCCCTTGCTCTAGTTTTTCAACTTTATTTTGCCACTCCCAATTCTTTTCATAAGCCCTTCCGTTGACTTATTTTTTCAGGCTGGAACAAGAATTGGATTTTATCCTGTCACAGCAGAAGGAACTAGAAGATCTCTTGACCCCTTTAGAGGAGTTTGTGAAGGACCAGAGTGGGGCTGCTTATCTGCAGCATGAAGATGCAGAGCCTGGGAAGACGTAAGTAACTGAATAAAGATCAAGCAATGGGGCAAAAACTTAGCTACTGAAAAAAAAAAGAATTGAAAGACAAGGAATAAAAATTGGTAGGAAAGGACAAGTTCTTGTAGTTGCCATTTATCAACTTATTTGACTATTTTCTGTTTATTTTTTCACGATGCTTGAAAATGAAGTAATCATTCTGGCAGTTTTGTTTTATAGCATTGTGTACACTTATTAATCTCAAGCTTATACATGACCACAGTAAAGTTTTTCTATTTGTCAATTTTTTTCTTAAACTAGAAATACCAGTTTTATGTGTGTGGTGTCATAGTATTGTGAGATATTTATGGTTTCCTATTTATATTGACTCTTGTAAACCTAATGTTCATGCAATTGCTTCAGTGATAAATCATTGGCTAATATAAAGGCAATTTGTTAATCTGGGGGCAGGCTGCATAGCTTTCAAAAATTGAATGATTTTTGTCAGTGTCTTGGGCTAAATATATTTGTGTGTGATTCAGTTTTGTTGTTAACATTACCAGTGTTTCCACTGTAACTTCATCTCTCTGCAACTGAAATTTGGTAATCAGGCCAAATAATAAGTATTGTTAGGAAAACTTGTCTGAATGTGCTACATAAACCAGACTGAGACCAAATCAGACTACCTTTAGTAATGGCTTATTCATGAGTTAAGACTAAGCTTATTTTCTAAAGGCTTGCAAATTAACTTTTTGTAGGCGCATTAAATATGGTAAGTATAGCTAATCTGTATGCACCTTAGTTCTGTTTCCCCGCTTTGTCTTTCCACCTTTGTGAATCTTTTTTTTTTTTTTTTTTTGCATTGCTTTCTATGCATTCTGCCATTTTTTGAAGCATATAGAGTTACATTTTTGGCCATGGGTTCCTAATTGTAATTTGAGGGAATAATTGAAACATTAGTTCCTTTCCAGTTGTTTTTGTGTAGTCAGATTTATATTGTGATGGAATCTTTAGTAAGATCTTCAACAATCAAGGCAACCAATTACCTTTATTTAACTACTTTGGGATGGAAAGGCAATAGTTAGCTATGAATAAATCTAATTGAATCCTTTAATCTTTATAGACATTAAGATTGAAAAACTCTTACCACTTTAATTCATAAGCATATTATTGACTAGGTAAGTGTGTATGTATGTGTGTAAATAATTTGGGTGGAACTCTTGAGAATTTAGCCAACTAATATTTGCTGTGAATGTGTAACAGGTTTATCTGCCTTTAATTATTGTTAATCTCATTTCTCAAAACATCTTTAATTGAATGGTGGATATATATAAGGTTTTACTTTGAGAATTTAGTGTTTAAAATCATTAAAGACCTCTCAGCACTTATTGAATACTGCTAAACACCAAATAACTTCCCATGTATCTAAGTGACTTAGGAGTTTATTTTAAGAGTTAAAAAGAGTTTCTTTGCTTCAGAGCTCCCTGGAACATTGTCCAGAGAGTAAATAGGTGACTATAAAAATGGCAAGATGGATACAAGGCCTCACCTATGGAGTCTTTTTAGACTATGGTAATAATAAGGTTGTGAATGCTGCCTACATAAAAATGAGTAATTTGTCATAACTGAGACCTACTTAGAAGGGGGGGGGATTGGTGCAAATCCAGCTGGCAGCATCATCTTTGTATGTCAGTAACAAGACGTAGCGGAGAAAGCATTTCTTGTAATCTCTTTTTTTACCTGCTTTTTCAGTTACAAATTAGCAGAAAATATAGATGCTCAGCTGAAGCGAATGGCCCAAGATCTCAAGGACATTATCGAAAACCTGAATACATTTGGAAGTCCTGCAGACGTCACTGACCGGGTGCGTTAACTGCTTTGTCTATTTAGACAAGCAAGATTTAGTATGAAATTAGCATTCTGTGGGTTCCTTTAGCTAGTCACCTTGTCCTGTCCTCTTGTGCTCCTTACCTGCCGTTGTTGATCTGAACTTTGGGGTGTAGTTAGTGGGGCAGGAAATATTTATGAGCAGAAAAGGTTATGACTTTTTTGTGTGATTATTCCTAGGAGGGTAAAAAAAAATGACTTTCCTCCCTAAATTTTCAGGGTTTTCTCCCTGCTCTTCACACAGCTAAATATGTCCCTGTACTTACTTTTTCTGTCCACTTACTCATTGGCTAACTCCTCCTTCCTTTTTCTATGTGTTCATATAATTGTGAGTTTATATGTTTGAGTTTATTAGGTGTATCCAGGCCATCCTTAATTTATAACTGGGATCTATCTCAAAAGTTTGATAAGTCAGCCATTTGAGTCTTAAAATATATTTTTCCATAGAAATTTTGTTTGATGTGGTCATTACGTTTCTGTCTGCCTCATAGAATCCTACTTCACTTATAATGTAAGTGTATTTTAGCATGGGAAAATAAAGCTGAGCCTCCAATTAGAGAATTGAGATGTTTTGAGTTAATTTGGCCATGAGAAAGGATTGTTTCCTTTATCTGTGCTCCAATTAAAGAGCTTATTTCCTCTACATTTCCCTATTGTCGTAGCAGCTAAATGAAGTTCTTTTTCCCCCTCCCACTCCATGGCAGTAATGGTAAGAGGAATCTTCCATTGTGGGAACTCCTATTGTACTTTCAATCTGTTGATTATAATTTGGAGTGGGACCAGGATCTGGGTAGGTGAGGACAAAGGATATGCAGTATATTGTGATTATTCTTTAGTAAGCTCTTTGTCCAATCATACAGATAGTTCTTTATCTATGTACACATTACTAACTTTTTTACTTATAAAGAGACAGCATGGCATAGTTTAGGAAAGCATTAGAATTTTATTTAAGTCACTTAATCTCTGGATCTTAGCTCCTTCTTTTGCAAAATGTCAAGGGTGGACCAAATGATCTTGAAGTACCCTCTAACTATAAAAATTATGCCATTCTCTACTTTGGGTGAATCTAAAATTGAACAAAGACAAATACAAATTAGACTGGGATTATCCATGCTACCGTCTCCTTGTGTTCACATAGATGATAGCGAGTTGACAGAAAATAAGTTTTCTTTTTATGAACTATTAGGTCACCATTATGATTATAAAATCCAAAATTATTTTATAAAAGAATTTTTATGCATAGACAAATATATGCAGATTTACTCATGAGGCCGACCTGCTGTCTAGTCTCTCTGTGTTAAATTAAAATATGAGAAGTTTCTGACCAGAGCAAGTAAAAGGGGCCTGTAATCTTATCCTTATCCTTTTGGTTTACTTAGCCTTGTTTTACTTTATTTTGGTGGCAGTGAGTAAAAGGTGTGAGTCTTTTATTTTTGTTTTTCCTGGCAAGGGTGATTGAGATGTTTAAGATAAGTGAATTAAAGATAATTGCTGCTTGATAGTAGGACAAAAGAAGCAAGAGATCAGCAACAATTCATCTCTTTTCTCAGATAGCATAAATCATTGGACAAGAAGCAGAGAACACATTTGCTGAACAATAACATTCTTGCAGATAATTTATTATAACTAGATCAACAGAGCTCCTTTACCTTGGGCCATACACCAGGGTAGAAAGATAGCAACGATGTTTAACAATGTTCACAATGATGGGATTTACCTTTGTTTTTACTTTTTGGGGGGTTGGGAATGGGAGGGAAAACCTAATACCTGAAATTTTTATTAAGTAAATCCATATTTCGGCAAATGGTATTCAGTCACATTGTCTTACAAAAACTCATTTTTCCCGGGTGGCTCAGTAGGTTGAGTAGCCGACTTCGGCTCAGGTCATGATCTTGCCACTTGTGAGTTCAAGCCCCACGTTAGGCTCCCTGCTGTTGGCACAGAGCCTGCTTCAGATCCTTCATCCCCCTCTCACTCACCCTCCCCCACATGCACTCTCTCAAAAATAAACAAACATTAAAAAAAATCTCATTGGGGTGCCTGGGTGGCTCAGTTGGTCGGCTCAGGTCATGATCTCTTGGTTTGTGAGTTCGAGCCCCGCGTCAGGCTCTGTGCTGACAGCTCAGAGCCTGGAGCCTGCTTCTGATTCTGTGTCTCCTCCTCTCTCTGCCCCTGCCATGCTCATGCTCTGTCTCTCTCTGTCTCTCAATAATAAATAAATGTTAAAAAAATTAAAAAATTCATTGTTCCTAGTACAAGTTGTATTTCTATTTATTATGTTAAAACACACTAAATTTGCTACTTTCACTACATACTGTTCTTTTAAGTGTAACATTTTCATTTCTTCCTATTATATCCTGGACTTTACTACAATAGTCATCAAAAATATTTTTAAAAATTTAAATGTCTAGTGTGTCTCATTACAAACTTAATACATACACTTATTCAATGTGTTAGGGTTGGAAAATGTGGAAATCTATAAAGAAAATTAAATAACCTATATTGCCAGTACCCTGTGAATACATTGGTATGTTTTTTCCAAGTCTTTTTGCTGTGCTGGTAAAAATTCTCCTTTTGTTTTAAACAGCATTGGAAGCAAACATATATAGAGTTTTGTATTTAATATTCTTTCATGGTGTTTTCTCAAAATTTTAAGCATTCTTTGAAAACTTTGGAAATCTTTGAAAATATTGATGACTCTATAATATTTCATTAGAGGTGACTTTACCATAATATATTGGATTGCTTTTTTAAATTGGTAGAGATATTGTTTCCAAATTTTTGCCATTATAAAATTGTTCTGTAATGACCAGTTATGTGTAGATTTGATTATTTCCTCTGGATAGGTTCCTAGAAGTAGAATAAGATATGAATATTTTAAGATTGTTGATATATATTGTAAAAATTTACATTTTGAAGGGTTGGGTCAGTTTTTATTACTGTGGGCTATATAGGAATGTACCTGTTTTCTCCATACACTTGACAACTGAGTATTACCATTTATTAAAAATTGCTGACTTGGAGATCTTGCTATTTAAACAATATGATGGATCTCAAGGGCATTATTCTAAGTGACATAAGTGAGACCAGGAAAGACAAATATCGAATGATCTCACTTAAGTGTAGAATTGAAAAACACCGGCACCAAAAAAAATGAGCTCATAGATACAGAGAACAGATTGGTGGTTGCCAGAGGCAAGGAGTAGGCAGTGGGTGAAATGGGTGAAGGTGGTCAAAAGGTACAAACTTCCAGGTATAAAATAAGTTTATGGGGATGTAATGTATACAGCATGGTAACTATAGTTAATAATGCTGTGTTGCATATTTAAAAATTGCTAAGCAATTATATCTTGAATGTTATTATCACAAGAAAAAATGTGTTTAACCACATATGGTGATGGATGTTAGCAAGAGTTATTGTAGTGATCATTTCACAATATATATAAATATCAAATCATTATGTTATGCACCTGAAACTAATAAAATGTTGTCAATTATACCTCAATAAAAAGCTGATGATTTGTTTGAAAAAAGTAACATTTTAAGTTTTATATGAATTTCTTGTCTTGTGAAATATCTGTTAATGTTTTTTACTTATTTTTATGTCGTAGTCAGTGTCTTATTGAATTATAGGCATCTTTCTTGACAGTTAGAAAATTGTTAGATTGAAGTCATATGAAGATGTAATGAACATTACAAATATGAAAGAGCAAAAAGTCATTAATATTTTATATATCTTCAATCCATTTCTTACCAAAAGAAATGAAAAGTTACTTCGTAATTTCAATTTTTTGTTTGTTTTACTTACCGTATCTGAATAATCATAATCTAAAACTTTTGTGTGTGTTTTTAGCTCCAGCAGATCTGCAAAATTCTGAATGCTCATATGGACTCTCTACAGTGGATTAATGAGAATTCAGGTGGGAGTTTATTTGTACATGAAGGTATCCATTATTACAAGTAGAAAACGTGATGCAAGTCAGCTTTTGTGCACCATGACCACACTCAAATGAGAGTTTGGTTATAGGGGTATTGCTTAACTGACGGAATGTATACATTAACTCTCAAGAAGTCTAATTGCTTGTTTTTATAAAATGGAACACTAAAGAATAAGTGTGTGAAGAATAAACTAGAAACTCATGAAATTAGGGGGTGTATAGGAATGAGGTGGAGGAGCTAGGGAAGAAGCAGGACTTCTCCAAGTATACCTTTTGACATAGTTTTGGTTTTTTTATACTATCTAAAAGTTTAGTTTTGGTTTTTTTAACTATCTAAAAGTTTAAATACTCAAAAATAAGAAGCCAAAAAGAATGGGAAGAAAGACAAGTGCTAAAATCGAATACATACAAATTGAAACCAAACAAACCCGTGTAACTAATTTATAACATAATCCAGCTCAGATTTTTGAACATGTGTTCTTGACAGTACGTTCTTACTAGGATGTAATCTTAAGGATAAAAAGAACTGCAGAGAAATCTTAAACTTTCTTAAGAGGCTATTGTTAGTTTCACAATTATAATGCGCTGTATTGTGTTTATATATATTCTAATATAATAATATTATTGTCATCCTGTATATTGTAGGATAAAGAAAAGGCATGAGGATAGTAATGATAATGGAAACCAAGATTTTCATTGAAAGATAAAAGAGATATAAAATATTTTTCTCTTCCTTTTATATTTGTATTGTAATTTTTTAAAGTTTATTTTGAGAGAGACACATGTGTGCATGTGGGTGGGGGAGGGGCAGAGAGAGAGGGAGAGAATCCCAAGCAGGCTCTGTGCTAAGAGCACAGAGCTCGGCATGAGGCTCGATCCCACAAACCATGAGATCATGACCTGAGCCAAAATCAAAAGTCTGGATGCTTAACCGACTGAGCCACCCAGGCACCCCTGTATTGTAAATTTGAATTGCAAATATTAGTATGAATTCCTGTTCCCTTTTTCTGTATATAGAAAAGGCAGGGATGCCTGGGTGGCTCAGTTGGTTAAGTGTCTGACTCTTGATTTTGGCTCAGGTCATGATCTCATAGTTTGTGAGATTGAGCCCCACATTGGGTCTGTGCTGACAGTGCGAAGTCTGCCCCTCTCTCTCTCTCTCTGTCTCTCTCTCTCTGCTCCTCCCCCTTTAAAAAAAAAGAAAGGTCGAAGAAGCAATGACAAACCCCAATAGCAATGAACAGCACCTCAAGCACCTAAATCTTGGTTTTTAAACACCATTTCCATTAGGGGAACCTGGGTGACTCAGTCAAACATCAAACTCTTGATCTCAGTTCAGGTCTTGAACTCAGGGTCATGAGCTCAAGCCCCATGTTGGGCTCTATGGTGTACGTCAAGCCTACTTAAAAAAAAAGTACCATTCCCATTAAAGGTTATAACCAAGGCTTCTTAGGGAAATATCTGATCTCAGGTTTCAGGCAGGGAATGTACAGGGTGAGTTTGGAACTTTTTATGCAAGAAAAGAGATTGTTCAAAACTAATGAGGTTATATAAGAACGCAAGATGGTGCTTGAATGGGCTTCTATTGGCCAAATTAGGATGGTTTGAACATCAAAAAGAGTATCAATAAGTGGATTACTATGATACATTGAGGGGGGAAAATCTCTGCTACTCTAGAGAGAAATGGGAGGTACAGGGAAAAGTCTTTGTAAAACATGTCAGCTAATAATTATAGAAGGAATTATAGAATTAGAGAACCACAATTAAGAAAATTTCAACAGAGCACTTCTATTAAGCTTACCCTGAAATTGAATACCTTGCCTCATTTATTTATTTTTAAAAATATTTTATTAAAAAATAAAATATTTTTAAAATAAGTTTATTTCTTTGTTTTGAAAGAAAGCAAGCGAGCAGGGGAGGGGCAGAGAGAGGGAGAAGGAGAGAGAATCCCAAGCAGGCTCTGCACTGTCAGCACAGAGCCTGATGTGGGGCTCAATCTCATGAATTGTGAGATCATGACCTGAGCCAAAATCAAGAGTTGCACACTTAAGTGACTGAGCCACCCAGGTGCCCCATTACCTCATTTAATAAATATTTCAACTGTCAATCATTTCTTGGCAGAAAAAATATGCTAGAAGGAATGGACCAAATACAGACTGCATGTTACTGAGTTATTTTTTTTTAAGAAAAAATCAGTTTTATTGAAGTATAATTTACATACCACAAACAAGTACCACTTTAGTCAATTGATAAAATTTAATATCACTAGTAGCAGGATAACTTGATATGATGTGCCTCTTGATATGACACGATAAGAAATACACAGTATCACATATGTAATATTCTTATCAAAAATGGTTCATCTGAATCTAATCATAAGAAACAGACATTCTACCAGTGAGATAGTTTGGAAGATGATGTAATATTCTTACCAAAAATGTTTAACTGAATAAAATCACAAGAAAATAATCAGACACTCTATGTGTAGCACATCGTGAAACATAATTGGCTTGGGACTTTTCAAAAAGTCAGTCATGGGAAATAAAACTCAAAACCAAGCTAAGGGAATTGTCTTAGTTTAAAAGAAACATAACAAGTCTACTATGTTAACTTTGATTGGATACTGGATCAAAACCAAGAAGACTTTCCTTTCCTTTCCTTTCCTTTCCTTTCCTTTCCTTTCCTTTCCTTTCCTTTCCTTTCCTTCCCTTCCCTTCCCTTCCCTTCCCTTCCCTTCCCTTCCCTTCCCTTCCCTTCTTTCCTTTCCTTTCCTTTCCTTTCCCTCCCTTCCTTCCTTTTCTTTTTTTCATTTTCCCTCTTTATTTCTTTCCTTGCCTGCCTGCCTTCCTTTTTATTTTTCATTGAGTTCTAATTTATCTATAACACTATGTTAGTTTCAGATGTACAGCATTATGATTCGACATTTATATACACTGCAAAATGATTACCATAATATGTCTAGTTACCAACTGTCACCATACAAAATTATAAAAAAATTCTTTTCTTGTGATGAGAACTTAGTATTTACTATCTTGGCAACTTGCAAGTATGCACTATAGTATTACTGACTATAGTCACCATGCTGTACATGACCTCCCCATGACTTATTTATTTTATAATTGAAGTTTGTACCTCTTGACCCTCTTCACCCATTTCATCTTTTCCCCTCTAGCAACCACCATGCTGTGTTCTGTATTTCTGAGTTTTGTTTTGTTTTGTTTGTTCATTTGTTTTGTCTTTTAGATTCCACATATAAGTGAAATCATACGGTGTTTGTCTTTGTCTGACTTATTTCACGTAGCATAATACCCTCTAGTTCCATCCATGTTGTCACAAATGGCAAGATTTCATGTTTTTATGGGTGAGTAGTATCCCATTGTGTCTGTATGTGTGTGTGTATGTATACCAAATCTTCTTTTTCTTTTTTTTTAAAATATTTCTAAAGTTTATTTATTTTTGAGAGAGTACGAACAGGGGAGGGGCAGAGAGAGAGGGAGAGAGAGAATCTGAAGCAGGCTCCAGGCTCTGAGCTGTCAGCAGAGAGCACAACTTGGGGCTCGAACTCACAAGCGGTGAGATCATGACCTGAGCTGAAGTCAGACGCTTAACCCACTAAGCCACCCAGACACCCCCCAAATCTTCTTTTTTTTTTTAAATTTTAATTCCAGTATAATTAGCAGTGTTTTATTAGTTTCAGGTATGCAATATACTAATTCAACAGTTTCTATACATTACTCAGTGCTCATCACAATAAGTGTACTCTTAATCCCCTTCACCTATTTCACCCATCCCCCCACCCACCTCTGTATACCAAGTCTTTGTCCATTTCATCCAGCAATGGACAGTTAGATTATGGCCAAATCTTGGCTATTATAAATAATTTTGCAATTAACATAAGGGTATATAAATCTTTTCAAATTAATATTCTCATTTTCTTCAGATTAATACATAGTACTCTGTATCATTGGTATTGCTGTATCATTGGTAGTTCTAATTTTTGAAGAAACTCCGTATTGGTTTTCATAGTGACTACACCACTTTACATCCCCACCAATAGTTCATAAGGGTCCTAGTTTTTCCCACATCCTCACCAACGCTTGTTATTTCTTATCTTTTTGATAATAGGCATTCTGACAGGTATGAGGTGATACTTCATTGTGGCTTTGATTTGCATTTCCTTGATGATGAGTTATGCTGAGCATTTTTGCATGTGTCTGTTGGCCACCTTTGTGGCTTCTTTGGAAAAATGTCTATTTATGTCTTCTGCCCTTTTTAAATTGGATTATTTGTGTTTCTGGTATTGAGTTGTATAAGTTCTTTATGTACTTTGGATATTAACTCCTTATTGGATATATCATTTGCAAATATCTTCTCCCATTTGGTAGGTTGTGTTTTCATTCTGTTAATGGTTTCCTTTGCTGTGCAGAAGTTTTTTAGTTTGATGTAGTCCCATTTGTTTAATTTTGATTTTGTTACCTTTGCTTTTGGAGTCAGACCCAAAAAGTCATTGCCAAGACTGGTGTCAAGGAGCTTTTCACCTATGTTTTCTCAAGAAGATGTTATTTAGAATAATTGGGGAAACTGAATATGAACTATATATTAATTGATATTAATGAAATTTTAATTTTTTTTCATGTGTTGTTGTGGTTGTGTAGGAAAATATTTTTATTCTTAGAAGCTGTATGCTACATTATTTAAAGAAGTCATATCTGTAGATTTCAAGTTGTTCAAAATCTTATGAAGAGAAGGAGATTGAACAATTTTAGGCAAAATGGTAACAGTGGGTTAATCTACATAAAGGATATACAAGTTTGTGATTTTTACTATTCTCTTGACTTTCTATAGATTTAAAATAAAAACATGGGAAGGAAATAATTTTTATAGACTTTTGCCTAAATATGGACTATAATGAGGCTTTAGTAATTGAGATAAATAGGGGCTAGTTAGGCAATCAGAGTTGTTACTCTTTTTAAAGATGTAGTATGAAAATAAGACAAGTTTTCTCATTTGTATTATTTTATTTCTAGATTCCTCATTCTCTTCATTAATAGAATGCATCAACCATGAACTTCTTCATCTTTTCCCCCTTTCAGACCTGCCTATATCATCATTCACCTTTACTTCCTTCTCTCAGAGGAAGAAATGTTCTATCCTTTTCCATACTCTTTTGAATCATCACAGGGATGTTAAATTCTATATTGCTTTAGTATTAATTACCTGATGGGTAGATGTTTCTGAGTCTGATAGATACGGGTTCAAGTCAAGGCATTACCAATTAATAGTTTGTGACCTTAACTGTTGCTTAATTTCTGAGTCTGTATCCTCATTTTACTAATTTTTATTTTTACTTTTTAATTTTTTTTAATTTTTTTTTTAAATATATGAAATTTATTGTCAAATTGGTTTCCATACAAAACCCAGTGCTCATCCCAAAAGGTGCCCTCCTCAATACCCATCACCCACCCTCCCCTCCCTCCCACCCCCCATCAACCCTCAGTTTGTTCTCAGTTTTTAAGAGTTTCTTATGCTTTGGCTCTCTCCCACTCTAACCTCTTTTTTTTTTTCCTTCCCCTCCCCCATGGGTTTCTGTTAAGTTTCTCAGGATCCACATAAGAGTGAAACCATATGGTATCTGTCTTTCTCTGTATGGCTTATTTCACTTAGCATCACACTCTCCAGTTCCATCCACGTTGCTACAAAGGGCCATATTTCGTTCTTTCTCATTGCCACGTAGTACTCCATTGTGTATATAAACCAAAATTTCTTTATCCATTCATCAGTTGATGGACATTTAGGCTCTTTCCATAATTTGGCTATTGTTGAGAGTGCTGCTATAAACATTGGGGTACAAGTACCCCTATGCATCAGTACTCCTGTATCCCTTGGGTAAATTCCTAGCAGTGCTATTGCTGGGTCATAGGGTAGGTCTATTTTTAATTTTTTGAGGAACCTCCACACTGTTTTCCAGAGTGGCTGTACCAGTTTGCATTCCCACCAGCAGTGCAAGAGGGTTCCCGTTTCTCCACATCCTCGCCAGCATCTATAGTCTCCTGATTTGTTCATTTTGGCCACTCTGACTGGCGTGAGGTGATATCTGAGTGTGGTTTTGATTTGTATTTCCCTGATAAGGAGCGACGTTGAGCATCTTTTCATGTGCCTGTTGGCCATCTGGATGTCTTCTTTAGAGAAGTGTCTATTCATGTTTTCTGCCCATTTCTTCACTGGGTTATTTGTTTTCTGGGTGTGGAGTTTGGTGAGCTCTTCATAGATTTTGGTTACTAGCCCTTTGTCCGATATGTCATTTGCAAATATCTTTTCCCATTCCGTTGGTTGCCTTTTAGTTTTGTTGGTTGTTTCCTTTGCTGTGCAGAAGCTTTTTATCTTCATAAAGTCCCAGTAGTTCATTTTCGCTTTAATTCCCTTGCCCTTGGGGATGTGTCGAGTAAGAGATTGCTACGGCTGAGGTCAGAGAGGTCTTTTCCTGCTTTCTCCTCTAGGGTTTTGATGGTTTCCTATCTCACATTCAGGTCCTTTATCCATTTTGAGTTTATTTTTGTGAATGGTGTGAGAAAGTGGTCTAGTTTCAACCTTCTGCATGTTGCTGTCCAGTTCTCCCAGCACCATTTGTTAAAGAGACTGTCTTTTTTCCATTGGATGTTCTTTCCTGCTTTGTCAAAGATGAGTTGGCCATATGTTTGTGGGTGTAGTTCTGGGGTTTCTATTCTATTCCATTGGTCTATGTGTCTGTTTTTGTGCCAATACCATGCTGTCTTGATGATGACAGCTTTGTAGTAGAGGCTAAAGTCTGGGATTGTGATGCCTCCTGCTTTGGTCTTCTTCAAAATTACTTTGGCTGTTCGGGACCTTTTGTGGTTCCATATGAATTTTAGAATTGCTTGTTCTAGTTTCGAGAAGAATGCTGGTGCAATTTTGATTGGGATTGCATTGAATGTGTAGATAGCTTTGGGTAGTATCGACATTTTGACAATATTTATTCTTCCAATCCATGAGCAGGGAATGTCTTTCCATTTCTTTATATCTTCTTCAATTACCTTCATAAGCTTTCTATAGTTTTCAGCATACAGATCTTTTACATCTTTGGTTAGATTTATTCCTAGGTATTTTATGCTTCTTGGTGCAATTGTGAATGGGATCAGTTTCTTTATTTGTCTTTCTGTTGCTTCATTGTTAGTGTATAAGAATGCAACTGATTTCTGTACATTGATTTTGTATCCTGCAACTTTGCTGAATTCATGTATCAGTTCTAGCAGACTTTTGGTGGAGTCTATCGGGTTTTCCATGTATAATATCATGTTATCTGCAAAAAGTGAAAGCTTGACTTCATCTTTGCCAATTTTGATGCCTTTGATTCCCTTTTGTTGTCTGATTGCTGGTGCTAGAACTTCCAACACTATGTTAAACAACAGCAGTGAGAGTGGGCATCCCTGTCGTGTTCCTGATCTCAGGGATAAAGCTCTCAGTTTTTCCCCATTGAGGATGATGTTAGCTGTGGGCTTTTCATAAATGGCTTTTATGATGTTTAAGTATGTTCCTTCTATCCCGACTTTCTCAAGGGTTTTTATTAAGAAAGGGTGCTGGATTTTGTCAAAGGCCTTTTCTGCATCGATTGACAGGATCATATGGTTCTTCTCTTTTCTTTTATTAATGTGATGTATCACGTTGATTGATTTGTGAATGTCGAACCAGCCCTGCATCCCAGGAATGAATCCCACTTGATCATGGTGAATAATTCTTTTTATATGCTGTTGAATTCGATTTGCTAGTATCTTATTGAGAGTTTTTGCATCCATATTCATCAGGGATATTGGCCTGTAGTTCTCTTTTTTTACTGGGTCTCTGTCTGGTTTAGGAATCAAAGTAATACTGGCTTCATAGAATGAGTCTGGAAGTTTTCCTTCCCTTTCTATTTCTTGGAATAGCTTGAGAAGGATAGGTGTTATCTCTGCTTTAAACATCTGGTAGAACTCCCCTGGGAAGCCATCTGGTCCTGGACTCTTACTTGTTGGGAGATTTTTGATAACAGATTCAATTTCTTCGCTGGTTATGGGTCTGTTCATAGACCCATATTTCTATTTCCTCCTGATTGAGTTTTGGAAGCGTGTGGGTGTTTAGGAATTTGTCCATTTCTTCCAGGTTGTCCAATTTGCTGGCATATAATTTTTCATAGTATTCCCTGATAATTGTTTGTATCTCTGAGGGATTGGTTGTAATCATTCCATTTTCATTCATGATTTTATCTATTTGGGTCATCTCCCTTTTCTTTTTGAGAAGCCTGGCTAGAGGTTTGTCAATTTTGTTTATTTTTTCAAAAAACCAACTCTTGGTTTCGTTGATCTGCTCTACAGTTTTTTTAGATTCTATATTGTTTATTTCTGCTCTGATCTTTATTATTTCTCTTCTTCTGCTGGGTTTAGGCTGCTTTTGCTGTTCTGCTTCTATTTCCTTTAGGTGTGCTATTAGATTTTGTATTTGGGATTTTTCTTGTTTCTTGAGACAGGCCTGGATTGCAATGTATTTTCCTCTCAGGACTGCCTTCGCTGCGTCCCAAAGCATCTGGATTGTTGTATTTTCATTTTTGTTTGTTTCCATATATTTTTTAATTTCTTCTCTAATTGCCTGGTTGACCCATTCATTCTTAGTAGGGTGTTCTTTAACCTCCACGCTTTTGGAGGTTTTCCAGACTTTTTCCTGTGGTTGATTTCAAGCTTCATAGCATTGTGGTCTGAGAGTATGCATGGTATAATTTCAATTCTTGTATACTTATGAAGGGCTGTTTTGTGACCCAGTATATGATCTATCTTGGAGAATGTTCCATGTGCACTCGAGAAGAAAGTATATTCTATTGCTTTGGGATGCAGAGTTCTAAATATATCTGTCAAGTCCATCTGATCCAATGTGTCATTCAGGGCCCTTGTTTCTTTATTGACCGTGTGTCTAGATGATCTTTCCATTTCTGTAAGTGGAGTGTTAAAGTCCCCTGCAATTACCACATTCTTATCAATAAGGTTGCTTATGTTTATGAGTAATTGTTTTATATATTTGGGGGCTCTGGTATTTGGCGCATAGACATTTATAATTGTTAGCTCTTCCTGATGGATAGACCCTGTAATTATTATATAATGCCCTTCTTCATCTCTTGTTACAGCCTTTAATTTAAAGTCTAGTTTGTCTGATATAAGTATGGCTACTCCAGGTTTCTTTTGGCTTCCAGTAGCATGATAAATAGTTCTCTATCCCCTACTCTCAATCTAAAGGTGTCCTCAGATCTAAAATGAGTCTCTTGTAGACAGCAAATAGATGGGTCTTGTTTTTTTATCCATTCTGATACCCTATGTCTTTTGGTTGGTGCATTTAGTCCATTTACATTCAGTGTTATTATAGAAAGATACGGGTTTAGAGTCATTGTGATGTCTGTATGTTTTATGCTTGTAGCGATGTCTCTGGTACTTTGTCTCCCAGGATCCCCCTTAGGATCTCTTGTAGGGCTGGTTTAGTGGTGACAAATTCCTTCAGTTTTTGTTTATTTGGGAAGACCTTTATCTCTCTTTCTATTCTAAATGACAGACTTGCTGGATAAAGGATTCTTGGCTGCATATTTTTTTTCTGTTCAGCACATTGTAGATCTCATGCCAATCCTTTCTGGCCTGCCAAGTTTCAAAAGAGAGATCAGTCACGAGTCTTATAGGTCTCCCTTTATATGTTAGGGCACGTTTACCCCTTGCTGCTTTCAGAATTTTCTCTTTATCCTTGTATTTTGCCAGTTTCACTATGATATGTTGTGCAGAAGATCGATTCAAGTTACGTCTGAAGGGAGTTCTCTGTGCCTCTTGGATTTCAATGCCTTTTTCCTTCCCCAGTTCAGGGAAGTTCTCAGCTATAATTTCTTCAAGTACCCCTTCAGCACCTTTCCCTCTCTCTTCCTCCTCTGGGATACCAATTATGCGTATATTATTTCTTTTTAGTGTGTCACTTAGTTCTCTAATTTTCCCCTCATACTCCTGGATTTTTTTTATCTCTCTTTCTCTCAGCTTCCTCTTTTTCCATAACTTTATCTTCTAGTTCACCTATTCTCTCCTCTGCCTCTTCAATCCGAGCCGTCGTCGTTTCGATTTTATTTTGCATTTCGTTGAAAGCGTTTTTCAGCTCCTCCTGGCTGTTCCTGAGTCCCTTGATCTCTGTAGCAAGAGATTCTGTGCTGTCCTCTATACTGTTTTCAAGCCCAGTGATTAATTTTATGACTATTATTCTAAATTCACTTTCTGTTATATTATTTAAATCCTTTTTGATCAGTTCATTGGCTGTTGTTATTTCCTGGAGATTCTTTTGAGGGGAATTCTTCCATTTGGTCATTTTGGATAGTCCCTGGAGTGGTGGGGACCTGCATGGCACTTCCCCTGTGCTGTGGTGTATAACTGGAGTTGGTGGGCGGGGCTGCAGTCAGAGCTGATGTCTGCCCCCAGCCCACCGCTGGGGCCACAGTCAGACTGGTGTGTGCCTTCTCTTCCCCTCTCCTATGGGCGGGATTCACTGTGGGGTGGCGTGGCCCGTCTGGGCTACTTGCACACTGCCAGGCTTGTGGTGCTGGGGATCTGGCGTATTAGCTGGGGTGGGTAGGCAAGTTGCACAGGGGCAGGAGGGGCAGGCTTAGCTCACTTCTCCTTAGGTGATCCACTTCAGGAGGGGCCCTGTGGCAGCGGGAGGGAGTCAGACCAGCTGCCGGAGGGTTGGTTCTGCAGAAGCACAGCGTTGGGTGTTTGCGCGGAGCGAGCAAGATCCCTGGCAGGAACTGGTTCCCTTTGGGATTTTGGCTGGGGGATGGGTGAGGGAGATGGCGCTGGCGAGCGCCTTTGTTCCCCGCCAAACTGAGCTCTGTCATCCCGGGGCTCAGCAACTCTCCTTCCCTCTGTCCTCCAGCCTTCCCACTTTCTGAGCAGAGCTGTTAACTTATGACCTCCCAGATGTCACGTCCCGCTTGATGTCGGAACACGCTCCGTCTGGCCCGTCTGCTTTTGCAAGCCAGACTCGGGGGCTCTGCTTGGCCGGCGGGCCGCCCCTCCGCCCCGGCTCCCTCCCGCCAGTCCGTGCAGCGCGCACCGCTTCTCGGCCCTTCCTACCCTCTTCCGTGGGCCTCTCGTCTGTGCTTGGCTCCAGAGACTCTGTTCTGCTAGTCTTCTGGTGGTTTTCTGGGTTAGTTAGGCAGGTGTAGGTGGAATCTAAGTGATCAGCAGGACGCAAGGTGAGCCCAGCGTCCTCCTACGCCGCCACCTTCCCTTGGTCTCCTATTTTTACTTTTTTAAATGTTTGTTTATTTTTGAGAGAGAGAGAGAGTGTGCGAGGGAGGGGAAGAGAGAGAGGGAGACGGAGAATCCCAGGCAGGCTCTGCACTGTCAGCACAGAGCCCGATGCTGGGCTCGAACTCACGAACCGTGAAATCATGACCTGAGCCGAAATCAAGAGTCAGTCGCTTAACCAACTGAGCCATCCAGGCACCCCTGTATCTTCATTTTAAACGTGACGGATAATATTTACCTTTCAGAGTTTTTGTAAGGGTTAAAAGAAGCGATGTTCAAGTTTCCTTGAGCAGTGCCTGGCCCAGGTTGGTGGTCAGTAAAAGACACTGGCAGAACTGGTTATCAGAGATAACTGTGTATAGGAGAGAGAGAGAAGGAGAAAGACGAGAAGTAGTTGTTAAATTGGGTCTAGGAAAGGCAGTTCCAGGTAGATTTTCATTGAAAACCACTCACCTTAGAGAAGTTGTAAGAACGGCTGATATGTGGGAGAATGTTGGTGACTGGAAAACACTGAGGAATGAGATTATGCAGTCTGACTCAGTTGTCCTCCTGTCTGTTACATGTATTCCTACAGTGAACAGTGCTTCTTGAGTGGAATTGGAGCGAGGGTTGTCAGAATGTAAATGGGGCTATAAAGAAAAATTATAGTCATTTTTTTTTTCTCCTGGCTCAGATCTTTGTCATAAGTAAAATATCAAGGCCAATGTTTTCCTACTAATAAACTTAAGTTTGTTAGCACTGCAGGGGACTTTATATAAATGAAGAAACTGTGGCCCAGAGAGTTTAAAAGACTTCCCTGAGAACACACAGCTAATTACTGGCAAAGCTAGGACCAGAATCCAAATTTCCTGATTATCAGAACAATGTTCTTTCTACTGGTATGCTCTCAAAACAATTTTAATATAGGCATCGCTGGATGTAAAAACAAACATGTTACCTAACAGTAGAGGACAAGGGTTTTCAACATATGATAATGGTAGTACTTTGTGTGGGACATTTTGTTCTAATTTCTGGGTAGATTTCTCAGTCAACACAGGATGAAAAGAGTAAGAGTAAGATAGTTATGGATAGTAAGTAGGAGTTACTTATTTGCTTAAAATGCAGTTGAACTGGAGACAAAATGAGATTCTCAACTGAGACAATGGAGGCCATGATGAAGATGGGGACAAGCCTGGTAATTCTTGATACTGTGAGCTCCTTTTTGCTGTTCCCACCCAAGGAACCTTTCCTTTTCATATCAGGAAATGACATGATCAAGGAATGGAGAGTGGCAGGGTTCAATTATGCTAAGAGGTGATTTTTGTTGGTGATTGTCTATTTTGCTTTTTAATAGTTAATGAGATCACATCTGCTGATCAGGACTGTGGACTGAGAAGTTTAAGGTTAAACTTTTCAATGAGTCCATTTGTTCACATCCAAATAATAGTTATAGAAAAATTAATACGTTATTTTCACAAAAATAATATAATTTTTACTAAAGAAAAATCTCTAAGTGTATAGTTTTTAAAATGGTTTTAATGTCAAAATCTGTGTTTTAAAAGGTTTATGGGAAATGTTTTTATGATTTAATGTCCTTAACATTGGTATAAAATTTTTCTTATTTAAAAAAAAATTTTTTAATTTTAACGTTTATTTATTTTTGAGACAGAGAGAGACAGAGCATGAATGGGGGAGGGTCAGAGAGAGAGAGAGACACAGAATCTGAAACAGGCTGCAGGTTCTGAGCTGTCAGCACAGAGCCCGACGCGGGGCTCGAACTCACGGACCACAAGATCATGACCTGAGCCGAAGTCGGACGCTTAACCAACTGAGCCACCCAGGCGCCCCTAAACCATTACAACTGTAATGCTAATAGGATCATGTGCTTAACTTAAGAATCAGCTTATCCTTAAAAGTGACTTGGAAATCATACATCACACTTTTGAGGTACCTGGATAGCTCAGTTGGTTGAGCATCCAACTTTGGCTCAGGTCATGATCTCACAGTTTATGAATTCAAATGCCACATCGAGCTTGCTGCTGTCAGCACAGACCCCACTTTGGATCCTCTGGCCTCCTCTCTCTTTCCCTCCCCTGCTTGCACTCTCTCTCAAAAATAAATAAACATTTAAAAAAAGAAATCATACATCAAAATTCAAATATATTCAAGTATTACACTGTCCAATCAACTTTTCATTATTGATGAGTGAGTTATAGAGAAGCAGGCCCCTTTCTTTCTCTAGCATACATGGAACCAATTTATGGGATTGAGCTAGAAAGTGGTCAGAGATAAGTACAAAAGTATTGAATTAGGGGATGTCTGAACATGTGCTGATATTGACCAGTTCTCTGATTTGATATTCATCCATTGTTTAACATTATCTCTGCCTCTTCCTCCCAATTAGTATAGATAATTGAGAGTTAATAGTAATGATAGTCCAATACCACTTTCCATTCTTGTCTCTTTCTGTAAAAATTTACAGCATTATTTCAAGGTTTGCTGGATGGTGATGCTGCAGTCACACATCTGTCTTCTGAGTCACCGAAACTGCAGCAACTCCAGCTCTTCGGGGACCACTTATGACAGAGTTGACAATCAATCTGAGCTAATTTGTTATTCATTTTAAATATATTGAGCTACTTCTCTGAGAGAGGGGGGAGATAGGGGTGAAGGACAAGCATTTTTTTGTTTCTTCGTATACCAAACCATTGTTGTGTCTATAATATTAATATCATGTGCCACAATAAAGGAATGTGCAGTGTAAATCATCTACTTACCATTATTTAAAAGTTCCTTCAGGGGTGCCTGGGTGGCTCAGTTGGTTGAGCGACTGACTTCAGCTCAGGTCATGATCTCACGGTTTGTGAGTTCGAGCCCCGCGTCGCGGGCTCTGTGCTGACAGCTCAGAGCCTGGAGCCTGCTTCAGATTCTGTGTCTCCCCCTCTCTCTACCCCTCCCCCACTCATGCTCGGTCTCTCTCTGTCTCAGAAATAAATAAACATTAAAAAAAAGTCAAAGTTCCTTGAATATCTTCATGGTATTTTGCTTTTTTGGTGAGGTGTCCTAAAGCATCACGATTAAAATATATTTCATCCATAATCTTTGCTGTCTCTTATGGGTTACAACCCCATGATTATTTAATAGCGGCTCACAACATTTTGGCTGCTATTTAGGGCAGAGAGAGAAGAATCCTTGAAGTAACTAAAAATGCTGCAGGAATTTTGTGATGTTTCCAAAATATAGTCCCATTAGTACTGGTATGTGATCACCTTATTTTTTCTTTTTTGATGTAAAGCATTCTAAGTTGTTTAGTGTGGCATGACTAACTCTTGCATAAAATGCCTTCAGGATCATTTCAGAGAAGCAGCTTTTTGTGATATGTCACAATCATAATTCATTTTTACCCAATGTTAATATTTATTGGTTGAGGGGATTATTCTAAATTAGATTTTTCAGGGTTGGGTATTATTTATTTATTTATTTACATTTTTAAAAATTTATTTTGAGAGAGAGAGAGAACCAGCAGGGGAGGGGCAGAGAGGGGGACAGAGGATCTGAAGCATGTTCTGTGTTGACAGCAGAGAGCCCGATGCAGGACTTGAGCCCATGAACTGCGAGAACCTGAGCCGAAGTCAGACACTCAACCGATTGAGCCACTCAGGTGCCCCAGGGTTGGGTATTTTTTAATCACTTTTTTAAAAATTGAGGCATATTTGACATATAGCATTATGGTATTTTCAGGTGTACAACGCAATGATTCAAGATTTGTGTACATTGTGTTAAATGATCACCACAATAAGTCTGGTTAACATCTGTCACCTTACATAGTTACAAAAAAAGGGTTTTTTTTTTTCTCATCACAGGAATCATGTGTTGACAACTTTTAATATCTTTCTTAGCAACTTTCAAATATGTACTACAGTATTATTTGCGTGTCATCCTTGCGCAGGGGCCATGCTAATCTTCTCTGTATCGTTCCAATTTTAGTATATGTGCTGCCGAAGCGAGCACTGTACTACAGTATTATTAACTATGGCCACCGTGCTGTATTTTTTTTAGGAAGCTTGGCAAAGGGTGCCTGGGTGGTTCAGTCAGTTGAGCATCCAACTCTTTTTTTTTTTTAATTTTTTTAACGTTTATTTATTTTTGAGACAGAGAGGGACAGAGCATGAACGGGGGAGGGTCAGGGAGAGGGAGACACAGAATCTGAAACAGGCTCCAGGCTATGAGCTGTCAGCACAGAGCCCGATGTGGGGCTCGAACTCAAGGACCATATCATGACCTGAGCCGAAGTCGGACACCCAACCAACTGAGCCACCCAGGCGCCCCTAGCGTCCAACTCTTGATTAGAGCTCAGGTCATGATCCCAGGGTCATCAGATCGAGCCCCGTGTCAGGCTCTGCACTGAACTCATGGAGCCTGCTTAAGATTCTCCCTCCCTCTCCTGCTGTCCCTCTCCCTTGCTTGCTTGCTCTCTCTCTCTAAAAGAAAAAAATAAAAATAAAAAAAGAAGCTCGGTCCATATAAATGCTCTAAAAATATTTATATTAATTAATTTTCATCCCTCTTAAATCTGAAGAGCATCAAATGCTGAGATGCCAAAAGATGTCTTTGAATTCCAAATGAAGTGTCTTCTTCCTCTTTCATCTTCTCAAATAGAATCTGATTTACTGATTAAGGTGGTTTCTTTTACCTCCTCTTTTTATTAAATTCTTTGGGAAATCTTGGTGACATTGGTTGATCAGTGAAGTCATCTATTGTGTTCTGGAGTATAATGTTCCACTTCAGATACTTGAGAAGCAAACATTCTTGATCTGCCAGAGATGTGGCAACAATGCAGACTCACTTTAAGGGTCTCTTAAGCTCACCAGAGACAGGTACTCACGTGCTTCTTCCCACTGCAGCTAACTGAAAGGTATTTTAATGTCTTTCCATTGTTTAATGAGCTGCCTCCTCATCTCTGCTCCCCTTTACAGACAAAATAGGGTTATTGTCACATCATTGTTCCTTGATTCTAAAGAATCTCTTATAGGTTAGATTAGGGTACGAAGGTTAAAAATGATGAAGTCTTCAGCTCCTATTAGGAAGTAGTGCGTGATGGTTAACATTCTCAGAGCTCCACTTCTAAAATTCCTTTTCTATATGTAAATCCAGATTTGAAACACACTCGGTGCATCTGCAGAATTAGATTTCTCCCTAATCCTGCTTATGTACATTTTGTGCCCAAGTGAATTTCTTCAAGCTGGAGAGCCTCCTCAGATGAATTATATGTAGCATGATTTAAATCACTCCCAAATAGGATTTATATTGTTTGTGAGATATACAGATTTTTCTCCAAAGCAATTTTCTTTTTAGTGACTAAAAACTGTAAATATGCTGGAGTCTTGCTGTAATGGTGTTTTTGTGCCCATGCTCTATGGCCACCTCATAGATAAAATGGCCTGATAGTATTTCACCAATGAGATCTCCCCAGATGGGGTTCAGATAGACCTGCCTTATTTTGAGCCCTTCAGTATTTGAAGGAACAACAAATAGCGTTATGCTGTTGTGCCAGTTATTAGCTCAGCATTGTACTTTTTCTTTGAGGTCTTCACAGCATTTGACAAACAGGCACACTGTAATAGAAAAAGCACTTGTAGATGGGAGTCTGAAGATAAGAACCCTGGTATCGTTTTTCATTAGCTTTGGCCTTTGGGAAGCTACTGAACCTTACCTTCTTGAGTTTTTCATTCTCTCCATCCTAGGATATTGTGGGACTCAAATAAGGTGATATGTATAGGCATTTTGAAAACTGAAGTACTGTATAATTGGAATGTGTTCTTTTAGATGCAAGTCAAAACCACATATTTGTGACTCTACATACAAAACACCTACTGTGGGCCATGGCACTGTCAATCGGTGTAGGAGGTATAAACATCAGTGCTACACTGCCTTGAACAGGTTCACAGTGTGGAGTGGGGGCAGCAAAGAAAGAGAAACCTAATCTTTAGTTGATTTCCTGGAAGAGGTAGAATTGAAATGAGACTTGAAGAGTGAGTGATATTTCAATAGGATGACTGTCTGAGGACCACTTAGGATGTAATGTAATAATTCTACTACCTTGTTTCTGCCATGTCGCCTCGAAGATTTCAGGATACCTTCACCATTTTTTTCTTTTTATACCTTTCCTTGAAATGTATATTTTATTAATTTTGTATGAAGTGTAGTGCTATACACAAGCAGAGAGTACCACTTGAATGTATCAGTAGCAAGACCAGGATGAACATTCCCATGGCAGAGATGAGAGCTTTGCGCATCATCTAGAAATACTCTTCTTCCCATCAGACCATAGTTAGTACTAAGAATTCAGGTATATTTATTCTGAGTGTTCCTTCAGTTTTAATAAACTGGGAATCTTCTTAAAATTAGTTAAGACAGGGGCACCTGGGTGGCTCACTCAGTTAAGCGTCTGACTCTTGATTTCAGCTCAAGTCATGATCTCATGGTCGTGAGATCGAGCCCCATGGGATTCTGCTTGGGATTCATTCTCTCTCTCTCTCTCAAAAAAGTAGCTAAGACAAATAGGACAGTGTTCTCTCTCTCTCTCTCTTTTTCTTCTTTCCTTACCCCCTTCCTATCTCTCTCTTCCCCTATCTGAATGAGAAATAAACCTTAATTATATTACCCTCCTGAAATTTCAAGATTGCTTTTAAACAGCAGACTAACCTAATACAGAGATATGTTCTACAGTAGCCAGAACCTATTGCTTCTCGGACTTTGGCTAAGATAAGTGCAGTAACGAGAACCTAAAATATGGCTTTAGCTTAACAGGCATGCAACGATGAGGGAAACCATATTGAAGGCTAAAAAGATGGCCAACCATATTAAGTAGTGAGAACAGATTTGTTAAAACTGTTGCCTCATATAAATAGTTGTATTATGTGCCTATTGAGCAGGCACTTCCAGGAAAAGAGGTTGAGAATCTAATCCTTATTTGTGTTAGTCTTCATCACTGAAATTTTTATTTAGTTAATTGTACATTCACATGCACTAGTAAGAAATAATAGAGAGGTCCTGAAGAAATAATAGAGAGGTCCTATTCTTTTTTTTAAGTTTATTTATTTATTTTGAGAGAGAGAGACTGAGCAAGCTAGTACGGGAGGGGCAGAGGGAGAGAGAGAATCCCAAGCAGGCTTACAATGCGGGACTCAATCCCACGAAACATGAGATCATATCCTGAGCCAAAATCAAGAGTCAGATGCTTCACCGACTGAGCCACCCAGGCACCCCATGGTCCAATTTATTCTTTATCTAGTTTTCCCCATTGGTAACATCTTATAAAACTGTAGAACAGTATCACAAGCAGGATATTGGCATTGGTATAATCTGTCTTGTTCAGATTTTCCTGGTTTTACTTGTATTGTGTTTGTGTGTGTTCAGCTGTATACAGTTTTCTCACATGTGTAGGTTTGTATATCCATTACCATAGTCAAAATTCAGAACAGTTACATTACCATAAGAATTACTCATATTCCCCTTTTATTGCCAGAATCACCTCCATCCCCCTCCTCTAACCCAGATCCTAATTCCTGGAAACCACTAATTTATTCTCCATTTCTAAAATTTTATCATTTCAAGATATTGTATAAATGGAATCATACAGCATATAACCATGTGGCTTTCTTTTTTGCTCAACGTAATTCCTCTGACATTGATCTAAATTACGTATATCGGTGGTTTTATCCTTTTTGTTGCTGACTAATATGCCAGTTTTCCTAGTATGTATGCATCACAGTTTATGTACACATTTACCGGTTGTAGGACATCTGGGATGTTTCCAGTTTTTGGCTACTCATGAATAAAGCTTCTGTGAATATTTATGTGCAGATTTCTTGTATGAACAGCAGTTTTCATTTCTCTAGGATACATGTCCAAGAGTGCAATTGCTGGTCATATGGTAGTTGCATGTTTAGTTTTATGAGAAGCTGCTACACTTTTTTTTTCCAAAGTAGATGTACCATTTTCCATGTCTACCAGTGATGTATGATAGATCTAATTTGTCTGTGTCCTCAATGGCATTTGGCATTTTCACTGTTTTTTCCCTTTTGACCATTCTGATAGATGTGTAGCAATATCATTGCAGTTTTAATTTCATTTCTCTGGTGGCTAATGATGTTGAACATCTTTTTATATGCTTATTATATTGCTGTCAGTATATCATCTTTGGTGGAATGTCTCTTTTGTCCATTTACTAATTGGTTTATCTGTTTTAATGTTCTGAGAGTTTATTATATATTCTAGGGTATATACTAGTCCTTTGTTGGCTTATGTGGTTTGAAGATGTTTTATCCTAGTCTTCGTTTGTCTATTCCTTTTAATAGCGCTGTTCACAGGACAAAAATCTTTAATTTTGAGGAAGTGTAGTTTCTCCATTTTTTTATGGATTATGCTTTTGGTGTCAAATCTAAGAACTTTTTGCTGAGTACTGTATCCCCAAAATCCCCCCCCCCCTTTTTTTCCTACAAGTTTTATTGTTTTACATTTTCCCTTTAAGGCCATGATCCACTTTGAGTTAATATTTCTATAAGATGTGAGGTTTAGATCAAGGTTGGTTTTTTTTTTTTTTCCTTTTTATGCCTACAGATATCCTGGTTGCTCTGGCACCATTTGTTGAGAAGACTATCCTTCCTCAATTGAAATGCTTTTACACCTTTGGCAAATATCACTTTGGCATATTTGTGTGGTTCTTTTTCTGGGCTCTCTACCCCATGGACCTATATGTGTTTTCCTCCACTAATATCACACTGTCTTTATTACTGTTGCTGTATAGTAAGCCTTAATATCTGGTAGAGTGAGTCCTCCCATGTTATTTTTTTTCCTGTCAAGATTGTTTTGGCTATTTTATTTCCTTTTCCCTCTCACAAAAATTTGCTGAGATTTGATAGGAATTACATGAAACCTATAGATCGGTTTAGGGAAGAATTGACATCTCTACTTTGTTGAATCTTCCCATCCATGAAAACATGGCATGACCCAACATTTATTTAGATTTCCTTTTATTTCTTTCATATGATTTTGTAATTTTCAGCACCCACATTATGTACATTTTGGTTTTGTTAGATTTATACTTAACTGTTTCATTTTATTTATAGTGATTACAAATGGTATTATGTTTTAAATTTTGGTTTCCACATGTTCATTGCTAGTACATAAAAATGCAATTCATTTTTATGTGTTGATCTTGTATGTAGGCTTGCTGAACTCACTTCTTGGATCTAGGAATTTTTGTTTGTTTTGGTTTTGATTCCTTGGGATTTTCTACGGAGGTAGTTATATCATCTGCAAATAGGGATAGTTTTACTTCCTCCTTTCCAATCCGTATGCCATTTATTTCTTTTCCTCACATTGCACTGGCTAGAACTTCCTGCACTATGTTAAATAAAAGTGATGAGAGCAGACATCTTTGTCTTGTTCCTGAGTTTGCACAGAAAGCCTTCAGTCTTTTGATTTAAGTATGATGTTAGCTGTAGGGTTTTTTTTTGTAGATGCTCTTTATCAAGTTTAGGTAATTCTGCTCTGTTCCTGACTTGCTGAGAATTTTTATCATGAATGCGTAGTGGATTTTGTCAAATGTTTTTTCTGCATCAATTGGTATAATCATATGTTTTTTCTTCTTTAGTTAGTTGTTATGGTGGATTACATTGATACCTTTTTTAATGTTGAGTCAGCCTTAAATTTGTGGAATAACTTCTACTTGGTCATGGTTTATAGTTTCTTTTATACAGTGTTGAATTCAGTTTGCTAGAATTTTCTAGACGTTTTTAAGTGAGAGATTTTTAAATGTTCATGACAGATATTGGTCTATAATTTCTCTTTTTTTATACTATCATTTCTTGGTTTGTTATTAGGTTAATAGTGGCCTCTTTTTTAGAAGAATTTGTGAAGAATTGGCATTGATAATCTTTAAGTATTTGGTAGAATTCTCCAGTGAAACTGTATATGGGCCTGGGTATTTCGTTTTGGGGAGCTTTTTAATTACAGACTCAATTTCTGTAATGCTTATAGGAATATGCTTCAGAGTATCTTGGTAGCATTTTCATAATTTGTGGTTTTCTAGGAATTGGTACAATTCTGCTAAGTTTTGAGTTTTAAGAATAGTTATTCTTAGGATTTCCTCTTGATACTTTTAATGGCTGCAGGACCTGTAGTGATCTGCCCTGTTTCATTCCTTATATTGGTGATTTGTGTTTTCTCTCTATTTTTACTTTTTTCTGTCTTAGTAGAGGTTAATCAATTTTATTGATTTTTTTTACCCTCAGAGAATCAGCTTTTTGTTTCATTGATTCTTCTATATAGTGTTCCTGTTTTAAATTTCATTGATAACCAGTCTTTATTATGTCCTTCCTTCTGCTTGCTTTGGGTTCATTTTGCTCTTCCTCTATTTTCTTAAGGTAGGAACTTAGGTTATGGATTTGAGACCTCTCCTTGTTTCTAATAGTATTCTCTTTTAAGGCTTTCTGATAATCAGCAGTTTTTAAACATCAGTTGTCATCTCTAACCATCAGTTTTACTAATGGTTCTTTTACTTTCCATTATAAAGCTCCATGTTAACAAACACCTGCACATACATACCCAAAGGCAACTCAAATTAAACTTACGTAAAACTAAACTCATTATCTTCACTCTCTCCTGGGCCTCTCAGATCAGTAACTCCTCCTACTTTTCTTTTTCTCAGCTAATGATTGCTATTATTTACTCAGGGACCTTAAGGTAGACTATTTCTATTTTTCCAGTAAGTAATGATGATTATACTTCTTAATAGCTCTTGAATCTTTTCAGTAGATTCCTATCACTGCCTTATTTCAGGTCTTCTTCATCTCCCACCTTGAAAGTAGAGTATAAGGTTTTTTAATAAGGTTTATGAAAAATACCAGCTCCCCTGTCCACACCCCGTTTGCCACTCGCTAGAAGAAATCACTTTCAGTTATTTTAGCGGCTTCTTAAAAAATATTTTTCTTTTTTCTTTATTTGTTTAATTTATTCTGAAAGAGAGAGTACGAGTTGGGGAGGGGCAGAGAGAGAGAATTCCAAGCAGGCTCCGCACAGACAGTGCAGAGCCCGACATGAGGCTTGAACCCACCAACTGTGAGATAATGGCCTGAACCAAAATCAAGAGTCAGACACTTAACTGACTGTACCACCCAGGCGCCCCTAAAGCATATTTCTAGATCTCTAAATACCATGTATACTGTTTCTTTTTAGGTTTTCCATTTTAGGCCTTCTGTACTGACTTCCCAAAATGGGAGGCAAGGATTTAACTATTTTATACCACCCTCATTTTGTGTGTGTATATGTGTGTATATGCATGTAGTACCTAAGTATGTGTATATAATATACCACCATACTGCCCTCCCAGTATATGTACATATTACATATAGAGAAGTATATAAATATATGCATGTAAGTACACTTTTCTGTCATCTTACCAATATAGGTATATCATAAATTATACATAGAACAGTATTTATTATTTTAATTCTGATTGCATAAATGTCACTCATAGCCCGGCCATGTAACATGCTATATATTATGTCATTTCTCTTTTTTTCTTAAATGTTTATTTATTTATTTTGAGAGAGAGTGTGCACGAGCAGGGGAGGGGCAGAGAGAGGAAGAGAGAGAATCCCAAGTAGGCTCTGCGCTGTCAGCAGCAGAGCCTGACGTGGGGCTCCATCTCACAAACTGTGAGATCATGACCTGAGCCAAAATTAAGAGTCAGATGCTTAACTGACTGAGCCACCCAGCTGCCCGCTTTTTTTTTCTTTTTAAAGTTTTATTTATTTTAGAGAGAGAGAGGCAGAGAGCGAGAGGGAGAAAGAATCCCATCCCAAGCAGGCTCCGTGCTGTCAGCATGGAGCCTGTATATGTTATTGCTTGTACAAGTTCTTGTTTTCCTTTGAATTTTATTTCATCATTTGCTTAATTTTGTATATATTTACCAGTAGTCCGTTCTCTAACTCCCTTCTTTTTCTTTAAATCATCAATTTCTCCTTGGATTTCTTTCTCCCAGAGCCCTCTTATCTCTAATCTACTATCTGGCATTGTTGCTCTCTTGGTTTGCTGCTCAACTAGATTCTTCCTTCTCTTGCATCTTGTATTCCTTCTATTTTTTTCTTTGTTGACTTTCCTGTTTCGTGGCTCTTATACTTCTTGTTTTCTGGTTTATTCCCTTGTGTTAATATAACGTGTATTACATCAGCTTCCTGAGAGTGTAAGGGAGGTACATTTTTTGAGATATTACATGTCTGAAAAGGTTTTTTTCTATTCAAGTATAATTAATATACAGTGCTGTATTAGTTCCAGGTGAATAATATAATGATTCCACAGTTCTGTACATTTCAAAGTGCTCATCAAGATAAGTGTACTCTTAATCCCTTTTATCTATTTCACCCATCCTCCCCACCCACCTCCCTTCTGTCAACCACCTGTTTGTTCTCTGTAGTTGAGTCTGGTTTTTTTTTGTTGCTGTTTATCTGTTTGTTTTGTTTCTTAAATTCCACACATGAGTGGAATCATATGGTATTTATCTTCTCTGAAATCATATAGTGTTTCTCTTCTCTGACTGACTTCTTTCACTTAGCATTATACCCTCTAAGACCACCCATGTTGTATATGGCAAGATTTCATTCTTTTTCTTATGGCTGAGTAATATTCCATAGTATATATACATCACATTTTCTTTATCCATTCGTCAATCGATGGACACTTAAAGACTGCTTCCACATCTTGGTTATTGGAAATAATGCTGCAATAAACATAGGGGTGCATATATCTTTTCAAATTACTGTTTCCATTTTCTTTGGGAAAAGGTCTTTATTCTACCCTCACACTTAATTGATAGTATTGGCTATCAAAATCTAGCTTCCAAATAATTTTCTCTTAAACTTTTGAAAATGTTGTTCACTGTCTTCTAGCTTTGAGGGTCCATTCTGACTCCCAAAACTTTATGTGACTCCTTCATTTTTATGGTTTTTTTTCCCCTATGGAAGTTTTCAGGATCTTACCCAAAATAGTGAAATTTCAGATCATGTACCTCCATGTAGGTTTAATTCATCCACTGACATGGTATTCAGTGAGCTCTTCTATCAGAAGAAACTATCAGTTTGGAAGAATTTTCTTGAATTAGGTTTCTGCTGTATTTTTTTGCTAAATTTCTCAGATAAGTACTCAGCTTTTTATTCTAGTCTTTCTATTGATCTTATTTCCTGTCATAGTTTTTATTTTGCAAGAGCTTGTGTTGTTTTATGACTTGTGTGTGTGTGTATGTGTTAAATAACATCCAGTTCTTATTTCATGGATTCAGTATCATCTCTCTGAGGATATTATCGATTTTTTAAAAGCTTTTATTCTTCCTGGGTTGTTTCTTTCAGTTTTTTTTCTTTCTTATATTAGAGGCATTCCTCAAATATCTGATGATTCTTGGTTGTCCATTTGTATTCAAGAATGAGACACTAAATTGTAGATGGGCCTTGCTGATTTACTATAGGATAATTTGGCAAGAGCTTTTCGTTGGAGAATCTCCAACCATTACCTTTAGGATTTTTCTCTTCAGTTTTTCATATTCTCCAAAGAAGCATCTTCCAACACTTGTCTAGAAATTAATAAACCTAATGGTAAGCCAGTGTTCTTGGAACGGTTAGAGAAGGGACCAGGGCTCAGTGTTCACCTTGCAGTGAACTTCCATTTAATCCCAATTTTTGGTATAGATTCCTTGTCCTTAGCTCTACCTGGTGTCCCTGAGCCACAGCCCATCTGGTTTGTCCTCTCTAAAAAGTCCTTTGCTGGGCTTGGGTAGGGAAAATCACCCAGATGTAGGATGTGGAGGAAAAGAGGGGTCAGCTTGTTAATCATTCATATTTCTGCTTACAGTCCCCCTTTCAGCACCACTTTGAATTACCTAGTTCTGCTAATTCCAAATCATTTCTAGCATTCTACCACCATTACCCTCATTCTTTGCTAACATTTATAGGTGAAAATAATATTTCCCTTGTTTAATCTGCATTCCTCTGGTTACTAATGAGGTTGAGTATTTGAAAAATGTTTATAAACAATTTGTATTTCACTTTCTAAGTTGCTTATTTGTGTCTTTTGACCTTTTTTTCAGGATATTTTTTTCTCCAACTGCCCCATTTGTTTTTCTAAGAGGAAAATAAGAGGCGTACCATAGCAGTATTTGTGAAAGTACATTGTTTCCTTTCACAGTGAATTTAATATTATCTATTAATATTTACATGTAATACTTAAAATAAAAATAACTATAGAAAAAGCTGTGTTAGGGCTTAATGATCAACTCACTTATTTTCATAATTCTCCTTGAAAGTCTTTTATTTATTTATTTATTTATTTGAGAAAGAGAAAGAAAGAGAGATCACAAGTAGGGGAGGGGGAAAGAGGGAGAGAGAGAGAATCTTTTTGTTTCTTTTTTCAAAAAGAGAGAGAGAGAATCTTAAGGAGGCTCTGCACTCAACACAGAGCATGACATAGGGCTTAATCCCATGATCCTGAGATCATGACCTGAAATTAAGAGTCAGACACTCAACCAACTGAGCCACCCAGGTGCCCCTACTATGAAAGTCTTTTAATCTTTAGCTAAAATATTTGTAGGTAGGCTAAAGTGAAGAAAACATCCGTCCCCTCAACAGAATTGGACTGGCTGGGAGCAATTTTACCAGAATCTTCTGGGGGGGGGGAGTGGTTTTTAAGAAATACCTTAAACACACAAATTTACCATCTTAACCAATAGCTGTTTAAAGCTTAAGAGTTGTGCACACATCAAATAGTCCATTTGAAAATATTTTCATTGCCCTAAAAAATTTCCTCTGGCCTGTTGGTAGTTGATCCCTATTCCTACTCTGGACTCAAGGCAACCACTAATCTACTTTTTGTCTTGAGATTTGTATTTTCTGGAGAGTTTATATAAATTGAATCATATTATATGTGGCCTTTGTTGTCTGGCTTAATGTTTTCAAGGTTCATCTATGTGTAACATGTATCAGTAATTCATTCCATTTTATTGCTGTGTATCATTCCAGTGTGCAGACATCCACATTTTGCTTATGTATTCATCAGTTGATTGACATTTGTGTTTTATTTTCCAAATATAGTTTTGCTCTTATATTTAGGTCCATAATTCACCTTGAGTTGAATATCCAATTGTCTGCACCATTTGTTGCAAAAGCCTGTGTTTTCCCCCACTGAATTGCCTTGTCACCTTCATCAAAAATGAATTGACCATAAATATAAATTTTATTTCTGGACTTTCTTTCTGTTCCATTGATCTCTTTGGCTATCCCATGCCAGTATTACAATGTCTTGATTACTGATTAAATCTTACTGTAGTAAGATTTAAAATTATATAGTGTAATTCTTGCAGTTCATTATTCTTTTTCAAGATTGCTTTGCTGTTCTGGGTCCTTTCCATGTAAACTGTAAAGCTTTTCTATTTCTTTTTTTTTTTTTTTTTTTGTTTTGTTTTTTGTTTTTTTTAATTTATTTTTGGGACAGAGAGAGACAGAGCATGAACAGGGGAGGGGCAGAGAGAGAGGGAGACACAGAATCGGAAACAGGCTCCAGGCTCCCAGCCATCAGCCCAGAGCCTGACGCGGGGCTCGAACTCACGGACCGCGAGATCGTGACCTGGCTGAAGTCGGACGCTTAACCGACTGCGCCACCCAGGCGCCCCAAAGCTTTTCTATTTCTACAAAAACAGCTGGCTGGAATTCTCATAGGGATTCCGCTGAATCTGTAGATCAGTCTTTGGGGGTTGGCATCTTACCACTATTGTCTTCCAATCCATGAACATGGGATATCTCTTCATTTTCTTAGATCTTCTTTAGTTAGATCTTAGATCTACTGCCCTTGGAAGTATTTTCTAGTTTTCAGTGTACAGGTCTTATACTTCATTTGGTAGGCTTATTTCTACTGTGTTTTAATTCTTTTTGATGATGTTGTGAATGGAATCATTTTCTTAATTTCATTTTCACATTGTTCAGTACCACTAATTTTAATCTCAAAATGTGTATAATGTATTTCCCCCAAATTTTGGCTATTACTAGCATTGATCTTCTAGTATAATAAATAATTTCAGAGGTCTGCAGGAACCAATCACTGATGCATATCATGGAAACTGAACTCTGGGCAGTTGAGTGCCTAGGTGCAGTTTTTGCCTTCAAATAATGAAACTTCTAAAAAATTTAAAGTATGTTACTATAGAAATAGTCCTGAGAATTCAATTTGAAGACATGACAGAATGTTTATAGTAAAGCTCTCTTAATAATGCTGGCTTGTGTTCTTGACATTTCATTGATTTTTAAAATTTTTATAAATGTACTCCTTTGCACTTAATATGTATCAATCAGCAAATTAAGTAGATTTTCCTTATGTTGACAGTTCTGGCCTCAAGTTAATGGTTTGTTAGAGTGCTCATTTGTGTTTCTATCACATTGAAAAATGTTACTTAGGGGTAAAAATTTGCAAGCTGCAGTTATTTGAACAAAAAGGAGATATATTTTGCCAGGCTCAACATACACTGTTTTGGTAGGCTTTCATTAGGCAACCATCATTTAAATTACTTGTTCTTAAAGTGTGATCTTGCAAAATGCCTGTATGTCATAAGATGATGTATTGTTATACTTTAAAACTGAATAACATTGGGGCTTTTCTAATTGGCTAAAGAAAATTAAAGTATATTGTTTCAAATTTTTAGTTTTTCTCCTGAAGTTTTTCTTAAATCTTGGGCACCAGCTATTGCTTATTGGCTAATAAGCATTAATGAACACTAAAACAAATGGCCAACTGCACATTAATAGAAAAACCTAAGATTATCATGCTTACATCGACAACTTATTTTTACTACAGAATGTTAGTGTTTTATATGCTAAAGCTAATGGTATTTTCTGTTGCTCTGCCCCTGAGCAAATTGAAGACCACCAAGTTAAATAAATCCTTAGAAAGGAACAGAAATGTGAATATTCCATGTACTAATTCACTTATAGACAGCAAAGACCTACCAAAATCTATACCCTCAATTTAATGACCACCCTGTAAAGCACTTTTAGGCTGTAATGAGTAACGCGCAGTTCTCAATTCTCTTCAACAAAACAAAAATGTCATGTAGACTGTTATTTACCTGAAAACTACAGAGAGCAAATCAAGAACAGTCTTGTCCACTGTTTCCATAGTTTCTAAATAGACGATTTCCCCCCTTTATTTTCTAATATTTAAAGCTATTAAAATCAATGTTTTATAAATCATATGTTGAAGGGAGAATGTAAGCTATTATGTTCCTGGGACATTTTGACCTTGGATTAACGATTCATGACTCTTCCTCCTGTAGGCATGCTGCAACGGAAGGTAGAAGAGGTAACACAGGTTTTTGAGGATCATCATCACATGGAGCTGGAACGCAGTGTCAAGATTGCTTTTGATTGAATGACCATATCTTCAGCATGTTCTTTGGGGATTATATATCACCTACAAATTGTGATGATGTGAAATAGAGTAGTATTTGCAATTATTACTTAATCTTTGGTTGCAATAAAGTGTGCACGTTGTTGGGTTTGTTTTTTTTTTTTTTTTTTTTTTTTTTTCATTTCAATATTAGGCTGTTGAGAATTATTCTGTAGTTTGGCTTTTCGTATTAGCAAACCAGAACTCTATTCGCCTTCTTTACCAGGCTGCAACCTATTAGATGTCAACGCTGTGTGTGTAATTTTATCTTATATTCTCCTAGATTCCATATTCTACCAGCAGCACAACATTGTCCTTCTTACTCTAACCGGATCATAGAGAAATGTTTGACGAGAAATAGATGCCCAACCAGTCTTTACTGGGTGCCTCTTAACTTTCAACATATAGTGCTAGCTAGATACTGTAGTCTTTTTCCTCAACGGAACATAATGTCTAGTTTGAGATAAAATTAGTGCCTGTCTGTATAAAAACAATATAGACAATACAAGGAAGTGTGTGAATTACAGAAAGTGTGCTATAGAGATTCAGAGAAGAAGAGAAGTTAGGGTGGATTTGGGCCTTGAATTAGGTTATTTTTAAAAGGGTAAGGTTTAGGCAACTCATTTATTTTTGATGTATAGATAACCTGTTATTTTATTTGGTTTTAGCATATGATTTATAGTTGTTGGTTTTTGTATATTTGTTTGTTTTTCAAGAAAAAGCCTTGTACTTAGCTTGGCAATAGTCTGATCTTTTGTGTTGCATGTTTTACCTAAGTCATAAATAAAGATGATATTCTAAAAAATAAAAGTGTAACATGAAAGTAAACTTACTTAAAAGTTTTTGAGTGACTAGAGCTTAGTTGTCTATAATTACTGAGATAAACTCCTGTTATACTGACTGTACATGACCATCCTGAGGGGTACACATTATAGGAAGAAAATATTTTTGAAATGAGTATTAGTGGTTCTTACCACCTTATAAGTAAACTAAATATCAGAGCTTAAATGGCCTTTTTTTCCTACCCAAACTTCTTACAGTAGCAGCTTATCAAGTAAGTTTTGTTACCACTCAAAATGTTAGACTATGAAAATAATCCAGAGACCAAATAATTTTGTGGATGATTTCTACAGGTAGAGAACATTTGGGTATAATTTTGAGTACTCTCTAATTTTCGAGTCCAGTATTATTTCTGTTATACCCTAGATAAAGACATTTTCCTTATTGTTTTTAGAGCTTCAACTCCTATAAAGTAATCTGTGTGTAAGTTAAGTTCTACATTCAGTAAAAGGTACATAGTATAGTAGAGGAAACACCGGATTTAGTCTTGTCCCTACTTAATTAACTGGAAAAATAATTTCATTTTGGGCATTATCTTTTATATATACCCTGAAAGAGTTTAACCATATTAATAAGGCCTTCCCAAGTGAAGGAAACTAGTTTTCACTTCTCTGTAATTTTGTGATGCTTTTATATCTTTTCACTAACAGTAAATGCTTACTGTAAAAGTTCCTCAGTGAAATAAAAGGGGAGACTAAAGTACTACTGAATTTGCACTGGGAGTTCTAGGGTTTTTCCCAGGACATAGAAGAGGCCAGTGGATGGAAAGTGGATTCCAGATCAATACAGTAGCCCCGTAGGATTTACTGGTAGATCTCAGTGTACTGTCTGGAATCTGGAGCCTTTGACTAACTCATCTCTAAGGTTCCTTTGGACTCTGGTTCTAACATATGTCGAAAAGACATGACATTGTTGACCAAATATTAATTTAAAAAATCACAAATAACCCATTTTAAGGCAAGATTTTTGTGAGGTACTGGAATCTTGAGCCTCTCCTGGCAGTTAAAGACCAGCCAAGATATTAGCTGAAGGAGAGTTCTTAAATTTGACACTTCTCCAGTGATTATCTACTTTTTTTTTGTCCTTTGAAAAAGATGCTATATTTATTTTCTCTATAACAGCATTTATGCTATCTCATTTGGGGAATTTGAAAGACATGCACAGTTGATTACTCTTAATATTGAATGAGTGATGCTATCCCTCTTCTGGAGAAGATTTTTGGTTTTAGCATCTTCTTCCATATCTGGAAATTATAATTGCTTCCTAATGTATTCATCAGAAGTGTGCTGCGAACAAAGCATCTCAAAAGGACAAACACTGAAAATATGTCTATGTTAAGGAAGAACTTCTGGCTTAATTAAACGAATCTTATTAAATTGTCAGAAAGACAAATGAGGCATATTTTTCAGTTTGTCATAAAATCTTCTGGGGTGAAATTGTGAAATTACCTAATGCTAAGACCTCTGTGCCCATGAATACCATCTAGAAATCTCAAAGCTTTTTATAAACTGCCTCAAAGCTTTTTATACACTGTCTCCCTTTTAAAGTGGGGAAAGGCATGCTGCGGGAAATGGAATAGCTATTATTCCACAGTTAATAAGTTTGGCAGAGCTAGAAATAGCCTGATTTTCCTTCTAGTGCAATTTTCTGAATGTTTGTCCCTTGGTACCTACCACTGGGACCGGCTACAGTTATACACAGGTACAGAATACTTCCTAGTGACCTTGCTTTCAAGTTGCAATTCCATCCTACTTGTCTTTTTAGCCATTTATTCTCCACTTATCCCACCTAGTGGATTCATAATGTAGTGTGTATCGCTTCTGTGCCAATAGGATATATGTCTTCTTACAATTGTCTCCAAGCCTGGTGTAATGGTCAGTATATACTGTTTGTTCTACTCTTTGCCACTTTCCCCAGGGGACAAACACACCAGCAACTCTGGTGAATTTTTCCATCAACTTATTGATCAATGTGTCCATTGGACAGTTTGGTTAAGCAGCAGAATTCGGCCCTACTGTCATATATAGTATTTACCTAGCACAGGCTATGTGTGGTGTGACCCACACTTTCCCCATGCTTACATTGTGTCTATGCTCTGTGCCAAAGCCACAAAGTAGTGCATGTTATATCTGCATTCATTCACCTGTGTACTTCAAGGGCACAGTCATTTCCACATAACAGGTTTTGGATAGCTCAAATACTTGCCATGACATTTTCAATCTGTAAGAAGTTCTTAGGATAGGAAGTACAATGTCTTCCAGTAGCTGCTCTTCGGTCTTATCCTCTAACTTGAGCCTTGAGCATGGCAGTATAGACAGTTTGAATAAGTCCTGCTGGATAACAGAATATTTGCTCATAGATGACCACCTATCAAGTGACTTTAAAACCATACTTTTATATAGCACTTTACATCACTCTTTTCAGAGGTAATATCCCAATTTTACAGATGAGAAAACTGGCCTAGACCAGTTAAAGAAACTTACTGAAACTCACATAATCTTGTAACTTGCCAAAGCAAAAATTCAAGTTCAGACTGCCTACTATGTTATATTGTTGATAACTGTGGGAACTGAGAAATCCAAACAGTATGACCCCCAAACCCATGATCTTTTTCTTTTTTGGTTCTGTGGTATAAGAAGGGTTCCCTTTAATAATAAAAATATTACTGACAGGCAATATAATCATGTGGTTCAAAATTCAAAGGGTACAAAAAGTGAAGGGTTTTTTCCCCCACTCTTGTCCCTAACCATCCAGCTCCCCTACCTGGAAACATTCACTTATCACTTGTATATATGTTTTCCCAGAGGTATTTGATTCATTCACAAGCAAATGCATACCTATAATCCCCTCTTTTTTTTTTTTACTCAAATGGAAGCATACTATAGATATTGTTCTGCACCTTGCTATTGCACTAGACATATTTTAGATTGCTCACTAGCAGTCCTTAGAGAATGCTGTCATGCTTGGGACTGCTGCATAGTTTTCCACTAAATGGGTTTATTACATTTGTGGGTAATTAAGCTGTTTGCAACATCTTGTTATTAGATATGATGTTGCAGCAAATATATATATACATATGTATTTTATATATACATGTATGAAATTTATACACATACATATATATTTATACATATATAAACATAACACACATACTTGAGGATGCATAGTATTGAGAATACTATTCATAGAGGTTGAATTTCTGCTCTAAAGGGAATGGGCATTTACGGTTTCAATTGTATCCTCATGCTGCCTTCCATACATGTTGTACCAATTTATGTTCTTACCAGCAGTGTAATGAGAGTGATTATTTTCCCACGATCTCACCAAAAGTAATGTGTTCTGAAACTTTAAAAAAGAAACTATTTTTTAGAACAGTTTTAGATTTACAGAAAAGTTGCATAGTACAGAGTTCTGTATACTGCCACTCAGTTAACCCTTGGTGTTAACATCTTATATAACTGGCATATTTGTCACATGAAACGAATCTTATTAACTAAAGTGCATAGTTTATTCATATTTTTTTTAGTTTTTACCTAGAGCCCTTTTTCTGTTCCAGAGTGCCATCCAGGATACCACATTACATTTAGTCTTCATGTTTCCTTTGGTTTCTTTGGTTGGCAGATTCTCAGAATTAACCATGTTTTTGATGACCTTGTCAGTTTCAAAGAGTCCAGATCATGTATTTTATAGTCAGTGTACTTTGAAATTTACATCTCACTTATAAGTGAGATTAGACATCTTTATTTTCCAATACTTAGGGACATTTGTATTTCCATTTCTGGGAACTCAGAGCGCATGTTCTTGACCACTGTGTTATACCTCTCTCTTGATTCAACACAATTACCAATAAAACATTCACAGGCCTGAATTCACATAGACTTCAAATTCTCAAGATAGGCAGTACAATGTCTCATAAGCCTCTGTAACAGATAGAGGAGAACCGTTAGTGCAAATTATGTGTCAAACTTGTGTCTGATAACTGGCTACCCTGCAGAGGATGGACTAAGGGGCCCACTGGACACAGAAGGTAGGCCAGATAACAAGTCCTTGAAAGCAAAAGCAGGGTTGATAGGGGCACATTGAAGGAAAAGTAGAGGAGCCAGGATTTGGTGATATTGATTGAGTCAGTCAAGAAGTCAAAGCTTTATGAGCTGGATATTTTGGGTGTTGTCCTTAACCCGTAGGAGAAATATTTGAACTTACAATACACCGGTTATTCAGTAGGTACTCTTGTGTTTCGGTTTCTTTAGCTTTGCGCGACTACAATTCCCAGAGCCCCGCACTCCACCACAATCCCCTTAGAGTCGGCCGCACGGAGTTCTGGGACTTGAAGTCCGCGGCCTGTTCAGCCAAGTTAGAGATAGGGGCCTGTGGAAACATGAAGAGGTAAGGGCTTGTCTGAGAGCAGGCGACAAAGGGAGCTCTCTTCTACCTTTTAACATTGAAAATAGATTTTATGACTTTGTGTTTGGGGTATGTCACGTTCTCGGGATGCGGTTACGTGTGAGCTGGAAGACAAAGGAGGAGGGAGGAGGGGAAACGGGCTAGATAGGCCTTCAGGGAGAAGTTCAGGAAGGGCCGCCGTCGCCGCCGCTTCCCGTAGGAATGCCTTGCCCGCACGGGCATCTAGGCCACGGCGCCGGCCCCGGGAGCTGCACGGATGCCGTGGCTTCTTACAGCTTCAGACGGACCCACCCAGGTAAAAAATAAAAATAAAAAAAGGGTGTTGGCCGACTGATGCCTAGCGCCGGAGAAACCCAGGCCGGCTCCTCCCTGTCCCTCCCTACCTCCACCTCATCCTCCGAAAGGGGCTCGGCGTGGGCGCCTTTTTTCTTTTCTTTCTTTCTTTCTTTTTTTTTTTCAGTGTTTGTGTACTAAAGAAGACTTCTTTGGGCCTCGAAGGGCATGTAGCGCTTTCAGATCTTAACGTAAGCTACTGATACACTTTGTGTCTAAAAATTTAGACGGAAAGTACAAAACCGGCTCCATGAATCATAGGAAAAGCACCGCTGTAAGCAGCTCCCCCTACTGGTTCTGTAGGGAATGGCATCTTTAACTTGGCTCGTCATTGTTGAAAGCCTGAGCTTCACAATTGTTTGACAGCACACAATGCTTTTTGAAAAAGATCCTCCTTAAATTGGTTTTGGATTCACTGCAAAGTAGAAAGATCACTCGGGAATAGGACGGTTCATTTAAAGTTCTTCTGATATTATGCTCTCCTGTACTGTCAGTTTCTGCATCTTTTAAAAAACCGTTTCTGATTTTCCCTGCCTCAAAATAATTTTTTAAAAATGCTTATTATGATATATTTCGTATATGAAAAATTATATATATATATACATATATATATATTCAGTTTAAAGAATAGTAATAGACTGGCACCCACCACAGCCTTTAGAAATAGAACATTAATTAGCAGTATCTTAGAAGTCCCTTCCCTGATTGCTTCTCCTCCCTCTCCTCTCCCTGAGGGGACCACTATCCCGAATTCGGCGTTAATCCTTCCCTTGCTTTTTTAAAAAACTAGGTTAGCCACATATGAATTTATGTGCTACTTTCATCCATTTTTCAACTGTATGTGAATGGACACATATTGTGTGAATATTTCTGTGACTTGCTTTTTTTTTTTTTCACTCTGCGTGATTCATGGGCACTGATGTAGTTAGCTATGGTTTATTCCTTTCAAAGCCACTTTAAACTTAGCAAGAACTTTCAGAATTTTAAATAACAAATACAAATTTAGATACTTAAAAGGAAGTTTTTAAAAAACCTGGGCCTGAGGATATTCTAAAATTTTCTAAAATAGGTCTCAGTCTTTCTAGAGCATGGGAATCTTGCTTATAATTAGGAGAGTGCATCATAACCCGAATAGTAAAGGATTATTATAGGTATTTAATGTTTGCTTTTCTCCTGGAATTAACTCATTTTTGTTTTTGTCACCTGTTGTTGTATACTCCACTGGTGCAGCTATTTCTTCACACTCTTTTTTTAAATTTTTTTTAACATTTTATTTTTGAGAGAGAGAGAGATGGAGTGCAAGTGGGGGAGGGGCAGAGAGAGAAAGAGAGAGACACAGACTCCGAAGCAGGCTCCAGGCTCCAAGCTGTCAGCACAGAGCCCTACATGGGGCTCAAACTCATAAACCGCGAGATCATGACCTGAGCCGAAGTTGGACACCTAACCGACTGAGCCACCAAGATGCCCATTTTACTTTTATAATAAGAGTTTTCAGCTATTTAGGGTTGACTAGCTTATATTAGCATTGCCTAGATTTCTACACAGTAGTGCGTAAGCTATAAAATGTTATGACCTCTTTGCATTTGTTTCTATACTCTCTTCTTTGGAGAGTGCCTCCTCTTTCACAGCTCCAGATCCTGCCCACACAGATGACTTGAGATTTCCATCTTCAGCCTCAGACTCTCGTCTATATAATTTTTCCAGCTCTCACTTTCCTGTTAGCCAACCTCACTTATACTGGCACCTCTGAGTCAATATGTCTTTGAAGTATTCCTGATACTTCATGCTGGTGTTTCAGTTGTAATGGGTAGTTTGACTCCACTTGGCTAAGGCAACATGGACTTTCTCATTTCCAAACTGCTTATTGCTTCTTGGATCTTCCTCTTTCCTTTATTGGTACCATGTTCTCTTAAGTTATACAGCTTGAAATTTCAGGGTTATCTTTGACTTCTCCCTTACCCCTACCTTCAAAAGGCTTCACTCCTCTAACTCCCCACTTTTCTGTTCCACTATTACCACTCCAGTGTATACTTTCATCGCCTTATACTTGATAAATTTAAAGAGTTTCCTAACTAGTCCTTCTGGTTTCTTTCCTGTGAATCCACAAGGCATATTGTAACCACATTCATTTTCCTAAACCATCATTTGTATCATGTTACTTAACTGCCTAATTGCTTTCTAATACCTATATAGGAAGGTCCAGGCCCCTTAGTTGGTGTATGTAAGGCCAGTTACAATCTGAGTCTAATTACCCCCTCAAAGATCATCTCCCAGTGCTCATATGTGTGAATGCCAGCTAAATTGAACTTCGTATTATTCCCCCAGAACATATTTCTGTCTCTTCTTACTCATTCTCCCTGATCTTTCCTTCATCATACCCAGTCCTTCAAATGCCAATTTAAGAATTATCTTTCCGGAGTCTTCATTTTGTCACCCTAGCTCCCAAGTATCTCCTTCTATATGAATTCCTACTAATTTGGCATATCCTTCTTTGTGTTGCTCTTCTCTTCTCTCTCTCTCTACCTCCCTCCCTCTCTCCTCCCCACCCCACAACAGGCACATGCACGTAACATGTACACACATGTTTCTCCCTAAATAAATTGCAAGCTTCTTGAGGATGGGGACAATGTCTTGAATATCGTCGACTCCATCAGTACCTAACACAGTGCATTGTGTGTAAGTGGATATTTAGTCAATGTTTGTGGGATGAATGATAAAGGGCATCAAATAGTTAGAAAAGTGTCTTCAAACAAATGGGTTCACTACCAGTAGATAATATAAAGAATATACTTTGAGACTCACTGTTGCTTCTACTTTCTACATATATTCTTATATCTACTCCAGGATAAATAGCTGTGTGAAGAGTGGTGAGCATGTCCTGGAGGAGTTGGAAACAGAAGGCGAGAGGCAGCTGAAAAGCCTCCTTCAGCATCAACTTGATACCTCTGTCTCCATTGAGGAGTAGGTATTGATTTTGCAAACAGGTAGAGTATCATAGACCCTTACCTCCAGGAAGCAGATCCCTCTTAAAGCCTGGATGGAACACTCCTCTCCCTCCCCACTTTCCTTGGCCAACTTCTACTTATTAGGCAACATTTTGCTTCTGTGTCTCTTCCTCTGGGAGGCCTCCCGTATCCCACTAAGTCTGGGTTAAGTACTTTCCTCTGTCTTCCCTTAACATACCTAGCACTTATAACCCAATATGATCATTGCCTGTTTACTTGCTTCTCTTCCACTTTTCTTCTACAAAGGCAGAAACCACTTGTGGTTTTTTTACTGTTAAATCCTCAGTACCTAGCCCAGCGATGTATAGTAGGTACTCAATAAATAAAGATTTGATCCAGTCGTTTATTGGTCCTGGGTGTGGGGAATATTGATGGACTTCTATATCATTGCATGGTTGCTTCAACCTAGAAATAGGACATGAGAGAGAAATTGCTGATGAGTTTCATTGGGCCTCTTCTAATGGTGAGCCCCATTTCTGAAAACTGTGGTAACTTGAAGATGTTCTTACTTTCATCCTGCTTGTTCTGCAGATGTGTGTCTAAGAAAGAGAGCTTTGCTCCCGGTACTATGTACAAGCCCTTTGGGAAGGAAGCAGCTGGGACCATGACTTTGTCCCAGTTCCAGACACTGCATGAGAAGGACCAGGAAACTGCTTCTCTTCGGGAGCTAGGGCTCAATGAAACAGAAATCTTGATCTGGAAGAGCCACGTTTCAGGTGAAAAGGTGAGTGGGACCTTTTGTTTTTTTTGCTGGAGAATAAAGAGGAAGATCTCTTCCTTTGGCCCTGAAAACCTTTTCATGTTTAGTTCTTACAAAACAGAGCTTTCTGTTGGATTCTTCTTTGGTTTCTGTGCGAGGAACCTTGCTAAAGGGCAGCCCTTCCTTGGCTTTTTAGCTCACACGTCTATGAATGATCATTCCGTGTCCTACATTGTCTTCTTTCTTATCTCAGACATTAGACCATCACTTTCAGGGTGTGTCCTCTATGATATATGTCATCGCATTTCTCTGGTTCCAGAAGACAAGACTGAGGGCAACACCTGAAGCAATACAGAACCGTCTTCAAGATATTGAAGAAAGGATCTCGGAGCGTCAGCGCATCCTTTGCCTGCCACAGAGATTTGCCAAGAGCAAACAACTGACCCGGCGTGAAATGGAAATAGAAAACTCTTTATTCCAGGGAGCTGATCGGCACTCCTTCCTCAAGGCTCTTTATTACCAAGGTATGTGATCGCCACTGACTTTGACATGCTGTTTCGCTGAGAGGAAGATTTAACAGCAGGGCATTAAATGTGAAAAGTTAGTGAAAGGAGTAGGGGAGAGAAACTATCACTGTCCTTGAGGAATGCAGAAAGCCCCATGACAGAGACAAATATGTACACAGTCAGTTGTGATACAACATGGAAATTACTGTTACAGAGATGTGAATAAAATGCTACGGGAGCGCAGAACACAGAACATCTCAGTCTAGTTGAGGGGGGAGTCAGGAGTTGACCTTTGTACTAAGTCTTGACAGCTCAACAGTCAACTGTCAGGTAAATAAGGGGCAGGGGGCATGACAGACAGTAGGTGAATAGGAGCAGGTTTGTGGAAGGGCCTGATGCATCTAGGGAACAGTGAAAAGTTCATTGTGGCAGGAGGCATAGGGCACAGCAGGGGATGAGAGAGAGTGATACTGGAAAGGTAGGTGAGGCTAGATTGTGATGGGTCTTTGGTCTGAACTATAAATTAGCACAAAGTCTATAGATAAATGGTGTGTGTCTTAACCAGAGAGTATTAGTTTAACAGATGAGTTTTGCTAGGCACTGTGGCAGGTGCACGGAAGCTTAAGAAATCATTCCTGACTTCTAGTGAGTAAAGTTCTGGTTGGAGCGAGAACCATGTAACGTTTAGTAACAACGCTAGATGCAGTTGTTAGGTGCCATTGGAGTTCATTGGAGAGAAAGGCCTCTGTGCATTGGCATGACTGAAGAAGGCCTCTCAGAGGAGGTAAGATTTAAACATTCCTTTAATACTACCTATTCCTTAGTAAGGAGAAGGAAAGGCATTTTATTTGCAGATGGTGGTGTGGGCACACCAGCATGTCTAAGGCTGTTGTGAGAGACAAGGTTAGAAAGGTAGCTAAATGTTTTGAACTTTATTTGGTTAGTTAGTTATACTGAGTTAGTTATTCAGTTACTTAGTTTGGATATGGTTCCAGGATTTTGAGCCAGGAGTAATGTGATAAAAGCAGTATTTGAAAATGATTAATCTGGTTTCCAATAAACAGGATGAGAGAGAGAAAGAACTGGGAGCAGGGAGAATGATTTAGGAGGTCTTATAGTCATGTAGGCATGAAGATCTAGACTAGGATGATTGCAGTGGTACTGGAAAGAGAGGCAGGTATGGTTATAAGAGACATCACCAAGAAGAACTGGTTAAACTTATTGCCTGAGAGTGAAGGAAGAGGGTCAAAGGAGAGGTCAAAGGTAACCCAGCTGTTTTAGTCTGTGTGCCTTTAACAGCTGGCAAAATTAAGAAAGTCTTTATGAGGAAATTCTGACGGAAGGCTAGGAGTTTGATTTTAAACATGTTGAATTGGTAAGAATGGCAGCATCATGAAATACCCATACTGAGGAAGCCATTGGAAAAGCAGGAGTAAAGCTCAGGGGAGAGGTCAGAGCTGGATGCACAGAATTGGGAATCATGTACGCTTAGGTGGTACATAAAGCCCTGAGAACGAATGAATGCGTTGTTACAGGCAGAGAGAACATAGACGTGGAAGAGCAGCGGTAAAGGAAGGAATGAAAGAACACGTGAACAGGCTTTTGTGGAGAGACCTAGCCTACTGATTAAGAACATGGGCTCTGGTGGCAGACCGCTGGAACAATCCTGGCTCCCCCACTTACTAGCTTGTTATAAGATGTTGGGCAAGTTACCGCTCTATGCTTCAGTTTCTTCATCTTGTAAAATGAGAATAGAAGTAGTGTCTATATTATAGGGTTGTTAGGAGGCTTAAGTGAGGTAATAACATGTAAATCACTTAGAGCAGTACCTGGTATTTGGGGTGGGTGGGTGGTGTATGAATCTGTTCTTTTTCTTATCTTTGAAACTCCTTGCTTTAAACCTTCACAGCATACCACAAAAAGACAAGTGCAGACAAGTACATGACCTCAATGAAGAGGAAGATAAAATTAGGCACAAAAGGCAAGTCGAGAGTTTTCTTACAGTGTTAGCTTTAGGAATGTAACATAGGGTCCCAGACTTCTAAATTGAGTGCTTATTTAATTCCATATTCAGTATATGACAATGTTTATAGGAAATGATCCAGAGGGAGCATATTATCCTGATGTAGAATATTAAAGTGAGGAGTTAGTAGAAGTTGTAAAATTTTACATTTAGTGTTGTTGATTTTTTTCTCTATACCTGTAAGTTATTGTATCAGACATAAAGTGAACTTAATGATTTTTAGATCCTGTTTCACAACTAATTCTGAATATTTTTATTAATCACTAAAGTATAACTATTGATAATGATATGATAGTAATATTTTCTTTTTAAAATGAACTTACAATAAAATTGCCTGGTTTTTTCTTTTTTTTTCTTGGTGTACAATTCTATGAATTGTAAATCATGTAAATCATGTAGATTCATGTCACCACCACCACAATCAAGACGGAAAACAGCTCCATCACCCTAAAAATCCCTCATACCATCCATTGATAGTCACCCCCAACTCCACCCATAATCTCTGGCAATCCCAGATCTGTTCTCCATTACTGTAGTTTTGTCTTTTAAAGAACGTCACATAAACAGAATCGTACAATATGTCATCTTTTGAGAGTGGCTTCTTTCATTTAGTGTAATGCCTCTGAGAGTCATCCAAGTCGTGTGTGTTGATAGCTCATTCATGTTGCTGGATAGCATTCCATTCTATGGGTATTCCAAAGTTTGTTTATTCATCCACCCATTGAAGTACGTTTGGGCTGTTTCCAGTTTATGGTGATGATGAATAATACTGATATGAACATTTTTGTACAGGTTTTTGTGTGAACATAAATTTTTATTTCTCTAAGGTAAATATCTAGGAGTGGGATTACTGGGTCCTATGGTAAGTGTCTGTTTAACTTTATAAGAAACTGCCAAACCATTTTCCAGAGTGGCTGAACCATTTTGCATTCCTACCAGCAATGTACGAGAGTTCCAGTTGCTCCGCATCTTTGTCAACCTTTGGTATCATTGGTATTTATTTTAGTTCTTCCGATAGCTATGAAGTGGTATCTCATTGTAGTTTTAATTTGCATTTCCTTAATGGCTAATGATGTTGAACATCTTTTCATATGCTTATTTGCTACCCTTATATCCTGTTTGCTGAAGTGTCTGTTCAAATCTTTTGCTGTTTTTTAATTGGGTTGTTTCTTTTCTTTCTGGCTTTTGAGAGCTCTTTATGTATTCCAAATGCAATTCTCCGTTGGATATATGATTTACAAAAATTTTATCCCAGTCTGTAGCTTATCTTTTCATTCTCTCGACAGTGTCTTTTGCAGAACAGACTTTTTTTTTCATCATGGTAAAATACACCTAACATAAAATTGACTGTTTCAACCATTTTTTCAGTGTACAATTCTGTGGCATTAAGTATATTCACACTGCTCTGAAACCATCATCACTATCCATCTCCCTGACTTTTTCATCTTCCCAAACTGAAATTCCGTACCCGTTAAACACCATTCCCTTTTATACTCCCCCTTTTTGCCCCTGGCAAACACCATTCCTTCTGTCTCTGTGAATTCGACTACTTTAGGTACCTCAGATACGTGGAATCCTACAATATTTGTCCTGTTTCTGGCTTATTTCACTTAGTATAATGTCTTCTAGGTCATCTGTGTGCCAGAATTTCCTCCCTTCTTAAGGCTGAATAGTATTCCATTGTATGTATTTACCACAGTTTGTTTATCCCTTCATCTGTCAGTAGTAACTTGTGTTGCTTCTACCGTTTGGCTGTTGTGAATAATGCTGCTATGAAACTGGATGTACAAGCGTCTGTTCAAGTCCCTGCTTTCAGATGTTTTGAGCATATACCCAGAAGTGGAATTGCTGGATCATATGGTAATTCTGTATTTCATCTTTTGAGGAACCACCATACTGTTTTCCATAGAGGCTGTATCATTTGACATTCCCACCAGCAGTAAACAAAGATTCCAATTTTCCCACACCGTTGCCAACACTTCATTTCTTTTTTTCTTTTTTGTAAGAGCTATCCTAATGAGTGTGAAGTGGTATTTCACTGTGGTTTTGATTTGCATTTCCCTAAAGACTGGTGATGTGCATCTTTTTGTGTGCTTTTTGGCTATTTATGTATCTTCTTTTGAGAAATGTTTATTTAAGTACTTTGCCCATTATCTAAACTGGTTGTTTATTTATTTATTGTTGAGTTGTGGGATTTTTTTGTATATTCTATATATTGATTCTCTTATCAGATAAATAATTTGCAAGTATTTCCCTTCATGGGTTGCCTTCTCACTCTATTGATTGTGTCCTTTGATGTGCAAAAGTTTATATTTTTGATAGTCTTATTTGTCAGTTTTTTCTTTTGTTACCTATGCTTTTTGGTGTCAAAGCCAATAAATCATTGCCAAATATAATGTCATAAAGGTTTTTTCCTATGTTATCTTCTGAGCGTTTTATAGTTTTAGCTCTTACATTTGAGTCTTTGGTCTATTTTGAGTTAATTTTTTTGTATGAGTTATAAGGTAAGGATCCAACTTTATTTTTTGCATGTTGCTATCCAGTTTTCCCAATACTACTTGTTGAAAAGATCGTCCTTTACCCATTGAATGTTCTTAGCTCCCTCTCCAGAATTCATTTGACCATAAATACAAAAGTCTGTTCCTAGGCTGTCCATTCTATTCCATTAGTATACATGTCTGTCTTTATGCCAGTGTTACACTGTTTTAATTATTGTAGATTTGTAGTAAGTTTTGAAGTCAGGAAGTGAGACCTCCAACTTTGTTCTTCTTTTCCAAGATTTTCACCGCTTAGGAACCCTTGAGATACCATATGACTATTAGGATGGATATTTCTATTTCTAGAAAAAATGTCATTGGGATTTTGATAGAGATTACACTGAATCTATAGATCACTTTGAGTAGTATTGACAGCTTAACAGTATATTAAGTCTTCAGTCCATGAACATGGGGTATCTTTGCATTATTTGTATCTTTAATTCTTTCAGCAGCATTTTGTAGTTTTTAGTACACAAGTTTTTTGCCTCAGAACAAATGTTTTAAATTTTGATAAAATCCAATTATCCAATTATCAGGTTTTTCTTTCATGTATCATCTTTTTTTTTTACATGTCTAAGAACTCTTTGTCTAACAACAGATTATGAGTAAGATTTCTTCTTTGTTTTCCTTAAAGAGTTTTAGAGTTGTATATTTTACATTTAGATCTATGATCTTTTTGACTTGATGCTTATATATAAGTGTGGGGTTTAGGTTAAGGTTCACTTTTTGCTTATGAATTTCCAGTTGTTTCAGCACCATACATTGAAGAGAGTATTCTTTCTCCATTTTCTCTCTTTTGCATTTTTGTCAGAAATAAATTGGCCATATGTTTGTGTTAATAATTAACTTCATGACAAATGATAAAAGATTGAAATCTTTCCCCAAGTATCAGGAAGAAGGCAAAGATGTGCACTCTTGCCACTTCTATTCACAGTTAAATGAAATTAGAAATCAATAATACAAGGACATTTAGAAAATGTACAAATATGCAGAAATTAAACAACACTTTACTAAATAACAAATGGGTCAAAAAGAAGTCACAGGGGACATTAGAAATTACTTTGAGACAAATGAAAATAAAACTTAACATACCAAAACTTATATAATACAGTAAAAGCAGTGTTTGGGAGCATATTTATAGTTATAAATGCCCATATTAATAAAGATGAAAGGTCTTAAATTAATAACCAAAAACTTTCACCTTGAAAACTACAAAAATTAAAAAAAAGAACTACAAAAATTTGTCCAAATCCTTAGAATGTGTAATACCAAGAGTGAACTGTAATGTAAACTATAGACTTTGGGTAATCATGGTGGGTCAATGTAGATTCATTAGTTGTAACATATGTATCACTCTGATGGGGGATATTGTTAATGGGATAGGTTGTGCACGTGTGGGGATGGGAGGTATGTGGGAAATCTGTGTACCTTCCCCTCAATTAATTCTACTGTGAACCTATAATTGCTCCAAAAACAATTTTAAACAAGTCTTTTAAAAGAACCTACAAAAAGAGTGAACTAAACTCGCATCAAGCTGAAGGAAGAAAACAATAAAGGCTAGAGCACAAAATAAAAAAAATAGAGAAAATCGACAAAACCAAAAGTTGGTCCTTTGGAAAGATCAACAAAATTCATAATCCTGTAGCTAGACTTACTAAGGAAAAAAGAAGAAAGAAAAACTTCTTATACCCTGCTCTACTTTTATTCTTTTTTGTCATGCAAAAAAATATCTTTTTCCATCCTTTCACTTTCAATTATTTTTTTTTAAACCTAAAGTGTATCTCTTGTAGACAGCAAATAATTAGGTCATGTTCCTTTTTTAATTCCTTCTTCCAATTGAGTATTTAGTTCATTTATATTTGATATATTTAATTGGAGTCCTGTGATAAGATTTGCATTTTCCATTTTGTTATTTGTTTTCTGAATGTCATATCTTTTTTGTTCCTCTGTTATTCCATTTATTCCTTTATTTATTTTTTTTATTTTAGAGGGAGAGAGAGCACAAGCAAAGGAGAGCGGCAGAGGGATAGAGAGAGAGAATCTTAAGCAGGCTCCACACTCAGTGCAGAGCCCAATCTGGACCTCAATCCCACAACCCTGGGCTCATAAATCAAGAATCAGGTGCTCATCTGACTGAGCCACCCAGATACCCCATTCCTTCATATTAAATAGGTTTTTGCAGTATATAATTTTAATTGTTGCTTCTTTTACTGTTTTTTTTAGTTGCTTTCTTAATAGTTGCCCAGGGAATTATAATTAACAGCTTAAATTATTTTGTATTAATACAGCGTGAATTCAAAAATATTCAAAAACTTTGTCCTGTTTATCTCTGTTCTCTCCTTCCTATTTTGTACTATCATTGTCACACAAATTACATCTTTATAGATTTTTAAGCTCATTAACAAAGTTTTATAATTATTGCATTATGTAGATATCTTTTAGGTCAGACAGGACAAGAAAAAGAGCTACAAATACATTTATACTGTCTTTTTTTATATTTACCTATATAGTCAACTTTACTAGTGTTCTTTCTTTGAGTTATCTTTGAGTATCCCATTTATTTCAGCCTGAAGTACTTTATAGTTTTCCTTGTAGGGTAGGTCTTGCAGTGATGAATTCTTTCAGTCTATGTTTATCTTGGCATGTCTTAATTTCTCCTTCAGTTTTCATGTATAGTTTTTTGCCAGACTGACAGTGAAGTTTTTGGTTGGTGATCTTTTTCTTTTAGCACATCAGATACGTCATCTTACTGCCTTCTGGCCCCTGTGGTTTCTGTTGAGAATTCAACTGTTGATGTTATTTGGGACTCCTTGTCCATGGTAAGTCTCTTCTCTCTTGCTGCAGTCAAGATTCATTCTTCATCTTTCGCTTTTGACAATTTGGCTACAGGTCTAAATGTCTCTTAGACTCCAAGTAGGCCCCTTTGAGTTTGTCCTACTTGGAGTCTGTCAAGGTTCTATAACATATAGATTAATGTTCTTCATCAATTTGAAAACGTTTTTAGGCATTCATTCTTCAAATATTCTTTGTGCCCCTCCTTCTTCTGAGATTTCCATTATGTGTATGTTGGTATGCTTGATGTTTGCCCACAGGTCTCTGAGGGTCTGTTATTTTTTCTTTATTCTTTCTTCTTTTTGCTCCTTAGATTGAGTAGTCTTCCTTAGATGAGTAGTCAACATATCTTCAAGTTTGCTGATTCTTCTGTCAGCCCAGATCTTTTGCTGAGCCCTTCTAGTATATTTTTCATTTCAGCTATTATACTTTTCAACTCCAGAATTTCTTTTTGGTTCTTTATTATAATTTCTATCTCTTTATTTTTATTCCCTATTTGGTAAGCCATTCTGAAACATTCTTTTAGTTCTTTATATATGGTTTCCTTTAATTGTTTGAAGGACTTGTCACTGATTAAAGGTTTTGTCTGAGAAACGCAATATGCTTTCTCAGGAAAGTTTCTATTGACTGTTTCTTATTTCCTGTGTATGGGCCATACTCTCCTTTTCTTTCTTTTTTTTTAATTTTTTTTTTTTTTTTTTTTTTTGGGGGACAGAGAGAGACAGAGCATGAACGGGGGAGGGGCAGAGAGAGAGGGAGACACAGAATCGGAAACAGGCTCCAGGCTCCGAGCCATCAGCCCAGAGCCTGACGCGGGGCTCGAACTCACGGACCGCGAGATCATGACCTGGCTGAAGTCGGACGCTTAACCGACTGCGCCACCCAGGCGCCCCTCTTTTTTTTTAATTTAAATTCAAGTTAGTTATCATACAGTGTAGTCTTGGTTTCAGGAGTAGAACCCAGTGATTCATCTCTTACATATGACACCCAGTGCTCATCTCTAAAAGTGCCCTCCTTAATGCCCATCACCCATTTAGCTCATCCCCCCACCCACCTGTCCTCCAGCAACCCTCAGTTTGTTCTCTGTATTTAAGAGTCTCTTATGGTTTGCCTCCTTTTCTGTTTTTATCTTATTTTTCCTTCCCTTCCCCTATGTTCATCTGTTGTGTCTCTTAAATTCTACATATTAGTGAAATCTTTCTCTGACTGACTTATTTCACTTAGCATAATACCCTGTAGTTCTGTCCACATTGTTGCAAATGGCAAGACCTCACTTGATCACTGAGTAGTATTCCATTGTAATGTCTCCACCTTAGCTTAGGCTGCTGTAACAAAGTACCATCGACTGGGTAGCTTATTAACAATAGAGATTTCTCACAGTTCTAGAGGCTAGAAGTCTGAGATCAGGGTTCCAGTATGATCAGGTTCTGGTGATAGTCCGCTTTTGGGTTACAGGTGCTAACTTCTTGTTGCAACCTCGCATGTCAGAGAACAGGGAGAGGAAGCAAGCTCTCTCATGACTTCTATAAGGGCACTGATCCCATTCATGAGGGCTCCACCCTCATGACCTCATCTAATCCCAGTTACCTCCCAAAGGTCCTCACTTCCTCTGACCATCACATCACTGGTAGGGTTTCAACATATGAATTGGGGGAGGGGACACAAATATTCAGTCCATAGCAGTCTTACAATTTTTTTTGGTTACAAATTAGACATTTAAAATAACATAATGTGTCAACTCTGAAAATCAGTATCCCCCACATGCCTAGGGTTTGTTGTTGTTGCTATTTGTTTAGTGACTTGCTAGACTAATTCTGTAAATTTGAATTCTCTGTCATGTGCAGCCATTGAAGTCTGTACAGTTAGCATAGTGGTCTACTAATGATTGGAGAGAATTTTCCTTAAATACCTTTAACCAAAAAGTTCTACCAGCTTTTGTTGAGGGTGTGTGTGTGTGTGTGTGTGTGTGTGTGTTGGGTTACTCCTTCAGTGCTCAGGGAGGCAGTTTGCAACTCTGCCTTAGACTTCAGTTCCTGCTCATACAGAGCCTTAAGGTCAGCCAGAGATGAGAGATTAGTGACTTCTTAGGCTCTAACTTTCCTGGGCATAGACATAGCCCAGCACATGTTTGTTACCTTCTAGAGTCCCAGGGGTATGTCTTAACTTTTCAAAGCAACTTATGGACATCTCATTCCCTGTTTTTCTTTCTTATTTATGATAAGAACACTTAACATTAAATCTACCCACTTAAACAAATTTTTGAGTGTACAATGCAGTGTTGTTAACTATAGGTACAGTGTTGTGTAAAAGGTCTCTGGAACTTAGTCATTTTGCATGGCTAAAACTTTATAACCTTTAAATAATAGCTCCTCATTTTCCCCCTCTCCTAGCCCCTGGGAACCACCATTATACTCTCTGCTTCTATGTGTTTGATTATCTTATATACCTTATGTAAGTTGTTTCATGCAATATTTGTCCTTTGTGACTGGCTTATTTCACTTAACATAATGTCTTTGAGGTTCATCTATGTTGTCACATGGCAGGATTTTCTTCTTTTTTAAGGCTGAATAATATTCCATTGTATATATATGCTACATTTTCTTTATTCATAAATTGATGGACATTTAGGTTGTTTCCACATCTTGGCTATCATGAATGGTGCTGCAATTAATATGTAAGTGCAGATGTCTCTTGCAGATTCTGATTTCAGTTCTTTTGAATAAATACTCAGAAGTAGGCTTGCTTTATAATATGGCATTTCTGTTTTGATCTTTTGCAGAAACTCCATTCTGTTCTCTGTAGCACTTACATCATTTTACATTCCCACCAAAAGTGTACAAAGGTTCCAGTTTTTCCAGATCCTCACCAACACTTGTTATATTTTGTTTTTTTTGATACTAGACATCCTAACAGTTGTGAGGTGATATCTCATTGTGGATTTGATTTACATTTCCCTGATGATTAGTGCTATTGAACACCTTTACATATACCTGTTGGTTATCTATATATCTTCTTTGGAGAAATGCCTATTCAAATACTTTGCACATTTTTTATCAGTTTTTTTTTTAATTTTTAAATTATTTTTAAAAGTGTTTTTTAAGTTTTATTTATTTTTGAGAGAGACAGAGCAGGGGAGGGGCAGAGAGAGAGGGAGAGAGATAATCCCAAGCAGGCTCTGCACTGACAGGATAGAGACCAACATGGGGCTTGAACTCATGAACCATGAGATCATGACCTGAGGTGAGCCAAAGCCAAGAGTCGGATGTTTAACAGACTGAACCACCCAGGCGACCCTTAAATTATTTTCTAAAATTTGAATTCCAGTATATACAGTTTTATATTAGTTTCATAGGTTTTGTTTTTATGCCATTGAGTTGTAGGAGTTCCCTATATGTTTTGGATATTAACCCCTTATTAGATATATGGTTTAGAAATATTTTCTACCATTCTGTAGGTTGCCTTTTCACTCTCTTGTGTCTTTTGCTATGTAGAAGCTTTTTAGTTTTATAGCTCCACTTACCTGTTTTTGCTTTTGTTGCCTACACTTTTGGAATTATATTTAAGAACGCATTGCTAATACCAGTGTTAAGAGGATTTTTCTCTATGTTTTATTCTAGGAGTTTTAGAGTTTCAGGTAAGTCTTTAATCCATTTTTAACTGATTTTTGTGAATGATATAAAATAAGGGTTCCATTTCATTCTTTTTCCATTTCATTCTGGAGATTCAGTTTTCTAGCATCATTTGTTAAGGAGACAATCCTTTCCCCATCGTGTATTTCTGCCACTCTAGCCAAAGATCAGTTGACCATATACGTGAGGGTTTATTTATGGGTTTCTATTCTGTTCCACTGGTCTATATGTCTTTTTTGTTTTAAGTTTATTTATTTATTTTGAGAGAGAGAGAGAGTGCGCACGCACGAGAGAGTGTGAGCGTGCACGCAAGTGGGGGAGGGGCAGAGAGAGATTCCCAAGCAGACTCCACACTGTCAGCGTAGAGCCTGATGCAGGGCTTGAAACCCACGAACCATGAGATCATGACCTGAGCTGAGGTTAAGAGTCAGACACTTAACTGACTGAGCCACCCACATGACCCTGTATGTCTGTCTTGTATTTAATTTCCAGACTTACTAAAAGTTTAATTTTTTGGCAAATTTTGCTTTTATGGAAGAGCAGATTTTTCAAGGTCCTTACTCCAACATTCTGGAATTACTTTCTCTCCATTTTACTTTTATCCTATCTATATTACTATATTTGAAAGTGTGTTTCATAGTTTTTTTAAATTTTTTAATATTTATTTATTTTTGAAAGAGAGAGACAGAGTGTGAGCAGAATGGGGGAAGAGAGAGAGGGACACAGAATCCGAAGCAGACTCCAGGCTCCAAGCTGTCAGCACAGAGCCCCAATGTGGGGCTCAAACTCACGAATTGTGAGATCATGACCTGAGCCAAAGTCAGATACTTAACCAACTGAGCCACCCAGGCACCCCATCATAATTTTTAAACAAAGAGTTTCTTATAGGATGTAGTTGGGTTGGGTTTTTTTTTTCCACTTTTTTATTGTGTTATCATTTACATAGCATTAAGCTCACTCATTTTAAATGTACAATTCAGTGATTTGTAGTGAGTTTACAGAGTTGGTCAACCATCATCACAATGTAGTTTTAGAACATTTCCATCACCCCACAAATTGTTCTCAATACCTTTTTCCTCTCCCAGCCCAGATAGCAACTAATCTATTGTCTCTCTATGGATTTGCCTATTCTCTCATTTCATATAAATGGAACCATATAATATGTAACCGTCTTTAACTTAACACAGTGTTTTGTTTTTGTTTTTTTTTTCAACGTTTTTTTTTTTATTTATTTTTTGGACAGAGAGAGACAGAGCATGAACGGGGGAGGGGCAGAGAGAGAGGGAGACACAGAATCGGAAACAGGCTCCAGGCTCCGAGCCATCAGCCCAGAGCCTGACGCGGGGCTCGAACTCACGGACCGCGAGATCGTGACCTGGCTGAAGTCGGACGCTTAACCGACTGCGCCACCCAGGCGCCCCTTAACACAGTGTTTTTAATTATGCCTAGAATGAGTACTTTTCCTAGTACTGAGGGATTTCCTAGTACTGAGGGATTTGTATACAAGCTGAGTATATCTTCCACAGTCAGCCAAGCAGTTTACAGTTCCATCTTAGCCCTCACTTCCTATTTGTGCAGAGAGTTGAGATTAGTCAGAGGTAAGAGCTTAGGGTTGTTTTTTTTTCAGTCTTTCCTGAGCATGCATACAGCTCTGGCCATGTGGACAGGCCTGTGCACATGTGTAGCCTTTTAGATTCCTAGAAGAATGTTGGAGCTTTTCAGTGCCCTCTAAGGACATTTCATCTCCCAAGATTTCCTTCTGAGCTGTTTGTCAACCTATTATTTATCCCAGCTCCACCACCTCAGGCAGGGGAAAAATTCACCAGCTGCCTCAGACTATTATTTTTTTTAAGTTTATTTATTTCTTTTGAGAGAGAGTATGTGAGGGAGGGAAGGGGCAGAGAGAGAGGGAGAGAGGGAATCCCAAGCAGGCTCTAAAAGCTGACAGCACAGAGCCTAATGCAGGGCTCAGTCTCATGAACCATGAGGTCATGACCTAAGCTGAAATCAAGAGTCAGATGCTTAACTGAGCCACCCAGGCGCCCCTGCCTCTGATTATTTTTGACAAAAGTTCTGGGAGAAAAGGCTCTTACTACTGGGTGGTGAACTTTGAGTCACATCAAGGAGAGCTTTGCTTGTGGAACCTTCCAGGGAGCCACTAGAAAGGCCATGTAATAACAGTTCTCTGACAATGGTGCTTTGAAGGAGCCCCAGCCCCATTCTTCCCTCTCCAGTAGCTGTCAGGCTGCTGGTTTTCACTGTGATTTCAGGTTGTTGGTTTTCAAGGTTACCACAGGCCTGGGAGAAATGGATGAGAAAAGGGCAAGTTAAAATGTTACAAAATTTATTATTCTTACTGAGATTTAGCTATTTTTATTGAATAAATATTCCCCAGATTGCTGCAGGCCTTTGGTTAATTTCCAGAGTCCTGGAGAAGTTGATTCTGACAGTTTTTGCCAGTGTTCTCATTGTTTTTATGGAGGAGAGAATTTCAAGAGTTCCTGACTCTACCATTTCCACTGATGACCCCTCTCTTAAGAGTATCTTCTGAAGCTTGAAAGTTTGTGATTTTGGCAAGGTCCAACTTACTTTTTTTTCATGACTTGCACTTTTGGCCTATAACTAAGATTTCTTTCTAATCCAAAGTTGCAAAGATTTTCTCATGTGTATTCTTCTGGAGGACTTATAGTTTTAGCTCATACATTTAGGTCTATGAACCATTTTGAATTCCTGAATTACACATATGATGTAAGGTTAGGGTTACATTAACTTATTTGTGTATGGATATCCAATTATCCTGCACCTTTAGTTGAAAAGACTATCCTTTCCCAATTAAATTATCTTTGTACTTTTGTAGAAAATCAATGGACTATAAATACAAGGGTTTTAAAACTCTCTTTCTTTATTATTCTACTCTTTTTTTTACTCTTTCTGTTTACTTTTCAGCAATCTGATTATGCTGTGTCTGGGCATGGGTTCTTTGTTATTTCAAATTCTCACCTGTTCCACCTGTGACTGTGTGCTTTTTGCAGTCTTCAAATGCTCCATGCATTCTCTCCAGTTTTTATAACTGTGTTTAGTGGGAGAGGCAGGGTGAAATGTGCTTACTTCTTCTTACATGGAAACAGGATTCCTAATAGCTGATAATTTTTGAGGGCTTATTTGTGCCAGTTTTTGTGCTAAGCATTTTGTATGTTAACTCATTTAACCTTTACAGTAGCCCTACAAGATAGTGACAGTATTATACCCATTTTACAGATAATGAAATTGAGCTTCTGAAGAGATAAGTGACTTTCTCAAGGTCAATCATTATGTGGCCATGCTAGGACTTAAATCTAGGTCTGTTCTTACATGACTGTGCTCTTGATCATAGCTTCTGTATATGTGATTTGAAAAGATTTTTTGGTTTATTAAGTGTGATTTTGCTATATCATGAGATAACCATTTTGCAGGGAGTAATGCATATCCCATTTTCTAACCTTAAATCAGTGGGAGAACAACATTTATTATCTCTAGAAAAAATCTTCCTCTGAAATCTTAAATCCTACTCTATCACTCTTCCTCTGAAATCTTAAATCCTACTGTATCGCTCTGACCACAACATTTTTCTCATATTTTGGCCCTTGCAACTCTCTTAACACCCATTATACCATTTCTTCAACCCTGTTGAAATCTCTAGTTCCTTGACCTTTTAATTTTCTCAGTCTGTCATCCCCTTCCTGTATCCTCTTCCTTGCACATCTTACTTAGACTCCATCATCCATTATTTACTCATGTTCTTGCCAATGAAACATTCTTTTTGTTTCCTGGTCTATGTGTTATACCCACCCAACCAAACATCACCCCTGAATCAATCCAACTAATAGCCTTCTTTATTTCTGCATGATAGTTTTTGAGCACTGCTAGAGAACAGACATATAATTTTGCTGATTAATGCCTCTACAGTTTCCTCATGTCTGGTCTTGTCTAGAGCCTTCTTCCTTGTTCAGCAATCTGTCTCCTAGTCCCTGGTCAGCTCTCCATTTCATTCCTTATATATACTATTTTAGATGTTCATTATTCTTTTCCGTCCCCGTGTTTCATTATTTTTAGCAGATAGTCTTTCCATTTCAAAGGAAACATTGTCATCGACAAGAGCCTTCATCTCCTTTCTGCCTGACTCTGTTAACATCTGCATCCTGACCCTTATTTTCTTCCATCTCAACTCAGTGGTAGGTACATTTTTCCTGCCTGAAGTTAATCTTTACACCTTTGTGCTTGATCCTAGCCCTCTTATCTCCCCAAGGACCTCAGTCAGTTTCCCCAGTATTGCTTCTTTCCTTTTAGGGTTTGAACGTGCTTTGTACTGTTTGCCAGTTTCCACAGTGTACCTTCTCCTACCATGAACTACCTTTAAAAACATGATAAAAACAAAAAATACCTTTCATTTGTTTAGCTACTTGAGCAAACAGTATGTTTAGATTCTCTCCCTTTGCTATAAACAGAATAAGTAGCAATTGGTTTGGGGGCACCTGGGCGGTTCAGTTGGTTAAGTGTGGGACTCTTGATTTCGGCTCAGGTCATGATCTTACACTTGTGATATTGAGCCCCGTGTTGAGCCCCATTTCACACTCTGCACTGGGCATAGAGCGTGCTTAAGATTCTCTTTCTTGGGGGAGCCTGGGTGGCTCAGACGATTAAGTGTCCTACTTCAGCTCAGGTCATGATTTCATGGCTTGAGAGGTTGAGCCCTGCATTGGGCTCTGTGCTAAGAGCTTAGAGCCTGGAGACTACTTCAGATTCTGTGTCTCCCTCTCTCTCTGCCCCTCCCCTGCTCGTGCTCTGTTTCTCTCTCTCTCTCAAAAATAAACATTAAAAAAAAGATTCTCTCTCCCACTGCCCCTTCCTGTTCATGCGCACATGCGCTTACACTGTCTCTCAAAAAAAAGTAGTAATTGGTTTAAAAAGTGAAATAGCAAAATTGAATAAAAATTATAGAATTAAGTACATATGTTAATATTAAAAAATTAATTAATAAAAAATTAATATTTTGTGATATAATAAAAATTAATATTTTGTGATATCCATAGAGGAAATGAAATGATGTTTTCCAGTCTTTACTGAAAATTTTCAAACACACAGAAATGTTGAAAGAATTTTATCACAAACACCCATTATATCACCAACTAGACTCTGCCATTAGTATTTTATCACATACCTCTCCCTCTATTCATCTATCAATCTATCTTACTTTGTTGATGTATTTCAAATAAGTTGCCAGGGCACCTGGGTGGCTCAGTCAGTTGAGTGTCCGGCTTCGGCTCAGGTCATGATCTCACGGTTTGTGAGTTCGAGCCCTGTGTCGAGCTCAGAGCCTGGAGCCTGTTTCAGATTTTGTGTCTCCCTCTTTCTGCTCCTCCCCTGCTCGTGCTCTGTCTCTCTCTCTCTCTCAAAAATAAATAAACATTAAAAAAATAAAATAAATTGCCAGTGTAAATATATATCCCCATAAATACTTCAGTATGCATACTGTTAGCTAGAATTAAATATTTAAATGTTGTATTTTGATGTAAAATTTGCATGCAGTGAAATGTACAAATTTTAAGTGTTCATTTGCTAACTTTTCACCAGTGTCTACATTTCTTTGTAGTGATGTGTTGGTAAATGTTTAACAGCCAGCTCTCCAGAAAATTAAAGGATGCTGATTTGTATCATTTGCCAGTTTCCATGGTTTATATACTCGCACCATGGCAAATTTCACGTTAACCAAAGTGTTCTCGCTGAACATGGAGTCTGGAAGACAGGCGTATAATCATTGGACCATCTCTAGCATACCACTGCATGTGTGTAACCTAATACATAGAAGATCACCACCACTCCAGAAAGTTCTGTTGTACTTCTCAGTAATTCTCCAGAGGCAACTAGTGTCTTGGCTTGTTTCCACTATTGATTAGTTTTTCCTGTTCTAGAACTGCAGATATCTGAAACCACATACTATGTATTTTTTGTGTAAGGCTTCCTCAACTCAGCATATGTTTTTGAGATTCATTCATATTGTGTATGCCAATAGTTTTTCTTCCTCTCTACATGATTTCTTGGAAGAATTTTCTACAATCACTGTATTATTTTTCTAGGACTGCTGTAACACATTACCACAATGCTAGTGGTTTAGAACAACAGAAATTTATCTTTTCATAGCAGCGAGAAGTCTGAAATCAAGATGTTGGCAGGCCATGCTCTTTCTGAAGGTTCTAGAAGAGGATCCTTCCTTGTATCCTCTAGGTGCTGGCAATTACCAGCATCCCTTGGTGTTATAGATGCATCATTTCAATCTGTGCCTCCATCATCACATGACAGTCTTGTGTGTGTCTCTGTCTCTGCTTTCACATGGCCTTATAAGCACATCGGTCATTTGATTTCGGACTCACCCTAATTCAGTGTAATGTCATCTTAACTACTGACATCTGCAAGGACCCTATTTCCAAATAAAGTCATGTCTGAGGCCAGATCTGGATGGACATGAATTTTGAGAGTACGCTATTCAATCTAGTACAGTCTGCCATCTGACCTCCAAAAATTCATATCCGTCTCAGGGTGCTTGGGTGGCTCAGTCGGTTAAGCATCCGACTCTTGGTTTCAGCTCAGGTCATGATCTCACGGTTCATGGGTTCAAGCCCCACATCAGACTCCACACTACCAGGGCAGAGCTTGTTTGGGATTCTCTCTCACCTCCTCTCTCTGCCCCTCCCCCGTGCTCGCTGTCTCTCTCAAGAAATAAACTTAAAAATTCATATGTGTCTCACATGCAAAATACATGCACCCCATTATAACATCCACAAAAGTCTTCACCTGTTCAACTAGCAAGTCTAAGTCCCAAATCTCATCTAAATATCAACTCAAAAAGTCTCAAGTGTCACTATCTAAATAATGAAAATCAGGTGTCATTGAGGCTCTGAGTATGTTCCACCCTAAGGCAAAATTCTCTGTGAAGCTGGACAGATTATCTGCTTCCAAAATACTATTGGGAGACAGGCATCGGATAGGCATCCCCATTCTGAAAGGTCAGAAAGGGAGAAATAAAGGGGTTACTGGCCTAAAGCAAGTTAACAGCCCAGAAGGGCAAATTCTGTTAGGTCTCAGAACCGAGAGTAATGCAGAACCGAGAGTAATGCTCTGGGCTTAACGCTCTGTCCTCTGGCCCCCGGGGAGGGTCTTATTCTCTGGGTCCTCTGGGATAGCCCCACCTTCTCAGCCTACCAGGGTAGCTGCAAGCCCACCCTCACTGGCTTTTGCCTCTTTGGCTTTTCCTTTGTAGTCATTCTTCATTTTGTCCTGTCTTTGTCACATTCACACCAGGCTGTTACTGTTTCTGCTGGTATAAAATTCTCCAAAACCATGTTGGTCTCATGTATGTCAAGAGATCCACACCATCAGTTATAAGGGTTTTCCACAGATCCTTTCTGGATAGCCCTTCCTCCACCCCTGGCTTCTGCTGACACCTAATCTCTTCAGTGCAAGTTTGTCTAGTCACACCACTGTCCCTGTTTCCAGAGCACACTGTTTAGATAGGCTGAGAATTCTCTAAATCATGAAGTGCTGGTTTCTTTTTTAACAGATCCTTCCTTAATCTGTCTCTTTTTTCTCATTGTAAACATCAAAGAGAAATCAGGCTGCATCTTCCACACTTTGCTTGGAAATCTCCTCAGCTAAATATCCAAGTTCATCACTTATAAGTTATATTTCCCACCCAACAGAAGAACTCCATTCAGCCAAGTTTCTGCCACTTTATCGCAAAGATCACCTTCCTTCCAGCATCCAATAACATGTTCATCATTTCCTTCTAATGCCTCACCAGAAGCACATTTCCTGATGTTCATATCTCTCTAGCAACATTCTATTCATGATGATATATGTGTTCTCTAAGATGATAGAAGCTTTCTCTACTGTCGTCTTTACTTCTGAGCACTCACCCGAACTGCTCTTTATACCCATACTTCTACCACCAGTCTCTTCAAGGTAACCAACCTTTTACTGTCAAGCAACTCAAAAATTCTTCCAGCCTCTACCCATTACCCAATTGCAAAGCTAATTCCACATTTTTAGGTATTTGTTACAGCAGCACCCTATTTTCCAGTACAAAATCTGTATTAGCTATTAAGTCACTGGTTGACTTAAAACAACAGAAATTCCTCTCTCACAGTTCTGGAGGCTAGTTCAAATCAAGATGTTGACAAGGTTGTTTCCTCCGGAGACTCTGAGGAAGAATCTTTTCCATGCCTGTCTCCTAGCTTCTAGTGGGTGCTGGCAATCCTTGGCTTGTAAAGACATCACTCCAATCCCTGTTTCTATCATTACATGACATGTGTGTCTGTGTCTCTGTGTCTCTACATGACCTTCTTAAAAAGATACCAGTCATTGGATTTAGGGTCCACTCTAATCCAGTATGACCTCATCTTAACTAATTGTGTCTGCAAATACTCTATTTCCCAATAAGGTTACATTTTGAGGTTCTGGGTGGACATGAATTTGACGGGGGGTGGGGAGGAGGGATACTGTTCAGTCCAGTACACTCAGTTATTTTTGCTTCTTTGCCTCTCACGTTTCTTTTTTTAAAAAAAAAATTTAACGTTTATTCCTTTTTGAGAGACAGAGAGAGACAGAGCATGAGTGGGGAAGGGGCAGAGAGAGGGAGACACAGAATCCAAAGCAGGCTCCAGCCTCTGAGCCATCAGCACAGAGCCCGACGCGGGGCTTGAACTCACAAACTACAAGGTCATGACCTGAGCCGAAGTTGTCACTCAACTGACAGCCATCAAGGCGCCCCTCACTCACGTTTCTTAAAAATATATTTTTAATAATGAAATGGGTCATGCCAAAGAGTACTTAACACGTACATTCAGTCAAGTCAAGAAATAAAAGGTTGCCAGTACTCCAGAAGTCTTTGTATGCTCTTCAGAAATCACACCCCCCTGCCTACCAGATATAATTACTGTCCTGAGTTGTGATAATAATTTCTTTGCTTTATATATTTTACCACTCATACATATATCACTAGACAGTGGTTAGCTTTGCTTGTTTTTAGGCATTATATCAATGAATTGTATGTATTCTATTGGGTCTTCCTTTTCTACCTAATGCTATATTTGTGAGATTCATCCATATTACAATGCATAACCATAGTTCATTCACTTTCATTGCATATAGTATTTCATTTCATTTCATATAGTATTCCTTTATGTGGACATACCAAACTTTGTTTATCCATTTTACTGTAGTTGGTCATGTGGGTTGTGTCCATCTGGGGGCTATAAGTATCAGTTCTGCTATTGTGACCCTTTTGGTACAGGTGTCCTGGGACACATGTGCAGGGGTTTCTCAGGATATATACCTAGGAGTGGAATTGAGGGGTGAAGAATTCATACATGTTCAACTTTATAGATGTTAACTCTTTGTGAAGGGATTGTCCCAAGACAAAAGGCCACCAAACACGTGTGAAGAAGGTTCAGGTTGTTTCATATCTTTGTCCACACTGTGTATTGTCAGACTCCAATCTGATGGGCATTTACTTGTATTTCATTATATTATTTTTGCCCTTTCTTAATAATTTACATTCATTTATATTACTTCTTTTTTTTTAGTGTTTAGTAAGGTCTTATTTTTCTCAACCTTTTATTTTGAAAAATTCCAAACATGGAGAAAAATCAAAAGAATAGTACACCCATACCCTTCATGTACATTTACCAACTATGGCATTTTGCCACATTTGCTATACCTCTGTCGTCTTCTACATGAGAATATGTGTGTGTGGTTTGTATATTGCTAAACAATTTGAAAGTAAATTTCAAACATTAAGAGGTTTTACTCTTTTTTTTAATGTTTATTTATTTTTGAGAGAGAGACAGAGAGAGGGCATGAGCAGGGGCGGGCAGAGAACAAGGGAGACACAGAATCCAAAGCAGGCTCCAGGCTCTGAACTGTCAGTATAGAGCCTGATGCTAGGCTCGAACTCATGAACCGTTAACCATGACCTGAGCCGAAGTTGGCGGCTTAACCAACTCAGCCACCCTGGCACCCCAAGAGGTTTTACTCTTAAATACTTCATTATGTATCTTGTAAGAATATAGACATTCTCCTATATAATCACAGTATTATGATCACTCTTAAGATATTTAGCATTGTTACCCCGCTATTATCTAATTTACAGTTTTCAATTAGAGTTCTTAATTTTAAATCCAGGATATAATCATGGATCACACATTGCATTTAATTTGCTTTAGAACAGTTCGTGTGTGTGTGTGTGTGTGTGTGTGTGTGTGTGTGTCTGTTTTTCAGGCATTGATATTTTTCAGGAGTCCAGGTCCATATTATTTTGTTTGTTTCATTGTGGTTTTAACTTCCTTCTCTTGATATCTAATGAGGTTGGAAACCCTCTCACACATTATTGACCATTTGGATAGCCTCCTTTGTGAAATGACTATTCAGTTCCTTTGCCCATTTAGCAAATGTGGAATTGTCTATTTCCTACCTGAATATCATCTGTTTATATCTGTGTCCAGATGCAGTCTTGGTTCAGAGGTCATTTTGGGCATGTATCAAAGCAGTAGCTCAGCCCCAAAGCCCTGAGATAGGACAAATCTCAGTGATCACTACTTACCTTCAGTACTACTACAGAGAAGAAGGAGCTTGGAAAGTGTTGTGGTTATATGTCCTGAATATTCTGTCTCCAAACTTCATCTCTAATCTTACATGCATTTCTTATAAATTTGTACAAGTTCTTTACTATTGTGGATAGTTGCTTTTTGTTATTTATATGTTGAAAATGCCTATTCCCATTTTGTGGCTTATCATTTCGCTGCCTTTATGGTGTCTTTTGATGAATAAAAGTTCTTCATTTTTATGTAGTAAAATCTATTAATTTTTCTTTCTACCTCCTGATTTTTGTGCTTGGTTAATAAATCCTTCCCTACATGAGCTCAAGAAGATATTGTTCTTTATTCTAAAAGCTTTATGTTTTTGCCTTTCACATTTAAGTCTGATCTGGCTGGAATTCATTTCCGTATATGATATGAAGTAGGCTTTCACGATTTTTTTTTACCATATAAATAATCCTCTATCCCAACACTATATATTGAAGATGTCCCTGCACTGTTGTTATATTACTAGCTCTGTTATATATCAGGTGGTCATGTATGCATGGATGTTTTTATGGGTTCTCTCTTTTGTTCCTTTGGTCTTTTTGGCTATCAGTATATCAGAATCAGTATCACAGTTTTGATTTTTGATGTTTTGCTATATGGTACAATAAGAGAACAATTCCTTCCACCTGTTCTTCTTTAAAAGTGTTTGTGTACTTTTGATACTTTGCTTTTCCATGGAAATTTTAGAATCAGCTTGTCAAGTTACACACACACACACACACACACACACACACACACACACACACACAGATGCACATACACACGTATTCTCTTACGTGATTTTGATTGAGATTCCATTGAGTATATTTTTTATTTTTATTAAAAAATTTTTTTTTAACTTAAAAAAAATTTTTTTAATATTTACTTATTTTGAGAGGCAGAAACAGAGTACAAGTGGGGGAAGGGCAGAGAGAAGCAGACACAGAATCCAAAGCAGGCTGCAGGCTCTGAGCAAGCTGTCAGCACAGAGTCCCATGCGGGGCTCAAACCCACCAACCATGAAATCATGACCTGAGCCAAAGTCGGACACTCAACTGACTGAGCCACCCAGGTGCCCTTTAAATTTTTTCAAAGCTTATTTATGAGAGAGAGAGAGGAAGAGACAGCACGAGTGGGGGAGGGGCAGCGAGAGAGGGAAACCCAGAATCCTAGGGGGCTCCAGGCTCTGAGCTGTCAGCACAGAGCCTGACGTGGGGCTCAAACTCACAAACCATGAGAGCATGACCTGAGCCGAAGTCGGATGCTTAACCGACTGAGCCACCCAGGCACCCCGAGATGCTATCAAGTATTTAAATGAATTGAGGAGAGTTGACATATTTGCACTATGAATCTTCAGAACTTCAAGTGTGAATATGGTATATTTTTCCATTCATTTAATTATTCTTTAATGTCTTTTAATATATTTTACCTATTATTTAACATTTTGTGAGACTAGTGTTTTTTCTTAATTTTTAAACAACTTTATTGAGGTATGTAATTTACATGTGATAAAATTCACCTGTTGTAAGTGTTAAATCAGGTGATTTTTAGCAAATTTATTGAATTATGCAATTATCAGTACAATCCAATTTTAAGACATTTCTGTCACTGCAAAATTCCCTTGAGTGTATTTGCAGTAAATCACCCCCATGCCTACCCCAAGCCTTCTGTCTCTCTAAATTTGTTGTATCTACGTGTTTTATTTAAATGGAATCTTAACAATATGTGATTTTGGAATTTGGCTTCTTTCAGATAACGTGTTTTCGAAGTTTGTTCATGTTGTAGCCTGTATCAGCAATTCATTCCTTTTTATTACTAAATAGTCTTCCATTGTGTGGTTATACCACATTTTTTTTATCCTTTCACCACTTGATAGCATTTGGGTGGTTCCACTTCTTGGCTACTATGATTAATACTATGAACATTCATGTCCAGGTTTTTGTGTGGATATGTTTTCACTTCTCTTGAGTGAATGGAATTTCTAGGTCATATGATAACTCTGTGTATAACTGTTTGAGGAGCTGCCAAACTGTTTTCCAATATGGTTGCATCATTTTACTTTCTCATCAGTGATGTTCTTACTTCTTTACATCCTTTCTAACACTTGTTTTTCCTTTTATTTTTTCACAGCCATACTAGCGAGTATGTACTAATACTAATATCTCCATGTGGTTTTACTTTGAATTTCTGTACAAAATAATCATGAATATTTTTCATGTGTTTATTAGCCATTCTTATGTCTTTGGTGAAGTGTCTGTTCAAGTCTTTTACCCATTTTTTGATGGGGTGCCTTTGTTTTTTTTGTACTATTGAGTCGTAAGGATTCGTTATGTATTCTGAATACAAGTAACTTTATAAGTTATGTGATTTGCAAATATTTTCTTCCAGTTGGTAGCTTGTCTTTTTATTTTCTTAATGGTGTCTTTTGAAGCACCAAAGTTTTTAATTTTAATGAGGTCTGTTTATCAATTTGTTCCTTTATGATTTGGACTTTTTGGTATCATATCTAAGAAATCTTTGCTTAACCCAAGGTCAGAGAGATATTATTCTACATTTTCTTCTAGAATATATATTGTTTTAGCTCTTAAAATTAGAATCATTATGCAACTGTCCCAGCACTATTTATTGTAAAGACTATTATTTCTCCTATTGAATTGTCTTAGCACCTTTGTGGAAAATCAATTGGCTATAAATGTAAGAGTTTATTTAGGGCACTTGTTCTGGTTCCATTGATGTATATGCCTATCCTTATACTCTGAATGTCTTTACCTTTATAGTAAGTTTTGAAATCAGTTAGTGTAACTCCTCCAACTTTGTTCCTGTTTTTTTCAAAATTGCTTTGGTTATTCTAGGTCCTTTGTATTTCCATGTAAATTTTAGAAGCAGCTTGTCAAGTTTTCTATAAAAAAAGATGCTGATATTTGATAATGATTGTGTCAAGTCTGTAATTCAGTTTTGGGAAAAGTGGCCATTTTAATAATATTAATCTAATCCATCAGCATGTAATGCTTCTTCCTTTATTTAGCTCTTCTATAATTTATTTCAGCAATGTTTTACAGTTTTAAGTTTACAAATATTTGTATTAGTTCTTTTTTTTAATTTTTTTAATATGAAATTTATCGTCAAATTGGTTTCCATACAACACCCAGTGCTCATCCCAAAAGGTGCCCTCCTCAATACCCCTCACCCACCCTCCCCTCCCTCCCACCCCCCATCAACCCTCAGTTTGTTCTCAGTTTTTAAGAGTCTCTTATGCTTTGGCTCTCTCCCACTCTAACTTCTTTTTTTTTCTTCCCCTCCCCCATAGACTTATGTTAATTTTCTCAGGATCCCCATAAGAGTGAAAACATATGGTATCTGTCTTTCTCTCTATGACTTATTTCACTTAACATAACACTCTCCAGTTCCATCCACGTTGCTACAAAAGGCCATATTTCATTCTTTCTCATTGCCACGCAGTACTGTATTGTGTATATAAACCACAATTTCTTTATCCATTCGTCAGTTGATGGACATTTAGGCTCTTTCCATAATTTGACTATTGTTGAGAGTGCTGCTATAAACATTGGGGTACAAGTGCCCCTATGAATCAGCACTCCTGTATCCCTTGGGTAAATTCCTAGCTGTGCTACTGCTGGGTCATAGGGTAGGTCTATTTTTAATTTTTTGAGGAATCTCCCCACTGTTTTCCAGAGCGGCTGCACCAGTTTGCATTCCCACCAACAGTGCAAGAGGGTTCCCGTTTCTCCACATCCTTTCCAGCATCTATAGTCTCCTGATTTGTTCATTTTGGCCACTCTGACTGGCGTGAGGTGATATCTGAGTGTGGTTTTGATTTGTATTTCCCTGATGAGGAGCGATGTTGAGCATCTTTTCATGTGTCTGTTGGCCATCTGGATGTCTTCTTTAGAGAAGTGTCTATTTATGTTTTCTGCCCATTTCTTCACCGGATTATTTGTTTCTCGAGTGTGGAGTTTGGTGAGCTCTTTATAGATTTTGGATACTAGCCCTTTGTCCGATGTGTCATTTGCAAATATCTTTTCCCATTCCGTTGGTTGCCTTTTAGTTTTGTTGATTGTTTCCTTGGCAGTGCAGAAACTTTTTATCTTCATGAGGTCCCAATAGTTCATTTTTGCTTTTAATTCCCTTGCCCTTGGGAATGTGTCAAGTAAGATATTGCTGCGGCTGAGGTCAGAGAGGTTTTTTCCTGCTTTCTCCTCTAGGGTTTTGATGGTTTCCTGTCTCACATTCAGGTCCTTTATCCATTTTGAGTTTGTTTTTGTGAATGGTGTAAGAAAATGGTCTAGTTTCATCCTTCTGCATGTTGCTGTCCAGTTCTCCCAGCACTATTTGTTAAAGATAAAGAGACTGTCTTTTTTCCATTGGATATTCTTTCCTGCTTTGTCAAAGATTAGTTGGCCATACTTTTGTGGGTCTAATTCTGGGGTTTCTATTCTATTCCATTGGTCTTTGTGTCTGTTTTTGTGCCAATACCGTGCTGTCTTGATGATTACAGCTTTGTAGTAGAGGCTAAAGTCTGGGATTGTGATGCTTCCTGCTTTGGTCTTCTTCAAAAATTACTTTGGCTATTCGGGGCCTTTTGTGGTTCCATATAAATTTTAGGATTACTTGTTCTAGCTTTGAGAAGAACGCTGGTGCAATTTTGATTGGGATTGCATTGAATGTGTAGATAGTTTTGGGTAGTATCGACATTTTAACAATATTTATTCTTCCAACCCATGAGCATGGAATGTTTTTCCATTTCTTTATATCTTCTTCAATTTCCTTTGTGAGCTTTCTATCGTTTTCAGCATATGGATCTTTTACATCTTCGGTTAGATTTATTCCTAGGTATTTTATGCTTCTTGGTGCAGTTGTGAATGGGATCAGTTTCTTTATTTGTCTTTCTGTTGCTTCATTATTAGTGTATAAGAATGCAACTGGTTTCTGTACATTGATTTTGTATCCTGCGACTTTCCTGAATTCATGTATCAGTTCTAGCAGACTTTTGGTGGAGTCTGTTGTATTTTCCACGTATAATATCATGTCATCTGCAAAAAGTGAAAGCTTGACTTCATCTTTGCCCATTTTGATGCCTTGGATTTCCTTTTGTTGTCTGATTGCTGATGCTAGCACTTCCAACACTATGTTAAACAACAGAGGTGAGAGTGGACATCCCTGTCGTGTTCCTGGTCTCAGGGGGAAAGCTCTCAGTTTTTCCCCATTGAGGATGATATTAGCTGTGGGCTTTTCATAAATGGCTTTTATGATGTTTAAGTATGTTTCTTCTACCCCGACTTTCTCGAGGGTTTTTATTAAGGAAGGATGCTGAATTTTGTCAAATGCTTGTTCTGCATTGATTGACAGGATCATATGGTTCTTTTCTTTTATTAATGTGATGTATCACATTGATTGATTTGTGAATGTTGAACCAGCCCTGCATCCCAGGAATGAATCCTACTTGATCATGGTGAATAATTCTTTTTATATGCTGTTGAATTCAATTTGCTAGTGTCTTATTGATAATTTTTGCATTCATATTCATCAGGGATGTTGGCCTGTAGTTCTCTTTTTTACTGGGTCTCTGTCTGGTTTAGGAATCAAAGTAATACTGGCTTCGTAGAATGAGTCTGGAAATTTCCTTCCCTTTCTATTTTTTGGAATAGCTTGAGAAGGATAGGTATTATTTCTGCTTTAAATGTCTGGTAGAATTCCCCAGGGAAGCCATCTAGTCCTGGACTCTTATTTTTTGGGAGATTTTTGATAACTGATTCAATTTGTTCGGTGGTTATGGGTCTGTTCAAGCTTTCTATTTCTTCCTGTTTGAGTTTTGGGAGTATGTGGATGTTTAGGAATTTGTCCATTTCTTCCAGGTTGTCCAGTTTTTTGGCATATAATTTTTCATAGTATTCCCTGATAATTGCTTGTATTTCTGAGAGACTGGTTGTAATCATTCCATTTTCATTCATGATTTTATCTATTTGGGTCATCTCCCTTTTCTTTTTGAGAAGCCTGGCTAGAGGTTTATCAATTTTGTGTATTTTTTCAAAAAAACAACTCTTGGTTTCATTGATCTGCTCTCCAGTTTTTTTTAGATTTTTTCTATATTGTTTATTTCTGCTCTGATCTTTATTATTTCTCTTCTTCTCCTGGGTTTGGGGTGTCTTTGCTGTTCTGCTTCTACTTCCTTTAGGTGTGCTGTTAGATTTTGTATTTGAGATTTTTCTTGTTTCTTGAGATAGGCCTGGATTGCAATGTATTTTCCTCTGAGGACTGCCTTTGCTGCATCCCAAAGTGTTTGGAATGTTCTTTTCATTTTCATTTGTTTCCATATATTTTTTAAATTTCTTCTCTAATTGCCTGGTTGACCCATTCATTCTTTAGTAGGGTGTTCTTTAACCTCCATGCTTTTGGAGGTTTTCTAGACTTTTTCCTGTGGTTGATTTCAAGCTTCATAGCATTGTGTTCTGAAAGTATGCATGGTATGATCTCAATTCTTGTATACTTATGAAGAGCTGTTTTGTGACCCAATATGTGATCTATCTTGGAGAATGTTCCATGTGCACTCGAAAAGAAAGTATATTCTGTTGCTTTGGGATGCAGAGTTCTAAATATATCTGTCAAGTCTGTATTAGTTCTTAAATATTTTTTTTTTCATTTTTATGTTCTTGTGAACAGAAAACAATTCTGAAAATTATTTCATTTTCTGATTGTTACATACATGTATCTAATAGAAATACAGTTGATTATTGAGTATCTATCTTGCATTCTTGATCTTGTAATATTCTTTTGTTAATTCTAGTAGTTTTATTGTGGATACCTTGGAATTTTCTGCATGGACAATTATGTTACCTATGCATAAGGCAGTTTTACTTCTTTCTTTACAATCTAGATGTCTTTTTGTTTTTGTTTTTGCCTCCTTACACTGTCTAGAACCTTCAGTACAGTGTTGAATGGAAGTGGTGAGAGCAAGCATCCTTGCCTTGCTTGCAGTGTTCTGGGGAAAACATTCAGTTTTTAACCATAATCTATAATTTTATCTTTAGGTTCTTTGTACATGATCTTTGTACATGATCTTTAGCATTGTAATACATTACTTTCTTGTGGGTGCTATAACTAATAAACTTAGTGGCTTAAAGCAACTACTTTATTCTTATATACAGTTCTAGAGGTCAGAAGTTGTAAAATCAAGTTGTCCATAGGGCTGCCTTCCTTCTGGAGTTCTCTAGGGGAGCCTTTTCCAGCTTTTAGACCCACGTGTAATTCCTTGGCTCATGGCTCTTTTCTCACATTACTTCAAATTCTACTTCCATTACTACATCTACTACTCTGTCTCTGACCCTCCTGCCTCATTCTTTATAAAGACCCTTGTGATTATATTGGGCCCACCTGCATAATCCAGGCTACTCTCCTAACTCAAGATCTGTAACTTATTCACATCTGTAGGATCTCCTTTGCCATGTAACGTTTTCATAGATTCCAGGAATTAGGCTGTGGACTTTTTTGAGGTGTCATTCAGCCTAACATATGCAGGCTGAGGATGTGCCCTTGGTATTCATACATAATTGAGGGTTTTTTTTTAAATCACGAATGGATGTTGGATTTTGTTTAATGCTTTTTCTGCACCTACTATAGTGATCATGTGATTTAATGTTTATATCTATTTTTTTTTAACGTTTATTTATTTTTGAGACAGAGAGAGACAGAGCATGAACGGGGGAGGGTCAGAGAGAGGGAGACACAGAATCTGAAACAGGCTCCAGGCTCTGAGCTGTCAGCACAGAGCCGGACGCGGGGCTCGAACTCATGGACCGCGAAATCATGATCTGAGCTGAAGTCCGCCGCTTAACCGACTGAGCCACCCAGGCGCCCCAATGTTTATATCTATTCATAGGATGTATTCATTGCTTTTTTTTAAGATGCTAAACCTATCTTTCATTTCTGGGACAAATTCTACTTATGTGTATATAATCATTTCTATATGTTGTTGGATTAGGCTTGCTAATATTGTGTTAAGGATTTTTTTGTCCGTGAGGGATATTTATCTGTGGTTTTCTTTGTTTGTGAGGTCTTTGTTTAGCTTTGGTTTTAGTGTAGTACTGACATCATAGAATAAGTTGGAAAAGATTCCCTCCTCTGTTTTCTGAGAGTGTTTGTGTGTGATTGGTATTATTTCTTTAAATATTTGGTATACATTAAATGAAGACATCTGGACCTGGACTTTTCTTTGTGAGCAGATTGTTGATTACTAATTCAACCAATTTACTTATTATGAGTTTATTCAGCTATTCTCTTTATTTTTGTGTCTGCTTGTTAATTTGCATCTTTCTATGAGTTTGTCCATTCATTTAAGCTTTCTAATTTGTTGGCCTAAAGTTATTTATAATATTCCCTTATACTCGTTTCCATTTCTATAGGGTCAGTAATGATGCCTCATTTTAATTCTTGATGTTAGTAATTTCTGTCTTTTATTTTCTTGGTTGGTCTAGCTAAGGGTTTGCCATTTTGTTAAACTTTTCAAAGAATCAGCTTTTGGTTTCATTGATTTTCTTCTCTTTTTTTTTTTGTTTTCTATTACACTGATTTATACCCTGATCTTTATTATTTTCTTCTTTTTCCTTGCTTTGTGTTTAGTTTGCTCTTTTTCTAGTTTCCTAAGTTTGGAAGCTCAGATTATGGGTTTGAAAACATTCTTCTTTTCTGATATAGGTGTTTAAAGCTACAGATTTCTCTCTCAGCATTGTTTTAGCTGCATTGATAAATTTAGATTATGGTGTTTTCATTTAGTTCAAAATATTTTTAAATTTTCCTTTGTAAGTTCTTTGACCTATGAGGTATTTAGAATTGTGCTGTTTAATTTCTAAATATTTGTGTTTTCTCAGATTTCTTCCAGCAGTGGATGTCTAATCTGATTCCATTGTGGTCAGATAAATAGTTTGCATGATTTCAGACTTTATCATTTTTTTGAGACATATTCCTCACTTTGGAGCCCTCATTCTAATATCAGCATGATAGATTCCCACACTTTCTTTAAGTCATATCTCTCAAATGTCACTTTTTCAATGAGACTTACCAAGACCAACATTAAAATTGCAACTACCACTACTACCACCCCCTAGCACTTCCAGTCACCCATTATGCTGCTGTATTTTTTTCACAGCACTCATAACCTTCTAACATTCTATATAATTCACTGAGCTCCATAAAGATAGGGATCTTTATTTTATATAGATATACCCCAAGAAGCTACCTGAATCATAATAGTCACTAAATATATATTTCTGAATGTATACATTAGGATATTTATCCACTTGGTCATATGTAGCTGAAATTTCTTCACTTTCATTAGAATGTATTATTTCGTAATATAAACTGACTACAATTTTATAATTGATTCTTAGATGGACATTTACATTTTTGCCAGTTTAAAGCTATTATAAATAGCACTGATCTAAACATTATTACTATTGTATCCTGGTACACATATATCTAAATTTTTCTAGGGTATATATGTAAGCATGGAAATTGTCATATTATGAGCATATATTTAACATTGGTAGATAATGTTATAGTGATTTGCCCTATGGGTGCACATTCCTACCAGCAATGTATGAGGGTTCTATTTGCTCTACAATTTCACTGACCTGTGATGTTGGTATTCTTTTTAATTTTTTGCCAACATGGCAGTTTTCTATTAGTATCCCATTACCTTCTTAATTAGCATTTCTCTGAATTCTAATATCGTTGAGCATTTTTGCATATATTTGTCAGTCATGTATGTCTCCTCTTTTGTGAGGCATTTTTTTTCAATCACCTGCCCCTTTCCTTAATGGTTATTTACCAGTTATTTGTGCAGCAAACATCTCATCCGATTCTATGACTTTTCTCTCTTTATGATTTTTTTAATGAACAGAAGTTTTAAATTGTAATGTAGTTGAGTTTGCTAATATTTTCCTTAATGGTTAGTGCTTTTGGCATCTTAAGAAATCCTTTTCTAAATATTCTTATACCCTGCTGGTGGAAAGGCAGAATAGTACAACTCCTACAGAGTGGAATTTAGCAATATATGGAAAAAGTACATACACATTTGCCCTTTGTCTCAGCAATGCACCTCTTATAATCTATTTCAAAGATATACTGGAAAAATACAAAATCCTGTATATACAAGGCTGTTTGTCAGGACATTATTCATACAAGCAAAAAAGACTGGATACAACACTAATGTGCATCAGTAGAGGAGTAGTTGAATAAACTAGTACATCCACACAGTAGAGTACTGTGCAGTTATCAAGAGGAAGGAGAAGAGCTCTACACATTAATCTAGTTATTTCCAGGATATATTGCTAAGTGCAAAAAAGAAAGTTGTAGAACAACGTTTATAGTAAGTTACCTTTTATGTAGAAGAGGGGTGTAACTAATGAACTATACACATATATATGTGTTGTGTGTGTGCACCTATTTGCTTATATTTTCAAAAACAAAAACAAAAAAGAAACCTAGCTCCTGGAGACTCGGTTGAGCATCTGAGTGTCCGACTCTTGATTTTGGCTTGGGTCATGATCTCATGGTTCAGGAGATCAAGCCCCACATAGGGCTCTGTGCTGACACTACAGAGCCTGCTTGGGATTCTCTCTCTCCCCTCTCTCTGCCCCTCCCCAAGTCGCATGCATGTTCTCTCACTCTCTCTCTCTCAAAAATATAAATAAATAAACATTTAAAAAAGAAACAATGGAACCATAATGTCAAAACCTAATAAAAATTATTATTTATGGAAAACGAAAGTAATGGGAAAGGAAAGGGAACAGAGATAGAGTTGAGACTTCTGTGAAGGTACTGTATGTATTACACAGTTTTCACTTTAGACTCATATAGTGTTCTGCATAATTTAAAAAACTAATAAAAAAGGGAAAAAATCAATTCCGAAAGTTCATAAATAACTTGAAGCAAATGAACCTAACTATAAATGAAGTTCGTAGCATAACCATACAGAGAAAGCAGTTATGTAAAGTGACTTTAACACAACATTTGTACATGTATTCATTCCTAAAACTGTATTCAGTGGTTTTATTATTGATAGTTGTATTAGTATTGTTATTGACATTTTAAAATTCTATAAAAACCAAGAAGTTTGAGTAAAAACCTTGAATATTACATTTAAAGTGGACGTACCAGTATGAGCTCATGATTTATTTTTCTTTTAAAAGAATTTCCTAGCGTTGTCCAGTGAAAAGGCCTAGAAGCAACAACTCAACATCTGTGAACACACCTGACAACACATTGTGGTTTCTAAATACTATTCCCCATTAAAAGGACCTAGGGTCCTTGGAGAGATAATCTAGGTTTGAGTCAGGGAATATTCAAAATGAATTTGTAATACCTTGCTGTGCCAAAAAAATGGAAAGCAACACAGGAGCCAATTTGAAGGGACTTACTGGTCCCAAGTGAGATAATTTGACCACCAAAAAGAATAAAGACTACATTTGATTGAAACACATCAAACATATGAAAATGGTCTCACGATTATACTAAAAATAATCATTGGTTACCATTGGACATTTCTAAGGTACCAACTCATTACTCTCATAGTTGGTAAATACTGGGAAAAAAATCAAGCATTTGTCCTGCCTTTCCTGTATAAACTGTATATGGGAAAACCAAGTAATTGACGGTAAGTTCATTATAGGATTCCAGATAATAAATACAACAGAAATAATAGAATTAATAAACACAAAATAAATAATATAATTAGGGGAGTTCCATTTTGCAACTCTTAATAAATTAATAGGTCTAGGCAATGGTCATCCATAGATGCAAATCCCATTAGGTAAATGGGAAGACTTCACAGTGGAGGGATCAGACTAACACTGTCTGAATCTGCTGATCAACTTTAGCAACAATTAAAGTGGGACCACCAAACATGTGCCTTATGACATGACATGATAGGAAGTATACATCTATCTATGGAGGATCGTTGCCTAAAATATTGAGCGTAAATCTAATCACATCTCTAGGTCAGCACTATCTTAATGCAGTATTCCACAATGATGTAAATGGTTTCTATCTATTCTGCTCTTCATGGTATCCACTAGCTACATATGTCTCTCAAGCATTTGAAATGTGACTAGTTAACTGGGGAGCTGACATTTAAAACATTAATTTAAATAGATTTGTGTGGCCAATGACTATTGTCTTAGCGTAGCTCTAGATTTAACTGCCAGTTTGTAAGAAATAGAGGGGATTAAGGAACAAGTGAAACAATAACATGAGGAACAATAAGTCAAATTTCATTTGTTCTCTGGACAAATGATGTGGTTCCTCCAATAATTCAATGGGATGTGGAAAAAATGAGTTGGAGGGGTATAAATGAAGGGGCACTGTTTTAAAATAGAACAGACTTAAGAGCTATAACAGCCAAAGCCTGGTTTAGATTCTGCATTGAATGGCCAAGTGTAAAAAGGTAACTTTGAGAGAATCAGAACCATTTGAATATGAACTCCATTGTAGATGATACTAAGGAATTATTAATTCTGTGGCGTGGGATAATGCCACACTGGTTACATTTTTAATGTCCTTATCAGTTAGGTGCGTGTACTTGCATGACTCAGAGTGAGCACCTCCTTAGATTTTGCACCCGAGGGACCTCACTTGCCTCACCATAGTTCCACCCTTGCTTGAGATACACTGCATTAAACCAACTATATACTACTGTCATTTGTCAAAGGTTGTAATCACTTGCCCCAACAGAGTTTCTATACCTGAAATCCAAGATTTAATTTTTATTTATTTGTCAAAAGTTTTATTGGTAGGCTTTGTAGAACTTCCCTATCTCTTTGTCTTGATCTAGATGAACCCCAAAAGAAGAACAAAGGTGATCCCATGAACAACCTGGAAAGTTTTTACCAAGAGATGATAATGAAAAAACGTCTTGAAGAGTTCCAACTTATGAGAGGTGAACCCTTTGCTTCCCACTCACTGGTCTCAGCTACATCAGTGGGAGATAGTGGCACAGCTGAGAACCCGTCATTACTCCAGGACAAGGGAAAACAGGCAGCACAGGGTAAAGGTCCCAGTCTCCATGTGGCAAAAGTTTTTGATAATTCACCTGAGCAGTGTTGGACTGGGCCTAAGAAGCTGACGCAGCCAATAGAATTTGTCCCAGAAGATGAGATCCAGAGAAATCGTTTGTCAGAGGAAGAGATCCGAAAAATTCCTATGTTTTCTTCATATAATCCAGGGGAGCCAAACAAGGTATAGGCCAAACCAAGAAAAAAAACATGGGTTGTTTTAATTTTTCTTTACCTCTACCTAAATTAATACTTTTAAATTAGCTTTGATTATACCAAGGAATCGTAACATAGGCATAGTGATTTTGTTTTTCCTTGACTTTGACTATTAATTCTCTTCATACTATATAAATAGCATATTTCCTCTGATGTTCTTTGTGGTTTCCTGAGGTCCTAAGCTATCCTTAGAGTTTTAAAGAAATCTTGATGAGACTCTAGTCCATACCCACTAGAAACCCTGAATTGAAGGGAAAGTAACCTCCAGTTTCCTAGGCTAGTAATAAATCAAGTAGTATTCCTAAGACCACCATATCAGGTAACCATGGTGCCTCTGAAATTAGTCAATAAATAATTGGCCACCTGGTTGTGAGTAGGGTTTAGTGTTAGTGCATGAGTTTTTTTCTTTAGAATGCTCCATCTGGCTTTCATATGACATATGACTTCAAACTGCTGATAGCTAAGCAGCAAAGTGAAAGTGCAAGGCCTCTAAGGCTTGATAAATTGACAAATATATAAGAATTGTAAACCTTGTTTTATTGATCACATCATTATTTCACATTATTGGTATATGTTAACATCCAGAATGGAAAACTTTGTTATGTCGCCCAAAGAGGCAACACAAGCCCCTGGAGCATATACTTGGCCGTGTTTAATTTAAAAAACAAAACCAAAAAAAATAATGTTAGCTTCTGGCTGTCCCTGAATTTTAAAAAAAGACATTGTAGATGAGGGATATTAAAGCAGTTTTTTCTGAATGACTGCATTTCTAATATATTCTTGCTGTTCAAGGACAGCTTGATTTGTGTTTTTTATTATAAAATATTACTAATATACAAAAAGTTAAAGAATAATATAACAAAAACCCTCATACCTAGCCAGCCATCTTAACCAGTTCTTCATAGTTTCCCTATTTGCTTGTTAGAAAAATAGAGCCTTACAGACACACCTGAAGACTTCCAGGTATCCCTCACCAATCCCATTTCCCTGTCTCCACTCCAGAGGTAACTACTATCCTGAATTTGCTATTTATCATCCTGATGCATGTTTTTATATTTTTACTACATATTTATATATTCATAAACAAAATATAACTTTACATATTTTAAAACTATATAGATGATGTCATACTCGACATATTCTTCTACAACTTGCTTTTTTGATTCAATATACATAATGTTTTTGAAACTTATTTTAATAATATAAGGAACTATGGAGTATTGCATTGTAGAAATACACTATAATTCATTTATCCATTCTCCTGAAGATATTTTCTTTTTCTTTTTGCTATTACAGACCATTCTGCAACAAACATTGTATGTATCTCCTGTTGCATATGTACAAGAGTTTCTCTAGGACAGTTTTTCAAACTTGAGGTTACAATTGTAGGTCACAACAAGCAATTTTTCTAATGAAACAAAATAGAATAGAAAATATCAAAGTACATTCTGTAGAGTAAGGGTGTTGACTGTTTCTGGAAGCTTTTGGTTTGGTTTTGTGTGTGTGTGTGCGTGTGTGCGTGCGCGTGTGTGTGTTATATATGTGTGCCAGAATGTAAAATGCATTTCTTCCTATGGATCTAGTCAAAAAAGTTGGAAAAATATTGCTCTATTGCAGTGATTCTTAAATGTTAGTATGGACCAGAATCACCTGGAAGGGACTGAGAGTTTGCATTTCCAACAAGCTCCCATGAGGTGCTGATGCTACTGGTCTGAGAGTGACATTTTAAGAATCACTGTTCTGTATTACGTTCCTAGGAGTGGAATTACTGTGATATAGGGTATGTATATATTCAACTCCATGAGCAGGGTTTCAGAAATCTCTTTCATATCCTTGCCAAGACTCTTTAGTGTTGGACTTTTCATTTTTGCCAGTCTAAAATGTTTGAAGGTATCTCATTGACTTCATTTGCAGGTTTCTGATTTCCGATGAAGTTATGCTTGTAATCATACATTTTTTAGCCTTTCAGCAACCTTCTGTGCATTGCTTGTTCCATTTCTTTCCCCACTATTTGATTGCCTAGTTTTTCATATTATTTACAGAAATTATTTTTAAATTCTGGATATAAACACATGTTGCTTATTTAGCAAATATATTCTTCCAGTGGGGGGGCTTATCTTTTAAACATTATTTCTGATATCTTTTATTAACCAGAAATCTTTCATTTTAATGTAATCAGATCATCAGTATTTTATTTGATGGTTTGTACTTTTTGAGTCATTTTAAGGAAATCCTTCCCTACAAAACCAACAAAAAGTACACAAACAACCCAATGAAAATGGCCAAAAGATATGAACAAGAAACTCACAGAAGAGAAAACATGAATAACCAATTAATTACAAAATCTTATTAATAAGTAATCAAAGAAATTTAAAATAAAACTACAGTGAGAAACCATTTAACACCCAGGAAGTTGGTATACATTTAAAGGCCTGACAGTGCCAATGAATGAATATAAATGAGGTGACTATAAATGAGGACAATCACTTTTATGAACTCTGTAGCAATATCTAGTAAAATGGAAGATGCTCATACACTATAAGTCAGCAATTCCACTCCTAAGTATCTATCTTAGAGGAACTCTTACATGTGAACATTAGATGTTATAAAGATATTCATTGTAGCACAGTTTATAAACAGCACACTTGTTCATCAGCAGGAGAATGGATAAAGCATGGTATATTCATAAAATAGAATATTGTACAGTATAGAAAATGAATAAAATAGAATTACATGTATCAATATACATGAAACTCACAAACAAAATGTTGAATGAAGAAAGCTACTTGCAGACTTCTGGTTTTAGCTCCAATGTGTAAAGTGCTTGGAAGTTATCATTCATGTCTTATAACAAGAAAAACAGCTGAACAAATAAAACAGCAATGACTTTTCTTGGACCCATCAGAGAATTGAAGTCACAGAGCAAATTGCAACCCCCAAGTCTGGAAAGACAGGCAATTACAGAGAATCACAGCCCAGATCTGCTTTTCAGGAGCAGAAAGCACTGTAGCCATAAACTGGTAGGGACACTTACTTACGCAGTAACTTCGACAAACTGCTGGAAGCAGGGTGTAGATTGTTTGAGTGACAAACTCTAGGGGCCTCAGTCTCTGAAGGCCCTCATATTTTCATGATTTTTACCTCCAGGAACTCCATTAAGTTCTCAAGGGGAAGGGCCAAGAAACAATCTCCTGTTCCTGGCATGAGGAAGGGAAAACTAATCATTTTGAAATCTACCCAGAGCTTCTACCTAACAAAGGGATACCCAACAAGTGAAACATCTTTACCAAAGCCTTCTCCAGCCTGGGAGAAGGGAAATTATCCAACTCCCGAGGCCTCTAACCTTCCTGTCTCATCTAAGAGAGGGGTGGGGGGAAACTAGAAAACACTTGTGAAGGTTACAGGCTGGGGACACAGACATGCTAAAAGACTTGAGACTTAATTATGTGATCACAGAATGTTTCTCCCTGCCCCACAGATCAATGGGGCTTCAATATAATAACTATGGACTATAGCTGAAAGACTTGCAAGATTCAGACTCCATTTAAGGAGATATTAGGGAATCTGAAAGAAAATAGGGGAGAAAAAGCAAGAACATTGGGGGAAATTGAAACCTCTGACACCTACAGCTAGAGTAAACACTAAACACCATCAACCCCTGGCCAGATTAACATAAAACCTGTACTAATGGTCTATTTACCTTAACTCCTCTTAACTTAGACATCGTGTCCAGTTTTCAACAAAAAAAATGGCAAGGCATGCTAAAAGAAAAACCAGTCTGAAGAGACAAAGCCAACATCAGAACCAAACTCAGATATGCAAGTTTTGGACTTATATGATAATATTTAAATTTAACTTAAATTTAAAATAACTATGATTAATATGCTAAAGAATCTATTAGAGAAAATAAACAATATGCAAGAACAGATGGGTAGTGTAAGCAGATAGAAACTCAAAATCAGAAGGATATGCAAGAGATCAGAAACACTAAAAAGAAATGCTTTTGATAGATTCATCAGTGGACTGGAAGTGGCCAAGGAAAGAGTCCATATGCTTGAAGACATGTCAATAAAAATCTTCCAAACTGAAATGCAAAGAGAAAAAGAACTGTAAAAAAATTGAAAATAATATCCAAGAGCTATGGACAATTTCAAAAGGTATAACATACATGTGATTGGAATACCAGAAGGAAAATAAAGAAAAGGAGCAGAAGAGATAGCTGAAGTAGGAATGGCTGAGAAGTTTCCAAAATTAATGGTAGACACAGGACCACAGATTCAGGATCTGGGAAGACAATATCAATCAGGATAAATAACCCCAGACTAAGTGTATCATGTTCAAACACAGAATACTGATACAAAGAGAAAATCTTGAAAACACCCAGAGGAAACACTTTACCTATAGAGGAACAATAAGAATTACATTGGATCTCTCATCAGAAATCAGACACGCAAGAAGAGAAAAGTGAAATATTTAAAGTATTGAAGGAAAAAAAACACCCATCTAGAAATCTGTATACAGCAAAACAATCCTTCTAAAGTTGACCAAAAAATACTTTCTCAGACAAACAAAAACTGAGGGAATTTGTCAGCAGTAAATCTGTCTTGTGAGAAAAAAAATTTTTTTTTAAGTTTTTCCAGAGAGAAGGAAAATGATACAGGCCAGAAAATCAGATCTCTATAAAGAAAAGAAGAGCATAGGAGAAGGAATATGTGAAGGTAAAATGAAATCTTTTATTTTCTTATTTTTAAGTGATCTAAAAGATAACTATTCAAAGTAATGTGTTAGGTAATTATAGCATGTTGATAAATGAATGTTATAAGGCAGGAATGTTATAAGGACTAGGAGGGAAGAATTAGTATTTGGTGTATATAACTATTATAAGTTACCTGCACTACCTGTGAAGTGGTATGATGTTATTTGAGAGTGGGCTTAGATTAGTCATAAATGAGTATTGTAAACTCTTAGGCAACCACTAAAAAATTATAAAATGAAATATAATTGATATGCCAAGAGGGGTGAAAATGGAATCATATAAAATGATACCCATTCTCTGTAATCTTTTCCACAAAATAGAAACTTTCTAACTCATTTTATGAAACCAGCCTTAGCTTAATACCCAAACCAGATAAAATCATTAAATTAAGCAAAACTACAGATCAATATCTCTCATGAGCACAGAGAAGAATCTTAAATTTTAGGAAAATAAAAATAGTTTGATTGAAAAATTAAAATATTTGGAAATGAAATCCAACAGGTATCAAAATAATTATATTTCATGATCAAGCAAGATTTATTCGAGGGGTTTATGGCTGATTCAGCATTTGAAAATCAATATAATCTACCACATCAACAAACTAAAGAAAAATTATATAATTATTTCAATTGATGTAGAAAAGGCATTTGACAAAATGAAAACTCATTCATGACAAAAACTCTCAGCAAACTAGGAATAGAAAGAAACACCCTCAACCTCCTTAAGAATATCTACAAAACCCTACAGCTAACATACTTAATGGTGGGGAACTGGGTGCTTTCCCCTTTGATCAGGAATAAGACAAAGATGTACCCTCTCCCTGCTTCTTTTCAGTATTGTACTAGAAATGCTAACTAGTGCAATAAGAAAAGAAACAGCACACAGATCGAGAAGAAAAAAAAAAATTGTCTTTTTTCACAGGTGACATGTATGTCTATGTAGAAAATTGCGAAGAATCAATAACAACAATGTGAAAGAACTATGGGAACTAATAAATGCAATATAGCAAGGTTGGAAGATACGAGGTTTATATGCAAAAGCCAATTGCTTTTCTGTACACCAAGAAATGAACAATTGAAATTTAAATTTAAAACTCAATGCTGTTTACAAAAGCACCACAAAAAATAAAATACTTAAGTATAAATCTAACAAAATATGTACAGGATCTATGTACAGAAAACTATAAAACTCTGATGAAAAATTAAAGAAGATCATAAATGCAGAGATATTTACGTTCATGGATTGCAAGACTTAACACTGTTAAGTCAGTTGTACCCAAATTGATATGTAGATTCCACACAATCCCAACAAAATCCTGGCAAGCTATTTTGTAGATATAGACCAACTGATTATAAGTTTATGTGGAAAGACAAAAGACCCAGAATATCCAACATAATACTGAAGAAGAGCAAAGTTGGAGGACTAATACTATCCATGTTTGAGATTTACTATAATCAAAAAGGGTGGTGTTGGTGAAAAAAAGACATAGATCAATTGAGCAGAATAGAGACTCCAGAAATAGACTCACACAAATATAATGAACTAATCTTTGACAAGGGAGCAAAGGCAGTTCAATGAAGAAAGGGTAGTCTTTTCAACAAATTATGCTAAAACAACAAACTGGTTATCTACATGCAAAATAGGAATCTAAACACAGGTCTCAAAATAAGATCTCAAAAATGAGGTCTCAAAAAATGACCTCAAAATAGGTCATAGATCTAAATGTAAAGCACAGTACTATAACACTTATAAAAGAAAATAGGAGAAAATCTAAATGCCCTTGTGTTTGGTGATGCATCTATAGACACAACACCAAAAGCATAATTTGTGAAAGAAAAAAATTGATAAATCAAACTTTATTAAATTTATAAACTTCTGTTTTGTGAAAGACACTTTTAAGAAAATCAAAAGGCAAGCCACAGACTAGAAGAAAATATTTGTAAAACATTTCTAATAAAGGACTTTCATCCAAAATACAAAGACATGTCTTTGAGACACTTTGTCTTTTTCACAAAGACATGGAACTCAACGGTAGTGAAACAAACAACCCAATTAAAAAATGGGCAAAATGTAAGAACAGTCACCTCACCAAAGAAGTTATATACATGTCAAATTAGCATATGAAAAGCAGCTCATCATCGCTGTCATCAGGGAATTGCAAAATAAAACAACAGTGAGATGCCATTACATACCTATTAGAATGGCTAAAATTCACAATAAAACTGACAATACTAAATGCTATTGAGGATGATGAGCAACAGGAACTCCTACTCATTGCTGGCGAGAATAGAAAATGTTACGACTTCTTTGAAGTCAGTTCAGCAGTCTCACAAAGCTAAACATTGTTTTACCGTATAATCCAGTAATTATGCTGTTATTTACCCAATTGATTTGAAAACCTACATTTATACAAAAACCAGCATGTGAATGTTTATCAGTTTTACTCATAATTGCCAAAAACTGGAAGCAATTAGAATGTCCTTCAGTAGATGAATGGATACTTTCACCTGTGCTGCATCTATACAGTGGGATATAATTCATCAATTAAGAGAACTGAGCTGACAAGCCACAGAAAGGCACAGAGGAACTATAAATATATTAATAAGTGAAAGCCAGTATTAAAAGACTATATACTGTATGATTCCAATTATGTGACATTCCAGAAAACACCAAAATGTAGAGATAGTAAATGACCAATGGTTCCAGGAGTTCAGGGGGTTGGAGAAGAGAGAAATAGGGGAAGCACAGCATTTTTAAGGCAGTAAAGTTATTCTATAAGATAATGTAACGGTGGCTACAAGATATGCATTTGTCAAAGCCCATAAAACTGTACAGCATGAAGAGTGACCCTTAATGTATACAAATATTAAAAAATCATTTGAGAGGTTGGGGAACCCCAGGAAAGAATGAAGACTGTGACAAGACAATCTTACAGATACATGAAGCAACCTCAATGAAGGTATGTGGGTGAAAGATGCTGACTTAAGTATCTTTGGAAATGTGTGGAGTCCAGAAGACTAAAAACAGAAGTCACTGTACCCTAGTTAATAAGGTTGCACATAATCACTGTACCCTAGTTAATAAGGTTGTGTCACATGAGGGTACTGGTTAACAATCCTGATACTGATACACATGTATAATGAAATGGAGCAATTAAGTAAATGGATGGCAGGTGGTGGGAGCCAAGTTTCTCACTGGTAGAATTCACAGACAAGCAAAGAAAAGAAGCTAGAATGATCCATATAATGGTTTAGAGTTGGAGACAGCAGCATGAAATCATGTTTAGCTTAGTATAGATATAGATGATTATATATAAAATATTTATAGATATGTATATATACACAGGTTAGTATAAGCATAATTTTTTCTCCGTCAGCTGAGAGGGTCTAAATGAAGTGATACTCCAGTGGCAACAAGCATGTTCAGTACCCAAATCTTAGTTTGTAATACCATTCTCTTGTAAAAGGAACCAGGACTCCTTAGAGATATGACTGATTCTAGTAGTGGGGCAGGAAATGTACAAGATGAGCCTTGAACATTTTGTAGTGACAGAAAGTAAGAAAGTGCTGAAAACAACAACATAAAAACATTGTTGGGAATATGCCAAAGGAGCACAAGAGCCAACTGAAAGAGTTTCCAGTGACCAAAGCTGGAACAACTTGTGCAACAAACTAGGTGAATTAATATTGGATTATAACCTAAAGTATAGGATAAATAGCTATGACTGCATACTGATAATAAAATGATTGGGTAAATCAAATAACTGGGGGAGATAAGATAAATATCCCACACAGAAGAATTTTAAATAATTTACATAGATGCTCCATCTCAAACTGGGGGAGCATAACTTTCCACTTCTTAGTTTTGAGGTATTGAGTGACTTATTTCCAAAGAGTACAGTATGGAAAGGCAAGAAAAAAAGACTAATATTGCAGCGTAGAAACCTAACAAACACTGCCTCAGCCAGTTGTTCAAGGTCAACATCAACAGTCATTAATCACGATGATAGTATGCATACTTGATATGATATGTTCAAAATTGAACTTTCCTCTCTGGTCTTCCTTCTCATAATCCATAACCCCAATCTAACATGAGAAAAACACACACACAAAAAAAAAATTCTAGTAGTGGGCCGTCCTACAAAATACCTGACCAGGATTCCTCAAAACTGTCAAGATCATTAAAAACAAGAAGTCTGAGAAACTGCCACAACCAAGAGGAGCCTAAAAACACATGAAAACTAAATGTACTGTGGTAACCTGGATGGAATCCTGAAACAAGAAAAGGATATTAGGGAAAAACTAAGGAAATCTAAATAAACTATGGCCTTTGGTTAATAATAAGGTATCAATATTCATTCATTCATTTTAACAAATGCACCATAGCAATGTAAGATGTTAATTATAGGGGAGACTGGGTGTGGGGTATGTGGGAACTCTTTGTACTACCTTCTCAGTTTTTCTGTAAATCTAAAACTGTTCTAAAAAATAATCTACTTTTTTAAAATTTAAAACAGATACCTGCATAAAAATGCATACAGTTTTATACTATTTATATAAAGTTCAAAACATGCAAAACAGCACTGTATATTGCAGAGGGATGCCAGGAAGTTTCATCCTGTACTATCACTTGGAGTATCTGTTTTTCTGTTTCACAGAAATGGTAATCTTGTTTTTGAGCCTAGCTGTATCTTTCTGTGTGTGTGTGTGTGTGTGTGTGTGTGTGTGTGTGTGCGCGCGCGCACGTGTTTGTGTGTGTGTGTGAATATATATGTATGTTGGTGATACGTACATACATACATACCTGTGTGTGTGAATATATATGTATGTTGGTGATATGTTCATACATATCTGTGTGTGTGTGTGTGTGTGTGTGTGTGTGTGTGTGTGTGTGTTTGGAGCAGAGAAGATGCATCCAAGCAAGAAGTGACCAAGCCACGTCTACCAGAAGTCATCTTGATTTTTAAAAAATGTTCATATCAAAGGGAGCCATCTTAGTATGGATCTTTCCTACTTGGTGAGAAACTTGCAGTATGTTTCACATACTCCTTTCTATGGTTATTTAATTTGATGATGCTTTTATGATAAGTATTTCAGAGACAAAACTCTAGATCACCTGAAATTACTTAAGTGAATCACAAGTCAGTCAATCTGTGCCTTTGCCTTTAAGATACAAGTGTAGTTAAATCTAAATATGCAATATCCAGCTTCTAAAGTCTTTGAGACATAAAGAGACTCTTATTATATAACGTTTAATATATTTATTTGTGTTTTAGTGGTTAACTCATTTAAGTGGGCTCTATTTTCTAGCTCTTTGCTTATGCTGCTTTTCTCTGAATTCTTCTCAAGTTCCATTAAACTGTAAAGGTTATAGTTTATTCTAGCTAACATATAGAGATTTTTTTCTTCCATCTTTTCTTATTGTAGTAAAACACATGTAACTTGAGATCTACCCTGTTAACAATAATGTAACTTGAGATCTACCCTCTTAACAATATTTTAAGTATACGTTACAGTGTTGTTAACTATAGGCACAATGTTGTCCAGCACATCTCTAGAACTTTTCATCCTGCATGACTGAACTTCATAAGTATTGAATAGCAACTCCCCATTTCCCTCTCCCTTTAGCCCCTGACAACCACCATTCTCCTTTTGCTGCAATGAGTTTGACTACTATAGATAACCCCATATAAGTGAAATCATGTAGTATTTGTCCTTCTGTGACTGGCTTATTTCATTTAGCATAATGCACTCAAGATTCATCCATGTTGTAGCATATTGCCAGATTTTCTTCCTTTTTCTGGATGAATGGTATTCCATTGTATGTGTATACCACATCTTCTTTATCCATTCATCCATGATGGATATTGCCACCTCTTGGCTATTGTGAACAGTGTTTCATATGTGTTCAGATATCTCTTTGATATTCTGATTTTAATTCTTTTGGATAAGTATCTGGAAGTGGGATTGCTGGACCATATGGTAGTTCTATTTTTAATTTTTTGTAGCACCTCCATACTGTTCATAGTGACTGCACCATTTTACATTCTGCCAATAGTGTACAGGAATTCCAATTTGTGTACATCCTTGCCAAATTATTTCCTGTATGTGTTCTTTGAAGAAATGTCTATTTAGGTTTTTTGCCCATTTTTAAAATTTTTTATTCTTTAATGTTTATTTATTTTTGAGAGCGATAGAGTGAGCAGCAGAGGGGCAGAGGGAGAGGGAGAAAGAGAATCCCAAGCAGGCTTCATGCTGTCAGCCCAGATTCCAATGTGGGGCTCAATCTCATGAACCCGTGAGATCATGACCTGACCTGAAAGCAGCAGGAGGCAGTTGCTCAACTGACTGAGCCACCCAGGTGCCCCTTGCACGTTTTTTTTTTTTTTAATTGGGTTATCTGTCTTTTTGCTGTTGAGTTGTAAGTGTTCCTTATATATTTTAGGCATTAACTTCTAATAAGATATTTGGTTTATAAATACATTCTTCCATTCTGTTGGTTGCCTGTTCACTTTGCTGATTGTTTCCTTTGCTGTACAGAAGTATTTCAGTCAATGTAGTCCCACTTTATTTTTGCTTTTGCTGCCTGTGCTTCTCATGTAATATTCAGTTGACTGGATTTTGACTGAATTCAGTTGAGTTGACTTTTGTGTGTGGTATAAAATAAGAGTCCAGTTTTGTTATTTTGCATGTGGATACCAACTTTTCCCAGCACCATTTGTTGAGGGAACTATCTTTTCCAAATTATGTATTCTTGCCCCTCTGTTCATCAGTTGACTGCATATGTGTGAGTTTATTTCTGGGTTCTATTCTCTTCCATTGGTCTATATAACTGTCTTTATGCTAGTTTGCTCTTTTGATTACTGTAGATTTATAATATGTTTCAAAATTAAGTGAGAGGCCTCCAGTTTGGTTCTTATTTTTCAAGATTGCTTTGGCTATTTGGGGTCTCTTGTGGTTCCATATGAATTTTAGGATTGTTTTTTTCTATTCCTATAAAAACTATTGGGATTTTGATAGGAATTGCATTAAATCTGTAGATCACTTTAGGTAGTGTGTAAATTTTAACAATATTGTTTTCCAGTCCATGAACATGGGACATTTTTGCATTTGTGTCTTCTTTAATTTTTTTTAGCAATGTTTTGTGGTCTTCAGTGTACTAGTCCTTCATTTCCTTGGCTGTCTTTTTTTAATTGAAGCATGATTGACATTTGAAAAAGCTGTACATATTTATTTTGCATTTTTTTGTCTATTTTTATTTACTTTCTAGTTAGTTAAAATATAGTGTAATACTGTTTTCAGGAGTAAAATTTAGTGATTCATCACTTACAACATCCAGTAAAGCTGTACATATTTAATGTATGAATCTTGATGAGTTTGAAAATAAATGTACACCATGAAACTATCACCATATACAATGCCCTAAACTTAAGCATCACCTCTAGAAATTCCCTTCCTCCTCCTTTGTTTTATCATAACATTTAACATAAGATCTACCCTCTTAATAAATTTTAAGTATCTAATACAGTATTGATAACTATATGCACCATGCTGTACAGTAGATCTATAGGATTTATTCATCTTGCATGAACATCTTTGATGAACATCTCCCCAGTTACGCCTCCTCCCAGCCTCACAGTAAACATGATTCTACTCTGCTTTTATGAGTTTGGCTGTGTTGGATGCCTGATATAAATGGGATCATGTAGTATTTCTTCTGTGTTTGGTTTATTTCCCTTGGAATAGTGTCTTCCAAGTTTATGTTGTAGCAAATGAAAAGATTTTCTTTTTTTAAAAGGCCAAATAATATTCCATTGTATTTATACACATTTTCTTTATCCATTCATCTGTCAGTGGACATTTAGGTTGTTTCCATGTCTTTGCTATTGTAAATAATGCTGCACTGCACAAGGGAATGCAGATAGTTCTTCCAGATCCCAATTCCAGTTCTTTTGGGTATATACCCAGGGGTAGGATTGCAGGATTGCATGTTAGTTCTACTTTTAATTTTTTGAGGAACCTCCGTACTGTTTTCTATAGTGGTTATACTGATTTACATTCCCACCAATAGCATATAAGGCTTAGAATTTCTCCATATCCTCACCAACACTTGCTTTTTGTTGTTGTTGTTATTAATAGCCATCCTAACAGATGTGAAGTGGTATTTCATTGAGGTTTTGATTTGCATTTTCCTGATAGTTAGTAATATTGAGCATCTTTTTATATACCTGTTGGCCATTTGTATGTCATTTTTGAAGAAATGACTATCAGATCTTTTGCCCATTTTAAAAATTGGGTTATTTGGGTTTTTTTTTTTTGTTTTGTTTTGCTATTGCATTTCAGGAGTCCCTTATATGTTTTAGGTATTAATCCTTTATCAGATATCAGATATACGATCTGCAAATATTTTCTCCTATTCTGTGCCTTGCTTTTTCATTTTGCTGATTTTTTTTTTTTTGCTGCACAGGTTTTTAGTTCTAATCATACTTGTTCATTTTGGCTTTTGTTGTTGCTTGTGCTTTGATGTCATATCCAGGAAGTCATTGCCAACATCATTGTCCAGAAGGTTTTTTCTCTAATTTTTCTTCTAGGAGTTTTTGGAGTTTCAGGTCTTATTTTAAAATATTGAATCCATTTTGGGTTGATTTTTATGTGTGGTGTGAGTTAAGCATCTACTTTAATTCGTTTGCTGTGGGTATCCAGTTTTCTCAATACCATTTATTATGAGACTATCTTTTTACCATTGTGTATTCTTGGCCCCCTTGTCAAAGATCAGTGTACCATAAATACGTGGTTTATTTCTGGGCTCCCTATTCTGTTTTATTGGTCAATATGTTTGTTTTTTATGCCAGTACCATGCTGTTTTGATTACTGTAGTTTGAAATTAGGAAATATGATGCCTCCTGCTTTGTTCTTCTTCCTCAAGATTATTTTGTCTACTTGGGATCTCTTATGATTCCATATGCATTTGAGGATTTTTTTATTTCCATAAAAATTGACATTCGGATTTTGATAAGGATTATATTGAATCAGTAAATCACTTTGGGTAGTATGAACATTTTGATAGTACTTGCAGTCAATGAATATGGGATAGCTTTCCATTTATTTGTGTCTTTTTCAGTTTCTTTCATCAATGTTATGTAGTTTTCTGTGTACAAGTCTTTAAGCTCCATGGTTAAGTTTATTTCTGAGCATTTTATTCTTTTTGATACTATTGTAAATGGGATTGGCTTTTTTTTTTTATTTCATTTTCAGGCAGTTCATTGTTAGGGTGTAAACATTTAGAAGGATTGATACTTTCATTGTTAGTGTAAACATTTAGAAGGATTGATATTAATTCTTCTTTAAGTGTTTGGTAGGATTCACCCATGAAGCCATCTGGTCCTGGGCTTTTCTGTGCTGTGAGGTTTTTGAAGACTGATTCAATCTCATTACTAGTTATAAATCTCGTTAGATTTTCTATTCATGATTTAGTCTTGGTAGGTTATACATTTCTAAGAATTTATCGTTTTCTACGTTATCCAATTTGTTGGCATACAGTTGTTCATAGTAGTCTCTTTAATCCTTTCTTTTTCTGTGGCATCAGTTATAACATCTCCTCTTTTTTTTTTCTGATTTTATTTGAGTCTTCCCTCCTTTTTCCTCTACCTAGCCAAAGGCAGTCAATTTTGTTGCTCTTTTTAAAAAGCCAGCTATTAGTTTAGTTGATTTTTTTCTAGTTTTTCTAATCTCCTTTGTTTATTTCTGCTTTAGTTTTTATTTCTTTCCTTCTACTAACTTTGGACTTAGTTTGCTTCTTTTCCTAGTTCCTTAATTGTAGAGTTGTTTATTTGAAATCTTATTTTATTTTATTAATATATATATATATATATATATATTTTAAACGTTTATTTGTTTATTTTGAGAGAGAGCACATGAGCAAGGGGAGAGGCAGAAAGAGAGGGAGAAAGAGAATCCCCAAGCAGGCTCCACGCTGTCAGCACAGAGCATGATGTGGGGCTCAAACTCACCAACCGTGAGATCATGACCTGAGGTGAAATCAAGAGCCAGATACTTAACCGACTGAGCCACCCAGGTACCCCTTTATTTTATTTTTTAAGTGGGCTCCACTGCCCAAGGTGGGGCTTGAACTCAAGACCCTGAGATCAAGAGTCACACATTCCACCAACTAAGTCAGCCAGGCATCTCTAAGACTTTTTTTGTTGTTGTTTTTGAGAGAGAGAGAGAGAACACGTGAGCATGAGCAAGGGAGGGACAGAGGGAGAAGGAGAGATAATCTTAAGCACAGAACCCGAGCTAGGGCTAAATCTCACGACCATGAGATCGTGACCTGAGCCAGAATCAAGAGTCTGACGCTTAACTGACTGAGCCACCTAGGTGCCCCATGAGATCTTCTTTTTTAATGTAGGCATTTATCACTATGAAATTCCCTCTTAGTTCTGCTCTTGCTGTATCCCATAAATATTGTTATCTTCTGATTTCATTTGTCTCAAGATATTTTATAATTTCCCTTCTGATTTCTTCCTTGACCCATTGTTTGCTTAAAAGTATGACATTTAATTTCCTTCCACATATTTGTGAAATTTCTAGTTTTCCTTCTGCTGTTGGAAGTAAGGTATTGAAATCTCCTAGTATTGTATTGCTGTGTATTTCTCCTTTCACTTCTCACTGCTTCATATATTTAGGTGCTCTGATGTTGGGTGCATATTTATTTATAGTTCTATCTTCTAGGTAAATTAACCCTTTTGTCATTATATAATGCCCATTTTTGTCTCTTGTGACAATTTTGACTTAAAGTCTATTTCATCTGATATACGCATGGCCAACCCTGCTTTCTTTGGTTATCGTTTTTATAGAATATCTTTCTCTATCCTTTCATTTTTAGCTTATATGTGCCCTTAAATATAAAGTGAGTTTCTTGTAGACAGATTATACTTGGATCTTGTTTTTTTTAATCATTCAGCCACTCTTGTGTCTTTGATTAGGGAGTTTAACATACTTACATGTAAAGTAATTATTTATAAGGACTTACTATCATCATTTATTATTTGTTTTGTCTTGTAGCTCTTTTGTCCCTCTTTTCCTCTCTTGATGTCTTCCTTTTTGTTTCATTGATTTTTTTGTACTAATGTATTTCTCCTTTTTTTCCTTTTGTTTATCTTTTATAGGTATTTTCTTTAGGGTTACAATGGGGCTTCCTTAAAACATAACAATCTATTTTAAGCCGATAAGAACTTAAATTTATTTGCTTTCGAGGGCTCTTTTTTGTTTTCTTGAATGTGTTTTTTTTTTTTTTTATAGCATCCCATTCCTAATAGAATATTGTCTCCTAATAGAATATTCTCTGAGGGTACTAGTGATGTTTTTTTGAAGTTTTCTTCCTTGCATGGTCTGTTTTCTTTTTCATTTGCTTTCATTTCTGTTTGTTTGTTCTGTTCTCTCTTTCACATTAGAGGCTTCCCACAGATACAGTAGATACCAGATCCGGGTAATCTGTGCCTATATATATATATATATATGAGTAGGCGCCAAAAAGCAGATTGGAAGCTCTAAGCACATGAGTGGCCCTTGCTGACTTTTAGCTTCACTTTAAAGTCATCTGGCTGGTCCATTTGTTGGAGAAATTCCCCATCCCAAATCAGTATTTTTTTAATCTTTTCTCTTGGGGCTAATCATATTTAGTGTGCATTATTTCTCTTAATCTTCTTGTGTTCAGATATAGTATTTATACCCTCATCTGTGCCTGACATTCCCCATATTTAGAAAATGAGCTACCAGTATTCACCATGATTGGGGTTTGCCTTTCTCCAGTAGCTAATCTTAGGGGAGGATCTTTCAAGATCTAGTTGGTTTTTAAGCAACTTTCAACCTTCCCACCTTATCTTAATCTCATCCCTTTACCTTCATTTTCAGAGGTACCTGAAGCTTTCAGTTCCTAAACTGTTTGAGGATTCTTAGGTGTAGTTTGGGTTAGTTCCTGGATTTCCCCACTTCTGGTTTAAGATTCAACTTTCTTGAGTACACTTATCTAATTATTTTCCAGCTTCCAGAGTACTGCTGCTATTGCCTCCTTTCCTCATTCTTTCTGACCTCATGGGTTTGTGTTTAAAAAAAAAAAAAAAAAAAAAGGCCCTATAGTTTTAGAGAGTTTTCTGGAGGGAGTAAAATTAGATGCATGTATTCAATCTGCCATCTTTATCTGAAACTAATTCTTACTACAGTGAAATAGTTGCCTTACCTCCCTTATGTGCTATTTCTGTTGATCCTCGGTTTACATTAGGTGTTATACCTGAAGAACCTTAGCCCTCGGGTGACCGAAAGAGACCTTGTCTCATTGTTCGCTCGGTTCCAGGAGAAAAAAGGACCACCAATTCAATTCCGAATGATGACTGGACGAATGAGGGGGCAAGCTTTTATCACCTTTCCCAGTAAGTAGCTTTATCTGGATAATTAATTGTAGCATCAGTTCATTAGAGACTATTTATACCCTCTCGAATTTAGATATAGCCCTTTGATTTCTTCATATCACATGAGAAGCATATGCTTGAACAAGCACATGGGAAGAAGGAAAGAGAAGTAAGGAAAATATGTTTTCAGTGTTCTTCCACCCTCCTTCCTATGTTTCCTCTCCTCCACTGACAGTGCATGACCGCCTTATCCCATTGTCCTCAGGTTTCTCCAGTCATAGCACTTCCCTTCTCACTCTATCAAAATGGACCTTCCCTTTGCTGACGATGGTATTTCTAGTTCAGATTATATTACTTATTAATATATTGGTATTCTGGTAGAATACCCTAGTATGCCCTATTCCTTTAGGACTAAGAGATTATATGTTAACATGCTAACTCACTAGTAATTCATAATTAACTGGGGGGTGATGATAAATTCCTTTAACTGTTGTCTCCATCTTACTACTTGATCTCAGTATCATAATTAAAAGAGAACAATAATACAGGAATATCATTTTCTATAGCAGACCAGACTGTCTCTTCTGGTGGAAGCTGGGTAGGAGCTCTACCTTTCATTATCCCTAACTACCATTACTTATAAACAGCCTAGTAATCTATGTATAGGCAAGTGCTTTTACACATAAGCCATACCAAACTCCCCTCTGCTTCTTTTGTACATTCTTAAACTATTTTTCCTATCTTGTTAAGGTTTGTGGATCCTCTACACTAGCGGTTTTCAGTCCTTTTGTGGGAGGACCCCTTTTAAACTTAAAATATTTTTCATTGACCCCAAGCTAATATGATCCATTAATTGAAAAATATATAATAAAATATTTTATAAACTCAGTACTTTAAAGTGTATAGCTGTTTTATAACAGCAGTATAACATTTGAAAATTTGTAGTATATACATATGTGAGACATAAATTGGTTTAGTCTAAAGACATTGCTTGTCTACTTATGATTTCACAGACTCTGGGCAATAATTCCACTTCTAAATTTTCTACATACAGGCTCTGAGACTGTTAAAAACAGTTGAAAGTTGAAAACTCCTGCTATCCTTGCTATACACTGTATACTCACACCTCAAGTACCCATATGCCTATAAGATTTCTTAAACTTATTTATTCCAATGAGGGCTCCCACTCTCCCATCAAAAGAAAAAAGCAAAATGTCCTCAGTACCATGATAACATCTTTTATTTGTGTCGTCCATTTTGAAAATGGTTTCATTATCATAATACCTATAATCTGTTATCTAAGAGGTTTATAGATTATTGGTTATAGCTTAGCCTTCTTTGTCACACTGTCTATATTCTTGTTTCTTTACCTTTATCTTTGTGTTAGGAGACATACAAACATCATTTTAAGTTTTTATTGTCATTCTTAGCCATTAGTTTAATCTTGATGAGTTATACAAATTTGAGATTATGGAAAAGATAATAAAACTAAGAACTATATAGATTTGTAGCCTATATTTAACTCCAAGGCAAAACAACATAAACTAGACTTGGAATAGAATTGAATTACTAAGCCCTATGTAAATTGATGCTTTTTTCTTTCTCTTTTAGATAAGGAGCTAGCACAGCAAGCATTGCATCTAGTAAATGGATATAAACTACGTGGGAAAATAATGGTGATAGAATTTGGAAAGAACAAAAAGCAACGGTCAGATCTCCAGGCTGCTTCTCTCATATCATCTGCTACAGATAACACTACAGAAATCAGTGGTAGTTAAAAGATATATAGATGGTGAGTCCCAGGAGGTCTTTCTTGCATCAGAATCTTGGATCTGGGATTTGTGTATAGATAGCAATTTGCTTGGATTTGAAGAAGAGAAACTTAACTGAGGGAGAGAAAAATCTAAGATAATCCCCCTCTGTTTCAGAACAAATTGGTAGGAAACATTTTTTATAATCAAAGACTATATAGGACAGACATGGCAAGTATGAAGTGTAGGGTACAAAGAGTATCATTTTCTCAGGATAAATTACAAAAGATTATTTCCAAGGATTTAAAAAATCTTTATAATTCATCTGGGGTTTAAATATTTGTCCCTAAATATAGCATTCTTTCCAAGGTTGCCTCCTATATGCAGAACTAAAAAACTAATCACATGTTGAAATATTTATTTACTAGAGCTCATTTATCCTTCTTTATATCCACCAGTAAATAAATGACCAAGACCCCAGGCATAAACATCAACAAATGCTGTTGAATAAGAACTGTCAGCAGTGACAATAGGTTGTTTCATAAGTTAGTCCACACATTTAACGAATGCTTCCCCATGAAGTTACCAGTGTCTTCAAAAAGCTATATATTTTTCTAATGAAAGCATTTAGATCAAAATATTAATGTTCTCATAGTCATTAAGCTAGCTACCATTGAGCAATCATTGAATTCAAAGCAATAAACATTGAATCAATATCTAATGTATGTTATGTATTAGGTGTATGAATTTTAGAAGAGGAACATACTAGCAAACAGTACTAAAGGAGGGTGGGAAGAAAGTGTTCTCCAGAAGAGAGTCAGTCATTCCTAAATCCCTCAGTTATTTGTAGTTGCTGGAGAATAGAAAGAATATATGATATAGAGGAAGTAGTACAAACTTTGGAATTGGACTTGTGTTTGAACTTCACAGCCACACTTACCATTTCGTGACCTTGGCAAGTCACTTAATCTGAGCCTCAGTTTTCTCATCTATAAAATGAGGATAATAATACTACTTACCTCACTGGGTTGTAAGGATTAAATGAGATGATATTATTTTAGCTGAAGAACAGGAAGAAAAAAACTGAAGAAAATTTAACAGAGAGTAAGACCATTAAGCACCCCAACATACTTTTAATGAGAGGACAAGAAAAAGAAAAGAGGAAGAAAGAAGCAGAAAACATATTCCAATAAATAATGGCTGTAAATGTCTCACATTTGATGAGAAACATCACCTATACGTCCAAGAATTTCAACAAACCCCAAGTAGGATAAAGAAGAAATCCACAGACCCATCATAACAAAAGTGCTAAAACTCAAAGACAAAGAGAAACTCTGGAAAGTAACATGAGAAAAATGAAGCATCACTTACAAGAGAACCCCAATCAGATTAACTGCTAACTTCTCATCAAAAACAATGGAGATGGCAATGGGATAACATATTCAAAGTGCTCAAAGAAAACACCTGCCAATATAGAACCTATATCTAATAAAGCTGTTTTTGAAAATGAAGATAAAATATAAGCCTTCCCACATCATCAAAAACTGTTGTTGCTGGCAGACCTAACTTATAGGAAATAGTAAAGGAAGTTCTTCAGGCAGAAAGCAGTGACTTTGGATAATAATTTAAATCTGTACATATAGAAAAATAGCATGGGTAAAGGTAATTACATAATTAGGAAGGACAGTCTAAATGCATTTTTCCTTCTCTTAATTGATTTTTAAAACAGTTGTATAAAGCAGTATGTATATAGTTGCATTATTGGGTTTATAACATATAAAAATGCAATATATTTGCCAAAAACAGAACTTAGCGTGGAAGCAAAGCTGTATTGGACTATAGAAATGACTCCAGATGGTAACGCCAATCTACAGGAACAAGTGAAGAAAAGAAATAGGAAATAAGAAAGTTAATATAAAAAAATGACAAATATATATTTTCTCTTCTTCCTTCTCTGAGCTTCTTTAAAAGACATAAAATTTCATCAAATAATAATTATAACAGTGTATTGTTGGATTTATAACATGTAGAAATAATATGTATAACAATAATACCATAAAAAAGTGGGGAAAGGAATAGATTCATGTAGGAGTAAGGTGTTTATATCTCATTGGAATTTAGTTTGTATATATCTGAAGCCAACTGAGTTAAGATTTGTATGGTAAGTGCTAGAGCAACCACTATGTAAATAACTGAAAATACTATTAAAGAAACTTAAATTAGAAAATATTCAATGCCAAAGGATAAATAGAGAAACAAAGACAAACCTCAGAGACATATAAAAAGCAAACAGTAAAATGGCAATCTTAAGTCCACCTATATTAATAATTGCAATAAATATGAATGGATTAAACAATCCAGTTAAAGGCAGAGATTGTCAGACTGGGAAAAACACACAAGATTCACCCCTATGCTATTTGTTGGGGTTACACTTTGGAGATACAAATAGATTGAAGGTTAAACAGAATTATCAGGCAAATGGCAACTATAAGAAAGCTGGAGTGGCTATACTAATACCAGATAAAATAGACTTTAAAACAAAAAATGTCATTAGACACAAAGAGTGACATCTTGTAGTGATAAAAGAGTAGATCCATCAGGAAGAGCAAAATTATATATGCACCTAATAATGGAGCACCAAAATACATGAATCAAAAACTGAACTAAATGAAGGGAGAAATACACAAGTGTACAATAAGAATTGGGGTATTCAGTACTCCATTTTGAATAATAGAACAATTAGATAATAAGCAAGGAAATAGAAGACTTGAACAGTGCCATAATGAACTAGACCTTAAAGTGATCTATAAAACACTACCCAGCAAGAACAGAATGCACATTCTTCTCAAGGGCATATGAAATATCTTCAGGATAGATCATATCGTAGACCATAAAACAAACCTCAGTAAATTTAAGCAGACTGAAATCATGCAAAGTATATCTTCTGACTACATGGAATTGAGTTAGAAACCAATAACAGAAAGTTGGGGAACTTGGAAATATGAAGTAGACACACTTTTAAATGACCAATGGGTCAAGTAAAAAAATCACAAGAGAAATTAAGAAATCCTTTGAGATGAATGAAAATGAAGACACAACATACCAAAATGTGGGATGCACCAAAAGCAATGCTTGGAGAGAAATTTATAAACACAAATGCCTATATTTAACAAGAAAAAATATCACATATAAATAACATATTTTATACCTTGAGACACTGGGAAAAGAGGAGCAAACTAAACTTAGAGCAAGCAAAAGGAAGGAATAAAAAAGATTAGATAAATAAGTGACAGAGAATAGAAAAACATTAGAGAAAGTCAATGAAACTAATGGTTAGTTCCAGAAAAAGATCAGCAAACAGCAAAAGTGACAAAATTTTTGCTAGATTGACCAGGGAAAAAAGAAGACTCAAATTACTAGAATCAGAAGTGAAGGAGAGAACATTACTATCAATCTTCTAGAAATAAAAAGTATTATGAAGGAACACTATGAACAATCATATACCAATAAATTAGATAACTTAGATGGAATGGAAAAATTCCTAGAAACACAAACTACTGAAACCAATCAGAAACAAAATCTGAAAATGTCTGTAACAAGTAAAGAGGTTAATTAATAACTTAAAAAAACACAAGGAAAACCCCAGGCTCAAATGGCTTCTCAGATAAATTCTAGCAAACACTGAAGAATTAATACAAATTCCTACATACTCTTTCAAAAAGTATAAGAGGAACATTTCTAATATATGCTATAAACATGGAATAACCCTGAAAACATGCTAAATGAAAGAAGCCAGTCACAAAAGACTGTATAATTATATGATTCCATTTATATGAAGTGTCCGGAATTTGTAAATATATAGAGACAGAAAGTGGATTAGTGGTTGCTCAGGGCTAGGGATGATAGCTGAATTGTATGAGGTTTCTTTAGAAGTTGGTTAAATGTCCTAAAATTGATTGTCATAATAATTGTACAACTCTATGAATATACTATAAGTAATGAATTGTATGTATGTGAATTATATCTCAAAGTCACCAAAAAAAAAAGAAATTGGATAAAACCCAACAGTCCATCAATAGGAAAATGAATAAATTATGATACATTCATTTAGTGGAATACTGTACATCCATTAAAATAATGGGGTATATGTATGAATACATTCTGATCTGTTTGGTGTCCAGAATTTTGTACTAATTTAAAAAGCAAGAAATGGTATAATGTGAATGCATTTTTATAAACAAAAGCATTTGTATTTGTATGATATATGTATATACAGGTATTTCTGAATAAATTTAGGAAAAAGCTGGGAAATATACATACCAAACTGTAAAACTTTTAGAAGTGGGATTAGATAGGCTGAAAGGGGACTTTTGCTTTACAAAATTTTTAAAGTGGTGTGATTTGGGGTGATTTTTACTTTTTTTCAGTTATTTTTTTTAATTAAAAAAATTTGTAATACTCTACAAATGTCTTGGCTTCCAGAATATTTGTCAGGCCTGTTCTGAGAATATCATCTAACTGTACTCAGGACAAACTCCTGTTCCTTTTATATACTGCTCACTTAGGATTAACTCTTCAATTTTAAATATAGTTTAAGGGGAAGAAGTAAGTTATCCTGGTATAACCTCTTGCACATATTACCCAGGGACATACTTCTAAGCTGGACTTTTCAGAAGAAACTTATTCCTATTGAGTGGAAAATCTCACCTCTGCCCTTTACTAGACCTACAGATCATTAACAATAGAGGAAAATAAAAATAGAGGATGTCCCTCAACTGGTGCATATACAAACTGTGGTATATCCATACAATGGAATCCTACTCAGCAATAAAAACTATGATGAACTGTCATACATGCAACAACTTGGATGAATCTCAAATGCATTTTGCTAAGTAAAAGAAGCCAATCTCAAAAGGCTACTTACTGTTTGATTCCATTTATATAATATTCTGGAAAAGGCAAAACTATAAGGAAAGAAAACAAATCAGTGGATGTCAGGGGTCAAAACTGGCAGACTGATTACAAAATGGTAACACAAAGAATTTGCTTTAGTAATGGAAGGTTTCTGTATCTTGATTATAAGTTACTTAAGTGTATGCATTTGTCAAAACTCGAATTATATACCAGAAAGGATAAATTTTACCATATGTAAATTTTTAAATAAATGTAATTTTTAATGGAGAGAAGAAACAGTTTCTTAAAGTCATTTTCATAAAGTATTGTTCATATTCTGTGGTCTTTTGATTACATAGAAGACTTAAAGCCACTTAGCTGCTATTTATTTTCTGCACACAGGTCAGCAGAAATCACCAGTTAAAAACATCTATACATACACACACAAGCCTACCATAAAAAAAATCAAAAGACAAACTAGAAAATAATTTGTCATGCACAAAGAGCTAATTTCCTTAATACAATGTATATAATTTTCTTAGTGTACAAAAGTCAATTCAATAAAAATGTGAGTGAACCAGAAAATTTATAGAAACTGAAATATAAATGAGTAATAAACTAAGAAAAGTGTTCAGAGTAGTAATAAAAGTTTGGACAACGAGCTCCTTTTTTTTAAAATAAAACTTTTTAGACTTACAGAAAAGTCACAAAAATAGCATGAGTTACCATATATCCTTCACCCAGCCTCCCCTAGTGTTAACACTTTATTGTAATCATAGTACAATTCTCAAAAACCAAGAAAATAATATTGACACAGTACTATTGACTAATTTCAGACCTTATTTGATTTTTTCCATTTGTCCCACTAATGTGTTTTTATGATCCATGTTCAAATCCAGTATCCTACATTGCATTTATTATTTATTGCAGTTATTTTGTAAAATGTCCCTAATTGGGGTTTGTCGGATAATTTCCTGTGATTAGACTCAGGTTATGTGTTTTTGGTAAGAATACGACAGAAGTGATGTACCCTTTTTAGTGCATCATATCAGAAGATAGCTAATGCTGTTATGTCTTAATACTGGTGTTATTAACCTCAATCACTTGGTTAAGGTGTTTGCTATGCTTCACTGTACAGTTACTATTTTCTTCTTTAAAATTAATAAATATCTTATAGGAAGACACATTGAGACCATTCAAATATCCTGTTTCTCTTCATACTTGTGCCCACTAATTTTAGTATTTATCAGTTGTTCTTGATGGTGACAGTTACTACTGTGGGGTTTACTAATAGTGATTTTTATTTCTTTCATTGCTTCTATATGTATTAATTGAAATTCTATAAGGAAAAATAACCATCTCCCCCATTTATTTACTGATTTATTTATATCAGCATGGACTAATGGATGTTTATTTTATTCTGACTTAATAACTTAATACCATCATTATTTTGTTCAAATTGTTTCAACTTTTTTTTTAATGTATGAAATTTATTGTCAAATTGGTTTCCATACAACACCCAGTGCTCATCCCAAAAGATGCCCTCTTCAATGCCCATCACCTACCCTCCCCTCCCTCCCACCCCCCATCAACCCTCAGTTTGTTCTCAGTTTTTAAGAGTCTCTTATGCTTTGGCTCTCTCCCACTCTAACCTCTTTTTTTTTTTTTTCCTTCCCCTCCCCCATGGATTTCTGTTAAGTTTCTCAGGATCCACATAAGAGTGAAAACATAGTATCTGTCTTTCTCTGTATGACATATTTCACTTAGCATCACACTCTCCAGTTCCATCCACGTTGCTACAAAGGGCCATATTTCACTCTTTCTCATTACCATGTAGTACTCGATTGTGTATATAAACCACAATTTCTTTATCAGTTCATCAGTTGATGGACATTTAGGCTTTTTCCACATTTTGGCTATTGTTGAGAGTGCTGCTATAAACATTGTGGTACAAGTGCCCCTATGTATCAGTACTCCTGTATCCCTTGGGTAAATTCCTAGCAGTGCTACTGCTGGGTCATAGGGTAGGTCTATTTTTAATTTTTTGAGGAACCTCTCCACTGTTTTCCAGAGTGGCTGTACCAGTTTGCATTCCCACCAATAGTGCAAGAGGGTTCCCGTTTCTCCACATCCTCGCCAGCATCTATAGTCTCCTGATTTGTTCATTATAGCCACTCTGACTGCCGTGAGGTGGTATCTGAGTGTGGTTTTGATTTGTATTTCCCTGATGAGGAGCGACGTTGAGCACCTTTTCATGTGCCCCTTGGCCATCTGGATGTCTTCTTTAGAGAAGTGTCTATTCATGTTTTCTGCCCATTTCTTCACTGGATTGTTTTTGGGGTGTGGAGTTTGGTGAGCTCTTTATAGATTTAGGATACTAGCCCTTTGTGCGATATGTCATTTGCAAATATCTTTTCCCATTCCATTGGTTGCCTTTTCGTTTTGTTGGTTGTTTCCTTTGCTGTGCAGAGGCTTTTTATCTTCATGAAATCCCAATACTTCATTCTTGCTTTTAATTCCCTTGCCCTTGGGGATGTGTCAAATAAGAAATTACTGCAGCTGAGGTCAGAGAGGTCTTTTCCTGCTTTCTCCTCTAGGGTTTTGATGGATTCCTATCTCACATTCAGGTCCTTTATCCATTTTGAGTTTATTTTTGTGAATGGTGTGAGAAAGTGGTCTAGTTTCATTCTTCTGCATGTTGCTGTCCAGTTCTCCCAGCACCATTTGTTAGAGACTGTCTTTTTTCCATTGGATATTCTTTCCTCCTTCGTCAAAGATTAGTTGGCCATACTTTTGTGGGTCTAGTTCTGGGGTTTCTATTCTATTCCATTGGTCTATGTGTCTGTTTTTGTGCCAATACCATGCTGTCTTGATGATGACAGCTTTGTAGTAGAGGCTAAAGTCTGGGATTGTGATGCCTCCTGCTTTGGTCTTCTTCAAAATTACTTTGGCTGTTCGGGACCTTTTGTGGTTCCATATGAATTTTAGAATTGCTTGTTCTAGTTTCGAGAAGAATGCTGGTGCAATGTTGATTGGGATTGCATTGAATGTGTAGATAGCTTTGGGTAGTATCGACATTTTGACAATATTTATTCTTCCAATCCATGAGCAGGGAATGTCTTTCCATTTCTTTATATCTTCTTCAATTACCTTCATAAGCTTTCTATAGTTTTCAGCATACAGATCTTTTACATCTTTGGTTAGATTTATTCCTAGGTATTTTATGCTTCTTGGTGCAATTGTGAATGGGATCAGTTTCTTTATTTGTCTTTCTGTTGCTTCATTGTTAGTGTATAAGAATGCAACTGATTTCTGTACATTGATTTTGTATCCTGCAACTTTGCTGAATTCATGTATCAGTTCTAGCAGACTTTTGGTAGAGTCTGTTGGATTTTCCATGTATAATATCATGTCATCTGCAAAAAGTGAAAGCTTGACTTCATCTTTGCCAATTTTGATGGCTTGGATTTCCTTTTGTTGTCTGATTGCTGATGCTAGCACTTCCAACACTATGTTAAGCAACAGAGGTGAGAGTGGACATCCCTGTCATGTTCCTGGTCTCAGGGGGAAAGCTCTCAGTTTTTCCCCATTGAGGATGATATTAGCTGTGGGCTTTTCATAAATGGCTTTTATGATCTTTAAATATGTTCCTTCTATCCCGACTTTCTCGAGGGTTTTTATTAAGGAAGGATGCTGAATTTTGTCAAATGCTTGTTCTGCATCAATTGACAGGATCATATGGTTCTTATCTTTTCTTTTATTAATGTGATGTATCACGTTGATTGATTTGCGAATGTTGAACCAGCACTGCATCCCAGGAATGAAACCCACTTGATCATGGTGAATAATTCTTTTTATATGCTGTTGAATTCGATTTGCTAGTATCTTATTGAGAATTTTTGCATCCATATTCATCAGGGATATTGGCCTGTAGTTCTCTTTTTTTACTGGGTCTCTGTCTGGTTTAGGAATCAAAGTAATACTGGCTTCATAGAATAAGTCTGGAGGTTTTCCTTCCCTTTCTATTTTTTGGAACAGCTTGAGAATGATAGGTATTATCTCTGCTTTAAATGTCTGGTAGAATTCCCCTGGGAAGCCATCTGGTCTTGGACTCTTATTTGTTGGGAGATTTTTGATAACTGATTCAATTTCTTCACTGGTTCTGGGTCTGTTCAAGCTTTCTATTTCCTCCTGTTTGAGTTTTGGAAGTGTGTGGATGTTTAGGAATTTGTCCATTTCTTCCAGGTTGTCCAGTTTGTTGGCATATAATTTTTCATAGTATTCCCTGATAATTGCTTGTATTTCTGAGGGATTGGTTTTAATAATTCCATTTTCATTCACGATTTTATCTGTTTGGGTCATCTCCCTTTTCTTCTTGAGAAGCCTGGCTAGAGGTGTATCAATTTTGTGTATTTTCTCAAAAAACCAACTCTTGGTTTCATTGATCTGCTCTCCAGTTTTTTTAGATTCTATATTGTTTATTTCTGCTCTGATCTTTATTATTTCTCTTCTTCTGCTGGGTTTAGGCCGTCTTTGCTGCTCTGCTTCTATTTCCTTTAGGTGTGCTGTTAGATTTTGTATTTGGGATTTTTCTTGTTTCTTGAGATAGGCCTCGATTACAATGTATTTTCCTCCTCTCAGGACTGCCTTCGCTGCATCCCAAAGCATTTGGATTCTTGTATTTTCATTTTCGTTTGTTTCCATATATTTCTTAATTTCTTCTCTAATTACCTGGTTGACCCTTTCATTCTTTAGCAGGGTGTTCTTTAACCTCCATGCTTTTGGAGGTTTTCCAGACTTTTTCCTGTGGTTGATTTCAAGCTTCATAGCATTGTGTTCTGAAAGTATGCATGGTATGATCTCAATTCTTGTATACTTATGAAGAGCTGTTTTGTGACCCAGTATGTGATGTATCTTGGAGAACGTTCCATGTGCACTCAAGAAGAAAGTATATTCTGTTGCTTTGGGATGCAGAGTTCTAAATATATCTGTCAAGTCCATCTGATCCAATGTATCATTCAGAGCCCTTGTTTCTTTATTGACCATGTGTCTAGATGATCTATCCATTGTTGTAAGTAGGGTTAAAGTCCCCTGCAATTACCACATTCTTGTCAATAAGGTTGCTTATGTTTGTGATTGTTTTATATATTTGGGGGCTCCCGTATTTGGCGCATAGACATTTATAATTGTTAGTTCTTCTTGATGGATAGACCCTGTAATTATTGTATAATGCCCTTCTCTATCTCTTGTTACAGCCTTTAATTTAAAGTCTAGTTTGTCTGATATAAGTATGGCTACTCCAGCTCTCCTTTGACTTCCAGTAGCATGATAAATAGTTCTCCATCCCCTCACTTTCAATCTGAAAGTGTCCTCAGGTCTAAAATGAGTCTCTTTTAGACAGCAAATAGATGGGTCTTGTTTTTTTATTCATTTTGATACCCTATGTCTTTTGGTTAGCCCGTTTAGTCCATTTACATTCAGTGTTATTATAGAAAGATACAGGTTTAGAGTCATTGTGATGTCTGTAGGTTTCATGCTTGTAGCGATGTCTCTGGTACTTTGTGTCACAGGATCCCCCTTAGGATCTCTTGTAGGACTGGTTTAGTGGTGATGAATTCGTTCAGGTTTTGTTTGTTTGGGAAGACCTTTATCTCTTCTTCTATTCTAAATGACAGATTTGCTGGATAGAGGATTCTCGGCTGCATATTTTTTTCTGTTCATCACATTGAAGATTTCCTGCCATTCCTTTCTGGCCTGCCAAGTTTCAGTAGAGAGATCCGTCACGAGTCTTATCGGTCTCCCTTTATATGTTAGAGCACGTTTATCCCTAGCTGCTTTCAGAATTTTCTCTTTATCCTTGTATTTTGCCAGTTTCACTATGATATGTCATGCAGAAGATCAATTCAAGTTACATCTGAAGGGAGTTCTCTGTGCCTCTTGGATTTCAATGCCTTGTTCCTTCCCCAGATCAGGGAAGTTCTCAGCTGGTATTTCTTCAAGTACCCCTTCAGCACCTTTCCCTCTCTCTTCCTCCTCTGGAATACCAATTGTGCGTAGATTATTTCTCTTTCGTGCATCACTTAGTTCTCTAATTTTCCCCTCATACTACTCGATTTTTTTTTATCTCTCTTTTTCTCAGCTTCTTTTTCCATAATTTTATCTTCTAGTTCACCTATTCTCTCCTCTGCCTCTTCAATGCGAGCTGTGGTCGTCTCCATTTTATTTTGCAGCTCATTAATAGCATTTTTAGCTCCTCCTGGCTGTTCCTTAGTCCCTTGATCTCTGTAGCAATAGATTCTTAGCTGTCCTTTATACTGTTTTCAAGCCCAGTGATTAATGACTATTATTCTAAATTCACTTTCTGTTATATTGTTTAAATCGTTTTTGATCAGTACGTTAGCTGTCGTTATTTCCTGGACGTTTTTTTGAGGGGAATTCTTCTGTTTCGTCATTTTGGATAGTCCCTGGAGTGGTGCAGACCTGCAGGGCACTTCCCCTGTGCTGTCTTGAATAACTGGAGTTGGTGGGCGGGGCCGCAGTCAGACCTGATGTCTGCCCCCAGCCCACCGCTGGGGCCACAGTCAGACTGGTTTGTACCTTCTCTTCCCCTCTCCTAGGGGCGGGATTCACTGTGGGGTGGCATGGCCCATTTGGGCTACTTGCACACTGCCAGGCTTGTTGTGCTGGGGATCTGGCATATTAGCTGGGGTGGATCAGCAAGTTGCATGGGGGCGGGAGGGGCAGGCTCAGCTCGCTTAGCCTTCGGTGATCTACTTCGGGAGGGGCCCTGTGACACCGGGAGTGAGTCAGACCCACTGGAGGGATGGATCCACAGAAGCACAGCGTTGGGTGTTTGCCCGGTGCAAGCAAGTTCTATGATGGGAACTGGTTCCCTTTGGGATTTTAGCTGGGGGATGGGCAAGGGAGATGGCGCTGGCGAGCGCCTTGTTCCCTGCCAAGCTGTGCTCTGTTGTCCAGAGCTCAGCAACTCTCCCTCCCGTTGTTCTCTAGCCATCCCGTTCCCCGAGCAGATCTGTTAACTTATAACCTTCCAGATGTTAAGTCCTGCTTGCTGTCAGAACACACTCTGTCCGGCCCTTCTGCTTTTGCAAGCCAGACTCAGGGGCTCTGCTTTGCTGGCAGGCTGCCCCTCCACCCCAGCTCCCTCCCACCAGTCCGTGTATCGCACACCGCCTCTCTGCCCTTCCTACCCTCTTCCGTGGACCTCTTGTCTACGCTTGGCTCCAGAGAATCCATTCTGCTAGTCTTCTGGTGATTTTCTGGGTTATCTAGGCAGGTGTGGGTGGAATCTAAGTGATCTGCAGGACACGGTGAGCCCAGCGTCCTCCTACACCACCATCTTCCCGGAAGCCTCTCAAATTGTTTCAACTTTGGCCATTCAGAGCTTCTTTGTCATTTTGACATGTCTCCATTTTTTGACTACTTCCTTCTTTCTGGCACTACAAGTTGTTCCAGACTCATCTTGGTTTTTTTTTTTCCCTGAGTGCTGGAATCAACCATTTCTACATGAAGCCCTAGTTCACTTGACTGGAAAAATAGTATTTGAAACCAAGACCTGTGTCAAATATTATAAAGATTGATAACAGCAAATGTTTCCAAGGGTATAGAAAATAGACACTTTCATACACTTTGGGTGAGAGTATAAATAAGTGTAACCTTTTGGGAGGACAATTTGGCCATGTCTATTAAAAATAGTTGTGAGGGCCTCCTAGGTGGTTCACTCTGTTAAGTGCTGACTCTTTGTTTTGGCCCAGGTCTTGATTTCATGGTTGGTGAGTTCAATCCACGCGTCAGGCTCTGCACTGATAATGCTGACAGCATGGAGCCTATTTGGGATTCTCTGTCTCCTCTCTTTGCCCCTTCCCTGCTTGTGTGTGTGTTGTGTGCACATGTACTCCCTCTCTCAAAAATAAATATTAATTGTGAAGATCTAGAAAATCTTCTAGAAATCCATTATACAGAAATATTTTTATATATGTTCAAGGAATATTCATTGCAGCATTGTAATAGCAAAAACCTGGAAACAAAAGTTCATCAAGAGGGAACTGATTAGTTAAATAACCATATTGTGGTACAACTATATGATGAAGTATTTGGCATTAAAAGGAATGAGACATATCTATAGATATTGATATGGACCTCGCTTCATAGTTCATTGAGAAAATAAAAGCAATTAGATGAGAACTTCCTCATCTTCTTATAACCAAATCTACCATCTACTTAATTTGTGTCTACACTCCTGATTTGTGTCTACAGTACACTCTAGCTTTCTCTGTGTACTAAATAGAATAGTGATTAAGGGTGTGGGATCTAATGTCATACTCCCAGTGTTCAGATCCCAACTCTACCATTTACTAGCTGTGTGAACTTGAGTAAATTATTTAAACTTTGCCATCGTTTTTTTTTTATTTTTAAAATAAATGAGGGCAAAAAAGGATCTACCTCACAGTGTTTTATTAAATGAATATGTGTAAGGTGTTTTGAATAGTACCTGGCACATAGTAAGAGCTCAATAAATATTAGATTATCATTATAATGGATGAAGTATCCTAGCCTCTATAAATGGCCATCCCCTTTGGGTTCCAGTCCCCTGATTTCTCAAGCACCTAACACATATAATCATACTCTTTCTGCATCACCAATCTATCATTTCTATCAGGATATTCCAGTACATCCCACTTATTTAAAAAAAAACCTTCCATGACTTCACATTCTCAAGCTATTGTTCCATTTCTCTATTCCTTACAGCAGAATTTCTTTACGTTTCCTATAGTCATTGTATCCACTGTTTCCATTTTCTCCTAAATCTCCTTCAATAAGGCACTTCTCTTGACAAGGTCTTTGGTAACATCCCCCACTCCATCTTGTCAAATCAATGGTAATTTCTCTGTCCTCATATATCTCAACTTCTCAGTTGCCTTCAATGAAGTTTACGACTTTCTCTTCCTTGAAACATTATTCTCTTGGCTTCTATAACACGACGATGCTGGTTTTCTTCCTGCTTCGCTGATAAATTCTCAGTCTCCTTATGGTTCCTTCTCTGCTTGTCTAAATGTTATAGTGCCCCAGGGCTCCTTCCCTAGCTTGCTCCTTTTTTACTTTACTCTCTCCTTAACAGTTATCGTCTAGTTTCATGACTTTATATTACTACCTACAGGCTTATGACTACCAAATCTGTTTCCAGCTCAGATCTTTGTATTAAGCTCCAGATTCTTGTACCCAAATGACTCCCTGACAAGGCCAGTTGAATGTCTGAGGCCATCTCAAATGTAACATGTTCAAAACAGAAGACTTGAATATTTACCTTCCCAACACATCATTCTTCTAGACTTTCTCTTGTTGGTAAATGACACTACTACCCAAGTTCTAAGTATGTGCTTCATTCCTTTTTTTCCTCTCACTTTCCACATATATCCATAATCAATCCTGGAGATTACCTAGTGGTGGTGTCCAAAAATATATGAAGAATCTTCCATTTTTAAAAAAACTTTACTGCTAATCTAATCCATCCTAGACCAACCCATAACTGAATGGACTACTACCTAAGCCTTCTAACTGGTATCCTTTCTTCCACACTTGCCTCTTTACAGTCATTCTCCAAACAGCATATAGAGGAATCTTTTAAAAATATACATTGTAATTCTGTAACTAATTGACTTAAAACCCTTTAATAAGTTTCCATATTAGTAAGAGAGAAAAGCAAACTCTTGAGAGTGAAAATGGAAGAGCAGGAAAAGCCAGGGATCAATCCTTCCACTAATGCAATGCTTAAGCTAGAAAAAAACTTTAGAAGCAACTTTTTTTGGAACACTGAAATCTGATATAAAGCTTACAACAACCAGGGTAGTGCTTATGAAGAAGCTCCTGAGTTTCAGTAAGAGAGTGTTACGACATTTTTACTTACCTGCCTACCACCCCCCCAATTAACAGCTCAGTGACAGCCAAGGCATGGCCAGCTTATAGTTTGCCAAAGGAGGCAATGCAGACCTTCTCAAAGAGTTGTAGTTTTGCATTTTGACCTGCCTGGTGGCCCCCTAAGGGACCAGCTCAAGAATTAGTTTTGTTTTTCCCACCTCACCCAAATGATCTCAGGACTGGAGTGGCCTCCTGGGCAGCATTTTTTCCCCAGTTTTTCTTTTATTGTGGTAAAATACACATAAAATTTGCCATCTTAACCATTTTTAAGCATACAGTTCAGTGGTATTAAATACATTCATATTGTTGTGGGGCCATCACTACCCACCAATATCCAGAAGTCTTCTTATCTTGCAAAATTGAAAGTCTATAAACAATAATTCCCCATTCCTCCCTCTACCCAACCCCTGACAACCACTGTTCTACTTTCTATCTCTGAATTTGACAATTCTAAGTACATCATATAAGTGGAATCATACAATATTGCCTTTTTGTTATTGACTCATTTTACTTAGTGTAATGTCCTAAAACTTCATCTGTGTTCTGGCATACATCACAATCCCTTTCCATTTTAAAAGGCTGAATAATATTCCATTGTATGTATATACTACATTATGCTTATCCATTCATTTGTCAATGGACACTTGCATTGCCTCCACTTTTTAGATATTGCAAATAATGCTGTTGTGAACATGCATGTACAAATATCTCTAAAGATAACACTTTAAATTTGGGGGGGTATATAACAAGAAGGGTAATTGCTGGATCATATGATAATTAATTTTTAATTTTTTGAGGGACCAGAAAAACTGTTTTCCACAATGGCTATACCATTTTACATTCCTACCAACAATATACTTAGGGTTTCAGTTACTCCACTTTCTTGCCAATTTTTTTCTTTTTTACTTCTGTTTTTAAAAATGGTAGCCAAATTAATAGATGGGAGGTCGTATCTCATTGTTGTTTTTATGTTAGATGGCATTTTTTTTAAGTAGTAAAAAGCTGCTTTGTTTGAGGCAAGAGTAAATGGACATTAAAATTAGCAGACAGACTGAAAAGACTAGGAAGAGGCTTGGGAATGAGGTACAAACAGGGAATAAGAACTTTGAAAAGTTCCTACATATACTGAGGGATCTAGAAGATGATGTGAATCCTCAGACATAAACTCATGCTCAGAAACACTTCAGAGACTCTAAGTTTTCACCTGTGACTAATCTTTAGCCTCTGTGCAAATGGGAAATAAGGCTAAGGCAGAGTTGTAAATTGGCTGGCTAAACATTGAAGGAATACTCCAATTTAGAGCCAATCTACAAAGAACCAAAATAGTATTTTTGTTATTTGTGGGTTTTTTTAATTTTAGTTTTTTATTTAAATTCTATTTTGTTTGGGACGCCTGGGTGGCTCAGTTGGTTAAGCGTCCGACTTTGGCTCAGGTCATGATCTCGCGGTACGTGAGTTCGAGCCCCACGTCAGGCTCTGTGCTGACCGCTCAGAGCCTGGAGCCTGTTTCAGATTCTGTGTCTCCCTCTCTCTCTGGCCCTCCCCCGTTCATGCTGTCTCTCTCTGTCTCAAAAATAAAATAAAAGATAAAAAAAAAATTAAAAAAAAAATAAATTCTAGTTTGTTAATATATGTGGTAAAATTAAGTGTTAACCTAGTGATCATCACATGTGCCCTCCTTAATACCCATCACCCATTAAGCCCATCCCCCCCCCACCTCCCTTATCAACCCTCAGTTTGTTCTCTATAGTTAAGAGTCTCCTATGGTTTGCTTTCTTCTCTCTCCTTTTTTTTCCCCTTTCCCTTTGTTCATCTGTTTTCTTTCTTAAATTCCACATATGAGTGAAATCATATGGTATTTGTCCCTCTCTGACAGACTTATTTCACTTAACATAGTATGCTCTAGCTCCACGCATGTTGCTGCAAATGGCAAGATTTCATTCTTTTCGATGGCTGAGTAATATTCCATTTTATATATGTCACACATATGTGTGTGTGTGTGTGTGTGTGTATATATATATATATATATATGACACATCAGATAAAGGGTTAGTATCCAAAATCTATAAAGAACATATCAAACTCAACACTCAAAAAAGATGTCATACACATTTTTTTGATATGAAATTTATTGGCAAATTGGTTTCCATACAACACCCAGTGCTCATCCCAACAGGTCCCCTCCTCAATGCCCATCACCCACTTTCCCCTCCATCCCACCCCCCATCATCCCTCAGTTTACTCTGTTTTTAAGAGTCTCTTATGGTTTGCCTCCTTCCCTCTCTGTAACTTTCTCCCCCCTCCCCCATGGTCTTCTGTTAAGTTTCTCAGGATCCACATGAGAGTGAAAACATATGGTATCTTTCTATGACTTATTTCACTTAGCATAACACTCTCCAGTTCCATCCACGTTGCTACAAAAGGCCATATTTCATTCTTTCTCATTGCCAAGTAGTATTCCATTGTATATATAAACCATAACTTCTTTATCCATTCATCAGTTGATGGACATTTAGGCTCTTTCCATAATTTGGCTATTGCTGAAAGTGCTGCTATAAACATTGGGGTACAAGTGCCCCTTTGTATCAGCACTCCTGTATCCCTTGGGTAAATTCCTAGTAGTGCTATTGCTGAGTCATAGGGTAGATCTATTTTTAATTTTTTGAGGAACCTCCACACTGTTTTCCAGAGTGCCTGCACCCATTTGCATTCCCACCAACAGTGCAAGAGGGTTCCCATTTCTGCACATCCTCGCCAGCATCTAGTCTCCTGATTTGTTCATTTTAGCCACTCTGACTGGTGTGAAGTGGTATCTGAGTGTGGTTTTGATTTTTATTTCCCTGATGAGGAGTGACATTGAGCATCTTTTCATGTGCTTGTTGGCCATCTCGATGTCTTCTTTAGAGAAGTGTCTGTTCATGTCTTCTGCCCATTTCTTCACTGGATTATTTGTTTTTCAGGTGTGGAGTTTGGTGAGTTCTTTATAGATTTTGGATACTAGCCCTTTGTCCGATATGTTATTTGCAAATATCTTTTCCCATCCCGTTGGTTGCCTTTTAGTTTTGTTGATTGTTTCCTTGGCAGTGCAGAAGCTTTTTATCTTCATGAGGTCCCAATAGTTCATTTTTGCTGTTAATTCCCTTGCCCTTGGGGATGTGTCAAGTAAGACATTGCTGTGGCTGAGGTCAGAGAGGTTTTTTCCTGCTTTCTCCTCTAGGGTTTTGATGGTTTCCTGTCTCACATTCAGGTCCTTTATCCATTTTGAGTTTATTCTTGTGAATGGTGTAAGAAAATGGTCTAGTTTCATTCTTCTGCATGTTGCTGTCCAGTTCTCCCAGCGCTATTTGTTAAAGAGACTGTCTTTTTTCCATTGGATATTCTTCCCTGCTCTGTCAAAGATTAGTTAGCCATACTTTTGTGGGTGTAGTTCTGGGGTTTCTATTCTATTCCATTGGTCTCTGTGTCTGTTTTTGTGCCAATACCATGCTGTCTTGATGATTACAGCTTTGTAGTAGAGGCTAAAGTCTGGGATTGTGATGCCTCCTGCTTTGGTCTTCTTCAATATTACTTGGGCTATTCAGGATATTTTGTGGTTCCATATGAATTTTAAGATTGCTTGTTCTAGCTTCAAGAAAAATGCTGGTGCAATTTTGACTGGGAATGCATTGAATGTGTAGATATCTTTGGGTAGTATTGACATTTTAACAATATTTATTCTTCCAATCCATCAACACGGAATGTTTTTCCATTTCTTTTTATCTTCTTCAATTTCCTTCATAAACTTTCTATAGTTTTCAGCATACAGATCTTGTACATCTTTGGTTAGATTTATTCCTAGGTATTTTATGCTTCTTGGTGCAATTGTGAATGGGATCAGTTTCTTTATTTGTCTTTCTGTTGCTTCATTGTTAGTGTATAAGAATGCAACTGATTTCTGTACATTGATTTTGTATCCTGCAACTTGGCTGAATTCATGTATCAGTTCTAGCAGACTTTTGGTGGAGTCTATCGGGTTTTCCATGTATAGTATCATGTCTTCTGCAAAAAGTGAAAGCTCGACTTCATCTTTGCCAATTTTGATGGCTTGGATTTCTTTTTGTTGTCTGATTGCTGATGCTAGCACTTCCAACACTATGTTAAACAACAGAGGTGAGAGTGGACATCCCTGTCGTGTTCCTGGTCTCAGGGGGAAAGCTCTCAGTTTTTCCCCATTGAGGATGATATTAGCTGTGGGCTTTTCATAAATGGCTTTTATGATGTTTAAGTATGTTCCTTCTATCCCGACATTCTTGAGGGTTTTTGTTAAGAAAGGATGCTGGGGGCGCCTGGGTGGCTCAGTCGGTTAAGCATCCGACTTTGGCTCAGGTCACGATCTCGCGGTATGTGAGTTCGAGCCCTGCGTCGGGCTCTGTGCTGACTGCTCAGAGCCTGGAGCCTGTTTCCGATTCTGTGTCTCCCTCTCTCTCTGACCCTCCCCCATTCGTGCTCTGTCTCTCTCTGTCTCAAAAATAAATAAACGTTAAAAAAAATTAAAAAAAAAAAGAAAAAAAGAAAGGATGCTGAATTTTGTCAAATGCTTCTTCTGCATCGATTGACAGGATCATATGGTTCTTATCTTTTCTTTTATTAATGTGATGTATCACATTGATTGATTTGTGAATGTCGAACCAGCCCTGCATCCCAGGAATGAATCCCACTTGATCATGGTGTATAATTCTTTTTATATGCTGTTGAATTCGATTTGCTAGTATCTTGTTGAGAAGTTTTACATCCATATTCATCAAGGATATTGGCTGTAGCTCTCTTTTTTTGCTGGGTCTCTGTCTGGTTTGGGAATCAAAGTAATGCTGGCTTCATAGAGTGAATCTTGAAGTTTTCCATCCGTTTCTATTTTTTGGAACAGCTTGAGAAGGATAGGTATTATCTCTACTTTAAATGTCTGGTAGAATTCCCCAAGGAAGCCATCTGGTCCTGGGCTCTTACTTGTTGGGAGATTTTTGATAACTGATTCAATTTCTTCACTGGTTATGGGTCTGTTCAACTTTTCTATTTCTTCCTGTTTGAGTTTTGGAAGTGTATGGGTGTTTAGGAATTTGTCCATTTCTTCCAGGTTGTCCAGTTTGTTGGCATATAATTTTTCATAGTATTCCCTGATAATTGCTCATATTTCTGAGAGATTGGTTGTAATAATTCCATTTTCATTCATGATTTTATCTATTTGAGTCCTGTCCCTTTTCTTTTTGAGAAGGCTGGCTAGAGGGTTAACAATTTTGTTTCATTTTTCAAAAAACCAACTCTTGATTTTATTGATCTGTATAAACTGTTTTTTTAGATTCTATATTATTTATTTCTGCTCTGATCTTTCTTATTTCTCTTCTTCTCCTGGGTTTGGGGTGTCTTTCCTGTTCTGCCTCTAGTTCATTTAGGTGTGCTGTTAGATTTTGTATTTGGGATTTTCCTTGTTTCTTGAGACAGGCCTGGATTGCAATGTATTTTCCTCTCAGGGCTGCCTTCACTGCATTCCAAAGCATTAGGATTTTATCTCTTCATTTTCATTTGTTTCCATATATTTTTTAATTTCTTCTCAAATTGCTTGGTTGACCTATTCATTCTTTAGTAGGGTGTTCTTTAACCTCCATGCTTTTGGAGGTGTTCCTTCCTGACTTTTTCCTGTGGTTGATTTCAAGTTTCATAGCATTGTGGTCTGAAAGTGTCATGGTATGATCTCAATTCTTGTATATTTATGAAGGGCTGTTTTGTGACCCGTATATGATCTATCTTGGAGAACGTTCCATGTGCACTTGAGGAGAAAGTATATTCTGTTGCTTTGGGATGCAGAGTTCTAAATATATCTGTCAAATCCATCTGATCCAATGTATCATTCAGGGCCCTTGTTTCTTTATTTATTCTGTGTCTAGATGATCTATCCATTGTTGTAAGTGGATTATTAAAGTCCCCTGCAATTACCACATTCTTATCAATAAGGTTGCTTATGTTTGTGATTAATTTTTTTTATATATTTGGGGGCTCCCATATTTGGTGAATAGACATTTATAATTGTTAGCTCTTCCTGATGGATAGACCCTGTAATTATTATATAATGCCCTTCTTTATCTCTTGTTGCAGCCTGTAATTTAAAGTCTAGTTTGTCTGATATAAGTATGGCTACTCCAGCTTTCTTTTGGCTTCCAGTAGTATGATAAATAGTTCTCCATCCCCTCACTTTCAATCTGAAGGTGTCCTCAGGTCTAAAATGAGTCTCCTGTAGACAGCAAATAGATGGGTCTTGTTTTTTTATCCATTCTGATACCCTATGTCTTTTGGGGACCACCGATGGCAAAGCTAGGTAAGCCTGCCCCTCCCACCCCTGTGCACCTTGCAGATCCACCCCATCTAATATGCCCTTGGCCAGATCCCATCGAAGCAGCACCACAAGCCTGGCAGTGTGCAAGCAGCCCAGACAGGGGCCACACCACTCCACAGTGAGTCCTCCCCCTGGGAGAGGGGAACATAAGGTACACACCAGTCTGACTGTGGCCCCAGTGGTGGGCTGGGGGCAGACATTGGGTCTGACTGTGGCCCCGCCCACCATCACAAGTTACTCAGGACAGCACAGGGGAAGTGCCTGTAGTTTGGAGCCACCTCAGGGACTACCCAAAATGATGAAACGGAAGAATTCTCCTCAAAAGAAACTCCAGGAATTAGTGACAGCTAACGAATTGGTCAAAACCGATTTAAGCAATATAATGGAAGAAGAATTTAGAATAGTAGTTATAAAATTAATCGCTTGGCTTGAAAAAACCATAGAAGACAGCAGATAATGTATTGCTACAGAGATCAAGGGACTAAAAAGTAGTCATGAGGAATTAATAAATGCTATAAATGAGGTGCAAAATAAAATGGAGGTGGCCATAGCATGAATTGAAGAGGCAGAGGAGAAAATAGGTGAATAGATAAAATTTTGGAAAAAGAGGAAGCTGAGAAAAAGAGAAATAAAAAACCCAGGAGTATGACAGGAGAATTAGAGAACTAACTGATGTAATCAAATGGAACAATATCTGTATCATAGGAATTCCAGAAGAAGAGAGAGAGAAAGGGGCTGAAGGTATACTTTAACAAATCATAGCTGAGAACTTCCCTGATCTGGGGAAGGAAATAGGCATCGAAATCCAAGAGTTACAGAGAACTCCCTTCAGACGTAACTTGAATCGATCTTCTGCATGACATATCATAGTGAAACTGGCAAAATATAAGGATAAAGAGAAAATTCTGAAAGCAGCTAGGGATAAATGGGCCCTAACATACAAAGGTAGACACATAAGGGTAGTAGCAGACCTATCTACTGAAACTTGGCAGGCCAGAAAGGAATGGCAGGAAATCTTCAATGTGATGAACAGAAAAAAATATGCAGCTGAGAATCCTTTATCCAGCAAGTCTGTCATTCAGAATAGGAGAGATAAAGGTCTTTCCAAACAAACAAAACTTGAAGGAATTCATCACCACTAAACTATCCCTACAAGAGATCCTAAGGGGGACTCTGTGAGTGAAATGTTGCAAGGACCACAAAGTACCAGAGACATCACTACAAGCATGAAACCTACAGATATCACAATGACTCTAAACCCGTATCTTTCAATAATAACACTGAACGTAAATGGACTATATACACATTTTCTTTATCCATTCAGCAGCCAATGGACATTTGGGCTGCTTCCATAATTTGAGCTATTATAGATAATGCTGCTCTAAACATAGGGGTGCATGTATCCCCTTGAATTAGTGTTTTTGTGGTCTTTGGGTAAATATCCAGTAGTGCAATTCATGAATCATAGGGTACTTCTGTTTTAAACGTTTTAGGAACTTCCATACTATTTTCCATAGTGACAGCACCAGTTTGCATTCCCACCAACAGTGGAAGAGGGTTCCCCTTTCTTCACATCCTCATCAACACCTGTTGTTTCTCATGTTGATTTTAGCCATTCTGACAGGGATGAGGTGATATCTCATTGTAGTTTTGATTTGCATTTCCCTGATGGTGATGATGAGCTTCTTTTCATGTGTCTGTTGGCCATCTGTATGTCTTCTTTGGAGAAATACCTATTCATATCTTCTGCGCTTTTCTTAACTGGATTATTTGTTTTTTGGGTGTTGAGTTTGATACGTTCTTTATAGATTTTGGATACTAACCCTTTATCCTATATGTCATTTGCAAATATCATCTCCCATTCCATCAGTTGTCTTTTGGTATTGTTGATTGTTTCTTTCATTGTGCAGAAATTCTTTACCTTGATGAAGTCCCAGTAGTTCATTTTTTATTTCATTTCCCTTGCCTCTAGAGTCATGTCCAGTAGAAAGTTGCTGTGTCCGAGGTCAAAGAGGTTGCTGCCTGTGTTTTCCTCTAGGATTTTGGTGGTTTCCTGTCTCACATTTAGGTCTACCATCCATTTTGAATTTATTTTTGTGTATGGTGTAAGAATGTGGTCCAGTTCCATTCTTCTGCATGTTGCTGTCTGGTTTTCCCAACACCATTTCCTGAAAAGACTGTTTTTCACTGATATTTCTTCCTGCTTCGTCAAAGATGAGTTCACCATATAGTTATGGGTCCATTTTTGGGTTCTCTGTTCTGTTCCACTGTTCTATGTGTCTGTTTTTGTGCCAGTACCATACTGTCTTGATGACTGCAGCTGTGTAATGTAGCTTGAAGTCCAGAGTCATGATGCCTCCAGTTTTTCTTTTCTTTTTGAACATTGCTTTGGCTATTCAGGGTCTTTTCTGGTTCCTTACAAATTTTGGAATTATTTGTTTGAGCTCTGTGAAAAATGCTGGTGTTATTTTGATACTGATTGCACTGAATGTGTAGGTTATTATGGGTAGTATAGACATTTTAACAATATTTGTTCTTCCAGTCCATAAGCATGGAATGTTTACTCCATTTATTTGTGTCTTCTTCAATTTCTTTCTTGTTTTATAGTTTTCAGAGTACAGACTTTTTACCTTTTTGTTTAGGTTTATTCCTAGGTATCTTATGTTTTTTGGTGCAGTTGTAAATGGGATTGATTCCTTGATTTCTCTTTCTGCTGCTTCATTACTCGTGTACAGAAATGCAACAGATTTCTGTACGTTGATTTTTTATCCTGTGACTTTGCTGAACTCATGTATCAGTTCTAGAATTTTTGGTGAAGTCTTTTGGGTTTTCCAACTAGAGTATCATGTTGTGTGCAAAAAGTGAACGTTTTATTTCTTCCTTGCTGATTTGGGTAAATTTTATTTCTTTTTCTTGTCTGATTGCTGAGACTCTGACTTCCAGTAATATGCTGAGCAACAGTGATGAGAGTAGACATCTCTGTCATGTTCCTATTGTTAGGGGAAAAGCTCTCAGTTTTGTTCCCATTGAGGATGATATTAGCTGTGGGTCTTTCATATACGGCCATTATGATGTTGAGGTATGTTCCTTCTATCCCTACTTTCTTGAGGGTTTTTTTCAAGAAAGGATGCTGTATTTTGTCAAATGCTTTTTCTGCATCTATTGAGAGAATCATATGATTCTTATCCTCTCTTTTATTAATGTGGTGTATCCAATTGATTGATTTGTGGATATTGAACTACCTCTGCAGCCCAGGAATAAATCCCACTGGATTGTGATGAATAATTCTTTTAATGTACGGTTGGATTCAAATTGCTAGTATCTTGTTGAGAATTTTTGCATCCATGTTCATCAGGGATATTGGTGTGTAGTTCTCCTTTTTAGTGGGGTCTTTGTCTGGTTTTGAAATCAAGGTAATGCTGGCCTCATAGAATAAGTTTGGAAGTTTTCCTTCATTTCTATTTTTTTGGAACAGTTTCAGAAGAATAGGTATTAATTCTTTAAATATTTGGTAGAGGGATGGCTTGTTTCAGCGTTCAACTCTTGATTTTGGTGCAGGTCATGATCCAAAGATCGTGGAATGGAATCCCACATTGGGCACCCTCTGCCCCATTCTCACGTCCCCCCTGCCCCTCTCCATGCTCATGCCCCCCCTCAAATAAATAAAATAAAGATTAAAAAATAAATGTTTGATTGAATTCCCCTGGGAAGTCATCTGGCCCTGGACTCCTGTTTGTTGGGACATTTTTTAGGAATAATTTTTTTTTGCATCCAAGTTAGTTAGCATATAGTGCAATAATGATTTCAGGAGTAGATTCCAGTGATTCTTCCCCTATGTATAACACCCAGTGCTCATCCCAACAAGTGTCTTTCTTAATGCCCTTTGCCCATTTAGGCCATTCCCCCCACCCACAAACCCTCCAGCAACCCTCAGTTTGTTCTCTATATTTAAGAGTCTCTTATGTTTTGGGGTGCCTGGGTGGCTCAGTCAGTTAAGTGTCCGACTTTAGCTCAGGTCATGATCTCTGAGTTAGAGCCCCATGTTGGGCTCTGTGCTGACAGCTTGGAGCCTGGAGTCTGCTTCAGATTCTGTGTCTCCCTCTCTCTGCCCCTCCCCCACTCACAACTTGGTCTCTCTTTCTTTCAAAAATAAATAAACATTTAAAAAGTCTTTTATGTTTTGTGCCTCTCTCTGCTTTTATATTATTTTTGCTTCCCTTGCCTTATGTTCATCGTTTTGTATCTTACATTCCTCATATGGGTGAAGTCATGTGATATTTGTCTTTCTTTCACTAATTTTGCTTAGCATAATACCCTCTAATTCCATCCATGTTGTTGCAATTGTCAAGATTTCTTTTTTTTTTTTTGATTGCTGAATAATATTCCATTGTATATATATACCACATCTTGTTTATCCATTCATCTGTTGATGGACATTTGGGCTCTTTCCATACTTTGGCTATTGTTGATAGCACTGCTATAAACATTGGGGTGCATGTGCCCCTTCAAAAAGGCACATCTGTATCCCTTGGATAAATACCTAGTAGTGCAATTGCTGGGTTGTAGGGTACTTCTATTTTTAACTTTTTGAGGAGACTCCCTACTGTTTTCTACAGTGCCTGCACCAGTTTGCATTCCCACCAGCAGTGCAAAAGAGATCCTCTTTCTCCACATCCTCGCCAGCATCTGTTGTTGTTGCCCGAGTTGTTAATTTTAGCCATTCTGACAGAGGTGAGGTAGTATCTCATTGAGGTTTTGATTTGTATTTCCCTGATGAGGAATGATGTTGAGCATCTTTTCATGTGTCTGTTAGCCATCTGGATGTCTTCTTTGAAGAAGTGTCTATTCATGTCTTTTGCCCATTTCTTCACTGGATTATTTGTTTTTTGGGTGTTGAATTTGATAAGTTCTTCATGGATTTTGGATATTAACCCTTTATCTGATATGTCATTTGCAAATATCTTCTCCCATTCCATTGGTTGTCTTTTAGTTTTGCTGATTGTTTCCTTTGCTGTGCAGAAGCTTTTCATCTTCATGAGGTACCAATAGTTCATTTTTGCTTTTATTTTCCTTGCCTCTGGAGATGTGTTGAGTAAGAAGTTGTTGCAGCCAAGGTCAAAGGAGTTTTTGCCTGCTTTCTCCTCTAGGGTTTTGATGACTTCCTTTATTATGTTTAGGTCTTTCATCCATTTTAAGTTTATTTTTATGTATGGTGTAAGAAAGTGGTCCAGGTTGATTTTTTCGCATGTCGCTGTCCAGTTTTCCCAACAATATCTGCTGAAGAGACTGTCTTTATTCCATTGGATATTCTTTCCTGCTTTGTCAAAGATTAGTTAGCCATACATTTGTGGGTTCATTTCTCAGTTCTCTATTCTGTTCCATTGATCTGAGTGTCTGTTTTTGTGCCAGTAACATACTGTCTTGGTGATTACAGCTTTGAAATACATCTTGAAGCCCGGATTGTGAGGCCTCCTGCTTTGGTTTTCTTTTTCAGGATTGCTTTGGCTATTCAGGGTCTTTTCTGCTTCCATACAAATTTTAGGGTTGTTTGTTCTAGCTCTGTGAAGAATGTTGGTGTTATTTTGATAGGGATTGCAATGAATATGTAGATTGCTTTGGGTAGTAGCAACATTTTAACAATATTTGTTCTTTCAATCCATGAACATGGAATATTTTTCTATTTTTTTGTGTCTCTTCAATTTCTTTCATAAGCTTTCTATAGTTTTCAATGTATAGATTTTTCACCTCTTTGGTTTATTCCTAGGTATTTTATGGTTTTTGGTGCAATTGTAAATGGCCTTGATTTCTCTTTCTGTTGTTTCATTATTGGTGTATGAAAATGTAACTGATCTGTGCTTTGATTTTATATCCTGCAACTTTGCTTAATTCATGGATCAGTTCTAGCAGTTTTTTGATGAAATCTTTTGGGTTTTTCACATAGAGTATCATGTCGTCTGCGAAGAGTGAAAGTTTGACTTCCTCCTTGCTGATTTGGATGCCTTTTATTCCTTTGTGTTGTCTTATTGATGAGGCTAGGATTTCCAATACTATGTTGAATAACAGTGGTGAGAGTAGAAATCCCTGTCATGTTCCTGACCTCAGAGGGGTAAGCTCTCAGTTTTTCCCCATTGAGGATGATATTAGCAGTGGGTCTTTCATATATGGGTTTATAATATTGAGATATGTTCCTTCTACCTCTACTTTCTTGAGGGTTTTTATCAAGAAAGGATGCTGTATTTTGTCAAATGCTTTCTCTGCATCTATTGAGAGGATCATGTGGTTCTTGTCCTTTCTTTTATTGATGTGATGTATCACATTGATTGTTTTGTGGATATTGAACCAGGACTGCATCCCAGGTATAAATCCCACCTGGTCGTGGTGAATAATTCTTTTAATGTATTGTTGGATCCTGTTGCCTAGTATCTTGTTGAGGACTTTTGCATCCATATTCATCAGGGAAATTGGTCTGTATTCTCCTTTTTAGTGTGGTCTTTGTCTGGTTTTGGAATCAAGGTAATGCTGGCTTCGTAGAGTTTGGAAGTTTTCTTTCCATTTCTATTTTTTTTTCTTTTGGAACGGCTTCAAAAGTATAGGTGTTAGATCTTCCTTAAATGTTTGGTAGAATTCCCCTGGAATACCATCCGGTCCTGGACTCTCGGTTTTGGGGAGATTTTTCATTACTAATTTGATTTCTTTACTTGTTATGGGTCTATTCAAATTTTCTATTTCTTCTTGTTTCAGTTTTGGTAGTTTATATGTTTCTAGGAATTTGTCCATTTCTTCCAGATTGCCCGATTTATTGGCTCATAATATTCTCTTGTTATTGTTTGTATTTCTGTAGTGTTGGTTGTGATCTCTCCTCTTTCATTCTTAATTTTATTTATTTGGGTCCTTTCCTTTTTCTTTTTTATCAAACTTGCTTAGTGTTTATCAATTTTGTTAACTATTTCAAGGAACCAGCTCCTGGTTTCATTGATCTGTTCTGTTTTTTTAATTATTATTTTGATAACATTGATTTCTGCTCTAATCTTTATATTTTCCTGTCTTCTGCTGTTTTGGGGTTTTGTTTTATTGCTATTCTTTTCCCAGCTCTTTAAGGTGTAAACTTAGGTTGTGTATCTGAGACCTTCCTTCCTTCTTTAGGAAGGCCTGGATTGCTACGTACTTCACTCTCATGACCGTCTTTGCTGCAACCCAGAGGTTTTGGGCTGTGGTGTTATCATTTTCATTGGCTTCCATATACTTTTTAATTTCCTCTTTAACTTATTCATTAGCCCATTCATTCTTTAGTAGGCTGTTCTTTAGTCTCCACATATTTGTTGTCTTTCCAATTTTTTTCTTGTGGTTGATTTCAAGTTTGATAGCATTGTGGTCTGAAAACATGCACGGTATGATCTTGGTCATACTTGGTGAGGGTTGATTTGTGTCCCAGTATGTGACCTATTCTGGAAAATGTTCCATGTGCACTCGAGAAGAATGTGTATTCTGTTGCTTTAGGATTAAATGTTCTAAATATATCTGTTAAGTCCATCCAATCCATTGTGTCATTCAAAGCCATTGTTTCCTTGGTGGTTTTCTGCTAAGATGCCCTACCCATTACTGTATGTGGGGTGTTGAAGTCCCCTACTATTATGGTATTATTGTCAATAAGTTTCTTTATGTTTGTGATTAATTGATTTGTATATTTGGGTGCTTTCACTTTGGAGGCATAAATGTTTACAATTGTTAGGTCTTTTGGTGGATAGACACCTTAATTATGCTATAATGCCCTTCTTCATCTCTTGTTAAAGTATTTATTTTAAAATCTAGATTGTCTGGTGTGAGTATGGCTATTCTGGCTTTCTTTTGGTGACCATTAGCATGATAGGTGGTTCCATCCCCCTTACTTTCAATCTGAAGGTATCTATAGGTCTATAATGGGTATCTTGTAAACAGCATATAGATGGATCTTGTTTTTGTTTCCATTCTGTTGCCTTGTCTTTTGATGGGAACATTTGTCCATTGACATTTGGAGTGAGTACTGAAAGATATGAATTTATTGCCATTGTGTTGCCTGTAGAGTTGAAGTTTCTGGTGGTGTTCTCTGGTCCTTTCTAGTCTTTGTTGCTTTTGGTCTTTTTTGTTCTGTTTCATCTTTTCTCCCCTCAGAGAGTCCCCCTTAACATTTCCTGCAAGGCTGGTTTAGTGGTCACAGACTCCTTTAGTTTTTGTTTGTCTGGAAAACACTTTATTTATCCTTTATCTTGAATGACAGCCTTGCTGGATAAATAATTCTTGGCTGCATATTTTTCTGATTCAGCATGGTGAATATATTCTGCTATTCTTTTCTGGCCTGCCAAGTTTCTGTTTACAGGTCTGCTGCAAACCTTATCTGTCTTTCCTTGTAGGTTAAGGACTTTTTTCTCCCTTGCTGCTTTCATGAAGTCTGTGTACTTTGTGAATATGACTATGAATGCCTTATTGATGGTCGGTTTTTGTTTAATCTAATGGGAGTTCTCTGTGCTTCTTGGATTTTGATGTCTCTGTCTTTCCCCAGGTTAGGAAAGTTTTCTGCTATGATTTGCTCACATAAACCTTCTATCCCTTATTCTCTCTCTTCATCTTCTTGGACCCCTATGATTTGGATGTTATTCCTTTTTAATGAGTCACTGAGTTTTCTACTTCTTATATCGTCCTCTTTTGACCTAGTTTCACTCTTTTTTTTTCTGCTCCATTATTCTCCATAAGTTTGTCCTCTATATAGCTGATTCACTTCTTTGCTTCATCTATACTTGCCACCGTGGCATCCATTTGAGATTGCATCTCAGTTATAGCATTTTTAATTGTATCCTGACTAGATTTTACTTCTTTTATCTCTACAGAAAGGGATTCTATGCTTTTTTCAACCCCAGCTGGTATTCTTATTATCATGATTCTAAATTCTGGTTCAGACATCTTGCTTGTATCTGTGTTGATTAAGTCCCTGGATGTCATTTCTTCCTGTTCTTCCTTTTGGGGTGAATTTCTTCATTTTGTCATTTTGGAGGAAGAAAAAGAATTTAAAAAATAAAAATTAAAAATTAAAAAATTAAAAACAACACAAAAAATCAAATAAAGGATTCCAGATGCTAGGTGTGTTTTGGTCCAGTTGTTTAAAGAAGGCTGATAGAATAGATAAAAAAGGGAAAGAAAAGAAAAGAAAAGGAAAAAAATGAGGAAAACGTTTAAAATTAAAAAAAAAAAATGAATACAATTAAATAGAATAAAATGAATGATTAAAGTAAAATAGAATAAAAATAATTTACAAAAATAAAAAATATAGTAGAAAAAATTTAAGAAAAATCTTTTTTATAAAAACAGAAAATAAAAATAAATTTTTCTCTCTCTGTATTCAAAAATAAGAAAAGAAAAAGAAAAAAATTGAATAGATGGACCAGTGAACAGAACGAAATATGATTGAAATTACATTCAGTTTCCCCTAGAAGTCAAACAACTTATAGTCTATAAATGAAGCAGGTGGAGAGACTTGTAGTGTTCCTCTAGAGCACAGTTGGCGCAGTTGGCGCAGTTGGACAGGGCTTGGTGTAACGACTCTGTTCTCCACTAGATAGTGCTGCTTACCTTACTGGGATAGATCATTGTGGTGCATGTATACATGTATGCACATGTAGGGGAGAGGTGAAAATGGCTACCCAGTCTCTAACATCAGAACTCTCTGTGCTCTCACCAACTGGCAATCAAGCACCCTACTTTGTCTCCAGCTTCCATCTACTCCCCACTTCTATGGTGTCCGTGACCAAGCCATCAGCCTTCCAGGATGCACCTCCTTCCCAAATTTTATCTCAGATGGGTCTATGTTTCCAAACCCTTCATTTCTGAGGGCCCTGTGGCTTTGACCCACTCCAAACCTCTGGGGTAGGGTCTCACAGAGCAATGACCAGGTGCCAGCCCGCCCCCAGGAACATTCACACAACATTGCTGCTGAAGATGCCCAGAGACTGTAGCAGGGTGCCAGCCCACCCCAGAAAAATTTTTCAGGATTGCATAGCAGCAGTGTTTTGGGGACTATGGTAAATCACAACACACATCTGGTGCCAGGCTTCACAGCCCCCTAACGTCCTTATTCCAACACCAGGAAACGTGGCTACTCTCTGGGGTCTGCTGGAACCTTTGCCTGTGGAGAGGCCACACAAGCCTCTACCAAATGTCCTCTCAGCAGGGGAACCGCCTCTCCCCATGTGGCCCGAGGACCCCTCTGACCTTGCTGTCTGCTCCTGGGGATTCTCCCTTCCCACCAGAGTTCTGCCAGGGGTGGAGCTGTGGAATTTCAGACTCTGCACTCCTCTGTTTATAGAGTCCTAATGGTATTTAAACCCTCTCCTTTCTCCTTTCTCCCTTTCTTGTTCAGACCCTAATGAGTGTTTCCACTCTTTCACTTTCTCTCCCATTGCTTTCAGGGTGTGCTTTTCTTATGCTATCCCCCCTGTCCCTGTCCTCTCTCCACAAACAAAAACAGCTCCCTACCCTCCGTGGCTTCTCTCTCCCCCAGTTCACCTCTCTGCACTGTGTACCTGCAGAGTTCTGTGGCTCAAGTTCTGCAGATTGTTGTGTTAATCCTCAGATCAATCATATAAGTGTGCAGATGGTTTGGTGTTGATCTAGCTGCCTTTCAGGGATGAGAGAAGCAGAAGACAGATTTCCATGCTGCTCTGCCATGTTGGCCCCTCGCCCCAGGACATTTTTGATTACTGATTCAATTTCCTTCCTGCTTATGGATCTGTTCAAATTTTCTTTCTTCCTGTTCCAGTTTTGGCAGTTTGTAGGTTTCTAAGAATTTATCCATTTCTTTCAGATTGCCCAAATTGTTAGCGTATAATTCCTCATAATACTCTCTTATAATTGTATTTCTGTGGTGTTGGTTGTGATTTCTCCTCTTTCATTTGTGATTTTATTTATTTGTGTCCTTTCTCTTTCCTTTTTGATAAGTCTGGCTAGGGGTTATCAATTTGGTTAATTCTTTCAAAGAACCAGCTCTTAGTTTTGTTGATGTGTTCTACTGTTTGTTTTTTGTTTGTTTGTTTTTATATCATTTCTTTCTGCTCTAATATTTATTATTTCCCTTCTGCTAGCTTTAGGCTTTATTTTCTGTTCCTTTTATTGCTCCTTTAAGTGTAAAATTAGGGTGTGTATTTGGGACCTTTTTTGTTTCTTGTGATAGGTCTTAATTTCAATATACTTCCCTCTTAAGACTGACTTTGCTGCATCCCAAAGGTTTTAAACTGTCATGTTTTCATTTTCATTTGCTTCCATGTATTTTTTAAATTTCTTCTTTAGTTTCTTGGTTAACCCATTCATTCTTTAGTAGGATGTTCTTTGACCTCAATGTATCTATGGTCTTTCCAATTTTTTTTCTTGTGGTTAATTTCAAGTTTCAAAGCATTGTGGTCTGAAAATATGCATGGTATGATCTCAATCTTTTTGTACTGGTTGAGGCCTCATTTGTGACCCTGCATGTGATCTATTCTGGAGAATGTTTCATGTGCACTTGAGAAGAATGTGTATTCTGCAGTTTAGGATGGAATGTTCTGAATATATCTGTTAAGACCATCTGGTCCAGTGTGTCTTTCAAAGCCATTGTTTCCGTGTTGATTTTGTACTTAGATGATCTGTCCTTTGCTGTAAGTGGGGCGTTAAAAACCCCCACTATTATTGTATTATTATCAATGTGTTTCTTTTTTTTTTTTTTTTTTTTTTTTTTTTTTAACGTTTATTTATTTTTGAGACAGAGAGAGACAGAGCATGAACGGGGGAGGGTCAGAGAGAGAGGGAGACACAGAATCAGAAGCAGGCTCCAGGCTCTGAGCCATCAGCCCAGAGCCCGACGCGGGGCTCGAACTCACGGACCGTGAGATCGTGACCTGAGCTGAAGTCGGACGCTCAACTGACTGAGCCACCCAGGCGCCCCTCAATGTGTTTCTTTAAGTTTGTTATTAATTATTTTATATATTTGGGTGTTTCAAGTTGGGGGCATAAATATTTATAGTTGTTAGGTCTTCATGTTGGATAGACCCCTTAAATATGATATAGTGCCCTTCTTCATCTCTTAGTATAGTCTTTGGTTTAAAATCTAGATTGTTTGATTATAACTATGGCTACTCCAGTTTTCTTTTGGCATCCATTAGTATGGTAGTTGGTTCTCCACCCCCACACTTTTAAACAGGAGGTGTCTTTGGGTTTAAAATGAGTCTCTTGTTGCTTAGCATATATATATATGGGTCTTATTATTTTATCCATTCTGATACCCTGTTCTTTTTGATTGGAGTATTTAGTCCATTTATATTCAGAGTAATTATTGATAGATAAGAATTTAGTGCCATTGCATTATTTGTAAAGTAGCCATTTTTGGAGATTGTTCTTTTCTAGTTTTTGTTGGTTTGGTGTTTATTTCCTACTCAAAGGGTCCCCTTTAATAGTTCTTGAAGGGCTGGTTTATTGGTCATGAATTTCCTTAGTTTTTGTTTGGGAAACTCTTTTTCTCTCCTATTCTGAATGACAGCCTTGCTGGATAATGTATTCTTGGCTGCATATTTTCCATTTTTTTAATGTTTATTTTTGAGAGCGAGAGAACAAGAAAGAGATAGAGTATGAGTGGGGGAGAGACGGAGACACAGAATCTGAAGCAGATTCCAGGCTCTGAGCTGTCAGCACAGAACCCAACACAGGGCTCAAACTCATGAGCTGTGAGATCATGATCTGAGCTGAAGTCAGGTGCTTAACCGACTGAGCCACTCAGGCACCCCCATATTTTTCCCATTTAGCACATTGAATATATTATGCCACTCCCTTCTGACCTTCCAGGTTTCTGTGGAGAGATCTGATGCTAACCTGATTTGCCTTCTCTTATAGTTTAAGGATTTTTTTCCCTTGCAGCTGTCAGGATTCTTTTCTTATCTCTATATTTTGCAAATTTTACTACAGTATGTCTTGGTGTTGGCCGACTTTTGTTGAATTTGATGGGAATTCTCTGTGCCTCTTCAATTTGGATGTCTGTTTCCTCCCCCAGGTTAGGGAAATGTTTCAGCTATAATTTTCTCAAATAAACCTTCTGCCCCTTTTTGCCTCTCTTCTTCTTCTGGGACTCCTATGATACAAATGTTATTACGCTTTATGGAGTTGCTGAGTTTCCTATGTTTACATTCATGATCCAATACTTTTCTTTCTTTCCCTCTTTTTTTCACCTTCATTATTTTCCATAATTTTATCTTCTGTATCACTGACCCATTTCTGCTTCTTCCATCCTTGTTGTCATTGAATCTATTCAGTTTTGCACCTTGGCTATAGCATTTTATATTTTGGCCTGAATAGATTTTAGTTCTTTTATCTCTGCAGTCAGGGATTCTCTGGTGTCTTCACTGCTTTTCTCAAACCCAGCTGGTATCCTTATGATTGTTGTTTTAAATTCTGGTTCAAGCATATTACTTATATCTGTTTTTTAAAAATTTATTTTGTAAGAGAACACTACAGAGGGCAAGCAATGGAGGGGCAGAGAGAAGGAGAGAGGGAATTCTCATGAACTGTGAGATCATGACCTGAGCTGAGAGCAAGAGTCGGACACTTAACCAACTGAGCCACCCGGGCTCCCCTACTTATATCTGTTTTAATTAGATTCCTGGCTGTGTCCTCTTCTTGTTCTTTCTTTTGGGATGAATTCCTCCATCTTTTCATTTTGTCTAGGTCACTGTTTTTCTCTTTGTTAAGAAAGCCTGTTATGCTTCCTGCTCCTGAGAGTTATGGCTACTTTAAGAAGAGGTCCTATACTGTCCAGGCCCTGGAGGTTCAAAAGTGTTTCAGAATGTGCACTCTGCTATTTTGTTTTGGCTGCTCTTTCCCTCAGGTCATTCCTCTGTAGAGTTTCTCCTTGCCTGTAGTAAGGAGTGTTTGGACCTTGTCCAGTGTGTTCGATTTTCACTAGATGTGCTTTTGTCTGCTTGTTACAATAAGCCTGATCCTATTTCCACTAGACCTGAAGCTTTGCATCTCTCTATGATCAGTAGACATGGTACATGAAAGTGGTTTGTGCTGGTCTTCTGGGGGAGGGGCCTAATGTGCTGGTTCTCAGGCCAACTTGCCCTAGTAAACATGTACCTGCAGGGCACAGGGGGGCGGGGCTTGGTGTAAGTGGCTCCAGCCCCCACTGGGAATGCTGTGTTGCTCACTGAATTTAATCAGTGCTCTGGGTGGGGAAGGATGGGGGGAAATGGCATTGCCCTGCTTGCTCATTCCCGGAGCTGGACGTTTGTACTCACTGCTGTTCAGGAAACCCTCAGAGAAAAGTGAACAATCTCCCCCCTTGTGTCCCTGGCTTCCATCAGATCCCCACCTTCACAGTGTCTGTGTCCAAGTTATTTGCCTACTAGGCAGCAAACTACTCCTGTATTTTATCTCAGGCACATGGCTGGGTTTTAAAACTCTAAATTTTAGGGATCCAGCACAGGGTGGACCTACACTGATCTTTTGGTGGAGGGTCTTACCATTCTGCAGCTGGTGCCATTTTATTCCAGAAAAGCAGTCACATGATTTTGTAGTGGCTTGGAGTTTATGGCAAAGTACAGAAAAAAGCTGGCACCAAAAGCTGGTTTGTTGTTTTTAGTAGGTGTCTTTGTTTTTGTACTTATGAATGGGGCACCATGCTTGCTCCCACCAGCTCTTTTGTCCCCTGAGAGGCCATGTGATCTCTCCCAAATGCATTCCAAAAAGAGGAACTGTCTCTCCAAGTGTGACTCAGGGAATCCTCAGACCACACTATCCACTCCTGGGCCTCTGCCTCTCTTCCCACAGGAACACTTCTATGCCCACCAGGCTTCACCCAGTGATGGCACAGACTTCTAAAACTTCAGACTTTGAGCTCTGCTGCTTATAAAACTTATGATAATCAGTCACTCTAGTTTTCTCAGTCAATGGTTTTGGGGAAGTATATCTCTTGTGCAATCTGCTGCATGCTTCTTTCTTTCTGTTTCCCTCTCCTTTTTCTGAGATCAAGGCTCCCTCCCCTCCACAGCACCCGTGATTCTTTTCCTCCAGAATCACATCTCCATACCTCCTATCTTCCACAATGTGGCTTTTTTCTCTCTCTCTCTCTCATTCTGCAATTTGTTCTCTCAGCATTCAGATCAATTTATTGTGTGTTTAGGATGATTTGATATTTATCTAGCTGTGTTCAAGGGGCAAGGCAAGCATAGGGTCCTCTTACTGCTCCATCATCTTAACTCTGACCCTCACAGGATCCTCTTACTTCTCCATCATCTTAACTCTGACCCTCACAAACACTCTGATATTTGCTTTTTTTTGGCTCTGGACATTTAAAGAAATCACCAAGGTAACAGAAGAGAAACTCCAGTGATCACACATTACAAATAACACACTCATTATAAAAAATAGTTCAAAAAATCACTAAATAAAGAAGACACAACAAATATCATCAACAAACTGGTGGTGGTGGGGAATCTCCTCTACAAGGTTGTCATGTTATACTTTAAAAATATCCAGTTTTTATTATAAGATATTCAAAGAAAGAAGAAAGTGTGGAAAAAAATAATACAAACTGCCCCTGAGAAAACCCAGGCATTAAAATTATGACGAAGACTTTAAAATAAGTGTCTTAAATATACTCAAAGAGCTAAGGGAAACCAAGCCAAAAGAACCAAAGAAAACAAGTATTGTAGAACAATAGAATATCGTCAAATAGAGAATATCAATAAATAGAAATTATAAACGGGAATTAAATAGAAATTCAGGAACTGAAAGTCCAATCACTAGAAGGATTAAACAGCATGTATGAATAGGCAGAAGAGTCAGTGAAATTCAAGACGAAATGTTTGAAATTATACAGTCTGAGGGCAGAAAGACACAATGGAGAAAAATGCACACAGCCTAAATGACCTGTGGGATACCACAAAGTGGATAACATATGCATTATGGAGGTCCTATAAGATAAAGAGAGAAAGGGGCAGAAAGAATATTTGAAGATCAATTGCATCTGAGAACTTCTCACATTTGGTAAACAATATGAATCTACACATCCAGAAAGCTCAACGGACATCAGGTAGAATGAACTCAAAGAGATCCACAATGAGACATATTATAATCGAACTTTTCAAAAACAGAGAATCTTATAAACATCATGGGAAGCAACTCATCAAGTACAATTTTTTTCAATAAGACCAATGGCTGATTACTTATCAGAAACCATGTAGATCAAAAGTTATGGGTTGACTTATTCAAAGTGCTGAAAGGGAAACTGTCAGTCAAGAATTCTAGACCTACCAAAACAATCCTTCAAAAATGGTGGTGAAATGAAGACATTTCCAAATAAACAAACACTGAGGGAATTTTTTGCTAATAGACTTGTTCTATAAAATGTGTAAAGGAAGTCTTGCAGACTGAAATGAAAAGACATTAGACAACAAAACAAAGTTATATGAAGAAATAAATCACACTAGTAAAAATAATTACATAGGTAAATGTAAATCTAGTACTGTTGTATTTTTGTTTTGTAGCTCCTCCTTTCTCCTATATTATTTAAAATACAAATGCTTAAACAGTACTTATAAATTTGCTTTGTGGAGGGATGAAGATGTATAGAAGCAGAGTTTTGGATACTATTGAAGCAAAGTTGGTATTAATTCAAACTAGGTTGTTATAAAGTTAAGGTTTTAATTATATTACCAAAGTAACCACTAAGAATATAACTAAAAAATATACAGAAAAAATTATTGAGAAAGGAATCAAATGGTACACTATAAAAAAATCAGTTAGTCACAAAAGAAAGTAGTAATGGAGGGTTGAGAAACAAACAAGGTATGACATATAGAAAACAAATACCAAAATGGCAACAATAAGTCCTTCCTTATCAGAAATTAAATGTAAATAGATTTCATTCTCCAATTAAAAGGCAGAGATTTGAAGAATGGATAATAAAACATGATTCAACTATATCCTGTCTAAAAGAGACTCATTTTAGATTCCAGGACTCTATCTAATATGTTAAGTGTAAAAGATGGAAAAAGAAATTACATGCTAATAATATACAAAAGAGAGCTAAAATGGCTATACTAATATCAGACAAAATAGACTTTAAGTCAAAACATTGTTAAAAGATATGAAGAAGGACATTATATATCGGTTAAAAGATAAATTAATCAAGATATAAAAATTATAACCATATATACATCTAACAACAGAGCTCCAAAATATATGAAGCAAACATTGACAGAATTAAAGGGAAATATAGACAGTTGTACAATAATAGTTGGATATTTCAATATCCCACATTCAATATGTATATAGCAACTAGACCAAGATTGTTAAAAAAAAATAGAAGACTTGAACAAACCTAACAGATATTTATAGAACACACAATCCAACAACAGCAGAATACACATTCTTCTCAACTGCACATGAAAAATTTCAAAGATAAACCATATATTGGGCCACAAACTAGTCTCAATAAATTTAGAGTTATTAAAATAATATCAAGTATGTTTTCCAACTACAAGGGAATGAAACTAGAAATCAATCACAGACGTAAAACTAGAAAATCCACAAATATGTGAAAATGAAACAGACTCTTAAACAACCAATGGGTCAAAAAAATCTTAGAAATACATGCAGACAAATGAAAACAAACATACAACGTACCAAATTTTTAAATATGTATCAAAAGCAGTGCTCAGAGGAATATTTATAAGCTATGGACACTTACATTTAAAAAAGTGATCTAAAATCAATAATCCAACTTTACACTAGAAGAACTTAGAAATAGAAACTAGAAATTAAGGAACTAGAAATAGAAAACTAAACCAAAGTGTAGCATAAGGAAGGAAATATAAATATTAGAGTTAAGGTAAAATAGGAAACAGAAAAACAATAGAATCAACAAAACTAAAAGATGGTTCTTTGAAAAGATAAACAACATTGACATGCCATTACCTAGACTAAGAAAAAAAAGGTTCAAATTGCAAAAATCAGAAAAAAAAATTAAGTTTATTTATTTATTTTGAGAGAGAGCACGCTGGGGAGGGGCAGAGAGAGGGAGAGAGAGAAAATCTTAAGTAGGCTCCACACTGTCAGTGCAGAGCCCAACACAGGGCTTGAACCCACGAACCATGAGATCATGACCTGAACAGAAATCAAGAGTCAGATGCTAAACTGACTGAGCCACTCAGAAATTAAAGTGGAGTCATTACCACTGACCTTACAGAAATGGAAAGGATTAAAAGAGAATACAATGAATAATTGTAAACCACAAATCAGAAAACCTAGATGAACAAATTCCTAGGAACACACAAACTATCAGAATTGATTTTAAAAGAAATAGAAAATTTGAACAAATACCAAGAGACTGAATCAGTACATAAAAACCTCCCAACAAAGAGAGCCCAGGAACAGAAGGTTTCACTGATGTATTCTACCAAACATTTAAGAAAAATTAACACCAATCAATCCTTCTCAAACACCCAAAAAGTGGAAGAGGATAAGACTTCCTAACTCATTCTTTTAAGCCAGTATTATCCTGCCACCAAAACCAGAAAAATTCATCACAAGAAAGGAAAACTATAGACCAATAACTCTTATTAATGTAGATGCTAAAGTCTTCAACAAAATGCTAGCAAACTAAATCCAGTAGCATATTAAGTGGATTATACACTACAACCAACTGGTATTAATCCCAGGAATGCAAAAGCTTATTCAACATATGAAAATCAATGTAATACACCAGTATAATAGAATAAAGGAATGACTGCATGATTGTTTCAATTGACATAACAAAGTCATTTGACAAAATCCAATACACTTTCATGATGAAAACATTCAGCAAATAGGAATGGAAGGGAACTTCCTCAACATAATAGAAGGCATTATGAAAAACCCATAGCTGCCATCATGCTCAATGATGAAAGACTGAAAGCTTTTTCTCTAAGATCAGGAACAAGACAAAGATGCTTGTTTCTGCCACTCCTATTTAACAATGCACTGGAGGTTCTAGCTGAATCAATTGGACAAGAAACAAAAAGGCTTCTCAAGTGAAACAGAAGTAAAACTATCACCATTCATAGATGGGGTATGATAATTATATATAGAAAACCCTAAAGAATCCACACACAAAATAACTGTTAGAACTATCAAATGAATTTAGCAAATTTGCTGAATATGAAATCAATGCATAGAAAAATCCATTGTATTTCTATATATTAGGAATAAACAATCCAACAAGGAAATTAAGAAAACAATTCCATTTATTATAGCACAAAAAAGAATAAAATACTTAGAAATAAATTTACCCAAAAAGGTGTAAGACTTGTACAATTGAAAATATAAAAAATTGCTGAAATAAATAAAAGACCTAAATAAATAGAAAAAGATTCTGTGTTTATGGAGTGGAAGACATAATATCATTAAGGTAGCAATGCTCCCCAAAGCAATCTACAGATTTAATGCAATCCATGTCAAAATGCAAACAGCCATTTCTGAAGTATGTAAAAGCTGATGCTCAAATTTATATGGAACTGTAAGACACCCAGAATAACCAAAACAATCTTGTAAAAGAGTAATAAATTTGAAGGACTCCTATTTTCCAATTTCAAAATTTCCAACAGCTACAATAATCAAAGCTGTGTTGCACTGGCATAAGGATAGACATATAGATAAATAGATTAGAATTGAGACCCCAGAAATTAATGCATACATCTATAGTCAACTAGTCTTTTTACAAGGGTGCCAAGACCATTCGGTATGGTATGATTTTCAACAAATTGTGCTGAGATAATTCAATATCTACATGCAAAGTAATAAATTTGAACTCTTACATCATATACATATACATACTTATATATACATGTATATGATGTAAGATCAGATACACATATATCTTGATATATATGAATATATATGACACATATTTATGTATATATGTACATGCACAAAGATGTGGTATGTGTGTGTGTGTGTATATATATATATATATATATATATATATATACACATATACTTATCGATGGAAACTGGGGTTGCTTCCATATCGTGACTATTATAAATAGTGCTGCAGTAAACACAGGGGTGCATATATCTTTTTAAATTAGTAGTTTTGGGGGCGACTGCGTGGCTCATTCGGTTGAGCGGCTGACTTCGGCTCAGGTCATGACCTCACAGTCCGTGAGTTCGAGCCCCACGTCAGGCTCTGTGCTGACAGCTTGGAGCCTGCAGCCTGCTTCGGATTCTGTGCCTCCCTCTCTCTGCCCCAACCCACTAGCATTCTATCTCTGTCTCTCTCAAAAATAAATAAACATTAAAAAAAATTAGTGGTTTTTTTTTTTTTGGGGGGGGGGTAAATGCCCAGTAGTGGAATTACTGGATCATATGATATTTTTATTTTTAATTTGTGGAGGAAACTTCATACTGTTTTCCATAGCAGTTGCACCAATTCACACCCTCAGCAACAGTGCATGAGTGTTGCAACATGAATGGACCTAGAAGGTATTGTGCTAAGTGAAATAAGTCAGACAAAGACAAATACCATATGATTTTACTTATATGTGTAATCTAAAAAACAAGACAAATGGACAAACAAAAAACCAAACAGACTCTTAAATACAGAGAACAAACTGGTGGTTGTCAGAGGAGAAGTGTGTTGGAGTTTGGATGAGATGGATAAGAGTGATTAAGAGATTCAAACATCCAGTTACAAATAAGTCACAGAGATGAAAAGTACAGCATAGGGAATATAGTCAATAATATTGTAATAACGTTGTATGATGACAGATAATGACTACACTTTTTTTTAAATATTTATTTTGAAAGAGAATGTGAGTGGTGGAGAGGGGCAGAATTCTATAGAGGGAGAGAGAATCTTAAGCAGGCTCCATGCTCATCATGCTCAGCCTGATGAGTGGCTCAACCCCACGACCCTGAGCTGAACTCAAGAGTCAGACACTTAAATGACTAAGCCACCGAGGTGCCCCATGATTACACTTACTGTGGTGAGCACTGAGTAATGTATAGAATTGTCAAATAAGTATGTTGTACACCTAAAACTAATATAATGTATGTCAATTATACTTAAATAATTAAAAAAATACAATGAGATGCTAAATCACACCCATTAGGATGGATATAAAAGTAATAATAGCTATTATTAAAGGAAAGTAAGTGTAATTAATAAATAAGCCAAGGGAAATAATTAAAAGAAAACAAGAATGTGTGAGAATTGAAATCCTCATACATGGCTAGAAGAAATATAAAATAGTGCAGCTACTGTAAAAAAAACAGTTTGGCCATTGTTCAAACATAGAATTACCATGTGCTCCACCAAATGAAAAGATTTGTTCAAACAAAATTTGTACTATACTGTTTCTATTAGTCTATTATAATAAACAAGTGATGAGAACAACCCACATATCTATCAGCTGATGAATAAAGAAACAAACATGCTATATCCATACAATAGAATATTATCCAGCCATGAAAAGGAACCAAATTTTATGTTATGTGTATTTTCCATAATTTTTGAAAAAGCAAACTCCCTTACCATTATCTACAAAGCCCTATACCATATCTGGTTATTGAACACATCTCTGAACTCTTTTCATACCATTCTGCTCTTACTATACATCAGACACACCAGCCTTCTTTCTGTTCTACAAACAATTGAGGCTTCTCCTTACCTTGGGATCTTTGTTCGTTTGCCTAGAAAATTGCTCCCTCCCTATATTTACACATGACTGCTTCCTTTACCAGACTAAATGTCACATCCTGAGAGTAGGTTTCTTTGGTTACCTTATTTAAATAGAATTTCACCCACTTTACTCCTAGTCACTTCCTATCTCTTTACCCTGTGTATATTCATTATATCACACATTATATGAAATTATCTTACCAATTATTTGCATATTTGCTTACCTATTTGCCCCCATTACAATATAACTTTCAAAAGAGTAGAAATTTTATGTGTTTTCTTTTTAAATTGCAGTGCTCCAAGAATCTAGAATAGTGTCTGGTGCATAGTTGTTTAATAAATAATTATTGAATAAAAAGATATACTTGACACATTAGCTAATTCTCAGAGTTTTTCTTTTCACCACAGTGATTCTAGTGAGAAACTCACACACCAAAACCTATGTCTCCTATAATACCTGGGCAACTATGGTGAGTAAGGTGGTCTGTCACCACAAGTATGCTCACAAGATTCTGAGTTTCTTATTTTGAGGATTTGACTTGCCTTTTTGTTCCAAACTTAAAGGATCATAACATGAATACTAAAAGTCCTAAAATTATCTAGACTAGTATAGAAAAAAAATTCAAGGGATTCTCATGCTGACATCATCATCATCATCATTATCATCGTCATAAATATAACAATTTACTGGCCATTACCATGCTAAATATCTTATATAAATAAATTATATAATTTCATCTTTAAAAATAAACCATCCATTAAAAATAAAGACCTCTTGATGCCCTCCCAGCTATGATCCCATTTCTATGCTCCCCTTAACAGTAAAAGTCACACAAAGTTGTTTATACTTTTATTTCCAAATGTTCTTCTTAATCTATTTTAACAAAGCTTTTGGCCCTACCACTCTAGTGAAATAGATCTTAAGATCATCGGTTGCCAAATGCTATGGTTATATTTTGGCCCCCATGTTCTTTACTTCTCAAAATCATTCAACACAATTGATCACTCCCTCCACTTAAAACGTTATTTTCACTTGGCTTCTGTGATACCTTACTCTTACTTTCCTTCCTTCCTCACTGGCTACACCTTCACTGTTTCCTTTGCTGACTGACTTTTATTCCTCTTCTAACATCTCTAAATATTGGATTTCCCCAGGTATAAGTACTACAAAACTCTTCTTAATAGGCACTCATTCTTAGATGATCTCATTCGGACCCATGGCTTTGAATCCCACCTATATGCTGATGGCCCCCAAATGTATAACTCTAGGTTGGCTCTCTCTCTTGAATTTAAAAATTTTTTAACCATTTATTTATTATTGCGAGACAGGGAGACACAGAGTGTGAGCAAGGGAGGGGTAGAAAGAGGGGGAGACACAGAATCTGAAGTAGGCTCCAGGCTCTGAGTTGTCAGCACAGAGCACGACCCAGAGCTCGAACTCACAAACTGCGAGATCATAACCTGAGCCAAAGTCGGTTGCTTAACCAACTGAGCTACCCAGGTGCCCCAACTTTTAGACTTGTATATACATCTGTTTACATGATATCTCCACTTGGATGATTAATAGGAGTCTCAAACTAAGCTTATACAAAATAGAGCTCTTGATACACTTCATATCTAAAAAATGGTTCCATTAGCAACGGTTTATCCCCTAAATGGTATAAACACTTACACAACTGCTAAAGCTAAGTACATTAAAATACATCTAGAGTCTAGAATAATACATAGCACATAGAAGGGGAGGAAAACATATTAGCTGAATAAATTAATAAAATTAACTAATATAATCCTATAAACTCTTTTTCACCTGATGTAATGGAGCTTAACCCTGCAGGGTATAGAATGTAGAAACAGACCTCCTTTCCACTGTAACAACTAGGAAAAAAGGAGATATCTATATATCTATCCATATCTGTATATCCTAACAAGAGAAGAGTCCTTTGTGTATGTGTGGAATTTAGCAACCTATTTCCTTCTATGGACATCAGGAAAGTCTGGATATGAAGTAAGGATTGTTTTTGTTGTAGACAGAGACACTCTGCTGAGGGGGAAAATAGCAGCAGAACTTTTACAGCCTAATGGGTTGGCATGACAGGTCAGAACTTGGAGGAGCCTCAAACCCATAGTCAGATCTCATCTTGCTATATACTTTTGCTCAGTGCTGGAATGACATTGGAGGCTAAGAGACTAGACTGGGAATTCAGAGATAGATCAATTGCAGTCTCATGATTTATAGGAGACAAGAGTTTAGGTAACTAAAATGTTCTCTATTAAAGGGGAAGGATCTGCTTTTAAATTTGGCCCTTGAGACTTTTAGTTAAAACTGAGTGGAACTAAAGCCACAACCCAGTGTTACTTAGCTCAATTCTTATTTGGTTTGAGATGATTAGCTCCTTAATCATTTTCCTGACAATAACCATACCTTCTCTTGGAAAAAAAAAACATTGACATTAGAATTTAAGGTCACTTTATGCACTATGTTCAGCCTACAAAATTATGAGACATGAAGAAACAGGAAAATGTGACTCTTAATCAATAGGAAAACAGTCAGTAGAAGTAGACCCACTGGTGATCCATGTGGCTGTACCTCAAAACATTATGCTAAGTGAAAGAAGCCTAACACAAAATATCACATATTGTTTGAGTAAATTGTATGAAATACCAGAATAGATACATCCATAAAGACAGAAAGCAAGCTGGTGATTTCCAGAGTCTAGGAGGAGGGAAGAATAGAGGGTAACTGATTAATGGGCATGGGGTTTAATTTTGGGGTGATGAAAATGTTTTGAAACTAGAAGTGGTGGTTGCTCAACACTGTAAGTGTACTAAATGCTACTGAACTGTATACTTCAAAATTATTAATTTTATGTGTGTATTTCACCTCAATTTAGAAAGTAATTCCTTGAATGGGTTTACTAGCAGGCTGAACACAGCAGAAGAGAGGAATAGTGAATTCAAAGACAGTTCAATAGAAACTATCCAACTAAAACATAGAACAAATTATTGAATGAAGAGAAAAAAGCATAAGAAATACGTGGGAAATTGTTGGTCAGTCTCATATATGTGCAATTAGAATCCCAGAATGAGAAGAGCAAAAGAATAAGCCAGAAAAAAAATATTATGTGAGACTGATGATTTCCCAAAAATGTTAAAGACAACCATAGATCCAAGAATCCCAGTAAAGACCAAGCAGGATAAACAACAAAATCATACCTAGGCATGTCATAGTTCAACTTCTGAACAAAGGATATAGGGCAAAACCTAAAAGCAGGCATAGAATGAAGAAGACAAATTGCCTTCAAAGAAGTGAAAATAACAACGTAACCTTCAACACAACACAATCCATGGATACCAAGATATAGTATAGTCACATATTTTATGCCAAGATATAATATAGTCACATATTTAAAATACTGTAAGAGAAAAGTGCCACTTTGCTCAGGGAAATATACTTCAAAAACGAAGGTAAAATAAAGATGTTTTGGACAAATAAAAGTTGTAAGAATTCATTGCATCAGAAATGAACTGTATGAAATACTAATTCCTTCAGGCTGAAGAAAATGATACTACCTTGAACAGAACTGCAGGAATGAATGAAGAACACCAGAAGGGATATATATGTGGGTAAATATAAAAGATTGTTTATTATTTAATGATAATATCAGTGCCTTGCAAAATTATGTTTGAGTAGAAGTGAAACATGATAATAGCTAAAAGTATGGGAACAGATAAATGGACCTTTACTGATACATAAATTTTACATTTATCATGAAGTGGTAAAGTACTAATATAAGGTAGACTGTAATAAATTAAATATACATGATGTAATCTCTAGCTATCTGAAGTGCTCTTTCTCAACCTTTTCACTGCTGACTTTTTACATTTGATAACTCTTTGTTGTGGGGGATTCTCTTGTGTATTGCAAGATGTTTAACAGTATCCCTAGACTCACTCACTCCCTAGATGCCACTAGCATTCTCCCCCGCGTGTGACAACCAAAAATATCTCCAGACATTGCCAAATGTCCCCTGGGTAGCAAAATCACTCCTAGTTGAGAAATACTGCTCTAGAATAATGACAAAAAATAATAGAAAATGATATAAACAAAATGCTAATAGAGGACTCAAATGAAATAATCATAATGAGAAGCTTGATTAATCCAAAGTAAGGCAGAATAAGAGGAACAAAGAAGTAATGGACAAATAAGACAAACAGAAAACAATAGCAAGGTGATCAGCTTAAATATTTCATTAATTACATTAATATAAATGAACTAAATGGTATTTACAAGAGACATTTTACATCTAAAGATACAGATAGATCAAGAGTAAAAGGATGGTAAATGAACTACTGGGACCTCATCAAAATAAAAAGCTTCTGCACAGCAAAGGAAACAATCAGCAAAACTAAAAGGCAACTGATAGGATGGGAGAAGATATTTGCAAATGGCGTATCAGATAAAGGGTTAGTATCCAAAATCTGTAAAGAACTTAATCTTCTGCATGTTGCTGTCCAGCTCTCCCAGCACCATTTGTTAAAGAGACTGTCTTTTTTCCATTGGATATTCTTTCCTGCTTTGTCAAAGACTAGTTGGCCATACTTTTGTGGGTCTAATTCTGCAGTTTCTATTCTATTCCATTGGTCTATGTGTCTGTTTTTGTGCCAATACCATGCTGTCTTGATGATTACAGCTTTGTAGTAGAGGCTAAAGTCTGGGATTGTGATGCCTCCCACTTTGGTCTTCTTCAAAATTACTCAGTGAGAAAGAATGAAATATGGCCTTTTGCAGCAATGTGGATGGAACTGGAGAGTGTTATGCTAAGTGAAATAAGTCATACAGAGAAAGACAGATACCATATGTTTTCACTCCTATGTCGATTCTGAGAAACTTAACAGAAGACCATGGGGGAGGGGAAGGAAAAAAATGGTTAGAGAGGGAGGGAGCCAAAACATAAGAGACTCTTAAAAACTGAGAACAAACTGAGGGTTGATGGGGGGTGGGAGGGAGGGGAGGGTGGGTGAGGGGTATTGAGGAGGGCACCTTTTGGGATGAGCACTGGGTGTTGTATGGAAACCAATTTGACTATAAATTTCATATTAAAAAAAAGAACTTATCAAACTCAACACCCAAAAAACAAATAATCCGGTGAAGAAATGTGCAAAAGACATGAATAGACACTTCTCCAAAGAAGACAACCAGATGGCCAACTGACACATGAAAAAATGCTCAACATCACTGATCATCAGGGAAATACAAATCAAAACTGCAATGAGATACCACCTTACACCTGTCAGAATGGCTAACATTAACAACTCAGGCAACAACAGATGTTGGCGAGGATGTGGAGACAGAGGATCTCTTTTGCATTGTTGGTGGGAATGCAAGCTGGTGCAGCCACTCTAGAAAACTGTATGGAGGTTTCTCAAAAAACTAAAAATAAAACTACCCTATGACCCAGCAATTACACTACTAGGCATTTATTCAAGGGATACAGGTGTGCTGTTTCAAAGGGACACATGCACCCCCATGTTTATAGCAGCACTATCAACAATAGCCAAAGTATGGAAAGAGCCCAAATGTCCATTGATGGATGAATGGATAAAGAAGATGTGGTATATATATATATATATATATATATATATATATATACACACACATATACACACACTTACACACACACACAATGGAGTATTACTCGGCAATCAAAAAGAATGAAATCTTGCCATTTACAACTATGTGGATGGAACTGGAGGGTATTATGCTAAGTGAAATTAGTCAGAGAAAGACAAAAATCATATGACTTCATGCATATGAGGACTTTAAGATACAAAACAGATGAACATAAGGGAAGGGAAATAAAAATAATATAAAAACAGGGAGGGGGACAAAACAGAAGAGACTCATAAATATGGAGAACAAACTGAGGGTTACTGGAGGGGTTGTGGGAGTGGGGATGGGCTAAATAGGTAAGGGGTACTAAGGAATCTACTCGTGAAATCATTGTTGCACTATATGCTAACTACTTTGGATATAAATTGTAAAAAATAAAATTAAAAAAATAAAATCTTAAAAAAATAAAAATAGAGCCAAAGAATCATTAAAAAAAAGAGTAAAAGAATGGAAAATATATCATGCAAACACTAACAACAACAACAAAGCTGTCATGGTTATACTAACATCAGATTAAGTAGTCTGTTTTTTATTTCAGAGAGAGAGAGAGAGAGAGAGAGAGACAGAGAGATCACACAGAAGTGAGGGAGAGGGGGAGAGGGGCAGAGGGAGAGAGAGAAAGAATCTTAAGCAAGGTCCACACTCAGCACAGAGCTCAATGTGGGGCACAATCCCACAACCCTGGGATAATGACCTGAGCCAAAATCAAGAGTTGGAGGCTCAACCAACTGACCCACCCAGGTGTCCTCAGATTAAGTAGTCTTTAAGGCAAGAAGTATTACTGGAGGTAAAGCACATTTCATAATGACAAAAAGGTCAATTCAAAAGGAAAGCAATAGTCCTTATACTATGAGGTAGATACTATTTTTTAATTCCAATTGTTACAGATGAGGAAATCAAGTCACAGTAACATTATGGGACTTACACAAGTAGTAAATAATGGATCCAGAACAAGTTTATGCTTCTAAATACTATACAGTATTCTTTGGGAAAAAAGACCATTTCTCTTCATGATTGAAATTAAAGGATTGTAGTACACAAGGAACAATGACCCTTCTCTATATTTCTTCAGGGAAGCAGGGCAATTTCTCCACAAAAGCATTAATTATTTAAATGTAAACTTCAACTAGAATGAGGCCTTTTCATGTCCTTTCAGTCGTGAAGGTAACAGAAAAATCATTCTATGATACCATACCCTAAGTGTAAACTTTCGTTCAGCACAGCTGTGGTCTAGGATCCTCATAGAATATTTCAAGCTACTTCCAAGAATCAAGTCAAATCACTCTTTTTAGATTGCTATAAAACAAAGTAGAAATTTTCTTTTTCCATTACTGCTTAAACTGTTTCAACAAAGCAAGTCTTGTATTCCTGGGGGAAGCATAGAAAGAATATGAGTAAAATTTAATTTTGTCAGTATAGTAAATAAAAAAGAAAATTTCCAGTAAGTCATATTCCTCTATTCTCTGGGAAATAACATTTTCAGTGTCTGATTCTCCTGAAAACGGCTCTGGACAGGTTGGTAACCCCACTAATCTGCAAGGACCCATTTGATCTTTGACATAATTTTTCTACTTTAAAAAATATGTTATTAGTTATCTTATTATAAAACTAATGCATACTGGGAAGGGAAAAATGGTAAATTTTAATGTGGAGAACCTTGGGAAACACATCCTTAACCAAGTGATCAAGGTTATCATCAGCAATGGTAAGTCATGTTGATTTATGTACTCCTGATATGATGCAAAAAGAACACATCACTTCTCTGGTATTTTTCCCAAAAACTCAAAACCCTAAATGTAATCATGAGTAAAATATCAGATAAATACAAATTGAGGGACATTCTACAAAATACTTGACCAGTACTCCTCAAAACTGTCAAGGTCATGAAAAACAAGGAAAGAAACTGTCACAGACAAGAGGAGACTAAGAAGACATGACAACTAAATGCAGTGTAGTGTACTGGCTTGGACCCTGCAAATGAAAAATTGAATGAATGGGGGGAAAGTGGCAAAACATGATTAAAGTCTGCAACTTAGTTAATATTTTACCAATGTTGGTTTCTTAGTTTTGACAAATATGCCACAGTAATGTAAGACGATAGCATTGAGAGAAACTGAAGCTATGTACTATTTTTGCAACTTTTCTATAAATCTAAAACTATTCCAAAATAAAAAGACTTATTTTTTATTTTATTTTTTTGAATTTTATTTTTTTAAATTTTAAACATTTTAATTTTTTTTAATATATGAAATTTATTGTCAAATTGGTTTCCATACAACACCCAGTGCTCATCCCAAAAGATGACCTCTTTAATGCCCATCACCTACCCTACCCTCCCTCCCACCCCCCATCAACCCTCAGTTTGTTCTCAGTTAAGAGTCTCTTATGCTTTGGCTCTCTTCCACTCTAACCTCTTTTTTTTTCCTTCCCCTCCCCCATGGGTTTCTGTTAAGTTTCTCAGGATCCACATAAGAGTGAAACCATATGGTATCTGTCTTTCTCTGTATGGCTTATTTCACTTAGCATCACACTCTCCAGTTCCATCCACGTTGCTACAAAGGGCCATATTTCATTCTTTCTCATTACCACGTAGTACTCCATTGTGTATATAAACCACAATTTCTTTATCCGTTCATCAGTTGATGGACATTTAGGCTCTTTCCACATTTTGGCTATTGTTGAGAGTGCTGCTATAAACATTGGGGTACAAGTGCCCCTATGCATCAGTACTCCTGTATCCCTTGGGTAAATTTCTAGCAGTGCTATTGCTGGGTCATAGGGTAGGTCTATTTTTAATTGTTTGAGGAACCTCCACACTGTTTTCCAGAGCGGATGTACCAGTTTGCATCCCACCAACAGTGCAAGAAGGTTCCCGTTTTTCCACATCCTCTCCAGCATCAATAGTCTCCTGATTTGTTCATTTTGGCCACTCTGACTGGCGTGAGGTGATATCTGAGTGTGGTTTTGATTTGTATTTCCCGGATGAGGAGCGACGTTGAGCATCTTTTCATGTGCCTGTTGGCCATCTGGATGTCTTCTTTAGAGAAGTGTCTATTCATGTTTTCTGCCCATTTCTTCACTGGATTATTTCTTTTTTGGGTGTGGAGTTTGGTGAGCTCTTTATAGATTTTGGATACTAGCCCTTTGTCTGATATGTCATTTGCAAATATCTTTTCCAATTCCATTGGTTGCCTTTTCGTTTTGTTGATTGTTTCCTTTGCTGTGCAGATTTTATCTTCATAAGGTCCCAGTAGTTCATTTTTGCTTTTAATTCCCTTGCCCTTGGGGATGTGTCAAGTAAGAAATTACTGTGGCTGAGGTCAGAGAGGTCTTTTCCTGCTTTCTCCTCTAGTGTTTTGATGGATTTCTGTCTCACATTCAGGTCCTTTATCCATTTTGAATTTATTTTTGTGAATGGTGTAAGAAAGTGGTCTAGTTTCATTCTTCTGCATGTTGCTGTCCAGTTCTCTCAGCACCATTTGTTAAAGAGACTGTCTTTTTTCCATTGGATATTCTTTCCTGCTTTGTCAAAGATTAGTTAGCCATACTTTTGTGGGTCTAGTTCTGGGGTTTCTATTCTATTCCATTGGTCTGTGTGTCTGTTTTTGTGCCAATACCATGCTGTCTTGATGATTACAGCTTTGTAGTAGAGGCTAAAGTCTGGGATTGTGATGCCTCCTGCTTTGGTCTTCTTCTCTGGGATTGTGATGCCTCCTGCTTTGGTCTTCTTCAAAATTACTTTGGCTATTCGGGGCCTTTTGTGGTTCCATATGAATTTTAGGATTGCTTGTTCTAGCTTCGAGAAGAATGCTGGTGCAATTTTGATTGGGATTGCATTGAATGTGTAGATACCTTTGGGTAGTATTGACATTTTAACTATTTATTCTTCCAACCCATGAGCACAGAATGTTTTTCCATTTCTTTATATCTTCTTCAATTTCCTTCATAAGCTTTCTATAGTTTTAAGCATACAGAACTTTTACATCTTCGGTTAGATTTATTCCTAGGTATTTTATGTTTCTTGGTGCAATTGTGAATGGGATCGGTTTCTTTATTTGTCTTTCTGTTGCTTCATTATTAGTGTATAAGAATGCAACTGATTTCTGTGCATTGATTTTGTATCCTGTGACTTTGCTGAATTCATGTATCAGTTCTAGCAGACTTTTGGTGGAGTATTTCAGGTTCTCCATGTATAATATCATGTCATCTGCAAAAAGTGAAAGCTTGACTTCATCTTTGCCAATTTTGATGCCTTCGATTTCCTTTTGTTGTCTGCTGATGCTAGCACTTCCAACACTATGTTGAACAACAGAGGTGAGAGTGGACATCCTTGTCGTGTTCCTGAACTCAGGGGGAAAGCTCTCAGTTTTTCCCCATTGAGGATGATATTAGCTGTGGGCTTTTCATAAATGGCTTTTATGATGTTTAAGTATGTTCCTTCTACCCTGACTTTCTCGAGGGTTTTTATTAAGGAAGGATGCTGAATTTTGTCAAAGGCCTTTTCTGCATCGATTGACAGGATCATATGGTTCTTTTCTTTTATTAATGTGATGTATCACATTGATTGATTTGTGAATGTTGAACCAGCCCTGCATCCCAGAAATGAATCCCACTTGATCATAGTGAATAATTCTTTTTATAACTGTTGAATTCAATTTGCTAGTATCTTATTGAGAATTTTTGCATTCATATTCATCAGGGATGTTGGCCTGTAGTTCTCTTTTTTTACTGGTCTCTGTCTGGTTTAGGAATCAAAGTAATACTGGCTTCATAGAATGCGTCTGGAAGTTTTCCTTCCCTTTCTATTTCTTGGAATAGCTTGAGAAGGATAGGTATTATCTCTGCTTTAAATGTCTGGTAGAATTCCCCAGGGAAGCCATCTGGTCCTGGACTCTTATTTGTTGGGAGATTTTTGATAACCGGTTCAATTTCTTCGCTGGTTATGGGTCTGTTCAAGCTTTCTATTTCCTCCTGATTGAGTTTTGGAAGAGTGTGGTTGTTTAGGAATTTGTCCATTTCTTCCAGGTTGTCCAGTTTGTTGGCATATAATTTTTCATAGTATTCCCTGATAATTGCTTGTATTTCTGAGGGATTGGTTTTAATAATTCCATTTTCATTCACGATTTTATCTATTTGGGTCATCTCCCTTTTCTTTTGGAGAAGCCTGGCTAGAGGTTTATCAATTTTGTGTATTTTTTCAAAAAACCAACTCTTGGTTTCATTGATCTGCTCTACAGTTTTTTTAGATTCTATATTGTTTATTTCTGCTCTGATCTTTATTATTTCTCTTCTTCTGCTGGGTTTAGGCTGTCTTTGCTGCTCTGCTTCTATTTCCTTTAGGTGTGCTGTTAGATTTTGTATTTGGGATTTTTCTTGTTTCTTGAGATAGGCCTCGATTACAATGTATTTTCCTCCTCTCAGGACTGCCTTCGCTGCATCCCAAAGCGTTTGGATTGTTGTATTTTCATTTTCATTTGTTTCCATATATTTCTTAATTTCTTCTCTAATTGCCTGGTTGACCCACTCGTTCTTTAGTAGGGTGTTCTTTAACCTCCATGCTTTTGGAGGTTTTCCAGACTTTTTCCTGTGGTTGATTTCAAGCCTCATTGCATTTTGGTCTCAAAGTATGCATGTAATGATCTCAATTTTTGTATACTTATGAAGGGCTGTTTTGTGACCCAGTATGTGATCTCTCTTGGAGAATGTTCCACGTGCACTCGAGACGAAAGTATATTCTGTTGCTTTGGGATGCAGAGTTCTAAATATATTTGTCAAGTCCATCTGATCCAATGTATCATTCAGGGCCCTTGTTTCTTTATTGACCATGTGTCTAGATGATCTATCCATTGTTGTAAGTGGAGTATTAAAGTCCCCTGCAATTACCACATTCTTGTCAATAAGGTTGCTTATGTTTGTGAGTAATTGTTTTATATATTTGGGAGCTTCCGTATTTGGTGCATAGACATTTATAATTGTTAGTTCTTCTTGATGGATAGACCCTGTAATTATTTATAATGCCCTTCTTTATCTCTTATTACAGCCTTTAATTTAAAGTCTAGTTTGTCTGATATAAGTATGGCTACTCCAGCTCTCTTTTGACTTCCAGTAGCATGATAAATAGTTCTCCAACCCCCTCACTTTCAATCTGAAAATGTCCTCAGGTCTAAAATGAGTCTCTTTTAGACAGCAAATAGATGGGTCTTGTTTTCTTATCCATTCTGATACCCTATGCCTTTGGTTGGCACGTTTAGTCCACTTACATTCAGTGTTATTATAGAAAGATATGGATTTAGAGTCACTGTGATGTTTGTAGGTTTCATGCTTGTAGCGATGTCTCTGGTACTTTGTCTCATAGAGCCCCCCTCAGGATCTCTTGTAGGGCTGGTTTAGTGGTGATGAATTCCTTCAGTTTTTGTTTGTTTGGGAAGACCTTTATCTTTCCTTCTATTCTAAATGACAGATTTGCTGGAGAGAGGATTCTCAGCTGCATATTTTTTCTGTTCATCACACTGAAGATTTCCTGCCATTCCTTTCTGGACTGCCAAGTATCAGTAGAGAGATCCGTCATGAGTCTTATCGGTCTCCCTTTATGTGTTGGAGCATGTTTATCCCTCGCTGCTTTCAGAATTTTCTCTTTATCCTTGTATTTTGCCAGTTTCACTATGATTGTCGTGGAGAAGATCGATTCAAGTTATGTCTGAAGGGAGTTCTCTGTGCCTCTTGGATTTCAATGCTTTTTTTCCTTCCCCAGATCCGGGAAGTTCTCAGCTATTATTTCTTCTAGTATACCTTCAGCACCTTTCCCTCTCTCTTCCTCCTCTGGAATACCAATTGTGCGTAGATCATTTCTCTTTCGTGCATCACTTAGTTCTCTAATTTTCCCCTCATACTACTCGATTTTTTTTTATCTCTCTTTTTCTCAGCTTCTTTTTCCATAATTTTATCTTCTAGTTCACCTATTCTCTCCTCTGCCTCTTCAATGCGAGCTGTGGTCGTCTCCATTTTATTTTGCAGCTCATTAATAGCATTTTTAGCTCCTCCTGGCTGTTCCTTATTCCCTTGATCTCTGTAGCAATAGATTCTTCGCTGTCCTTTATACTGTTTTCAAGCCCAGCGATTAATGACTATTATTCTAAATTCACTTTCTGTTATATTGTTTACATCGTTTTTGATCAGTTCGTTAGCTGTCGTTATTTCCTGGACGTTTTTTTGAGGGGAATTCTTCTGTTTCGTCATTTTGGATAGTCCCTGGAGTGGTGCAGACCTGCAGGGCACTTCCCCTGTGCTGTCTTGAATAACTGGAGTTGGTGGGCGGGGCCGCAGTCAGACCTGATGTCTGCCCCCAGCCCACCGCTGGGGCCACAGTCAGACTTGTGTGTACCTTCTCTTCCCCTCTCCTAGGGGCGGGATTCACTGTGGGGTGGTGTGGCCCATCTGGGCTACTTGCACACTGCCAGGCTTCTGGTGCTGGGGATCTGGCATATTAGCTTGGGTGGATCAGCAAGGTGCACAGGGGTGGGAGGGGCAGGCTCAGCTCGCTTTTCCTTTGGAGATCCGCTTCGGGAGGGGCCCTGCGGCACAGGGAGTGAGTCAGATCTGCTGGAGGGATGGATCCGCAGAAGCACAGCGTTTGGTGTTTGTGCGGGGTGCAAGTTCGATGATGGGAACTGGTTCCCTTTGGGATTTTGGCTGGGGGATGGGCGAGGGAGATGGCGCTGGCGAGTGCCAACGTCACTTTGGTGAAGTTCAAGGTTTTTTTGCTTATTTATAAAATTGGATTGTTGGTTTTCCTCCGGTTGTGTTTTTTTAGACTGCATTTATATTTACAGAAAAAAAGGAAATATAGTATAGGAAGGTTTCAAATACCCCACCTGATTTTCCCTATTATTAACATCTTACATTGGTTTGTTACATTTGCTATAATTAATGAAACAATGTTGATATATTAAATTCACACTTCATTCAGATGCCTTTAGTTTTTACCTAATGTCTTTTTCCTGTTCCAGGATCCCATTCAGGATACACTTTACATTTAGTCATCATGTCTCCTTAGATTCCTCTTGGCTGTGACAATTTCTTAGACATTCCTTGTTTTCAATGACCTTAGTAGTTTTGAGGTGTACTGGTCAGGTATTTTGTAGATTAACCTTCAACTTATTTTTTTTTAATTCTTCTTACAATTAGAATGGAATCTGGGGAGGAAGACCAAAGAGGTAAAGTGCCATTTCATCACATCACATCAAAGGTACATAATATAAACAGGGCTTATCAATGTTGATGCTAGTCTTGATCACTTTCTATTGAGTTTTAACAACTCTATATGAGTTCTTTGCCACATGTGTGATTTGCAAATATTTTCTTCCAAACTTTAGCTTGCCTTTTGATTTTCTTTACATTGTCTTTTATCAGAAAAATTTTCAGTTTTGATGAACTTTAATATATCAGTATTTTCTCATATGGATCTTACTTTTGTTATCATGTCTAAGAACTCTTTGCCCAACCCCAGGTTATGAAATCCAACCATACTTTCTTCTAGAAGTCTCATATTTTTACAGTTTACATTAAGATCTATGACACATTTTGAGATATATTTTGTATAAGGTGAATAAAGGTGTTATAGTTTTCAGCATATAGCTTGTGTACATATTTTCTCTATTGTTTTTCTAATTTCAATTTCATTTATCTCTGCTCTAATATTTATTATTTCCTTCCTTCTGCTAGTTTTGGATTTAGTTTACTCTTCTTTTTCTAGTTACTTAAGGTGTGTAATTAGGTTATTAATTTGAGGTCTGTCTTCAATTTTTGATGTAGATGTTTACAGTTATAAATTTTCTTCTAAGTACTACTTTCACTGCATCCCACAAGTTTATTATGTTGTGTTTGCATGTTTACTCACCTCAAGCTGTTCCCTAATTTCCCTTGTGATTTATCCTTTGACTCATTGTTTGTAAGAGTGTGTTTTTAAATTTATGCATATTTATGAGTTTTCTAATTTTCTGGCTTTATTCCATTATAATTAGAAAATATACTTTCTGTGATCTCAATTTTTTAAATTTATTGAGACACTTTCTGTGGCCTGATATATGGTCTATTATGGAGAATGTTTCATTTGCAGTTGAGAAGAATGCAAATTCTGTCTTTATATTAGTAAAGTGTTCTGTATATGTTTGTTAGGTTTAATTGGTTAACAGTGTTGTACAAGTCTTCTATTTTCTTATTCTGTCTGATTGTTCTATCCACTATTGAAAGTAGGGTATTAAAGCCTCCAACTATTATTGTAGATTGTCTATTTCTTTCTTCAATCTATCAATGTTTGCTTCATATTTGGGGGGCTCTGCTTTTAGGTACATATATGCTTATAATTATTGTATTTTCTTGAATTATAGAAACTTCTATCAATATATAATGTCCTTCTTTGTGTCTTATTACCTTTTATTACCTAAATGCTATTTTGTCTGATGATGATATAGGTATCCTGGCTCTCTTATGGTTACTATCTGTATATCATTTTACATCATTTTTGTGTCTCTGTATCTCAAGTGAGTCTCTTTTAAACGGAATTTAGATGGATCATGTATTTCTTCCCAATCTTAAAATATTTTCTTTCTAATTGAAGAATTTAATCTATTTACATTTAAAGTAATTACTGATAAGGAAGAACTTCTGTTATCTAGCTATTTGTTTTCTGTATATCTTATATGTTCTTTGTTCTCTAATTCTTTCACTGACCTTTTTTCATATTTAGTTAAAGTTTTCTAGTGCACCATTTTTATTCCCTTGTTTGCTTTGCTGTATACTTTTTAGTTATGTTCTTAGTAGTTATCTTGGGGATTCCAGTAAACATCCTAAAGTTATAACAACCCAGTTTTAATAATACAAATTTAGTTTCAGTAGTATAAAAACACTCCACTCCTATATGTCTCTACCTTATCCCTTTATATTATTGTTGCCACAAATCATATATCCATGCACTGTGCCTATTAATGTAAATTTCTAAATATTGATTTATGCATTTGTCTTTTAATGACACAGGAAAAAATGGAGGAGATACAAACTATAAGTGCGGTAATAATAGCTTTTCTATTTACCTGAGTAGTTTACCAGTGTTCTTTATTTTTTCATGTGATGTTAAGTTATTGTCTTAACGTCAGTGTTGACATCATTAACATCACTTTTAAAATGTCAATCTTATTAACTAAGAACTATTTATCAGTTAGGGTGCTTTAGAGGTCAATATATTAGTTTCCTAGGGCTGTCAAATCAATGTACCACAAACTAGGTGACTTAAGCAATGAAAATTTGTTTTCTCACAGTCTAGGAGGCTAGAAGTCCAAGACCAAGGTGTTGGTGGGGTTGGTTTCTTCTGAGGCCTCTTTCCTTGGCTGGTAGATAGCCAACTTCTCCCTGTGTTTTCATGTAGTCTTCCCTCTGTATATGTGTGTGTCAAAATTTCCTCTTCTTATAATGACATGAATAATATTGGATTAGGGCCCACCTGAAAGATCTAATTTTCACTTAATTACCTCTTTAAAGACCCTATCTCCAAATTCAGTCTCAGTCTGAGGTAATGGGGGTTAGGACTTCAATATACAAATTTCATGTGGGGGAGACACAATTCATCCAATAACAGGAAATAACATAATGACCCATCTGAAGTGTCTTAAACAATAAGTGCATTTATTATCTCACATAACAGAAAGTACAGATATATGATGGTCCCTGGGGTGGTGCACTGTTTCAATGGATTCATCAAGGATTCAGTTTCTCTCCATCTTTAAGCTTTGCCATCCTCAAGTTTATCAGTCATATCTTCCTTCATGATTGCAAGAATGTTACAGCAGTTCTACCCATCATATGCAGACATAACCACTTTCAAAAATGAAGAAAAGTGTTTTCCCCAAAGCACCAATTTTTATAGGAGTGAATATTTACTAAAAACCTCATGAAAGCTGAATCACATGCTCATTACCTATCTGCAAAGGAAGCTAGAAAAATGGGTATCTGGAGTTTTACATATACACCACTTATACATATATACTTACATATAGTTGATGATACTTCTGCCACCAAAGGATGGAAGTAGTAGTTGTTGAATAGGAAGCTGACATAGTCTGACACAAACTTGCAGAAAACAAATGATCCACAAAACATTTCTTTCCATCTGAAGCTTTTATAATGTAGTGTTATCACTAATAAGTCTTATACTGAAACTTCCAATGGTAGGCTAAATTAGTTTGAGGTATTTACTTTTTTAAAATGCAGTATAAAACTTCAAGCAGTGTATTTCCACCAGAATGTTATCCTTATATATGAATTTCCATCCATTTGATGAAATCATGTTAGAGCTCGACTCCAACACATTTCCCCATTTTAACCAGAAATTAGAACAAATGCTACAGTGTCTAAGTAGTATCCAATTTTTGAAAAGTAAAGGCTAGATCCTTTGACAATTTCCTCAAATATTTCTTGGTTGTAGAGTGACTTAGTAAGATACATTTTATTAAAACTAACAACCAGTTGTTTCATACTGGGCAGTTCCATCAGGCTGAGGGGTGTGTGTGTGTGTGTGTGTGTGTGTGTATTTAAAAAAAACACATTTTTGTTCTGAAATATCAATGAAGATCACATAGGGTTTTATTATCTCAAATTTCCACAGAAGGATATTAGTGGTGCCACCACTTTCATGTTTAACCTTCGGGTTATCCAGGACCTACACTTATTTTTCCTATTTCAGCTACTGCCTTCACAAAATTATCAATGGCTCTTTTATCAATTACACCAAATTTATAAACCAGATGGCCAGTAGTGGTAGACTTGACAAAGCCTATATGCCACTGGCTGTTATACTGATGGGGGGCGGATTACCTTTTCCCATTTTGGCTTGAGTATACTGATGGTTTTCACAACCTTCTTCTGGCATTATCCCATTGCCCCACACCATGTTTCTATCCTGGAGGTGAATAATCCCTGGTCTTCTAAATTAAATCTAGAATTTTATTTATTATTTTTATTTTTTTTGGTTTTTAATTTTTATTTAAACTCCAGTTAGTTAATATACAATGTAATATTAGTTTTAGGTTTATGATTTAGTGTATGATTCAACACTTCCATACAACACCCAGCCTAGTGCTCATCACAACAGATGCATTCCTTAATCCCCATCACCTATTTAACCTATCACCCCACCTCACCTCTGGTAACCATCAGTTTGTTCTCTATAGTTAAGAGTCTGTTTCTTGGTTTGCCTCTCTCTTTTTTCCTCTATTATCATTTGTTTTATTTCCTAAATTCTACATATGAGTGAAATCACATGGTGATTGTCTTTCTCTGACTGACTTATTTTGCTTCACATAATACTGTTTTTTTTTGTTCCATCCATGCCATTGCAAATGGCAAGATTTCATTCTTTTATATTGCTGAGTAATATTCTATTGTGTGTGTGTGTGTGTGTGTGTGTGTGTGTGTATATACATCTTTATCCATTCATCAGTCAATTGACATTTTTACTCTTTCCACAATTTTAAATCCAGAATTTTAATTAGGAGGACCTATTGATATCTAAAGAGAGAATGGTGAGATTGAGGAGGAAGTTCTGAGTCTAGAATTTTCTCCCTCTGTGAATGGGATGTGGGCTGTGCTCAAGGTGATAAACCTAAGATGAAGTTACAGGAATCTTTTCTCACATAAGAAGCTATTTAGAAAGATTGAAAAGTAGATATTTAGAGTGCATACTCTGCAGTGAGGAAGAAGATAGTGGAGTAGGAGGATCCTAAGTTCAGTTTGCCCCATAGATACAACTAAATATACACCAACATCAGTGTAAATAACCCAGAAAATGACCCAAAGTCTGGCAGAACAGACTCTCCACAGATAAATGTAGAGAAGAGGCCACATTAAAGAATGTAGGAAGGGCAAAGAAACAATTGGGAGCAAAAGTACCCATGGGACTGTCCACAGGAGGGAGGGATGTGTTAGGCACAGAAAGGGGAAATGAACACACCACCACACCAGGCACATCAGACATGGAGGACCTGCACAGGGAAGATAAATCTTCATAACATTCGGCTTTGAAAACCAGAGGGTTCTGGCTTTGTGAGTTCTTATAATTAGTGCGGCTTAACACCTGAAACTTTAAAAAATCATCAGGCTGGGCCCTAGGATAGCCTGGAAGGTGGTAGAAAACTATGTCCCTACCCTTAAAGAGACAACACAACAAACAGTCTCACAAAGGTACAACATAGAAGAAGCAGTTTGAAAAATGCCTGGGGTATATGGGACAGAGATTTATTTACTAATCTCAGATCATGTGCTGAAGGAGGAGGGATCTTTGGAAGACTTCTCCAGGAACAAAAGAGCTGGCGGGTGACATTTCCATCCCCTGACTCAACACTCTCCGCCTAGCTTGCTAACAGTGCACTCCACCTCTGCCTATTTCTGTGGCTCTGCCCCCTCCAACTTGGCCCACATTGGCAGAAGTTTCCCAGGCAGCTGCATATCCCTTCCCATAGTGGACCAATGTAGACCTTGCTCACACCACACACCTTGCCTCCATCTTCTGCAGACCTGCTTTCTCCAATACACTCTTGGCTGGCTCCCATCCAAAGTGGTGCAAGAAGCCTGGCAGTGAGCAAGCAAACCTGACAGGGGCCAGCACCACTCCAAAGTGACTCTTGCCCCAGAAAGAGGGGAAGATAACGCACACACCAGTACAACTGTGGCCCCAGCAGTGGGCTGGGGGCAGACATTGGGTCTGACTATAGGTCCCATCCATCAATGAAAGCTTCTCAGGGGACAACACAGAGAAAGCTCTCTGTATTTCAGTGGTACTGCATCTCTGACATGTGCATAGTCTGACTCAACCAGCCCAAGGTGGCCCCAGACTGATGCCCTAACAACAAAGATACCAAATCCTGCCCACAACAAAGAGAGTCATTGCAGATGACTGGACTGAAAGCAAAAGTGGCTCAGCCACAACAGTAGGGTGCATGCAACACACATAGGAGACACTCCTGAAAGCACTAAGTTCTGGTGAACAGGGGACATTGCACTGCAGGGTACTATGGGACCTCTTCTTCATAAGGCCACTACTTTAAAGAACAGGATATGTAGTCAACCTTCCTAAAACATAATTATACAAAATGAAGAGACAGAAGAATATGTTTCAAATGAAAGAATAAGAAAAAACTACAGCAAGAGACCTAAGCAAAATGGAGATAAGTAATATGACTGATACAACATTTAAAGTAACGGTCATAATGATACTCACTGGACTTGAGAAAACAGTGAGACTTCAGTGCGACCCTCAATAAAGAGATAGTAAAAATAAAAAAGAACCAATTGGAGATGAAGAACTCAATAACTGGATTAAAATTGCAGTACATGGAATAAATAGCAAACCAGAGGAAGCAGAAGAGCAAATCAGTGACCTGGAGGACAGAGTAATGGAAAGTAATCAAGCTGAACAGGAGATAGGAAAATACAATAACAAAAATGAAAATAGACCAAGGGAGCTCACAGTATAAAGTATAATAACATTCACATTATAAGGATCCCAGAAGGAGAAGAGAGAGATAAGGGAGCAGAAAATCTGAAGAGATTGTAGCTGAAAACTTCTTAAATCTGGGGAAGAAAACAGAAATTCAGATCCAGGAGGCACAGAGAGCCCCCAACATAGTAATCAAAATGGCAAAAACTAGTGATAGAGAATTTTAAAAGCATCAAGAGAAAAGAAAACAATTGCGTACAAGGGGAACCCCATAAGGCTATCAGCTGATTATTCAGCAGAAACTTTGCAGGCCACAAGACATTGGCATGATATATTCAAAGTGCTGAAAGAAAAAAACCTGCAACCAAAAATACTCTTATCATTCAGAATAGAAGCAGAGATAAAGAATTTCCCAGACAAAAGCTAAAGGAATTCATCACCACTAAACCAGCCCTACAAGAAATGTTAAAGGAGACTCTTTGAGTGAAAAGGAAAAACCATAAATAGGAGTGTGAAAAGTAGGAATCACAAAAGCAGTAAAATTAAGTATATCTATAAAAATCTTTCAAGAGATTCACAAAATAAAAGGATGTAAACTATGACACTATATACATAAAACTTGGGGGGAGGGAGAGGAGTAAAGAGTGGGTTCAAACATAAAAGTGCAGACTCTAGGGGCACCTGGGTGGCTCAGCCAGTTAAAGCATCTGACTCTTGATTTAAGCTCAGGTCATGATCTCACCATTTGTGAAATTGAGCCCTGTGCCAGGCTCTGTGCTGAGTGTGGAGCTTGCTTGGGATTCTCTCTCTACCTCTCTATCTCTCTGCCCCTCCCCCATTCTCTCTCTCTCTCACTCTCTCTCTCTTTTATTTTTTTAAAGTTTAATTTTATTTATTTTCAGAGACAGAGAGACAGAGAGAGCAAGTGGGGAGGGGCAGAGAGAGAGGGAGACAGAATCTCAAGGAGGCTCTGCGCCACCAGTGCATAGCCCGATGTGGGGCCCAAACACACAAACTGTGAGATCATGACCTGAGCTGACATGAAGAGTCAGATGCTTAACTGACTGAGCCACCCAGGCATGCCCCCCCCTCCATCTCTTTCTCAAAATAAATGAACATATTTTAAAATTAAAAACAATTGTTTAAATGGAGACTCTGGGTCTGGGTTCAAATCTCAGTTCCAACATTAACTAGTTTGTGAACTTGGGCTAGTTAATTAATCTTTCAATATCTCAGTTTCCTCATCTCTAAGAGGGGATAATAGCACCTTTATTTAGTTGAATTTATTAGTAATTAGTTTGTAATGAGTTAATGTTTGTTGGCCTGGAAGTGCAAGTATTATCAAACCCCAATGGATGAAGTGAACAACAAAAAGAAAGCTTTCATCTGTCCTGTGTGGTTTTACCAATCTGAAAGGATGCCCTAAATTATCTTGCGAGAGAGACTGCTACGTTTCAGCAGTTGATGGGGAAAAAATGATAGGTCATTTGAACTGCCTGGAGATGTTAATTTATTTAGAAGGCATAATCATATTAGCAAAGAACTTGAAGAAACATGAATGAGTACTGTTTCTAGTATGGGACCACTTGGAAGATGCAAGCCTGAAAGTATCCATTGACAAATGCCAATTCTACCAGTCCTGGAACATGTAGAATATATCGTGCCACAACTAAAGGTGATCCCAAATTCTAAAAAGAGATTTACTCTTATTAACTGGCCATGTTCACCAATTATAGGAAATTAAGGATATTCTTGGGTTTCATTGGACATTATATATTTGTGAAACCCATTCACAAACCAACTTAGAGTTGTCAGATTAAAACTGGAAAAGTTTAATGATTGGCAGAGGGTAGGCAGGTTTTTGTACCCCTTGAGGCATTGGTTGGAAAAGCCTATACATAGGTATTTCAGGGATTGATGACCCGCTTAGGCTCCTGCCCTAATATTTATTGGCCTCATAAAACCCTGTATTTAACATACTTTTAAAATAAATACTGTGGTTTATCCGGAAAATTATGAAAATATGATATACACAGTTATTGCCATATAAGTCTGTCTGAAGTTGAGACTCCATATCCTATTTGCAAAATAAAACGCTTGACTTTAAAATTGGTTCTTACAGAGAATATGTTTATGGTGAGCCTTTTCAGATTTACTGCTTACCAATACGAAGCTCAGTGCTATCAGAAGTAGTACTAATAAAATTTAATCTTATGTTTTAATGCAATATTTTCTAGAAAGCTGAGATCAAGATTAAGAAGTTGATGTTGTCTCTCATAACACATACCAATAAGCTATTGAAACTATCCCCAATGAAGGGTTCATGGCTATCTGTAGCTGCCAAAGTATAGGAAACTTTCCTAAGTAAAAAAGTCAACAACTTGAGGCTGCCTCCAGAGACTAAGTCTATGGTGGGGATCAACCCTATGGTCATGGAAACTTGTCAATGTTCCAACTAGAAGTAAGACCTAGAATAAAGGACAATGGGCAAAATGCAAGATAAAATGGCTGATTAAAGGAAAAACTAAAGGCCTCCTAGGAGAAACTATATAAGTTATCTTGAAGTTTGCTTGAAGAATAGCATAAATGAGAACTGATTAATGTTATATTACTATACCCTGTGCAAGGGCAATGGAAACAACTGGTTAAACCTCCTCAAGAACGCTGTTACCATGGTTGTGAGAGTTTTAATAGTGGCATTAACCATTTGAGGAAGGAAAGAACTATGTATGTAGAATCTAGTTTGGGGCTAAAGATGACTAAGGGCACCAGAGGCAAAAGTAAATTTCTACTTTCTGCATTTAATGAAAAATGTCGCCAACACAGCAGCTTCCCTGGAAATCATTCAAAGCCAAATACACTAAGAGTTAGAGACTATAGCCTCCTTACTGTGCCCTGAATACCCAAACGGAGCACAATAAAATGTATTCCCAAAATGACAAATTTTACTCTCAGCCAATCAGCCACATGCCCCAAATCCATAAGAATGTTTAGGAGAGCATTTCCTTTATGGGAGAACAGGAAGTAGCTTTCCCACACTATGTAGCTCATTCTGCTTGCTCCACTACAGGTGTGTTGAATCTTTGTCTTGATTGTTGGAGCCACCAATGTAGTCACTTTTCTCTTAGGGAAAATCTTCCCTCTTTGGAGTCATTATCTGTTTCGTCACTCCTCCACAGGCTTCTTCTGTCATTAAACCTCTCTGTTTTCCTCTTCTGAGCTCCCACAATTTGTTTGATCTAGTGGGTTGTCATTTGTTCCATCTAGTTCTTTCATTAAAGATGTAAAGGTCTTTAAATCCATGTCGATGGAGGATGGGATGAAGGAAAGCCACCTTCATTGGTCTGGCATTTGAACATAACTCCTATGAGATATTATGCTAAAAATTCTCAGTCTCTTTAGTTTATTTACAGTTGCATTATCCTAATTTCTGTGTATTTGTACCCACAGTTTCACCAAAAACATACACCATTCTAAGAAAAGATCAACTAAATCAAGAAACTATAAAGATTTTACTATTGTGAAATTATAATGGGAGATTTACGTTGTCTGCAGCTAATGCAGTGAGGTCCCTGTCTACCCTCCACCCTCCACATACCAATATCTGTTTGCATCTATTCATAAACTAGGAGAGGTTTTTTATTTTATTCTGGAGAGAGGAACTTAAAAAGATGAAAATAGAGAATAAAGATGATGATACAGGATGTGTACCTAGCCCTGTGGACTGAATGACCTTTTGTGGTTAGAGAATGGTGAGAGATGGGGCATTTAAGAAAGGCTCTGAAACTCTTGGCACAAGCAAGTTGGCTTTAGAACTCAGTCAACACAGTATAACACAAAGTAGAGAGGCCCTTTCCTTTGACTTTTTGTGGGACCCAGGTCTGATATCCCAAGCATAAGCATTTTAGAATCTAGAGACAGTCTACTTGAGATTATATGTGGTGTCAGTGGTGATGCTTTTCTGAGTACTTTTATGATAGCAGATACAGACAACTGGGATCCAGAAAGGGAGGAAAGAACAGCGTAGATGTTGAGTGGAAACCACAGCTGATAGATTCGTTTGTGGCCACATATGAGGCATTCCTTTGTTACAGTTTCCCAATAGATATTCATATTAATACATATACACATACACACATATTTATAAAAATGTATTGATTGCATGAATGTGTATGTAGAAACACAAAAGAATCTATGGATAAATGTTATAATTAATAAGTGAATTTTGAAAATTCACTGGATAAAAAGTCAATATGGAAATATCAATTTTATTTTAAGATACTATCAACAAGCAACATGAAGTACCTATGAATTAATCTAACAAGACCTTTACACAGGAAACAAAATGTTATTTTAAAAAGTTGAGGGGTGCCTGAGTGGCTCAGTCAGTTAAGCGTCTGACTCTTCATTTTGGCTCAGGTCATGATCTCATGGTTGTGAGATCAAGCTCCATGTATTGCTTAAGATTCCTTCTCTACCTCTCCCTCTGCTCCCCCCATCAAAAAGAAAAAGAAAAAAGAAAAAACTTGAAGCAGATGTAAACAAATGGAGGGATTTGCTAAGTTCATGGACAGGAGGACTTAATAGTGTAAATATGTCAGTTCTCTGCAAATTGAGTTATAGATAGATGTAATTAAACCAATCCAAATCTCTGCACATTCTTTTTTTTGTGAAAATTGACAGGCTGACTCTAAAATTTATAAAGCAGTACAGAGTGAAGAACAGCTAAGACAATTCTAAAGAAGAACAAATTTGGAGGATTAACAATATCAGGTATCAAGACTCATAAAATGACATAAATATAGTTTGGTCTTTTCAAAAGGGTAGACAAATAGAGCAATCGAACAGAATAGAGTCCAAAAATAAGTCCAGAAGCCCACATATATGTGGAATTTGATTTATGAAAAAGGTGAGAGCTGCAGAGCATTGGGAAAAGGAATGCTTTTATTTATTTTTTATTTTTTATTGAGAAAGAATGAGAGTGGGGGAGGGGAAGAGGGAGAAGGACAGAGATCTTAAGCAGGCTCCATGACCAGTGCAAACCCAATGTGGGGCTCAATCTCACAACCATGAGCTCATGACCTGAGCTGAAATCGAGAGTAAGAGGCTTAACCAACTGAGCCACCCAGGCACCCTGAAAAGACATTCTTTTAAATTAATCATGTGAGTCAATGGAATAGCCATAAAGGGAAAAATGAGCCTAAACCTCAACTACACGGTTATATGAAAATAATTTCAAGGTTGATCTAAATGGAAAGATCCAAATGTGAAAGTTAAAACAATAAAGCTTTTGGGAAATAACATAGAATATATCCATGACTTTGGAATATCAAATATTTTTTAAATGGAACACAAAAATAACACTAACCATTAAATTCAAAGATTAATAAATTGGAATACATTAGAATTTACAACTTTTTTAATTTTTAATTTAATTTTTTAAAAATTTACATCCAAATTAGTAAAATTTAGAACTTTTGACCATCAAATTATACCATGAAGAGAGTAAAAAGGGAAGCTAAAGAATAAGAGATGTTTGCACAATATAAAACTGACAAAGGACTCATATACAAAATATGTAAAAAAAAAAACTACTACAGGGGTACCTGGGTGGCTCAGTCAGTTAAGCATCTGAATTCTGCTCAGATCACGATCTCACGGTCTGTGAGTTCAAGCCCCGCATCGGGCTCTGTGCTGACAGCTCAGAGCCTGGAGCCTGCTTCAGATTCTGTGTCTCCCGTCTCTCTGCCCCTCCTCCCCACTCTCTCTCTCTCTCTCAAAAATAAATAAAAATTCAAAAAAATTTTAAAAAGAACTATTACAAATCAGTAAGAAAGAGAGAAAACCCTATAGAAAAATGGGCAAAAGACTTGAATAGGCACTTAATAAAAGAAGATATAAATGATGAATAAACATATCAAAAAGTGTGCAACATCATTAACCATCACAGAAATTTAAATAAAACTCACAATGATATATCACTACATAGCCAGCAGAATGTCAGATATTAAAGAGTGATGACAGCAAATAATGAGGATATGGGGCAACAGAAGCTCTCATATATTGCTGGTAAAATGTAAATCAGTGTAACAATTTTGGAAAGCCTTTCGACATTCTGTGCTAAGTCTGTACATGTGAATATTACGAGTATATAAAAGGCCTAGCACTATAGTAACATTTCAATAAAATAGTATATAAGGTATATGGGAGTAGTCGTTCCTGAATAAAGTACTTTGAAAAGCCAGTTGGGTTAGGGACAGATTCTCATGGGACATGACTTCTAAGAGTAGATTGTTGCTTTTTGGCTGACTGCCAGGCTTTTTTTAAGTTAAGTAGGTGCCAATGCGAACATAGGAGTTAGATATCTATGGAAAATTGGTGTAATTTTGAGAAATAAATTCCATGAAGAAGGAGCAGTAAGGATTACTAACAAATGAGAAGAATTCTTCAATGAAAAGGGTGTTTCACAACTATCTTTATGAAGTTTCATAAAGATGCATGATATAAAGTATTTCCCTGGTTCCCCCAATGTCTTTGGTAAAGAATCTATAGCCCCTTTTTATGAAACAGCATTTGAGAAAGGTGTTAGAAAGATCATTACTAGAAATCAGATTTTATTGCTATCCAATCACAGCTTCACAGAGTCAAGGGGATGAGACCAACCTTTCTTTATTTTTCCCCATCAAATCATCACCAATCCAAAATTTTCTTCTAATGGACATTTGGGATTCCCACCTTTACCCCCCATCTCCTCTACTTTCAAGAGATCTCATTAAGTCTTGCTCTTTACCCCCTCCCTTTCCACTCTTGAGTTCTTCATCTGTGATGACTTTATGTAGGTAATTTAGATCCTTAGAGATCTGTGAAGCAATTAGACCTTCAGTTGATAATGCTGACAGTTTTCTGGTATGTTAATGTGCTGCTACCTGTCTCAAGCTCCCAAGAACAGGAGAGAAAAAGAAGAGAGAGAAAGAAAACTTTCCTATCAGGAATACGATTTTGTTATTCCTGTGTGGGCTTGCATTTATTTAGGATTTTCACTGGTAGACCATGAGTAAGATCAAGGGCTGCCATGGGGATCCTGTCACACATGGGTGGTATCGTTATTATTCCCACCATGTTTAACAAATATTATAACCCTGTTATTATTGAAATAACTGAACTTACAGCTTGGAAGTGGCCCTTTTCCCTTAAGGGCCCTAGGCTTGAAGATGTCCTGGAAGATGTCATAGTATCTTTCCACCTCCCAGCTGGTGGACCTGAAAGCCACTTTTGAAGATCAAAGAAATTTAGGAATGATACAAGACTTACAGATCAGGAGAATTACTTTCAAAGGCTCAGAAAGAATGTGGTGCTCAAGGAGGAACAGAGGGTATAAATTCAATGAAGGAGGGGTTTAATTACAAGATTAATGATACAAACAAACTAGCATTAAACACACAGCAGAGAAGGTAGAAAAAAGAAACCAAAACCATTTGATGACAGTAGTTCACTGTGTGCTTTGAAAGTAGCTAAGAGAAGCTCAAGGGGGAAAATTCTAGGTCCAAGGTTGTTGTAAAGTGGAATGTAGAAATATCAGAGGACAGTTACAGAGTAATATAGTGAAATAGAAAAAGGGAGTTTACAAAATCAGAAAAAAGCAGTGTCCATTGGGGAAGGAAAAAGGTACTTTATAAATAGTATGTATTATTGGGCTCCATTCTCCCCTCTGTAGGAAAAAGTAAAAACAGCTCTGAAAAACTGCTGATAAAGTACACACTAACCACTATGACTGATTGTGTGTGAAATACACCCTATAAAGTGCAGTATAGAAGAGATTTAAGTGACAACTTATTCCCAAGAAGAACAAGGCTTATTAAGGAAAACAACTTTTCAAGACCCAGATATGATCTGGTCACTTAACTATCTTTTAGCTGTGCTTTCTATTTTTAAATAACCATTGTGCATGGACAGGGTAAACATTGAATTAATACCATAAGCTGCATTTCTCATAATTTAGAAAAGAGAATACTTATTTCATTTTAATGTTCTAGATTTTCTGGTGATTAGAAAAAGTGACTTTACTCTATTGAAGTTCCAATTATTTTAAAAAAATACACATGTACCTATGACAGTCCAGATACCCTAGTTTCTCTGGCTACTTATAGGTAAATCATAGAAGGAAAGCCCCCAAAATTTGTGTAAAGCCAAGGTAAAGAAAAAGAATGGTTCATTACCTTTTCTTAGTAGTAAAACTGAAAAATTGGTGGTCTCTCTCTGTAGAATGTTCAGCCTTTTCCAACCAGGGTTTAGTTTGAAAGAGATTAATGTAAACTAACTTTTGTACTTAAAGAGAATAGTCCCGATGGTGCTTAAATATTATGTGTGTCTTCCTGAAGAATATTCTTCACAAAGACCTAGATCAAGTATGACTGACCCCTAAAATTTTCATTATGTAAGTTACTCCTGGTCACTTCCTCTTACAAATATCTGAGAGTAAGAGATAGATTCCTGGCTCATATAACATTCTATAACTCCAGTTTAATGGTACATGTACATATATGTGTCAAGCCAGATATGCCCTCAAGTACTAGTCATGGTTTATTTTCGTATTTTCTACATGTGTCTCTAGATGACACATTTAGATTTTTAATGAATCATAGACCAAGAGGTACTTTGAGATATCACTGCCTGATTAGAATAATTTATTTATAAGGTATTCATTATTTGGAAATTTGATCTTATCCACATATTTGCAATGAGTAGCACATGTTTCCCAAATAAAATATTTACCAAGTATAAGTTAATTTTGGTAGGGTTTTATTTTTTGGTAGGAGTGTGTTAAGATACACATTGTAGAAATCAGTCCATTTACAATGGGAAGTCTACCTGACTAGTGAACATTTTTATCAGAGACTTAAAAGCAATGAAGTTCATTTCATTGAGCTTTAAGTTCCAAAGCAACTGAATTCATGAAGAAATAATATTTTAAAAAATTCAATTGAGTTTTTTCATTACTTTTAAATTAGTGTTTCTCCACACTAAACACAATTGAAAATATATATAATTAATTTTTCTCAGGTGAGAACAAAACCAATCTTGTCTTTTTTAATCCCTGAATTTCAATGAAATAGGGTAGGTCCCCACTAGCCAATTTGCAAATGGGACATTTCTTTTAGATGGGCCTAAACATTCATGTAATTACTTCTTCTGGTGAGCAATTTCATGATACTCATCACTTCAATTGATTAGACTCCAAGTATTACTGTTGATCTATGCTTCCTTCTTTACCATAAGTATCCCTTGAATTATCTGTTAGCTCCTTGGGGGACTCTTAGGTTTCTATCATGATCAGGAGAAGACTGTATCAGAGTCAAAGCATTGCACAGATGAAAGGACCCCTTTCCTACATTATTTAAGGAGGGGGTGCTGTTCTGTTCTCCCCAGAAGGAAGGGGAAAATAGACCTGGCTATAGCATTCGTGGTGATAAGGGAGGGACAATTCAGAACTCTGTTCTGTATTAAAGTAGTTTCTCTGTTGCTATGGCTTTATAATTTATCCAACAAAAATCTAGAAAGACAGCAGCATGTTCCAAAAAAGTTTAGAGATGTTTTTAAAAAGTCTTAAATTTATTCATAAGGGAGATACTGTTGCATTACATGGGCCAATGTTTTATATTATCTTTATGTCTTCTGAGACTATGCTTGGAGTTAGAAAGACTTCAGTTCAAGTTCTAATATAAGTGTTTTCCCCTTCTCTGTGATTATGACTGAAGCCAGTGGAGAATGATGGATGCATGCATTCATATGTACATACACAAAGTAAGGAGTCAAAGGAACATGATTCTCCATCTTGATAATATCAAGGAGTTCTGCCAACTTTGAGATTTTCTCACTTGGCTCTCAAGGAAGTTTTCCAATCACAAGGATATCCTTTTAAAGGCTCAGACAGTAACATACATGTGAATAGGAGAGGCCTATTAAATAACTCTTTCCAAGTGTAATGTCAGAGGGCATGTCATTTATTCATTGATTCATTCAAAGAAAACAAAGTTTGCAAAACCTGACTTGGTGCAAGAGACATAATGATCAATAAAACAGGGTCCCTGGCTTCAAAAGTCACTCAGACTAGTAGGAAGGACAAAGTAAATACCCAATTTTAATGAATGACAGCAGGTATCTTCTTAGGATAGCCTGGTGAAGAGCTATATGGGATCCCTTGCCCTTCCATGATAGGAGCTGCACATGACCTCAACTTCACGACCTCTAGATACTAAGAAGTTGACATTACCAGCAACTCCCAGGAAAATTGACACCTATGTTCAGATCATTTGGTGTCACAACTTGGGCTCTTTTTGTTCTTCTGGCAAAAAGTTCTTCTTCTTGCTCTCTTCGTTGTGCTGTAAAAAGGGAGAGCCACAGGGGCTTGGTTTCCTCTCTTGTAGCACAGACTGAATGTGTCCAGCTGCATCTGACCCTTGTACAGCTTTCTCCAGGATTTCAGTAAAACAGGGAACTGTGCATCTACTCCTGGTGTCCATCTGAGTACTGTGCGTAACATTTGAGTATTCTGTGGGAGTATATAGGAGAGGTTCCTATCCTGTCTGGATTATGGATTCTGTTTTATAACCAGATTAAGTCTTATGTGCTTTGTCTGTGGGTTGATTCTGAAGTTTAAAAACCAAAAACCAACATTACATTGTGATGACTACCTAAATACTGACCAGTGATAGGTCAAGTGGTTTGCTGGGTTATATTCTAGTCTCTGAAGATCCAATGTCAACCCCATGTCTAGTGAATCAGTTGCCCAAAATCATGCAATACACTTGGACAGCTTTCTGGTTTTTCCTATAGTTTTTAGTTGCTTAATTCCCTTTCAAAGAACCTGCATAAGAGCCAAGAACTTTAGGGCTCTAATCCTTAAATTTGGCTCAGTATATTCCACAGAAATCCCCTCTACATTTTTAGTTTTATAAACTCTCAGTCAAGTGCTTATTCCAGATAAAGTCTGTGGAGACTATTGATATGAGTGTGGGTTCAAAGTGTATGCCTCATCATCCCTATGTATTTGCTATGTGGCTTTGCATGTCTGACTTGATGACATGTCTTCAGTTATTTGCTTGAAATTCACTTATTAATGGAGCCAATTTTATGACTCAGCAGTTTCCTGAGAGACTCAAAGTCAGCCAGGTCCCAACAGTAGTCTGTGTCCTGAAGAAAGTTGCTGGACCTCCTCTTCCCTTCTCAAAGTTGAGCTTTGGAGCTTCTCAAGCTGGTCATATTTTTTACCCCTTTCCTAGTGCTTTATGCCAACTGCATAAAGGCTGTTCTCTGTAGGCTTGTACCAATTGGATTTCCAGCATGAGTTGAAGCAGAACTTACTACCAATCCCAACAGTAGAAAAGACTATGAAACCTGGGGCATTTGCATCTTGTGGACAAAAGAACTTGATTTCTTTGACTTATCCAGTTACCAAATCTTCTCCAGGTAGATGTGAACTATTTTTATTTAACACTTGATGTGGGATATCAGCAAAAAATGAAAACCCCAGAATTTTGCACCTCCATAAAAACAATTATAAAACCAGCAAAACTGTCAGAATCAACTTTTCAGGTAACCTCAAAACTTAACAAAGCTTTAAATAACATGGGGAGCACTTATTCAAGAAAAACAGCTTATTCTCAGTAAGAATGGCAAGTTTTGTGGCATTTTAACTTTCTCTAGCCCTATCCTTCATTTTCCAGATCAGGATAGCCTTGAAAATATCATCCCACCTTCCCATATCACAGGGAGCAAAATGGACTGCATTCATAAGGAGTTATAAACATTATTATTCATAGCTTAAAAAATGGAAACAATCCAAATGTCCATCAATTGATAAATGGATAAGCAAAATGTGTTGTATTTGTACAATGAAATATTATTCAGCCAAAAAAGGAATGAATGCATGCTACATTTGGTTTAACCCTAAAATTACTATGCTAAATGAAAGAACCCAGGCCATGTATTATATGATTCAATGTATATAAAATGTCCAGAATAGGTAAATCTATAAGGATCAAAAGTAGATTAGTGGTTTCTAGGGAATGAAGGGGAGAGGAATTGAGAGTGACTGCTAACAGGTAATAAGTTTCCTCTTGGAATGATGAAAATGTTCTGGAATTAAATATTGGTCATGTTTACAACATTGTAAACATACTAAAAACTTTTATACATTAAAATGATAAATTTTGTGTTATTTGTATCTCAGTTAAAAAACTGCTCACACACAAACACACAAAAACAAGTTTGATGAGATCCACAACTACCCTATATGCCCCTACTGACTGTAGCTTTATGATTTGATCAGCTTCAAAATTCCTAGTAAAGTTGTAGCAATTAGGATTATTGCCTGTAAAAGTGACTAAGATACTGGAATGTGGGAGAGGGTGCCCCACAGATAGGATAGCTGGTTTGGGTCACATATAAGCCATAAACAGCTTATATAAATAAGCAGCCATCAAACAGCCATCAAAGGCTGTTTTCATTGGGGTGAAGGTCAATTTAGGAGTTGTAAAGACCTTGGACTGTCTCCTAAGAGTTATGGGAAGACCAGTCAGCTTCATACTCTGTTGAGGAACAGCTAACAGCCTCAATTCCATAAAACCACAAGACCAAGACAATAATAATGATGGGAAATGACCTATAATTAGATGCATGTGCATGACTGAATTCTAAGTAGATTCCAGGTACTGGATATGAAGTGGGGAGGATAAAGATGAAGTTGGCAATCTTGATCTGAAAGATGTCCTTGTTTTGTAGCCATTTTTGTGCATGAGTATAAGTGATACCCCACAGTTCTAAGCAATTTTTATGTGCCAGACCCTGGGAAATATGCTTTGCCTATTAGTACATATAGAAATTATAACTATTATTAATATTATACTTTTAGATTGGATCTAAAAGAGGCCAAGAAGATCCACAATTGGAACAAAAAGCACATGTTCCCACCTTCTTCTCTAAAACATTTCTATGGATGCCTGTCTGCTAACCAACTCCATTAGGTTCTTAGGAAAGTCTTAGACTGAACTGCCAGTTTTTGTTGGCGTTCAGACACTGAATAGAGACAGTTCCTCTGGGAACCTGGCTATATTCCCTTCAGAGGTGTGGTACAGTTGCTTTGGCCTTTGGAGCAGAGCCAATTCTTACATCAAGGTCAGTTCCTTTTGTGAACAGCGGTAAGCCAAGACAGAGGTTCGCAAAAGGTGTGTGTGGGGGGGGGGGGTCAGATGGAAAACAGACTCTTAAGAAAGAGACATAGGTTTAGACAAAGTGGATCCTTGACTAAAGAGCAGATTTGAGTCTGAGAGAGTTAGAGGGAACTTAGCAGAATTTCTAGACTTTGTACTCCAGGCTTAACCTGAAAAGGATGGGGTTTGAATCCTGACTCTACAAGTATCCTTATAGCCACCACTTTCTTTCCACAACTAGCTTGATTGGGTCTTGGTTCTTCAGTTCTAATCAAATGATCCTTACTGAGACAACATGCTCCACATTGCAAGTGTTGAGTGTTTGTCTGATCATACACCTTCGTCCAATTACCCCTTAGAAACCCTTTCTCCAAAGGCAATCATACTCTGGGAAATAACAAGCTAGTAAATGGGATTTAAAATTCTATCCGCTTGCCATGGGCCTCACCATTTCCTGTGGGCTCTCTCCCCGACACATTTGTTAAAATCAAACCTAAATAAAGCTACAAATTTAATATGAAAAAATAAAATGCCATCCATCTGAATTACCAGTTTCAGAAATGGGATCTTCAAACTTATTTCCTCTTTTCCTGAATCCAAGCCACAGCTGCACCATTGCTCACTCATCCTCCTTGGCGTCTCACATCAAACACTCAGAAATCTTCTCTATAATTCCCATGTCAGATGAGATGGAATCCTGCATAACTATAATTTTTAACCAAATAAAAATATAACTGCAAATTTCAGTAATGCAGCACCTATAGGTATTCAGTCCAGTAAGTTTGGACATCAGTGACATACAGAAAAGAAAACACAACTAAAATTAATGAACACACCCTGACAATTGATTCATGTGTTTTTACATCGTTTTTATTTGAGAAAAAGAGCAAGTGGGGGAGAGGGTGAGAGAAAGCTGAGTGTGGAGCCCAATGCGGAGCTCAATCCCACAACCCTAGGATCATGACCTGAGCCAAAATCAAGAGTCGGTAGCTCAACCAGCAGAGTCACCCAGGCACCCCAATTCATGTGTTTTTAAAGGAAAACTTAAGGAGAAATCAGAATGAAAAACTCACAAAACAATAAACATTCCATGTTGACATGATAGGAATGAGACATGTCAATTTACTATAAAAGCTACTAGAGCAGGGTGGCTGGGTGGCTCAGTTGGTTAAGCGTCAGACTCTTGGTTTCAGCTCAGGTCATGATCTCACAGTTAGTGAGTTCAAGCTCCACCTTGGGCTCACGCTGACAGTGCAGAACCTGCTTAGATTCTCTCTCTCTTTCTCTCTTCCCCTCCCCGACTTTCGCTCTCTCCCTCTCTCAAAAATAAACTTTTTAATAAAAAGCTACTAGATCACTAGGTTTTGAGGTGATTTGGTGAGGACCTGTGTCTCTCGACTGATCAATAGGGTTTAGGTTGGCTACAGTAGATGGCCAGGGAGGAGTCTCCTTTCTTCATCAGGAGCTCTTTGTGTGCCTCCCAAAGCTGCATATTTTGTCAGAAATTATACTTTATCCAAATAAAAAGAGCCATTCTTTCCTAGAGAATACCATGTAGACTCCTAGAACTGAGACTCAAATATATTTGCTATAATACCTGCCGTGTTTGTGATACTCACTGAATATATAATAATTTTTCAATGGAATGGATCTCTGCCATACAAAGCAGAGATTACTGTATCATTAAATCCTGTGCTCCTCACTATGGAAACCAAAAGAACAGTGGATTTAGTCACAATAAGGTTGAATGAAAATACCTTATATTAACAGATTTCAGTCAAGAAGAAATTGGCACATTCACACTTGGGTAATTTTAGAGAACAATGTAAGACTGTACCAGGCTTATTTTAAACAGAGAAGGACTTTAATATATGGCACAAAACTGCATGCTGGATAAACATGTTGGATACCTGGAATTAGAAAACTTGAGAGGAATCCCTTCCTCCAGCTCTTCCCATCTATGTGAACTTGAGAATAACTTAATTAACCTGTCTCAATTTTTCCACGGAAAAATGGAGGTTCTTCCTCTTGGATACTCCAATGGCATTTTGTACTGCCTTCATTTTAGTATTGATCATGCTATGTTGTAATTACTTGGCAATTTCTGTACTCCTCACTGTTTCACAACGGCATCCCCTGTCTGTAATTTAGAGATTATATTCACACATCTACAAGTGTAATTACTGAGACTTAGGGAGTGCTTAATCTTAGAAGTGTAATTTCTGAGCTTTAGGGAATGCTTATTAAGTGTTTCTGAATGGCTTTCTAAAGTGGTTAAACCAATTTACACTCCCACAATGAGTATGTGAGTTCCTACTTCCCAGCATTGGCCACCATACTTGATGTTATCAGTCATTGATTGTCTTTTCAATGATGGCTATAAAATTAACAATCATTTTAATATGATTTTACCCAATTAGTAGCAAGGTTGAGTATTTTTTACATGCTTCTTATCCAGTTGGGCATCTTCTGTGAAGTACCAAATTTCATCTTTGGCACAATTTCCTATTGGGCTGTTTGTCCTGTTGAATTGTTATTTCTCTTTATTCTGTGTGTAAATCTATTCCATGGTTTTACAATTCTTCAGTTTGTGTCTTGTCTTTCACTTTTTATAGCATCTCTTGAATTTTTTACATCAATTAGTATTTATAAATCCATATTCTGCTTATTTGAACATTGCCTCACAAGTATTTGAAACAAATAAATCATAAAAGTTTAATTAAATGCAGGTTTCAAGGAATTAATTAAAAGTTAGTAGCACTAGGAGAATTCTTACTTTTTCTCCTTGAGTGTTGGGAGACTGAGAATAACATCAAAGCAAAAATGCAATTGTCTTGGAGCACATGGGTGGCTCAGTTGGATTAACGTGGGACTCTAGACTTCTGCTAAGGTCATGGTTTCACAGTTCCTGAGATCGAGCTCTGCACTGATAGTGCAGAGCTTGCTTGAGATTCTCACTCGCAGTCTCCTTCTGTCCTTCCCCCTCTCAAAATAAATACATAAACATTTAAAAAATGTAATCATCTTGAGAAATTTCCTTGGCCTCCAATATCTAGCTAGCAAATGCTTTAAAAAATATTAAAAGATGACATCAAATGCTGACAAAGATGTGGAACAACAGGAGCTCTCATTTATAATAGGTGGACATGCAAAATGGTACAGCCAATTTGGAAGATAGTTTGGCAGTTTCTTACAAAACTAAGCATATCTTTACCATGTGATCAGTCATGTTCCTTGATATTTACCCAAATGAGTTGAAAACTTATATCCACCCCAAACCCTGCACCAGATGTTTATAGCAGCTTTAAAATAATTGCCAAAACTTGAAAGCAACCAAGATGTCCTTCAGTAGGTGAATGGATTAAGAAACTGTGGCACATGTAGGTAACGGAATATTACTCAGCACTGGAAAGGAAAAGTTTTCAAGCTGTGAGATGACATGGAGGAAACTTGAATGCATGTTGCTAAGTGAAAAAAGCCAATCTGAAAGGTCTGCCTAATGAATGATTCCAACTGTATAACATTCTGAATGATTCCAACTATATAACACTCTGGAAAAGTCAGAATTATGAAGACAGTAAAAAGATCAATGGTTGCCAGGAGTTTTGGGGAGGAAGGGATGAATAGGTGGAACACAGAGGATTTTTAGGGCGGTGACAATACTCTGTATGATAATATAATGATGGATACACATCATTATAGACTTGTCCCAATTGATAGGATGTACAACACCAAGAATAAATAACAATGTAAACTATGGACTCCAGATTATGATGTATCTGTGTAGGTTCACCAATTATAACAAATATATTACTCTGGTGGGGGATAATGATAAGGAGAGAGGCTTTGTATATGTGGATGCAGGGAGTATTTCAGAAACCTCTGTGCTGCCTTCTTAATTTTGCTATGAACCTAAAACTGCACAAAAGAAATGAAGCCTTCTAAAAAATAAAAATAATAAAGAATAAAAAGCTGCCTTCCATTTCTAATTGAGAACTCTTATTTCTGATTTTATGTTTTTCTAAAAGAGTGAAGTTTAAATACTTTTCTCTCACAATTCCTAGGCTCATTATAGTCTTTAAAAAGTTTTTATTTTTAAATTGCTAACGAAGATATATAGGAATATAATTGATTCTCAGCCATCATTGCTTCAAAAAAGGTCTCTTCATTCATTCTCTCTAGGACTCCTGCTACATGTATATTAAGCTTTTTCATGTCTAGTGTCCAACATCTTAACCTCTTGTTCATATTTCTACCTATTTTTGCTTTATTATTTATGATTTCTAAATATCTGTCTTCTGGATCACCAGCTCCCTTTTTGACTGTGCCAAAGGGCAAAGAACCATCCAGCTTTTCAAGTATCAAACCAGAGGTAATCTCTAAACTTTCTCACATCTCCTATATCACCTTGCCACCAAGGGTAACAGTACCCTTCTAACTGGCATGTAACTGGAATTAGCTCTCCTTTATTCCAAGCTCAAGATATACTGAATTAATGTCAACATTGTACATTAATGTGTCAAAACCCATCCTCAGAGGACAAGCACTAGAGTACCTCTCTCAAGAGCTGGACATGGCAGCTAGACTGAAAGAACCCCCAACCCCTGTCTGCTAAGTTCCTACTAACACTATTTCTCCACAGTCCTCAAGGATGATGCAGGGGAACATCCATCACTTTGATCTGAAAATTTATAGATATCATGGCCTCTATAAATGCTCATAGGTATGCATTTCCAATATAGGAATTCCAGCTTAAGTAATGTGCAAAACTTATAGTCACAGAGGCTGTATTTATCTGGGTTCAAGAATAATGTTGGAAGTTTTGCTGTAAATCTCATATTATTTTGGAGTACACACAAATATAAAAATGTAAAATATTGAGATCTAAAATTAAAATTCCAGAGACGAACAACTGCCTTTAATTAAAAACAAAGATGATTCTTTCCACCTTTTTCTTTATGCCTTTCTTTTCTTCCTTAGAGAAGCATCTCATTCTATCAAGGTAGAACTGTAGAGTTGGGGCCACCATGTAACATATACCAAGGTCAAGAGGAACTAAAAATTCTCAAACTCTATAGCTTTTTTTAAAGTTTATTTATTTACTTTGAGAGAGAGAGAGAGTCAGAGACAGAGAGAGCATGCCTGGGGGAGGGGCAGAGTAAGGAAGAGAGAGAATCCCTAGCAGGCTCCCCGCTGTCAGCTCAGAACCTGACTCAAACCGTGAGATCATGACCTGAGCCAAAATCAAGAGTCAGACACTTAAATGAGCCACCCAGGTACCCCTGTAACCTTTAATAATAGGTGTCAATCCTTCTTGTTTTTGAGAATATTTTACAACTTCTTGCTCTAGAAGGAAGAATAACTTTTAAAACTTAAGTTTGAAAAATAAACATGTGATGAATTGTAATCATGGCCAATAGTGAATAAATGAATGAATGAAAGGAATGAAGGGAAGAAAGAAAAAGGATAGTCTGTCCAATGTATAAGAGGAGACTATAATTTTAATCAATTTCAAGATGGATTTCAACAAATACTATCAAAAAAATAAAATAAACTGTGTTTAAAACAAGTAATTCATTTTTCCATGAAAAATATTTTCTTAGAAGAATATTTAACTTTTAGACTCTTCTGGAAAATGGCAACACAAACAGAAATAAAATAATTTAAGACTTCTTGTTACAGCTCTGAAGTCTAAATAGTTTGGAAGTCATCACTCCCATCCTAACAATAGGCAAAAAGATGAACAAACTAAAAAGCAATGACCTAAGACCTATCAGAGAATTGAGTGGCAAGCTGCCACTCCAAAATCTAGAGACACAGGCAAATACAGAGAATCACAGACAAAATTAGTTTATATGGAACAGAATGCACTGGAGCCACAGTTGATAAGGACACTTACATGATAATTTCAACAAATTGCTGGAGGCTGAGTGTGGATTAGCTTTACAGTGAAAACCTTCTGGGGACCCACTATTAGGAGCACCTCTACATTTTTACACATTATACCTTCAAGAAAAGATGTAGCAAGCTTGTAAAGTACTTTTTTCTAAAAGAAATAGGAGACATTCTTATCCTTATTATTGTACTTTTGATTATGCAAGCACTTTGATGATATAAATGTTTATGTCCCCTAAGAAAGAAAGAAGAAAGAAAGAAGAAAGAAAGAAAGAAAGAAGAAAGAAGGAAGAAGAAAGAAAGAAAGAAAGAAAGAAAGAAAGAAAAAGAAAGAGAAGCCAAGCAGATTATCAAGATAAAGATCTGAGAAAAATCACCTCACTTCTAGCAGGGGAAAGGGAAAAGTAACCATTTAAAAACATTCCCAGAAGTTTCTCCATAACAAAGCCTTACTATCCATTGGAAAGATTGCATCATAACTTTTCTACCTGAGAGAAGAGCAGTTAACCAACTCCAGCACCATATGGACTTCCGATCTCACCTAAGGGGCCAAGGAAAAATAATCAGTGAGCTTGAAGATATGTCGATAGAAACTACCCAAACTGAAATGCATAAGGAAAGAAAATGGGGAAAAAAGAATAGAGTATCCAAGGACTTGGTACCATTACAAAAGTGTAATCGCAGAAGAAAAAAGGAGAAAGAAAAAGGAGTAGAAGAAAAGGAGCAGAAGTATTTACCCAATTGAGCTGAAAACTTATGTCTACACAAAAACCTGCACGTAAATCTTTACAGCAGCTTTATTCATAATTGCCAGAAACTGGAAGCAGCCGAGATGCCATTCAATAGATGAATAAATAAACAACTTGTAGTATATCTATACATGGAATATTATTCACTGGTAAAAGGAAGTAGTGATCAAGCTGCGAAAAACACAAAGGAATCTTAAGTGCATATTTCTTTTTTTTTTAATATAAAATTTATTGTCAAATTGGTTTCCATACAACACACAGTGCTCATCCCAACAGGTGCCCTCCTCAATAGCCATCACCCACCCTCCCCTCCCTCCCACTCCCCATCAACCCTCAGTTTGTTCTCAGTTTTTAAAAGTCTCTTATGGTTTGCCTCCCTCCCTCTCTAACCTCTTTTTTTTCTTCCCCTCCCCCATGGTCTTCTGTTAAGTTTCTCAGGATCCACATAAGAGTGAAAACATATGGTATCTGTCTTTCTCTGTATGACTTATTTCACTTAGCATCACACTCTCCAGTTCCTCCACGTTGCTACAAAAGGCCATATTTCATTCTTTCTCATTGCCACGTAGTATTCCATTGTGTATATAAGCCACAATTTCTAGATCCATTTATCAGTTGATGGACATTTAGGCTTTTTCCATAATTTGACTATTGTTGAGAGTGCTGCTATAAACATTGGGGTACAAGTGCCCCTTTGTATCAGCACTCCTGTATCCCTTGGGTAAATTCCTAGCTGTGCTATTGCTGGGTCATAGGGTAGGTCTATTTTTAATTTTTTGAGGAACCTCCACACTGTTTTCCAGAGCGGCTGTACCAGTTTGCATTCCCACCAACAGTGCAAGAAGTTTCCCGTTTTTCCACATCCTCTCCAGCATCAATAGTCTCCTGATTTGTTCATTTTGGCCACTCTGACTGGCGTGAGGTGATATCTGAGTGTGGTTTTGATTTGTATTTCCCTGATGAGGAGCGACGTTGAGCATCTTTTCATGTGCCTGTTGGCTATCTGGATGTCTTCTTTAGAGAAGTGTCTATTCATGTTTTCTGCCCATTTCTTCACTGGGTTATTTGTTTTCTGGGTGTGGAGTTTGGTGAGCTCTTCATAGATTTTGGATACTAGCTCTTTGTCCGATATGTCATTTGCAAAAATCTTTTCCCATTCCATTGGTTGCCTTTTAGTTTTGTTGATTATTTCCTTGGCAGTGCAGAAGCTTTTTATCTTCATGAGGTCCCAATAGTTCATTTTTGCTTTTAATTCCCTTGCCCTTGGGGATGTGTCAAGTAAGAAATTGCTGTGGCTGAGGTCAGAGAGGTTTTCTCCTGCTTTCTCCTCTAGGATTTTGATGGTTTCCTGTCTCACATTCAGGTCCTTTACCCATTTTGAGTTTATTTCTGTGAATGGTGTAAGAAAGTGGTCTAGTTTCATTCTTCTGCCTGTTGCTGTCCAGTTCTCCCAGCACCATTTGTTAAAGAGACTGTCTTTTTTCCATTGGATATTCTTTCCTGCTCTGTCAAAGATTAGTTGGCCATACTTTTGTGGGTCTAATTCTGGAGTCTCTATTCTATTCCATCAGTCTTATGTGTCTGTTTTTGTGCCAATACCATGCTGTCTTGATGATTACAGCTTTGTAGTAGAGGCTAAAGTCTGGGATTGTGATGCCTCCTGCTTTGGTCTTCTTCAAAATTACTTTGGCTATTCGGGGCCTTTTGTGGTTCCATACAAATTTTGTGATTGCTTGTTCTAGCTTTGAGAAGAATGCTGGTGCAATTTTGATTGGGATTGCATTGGATGTGTAGAGAGCTTTGGGTAGTATTGACATTTTAACAATATTTATTCTTCCAATCCATGAGCACCTAATGTTTTTCCATTTCTTTATGTCTCCTTCAATTTCCTTCATAAGCTTTCTATAGTTTTCAGCATACAGATCTTTTACATCTTTGGTTAGGTTTATTCCTAGGTATTTTATGATTCTTGGTGCAATTGTGAATGGGATCAGTTTCTTTATGTGTCTTTCTGTTGCTTCATAATTAGTGTATAAGAATGCAACTGATTTATGTACATTAATTTTGTATCCTGCGACTTTGCTAAATTCATGTATCAGTTCTAGCAGACTTTTGGTGGAGTCTATCGGATTTTCCATATATATTATCATGTCATCTGCAAAAGGTGAAAGCTTGACATCATCATTGCCAATTTTGATGCCTTTGATTTCCTTTTGTTGTCTGATTGCTGATGCTAGCACTTCCAACACTATGTTGAACAACAGAGGTGAGAGTGGACATCCCTGTCGTGTTCCTGATCTCAGGGGAAAGCTGTCAGTTTTTCCCCATTCAGGATGATATTAGCTGTGGGCTTTTCATAAATGGCTTTTATGATGGTTAAGTATGTTCCTTCCATCCCGACTTTCCCAAGGATTTTTATTAAGGAAGGATGCTGAATTTTGTCACATGCTTGTTCTGCATCGATTGACAGGATCTTATGGTTCTTATATTTTCTTTTATTAATGTGATGTATCATGTTGATTGATTTGCGAATGTTGAACCAGCCCTGCATCCCAGGAATGAATCCCACTTGATCATGGTGAATAATTCTTTTTATATGCTGTTGAATTCGATTTGCTAGTATCTTACTGAAATTTTTGCATCCATATTCATCAGGGATATTGGCCTGTAGTTCTCTTTTTTTACTGGGTCTCTGTCTGGTTTAGGAATCAAAGTAATACTGGCTTCATAGAATGAGTCTGGAAGTTTTTCTTCCCTTTCTATTTTTTGGAACAGCTTGAGAAGGATAGGTATTATCTCTGCTTTAAATGTCTGGTAGAATTCCCCTGGGAAGCCATCTGGTCCTGGACTCTTATTTGTTGGGAGATTTTTGATAATTGATTCAATTTCTTCACTGGTTATGGGTCTGTTCAAGCTTTATATTTCTTCCTGTTTGAGTTTTGGAAGTGTGTGGACGCTTAGGAATTTGTCCATTTCTTCCAGGTTGTCCAGTTTGTTGGCATGTAATTTTTCATAGTATTCCCTGATGATTTCTCATATTTCTGAGGGATTGGTTGTAATAATCCCATTTTCATTCATGATTTTATCTATATGGGTCCTCTCCCTTTTCTTTTTGAGAAGGCTGGCTAGAGGGTTAACAATTGTGTTTCATTTTTCAAAAAACCAACTCTTGGTTTCATTGATCTGCTCTACAGTTTTTTTTAGATTCTATATTGTTTATTTCTGCTCTGGTCTTTATTATTTCTCTTCTTCTCCTGGGTTTGGGGTGTCTTTGCTGTTCTGCTTCTAGTTCCTTTAGGTGTTCTGTTAGATTTTGTATTTGGGATTTTTCTCATTTCTTGAGATAGGCCTGGATGGCAATCTATTTTCCCTCAGGACTGCCTTCGCTGCATCCCAAAGCATTTGGATTGTTGTATTTTCATTTTCATTTGTTTCTATGTATTTTTTAAATTTCTTCTCTAATTGCCTGGTTGGCCCATTCATTCTTTAGTAGGGTGTTCTTTAACCTCCATGCTTTTGGAGGTTTTCCAGACTTTTTCCTGTGGTTGACTTCAAGCTTCATAGCATTGTGGTCTGAAAGTATGCATGGTGTGATCTCAATTCTTGTATACTTATGAAGGGCTGTTTTGTGACCCAGTATGTGATCTATCTTGGAGAATGTTCCATGTTCACTTGAGAAGAAAGTATATTCTGTTGCTTTGGGATGCAGAGTTCTAAATATATCTGTCAAGTCCATCTGGTCCAATGTGTCATTCAGGGCCCTTGTTTCTTTATTGATCCTGTGTCTAGATGATCTATCCATTGTTGTAAGTGGAGTATTAAAGTCCCCTGCAATTACCACATTCTTGTCAATAAGGTTGCTTACATTTGTGATTGTTTTATATATTTGGGAGCTCCTGTATTCGGCACATAGACATTTATAATTGTTAGCTCTTCCTGATGGATAGACTCTGTGATTATTATATAATGCCCTTCTTCATGTCTTGTTACAACCTTTAATTTAAAGTCTAGTTTGTCTAATATAAGTATGGCTACTCCAGCTTTCTTTTGACTTCCCATAGCATGATAGATAGTTCTCCATCCCCTCACTTTCAATCTGAAAGTGTCCTCAGGTCTAAAATGAGTCTTTTGTAGACAGCAAATAGATGGGTCTTGTTTTTTTATCCATCCTGATACCCTATGTCTTTTGGTTGGAGCATTTAGTCCATTTACATTCAGTGTTATTATAGAAAGATATGGGTTTAGAGTCATTGTGATGTCTGTAGGTTTCATGCTTGTAGTGATGTCTCTGGTGCTTTGTGGTCCTCGCAACATTTCACTCACAGAGTCCCCCTCAGGATTTCTTGTAGGGCTGGTTTAGTGGTGATGAATTCCTTCAGGTTTTGTTTGGAAAGACCTTTATCTCTCCTATTCTGAATGACAGACTTGCTGGATAAAGGATTCTCAGCTGCATATTTTTTCTGTTCATCACATTGAAGATTTCCTGCCATTCCTTTCTGGCCTGCCAAGTTTTAGTAGATAGATCCGTCATTGGTCTTATCAGTCTCCCTTTATATCTTAGAGCATGTTTATCCCTAGCTGCTTTCAGAATTGTCTCTTTTTCCTTGTATTTTGCCAGTTTCACTATGATATGTCGCATAGAAGATTGATTCAAGTTACATCTGAAGGGAGTTCTCTGTGTCTCTTGGATTTCAATGCCTGTTTCCTTCCCCAGGTGAGGGAAGTTCTCAGCTATGATTTGTTCAAGTACCCCTTCAGCCCCTTTCTCTCTGTCTTCCTCTTCCAGAATCCCTATTATACAGATATTGTTGTGCTTGATTGCATCACTTAGTTCTCTAATTCTCCCCTCATATTCCTGGATTTTTTAATCTCTCTTTTTCTCAGCTTCCTCTTTTTCCATAATTTTATCTTCTAATTCACCTATTCTCTCCTCTGCCTCTTCAATCTGAGCTGCGGTCATCTCCATTTTATTTTGCACCTCATTTATAGCATTTTTTAGCTCCTCGTGACTATTTCTTAGTCCCTTGATCTCTGTAGTAATAGATTCTCTGCTGTCCTCTATACTTTTTTCAAGTCCAGCAATTAATTTTATGACTATTATTCTAAATTCATGGTCCGTTATATTGCTTAAATCGGTTTTGATCAATTCGTTAGCTGTTGCTACTTCCTGGAGTTTCTTTTGAGGAGAATTCTTCTGTTTCATCATGTTGGATAGTCCCTGGAGTGGCACAGAACTGCGGGGCACTTCCCCTGTGCTGTCTGGAGTAACTTGTGTTGGTGGTCGGGGCCACAGTCAGACCCGATGTCTGTCCCCAGCCCACCACTGGGGCCACAGTCAGACTGGTCTGTACCTTATTTTACCCTCTCCCAGAGGCAGGACTCACTGTGGAGCTGTGTGGCCCCTGTCTGGGCTGCTTGCACACTGCCAGGCTTGTGGTGCTGCTTTGATGGGATCCTGCGTATTAGCTGGGGTGGATCCGCAAGGTGCACATGGGTGGGAGGGGTGGCTCAGCTGGTTTTGCCGTGTGTGGTCCCCTGTGGGAGGGGCCCTGCAACACCAGGACGGAGGCAGACCCATCGGAAGGATGGATCCACAGAAGCACAGCTTTGGGTGTTTGCGGGGTGCACACAAGTTCGGTGATGGGAACTGTTTACCTTTGGGATTTCGTCTGGGAGATGGGAGAGGGAGATCGTGCTGGCCAGCGCCTTTGTTCCCCGCTGAGCTGAGCTGTCTTCCGGAGCTCAACTCTCCCTCCCGGTGTCCTCTTGCCCTCCCACTCTCCAAGCAGAGCTGTTGACTTTTAACATTCCAGATGTTAAGCCCCGCTGGCTGTCAGAACTCACACAGTCCAGCCCCTCCGCTTTTGCGAGCCAGACTCGGGGGCTGTGCCTTGCTGGGCGGGCTGCCCCTCCACCGCCTTGGCTCCCTTCCACCAGTCCATGTAGTCCATATTTCTGAGTGAAAAAAAAAAGCCATCTGTAAAACCTACATACTGTATGATTCCAATTATTTGACACTCTGGAAAAGGAAAAACTATAGAGATAATAAAAGGATCAGTGGTTACCTGGGGTTAATGAAGGGTAGGGGAGAAATAAATAGGTGGAGTACAAGGGACTTTTAGGATGGTGAATTTATTCTGTATGATACCATAATGGTGGATAATGACATAATGTATTTGTCAAAACCTATAGAACTTTACAATGAAAAGTGAACTTCAATGCATGTCAATTTAAAAAATCATTGAAAAGGTCAGGAAATCCCAAGAATGTAAACTGTGACAAAAAAATCTAACTGCCTTACAAATGTATGAAACGACCTCTCTGTGGGGGCTTAGGGAAAAAGGTGATGACCTAAATAACTTTAGAAACCTGGGGCATCTGGGTGGCTCAGTTGGTTAAGTATCTGACTTTAGCTCAGATCATGATCTCACGGTTTGTGGGTTCGAGCCCCACATCAGGCTTTGTGTTGACACCTCAGAGCCTGGAGCCTGCTTCGGATTCTGTGTGTGTGTGTGTGTGTGTGTGTGTGTCTTTCTCTGCCCCTTCCCCCTCCCTCTCAAAAATAAACATTAAAAAAATTTTAACTTTGAAACTTAATGGAATCTTTAAGACTGAAGACAAAAAGTACTGTAGTCTAGAAAATAAGTTATTTCTCATTGGATATGGGTTAGCAATTCTGAAACTGATACACATGTATCGGGAATTGAACAATTAAGTAAATAGATGTCAAATGGTGGGAGTCAGATTTCTCACTCGGAGTGGACATTTACAGTATGGCAAGGGGGAGGATCCTAGAATGACCTATGCAGCAATGGATTAGAGCTGGAAACAACAATAATAACCCACATTTAACATAATATGGATACAGATTTACATATAAAAATATTTATAGATATATTGTGTGTACCATTGTAAAGCCTGATCATGCAAGAATCATCAAAGAATGCTAAATCTGAAGGTACCTTTTCAAGAGAAGCAGGACATTTGCATGGTCTTAAAGTGTTTTTCTACAGGATGTTTATAGGTAGCAAGGGGAAAATAGTAACTAAATAGTGTGGAAATAAAGCAACACTTAGATCAGATGATCCCAATTAACATCACCAATGAATGGCAGATGGACATTATATTCCTTTGGATGTGATACTCTGAACTTGTGTAATATTCATTTATGCAGTAGTGCAGTAAAGTATATATAAGCTGAACCTAATCATGGGAAATATTAGACAAATCCCAAATAAGGAATGTTCTATTTTAAAAAGTGAGGAGAGAGAGATAATTCTTTTTAAAATTGAGTCTCTCACACACACACACACACACACACACACACAAATACTATGGGAATGGTCCAAGTTAAAGATGGATAGAGACATGAAAACCAAATACAATAACTGATCCTAGACCTGTTCTGTATGGGAGGGAAAGTATGCGTATACTTTACAAAATTGGAATTCAGATGGTCGATTAGATATTGAAGCAGTGTTACATTTATTATAGTTGATAACTATACTCTGATTATGTCAAATAATATTCCTATACTTGAGAAATACTCATGGAAGTACAGTAAAACCTTGGTTTGTGAGCGTAATTCCTTCCAAAAATGTTCTTGTAATCCAAAGCACTTGCATATCAAAGCAAATTTCAAGAACCATTGGCTCAGTTGTGATCATGTGACGTTTGGCAACACATACTACTTGTATTGCCAGACATTGCTTGTTTATCAAGTTAAAATTGATTAGAAATGTTTGCTCATCTTGTGAACACTCACAGAACAAGTTACTCACAATGCAAGGTTTTACTGTATTTGGGGTAAAGAGCCAAGATGTATGCAACTCTAAGATAGTTGAGGGAAAAAAATAATTGTATTTCTTAATTTATGACACATGACAGGATATTCCACACTCATCTCATATATTCCCTGTCTCAAACCTGAAATCAGCCATTTCTCTAAAGATCCCTATAATGGAAAATTTTAGAGACAGACTAAGGTGCTAGGTCTGCTCATTGTAACTGGGGTGTCTTTGCCTCTAAATCCTTTCCGTGGTTAGTGGTAGGAATATATGTATGCACATACACATGTACATATACACATGTAAATATGTATACATGTATATATGCGCATACGTGTCTAGAAAAATACATATGCATTTTAGAAATCAAAGTACATGCTGACACCTCTGATTCCAATACATTCCCACAGGGTTCTTTTTTCTTGCCTTTCCTGTTTGCTATTGGAATGTCCCTTCTTACTCAGTGAGAACCCTGCCTCCCTATAACATCAACACATTATAAGAATTAAAGAAGAAAGCAATGAAATTGAAAACAGGACATCTATAAAGAAAATCAATGAGGGGCACCTGGGTGGTTCAGTCGGTTGAGCTTCCACCTTCAGCTCAGATCACGATTTCGTGGTCCATGAGTTCAAGCCCCACGTCAGGCTCTATGCTCACAGCTCAGAGCCTAGAGCCTGTTTTGGATTCTGTGTCTCCTCTCTCTGCCTTTCCACCTGCTTGCTCTCTCTCTCTCTCTCTCTTTCTCTAACATAAATAAACACCAAAAAATTTTATAAAATAAATGAAACTAAAAGGTAGTTCTTTGAAAAGATAAATAAAATCAATAAACTTCTAACAAAGCTAACTAAGAAAAAAGGAGAGAAGGCACAAATTGCTAATATCAGTAATGAACGAGGTACATCACAACAGACCCCATAGACATTAAAAGAATAATAAAGGACTACTACAAATAACTGTATGCCCAAAATTTGATAAGAATAATAAAGGAATATTACAAATAACTGTATGCCCAAAATTTGATAATCCAGATGAACTGGGCCAATTCCTTGAAAGACAAAAATTTCCAAAACTCACGCAAGAAAGAATAGATGATCTGAATAGGCCTATATCTTCTAAAGACATTGAATCAATTATTAATAAGTTTCCAAAGCCGAAAGCACCAGGCCCAGATGGTTCACTGGTAAATTCTACCAAATATTTAAGGAAGAAGTTATACCCATTATCTACAACCTCTTTCAAAGGATAGAAGCAAAGGAAATGGAAGCATGGGAAAATGTAACCCATTTTATGAGGCCAGCAGTACCCTAATGTGAAAACTTTGCAGAGACATTACAAAAAAATAAAACTATAGACCAATATCTTCCATGTACACAGATGCAAAAATCCTTCACAAAACATTAGTAAATTATATCCAACAATATATGGAAAAGATTATACACCACAACCAAATGGGGGTTATCCAAGTATGCAAGGCTGGTTCAAAATCAATTAATGTAATCCATCACATCAACAGGCTAACCAAGAAAATCATGTGGTCATATCAGTAGATGCAGGAAAAGCATTTGACAACATTCATCACCCATTCATGATAAAAACTCTTAGTAAACTAAGAATACAGGGAACTTCTTCAACTTAATAAAGAATACCTACAAAAAGCCTACAACAAATATCATACTAATGTTGAGAAACTTGAGGCCTTCCCACTAAGAGCAGATATAAAGCAATAATGTCCCATCTTACCACTTCTTTCAACATTGTACTGCGAGTTCTAGCTAGTGCAATAAGACAAGAAAAGGAAAGAAAAAGTAAACAGATTGGGAAGGATGAAGTAAAACTCTTTTTTTCACAGATGGCATGATTATCTATGTAGAAAATCCCAAAGAATCAATAATAACAAGAAAGAATTGATTTTTTTAAAATTCTTGAAACTAATAAATGATTATGGCAAAGTTGCAGAATACAAATTAATATACAAAAGTCAAACACTTTCCCATATACCAGCAGTGAATGAGCAGAATTTGAAGTTTAAAAAAAACAACACAACACTGTGGGGTGCCTGGGTGGCTCAGTCAATCAAGCATCTGACTTCAGCGCAGGTCATGATCTCACAGTTTGTGAGTTTGAGCCCCTCATCAGCCTGTCTTCTGTCAGGAAGGATCCTGCTTCAGATCCTCTGTCCTCCCTCTCACTGCCCCTCCCCCACTCATGCTCTCTCTTTCTCTCTCTCTAAAATAAAATAAATATTTAAAAACACAATACCATTTATGTTAGCACCTCTCCAAAAGAAATACTTAGGTATAAATCTGATAAAATATGTACATGTTCTATATGAGAAAAACTACAAAACTCTGATGAACACAACCAAAGAAGAAAAAAATAAATGTAAAGATATTCCATGATTATGGATTGTAAGACTCAACATTGTCAAAATGTTGTTTTTCCTGTTTTCCCAAGTTGTTTTGATCAAGTTGTTTTTCCCAACTTGATCTAGAAATTCAATGAAATTCCAATCCAAATCTCTGCATGTTATTTTGTGGTTAGTGAGAAGCTGATTCTAAAATTTATATCTAGAGGCAAAAGACCAAAATAGCCAACAAATTATTGAAGAATAGAACAAAATTGTAGGACTGATACTACCTGACTTCAAGAATTAGTATATAAGGTATAGTAATCAAGATAGTATGGTATTGATGAAAGAACAAATAGCTCACTAGAACAAAATAGAGACCCCAGAAATAGACCCACATAAATAAAGTCAATTGATCTTTGACAAAGCAGCCAAGATAATAATGGAACAAAGATAGTCTTTCCAACAAAAGGTGCTAGGACAACTGGAAATCAACATGCAAAAAAACGAATCTAGACACAGATTTTACATCCTTCACAAAAATTAACACAAAATGAATCATGGACTTAAATGTAAAACATAAAAACATAAATCTCAAGGAAGATAACATAGGAGAAAACCTGGATGACTTTTGGATATGGCGATGATATTTCAGATACAACACCAAAGGCATGATCTATGTAAAAAAATAAGCTAGACTGCATTAAAATTAAAAACTTCTGGGGGCGCCTGGGTGGCTCAGTCGGTTGAGCGTCCGACTTCAGCTCAGGTCATGATCTCACGGTCTGTGAGTTCGAGCCCCGCGTCGGGCTCTGTGCTGACAGCTCAGAGCCTGGAGCCTGCTTCAGATTCTGTGTCTCCTCCTCTCTCTGCCCCTCCCTTGCTCATGCTCTGTCTCTCTGTCTCTCAATAATAAATAAACATTAAAAAACATTTTAAAAACTTCTGCTCAATGAAAGAGAATATCAAGAGAATGAGAAAACAAGCAACAGACTGAGAGAAAATATTTGCAAAAAATGTGTCTACTAAAAGACTGTTATCCAAAACACATGAAGAGGGGACTTCAGGGAGGATAGCAGAGTAGGAGGACCCTGAGCTTACCATGCCCCACATTTACGACTAGACATCATCCACATCCAAGTCAATAAACTGGAGAGTGAAGACTGGGAGAACAAACTCCAAAACTAGGTATAGAGAAGAAGCTGCATCTGAAAAGTTAGGAAGGTCAGAAAAGTGGAGGTAGGCTGCCTGCATGAGGGAGAGAGCTGCATGCATAGACAGGGAAGAGAAATGGGCCCTTGCACCAGAGAGCTCACACAGGGAATACGGACCCCATAACGTTTGGCTTTAAAAACCAGAGGGGCTGACTTCTGTGAGTTTGTAAAACCAATGGGACTGGGAGCCTGGAGTTCTAAAAGTCAGTTGACTGAGCACCGGTTGAGCTGGAAGGATGAATGATAGCTGGGTTGCACCCTTAGAGACAGCAGCTTGTGGGGAGAGGCAACATAAAAAGGGCAGTTTACACTACTCTGGGGGCAAACAGGAGATAGATCTGTTTATACTGATTTAGGAGTGTGTTGGGGGACTTCTCAAAAAATGAGGGAGCTGGAAGGCACCGTTTTCCTCCCTCACCGCCCCCCAGCATAGACACAGGGTCACCTGTAGGAAGCAGTACTGCACAGACACTTGCTACCTAACCTCCAAACAGTGAACCACATGCCTGAGTTCTAAGGACTCACCCACTCACAGCCTGGTAGCCTTGGCCCTGGGCTCTGAGAAAATTTTGTTAAAGCCACCAGGTGTACAGCTGCTGCCATGCTGTGCCCAGCTGCACACCCCCAGCCACCATTGCATGCCAGGCTACACCATACTCAGTCTCATGCCCCAGCTTCCCTGGTGCACAGCCCCCAGCTGCCACAGCATTTGGGGGGCCGAGCACAAATTTTGTAACATTGTTGCCCAGCTCCCAAGTTCCCCAGCATGCATGTCCTCTCAGAGCTAGCCTGCCTGAGTCTCACTAACACCGCAGAAAGCAAGCACACCCCACAACAGGCAGAGAGTCAGTGAAGATGACTACACTGAAAGGAAAAGTGACTTGGACACAATAGCAGGACATAAGCAACACACAACGTCTATTCTCCTGAAGTGCTGGGTTCTGGTGAATAGAGGACAAAGTACTGCAGGCACTCCAGTACCTTTTCTTCATAAAGTCACAACTGTGGGGAGAACAAGAGAAAAGAATGGGTTAAAATTAAATGACCATCAACTTAATACAGACTGCTATATATGCAGAAGAGGTTATATACAAACCTAATGATAACCATATATCAAAAGCCACTAATAAATATGTCAAGAAATCCAAATATATCACTAAAGAAAATCAGCAAAATATGAAAGAGAACACAAGAAAGGATTAGAGAAAAATGTTCAGAAACAACCACAAAACAAATTTTAACACAATAAATACATATCTATCAATAGTTACTTTGAATGTAAGTGGAGTAAATGTTCCAAACAAAAGACCTAGGGTGACAGGATAGACTTAAAAATAAGACCCATATATATACTGTTTACAAGAAATTCATTTTAGACCTAAAAGACAACTGCAGATGGAAAGTGAGGGTATGGAGAAACATCTATCATGCAAATGGATATCAAAAGAAAGCTGGAGTAGCAGTACTTATATTGGACAAAATGGACTTTAAAATACTGTAATAAGAGACAAAGAAGGACGCTGTATAAAAATAAAGGGGCCAATCCAACAAGAAGATATAACAATTGTAAATATTTAGGCACCCAGCATGGGAGCACCCAATCTGTAAAAAAAATAATAACAAACATAAAGGAACTAATCAATAATAATACAATAATAGTAGGGGAATTTAACACCTCACTTATATCTCTGAAGAGATCATCTAAACATAAAATCAACAAGAAAATATTGGCTTTGAAGGGCACACTGGAAAAGATGGATTTAACAGATACATTCAGAACAGTCCATCCTAAAACAGCAGAATACACATTTTTTTCCAGTGCACATGGAACATTCTCCAGAATAGATCACATATTAGCCCACAAAACAAGTCTCAACAAATTCAAGAAGATCGAAGTCATACCATGCATCTTTTCTGACCACAATGCTATGAAACTAGAAGTCAACCACAAGAAAAACTCTGGAAAGACCACAAATACATGGAGGTTAAATAACATGCTACTAAATAGTGAATGAGTCAACCAGGAAATAAAAAAAAGAAATTAAAAAGTATATGGAAACAAATGAAAATGAAAACACAACAATCTAAAACCTTGGAAAGCAGCAAAAGCAGTTCTAAGACACAAGTTTATAACAATACAAGCCTACCTCAAGCAAGAAAAATTTCAAGTAAAAAACCTAACCTTACATCTAAGGGGGCTAGAAAAACGACAACAAACAAAACCTAAAGCCAGCAGAAATAATAAAGTCAGAAGGAAATAAAAAAGGAAATAATAAAGATTAGAGCAGAAATAAGTGATATAGAAAGTAATCAAAACAATAGTAGAGATCAATGAAACCAGGAGTTGGTTCTTTAAAAAAAAAAATCAATAAAATTGATAGACCTCTAACAAGACTTATCAAGAAAAAAAGAGAAAGGACTCAAATAAATAATATCACAAATGAGAGAGGAGAGGTAACAACCAATACCACAGAAATACAAATAATTATAAGAGAATATTATGAAAAATTATATGCCAACAAATTGGACCACCTAGAAGAAATGGATAAATTCCTAGAAACATATAAATTACCAAAACTGAATCAGAAAGAAATAGGAAATTTGAACACATTGATAACTAGTAAAGAAACTGAATCAGTAATAAAAAAAAAACTCCCAAAAAAGAAAAGTCCACAACCAGATGGTTTCACAGGTGAATTCTACCAAACATTTAGAGAAGAGTTAAAACCTATTCTTCTCAAACTATTAAAAAAAATAGAAAATGAAGGAAAACTTCCAAATTCACTCTATGAGGCCAGCATTACCCTGGTACCAAAACCAGGTAAAGACTCTACTGAAAAAGAGAACTACAGGCCAATATCCCTGATGAACATAGATGCAAAAATCCTCAATAAAATACTAGCAAACTGAATTCATCAATACAGCAAAAAAATCATTCACCACCACCAAGTGGGATGTATTCCTGGATTGCAAGGATGGTCCGATTTTTGCAAATCAATCAATGTGATACATCACATCAATATGAGAAAGGATAAGAACCAAATGATCATTTCAATAGACACAGAAAAAGCATTTGACAAGGTGCAGTATCCATTCATGATAAAAACCATGCATAAAGTAGGTTTACAAAAGGTAACATACCTCAACATAATAAAAGCTACATATGAAAAACCACAGCTAATATCATCCTCAATGGGGAAAAACTGAGAGGTTTTCCCCAGAGGTCAAGAACAAGATAAGGATGTCTACTTTCACCCCTTTTATCCAACATAGCACTGGAAGTCCTAGCCACAGCAATAGACAACAAAAAAAAGCATCCAAATAAGCAAAGAAGAAGTAAAATGTTCACTATTTGCAGATGACATGATATTCTATATAGAAAATCTGAAAGGCTCCACCAAAATCTGCTAGAACTAATAAATGAATTCAGTAAAGTCGCAGGGTACAAAATCAATGTACAGAAAACTGTTGCATTTCTACACACCAATAATGAAGCAGCAGAAAGAGAAATTAAGAAAACAACCCCTTTTGCAATTGCACCCAAAATAATGAGATATCTAGGAATAAACCTAAGCAAAGAGGTGAACCACCTGTACTCTGAAAACCAAAACACTGATGAAAGAAATTAAAGATTATACAAAGAAATGGAAAGAAATTTCATGTTCATGGATTGAAAGAAAAAGTCTATACCACTATAAACAATCTACACATTTAATGCAATCCCATCAAAATAGCAAAGAGCATTTTTCACAGTACTAGAAAAAACATTTTGTATGGAAAATTTCTATGGAACCACAAGAGACCCCGATTAGCTGAAGCAATCTTGAAAAAGAAAAGCAAAGCTGGAGGGATCACAATTCCAGACTTCAAGTTATATTACAAAGTTGTAGTAATGAAAACAGAATGGTAGTGGCACAAAAATAGACACATGGATCAATAGAACAGAATAGAAAACCCAGAAATGAATGCATAAGCATATGGCCAATTAATTTTCAACAAAAAATTATATCCAATGGGAAAAAGACAGTCTTTTCAACAAATGGTGTTGGAAAAACTAGACAGCAACATGGAAAAGAATATAACTGGGCCATTTTATTACACCATACACAAAAATAAATTCAAAATGGATTAAAGACCTTAATATGAGACCTGAAACCATAAAAATTCTGGAAGAGAATGCAAGAAGTAATCTCATTGATGTTGGCTGTAGCAACTTTTTTCTAGATCTATCACCTGAGGCAAAGGAAATGAAAGCAAAAATAAACTACTGGGACTTCATCCAAATAAAAATCTTCTGCTCAGCAAAGGAAACAGTCAACAAAACTAAAAGGCAACCTACAGAATGGGAGAAGATATTTGCAAATGACATATCTGATAAAAGGTTAGTATCCAAAATATATCAAGAATTTACACAACTTGCCCCCAAAAATGAATAATTCAATTAAAAAATAGGCAGAAGACCTGAAAAGACATTTTGCCAAAGACTTACAAATGGCCAACAGACACATGAAAGATGTTCATCATCACATACCATCAAGGAAATGCAAATCAAAACTACAATGAAATATTACCTCACACCTGTCTAAATGGCTAAAATGAACAACACAAGGAACAGCAGGTGTTGGCAAGGATGTGGAGAAAAAGGAACACTCTTGCACTGTTGGTGAGAATGCAAACTGGTGCAGCCACTCTGGAAAATAGTATGGGAGTTCCTCAAAAAGGTAAAAATAGAACTACCCCCTACAGTCCAGCCATTGCACTACTGGGTATTTACCCAAAGAATACAAGAACACTAATTCAAAGGGATACATGCACCCCTATATTTATAGAGCATTATTTGTAATAGCCAAGATATGGAAGCAGCCCAAGTGTCCATTGATAAATATATAAAGAAGATGTGGTATATACATAAATACATAATGGAATATTATTCAGCCATTAAAAGAATGAAATCTTGACATTTGCAACAACACGGATGGAGCTAGAATATCATACTAAGCAAAATAAGTCAATCAGTGAAATAGAAATATCATATGATTTCACTCATATGTGGCATTTAAGAAAGAAAACAAATGAGCAAAGAGGAAAAGAGAGAGAGAGAGAAAGCAAGAAATAGACTCTTAAGTATTGAGAACAAACTGATGGTTACCAGAGTGTAATGGGTGGGGGGATGGGAGAAATAGGTGTTGAAGATTAAGAAGTGTACTTGTCATGATGAGCACCGGGTGATGTATGGAATTGTTGAATCACTATATTGTACACCTAAAACTAATATAACATTGTGTGTTAGATAACTGGAATTAAGATTAAAACTTTAAAGAAAACAAAAAAAAACCCAAATATATGAAGAACTCTTGAAACTTAACAATAAGAAAACAAACAACCCAGTTAAAAAATGAGCCAAAGACCTGAATAGACACCTCATCCAAGAAGATATACAAATGACAAGCATATGAAAAGATGCTCTACATCATGTCTCATTAGGAAAATGAATATTAAACCAATGTGATACCACTACACACTACACAGCTATTAGAATGTCTAAAATTTGGAACATTGACAACACTAAATACTGAAGAGGATGTGCACTATATGACATCAAGAGTGAAATGAAATGAAATGTAATGTAAACTATTGACTTTGGGTGGTTATGATTTGTCAGTGTATTTTAATCAGTTTTAGCAGATGTACTATTCTGATATTGGATGTTGAAAACGGGGAAGATTATGCATGTCTGGGGGCAGGGATATATGGGAAAATCTCTGTGTTTTCAATTTTGCTGCAAACCTAAAACTGCTCTTAAAAACTGAAGTCTAAATAAATAAATAAATAAACAAAATGCATTTCTCTTATGAGTTAAATTGAAAACATTTTAATATGCTTAAGTGGCATTTTAACATCTTTTTTAGAATGCCATTTGAAACAATTTTTATAGAAGTTTTGGTCTTTTAGTGCACTATGAAAACAATTCTTCAGAGGCGCCTGGGTGGCTCAGTTGGTTGAGCTTCCAACTTCAGCTCAGGTCATGATCTCGTGGTTTGTGAGTTCAAGCGTAGGGCTCTGTGGTGACAGCTCAGAGCCTGGAGGCTGCTTTAGATTCTGTCTCCCTCTCTCTCTGCCCCTCCCCTACTTGCGCGCGCGCGTGCGCGCGCGCGCTCTCTCTCTCTCTCTCTCAGAAATGAATAAACGTTAAAAAAATTTTGAAAATCTTCATGTATTTGGAATATTGCCCTTTCACTATGATATAAGTTTTGCAAATTATCTCTCTCAGATTCTTTTTTTAAAAACTTTATAATCTTTTGTTATTATGGAAGCAGTACATTTGCATTGCAGTAATATTAGAAAACATAAAAGGGCAAAAATAAGAAAATTAAATTACATATTCTCACCTTCCAGATATTACCACAGTTAACATAAGTAGATTCTTTTGTGTTGATTATCTCAAATTTATTGTGTAAATCTTTCTGTGTCATGATATAATGGTTTTGAATACATTGCTGGATTGATTTCATTAATATTCTCATTGGTGAAATTGCTCTATTGCCGTGGTTCTTTTTTTTTCAGGTTCAGGATTGAATTTATTATTGTATTTGGTTATACAGTACTGAGAAAATATTGAACTCACACAGATAGTTATAAAATTGTGATGGTTTAAAAAGGTGTGTGTAACTTGCTTCACATTTTTTCCATTAACAGGAAGTGTCTATACCCCATCTCCTTAAATCTATGCTTAGTAACTCACTCATTTAAAACAGCTTACCCTGGGGACACCTGACTGGCTTAGTCACTAGAACATGCAACTCTTGATCTCAGGGTTGTGGGTTTGGGCCCCATGTTGGATGTGGAGATTACATAAAAATAAAATCTTTAAATAAATAAAAAATAAATAAAACAGCTACCCTGAAATAGACTTACAATCCATATTTAAGCTGAAAGGAACAGAAGCTTCATTCAAAGGTCTTTCTAAAAATGAGCTAACCTGGCAGCAGAATTTAATGAAAATCAGTGGTTTCTAACCCTTTGGGCATATGACATATATAAGTGTCCCCATGACTTTTATTAAGCTTTTAAAATAAATGCTTAAAAAGTTAAGTCAGATAAAAGGTTATGAACTGGTGCACCTCCACTATACTTGTAATGGTCAGCTCAGGCCACCATAACAAAATGCCTCAGACTAGGTGGCTTAAATAACAGAAATTTATTTTTTCACAGTTCTGGAGGCTAGAAGTCCAAGATCAAGGTGCTGTGAGGGTTGGTTTCTGGTGAGATCTCTCTTCCTAGCTTGCTTGTAGATGGCCATGTTGTCATTGTGTCTTCATGTGGCCTTTCCTCTGTGTGCACTCAGAATGAGAGAGAGAGAGAGAGAGAGAGAGGGAATGATCTTTGGTGTCTTTTCCTCTTCTTACATGAACACAAGTCCTTGGAACTAAGGCCCTACCCTTATTACCTCATTCAAGCTTTATTAGCCCTTTATAGGCCCTGTCTCCAAATACAGGCACATTATGGGTTAGGACTTCAACATATGGATTTTGTTGACATATTTTGTCTCTAACAATGCCATAAAGTTCCCTGAAAATGCTGGAGAAAAAAACCAATCTAATTCATTCAGCCTGCTTCCTTTACCTATGAAGAAGTTTGCCCAGAAAAGTACTGTGGCATTCCTGAGTTAAAATGGCTGGACTGTAACTCCGGTCTCCCAACTATCTAGGCTTCTTCCTGCTACAACAAAAGAGATGCTTTTCTTCCCTTTGTTCTTATCCAATTTGGTCTAAAAGCTTCCTCTCATTTCCCATAGGGCTCCTTGCCTAGGGGCCATTTTTAACTGAACTGTTTGAAAACATCTATTTTTCCCAAGAAGCTGGCAGACAACCGAGATCCAAATCCTAGTTCAGCATGGACTCAACTGAACCCTGGCACTCTCCACTCCATAGCACACAGGTAACTCTGGCAAGTTATTGTTTCCTGGGTCTCAGCCCACTGGTAAAGTTAGGCAGACTACGTATACTTTACCTGCCAAATTGTTGGGCTGGTCCAGCAAAGCCAAAAGAACCTACAGCTCTAGGATTAACAGAGAACTACGATTCTTTGACAGGGGCTACTTCCCCCTACCTTAGTGGGACTCCGTTCCTCACTCTTTCATCATAATGAGTAGTAGATATACATTTTGAAAAGTATCAGCCCTGTCCTCACCAGAATCTCTTTCTACTCCTGGGGTGGTGGAGGTGGTAGTGACAGAACTGGCATTATACTGGCATAGGCAGTTGTAAGAAGACTGTGGTCTCTAAGGCCCTGACTTCACTTATGGCATTCTAGGAAATCCTGCTCATATTGTGAATTCTGCCTGTGTAATTATTATTCTATTTTTTTATTGAGATATAATTAACACACCATCACCACAATTTTAGAACATTTTCTTTACCCCCAGAAGAAATCCCATACCAATTAGCATTCCCCTCCCCATTCCTTTCTCCACACCTCAGCTCTGACCAATCACTAATTTGCTTTCTGTCTCTATAGATTTGCCTATTATGGATGTTTCATATAGATGGAATCATAAAATATGTGGTCTTTTGTTTTTGATTTCTTGCACTTAGCATGTTATTTACCAGGTTTGTTATTGCATATATCAGAACTTCATTCCTTTTCAAATTTTTTTTAGTATTTATTTATTTTTGGGAGACAGAGAGACAGAATACAAGCAGGAGAGGGGCAGAGAGAGAGGGAGACCCAGAATCAGAAGCAGGCTCCAGGCTCTGAGCTGTTAGCACAGAGACTGACGCAGGGCTCGACCCTTGAAGCACAGGATCATGACCTGGGCTGAAGTCAGCTGCTTAACTGACTGAGCCACCCAGATGCCCCAGAACTTCATTCTTTTTTAATAGCTGAACAAGATTCCACTATATGAATATAATGTATTTTGACTATTCATTCAATAGTAGATGCACATTTGGGTTGTTTCCACTTTTGCCTATTATGGATAATGCTGTTATGAACATTTATGTGCAAGTTTTCTATGAAATATTTTTATTTATCTTGCACATGCATACCTAGTATTGGAATTGCTGAGTTATATGACACCTCTATATTTAACCTTTTGAGAAACTGCAAAACCATTTTTACACAGTGGCTCCACCATTTTACGTTCTGGCCCGTAGTATATGAGAGTTCCAATTTCTCCACATCTTTATCAACACTTGTTATTGTCTTTGCCATTGTAGCCATCCTGGTGGGGGTGAAGTGGTATCTCACTGTGATTTTTTTTTTAAATGTTTATTTATTTTCAGAGAGAGAAAAGAGAGAAAGAGCAGGGGAGGTGCAGAGAGAGATGAACAGAGAGAATCCCAAGCAGACTCCACACTTCAGCACAGAGCCCAATGGGGGGCTCAATCTCACAAATCATGAGATCATGACATGAGCTGAAATCAAGAGTCAGATGCTTAACTGACTGAGCCACCCAAGTGTCTCTCTCACTGTGATTTTTATTTATATTTACCTAGTAATAATTAGGGATGAAAAATAGTCATAAAAATATGAGCATCTTTTCATGTGTTTATTGGCCATTTGTTTATCTTCTTTGGAGAAATGTATATTAATTTTCCTTGGTCATTTTAAAATTAGGTTATTTATCATGTTTTTGTTGAGCTGCATATTTATATATTCTGGATATAAAGTTTGCAAAAATTTTTCCCATTCTGTACGTTGTCTTTTCATTTTCTTCCTAGAGTCCTTTGCCCTGGGAATTAAAATTAACATCTTACATTATAACATTCTTGTTGGGACTAATACCAATTTAATTTTAATAATTTACTAAAACTTTGCTCCTATACAACTCCATTCTCTCTCCCTCTCCTTTGTATTCTTATTGTGATATAAATTACACCTTTATACATTGTATTCTCATCAACATAAATTATAAATCAACAATTTATAATTAGTAGTTTATGCAGATATCTTTTAAATTAGATAGGAGAAAAGAAGTTTACAAGAAAAATTTATACTACCTTTTATATTTCCCTATGCAGTTACCATTACCTATGCCTTTATTTCCTCATGTTGATTCAAGTTACTGTCTAGTATCCTTTCATTTTAGCCTGAAGTACTTATTCATTACATTTTAGCCTCTAGTGTTTTTGTAGGGCAGATCTGCTAGCAAATACTTCTGTCAGTTTTTGTTTATCTTGGAATGTCTTAACTTCATTTTTGAAGAACAGGTTTGCTGAAGATAGATTTTTTCACTGACAATGATCTTTTTTTCATTATTGCTTTGAATATGTCATCCCACTTCCTTTTGCCTCCATGGTTTTTGATTGGAAATCAGCTGTTAATCTTATTGAAGTTCCCTTGTATGTGTAAGTCACTTTTCTCTCTTGCTGCTTTAAATATTCTCCCTTTGGCTTTAGCTTTCCACAGTTTGGTTATGATGTGTTTATCTCTTCATGTTTATCCTACTTGGAGTTTGCTGAGCTGTAGATTGAGATGTTATTGGGTTTTGTTTTTTTTTTTGAGTCACCTTCAAGAATTTTTTTACATTTTCTCACATATATCTTCTGCCCTTTTGTCTTTCTCTTCTTTTGGAACTCCATTATTTATATATCGGTAGGCTTGATGGCTTCCCACATTTCTCTGAGGCTCTGTTTACTTTTATTTATTCTTTTTTTCTTTCTGATATTCACATAGGATAATTTTAACTGATCTATTTTAAGTTGACTGATTCTTCCTTTTATATGCTCAAATCTACTTTGAGCCTCCTGATTTTATTTCACTTAGTATAATTTTCAACTCAATTTCTATTGGGCTCTTCTTTTATAATTTCTCTTTCTTGGTATTCTCTACTTGGTAAAACATCATTCTCATACTTTCCTTTAGTTTAGACATAGTTCAGTTACTTGGATACATTTAAAACAGTTTAAAGTCTTCATCTATTGAATCCAATGCCTGGGCTTCCTCAAGGATAGCTCCTAATTACTGCTTTTTACTCTTTGTATAGACTATACTCTTTTTTTGTATTCTTCAGATTTTTGTTGAAAAGTGGACATTTAAAATAATATAATGTGACAGCTCTAGAAATCAGATCCCTCCATCCATGGTATTTGTTGTTTGGTGACTTTTCTGAACTAATTTCTGTGAAGTCTGTTTTCTTTATTATGCATGGCCACTAAAGTCTCTGCTTCATTATTAGTGGTCAGGTAATGATTAGAGAATGATTTCCTTAAATACTGGGAACCAATAAACTTCCCAGTCTTTTCTATGGGGCTCTGTGTGCATGTTGGGGCACACTTTTGACACTCAGCCAGGCGACTGACAACTATGTCTTAGGTTTCACTTCCTACTTATACAGAGCCTCAAGGTCAGCCATAGGTGAGAACTTATAGCCTTCTCAGGTCTTCTCTGGGCATGCACACAGCCCTAAACATGTGCATGACTTTTTAGATTCCCAGGAATATGCTGATGCTCTTCAAAGCTCCCTTGTACATATAATTCTCCAGCTTTTAAGTTTTTGGACAGTTTGTTGTTTGCCAACTATTGTCATTGCCTCAGGAAACTGCTATGTTGAACAATTGTCACTGATTGTTTTTGACAAATGCTCCTGGGGAAAAGGCTTTTCAAATTGGGTGAGCTCTGAGTCAGCTCAAATAGAAGCCTTGTGAGTGTGTATAGGTGAGAGGGAATTTTCCATCTGGCATCTGAGATGGGAGAAGGAAGTGAAAACAACAGTGGAGAGGGTCAAGGGAAGGCTACTATGACCCTTTCATTCCCTCTACCCTGACACACCTTTCATCATAACAGTCTTTATATGCTAAGGACCAAGATCAGACACCTTCTTAATGAATGGGAAGGATTATGTATGCTGGTTAAGAGTGTAAAGTATCTGGAGTTAGAAAACCTGAATATGATTCTCTCCTCTAACTTTTTCTAGCTGTGTGTGTGACCTTGCACACAACTTAGTTAACCTAAGTCTGTTTTCTCATCTATAACATGGGAATAACATTAATTATTTAACATGAGTTGTTGGGGGTTAGATAAGTTGGGACCTGTAATATGGCCAGCTAATTACCACCAGTCCAGGTTAATGTGTTATTTTTACCTCTAACTTGGGTTAAACAGAAAACAATGAACTCACCAAAAAGTATTTTTGAAATCGTTAATTTTTACGAACTTGTCTTTGATTACTTTCAAAAGCAGAGATTGAATGAAAAATCATTCTGTTTAGCTGATGTCAGCACAAATGGAAGTAATGATTCCTCCTTTTGTCAGGGCTTATCTGGCTAACTGTGGTAAAATGGGCAGACTTGTGCATGTGGGCCATAGTTTGTAGGAATCAGTGTAATGTTCAGTTGGTTGAATGTGGATTCTTTGCACTATTGTGTCTGTTATCAAATGCTATATAACAACCCCAAATGAATGACAAAATAACCATTTATTTGCTCACTATGCTGAAGCTCAGAAATTCAGGCAGGGCTCAGGAAGCTGCCTATATTCTACATGGTGTCAACTGAGGCAGATCAACTGAGGCTGGAGGACCCAGGGCGGCCCCACTCACATGTCTAGGATCTTGGTCCTCATTCTTGGGTGGTGTGTCTCGGTTCTCTTCCATGTAGCTTCTCTTTCCAGTAGGGTAGCTCTCCAAAGGGCAAAAATGGAAGCTTCTAAGGCCTCTTCAAGCCTAGTCTCAGAAATTGTACCACATCACTTCTGCTGCATTCCCTTTGTCAAAGCCAGCCACAGGGCCAGTCTAGATTCAAGGACAAGGAAAATAGACTTTTTCTTGACGGGAGGAACCAAAAAGACACATTGCAAGTGGGCCTGCAGGATTGGAGGGACTGTCATAGTCATCTTTGGAAACAATGTACCATAGATAGATTGTGAGCCGTTGGACCCAGAACCCAACTATCTTTGTTAAAGCTGGATATGACTATATTTCCACTTGCTAGCCCCAGGTGATGAGGAAACAGAATATCATCAGTTTGTTTTGAACAAGGATGTGTGGGGAAGATGAAAGAACCAACAAAAGAAACTGAGAAGATGCCTCCCAGGAGAGAGGAAGAGAACCAAAGGGGCTTGGGAGCATGAAAGCTAAGTGAATAAGTGTTTTTTTTTATTTTTTTTTAATGTTTTATTTATTTTTGAGAGAGACAGACAGAGTATGAACAGGGGAGGGGCAGAGAGAGAGGGATACAGAATCCATGAAGCAGGCTCCAGGCTCCGAGCTATCAGCACAGAGCCCGACCTGGTGCTCGAACCTGTGAACCATGAGATCATGACCTGAGCTGAAGTGGGACACTTAACCAAGTAAGCCACCCAGGCACCCCAATAAGTGTTTTAGAGGGGAGGGAGTGAGCAACTATGTGTCAAATGATGCTAATAAGTTGAGTAAAATAAGTACTTTTTTCTGGGAAGAACTATGAGAAACTGATAAAGAGTTGTTATTTTCAGGAAGAGGTTCTGGTGGAGGGGCAAAGGAAGGCTGCCACTTATAACCTACCTTCTCTGAACTTTTTAGCCTTGAGTGTAAATTACTCTTTTTTCCAATACACATTATCTGGGAGATGAGATTACAGACATTTTTCCAAAATCTTTTTTTCCAAACCTTTTTTTAATTTTTATTTATTTTGTTTAATTTTTTTAATGTTTTATTTATTTTTGAGAGAGAGAGACATAGAGACAGAGCATGGTGGGGGTGGCACAGAGAGGCAGACACAGAATCCGAAGCAGGCTCTAGGCTCTGAGCTGTCGGCACAGAGCCCGACAAGGGGCTCAAACTCACAAACCGTGAGATCATGACCTGAGCTGAAGTCAGATGCTTAACCAAATGAGCCACCCAGGCACCCCATCAAAATCTGTTTTTTAAAAGGGCTTCTTACCACCAACAACTTTTCTTACCTTCCAACCAAATTTACATAATACAAAAATCCAAATGTAAGATTGCTCAGGTAACTTACTCTTCCTTGAGTTCTTTGCCACTTTGTGTCTTGGGTGTCATGTACAATCTAAAACAAGGCATGCAGAAATCTCTGACTTGAAGGTTCAATAAGGTTTTCAGCTTTTAAATAAGGCTTTCAGGGCTCAGAAATAAAAGGAACACAGTGAAATTATCTGTATATGAATTTAGGGGAAAGGCCAATTGGGCTGTCCAAATGTGTAGTTCTCAGGGCTATAATTTTCCTCAGGCTGACTTTGTTTCCCAGAGAAGGTGACTTTGCACCTCTGCACAGCATCCCACTGAAGTGAAATGTGATTCGAGCCTTCCAAGTGTCAGATGCAGTTTCATCAGCATTAGGTTCCAATCCCCAAGGTGCTATTCTATGAGGGAGCTCTGTGGAAATTGGGGAGTGCTGCAGATGTAGCTTTTGACCCCTGTAGACTCTTGGCATTATACTGTTTCTCCCTTCTACCCAAGTTCATCAGTTGAAAGCCCCAGGGAAAGACCTATTCCTGCACACGAGGCCCTCACCAGCCTGAAACTTCTATTGCAGCTCCTGACCTCCAAAAGTCCTGTTGCTTGTCCTTTTTAAAAAAATTTTTAATGTTTATTTATTTTTGAGAGAGAGACAGAGTGTGAGCGGGGGAGGGGCAGAGAGAGAGGGAGACACAGAACTGGAAGCAGGCTGTCAGCACAGAGCCCCATGCGGGGCTCAAACTCACAAACTGTGAGATCATGACCTGAGTTGACGTTGGATGCTTAACCGACTGAGCCACCCAGGCGCCTTCTGTTCCTTGTGCTTTCCCTCACATTCAGCACTGCCAGAGCTAGGCCCACCTGCCATGCTGAGAATGCTCACATAGCCTCCAAACTGATACCTTCCTACCAACCTCACAGCCCTGCTGACAAGGCTACGGTCTAATCCAGCCTGGGACCTGGCAGGGACTGCAGCTTCTCCTCACCCTTCCATTCAGGTTGGCCAAGGTGAACAACCCTGGTCAAGGTACACATACATATACATACATACACATGGACAGATACAAATACACACCATATACACATATACACAAATACTAACACACATGCATAACATGTGTATACACATATACATATAGATATAACAAATATATATACATATAGACATATAACAAATACATAAAAATAGAGACACATGCCCTTTATTTGGGGCAATCTTAGGCCCAGCACACATACATTCTTACAAACATACACATGTATGCACAGATACACAGATAAACATATACACACACTTATGTATACATGCATATGTGAGGGAGCCATTCTCGGGCCCAGTGAGGGCACCAGCCAGCCATAGAGACTGTATGTGGGTCTGTTATTACTTAAACAGGATGGAGGATTCTGAATTGCTTTCCATAGCATCCAAAAGGTCAAGTGGTCATTTTAAAGGACATCTGGTCCATTTTGTCAGCTCCCTTATATTCCCACCACCCTCTCAGCTGCATGAACCTTTTCACATGCAAGAGAATAATCTTCGCTGTTTCCATTTCTGGAAAGGTTATTTGTCCCAGGTACTTTGCCAAGCAGTTTACATATATCACCTCATTTTAATCTCACAGTAACCCAGTGATAGGAGCCATAAACACCATGCTGTATGCTCTCCCTCCTTAACACAACACAGGTGGCCCTCCCTCCTTTTGGTTTCCTAAATCCTTTCATATGCACCACTTTAAATTGATCTTAAGTCTTGCAATAAATAACACTGTGAAGTTAGGAAAGCTTGGCATTGTCATTCCATTTTGCAACTGAGACTCACCTAGGTTAAGGAACTTTCTTAAGACTGTAAAAACCAATAAATATAAGCCAGATCTTAACCCTCTGTCCACATACTCTGGTTACAGTAATTTTGTCTATTTATTCCTTTGTTCATTTATCATACATTAATGCTCCCTACATTTCAAGAGACTGTACCAGGCACAATGAAAACAAACACTGATTAAGACACAGTCTTGACTTTGAAGTAGCTGGCATTCTAGAGAGGAAGAAAGACCAATAGAGAGGTATATCATAATATCACATACCGGATGCTGGACTAGAGACTTGGACAAACTGGGTGGAATAACTGGTTGTGCTGTGGGAGCCACCATTAAAAGGAAGCCACGTGTGACAGACAACTCAAAGGCTGTGCATGCTTTGTCCATGCTGCTGCAACATCTATTTGCTTTGTGTGTGCAGTAAATCATAGCAAGGCAGGTTGGTCTCTGAAAACTTGTAGTCCATCTCATTCATCTAACTTTTCCTTCTGCAAGGTATGAAAGGCAGTAGTAATTAATTGAAGTACATTTTCTAAGCCAATGCAATATCACTTCATCAAACATATAGCTACTGATAGGATTACTGTTTGTCACAAATAGCTAAATTATTATAGGTGAGAAACTACATAATCAAATGTGCCCCTTAAAACTGTTTATGTAGCTCCTAGCTATTTTAGAAAGTGAGCTACAGGCTCACTAGAATATTCTAGCCTAAATAAGATCAAATGTTACCTTTTGCATGGACTTCTTACAGTGTTTGGTTTTACTTTTGATTATTGGATGCCTTTTAGTGTTCCTCTCTCTCTCTCTCCCTCTCTCATGGAAATTTGCAAACATACCTAAAAGTAGAAGAATCATATAACCCATACCCATCATCTAGTTTCAACAATTATCAACACTTTACTAATCCTGTTTAATCTATTTTCTTCATACAACCATACTTTTTTTTTCCTGGAGCATTTTAAAGCAACTACAGTCTTATTTTTGAGAAACGTTTGAAGGGGTGTGAAATTAGAATGAGAAAATATATGTCCTTCCAAGCCTCCTGGGTCTTTAGCCCTAATTAAATTGCCAGCATAATTTTTTAAAAATGATTCCAGCTTTAGTGAAATCTCTTTTATGGCATTAGCTCAGCTAGCAACACACAGCTCAACTGGACAAGGTGTCTCTTGGCCCTTCTCCCTTTAGAAGCGTTCTGCCAGAAAAAACAGAATGGAAAAGTTCTTTGAACACTTCAGATAAGAACAAAGCACAGCTCAGACATAGATACATAGGAGTTTGGGCTGGATATAGAGGATGCCATTGTTGCTGCTGTTTGGGAATTTCGGGAGACTTGTGCTTTAAGATAATATTTGTCCTTTCTGTCATTGGAACTATGATTTCATTTATTTCCTTGTCTCCTATTTTTGGGAGAGCTGCCTCTAGTTCATGAGCTTAAGAGATCCTGCAATTCACTGTGATGATTACAAGGTGAAAAGTTGTAAGCACCTTAATGGAGTACAACTGTCAGGCTCTCCCATCATCAGCATTACAAATGGACGATGATTTCAAATTCAAACAGATTTTATTGTTAAAGATACAAGCTTCAGTGTTACTTAAAATAACAAAGCAATAGAAACAGCTGTTGAATAAAAGGGAAATAGAGTGCATCCATACAAATGGAATCTTAAAAAAGCACGGTTGGAAATTGCTTATTTTATCACATTACATGATAAAAAGCAGTATATAAAATTGCTTATTTTATCACATTACATGATAAAAAGCAGTATATAAAAGCTCATAGGATGAGCTCACCTATGTAAAAAGTACATGGAAACAAAATTGGAAGGTAATATGCTAAAAGGTTAGCAGTGTTTGCCTCTGAATTGCAGAGTTATGAGTGAATTTTCTTCTGTTTCTTTTCATACTTTTCTTTTTGAAATTTTCTACAGTGAGCATGTAATCACTTGTATAATCAGAAAAACATTTTTTTCTAAATAAAAGGGACAAGCAAGTCTCAAACGCTCAGTGCCTAGAAGCAGACCAGCAATCTGTTTTGAAAGTTTCCAAGGCAGTGAACCAGGCAAAAGTAAGAAGGATGATTTCAGAGTCCCCAGGGGAGACTTGTGTGGTTAGTTCCTAGGAAACCAGAAGTTTTAGCCACTGAAAACACATGTGTTTTTGGTGTGAATCAAAACCTTCCATTAGACATAATTGCAACAGCAGCTGTTACACAACCTGTATAAACTATTTTTGGTGTGAACCAAAATTTTAACAACATAGAAACTATTAACCATTTCATGGTCACATAGGTATAAACCTCATCCACCACTGGCCAGGTTTAGCTGCCCTAACAGAGGGGAAATTCCTGATACTTTGGTGGAGCTTGCAGGGAAGGCTTAGCCAAGAATTAAGATGACTCTTCTGAATGCTTCTTTTTCCTCTATTGTATTCTCTTAAAAGGACAAAAGGCAATTTGAAAATGGCCTTAAAAATGTACTAGATTTCTTAAAATGTCATAAGTAATTCATGCCCATTGTAATAAGAATAACAAAAGTATTTAAAGACATATTCTAATTTTTTCTGATTCCATCCACTTGGAAAAATCAATATTAATCTGGTGTGTATCCTTACACACTTTTCTCTATGCTCTATACTACGTACGCACACATACCCACATACACACCCCAATAGATAGCTCCTTCTCCCTTCATTTTCTTTACAAAACTGGAGTGTTACTTTACATGCAAAGGAGTCTGATCATAGAATTGCCTTGAGTATTTGTTTTAAAAATACAGATTCCTGGGGTGCCTGGGTGGCCCAATTGGTTAAGCATCCTACTTCTGCTCAGGTCATGATCTCACGGATTCGTGAGTTTGTGCCCAGTGTCAGGCTCTGTGCTGACCGCTCAGAGCCTGGAGCCTGCTTCGGATTCTGTGTCTCCCTCTCTCTCTGCCCCTCCCCCACTCACACTTGGTCTGTCTCTCTCTCAAAAATAAATATTTTTTAAATGTATTTTAAAAATAAATAAATAATAAAAATACAGATTCCTGGGCCGCACCCTATGCAAATTAGTTTAGTGAGTTCTATAATCAGAAGAGTGTGATAAATGCTGTCTATATTATTCTACAACTTGTTTTTATCTCCTAGCAATACGACAATACAATACAACACGGTTATCCTTTCAGGTTAATGCCTATATATTGAAGTCACTACCTTTTGGTAGATGTAAGGAAAGATTAACAGATTTGATTACAAAAAAAAATCGAATTATTTGTTTTGCAAAAAACAATGTAGGCAAAGTTAAACGATAAAAGATTAGGAAAAAAATCTGCAACGCATGTAACAGGGAGTAGATTTTTTTTTTTAGAGAGGGAGTAGATTTTTAAAAATTTTTTTAATGTTTATTTATTTTTGAGAGAGAAAGACAGAGCATGAGTGGGGAAGGGGCATAGAGTGAGGGAGACGCAGAATCGGAAGCAGGCTCCAGGCTCTGAGCTGTCAGCACAGAGCCCGATGCGGAGCTCAAACCCATGAACTGTGAGATCATGACCTAAGCCCAAGTCAGATGCTTAACTGACACACAGGTGCCCCAAAAGATTTTTTTTTAAAGGGCACTGTTGTGGTAGGAAGCAGACTCTGAGATGATGTTGGTAAGCAGGATGTTAATTAAGAAGTAACCTTTGGAGGCACACGGATGATTCAGTTGGTTGAGCATCTGACTCTTGGTTTCACCTCAAGTCATAATCCTAGAGTCATGCGATCAAGCCCATGTTGGGTTGTGTGCTGAGCACGGAGCCTGCTTGGGATTCTCTCTCTCTCTCTCTCTCTCTCTCTCTCTCTCTCTCTCCCTCTACCCCTCTCCTGCTCACTCTGTCTCAAAATTAAAAAAAAGAAATTAAGACTTAAAAAAAAGAAGTAACCTTTGGATCAACAGCTGTGGAAGGGAGAGGAAGGAAGCATGAGTGGGCAGAGGGAGAAGTAGAGCTGTGATGCAGGCTCAAAGACAGTCTCAATTCTTCAGAGTTACCCCTCATCACTTTTCTTCCAAGGCTGTCATGAGCCTGGCTGTAGCGTGGCTATCACTCAGTTTCAGCTTATACCTATGCACCATGGTAATCCATCCATGACCCAAGTTCAGGCTTTTCCCTCTGTTGTCAGCTGGTCATAAGGGATGCTTCCATACATTATAAGTGTGAGCACAGGAAGAGATGCCAGTAAACTAACGGTGGATGCCATGGAGGTCTGGGCCACCCACTCATATAGCTACTTGCGTCCTCTGGTCCTACTTGTGCTGGATTTATCACTTCCTTATGAAAGCTTACTCTTAGGCCCAGCTGACCTTAGGATTTGGTGGGTCTAACAGAGCGCAGCTCATGATGAGCAGCTGTGACCACATACTCACTTGGTATCCTATGACCAGCTTGTTCCATTTCTTCCAGTGCCTAGTAGTGTGCTGGGAGTTTTTTCAAAAGCATAGAATTCTCTGAAGATGTCATGGCTCTGTTCTAAAACTCCTGGGGTCTACATTGTGATTATCCCATGGGATTTGTTGTGAACTCCACATAGCATCTTTTCCCACCACTATTACCTTTAATACTATAGGGTACTCTGGTCATATGGCCCAAGCAGCAGTGTCACTTGCACTGTAGTGTAGACCTGTTGCAGAGCTCCTCCTTCTGCGAGTTCCACTTGAAGCTGTCAGTCTCCCCATAATCTAGTATATGGGTCAGAGCAGTATTCCCAAGTGATCAATATACTGCCTCCATAGCCAAAAGAGGCCTGCCAGATGTTGTTCTTTCCTTCCTTATGATGAGAGGCGCAAGGTGCAATAACACGTTCTTTACCTCAGATAGGATTACTCATGTGCCTATAACCAATGGACACTGAGGAAATTGATTGATACGCCAAGCCCCTGAAGCTTCATAGGGTTCATCTCCCATGTTGTGAGTGATTCTCTATCATCATGACCAATATGCAAGCCACTTTTTGCTCCTCCAGGCTGATTAGTGCACTTTCTTTCATGGAATGGATCAATGTGATGTTCTGTAGTGTATCCATATCTCTTCAGACTATATTATGGCAGAGGGCAAGAGCGTGAACACAGAACTATGACAAAATTACACATGTACGTTGTTGTTTGTTCCATATGAATTTGAACCTTTTCAGATCCTCTTTTCTGAATAGTATAGAAAAGAAGACATTCACCAAATCAACAGCAACATACCATGTACATGAAGCCATGTTTACATGCAAATATACCACATCTAGCACAGTGGCAGAAGTTAGGATGTGACTTGAGTTTAGAATGTTCTGTCATTTTCTAAGATCTGTCCATTTTTTCCCCAGGGGTTACATTAGTGAATTAAATATAGATGTGACAGGGCCTAACACCCTTGCATGCTTAGATCTTTACAAATGGTACTGATTTCCATACCTACCTATTAAATGCAATAGTATTTTCCCCAATTTTCCATTATGGAAGAATTTTAAACTTCCAAAAGGTTGGAACTACTATACAGTTAACACCCATGTAGACACCAACTAGATTCTAAATTTTACATTTTATATTTGCTTTATCCCCTATTTATCTACATTTTTCATCCATCTGTCAACCTATCTCATTTTTATTTTTTTACATTTATTTGCTTTTGAGAGAGCATGAGCAGGGGAGGGGCAGAGAGAGAGGGAGACACAGAATCAGAAGCAGGCTCCAGGCTCTGAGCTGTCAGCACAGAGCCCGACGCGGGGCTCGAACTCAGGGACTGTGAGATCATGACCTGAGCCGAAGTAGGATGTTCAACCGACTGAGCTAACCAGGCGCCCCTAATTTTTATTTTTTTTTAATTTTTTAATGTTTATTTATTTTTGAGAGAGAGAGAGAGAGAGAGACAGAGTGTGAGCAGGGGAGGGGCAGAGAGAGAGACACACGCACACAGAATCCAAAGCAGGATCCAGGCTCTGAGCTGTCAGCACAGAGCCCAATGTGGGGCTCAAACTCACAAATCACAAGATGATGACTTGAGCCAAAATTGGATGCTCAACCAACTGAGCCACCCAGGTGCCCCACAACCTATGTAATTTTTTTATATGCATTTCAAAGTAAGTTGCAGACATCAGAACACTTTCCTTGAAATATTTGAGCATGTATATTGACGTTTGTTTACAGTTCTTATTTTAGATAACATTTTCTTATAATGAAATGCGCAAATCTTAAGTGCACCACTTGATGACTTGACAAATGCATATAACGCATGTATCATACCATTTAAGTACCTACTGTCCCCAAAACACACCCCCACCTGGGACCAGCCCCACCTGGGTGAGCTAACAAGCTATTCAGCTAGTCCTTTGTGCATAAGTTACACAGGTGCCTTCTTCTGAGCCCCGCATACCCAGGGAACGCATCTCCTTGACTCACAGCTGAAGACTGGCACTGTGGCCAGCCAGCATCAAGAGCACTCCCAGGGAGAGTAAGCTTTGGGTGAGCGAACAGCACACTCCTGCCTCATCTGGAGTGCACCCCCCCCCCAGGGGTTTCCCCCATCCCACTTCTCCTGGTAGCTGAGGCTTCCCTCTCCTTTCCCCTGAGATTCTCTGGGATTCTTGCCAGGTAGGAGCCAGGAGGCGGGCAGCCCACATCAGGAAGGGAAAACCTTCCTGAAGTCACCGAGCACACATGCTCTGTGCTGACCAGGGTGCCAGTCCCAGGGCAGGTCTGCTCAGGCTCCTGGTTAGACCCCAGGAAGAGAAAGAAGGAGAAAGCCAACAAGGCCCAGAAGGGAGAGTGGCTTTCTGTGGAAGGCCTTACGCCTGGCATGAGCAGGAGGAAAGCAGTCTTGTCCCGCTAACTGGGGAGAGGGACTGAGTTGTATGAAGGCCCGGTGGGGGGCAGGGGAGGCCTGGGGGCTCACTTCACACTTTGTTCCTGTCATCTCTCTCACACTGGCAGGTACGCAGGGCGAGTGCTGACTCCTCTCTCAGTCTGTTATGGAGCCATCATCCTGGCTGCAGAAGGAACTCCTTTGGTAGTCCCTACCACTGACCCTTAGGCCTGAGCCCCTGGCCCTGATTCGCCCTCTGGGATTCTCCCACAGAACTCCCTCTGGTCCCTGGTCTCTCCTGTCCAGGCCCCCAGCCAGCCCTGCTGTTCTCCAGCCCCCTCCTTCCCTGGTGAGGGCTCCACAGCTTATTTCCCCTTGCTATAAAACTTCCTGGCTAATTTAGTTCTCTGGCCTTGATCTGCCACGTGGGGAGTATATCTTCTCCCTCCCCCTGCCCTTTATTTTCTTTATTTATTTTCTGAAATCTGTTTGCCTTCCCTGAGTCTTCACAACTGGAACTGAGATCAGAGCTATAGAACACACCATGCCAGTGGCTGTAATGAAACCAAATCTCTGTTCAAAATGCTTGTTCATGTTGTATTCCAAATGCTCTGTTTTGTTTACCGAAGCTTTTACCAGTAGCCACTGGAGAAATAAGTAGCAAGTGCAAATCAAGTTAGACCCGCCGCAGGTCCCATTCGGTTGACTGGTCAGAAAAGAGATTCAAAGAGCAAAGTGGAAAGGTTCCTTCTAATTAGGAAATAGGGCTTCATATGTTCTCTTCATCAATATGGTTTTATCTTTCTGTTTGTCTTCTGTGTAGTACAAAAGAAAGAGGTATCCAGAGAAGGGGGAGGTTGAAAAAACAAATTAATTTCATCTTATAGAGTTAACCTAGTTTGCAGTCTATGCCAGTGGTGAGTCTCAAACTTGAGCCTGTATCGAATCACCTGTCCTGAGAATTTGTGGGTCTGGTGTGGGCCTAAGAATTTGTGTTTCTAACATGCTCCCTGTGTCACTGATGCTGTTGGTCTGATGACTACACTTGGAAATCAGGAAGTGGCAGTCCTCCTATTTTGTTTTCCTTTTCAAAATGGTTTCAGCCATTCTGGATCCCTTGTGATTCCATGTGAATTTTAAAATCAACTTGCCAATTTCTACAAAGTCAGCTGGGATTCTGACAGGGGTTATCTTGAATCTATGGATCAATTTGGGGAGCCTTGCCATCTTAACATTAAGTCTTCCAATCCATGATCACGGGATGTTTTGCTGTTTATTTCAAGCTTTATAAGCTTTTTTTCATTTGAGTGTAGTTGACTCACAATGTTAAATTTGTTTCGGGTATACAGCGTAGGGATTCAACTTCTCTATACATTATGCTGTGCTCACCCCAAGTGTAGCTACCATCTGTCACCATACAACACTATTACAATATCATTGACTATATTCTCTGTGCTGTGCTTTTTTTAATGTTTATTTTTGAGAGAGAGAAAGAGAGAGACAGTGCAAGTGGGGGAGGGGCAGAGAGAGAGGGAGACACAGAATCCGAAGCAGGCTCCAGGCTCCGAGCTGTCAGCACAGAGCCTGATGTGGGGCTCAAACCCACAAGCCGTGGGATCATGACCTGAGTTGAAGTCCGGATGCTCAACTGACTGAGCCACCCGGGCACCCCTGTGCTGTACCTTTTATTCTCGTGACTTATGTACCCAATATCTAGAAGCCTGTGCCTCCCACTGGCTTCCACCTATTTTGCCTAACTCCTCCAACCACCCACCCCCTGGCAGCTATCAGTTTGTTTTCTGTATTTATAGGTATCATTCTGCTTTTTGTTTTGTTTATTCATCTGTCTTTTTAAATTCCACGTAAGAGTGAAATCATACGGTATTTGTCTTTCTCAGTTTGACTTGTTTCACTTAGCATAATACTCTCTGGGTCCATCCATGTTGTTGTAAATGGCATCCTTTTTATGGCTGAGTAACCCTCCATTGTGTATATACCACATCTTTCTTATCCATTCATCTATCAATGGGTGCTATGTTGCTTCCATAGCTTAGCTTCTGTAAAAAATGCTGCACTAAACATAGGGCCACATGTATCTTCTCAAATTAGTGTTTTCCCTTTCTATGGATAAATACCATAGTAGAATTATTGGATCATATAGTACTTCTATTTTTTAACTTTTTGAGGACACTCCACATTGTTTTCCACAGTGGCTACACACACAGTTTGCATTCCCACCAACAGTGTGCAAAGGTTCCTTTTTCTCCACATCCTCACCAACACTTGTTATTTGATTGATTGATTGATTGATTTAGAGCTTTTCATATATCTTTCAACAATGTCCTATAATGTTGAGAGAATAAGTTTTGCACTTCTTTTATTAAATTTATTTAAATTTATTCCTAAGCATCTTATTTTTTAATGTTATTGCAAATGAATTTTCTTAATTTCATTTTCAGATTGTTTGTGTAAGTGTTCAGAAATTGATTTGTATATATTGACCTTGTATCTTGCAACTTTTATGGATTCATTGATTAATTATAATAGTGGTGTGTGTGTGTGTGTGTGTGTGTGTGTGTGTGTGTATTCTTTAGAGTTTTCTGTCTATAAGATCATGTCATTTACAAATAGAGGTCGTTTTTACCACTTCCTTTCCAATCTGAATGTATTTTGTCTCTGTTTCTTGCCTAATTACCTTGGCCAGAACCTCCAGTACAATGTTGAATAGTCATGATAAGAGTGGACATCCTTGTCTTGTTCCTGACCTTAGGGGGAAAACATCAGTCTTTTACCACTAAACATGGTGTTAGCTGTGGGTGATTTTTAGATGCTCTTAACTGGGTTGAAGAAGATTCTCTCTTCCTAGTTTGTTGAGTGTTTTTATCATGAAAAGATGTTGGATTTTTTCAAATGCTTTTTCTTTGTCCATTGAAATGATCATTTGGTTTTTGGTTTTTTTATTTGTATTGATATAGTTTATTACATTGATTGATTATCAGATATTAAAGTAATCTTACATTCCTAGGGTAAATCCCACTTGGTCATAGTATCTAATTCTTTTTACATTTCACTGGATTCACTTTGCTAGTATTTTCTTACATATTTCTGCGTCCATATTCATAATAGATATTGGTCTGTAGTTTTCTGGTGTTATCTGTCTGATTTTGGTATCAGGGTAATGCTGGCCTCATAGATGGAGCTGGGTGGTGCTCTCTCCTCTTCTATTTTTGGAAGAGTTTGTGAAGAATTAGTGTTAACTCTCCAGTAAATATTGAATAGAATTCACCAGTGAAACCATCTTTTACTAGGCTTTCCTTTATGGGGGGGGGGGGGATTTGAATGACTAATGCAATCTCTTAAATCTCTTCACTATTCAGATTATTTCTTCCTTCTTGAATCAGTTGCAGTAGTTTGTGTTTTTCTACAAATTTGCCCATTTCATCTAAGTTATCTAATTTACTGGCATACAATTGTTCATAGTATTCCTTAGAATCCTTTCTATTTCTCTGAGCTCAGTAGTAATGGAGACCACACTTTGAGAACCACTGCTGTAGGTGCTGTGCTGAGTAGGCTTGAAGGTCAGGAATCTCTGGTCCTGGGAGAACTTGTCCAGAGGCAGGGACTGCACCATGTAACCTGGAGGAGGTTCTGGGTCAATGCAGTCAGGCCTTGGGCAGAGCTCAGCAACCCACGCCTGGGACACCTACAGTGACTAAAGAGCATTAAGTTATATGCAGAACATCCTGTCAAAGGTCTAGTCTCTATTGGAGTCATCTAACCCCTGCTGCCATGCCTCCCTCTTCCTGTGTGTGGTGGAGGGAACTGAGGCACCAATAAACCCTAGAACACGTGGCCCATTATGAGCCCTTTGCTGTAGCGCAGGGTGACTCCCCAACTGAACATGCATCACAGTCACTGGGAGAGGGGAGTGCTTGCTAAAACCCAGATTGCTGGGCAACAGCCACAGGGATTCTGATCAGTAGGTCTGGGATGGTGGTGGCTGAGAATGTGCATTTCCAACAAGTTCCCAGGTGGCTTTGACTGACACCTCTTGGTCAAGGAAATAAAAAGGCTTCCTGTGTTCTTGTGCCTGAGGCAGAGGGGCCTTGGCCCCTGAGAGAGATGCAGACCAAGGAGCAGCCTGAACAGGCCTTGGGATTTATTTGGGCATCAAACTAAAAATTCGAAGTGACTTGATTTTTCTTGAGTTAAGAATTAGCAAGAAAAATAACCAAATTATATACAGCATTTGTACATTCTAAATATTTTTGAAACCAATCATTGGATGATGTTGTTTAGGTTCAGCTATTTCAACAAGGGAGAGAGGGAAGAGGACTAACATTTATGAGCTCTGTTAAGCTTTGCACTAAGCCCTGTACATATGTTACGTCATTTGCTTCTTGCCACAACCATATGAAAAGACATCAATAAAAAAAAAAGACATTCCATTTTTTTAGATAAGGAAACTGAGCCTCAGAGAGCTTAAGTGGCCTGTCTAAGGTCTCACAACTGATAAGAATTGGACCTGGGTCCCAGCTCTGGCTGCACAGCCCTTGCAGTCGCTTTGCTCATGAATGCATAAAGGACACATCCTTTACAGAAAGAGCTGAGAAAAGGAGGGGAGAGTGTTTTCTGGAAAAACATGATAGAAACAAAATGCTCCCCATGGAGTAATGAGAAAGGAGACAGAGGGAACGGGTTGGGGCTAGATCGTGGAGGGCCTTGACGTCACCTAAGGAATTTGTACTTTGCCATAGTGGATGAGGAATCCCTGCAAACATTTAAGAAGGGTTGGGACGTTAAACAGGGTGTGGCTTAAGAGATTGGGAGGTGGTGCTAAGAGCAGAGGGGTGAGCTGGTGGAATCAGAGAGCCCTGGAGCTGGAAGGGATCCTAGAACTCATCCTCAGCACACATCTGACAGATGAGAAAAGTGGGGCCCCGGAGAGGGGAAATGACTCCCTGACTGGCTGATGGGAAGCCGTGGGAGCACTTCCCAGCTCCGCCCCGACCCTTTAGTGTCAAAGTCTCATTTCCCCAGCTGTAGGGAGTGTCGGTGGTCATCAGTGCACAGCTGAAGGCCTCGCCAGCAGTGGCCCTTGTCTGAGAAGACCCGCCATGCCCAAAGTCATATACCCATCCCAGGTCACTGGTCAGTGCAGGAGCATGAAGCGCCAGCCTGTTTACCACAGTTTAGGACATGTCTGAGGGGCCACGCTGGCTCCAGAGCTCTCTGTGGGATCAGCTGAGGCCTTTGGTGTGGCCACATTGCAGTTCAGCCTCCTCCTCTGTCAGTCCTGTTTTCTTCATTCCCTGTAGGTGTTGATCCTGAGAATGCTCCCCAAGAAATCTCCTGCCCGCAAAGCTCTGTGTCACACTGTTTCCCTAGGTGACACTTCCCCAAGGTCACAGGCCAATTCAGTAGAGTCAGGACAGGAGCCCATGCCTTCTGACTCTCGACCCTTCACTCCATCTTGCTGACCTCCCATACTGATTCCTCTTAGGCTCCTTCTCTGCACATCCATCTGGGAAGTTGGGACAAGTGACCTTAGAGACTGAGTCAAAAGATGCTAGGAGAAACGCCTCCTTCCCCAGGAGCACCCTGCATGGTAACAAGTACATGTGTGTGTCATACAAATGGAGCTACTTGTTCCAGGCGAATCAGCCAGGAGCAAATGCAAGATGCCTCTCTGTTCTCCCAGGGCTCCTTCCCTTGCCTGGAACAACGGCTGGGAGAACCCGGCCTGGACTAGGCACAAATAAAAAAGATCAAAAAGATGGCTCAGGGCTTTAGACCCAAGGCCCTGGATCAGGGTGAGGCTGGCCTTGACGTCTAAAGCTCTGCCCCAAGACGGAGACAGGCAGGCTGGGGATTTTCAGAGGGCCCCACCACACCCCGCTCAAGCACTTCCCTGATCTTTGTTTTGAAGCAAGACCCAGGGTTTCACAACTGCCACCCATACTCTGCCCACTGACAGGATCTGGTCACTGGAATCTTCCCTTGCAAGATACCAGCTGCTGCTGCAGGCCTGTTTGGTGGTGAAGTATGTGGAACCTTGTGTTATGGCCTTTTTACTGCTCCGTGGAGCCACGGTGATGGGATTTGTATGGATTCATTTGCTGCCTTTGTTTATTGCTGTGCAATGGCAGCAAGGCCCGGAGGAGGCCAAACCCTAAACTTCCAGCAGCTCCCTTGGCCCCTCAGGATCGTCCCTGTATCTTGGGGAGCTGGAGAGGGGCTGAGAGGCAGTCTCTGACCCCAGATGCCAATCAGGAGGCCAAAACCTTGGGAGGAGTAAAGCTTTTGTTTAAACACCAAATCCCCCAAGTAGTAAGCACACCAATACTTAGTGCAGCATCCCCAGTGCCCAAAGCAAATGAGAGACATAGACCACATACCTTAGAAGAAAGCAGTAAACGGACATTGTTGGAAGTTCCAAATCTTGAGTCAAATAAAAGTGAGGGCCAAACAGGGCTTTTAAAATACCATATGTTGCTGCAAGGAAGAAATGGCAGTGGATCACTCTGCAAGGAAAATTAGGAATGCTCCTTCCAGATATAAGGGTTCTGATTAGAATGGACATTTATTGTCTCTGTGCATGTATTCTTCCCCCAGAGATGCTATATTCTATTTCCATAACTGCACTTCAGGCTCTCTGGCTCCTCCTCCAACCTTGTCACTCATTTTGATAATTGTACCCACCTGACTTCTGATAGTTACCCTCAGCCATAGGCTTTCTATTGTTTCAGAGCTTTACAATCCCCACTGCTATAGTGATCCTAGGTCTGTATTGACTGCTACCACTTTATTGTCAGGCCTAACCTGCAGAAGAGATCCACCAATGAATTTTTTTCTTTTTCTTTTCTTTTCTTTTCTTTTCTTTTCTTTTCTTTTCTTTTCTTTTTTTTTTTTTTTTTGAGAAAGGGAGAGAGATCAGGGGAGGGGCAAAGGGGCAGAGAGAGAAAGAATATTAAGCAGGCTCCATGCCCAGCATAGAGCCGGACACGGGGCTTAATCTCACTACCATGAGATGATGGCCCGAGCTGAAAGCAAGAGTCCAAAGCTTAACCAACTGAGCCACTGAGACGATCATCCACCACTGAATTTCTTAGTGGTGCTAGTGCCCCTCTCACCAGCTCATTCCTCTTCTTCAGTAAATGGTGTATCCTGTGCCTTTCTGTTTAGTTTTCCAGTCTTGTTTAGTACATCCACTCCAGTATGCTCAGTTCTGAATCTTTTTATTCCTTCTTCCACTATTGCCACAGCAATGCTGGCATTTTAAGCTCATGTAGCATGGATCATCACTTTTTCTGTATTCTAAGAGCCATCCCAGTAGTGAGTTTGCACCATTTCTTGTGGGCAATGCCAGGTGTTAAATCCTATATTCCAGGAGAGTGTTCCCAGATTGATAAACTCACTTTTATCCAACGTTAGAGTCTAGCTCCCTTGATCAAGCACACTCAGAATCCAATTCCATGCAAACTCTTCCAGCTCCTGCCAATCCATGCTGGCTAGACTTTACAGCTTCCTGGGGGCATAGACACTTTCCTCCCTTATCAGGTATAGCATGTTCATGCTGTGCCTTAACCCTTTGTTATAGGCCTAGCGGCCAGGAGGGAAAGGGAGTGTACACATTGTTTTGTGGAGAAATTCTGCAACATCTCCAAGCGGGAGGTGAGGAGATTACCAGTAGGGAAGTTGGCCCAATTCTGTAGGGAAATCTGGAGATTCAAGGTTTTGGTGGCATCAATCTAGATATCCACAAACCATGTGTCAGTGTCCTATTCTTTCCCAGGAAGCATTCTGATTTGGGCATAGCAAATCTGTCTCCATTGGAAGTTTAATCTTCTTTGGCGCTCAGTAACTACTGAGTTCTATTGGTCTTAGGGCTACTATTTCCCCCATATTTCTCAAACACTTGATATTTCATACCAGATCCTATGTTACCTTCTACCAGTATACCATCCCGGTTCACCACCTAGTGAAGATCTTAACAATAATAGGACTGCCACCTTGTGGCAGGGGGCTATCTCTAATGTTGTCCTAATTTCCAACTGGGCAGTGAATGACCTAGCTCCCCAATCCCATCTAAGTGCCAATTTCTTGGATAAGTCTTAGTTTCAAGGATCATCACTTGAGTTCCCCAGGAAGCAATCTCCAAGATAGAACATAGCATGCAGAATGCTTACTAAGAGGTGTCTTTTGGATTAGTGTCAATGGAAGGAAGCTGGCAATGGCAGAGGGGAGATAGACCTGCACTACAGGCCCAACAACAGCCTCAGCCAACTCCACAGAGAGATCTGGAGTTAGAATGATCCTTCAGAATTGTCCCGAGTTGGGCTGAGATGGTCAAGCCTTTATACCTCTTCTTTGGTGAGATACTGTAGACTGCCTCAGAAAACTTTGTGATCCTAAGGGAAGCCATTCTCTGTATCTGGGGCAATCCCTGAAGGGGGTAAGAGCTGAAGTCAGCTTGCCTACAGTGCTCTGAGCAGCTGGGCCCAAAAGTCCTTTATTGAAATGGGAGGGGCACCTGGGTAGCTCAGTCGGTTAAGCATCCAACTTCAGCTCAGGTCATGATCTCACAACTTGTGAGCTGGAGCCCCACATCTGGCTCTGTGCTGATAGCTCAGAGCCTGAAGCCTGCTTCAGATTCTGTGTCTCCTTCTCTCTCTGCCCCTCCCCCGCTCATGCTGTCTCTGCCTCTCAAAAATAAATAGACTTTAAAAAAATTAAAACAAAAAATAAATGGAAGATGGGCTGGCGTATCACAGTAGCCACCACAGGCATCATCTCTTGACCCTAAAAATTATCAATTAAAAGTAAAGAATTGAGTACTTATCCTGTCCTTCCTATACGAATTGTATTTCAGAGTAACCAAAGAGCCATGGTTGATGAAGGTAAGCTCTATACAGAAGGATCCAGTTAATACATTACAAGAAATTCTGGGATTAGACAATCATTGTTTTGCAACCCCAATACAATTTTGTTTTAGATGATGAACATGGATGGATGAAACCATAAAGGAAAAGGCTGATGGGGAACTGTATGGTGGAACATTCAAGCTGCCTCCACCTGAACCCACTGATCAAACTGAATACCACTAAGTCTTAGATAGTATGTACCTCCTGATGTGATGTAACAGGAAGTATACAGCACCATCTACAAGCATTCCTTTTTTCAGAAAAATCTTTGTCCTGGAATCTAATGAAGGTTTTAGAACCAAGCCTTTAGAACCAACTCATGATTTATAGCTAAGTTCCACTTATTCTAACAAGAGGATCAGGCTAAGTGACAACATGAGGGAGCAAACAGACACCTGAGAAGAATGTATGGCATTCAACAGTAAAAGTGACTTCGTTTTTTTCAGCAAGTCAATAGCGTGAAGTAGAAGAGGGGAGACTGTTTAAAGTAGGTTTAAGACAAATCCCGTGTGCAATGTGTACATCTTGTTTGGATCTAGATTTAAACAAACCAAATGTAAAAAGGCATATTTTTGAGATAATTGAGGAAATCAGGATATGGACTGGCACTAGAGGACATCAGAGAATTGTTAATGAATTTTGTTTAGTGTGAAAGTGGCATCACAGTTTGTTTTTTTAGAAAAGTGTCCATATTTTTAGAGGACACTGAAGTATATAGGGTAAAATGATGTCAAATTTGCTCTAAAATGGTTACAGAAATGAAAAAAAAAGAACGTATAAAGCAGGTATGGCAAAGTCTTGATAATTTTTGAATCTGGATAATAAGTATATGGGGATTTGTTATATCATTCTCTGTACTTTTGTGTATTTGAAACACAATTTTTAAGATACCAAAAAAAAAAAAAAAAAGGATGAATGCAAAGAACCCAGTGGGAGGAAAATGATGCTCAATGGATAGAAACAGGCATTTATATAAAAGAAGATTCAAATGTACAATAAATATTTGAGAAGAGATTCAGCATCACCCGTAGTTGGGGAAATGCAGATTAAAACAATAAAGAGATGCTATTTTTTATTCAAAAGATTGGAAGGAGTTAAAAAAGCAGGATCTGATATGTAGTGCTATGAGCACAGCAAAATAGCTGACTTGCTAGGAGGGCAAATTGCCTCTACCTAAGAGTATTTATTAAAGTTAACCACGCACATGCTATTAGACAGCAATATCTTATAGAAATTACAGTACCAGAAATTAATGATCTATACATGAGGATGTCTGAGGCAGCATTTTTTGTGTAGTCAAAAAAAAATTGAAAACAACCAGAGTTTTCATAGAGGAATGGTCAAATAAATTATAGTTCATCCATACCAGGGAATGTTATAGTTTTTTTTTTAATTAAAAATATCTTGGGGTGCCTGGGTGGCTCAGGCAGTTAAGCATCCAACTTCAGTTCAGGTCATGATCTCACAGTTTGTGGGTTCGAGATCTACAAGGGCTCTGTGCTGACAGCTCAGAGCCTGGAGCCTGCTTTGGATTCTGTGTCACACACCCTCTCCCGTTCATGCTCTGTCTCTCAAAAATAAATATTAAAATTTTTTTCTATTATCAAATAGTGTATGTGTGGTAGCACAAAAATTAGAAAATACAAATAAGAAAAATAAGAAACAAATTTAGAGTTCCAGACCTGGAGATATCGTGGAATACATCATTTCAAGTGTTATTCACTGTGTGTGTATATGCATGCATATGTATTATGTATGTATGAATATATATATATGCATACACATCCTTGTTTTTCCAATAAAAAGATATCACATTACACAATATGTTGTAACTTCTTGTTTCTTTAATTCCTTCATGAATATTTTGCACATCTATAAATATTCATCTACAAACATGGCCTTTAAGGTCTGCATAGTATTCCATTTCATGGGCACCCCATAAATTAACCAATACCGTATTTTGGAGCATTTAAGTGCATCCCATTTTTTTTTCTTTTATAAACAGCCCCCCCCCCCACACACACACACACTTGAAAAGCTTTGAAGATGATTTGCCAATTGCGTTCCAGAAATTTCTGGGTGCTTCTGGAGGCACTGGAGCCAGAGGAGTCAGAATGCTTTCCCACCACGCGAGCCTGCTATCTTCCCAGATAGCAAAACTGCAGTCTTTAGAACTTGAAAGACTTGTCTTATCCTGCCCGTTAGTCATGCAGCCTAACTGGGACTCTGTTCCAGAAATCCCTACATCCTCTCCCTTCCCTTGCCTCATTCCCGCCCCTCCCCGCGCACCCCTCCACCCCCGCGCTTTCCCGCTCGGCGGCCTGGCCTATGGCAAACGCCAAGAATTAATTAGGGGCGGGGATCAAGGAGAGGCTGTCAGGAGGTCGCCATATTTCTGTACGGCCCTGAGGCCGCCCCGGCGGGCAGTCTGTGGGTCGGGAGAGGTGCTGACAGGGCGGGGCCGCCGCTCTGCTCCGCCGGCCTCACCCCTCCCGCCCGGGACAGGTGGCTGGAGCGCGCCCCGCCCCCGCCAGCTGCGGGTGGGAGCGAGGGAGGGCCAGCCCCAGACGGCCGCCGCCAGTTGCGAGGGAGAGTGAGTGAGGGCCAGTCCGGGACTGCCGGGCGAGGAGTCCGGCGGCAGCAAGCGAGTATCGTGGCGGCCAAAAAAATGCTCCTGTACCGAGGGGCCCCCGCGGGCCCTGGCGCGCCGGGCAGCGCGCTTGCCCGGCCGGGCGGCGGCCCGCAGGCCTTTGGGATCCGCCTGAGCACGGTAGGTCGGGGGCCCGAGGGGCTGCAGGGGGCGCGCGGGGAGGGCCCGGCGGGCCGAGGCCTCACGCGGGACGGGACCTTCTCTCGCCCCCAGATGAGCCCCCGCTACCTACAGAGCAACTCCAGCAGCCACACGCGACCCTTCAGTGCCATCGCGGAGCTGCTAGGTGAGTGGCGAGGGCGGGCCTGGCCGCGATAGCCCGAAGCAGCGGTGCCAACGTGGTGCCGCGGTCGCGAGAGGAATGCGCGGAGCCGCGCGGGGCGGGCCGGGGCTGGCGTGGGGGCGTCGGGACCGGCCCCGACCCCGCAGGCCGAGGGGGACGGCTATCTCGCCAGGCGTGGGGGTAGGGGGCGAGGTCCAGCGAATAAAGCTCAGGAAACAAGGTGTGCCGGAAGAGTTAGGACTCCCTTGTGCGTTTTCTTTCTGGTTCGTGATGTTCCGGGCACTTTAGGATAGCTTAGTTAATAATCAAAACGTGATGCATAAAAATACAGGGCCCTGAGGCAGCTGGGCTCCGCAGGCACTGGCGACAGACGGAGGGCGTCAAGTTAGCAGAGGGGCATTGCGGAGGACCCGATAGGGTCCTGAGGAAAGGTCTGGAAGACGGAGTTCTTCAACTTTTGGGACCAGGGAATCTGGGAATGATGGGACATCCCTTAAGAGATGACACGAGTGCATTTGGCTCCCTGCGACTGCGGAGGGCTGGGTCCGTGGTCCACGAGCGCCCTCACACCGCTGGAATGAATACTGAGCACTTAACCTCTCGCTCCACCGATGTTTGCTTTTAAAGCGTTTTCAGTTGATCCCTTGAAGCCAAGTACATCAGCTTTTGCAGTAGTGTGCTAAATACTGTGTGGAAAGCAAAGAAGAAAGGCATTCCCAGACCAAATGCAGCACACAGAGCACATTGTAAATATTTCAGAAATTGAAAGAAGGGAGAGACGTTTATGGGACAAGGTAGCACGGTACAAAATCTTGAAAGTGGTTTCAAAGCTTGCTAGATGAACCCCAGCCCCTACTTAAAGCAATTGCTATGACCATGCAGTGTGAATTGTCTTGAGCCAAGAAGTCAGCGGGCAGCAGGAGGGTCAGGAGAGTTATTTGGAAAGGTGACAGAGAACTGTGAGGATTAGTTTGGCCATAACAAGAATGCTTACATTATGTATGACTGTTCTTTTGAAGGTACAGGGGGAAAAAAGTGACATTGACACATTCTGAATCCTAGAGAACAGGTATCTTTAAGGTTTTGTACCATGCTTTGAGCGAAGGTCTGTACAGTGGAATGAGATCTCTGTGCATGTAACGTACAAAAAAAAGAGGGAAAAGGAGCAATTTACTTAGGGGAAAATGGGAGACAGAGATGTGTTATTCTCTCACAGTGGAACTGTGCAAAACCATACATGCCTATGCTGTACTGTGTCCCGAACTTTACAGGTGACTTAAGGAGTGGGTTCTGTTTGTAATTTTGAATATGCCATATTATTTTTCTCCTAAACATTCAATTAACCTGAGCCTGGCCTAAGATGTCTCCTATGAGTGCAAATGTGTATGTGCATTCTGTACACAGACACATGCCTGCACACATGCATATAGAAACCCAGATTTTATTTTATTTAATTTTTTTAAATTTATTTTTGAGAGAGAGAGAGAGAGAGAGAGAGAGAGACTGCGAGTGGGGGAAGGGCATAGAGCAAGGGAGACACAGAATCTGAAGCAGGCTCCAGGCTCTGAGCTGTTGGCACAGAGCCCCATGCAGAGCTCGAACTCCCAGACCGTGAGATCATGACCTGAGCTGAAGTCGGATGCTCAACCAACTTAGCCACCCAGGTGCCCTGAAAACCCAGATTTTAAACACCAAATCACAACTCTTTGTGGTAATATTACTAATAGGAAAAAGAGGAGAGCAAAATGTTAACTGGTAGCCCAAAGCTTTCATTTTAGGTGTTCCTTCAATAGGGTTTTCTTCTCCACTTATGTATTAATTTTCTAGTGAATCATTCATCCGGTGAATATTTATTGAGCACACACTGTGGGCAAGGCCACTGTGGTAGGCACAAAAATGAGCACAGCACAGACTCCCTTTTCTAGTAGGGGGAGATAAAACATGTCCAGGAGGTTTATGCTTTGTATAACAGCAAAACAGAAAGGGGTGCATCAGCAAAGATCCACATCTCGAATGCTGTGGGAGTTCAGAGGAAGGAGGGATGGCTTCCAGCTCACCAGGAAGAGGAGGGTTAGGAAAGGCTTTGTAGAGGAGGTGACATTTGAGCTGAGATTTGAAGGATTGGGACATGTGCATATGGATGTGGGGAGGGGAGGGCATTCCAGGCAAAAGGAACAACTGTGTGAACAAAGGCATGAAGAATATTGAGTAGTTGAGTTTAATTAGAGCAGGGAGTTTACAAGTAGTCAAAACTGTCTGTCGTTAGAGAGCTGATAAAGAGCCTTCACAAATACATTTGTAACTTTACTCTCTGAAGTCAACGGCCTTATTACAATTAATATTAGTACTGTCATTACCATCCTTATTATCCTCATCCTGCAGATAAAGATACAGAGGCTCAGAATTTAATGGACTTTTCCAAGGTTGTAGGTCTAGTAAGTGGCAGATCCAGGACTCAAGCCCAGGTCTTTTTGCTCCAAGTACCAAGTAGATAATAAGGTTAGAAAAGGCAGACTAGGACCAGGATGTGACTGGGAGGCTCAGGTATTGGGCCTTTTAGTCTGAAGTTTTCTGAGCAGGGGGAAGTCATGAGCAGAGCTGTGCTGCAAGAAAGTTAATCTTACAACCAGGTGAAAGATGGATTGGAGAAGAGAGTCATGGCCTTGAGAGACTAGCTAGGAGGTTAATGTGATAATCCAGATGAGAGGGAATACACTCTGTAAACTAAGAAACTGACAGTGGGACCATAAATAGGAAGATGGGGGAGAGCTTAGAGATGCATGGGGTAAAAGAGTGAGAGACAAACCAGGATTTTTGAATTTCACACTTGAGGTCTTTTGTATGCTGGCGTTATATATGTGTATGTGTATGTGTGTGTGTGTGTGTGTGTGTGTGTGTATATATATATAAACCTTGGTTTGTGAGCATAATTCATTCCCGGAACATGCTCATAATCCAAAGCACTCGTATATCAAAGTGAATTTCAAGAACCATTGGTTCGGTTGTGATCATGTGACGATTGGCTGCACGTACTACTCGTATTGCAAGACATCGCTCATTTATCAAGTTAAAATTGATTAGAAATGTTTGCTTGTCTTGTGAACTCTTGCAGAACAAGTTACTTGCAATCCAGGGTTTTATTGTATATGGAACAGAGGAAGAATAGGCTTGTGTTGGTAGGTAATGACCTTAATTTTAGACAAGAATGCTTTTAGATACATGCAGGATGTCTGTAGGGCAGCAGCTTGGCCCTGGCGACTTTGCAAGAATCCACATAGGTTGTCTTCCTGGAACAGGAGAGGATGGGAGGCTTGTGAAGTGCAGCCCTAAAGTCCCCTCCCACTTTCCATTTTATCTGTCCCAGAGGGATTATCATGGGACAGTTTCCCATTGCCTCCCAGGCTCTGATGAGGTACGAGGCTTCATTTAGATAGAATGCTTTCTTTTAGAAGACCAGGGGTTGCGTGGACCAGGTTAAGGGATAAGATAGATTTCCCTGGGATCTGGTTTCTCATGCTCTTGCCTCAGTGGGGGCAAGGAGAGGTAGAGAAAGGGTTTCCCTCCCACTCAGGGTAGCATGGGGCCAGGTGAGGAGAGACAAGACTCCTTGGGATCTGGTAGCACGCAAGCTTGTCTGGGCCATGTTGGGGGTTAAGACATCCCAGGGTCTGGTACTGCCTCTCTTGCCTGAGTGGTGGGCAGGGGGAGGGGAGCAGGGGTTCTCTCACTGTCCTACCTGTGCGTTGGCCGGGTGGGCTGGGATAGCCTGTGCAACGTGTTGATAAATTTTTGGAAGGTGAGACAGCAAGAGGTTGGATTGAAACCAGCCACCAGATTGGTGCCATATTCTTATAAAGTCATTTGCTGAGGCTCACTATTATAATGTCATTTGTTGAGACCAAGGGAAAGGCCACTTCAAACTGAAAATAAGGGTAAGCTGTGCTAACTGCTGCCTGCTGTTGTCTTGTTCCCTGCTGCTGGAGCTGACCCTGGCCTCCTGTGTGCCCCTTCCTCCCCGGACTCCAGCAGCCTCTAGCCAAGGAGATAAGATATCTAGCTGCTCCTGGCAGCTACCTTGTAACCCCTGAAGTGCCTGTGTTAAAACTCTTTGGTATGTCCCTGTAAAAAAAAAAAAAAAAAAAAAAAAAAAAAGGCATCTAATAAAGTTTGGGCAAAATGCGCAGGAAACAGCAAAGAAGTCAAAGTGATTTTGTGAGAAGCCCGTGTTGATTCATTGAATGTGCTGTTATATAAACTTGGAATTGATACGTGTGACCAGTTTGAACTGTGAATGTTCATAAAGTGTTAGGAAAACTTCCTCCTGTGTTCAAAGTTTGCAAAATAGAAATGATGTCCAGTTGGTTGACAAGGTAAAGGTATCCATCTCAGTGATCCTGGCTTCCTGCCAGCAAGAGTAACTGATAAGTCCCAGAACAATTCAGGGCCTGCTTGCCAAGTAGTTTCTTGAAACAATGTGAGCAGCTTCACAATGCTGAATCCTTTTGTCATTTAAAGAAAAAACTGTTGCCTCTTACACAAAGACTGTATTTATGATAAAGCCTCTATTGCACATCAAACTTCCAATTCTGCCAAAAGTTGGCCCACTTGATTTACCACATGACACAAGGCTTTGGCCCTACCTAGTCCTTAAAGATTGACTATCAGACCTCATAACTCCCTTCTGGGGCTATTGGTGATGGCTTACAGCTGTTAAGACTTTTGCTGGTTACAGTTAATGACTTCTATCAATGGCACAGGCAGCGCCATTATGACCCTTGAAATTAATCTGTGTCTTGTTTTATTTGATGGCCATGACACACATCTAAGTGTTTGTAGCTTAAACTGTTAATTATATTATAAAAATTGATATTTTGAATATGAGTAATACTTCTCTTGCTTAGATGTTCCCAGTGGAGAAATGCCATGATTTGAACGGTGGTAGTGGGACAGGTATACAGCCAGGACCCCACCTGGCTCTCTCAGCCTAGCCATGTGGTATCAGTAAGGATGCCAGGGAGAGGGAAGGGGGCTGGAAGGGTTAGTCTCTGTCTTGATTAAAGAGCTAGTAGGGACAGGAGTGCTTAGGGAGCCCATCCAACAGATTGTACACACTGCCCTCCCTCTCGGGCCAGTGAGCCCTAATGAGACTAGTTCTACAGTACATGTGTCAGTGACCACCAGTTATGTGAACTGGTGCCTGTGGCAGAAAGAAGTGGTTTCTATGGGCACCTGGGTGGCTCAGTCATTTAAGTATCTGACTCTTGATTTTGGCTCAGGTCATCATCTCAGGGTTCGTGAGTTCAAGCCCTGTATCAGGCTCTGCACTGGCAGCGTGGATCCTGCTTGGAATTCTCTCTCTCTCTCTCTCTCTCTCTCTCTCCCTCTCCTTCTCCCTCTCTCTCTCTCCTCCCCCCTCTCTTCCTCTCCCCCTGCGCTTGCGTGCTCTCTCTCTCTCTAAGTAAATAAACATTACAAAATTTGAAAATAGAAAGAAGTGGCCTCTAGACATTGATACCCCCTGCGGTTTTAGACATGGTACATATGTTACAATATAGCTATATCTGCTGTCTCCTGAGTCTTAAATGATTAGCCCATTATGAAGACCTAACTGGGGAGGAATCGCAAAACTTTCCATATAATTTTTTTTCTGCTTAACTTCTGTGTTCTCTATTTGATGAGGGTTGGTCAGCTTCACCTTTAAGACTATTACAGAGTGCTAAAGCAGAATCACTCTTCTCTAAGCATGCTTGTTACCCTCACTGGAATCTAGTCCAGCAATTAAATGTTTCGATTTGAACTTCTCTTTCAGTGCTCCTTAGGTGGTAAACAGGGATGGTGTTAATATCTGTGTTCTTTAACAGAGGACGTGATGTCAAAAAGTAGAAAATAAAACATTCACAAATGCACTGTACTGTGTAGAGCGTGCATCTATTTGTATACATTGCACACTCAGCTGTTCTCCATAGCCACCCTTTACGTGTTCATGAGCAGTAAAGTGGCTAAAAGAAAGAAGTAGTAATATGAAATGGAGCAAAATGCTTTGTGTATAGGAGTTGTTTTTCCCACAGACCCAGAAATGTGAAAGGAGAAAGGCAGATTGTAGCTCAATCATTATATGAAATCTAGAAATCAGCTTCATAACCCCATCTGCAGCCACGTCTCTCATTCCCTGTAACTTAGTAAGCACACTATCATTAAAGCTCCCTGCCCACCTTTGGGGATATCCACATGAGGGGAATAAAGGATAGTTTCTTTGTCTTGGGGCACTGAAGTAGAGATTTTGATGAAGTACTAGAAAAAGGGATCTAATATCACAGATTTCTACCTTTTGCAGATAATGCTGTAGATCCAGATGTATGTGCCAGGACGGTCTTTATAGATGTCGAGGAGGTCAAGAACAAATCTTGTTTGACCTTTACTGATGATGGATGTGGGATGACACCTCATAAACTACACCGAATGCTCAGGTAAACATGTCCTCATTCTTTTTCTCTTGTCTTGAGTTTATGAACTCTATTTGAGGCTTAATAATTTTTTAAAGTATTTTAGTTTCCCTTTATTCATTCAACAAATATTTATTGAGCATATGTTATGTGCCAGGGCACTGGTGATGAAGTAGACACTATTCTTGCCGTCACAGAACTTACAGTTTATGGAGAATAGTAGAGATTAACAAGGTCAAGGAGCAGGGGGTAAAGGAGGAGAGTTCAGGCAGAGAACAGCAAATAATAAAGACCTAAAAGGCCTTCACTGGTCTGAGACCTCCTCCAACTTATTTTAACCTGAACTCACTCTTAGATCAGAAGTATTAGAGTTGGGATGATTTGCAGATTCGAACCATGAACGTGCCTGGGTATAATCAAGCCCCATGAAAGATAACTAGAAGGCGTTGGTACACATAACCTTCAGGAGGTTTTGTAGTAGAATTGCAAAATTAGGGAATTTCCTTTTCTGACTGCTAAAGCTGGTGATAGAGATTTCTGTTGCCACTCTCCATTCATTTAATTACCTTAAAAGGTTTATAGCTGAGAATGAGTTTGTACTTCACATTTCACTTAGTGAAAGATGAGTGTTTCCTCAACTCCTTCCTTCTCTCTTCATTTTTAGCAGATGAGGTTAATTACTCTCCATGTGGCTTCCTGAACTAGTGTGTGAAACATAAGTAACAATGGAAGAGGGGTTCTGTGGAGGAGGGAAAGGGTTCTGAACTATAAAAATGGAAAACGTTCATTTTGTTGTAGTTCTCTTTAAAGGTATTCTAATTGTGTAACTCTATTTATAGGAAATCCCTTTGATCCATCGAAAAAAAATGAAATTTGGGCACTAACCAGTTAATATGTTATGTTTTACCATTCAGCAGTCTGTGTACCTTGTGTCTCAGACCCTTATAATTAGAAGAATATTCAAGGAAAGCTAGAAGTGAGATAAAGATGTGGCCAGTATGTTGGTGAAGGTGTGGAGTTGGCCCACTCTTTTAATTTTTAGCATTACTTTTATCTCCTAAAGTTAATATTTTATATTAAGAAAAATACAGTGTTAGATGGGATGGAACCAAAACATTTCTAATTATGTATGTATTTGCTTTTTTTCTAAAATCACATATTTTCTTTTTTTAAGCTTATTTATTTATTTTGAGAGAGACAGAAACAGTGTGAGCGGGGGAGGGGCAGAGAGAGAGGAAAAGAAAGAGAATCCCAAGCAGGCTCTGCACTGCCAGCTGTGCAGCCTGTTGCAGGGCTCAAACCCATGAACCATGAGATCATGACCTGAGCCAAAACCAATAGTCAAATGTTTAACTGACTAAGCCACCCAGGTGCCCCATAAAATCACATTTTTTCTTTTTTTAAATTATTTAAAATTTTTCATTTTTAAAATTAAAAAAAAATTTTATGTTTATTTTTGAGAGAGAAAGAGAGACAGAACGTGAGTGGGAGAGGGGTAGAGAGAGAGGGAGACAAAGAATCTGAAACAGGTTCCAGGCTCTGTCAGCACAGAGCTCCACCCGGGGCTCAAACTCATAAACTGAGAGGTTGTGACCTGAGCCAAAGTTGGACACTTAACTGACTGAGCCACCCAAGTGCCCCCACATATTTTTTTTAATAACTCCTTCCCACCACACTTTATCCTAGTGACATGGGTGTCGAAGAGTGGACCCAGCAAATCTTAACCACCTTCCATTTTGTCTATGGAGCCACATCTATGAAAGTTGGTGCTTATAGTTACAAGGCAAGAGAAGGGAAGAGGATGGTTTCAAAGCAATTGCAACAATTTTTGTTCCAGATTCATTCAACCAATTTTTACTGAGCACCTATGTGAAAGTCACTGGAGATAAAGTGGTGAACCAGACTCTAGATGTGATCCTTGCTCTCAAGGGGCTGACTGACAGTCTAGTGAGAACGCTAGAAAAGAATTGACTAGTGATACAACTAAATAGGTTATCTCACCTAGTGGTAAGTGCTGTGAAGGAAGAATACAGTTTCTATGAGAATATATAATGGAGGGATCTAACCTAGTCTAGGGAATTAAAAAAGGCTATCCTGAAGACATGGCATTTGAGTTGAAATATGAAGGATGAGTATCATCCATTCATGATACTGTTCCCTCCCCAAGGAACAAAACAGCAAAACAGGCAGAAACTTACTTAACGATAGAATTTTTGGCATTATCACACCAAATATGTTTCCCACTAATCTGAACTGGGAAATTGTTCTTCATACTTAAAAAATTAATGTTAGGGGATTTTAATGAGTCCTGGATTAATGCATAGTATATGTACCAGATTTTATTTGTGATTATATCTTAAAACAAACTTGAATGAGCTAGGAGGTCCCATTTATTTACAAGTTCTTGTAGTCTGATCCTAACTCCTAGCCATGGATTCCACTTACCACAATTTGATTATAAATAATTGAACTTTAGAGGTAGCTTTGGAAATTATTCAAGAATGTTCATTTTTCTGGATTTGGTTAGGGACATATTACTTTTGCATAATCATAGAAGTAATTTTACAAAAATGATCAAGCCCACTGAAATTCTATTTGACCTGTATAACATTTTTATTTTTTTATTTTTTTTTCCACAGGTGAATTCTACTAAACCTTTATTTTATTTTATTTTATTTTATTTTCAATACATGAAATTTATTGTCATTGGTTTCCATACAACACCCAGTGCTCATCCCAAAAGGTGCCCTCCTCAATACCCATCACCCACCCTCCCCTCCCTCCCACCCCCCCAACAACCCTCAGTTTGTTCTCAGTTTTTGTTTTTTTTTTTTAATTTTTTTTTTAACGTTTATTTATTTTTGAGACAGAGACAGAGCATGAACGGGGGAGGGGCAGAGAGAGAGAGGGAGACACAGAATCGGAAGCAGGCTCCAGGCTCTGAGCCATCAGTCCAGAGCCCGACGCTGGGCTCGAACTCACAGACCGTGAGATCGTGACCTGAGCTGAAGTCGGAGGCTCAACCGACTGAGCCACCCAGGCGCCCCATGTTCTCAGTTTTTAAGAGTCTCTTATGCTTTGGCTCTCTCCCACTCTAACCTCTTTTTTTTTTTTCCTTCCCCTCCCCCATGGGTTTCTGTTAAGTTTCTCAGGATCCACCTAAGAGTGAAAACATATGGTATCTGTCTTTCTCTGTATGGCTTATTTCACTTCGCATCACACTCTCCAGTTCCATCCACGTTGCTACAAAGGGCCATATTTCGTTCTTTCCATTGCCATGTAGTACTCCATTGTGTATATAAACCACAATTTCTTTATCCATTCATCAGTTGATGGGACATTTAGGCTCTTTCCACAATTTGGCTATTGTTGAGAGTGCTGCTATAAACATTGGGGTACAAGTACCCCTATGCATCAGTACTCCTGTATCCCTTGGGTAAATTCCTAGCAGTGCTATTGCTGGGTCATAGGGTAGGTCTATTTTTAATTTTCTGAGGAACCTCCACACTGTTTTCCAGAGTGGCTGCACCAGTTTGCATTACCACCAACAGTGCAAGAGGGTTCCCGTTTCTCCACATCCTCTCCAGCATCTATAGTCTCCTGATTTGTTCATTTTGACTGGTGTGAGGTGGTATCTGAGTGTGGTTTTGATTTGTATTTCCCTGATGAGGAGCGACGTTGAGCATCTTTTCATGTGCCTGTTGGCCATCTGGATGTCTTCTTTAGAGAAGTGTCTATTCATGTTTTCTGCCCATTTCTTCACTGGGTTATTTGTTTCTCGGGTGTGGAGTTTGGTGAGCTCTTCATAGATTTTGGATACTAGCCCTTTGTCCGATATGTCATTTGCAAATATCTTTTCCCATTCCGTTGGTTGCCTTTTAGTTTTGTTGGTTGTTTCCTTTGCTGTGCAGAAGCTTTTTATCTTCATAAGGTCCCAGTAGTTCATTTTTGCTTTTAATTCCCTTGCCTTTGGGGATGTGTCGAGTAAGAGATTGCTACGGCTGAGGTCAGAGAGGTCTTTTCCTGCTTTCTCCTCTAGGGTTTTGATGGTTTCCTGTCTCACATTCAGGTCCTTTATCCATTTTGAGTTTATTTTTGTGAATGGTGTGAGAAAGTGGTCTAGTTTCAACCTTCTGCATGTTGCTGTCCAGTTCTCCCAGCACCATTTGTTAAAGAGACTGTCTTTTTTCCATTGGATGTTCTTTCCTGCTTTGTCAAAGATGAGTTGGCCATACGTTTGTGGGTCTAGTTCTGGGGTTTCTATTCTATTCCATTGGTCTATGTGTCTGTTTTTGTGCCAATGCCATGCTGTCTTGATGATGACAGCTTTGTAGTAGAGGCTAAAGTCTGGGATTGTGATGCCTCCTGCTTTGGTCTTCTTCAAAATTACTTTGGCTATTCGGGGCCTTTTGTGGTTCCATATGAATTTTAGAATTGCTTGTTCTAGCTTCGAGAAGAATGCTGGTGCAATTTTGATTGGGATTGCATTGAATGTGTAGATAGCTTTGGGTAGTATTGACATTTTGACAATATTTATTCTTCCAATCCATGAGCAGGGAATGTCTTTCCATTTCTTTATATCTTCTTCAATTACCTTCATAAGCTTTCTATAGTTTTCAGCATACAGATCTTTTACATCTTTGGTTAGATTTATTCCTAGGTATTTTATGCTTCTTGGTGCAATTGTGAATGGGATCAGTTTCTTTATTTGTATTTCTGTTGCTTCATTGTTAGTGTATAAGAATGCAACTGATTTCTGTACATTGACTTTGTATCCTGCAACTTTGCTGAATTCATGTATCAGTTCTAGCATACTTTTGGTGGAGTCTGTCGGATTTTCCATGTATAATATCATGTCATCTGTAAAAAGCGAAAGCTTGACTTCATCTTTGCCAATTTGAATGCCTTTGATTTCCTTTTCTTGTCTGATTGCTGATGCTAGAACTTCCAGCACTATGTTAAACAACAGCGGTGAGAGTGGGCATCCCTGTCATGTTCCTGATCTCAGGGAAAAAGCTCTCAGTTTTTCCCCATTGAGGATGATGTTAGCTGTGGGCTTTTCATAAATGGCTTTTATGATCTTTAAGTATGTTCCTTCTATCCCGACTTTCTCAAGGGTTTTTATTAAGAAAGGGTGCTGGATTTTGTCAAAGGCCTTTTCTGCATCGATTGACAGGATCATATGGTTCTTCTCTTTTCTTTTATTAATGTGATGTATCACGTTGATTGATTTGCGAATGTTGAACCAGCCCTGCATCCCAGGAATGAATCCCACTTGATCATGGTGAATCATTCTTTTTATATGCTGTTGAATTCGATTTGCTAGTATCTTATTGAGAATTTTTGCATCCATATTCATCAGGGATATTGGCCTGTCGTTCTCTTTTTTTACTGGGTCTCTGTCTGGTTTAGGAATCAAAGTAATACTGGCTTCATAGAATGAGTCTGGAAGTTTTCCTTCCCTTTCTATTTCTTGGAATAGCTTGAGAAGGATAGGTATTATCTCTGCTTTAAACGTCTGGTAGAACTCCCCTGGGAAGCCATCTGGTCCTGGACTCTTATTTGTTGGGAGATTTTTGATAACCGATTCAATTTCTTCGCTGGTTATGGGTCTGTTCAAGCTTTCTATTTCCTCCTGATTGAGTTTTGGAAGAGTGTGGTTGTTTAGGAATTTGTCCATTTCTTCCAGGTTGTCCAGTTTGTTGGCATATAATTTTTCATAGTATTCCCTGATAATTGCTTATATTTCTGAAGGATTGGTTGTAATAATTCCATTTTCATTCATGATTTTATCTATTTGGGTCATCTCCGTTTTCTTTTTGAGAAGCCTGGCTACAGGTTTGTCAATTTTGTGTATTTTTTCAAAAAACCAACTTTTGGTTTTGTTGATCTGCTCTACAGTTTTTTTAGATTCTATATTGTTTATTTCTGCTCTGATCTTTATTATTTCTCTTCTTCTGCTGGGTTTAGGCTGCTTTGCTGTTCTGCTTCTATTTCCTTTAGGTGTGCTGTTAGATTTTGTATTTGGGATTTTTCTTGTTTCTTGAGATAGGCCTGGATTGCAATGTATTTTCCTCTCAGGACTGCCTTCGCTGCGTCCCAAAGCGTTTGGATTGTTGTATTTTCATTTTCGTTTGTTTCCATATATTTTTTAATTTCTTCTCTAATTGCCTGGTTGACCCACTCATTCTTTAGTAGGGTGTTCTTTAACCTCCATGCTTTTGGAGGTTTTCCAGACTTTTTCCTGTGGTTGATTTCAAGCTTCATGGCATTGTAGTATGAAAGTATGCATGGTATAATTTCAATTCTTGTAAACTTATGAAGGGCTGTTTTGTGACCCAGTATATGATCTATCTCGGAGAATGTTCCATGTGCACTCGAGAAGAAAGTATATTCTGTTGCTTTGGGATGCAGAGTTCTAAATATATCTGTCAAGTCCATCTGATCCAATGTGTCATTTAGGGCCCTTGTTTCTTTATTGACTGTGTGTCTAGATGATCTATCCATTTCTGTAAGTGGAGTGTTAAAGTCCCCTGCAATTACCACATTCTTATCAATAAGGTTCTTATGTTTGTGAGTAATTGTTTTATATATTTGGGGGCTCCAGTATTCGGCGCATAGACATTTATAATTGTTAGCTCTTCCTGATGGATAGACCCTGTAATTATTATATAATGCCCTTCTTCATCTCTTGTTACAGCCTTTGATTTAAAGTCTAGTTTGTCTGATATAAGTATGGCTCCTCCAGCTTTCTTTTGGCTTCCAGTAGCATGATAAATAGTTCTCCATCCCCTCACTCTCAATCTAAAGGTGTCCTCAGATCTAAAATGAGTCTCTTGTAGACAGCAAATAGATGGGTCTTGTTTTTTTATCCATTCTGATACCCTATGTCTTTTGGTTGTCGCATTTAATCCATTTACATTCAGTGTTATTACAGAAAGATACGGGTTTAGAGTCATTGTGATGTCTGTATGTTTTATGCTTGTAGCGATGTCTCTGGTACTTTGTCTCACAGGATCCCCCTTAGGGTCTCTTGTAGGGCTGGTTTAGTGGTGACAAATTCCTTCAGTTTTTGTTTGGGAAGACCTTTATCTCTCCTTCTATTCTAAATGACAGACTTGCTGGATAAAGGATTCTTGGCTGCATATTTTTTGTGTTTAGCACACTGAAGATCTCGTGCCAATCCTTTCTGGCCTGCCAAGTTTCAAAAGAGAGATCAGTCACGAGTCTTGTAGGTCTCCCTTTATAAGTTAAGGCACGTTTATCCCTTGCTGCTTTCAGAATTTTCTCTTTATCCTTGTATTTTGCCAGTTTGACTATGATATGTTGTGCAGATCGATTCAAGTTACGTCTGAAGGGAGTTCTCTGTGCCTCTTGGATTTCAATGCCTTTTTCCTTCCCCAGTTCAGGGAAGTTCTCAGCTATAATTTCTTCAAGTACCCCTTCAGCACCTTTCCCTCTCTCTTCCTCCTCTGGGATACCAATTATGCGTATATTATTTCTTTTTAGTGTGTCACTTAGTTCTCTAACTTTCCCCTCATACTCCTGGATTTTTTTTATCTCTCTTTCTCTCAGCTTCCTCTTTTTCCATAACTTTATCTTCTAGTTCACCTATTCTCTCCTCTGCCTCTTCAATCTGAGCCGTCGTCATTTCCATTTTGTTTTGCATTTTGTTTAAAGCGTTTTTCAGCTCCTCCTGACTGTTCCTTAGTCCGTTGATCTCTGTAGCAAGAGTTTCTCTGCTGTCCTCTATACTGTTTTCAAGCCCAGCAATTAATTTTATGACTATTATTGTAAATTCACTTTCTGTTATATTATTTAAATCCTTTTTGATCAGTTCATTGGCTGTTGTTATTTCCTGGAGATTCTTCTGAGGGGAATTCTTCCGTTTGGTCATTTTGGATAGTCCCTGGAGTGGTGCAGACCTGCAGGGCCCTTCCCCTGTGCTGTGGTGTATAACTGGAGCTGGTGGGTGGAGTCGCAGTCAGACCTGACGTCTGCCCCTGGCCCACCACTGGGGCCACAGTCAGACTGGTGTGTGCCTTCTCTTCCCCTCTCCTAGGGGCAGGATTCACTGTGGGGTGGCGTGGCTGTCTGGGCTACTTGCACACTGCCAGGCTTGTGGAGCTGGGGATCTGGCGCATTAGCTGGGGTGGGTAGGCAAGGTGCATGGGGGCAGGAGTGGCAGGCTTAGCTCGCTTCTCCTTAAGTGATCCACTTCAGGAGGGGCCCTGTGGCAGCGGGAGGGAGTCAGACCCGCTGCCAGAGGGTTGGCTCCGCAGAAGCACAGCGTTGGGTGTTTGCGCGGAGCAAGCAAGTTCCCTGGCAGGAACTGGTTCCCTTTGGGATTTTGGCTGGGGGATGGGCGAGGGAGATGGTGCTGGCGAGCACCTTTGTTCCCCGCCAAACTGAGCTCTGTCGTCCCGGGGCTCAGCAACTCTCCCTCCCTTTGTCCTCCAGCCTTCCCACTTTCTGAGCAGAGCTGTTAACTTATGACCTCCCAGATGCTAAATCCCGCTTGCTGTCGGAACACACTCCGTCCGGCCCCTCCGCTTTTGTGAGCCAGACTCAGGGTCTCTGCTTGGCCGGCGGGCCGCCCCTCCGCCCCGGCTCCCTCCCGCCAGTCCATGGAGCGTGCACCGCCTCTCCACCCTTCCTACCCTCTTCCATGGGCCTCTCGTCTGTGCTTGGCTCCGGAGACTACGTTCTGCTAGTCTTCTGGTGGTTTTCTGGGTTAGTTAGGCAGGTGTAGGTGGAATGTAAGTGATCAGCAGGATGCGCGGTGAGCCCAGCGTCCTCCTAAGCTGCCATCTTCGGTCTCTGTATGACATTTTTAATAATCCTATTCACGTTTTTCAATTCTTCATGTCACCCTTCCTGTTTCCAGTCTAGTAAAATAGTTCTGTAACTGCAGCAACAGTTTCTCCCATAAATACAGAATCCCAGTGAAAATCAAATTAAGAAGGAACAGCCTATCATTAAATTCCTTTAAAGTCCACAGTGAATTCTCTTTAGCTTCTGGGGATAGTGTGAACCAGCTAGTCTGTATGTTCAGCTACCTTTTTCAGCAAGGTAGAAAACCTCTTTCAAAGGTCAAGGATTAAAAACAGCCACAGATCCATGGATTAAAGGTATTTGCTACCTCTGCTCAGAAGTGCATTTCCTAGCAGGTCTGTTCTAAAACAACAGCCAAAGAATAATAATGAGCTTATTAGCAGCCTTCCATTCTTTTCTCTTACCTATTCTACATCACCAGTATGTCTAGGAAACAGCAGTGCCTGCCTTTGTATGTCCACGGATTTGCTGAGGTTTGTTTCATTGGTCAGAGTCTCAATTGGAATTTCTCTCTTCAGATTGTAGAGTCTTGACATTTTAAGGAACTCGGGAGCAAGCTGCTGTCTTCCTGGATTCCACTCAAAAAGCTGGTATCCAAGCCCCCTTGGTGTGTAAACACTGCTGTCTCACACGAAAGGGTAGAACAGGACTTACTTAAGGAAGCCACCTAAGCCAAGAGATACCTGGAAAATCAGTGTGCTACACCAAACGATATAAAATTCAGCCCTACAGTTCTTTTCTTCATTGTGAGGGCTTTTCTACTCGGTAGTTATTTGATTGGTATCTGGCAGTCATTCTGCAATTTTCAGTTAAATCGAATACCTAACATGGGAATATAAATAGAATAATGGAACACATAGGATGGGTTAAGTGGAACAAAACAGCAACGGCAACAACAAAATCCTGAGTTTCTCATTTTTCTTATCCTTTTCCGTGTCTGGTTCTAGCCTTGGGCTATTACTTATCTTCTCACCTTAGGTAGTCATTTGGTCTCTCCAAACTAAGTAACATGAGGAGGATTTATACTTTACAAAGGGAAAATGAGATGATAGATGGCAAAAGACACAGGAATGGCTGGGAAATTAAGGGGATTAATATAGTCTCTGTTTTCACCACTTTCTCTTAACCACCGATTTGAAGCTTTTGTGGCATTAGATATTTAAGTCCAGATAGAGGTTAAGTCCATTAGAGGTTTAAGTCCAGATAACCATATAGATTCACTCCATGTGGTAGGTAAGATTACTGTTTATGCAGAGCCCTGAGTTTTAGGTACGACATTCGATCTGAAGTTGAGGTAGAGGATAGCACGGGACGGTTCTCAGAAAGACTTCTAGAGTTAAAGTTAAGGTTTGAACCCTACTTTATAACTTAAAATACATTGCACAGACAATGTGTAATTTAATCCTCCTGATGATGCCATCTTTTCTAGGCCATTCTTAGCCAAGAGGATTAGGATGCCTGAATTTTACCAGCTTCTATACGTTTTATTTCCTGGCACACTAAGGCCCATGACTACAGAAACTCAATGATCTTTTGGTGTCTTCAAAGGAACTGCTGCCCTAGAAGTTACCTTTTTCTGTGGTTAGATTTATTTGTAGGATATATAAACCTCTTATGAAGCTAGGAGGACATGTTGGTATTATTGTTTAACACTTTGAAAGAGAAAATTAAAAGGTAGTCCCCTTTCTTAAGGAGTAAGCACAAACCACAGCCTTCAGGAAGTGGAAACTAGGCACCTCAACCCTGCTCAAAAGAGTAAGAGCCAAGGCCAGCCTGCTCACCCATGGCAGATAGAGTGTCCATTGATGTTGGAGAAACATCTAATCTGTAATATATGAAATCCTTCCTTACAATGCAAACCATGAAGGCAAGAGTCATGTCTTTCTTTTTAATTAACAGTTGTGTCTCCAGTGCTCAGTACAATGCCCAGCACATAGTAGTAGGTACTCAGTAAATATTTGCTGAGTGAATGGTAGCGTACAACATTGTATCTGGAGAGGAGCAATCCTTAAAATTAGTTTTATTTGTGGTGAGAGAAGGCATATGAAGAAGCCAATAGTCATTTTCTGGGTTTCATGTCTTTAATAATTTTTTGTTTCTGTTACTTTGTCATGTATTTTGAGTGGAGAATATAAGAAAGGGAAAGAATCTGGCTTCAGAGATTGTTGAGGTGACTCAGTGAAAGGCCCTTAATAAAACAAGAGAGACTTTATACCGCAGCTGTTTGCTGATATTCAGCAGCAGAACTACCTATTTTTATCCCTTGGCCACATTCCAATGACCTGTCCCAGCAGATGGAGCAGAGGGTAAGAATTGGAAGAGTTATCCTTTGGGTGGAGAGTTGAAATTGTTAAGATATGTAACCTCTGACTTACAGATCTCTAGCGGGTGATATAACCAGGTTAGGGGATGCCTAGTCTAGTACTTCTGACCAGTGCCACCATCTGTTACTTTTGTTACCCTCTCTAGGGGGTACTCTGAGATAACCCCCTTTCGATCTTACCTTAACTTTACTATTAGCAATCAGAACCACTTTATCTAGGCAAGAAAGGCAGCTGCCCATGGCCTTCTCCAGTTCTCTCTGTTACCTTTACATTTGTAAAGTGTGACTCCGCTGTGGTGGAGGTGTCTGTGTACACACAAACCACACAGGAGAATCAGTGCTATTACCTCACAGTAATTTCGTAGGTTTTCCACTTAATAGTTTTGCCCACAAGTACCAAAAGGAAGAAAGCAGGAGTGAACTTTTCTAAGTATTTTGAACTTGCAAGCCATTCTGTTACCTATCTTAGGATGTTTTTTTACTTTTCTGAATTCTTTTTTTTTCTGATTTCTGTTTTCTTGTGTAATTACAGCTTTGGCTTTACAGATAAAGTAATAAAGAAGAGCCAGTGTCCCATCGGGATCTTTGGTAATGGTTTCAAGTCAGGCTCCATGCGACTAGGAAAGGACGCTCTTGTCTTCACCAAGAATGGGGGTACTCTCACTGTTGGACTCCTATCACAGACCTATCTGGAATGTGTCCAGGCACAGGCAGTTATTGTACCAATTGTTCCATTCAATCAAAACAATATCCTTTCTGGAAATGGAGAATGTCAGTTAAAAACGAGTCTGATCTGACTGTTAATGATAGAAACCTCTTTTCTTCAGCTATCAAAACTTTTCATATTTCTTTTTTTAATGGTTATTTATTTATTTATTTATTTATTTATTTAGAGAGCGTGCGCGCGCACTCATACACACATGCGCGCGGGAGGGACAGAGAGAGAATCCCAAGCAGGCTCTGCACTGTCACCCTGGCCAGAGGAACCATGAGATCATGACCCAAGCTGAAATCAATAGTAGGAGACTAGGAAGCTTGGAGGCTCAACTGACTGAGCCACCCAGGCACCCACAAGAGTTTTCATATTTAAAGAGATATTCAAGTATCTTAAATTTAACTGGAATTTCACCCTATTAAGTACTTTTAAAATAATTGTACTGTTGATAGAATGTTAGAAATGTTTTTATTGTATTAAAATTTCCATTGTTTTGAGATTTGATTTAAATAATCTCTCACCCCCACCCCCACCCCACCACTCTCTTGGTAAAGTTCCCAGGGCCTTCTCTGTTTCCCCTAAGGGTAGCTATATTTGCATCATACTCCTAGAAACTATTAGCTTATCTGATTGCAGAATGGCTCATTTCCCTACATCTAGATAAGCTGTTTTTTTTTTATTAGACAACAGTTTGTTTTGATCCAAGCAGTATAGCAGTGAAGTTTGAATTTCTTATTCCCAGAGAGTCTAAAAATTCAGCCTTTCATGTTTCTTAAATAGTCTTTGTTTACATTGTACCTTTGAAGGTGCAGTCTGCAGGGGTAACTGATTGGGTGTTTGTCTCTACAACCTTTCTCCATGTTCCCCCTTTCCTTCCTTCTGTAGCAGTAATGCCTGTGCTTTTCATGCTTTCCCTCTGTATGTCCATGTTTTGTCTAAACATGCAACCCCAAAGGCAGATCTCCCGAATTGATAACCTCTAATGACATTTCTATTATAAAGAGGCTTTAATACGCTAATGTTATTTCAATCTGCATTGAAAATGTTTGACAGAGCTAATAGAGTATGTGGTATTTCCCAATTTAAAAAAAAAGATATTTTTAAGATATTAATTTTTCTTTGACTATATTTGGTTTTACAAAAAATGATTATCACCGAGGATTCCTTGCCTAGCCTAGAAGCCATCTTGAACTATTCCATTTTCAACAGTGAAAATGACCTGCTGTCCCAGTTTGATGCCATCCCAGGCAAAAAAGGCACTCGTGTTCTCATTTGGAACATCCGCAGGTATAGTATTTCTAGGATGATAGATTCAAATAAGCACAGGTAGTATGATGAAGCACGTTTTAAGAAGTCTTCTTTAGAGAAGCAGAGTAGATAAATTTTGACATACATTTGCATGTCATTGCATATTTTGCATTTGCTTCCTTGGACATTTGTAATAGTGGTTTTTACTGGTAAAATGTGGAGCTTGGTAAAGTGGAGACCTGCATATCTTGAGGCTATTGCCACAAATAATCAAGACAGTTCAGCATTATTCCAAGATCTGGAGGATCCATTATAATTGTTTTATATTCATGGGCATTGTTTTGAGATAGGATAATGATAGTTACTTTACATATTTGACAATTGAAATTAAGTATGAGAACGAAAAGTTAGAAAAGCACAACATGATCTTTAAAAATGATGACCTCTTATTTGTGCTTTCAGAGTAGCTGGATTAGAAGTATGAAAATCTTTGAAGCAGGTAAATTGGACCTATAATGTCAATTTAGCTTTAGGTCATGTGTTCAGAGCTAATAAAACCATCTAGAAATGCTCTAGGATACGTCACCATCTGTTTAATCTGGTCATGTCAAGTGTAATACATTTAAGTGTCCACAAAAATCTAGAAGCCTTTTATATAAAATGGATATGATACTGGTATCTAATAGAACAGGCTATCAGATGTATTCATTCTTATTTTTCTCCTTAGGTCAAGTCTTTTGCCTCATTTCTTAGCTGGGTAAAACTGTATAAAAACTATCATGGTTTATATAGACTGCTTTCAATTAAAAAGAAAAAAGATTGGTAATTTAGATCTTCTGCATCCTACTGGAAAAACCTTTAGTAATGACATTTATATTATAAAGGATCATTTTCCTGAGGTGTTTTAATGATTTAAACATATTAAGGAGACTTGTTTCTTTGTACATTGTTTCTCAGTTATATGGTATTAGGTGTTATGTGAATAAAAGATTCTATGGTCAAGTAACTGTGGGGAAAACTGGCTTACACAAAGTTTACCATGTTGCTTTATTGATCGACTTCTCAGAGGCTTTAATATGCTAATGTTATTTCAGTCTGCATTGAAAATGTTTAAGAGAGCAATGTAGTATGTGGTATTTCCCAATTAAAAAAAAAAGTTTCTCCAGACCTCTTCCTTTTTTTAAAAAAAATTTTTCTAATGTTTATTTTTGAGAGAGAGACAGGGGGTGAGTGGGGGAGAAGTAGAGAAAGAGGGAGAGACAGAATCTGAAGCAGGCTCCAGGCTCTGAGCCATTCAGCACAGAGCCCGACGTGGGGCCTGAACTCACAAAGTATGAGATCATGACCTGAGCCAAAGTGGGACATTTAACCAACTGAGCCACCCAGGCGCCCCCAGACTTCTTTTCCATGAATGGTGAGAGGCAGGGAGGACAGGGAACTTCCTCAGAGTATGTGTTATAGTGGGGTGAGGTAGCAAGGATCAGGAATATCCTTGGAAAATCCAGAATATACTATTACAGTGAGGTGGGCTTTAGTACATACCATAATGGCTCTGGTACAGCCCTGAAGAAGGAGCTACAGTTTTAGCACATCGGCTCTGAGCTTGTGGAGCCTGAAGTATGAGGGGGAGGTATCGCTAGAGCCTGAGGTGGCTCTGAGAACCAGGAGTTGTTCCTCAATTTTATTCAGTCATATAACCCTTACTACTTTATTTCTTATTTAAGAGTATTTGGGGGAACTACTGTTCCACTGAACAAACTTTGGGAACTATTGTTCTGATAAAGATGTTTTCTCTATAACCCATCATATGTTTTGAGTTTTTTCCAGGAACAAAAATAGGTCTTGCCTTTTTATCCTGCTAGTTATTAGTGGTACAGTCCAGGGTCTTGGAATGGATCAAAGTTAAGTAGCCCAAAAAGGATTATGAGAAGAAGAAAGATCTTTATGAAAGGAATATGAATACTGTTATATTTAAGTGATAATTCCATAAATGATATTCTAGAGGACTAGCAGATACATGCTGTTGCTATAGCAACCTTTTTCCTCCTCTAAGAAATAGGATTAGATCTGGGAAATCTTGGTATTTCATTATTCCTTATACTATTGCTGAAATTAGAAGAAGCGGGTTTTGATTCATTCATCTATTAACACGGTTGGGGAAGATGCCGTTGAATGACCTACCCAGCAATACCCAGAAAGTTGTGATCTATTTTAAGATCCCACCGTGAGGGTAGCTGACATCCAGTTGATTTATCAGATCACAGACATTCCCACCTTCCCTTTTTTTTTTCTTTTCTTCTGTACTTGGCATCACCACTTCTATGAAATATAGTGAATTTGTTTAAACTGGGAATATGTCTCAAAATTGTGTGATCTTCAAACCAAGTAATTTGTAGTTCCCTTGCACTGGTAGCCAGGGAAAGAAATAGGTATCTGAGTTTTGGCTCATATTGTTTCTTTTCTCTTGGGTTCCTAGTGCATTTTTGTCCTTTGGAGCCAGTATTTGTTAGATTGGTACTTGTCTCTTTTACCCAGAAATAAAGATGGAAAGTCTGAGTTGGACTTTGATACAGATCAGTATGACATCCTGGTATCAGACTTTGGCACAGATGAAAAAGAGACTGGTGGTGTTACCTGTGAGCTGCCAGAAACAGAGTATTCTTTACGGGTGAGTGAGGGTGGTTTTTCTTCAACAATGAGAGGTAAGATTTCTTGTAACCATGAAAACATTATAGGACAAGCCCTCACTTTAGTTAAGATGACTGTCTCTTAGCCCTGTGCTAGGATTCCTTTATCCCTGTCTCCACTGAATTTAGCTAATAGAGTCAATAGCACTTTAGTGTGGTGGTTGACATAAACAAGATATAGAAACTAAGCCAACTCTTTACCCAGAATAGACCTCAGTTACTAGCAGTGTTTTATGAGGGTGTCAGTAGAATTGGCAATGTCATAATAATTTTCCCTTCACTGTTCCATAGGCATTTTGTGGTATTCTGTATATGAAGCCACGAATGAAAATTTTTCTGCGTCAAAAGAAGGTGACTACCCAGATGATTGCCAAGAGCCTGGCCAATGTAGGATATGATTTGTATAAACCTACTTTCACAGTATCCTTACAGCTGCATGAAGTTGACCTCTTCATTTCAGGATTAGATTCCCAAGTTGGCATAGAAGAATAAAAGCCTTTCCTTTTCTAATTAAAAAAAATGTGTGTTATAATACTAATCCTTTTACGGTATATTCTTTAAGAAGGTGATCTTTTTTATTTTTAGAAGGTATTTCTTAAATGCCAATCTATGTACCAGTTTTATCAGAGACCACCTGGGAATTATTAAAATCATATAGCATCCTGAGATTTTGGAGATTCTGGAAATCTCTTTTTTCATAAGAAATACTTATTTAATTTTTTTCATATTTATTTTTGAGAGAGAGAGGGAGAGGCAGAGTGGGAGTGGGAGAGGGGCAGAGAGAAAAAGGGAGACACAGAATTGGAAGCAGGCTCCAGGCTCTGAGATGACAGAACACAGTCTTGCATGGGGCTCCAACTCATGAACTGTGAGATCATGACCTGAGCCAAAACCAAGTCGGATACTTAACCAACTGAGCCACCCAGGCACCCCTAGAGATCATTTTTTTAATTGGTAACAAAAGTAAATTTTAAGTTAACTCATTTTGACATGAAGATTTCTCAGTATTTGTTTTTAGGAAAATTTCAGTTTCTCTGTCTCCCCTTTGTCTTTCTCACTCTCTTATCTTGGTTTTTTAAATCAAATAGAATTGCTAAAAACACATCATTGTTCATTTTTTATGTGTCATATTTAGTCCACTTTATTTCATCTATCCAAGCTTTTTCACTTCTTCCCATGAAATATGTTACAACAGGACTATTCGTTGCCCTTTACCTTTAAAAGTGATTTTGTTCTTCATGCTTTTGCTTTCATTGTATTTTGTGTGATTATCAGGACTTACTTTATTGCTTATACAGTTGACTCTTAAACAGTGTGGGGGTTAGGGACACTTACCCCCTTCACAGTTGAAAGTCTGAGTATAACTTTTGACTCCCCCAAAACCTAATCACCAGTGGCCTTCTGTTGATGGGAGGCCTTACCGATAACATACACAGTTTACATATTTTGTATGATACTATATATTGCATTCTTACAGTAGTACCTAACTTTTTCTTTTTTGTGTCTTGGTACTTCTCATTTTTTGTCTGAGTTTTTAAAAATCATCACAAACCTCCAGAAATATTTCCAATATATTTATTGAAAAAAATCCATGCGTAAGTGGACCAGTGCAGTTTCAAACCTGTGTTGTTCAAGCATCAACTATGATTGTGTGGATTTGTGTTGTACTAGCTACAACTCTTATCTTACCTAGCGGCCAACTGAGCAACTAGCAAGGGTTAAGACATGTTTTGTGATTATTTATGAATTTTTAAACCACTGATGGTATTTTGGTGTATTTTCTTACACTCTTTTCTATGCATATATTTATATATACATGTTTTTAGATAATGCTTATTATTATATTCTAACATTTCCTAATGTTACCAAATATTTTTCAAGGACATAATTTTAAGAGGTGCATAATAGACCATGTGACTATACCAACATTTATTTAGTTATTTCCTTAGTGTCAAACATTTAAATTATTTATGTTTTTCTGTCATAACTAGTTGATAAATCTCATAACCTTTATGGGCTTTCCTGACTGTCTCTCTAGGGTAAATTTTTGGAAAGAGAATGACTTGGTCAAAGATTAAGAGTATTTTTAAAGCTGTTGGTACAGATTTTTTTTTAAATGTCCTCTGGAAATGTTATACCAATTTATATCCAATGGTATTTGATTTTTTGTTTGTTTGTTTGTTTGTTTGTTTGTTTTTTGCTGTAACACAGTGCAAAAAGTTGTCTGCCAGATCCCCTGGTGTTTGTCTCCTTAATGATTTTCCTCTCAGAATAAGCAGGTGAAAATAACTTTTGGGTTCTCTTGCAAGAGTGATAACCAGTTTGGAGTAATGATGTATCATAACAACCGCCTCATAAAGTCTTTTGAGAAGGTGGGATGCCAGGTGAAGGTAAGTGGTTAATGTTTCTTTGTCATAGAAGTCTAAAACAAGGAGAACAAGGATTAAAATTTGCAAAGGGCATAGACTCACTATAGGCTTTTACTCCCATCTTACAATGGCTGTTAAATCTGATCCCGGAACTCTGTTACCAGTGAGCTGGTGTGCCGTCTTGTGTTAAAAAGCCCCTTCTACTTCTCATTCTTCACAGATGTTAATCAATCCAGGAACTTTACTGAATGCATTTTCTAGGTAGCTGTTGAGAAGAGAGAGAATTAGAACACCAGTGACTTTGGCATGTGTATCAGCTTATTAATGCTTTAAGGTAGCTCTGTCTTTTTTCTTGGGGAGACAACAAGGCCTAGTAGAAGGTGCATAAAATTTAGTGTTTGAGGACCAGGATTTGAGTTCTGGCTTTTCCACTTAAAAGCTGTATAGCTGTAAAAGCTTCACTAAATTGTTTAATTTCTCTGAGGCTCATTTTCCTTCCCTGTAAAATAGAAACAACAATAAATAATTTTACCTGCTCTGCCTGCTCCACAGCTTAAAGGCTTGAGAGACATAAATGGGATAAAGCATGTGAAAATACTTTATGAACTGAACTATACAAATATTACCATTGTCTTTAATGTTTTAATGGCAATTTAAAGTAGTAATATCCATAAGTATCCCATTTGTTCCTATTGTACAGATAGGATTATTAAACCACAAAGAATGAGAAGCCACTTTGTATTCTGCAGTAGGACAAAGTTCTGTAAGATCCAGGGTAGCTACTTAACAGCTAAGCTGCTTTTTATTATTATATCATCTTTATATGTACAACTCATATTTATATGCACAACTCATATTTATATGCCAGTCTAATTACACCCTGACTTTTTAAATCCAAAAATCTCTTGTATCAGCTTGTAGTTAATAACCATTGCAAGTCTGACTCCCTTTAGTAATTGTTTGGTAGCCTACCTAATGTATAAATTATTTATATGACTAGAGTGTGGTATTTACATAGCCTCCTTAAAATCATTTTTTCAGATGAAGTTTTGTTTCCATTCTCTAGAGCCGTAATATATAGCCTTGATTTTTTGTAGCATTGTCATTCTTTGTTCAAAGGAAATCCTATGGCAATCCCATAATATAAAACAGATGGAAATGGAAGTAATGTGGGTGAAGCAGAGATGGCCATTAATCCCTGGAAAATCCCAGAGAATCTATGGATCATGTGAAAATCCCTGCCTTAGAATTTATCAGAGGTTCCAATTCGATTTAATTTTTTGCAGTCTATTGAAGTGCATTTTGAGTATTTCTCTAGATGATGTACTTTCCTTGCCTTTGAATGTTATGTAACCTTTCTATTGCTGTTTAAAATCAAAAGGAAATGCCTCATGCAGTCAACAATAATGTAAATGTTGAAATTAATATTTTTCTTCTAAGCCAACTCATGGAGAAGGTGTGGGAGTGATTGGAGTCATTGAGTGCAATTTCTTAAAACCTTCCTACAACAAACAAGACTTTGAGTACACCAAGGAGTACCGGTGAGTCACTCCCGACCTGAGGTGTTTCTGATAGTTTATTCAGGTATGATTCTATTCTCTGAAACCTCTAAAATCATCTCTGAAAACCAGGCAGATAAGTTAACTTGAGAATTCTTTCCAGTCACTTTCCCAAGATTAGAGATAAAATATTTGTTTGTTTGTTTATTTATTTATTTTGAGAGAGAGAGTGAGAGAGAGTGTGCAGGGGAGGGGCAGAGAGAGAATACCAAGCAGGCTCCACCCTGTCAGTGCAGAGCCCCATGCAGGGCTCCATCTCATGACCGTGAGATCGTGACCTCCAGGTGCCCCCAAAAGATTTTCTTGAAGCCAACGAACAGATTGAGAGGAAAGCAGCAGGAAGGACATGTGTGTTTTCATGGAAGCATCTTCATGGGTAAGACTAAAAATGAATCGAAAAGGAATTTGACATTGAGGCTGAAGCAGCAAGGATATTTTTAGGAGACAAAAAAGGAGTTGATAAAGCCAGGATTTAATAGTTTGTTGTAAAACTTTTGGGGAGGGATGGATCGTTCATTCTTTCCTTCACCAAGTATGAGGTATTTCCTAGGTGCCAGATACTAGAACATAGGAATGAAAGATAAAAATCCTTGATGCCTATGAACAAATGGGATGAGATATATGCAGATAAGAAACATAAATACCTATAAAATAATTGCTTCAGTGGGAGATACATGCAAAATGGGAAGAGCCTTTAAATATGCCTAAAGGAGTCAAGCAAGGCTTCACAAAGCAGATTATACCTGAGCTTAAACCTGAAGGAGAAATTGGGTTTGTTAGGTGGACAAATAGGGCAGGGACGTTCTAAGCAGAGGGAAGTATATGCAAAGACATGAAAGGGCAAGGGGTGTCCTGGGAGTATGGAGGAAGAAGACATCAGGACATTTGGTGCCATTTTCCTTGAAGCCTCAGTAGCAGATTTTAGAGTGGGGGAAAAGTATTTCCCCAAATCTTTTTTCATTTGTACACAAAAAATGTAATAGAATTAGTTAAGTGTTACACTTTAATTTATTGGCAACCATGGGAATTTTAGGTTTAGTGCTTGAAAAAGAGACAGCTGTTTGGATGGCAGCCGCAACTTAATTTCAGGGCAATTGGTTCTTGATCACTAGGGCTGCTCAGTGGGTATGGTAACTACCTGCCCCCAGTGTAAGGAAAATGGCCTTTTATAAATGTGAGATCCTCCTTTTATAATGGAGATCTTTGACTAAGACTTGACTCCTAAGAGTGAAAGCTTAGAAGTGACATCAGTTTGACACTGTCTGTGAGCCAAGTTTTTCTGTTTTTGTTTTTTGTTTATTTGGTTGTTTTTTTGAGTGAAAGGAACGTGAATTTCTGGTGATTAGCCAGGTAGTTAAGATTTGTGAAATTCAAATATTAGATATTAAAAACTATTTAATGTCTTTCTTATATCATCTTTGTCACTGCCTCCCCATATCCTTTTTAAATGTTAGAGGTATTAGACCTTGGCTTGTGATCTTTCAGCATGATGTGTTTGAGGTGATTGCAGGAGATTCAAATAGATTCCATAGACAGTAGGTTTATTTAAACATCTAGGATTTCTGCCTTAAGTGGCTTCATATCTGCTACACATTTTATTAAAAACAGGAAACTATATGTACTGTCCTACATACAGTCTTTTGAGGATAATAAATTTTCACTACTCTTATCCCAGTTCTGGCATCATTTTCCTTTTTTACTCTATTTTATATAAAATGAAAAGGTGTTTAGTTAAAAAAAAAAATAGGGGACTTTGAGAAGAGGATTAGAGAAAGCTGTCTGCTATCAGAAACCCATCCTAAGAGTATTGTAGATAATCAAAACTGCAAATGCTAAAAGAGATACCAGCCATCATACTGCTGGAATGTCTACAAATAAATCATCTGCAATATCACTGTTAATAGTTGTGGATATCAGATTTCAGCTGGACCTATCAGGGCTCAAACTTACAACATTTTTAGAGTGAGTTTCAGCTGAAGAAATATAATGAACACATACCCACTGAGCACCTCACTGGTGCATGGCACCATGCCTGGGCTTTATGGAATTTTCCAGAGAAATTCAAGACATGGTTGCTGTCTTTGAGGAGCTTACGGTCTGTTTGTAATAATGAATTGTCACAGATGTGAAACAATTTAGAGAGCAATAAAATGACTGTGTGATCAATCAAAACCAAATGATATGGTATAGGAAAAATGCCCTGATAAGACAGATAGGGCTTGAGATTTGTCTTACAGAATATGGGATTTAGAAACAGGGGGAAGGGAATTCCAGGATGTAATTATAGCATGATATAAAGCAGTGAGAACTCAGAATGGTGACAATATAGGCCATGAGGATAAGAGATATAACTAGAGTGAAGGGAAATAGAGTCAAACGGATAGAGTAGGGCCATATCCTAGAGCAGGAGTTGACAGACTTATCCTGTGAAGGGCCAGAAAGGAAATGTTTTAGGTTTTGTGGGCCATATGGTCTCTGTCACAACTACTCAGTTCTGCTGTAGTATGAAAGCAGCCAGTCAATAAGTAAAGGAACGAGCATGTCTGTGTCTGTGTCCAGTAATTAATACACACACACACACACACACACATACACACACACACACAAAAGCAGGCAGTGGCCTGAATTTAGCCCCCAGGCTGTAGTTTGCCAATCCCTGTCCTGGAGCCACAGTTCCCAAACTATGTGCCCAGCTGCACATAATGAACTCATGGGGGAGCCACAGGATATTTTAGATTTTTGAGGGAATACAGTGATGCTTGACTTCTGCCTATAAATAATAGAAATAGTTTTCTACTCCTGTTGGAACAAATTACTGCGAACTTAGTGGCTGAAGACAACACTAATTTGTTCTCTTCGAGTTCTGTAGGTTAGAAGCCCAGCACAGATCTCTCACTAGGCTAAAATTAAGGTATTAGTAGGGCCACACTCCTTTCTGGGGGCTACAGGGGGGATCCACGTCCTTGCCGTTTGCAACTTCTAGAGGCTGCTGGCATTCTTTGGCCCGTGGCCCTCTTCCTCCATCTTCAGAACCATCAGTGGTGGGTTGAGTCCTTCTCGCATCACATGCCTCCAGTGACCTTGCTTCTGTCATCATTGCTGCATCAACTCCAATTCTGCCTCTTCTGCCCTCACTCTTCTACTTTAAAGGACCCTTGTGATTACAATTGGATAATTCAGGATAATCTCCCTCTCTTAAGGTCAGCTGGTAAGTAACCTTAATTCCATCTGCAACCTTAATTCCCCCTTGCCATAGAATCCTGATATAGTCACAGGTTTCAGGGATCAGTCATCAGGACATGACCTCTTTGGAGAGGACCGAGGACCATTATCCCGCCTACCACAGCCTGCCTCCTGGCCTTCGGAGATCCACTTATGTCTCACATGCAAAATACATTTATCCCATCCCAACATCCCCAAACTCTCAACTATTACAGCAACTTTAAACTCTCATCTAACCATCAGCAGCTCAGAATCCCCAAATCTCATCATCTGAATCAGGTGTGGGTTTGATGCATCCTGGCATAAAATTCCACTCCATCTGCAGTTGTGTCCCTTTTTTTGTATTTTGCTCTCAAGATATGATGGCAAGACAAGCATAGGATACCAGTTATAGATATTCCACTTCAGACGGAAAAGAAAATTGAAGGAAAATGGAGTCACAGGTCTCAAGCAATTTCAAAATCCAGTCCAACAAATTCCATTAAATTTCAAGACCTGGGAAGAATCTTCTGGGGCTTGTGGCTTCCTCCTGTAAACTGAAGGCCCTGCCCTGTGGGCTCATGGCTGCACCCTCAGAGTGATCTTACCTTTCTCAGGAAAGGTAGCATGTATTTGCATCTGAGTTGTTGTATCAGCCTGTTTCCTGGCCTTAGAGTTTTGGAGGTCCACCAGCCTTCTTTCAATTTCATACTCTCTCCATCCCTTCAGTCCAGTCTGGCAGTTTTTGTGCTAGCACCCCATATTCAAGAACCTTGTGGGTCTCCACATGTATGTCATGGGTATTCATTCGGTCAGGCAAGAAGCTCTTGACAGGTCTTTCCTAGATAATCCTATTTCTATTCTTGGCTTCTGCTGAGATGGCTGTGGTGATCTGAGTCACATGTTTAATCTTTTGAAAGAGATTTTTGTGTGACCGAATGCTCTGACCTTTTGATCTGAGATGTTAGCAAAAGGTTTTGTAGCTACAGCCTTGACTTTTTCTCCAGAGCATGCTTTCCTGACAGTGAATGTCTTCATTTTAGCATCTTTTGCAATCTGCATAGGCTGAGGATGTCCAAAATCATTTAAGCCGTGGTTCCTTTTTGACATAGTTCTTTCCTGATCTCTGTGTTTCCTCCCAAATTTTATGTCAGCAGCAGGAAGACACCCAGCCACGCTTTCACCACTTTACTTGGAAATCTCCTCAGCTAAATGTCTAGTTACATCATTTACAAGTTCTGCTTTTCCACAGAACTATAGGACCCAATTCTGCTAAGCTTGCTGCCACTGTGTAACAAGGACCACCTTCCCTCACATTTTCCATCAGCATGTTCTTCATTTCCTTCTGAGCCTTCACCAGCAGCACCATTAACATCCCTAATTCTCCTAGCCATCTGTTCACAGTGATTCAGATAGTCTCTGAGGACATTTTTGTTTTCTCTATCACGCTCCTCACTTCCATCTGAGCCCTCACCACAGAGCTGTTTAGTATCCGTATTTCTACCCACAGTCTGTTCAATCTAGAACCTAGATTACAATCTCGGCAATTTGTGTCATTCTCCTTAAATTCGTTCAGCCTCTGCCCACTGCTCAACTCTAAAGCTGCTTCTGCATTTATGGGTATTTGTCACAGCAGTACCCCATTTCCAGGTACCAAAATCTGTTGCATTCCTTTTGAGTACACCATATCTTTGTGAATCTGGGTTTTTGGTGGTTGCTGTGATAAAAAGTAATACATGAAAGTCAGTGTTGAATAAGAAGTGAGGGAAACTGTGTCCACTTTCATTCCAAGGTTCGAGTAGGGGTTCAGTACCCAACAGGCATGCACACACTTCCCATTAGTAATTGAGACTATTTTAAGAATGAAATAATTTATTTTCAATTCATGTGCATTGATTTCTCAAATAAATGCTACATTTTAGAACATAAATACCAAATATAAATGCTACATTTTAGAACATAAATACCAAACATAAATTGTTTGGACCTAACTGTTTAATAACTAGAACTGGTACATACCACTTTTGACCCAAAGATGCCATGAAAAACTTGAGACTTCAGGGTGCCATGAACCAAGAAAGTCTGAGAACTTCTGTCTTAGAGGGATGTTGGATAGAGTAGTTGACGCCTCAGATGGTGACACTTCATTGTGTATTCTTGAATAGGGGAGTGACTTGAAACAATTCTAAAGAATATAGTTTGTTATAACTGTGTACTGCTTTGTGGTTTATAAGATCCTTTACATGAATCAGGTCAGCTGACAAATCTGGAAACAGGGTACAGGAAGGATTAAAGGCCCTTTATTGGAGGGACACCTGGGTGGCGGTTGAGTGTCTGACTCTTGATTTCGGTTCAAGTCATGAACTCACAGTTTGTGAGATTGAGCCCCGTGTCAGGCTCTGCGCTGACAACAAGGAGCCTGCTTGGGATTCTCTCTCCCTCTCTGTCTACCCCTCTCCTGCTCACACATGCATATGCGCACACATGCATGTGTTCTCTTTCAAAATAAATAAACTTTAAAGGCTATTGGAGTAACCTAGGTGTGAGGTGAACGTCTGAAATAAGAATAGCTGTGAAAAAGGAAGGGTACAACAGACACTGTGAAGAAAAGTTCAAAAGATTTTGGTGACAGATAAGGCATATAAAGGAGAGGGAAGAATCAAAGATCACTGCAAAGTCTCAAATGTAGTACACTGGGATATTGGCAGGATCATTGATAGAATTAATGACGTTGGGAAAAGGAATAGTTTCATGGAGTGGTGATGGTAGAAACTAGCCTATAGGGGATTAAGACAAGAGAATGAAGAGGAGATAGTGTCTAGTTACATACACCAGGATTGAGGAAGTGGAAGGAGATTAATAGAACAGTGAAGTCAAGCCAGGGTTTTTTGAGAAGAACTGGAATTTGAGAATCCATAATAACAGTATCTTGGTTAAGGTGGTGGTTACATGACTGTATACCTTTGTTAAAACTGATAGAACAACACACTTAAAAAGATGCATTTCACTCTGTGTAAATTTTACCTGAATACATGAGAACAGAGCTTTAGTTTTCTTTTTAGTGAAGATACAATGCACATACCATTAATGTCACTGTTTTTAAGTGTACACTACAGAGGGTTTTAGTATATTCACAAATCGTTCAACTATCACCTCTACCTAACTCCAAAACTTTTCCACCACCCCAAAAAGCAACCACTTGTCCACTAGCAGCCACTCCACACTTCCCCTTCTCCAACCCCTGGGAACCACACAATCTACTTCCCTTTTTTCCCAATTTTCTTTTTATTGTGGTAAAATATTGTGGTAAAATAAAATTTACCATCCTAGCCATTAAGTGTATAGTTAAGTGGCATTAAGTATATTCATACTGTTATGCAACCATTGCCACCATTCATCCCCAGAACTCTTTTCATCTTGCAGAACTGAAATTCTATACCTATTAAACCATAATTCCCCATTCCCACTTCCCCAGCCCTTGGCAGCCACCATTCTACTTTCTGTCTCTACGATTTTGACTACTTGAAGTACCTCATGTAAGTGAAATCGTATAGTAATTTGTCTTTTTGTGACTGGCTTATTTTCACTTAGCATAATGTCTTTGGGCTTCATCCATGTTGTAGCCTGTGTCAAAATTTCCTTCCTTCTTGGGGCGCCTGGGTGGCTCGGTCGGTTAAGCGGCCGACTTCAGCTCAGGTCATGATCTTGCGGTCCGTGAGTTTGAGCCCCGCGTCAGGCTCTGTGCTGACAGCTCAGAGCCTGGAGCCTGTTTCGGATTCTGTGTCTCCCTCTCTCTGCCCCTCCCCTGTTCATGCTCTGTCTCTCTCTGTCTCAAAAATAAATAAACGTTAAAAAAAAAGTTTAAAAAAAAATTTCCTTCCTTCTTTAAGGCAGAATAATAATCACACACACACACACACACACACACACGCGCGCACGCACAGTACATCTCGCTTATCCATTGGTCCATCAACAGACACTGGGCTGCTTCCACGTTCTAGCTTTTGTGATTCATAGTTTATTTGGTCGGATATTAGTATAGACATCATTTATCTCTTTTAGTTACTATTTACCAATAGCCTTTCCTGTCCTTTCACTTTCAAACTATTTGTGTCTTTTTTTCAAGTTTTTATTTATTTATTTTGAGAGAGAAAGAGAGTGCAGGAGGGACAGAGAGAATCCCAAGTAAGCTCCGCACTGTCAACATGGAGCCCAATGCTGGGCTCAAACCCACAAACCATGAGATCATGACCTGAGCTGAAGTCTGACACTTATCTGACTGAGCCACCCAGGCGCCCCCTATTTGTGTCTTTTTTTTTATCTAAAGTTCATTTCCTGTAGGCAGTATATATTTAAATCATGTGGTTTTGTTTTGTTTTGTTTTTACCCATTACACCAATCTGTTTTTTGACTGGAAAGTTTAAACCGTTTACATTTAAAGCACTTACTGATAAGGAGGGACTTCTGTCATTTTGCTCTGTTTTCTGTATGGCTTCTAAGATTTTTTTTGCCCCTCATTTCCTCTATTACTGTCTTCTTTTGTGTTCAGTTGATTTTTTATAGTGAAAGATCTATTCCTAATTTCTTTTTGTGTATATTCTCTAGCTGTTTTCTTTGTGGCTACCATGGGATGACATGATCCTGTGATCAGGAGCAGCAAACAGCAGTCAGAGTACAGATAGCTTGTATTTGGAGGCAGGTTTATTTTGCCCACACTGGCCCCTATAACCTGCTCTTAAAGTATGTGCACAGCTGCCTGCCATGGGGGCTGTGCGTGGATGGGACATGGGTAGTTGCTGCCTTTCTAAGAGCTGAAATGTGTCAGTTTACCACTCAAGCCTTCTCCAGAATCCCATCTAATCTACTTCTTTTAAAAATAGTTTTAAAATAGAGGGCTCCTGGGTGGCTCAGTCGGTTAAGCATCCGACTTCAGCTCAGGTCATGATCTCGCGGTTTGCGAGTTTGAGCCCCGTGTCGGACTCTGTGCTGACAGCTGAGAGCCTGGAGCTTCCTTCAGAGTCTGTGTCTCCCCCTCTCTCTGCCCCTCCCTTGCTCATGCTCTCTTTCTCTCTGTCTCTCAATAATAAATAAACTTTAAAAAATTTAAAAATATTTTTAAAATAGAATTTAAAGAGAAGACAAGAAACCGTTCTTCATCCGTGACTTGAAGGAAAGATATAATCATAAAAGTATGAACGTTAGTAGGTTGGAGTAGAGTAAGTGTTTGTGGGAGGGCTCACATATAATGACTTTATTCTTTTCTGTGTAGTCAGAATCTAATTTAATATTAGTAAGGTGGAGGTAAGGAAGAATTCCTTTTAAGGAGAGATGAGGCCTACAAAACCCTTGGGCAATGATCCAAGAAGTCCAAAGATTTTTTTTTTTAAATCATAAATTTGTAGTATACCAGGTGTGTACAACTCGACATTATTTTGTGATCCTAGGTTCAAGGGGCGCCTGAGTGGCTCAGTCGGTTAAGCATCCAACTTTGGCTCAGGTCGTGATCTCTTGGTTCATGGGTTCAAGCTCTGCATCGGGCTCTATGCTGACAGCTCAGAGTCTGGATCCTGCTTTGGATTCTGTGTCTCCTCTCTCTGCCCCTCCCCTGCTTGTGAGCGCGCGCTCTCTCTCTCTCTCTCTCTCTCTCTCTCTCAAAAATAAATAAACATTAAGTTTTTTTATTTAAAAAATTATAATCCTAGGTTCTAGAATTAAATAGGAATTCGTCACTCGAATTGACAGTTTTTAAAAGTGAAGTTTAAAAAAAAGTAAAATTCAGGTTTTGTCTTCTACACCTTACATTGTTTGACCCTACGCTTACTGTTGTTCATTTGGAAAGAGAAATAAAGGAGACTGAGAAAGAGCCAGAGCTGGGGTCCAGCCTCCACTAATGGATATGTAGTGGAAGGTTGTAGGGGACTTTGTTGTCCATTGGTGCTGTAACTTCTGTGATCAACATTTGAATGAAGAACTGCGTAGACATTTTTATGTTAGTATTTGATTTATTTCTAATACATAGGGTACAGCATTTGATCCCTGACTTTCAATTTGGTCCTGAATTGTTTACCTGTAGTCATCTGACAGTCTGAGCAGCTCCCCCTTAATCTTACCAGTATTTGGTTCTGTCCTAGCTCTGCAATTTAGTCTTCTGTCATTGTCTAGAATGTCATCTCTCCCACTTCGTGATTCTAAAAGACCTGAAAATTTGAAGAACACAGTATTTCTTAGGACTTGTGACCATTTTACCTTTTCAACCAAAGCGACTAGTAAACAGTATGACTTCGTCATTTTGACATGTAATTTGCAAAGGCAGTAGATTCCCATCCTGGTTTCTGAAAGTGTAGATGTTCAAACTTAGGCTGAATATTCTACATTGGTGGCCTCTATTAAATGGGAGCACCTTAGAGATCATAAAATTGTTCAACAGATCCTCAGCATTGATATGCTTCTTCTTCCTTCTTCTTTCAGGTTGACAATAAATGCCCTTGCCCAGAAGCTCAATGCTTATTGGAAGGAAAAGACCTCCCAAGAGAATTTTGAGACCTCAGCCATAGCCAGGCCAACACCGTGAGTAGTAAATGTAGAATATAGAAGTGTCAGGGGTTAATGTCCATAGAGCAAATGGAAGGAACAAGGGTAAGATGGTGCTTTCACATAGGAAGTTTAATTAACTAAAAATAGGAAATCACAGGTACTGGTTTCATCATTCTCTAGACCTCTTCATTCTGGTTTAACACTTGTGTGGCTTGGGTCATAAATATGCAGAGTTTAGTACTGTCAGTTTATCCTACAGGCAGTGTGATATAGTGGAAGATGATGACCATTTAAATGAGACACTCCTGGGTTGAAACTCTGGATCTGCTTAATAGTTTGGGTGAGCTTGGGTAAGTAAGTTACTACACCTCTGTAAGAATATGAAATGAGCATAACATTTGTAGCATAGTGCCTGGCATATAGTAGGTGTTCAGAAATGTTAGCAAACTTCCCTTCTCTTTATTCTTAGTGAACATTGTTGGACCTGTACCAAGGCATTTGAGGGTAGAAGTAGAGAACCCAGCATATCAGGAAAAAGGTAGAATTTATTGAGTCTAGGATGGCAAATTACATACAGAAGTGTGGATCAGGATGACATGCCTCAGTAACCAGGAAAGGGTAAAACAGAAGATAGAATACATACCAACACATATATAATCAGTTACACCCCTATCATGACAAGGATTAGAGTGTTAAAAGATTTTGGGGTTGACACCCATGCACTTTTTTTTAATGGAAGTTATCAGGCAAATATATGATACAAAATTTTGTTTTGGTGCAACATGACTGACTGTTGTGTGAATAACACTCTAAAGATCTCTGCTCATGTATAACCTCTGTGGTTTTCAAAGAAATTCCAGCTAGGACAAGATGCCATTTTTTTGCCTTTCAAATAAGTAGTGATTAATGCCATTAAACAGATGTTCATATATTGCTAGAGAGTGTGTGTATATGTTATTCAACCTTTCTGGAGGCAGAATTGTAATAATTATTATTCTTTATTGAGTACTTACATGCCAGTCAACTGGTCTAAGTTTTTTACATGTATTTAGATTTATTGAATCGTTACAACAACCCTGTGGGATAGACAGATGGTATTATTACCTTTTTACTGACACTGATATACTGAGAGCTTAAGTAACTTGCTCAAGATGAAACAAGTAGAAAGTGGTAGATACGAAGTTCAAATATAGGCAGTCAGACCCCCAAGCCCAAGTGCTTAGCCATGACGCTCTTCTGGAAGGATGCAGTAGGGGAGTATGGATGGTACAGCCCCTTCAACTACCTATTTATTGCAATCACAGCTAAATGCCTCTCCTGTCTGCCTGGTTGGAAGGATCCTCCATAGGCTGATGTAGCCTAAGGCAAGGATTTGCTGTCTCTAATGCTTCTCTCCAAGGCAGTCACATTGGCATGCTTCTGCATGCAACTCTTCTGTGCATCCGCATGCCAAACCAAAGCCAACACGACCTTTCCTCTTCCCTCCCACTGCTGCTGAAACTGCCCTTTGCTGTCTCTGGCTCTAAATTAAGCAGTAGCTGTATGGAAATAAATAGACACCAGAGGTCAGGCCTGAGCTTAGAGCTTGGAAGTTTCAAGGCTAGAGCAGCCTGGAGCTAGGAGATAAGGAAGCCATATATCCAAAAACACGTACGAATTTTCCATGTTAAAACAGACTTTTAAACAAGAAGACACTGTTTGGTAGAAATATGCATGCCTTTTATTTTCTTTTTCATATCTTCCTGTGTTTTCCAGTTTTTCTGTAATGAGCTTATATGACTCCTATAACTAGAAAAAAAGCATTATTTAAACAAAATAAAGACTAAAGAAAAAGATACAAACTAAGACATAAAAGAACTCTGTCACTATTGAAAATGGCTACTGGTAAGAGCAGTATAAATGTGACATATGCACATCATGCTCTAAGCTAAATTACATGTTTCTCAGACTGACCCTTGGTACCCCTGTGCCCTCTTTCTGTTTCTTTTCTCCAGCCTTCTCCCTCCAGTCTGCTTTTCACACCTTAGTTGCTGACTACTTCTGTTCTATATGGACCACCTCCTTTCATAGAGAAACACATTTGCTTTAAGGTGTAGGTGACTGGGTTATGCTTCCTGGCAGGGATTTGAGTGGCTTTGTATCTTAAGCATAGACCTCTAGAAGGATTTTGCCTTAATTTCACTCAGTTGTTAGACTGAAGCCACCCTTTCTAGTTACGAGATTTAATCACATTTATAGGAGTTTTTAAGATTAATGTTGAGGATACCAACCTAATAAAATTTTGGTTGAAGTATAACCAAAGACTTTTAAATGGACAAAAAGAGAGGACTAGGAAGTCTGCGGGGAAATGGGGAAGAGTTTTTGATGATGATGCTTCCGTGACCCCCACAAATACATTTTAAACTTGATACACAGTTGGATAGAAGCAAATACAATGATTATATGGGTTTTATTTCTTGGTAATATTGTAATATATATTCTTCCTTGTTAATTTTAGAGTTAAAATGATCCTCTTGTTTGCTTAGAACAAGAGATACTGGAAAATATTATTTAGTTCCATAAATAATGGTAGCTTACCATGTTAAGACTGGTTACTGGGGAGGCCAGACGGACCGACTGACGGGAGGGACAGGAGCCGAGCAAAATGGCGCAGACTCAGGGCACCCGGAGGAAAGTCTGTTACTACTATGACGGGGATGTTGGAAATTACTATTATGGACAAGGCCATCCAATGAAGCCTCACCGAATCCGCATGACTCACAATTTGCTACTTAACTATGGTCTCTATCGAAAAATGGAAATATATCGCCCTCACAAGGCCAATGCTGAGGAGATGACCAAGTACCACAGTGACGACTACATTAAATTCTTGCGCTCCATCCGCCCAGATAACATGTCTGAGTACAGCAAACAGATGCAGAGATTCAACGTTGGTGAGGACTGTCCGGTATTTGATGGCCTGTTTGAGTTCTGTCAGTTATCTACTGGTGGCTCTGTGGCAAGTGCTGTGAAACTTAATAAGCAGCAGACGGACATCGCTGTGAATTGGGCTGGGGGCCTGCATCATGCAAAGAAGTCTGAGGCATCTGGCTTCTGTTACGTCAATGATATCGTCTTGGCCATCCTGGAACTGCTAAAGTATCACCAGAGGGTGCTGTATATTGACATTGATATTCACCACGGCGATGGCGTGGAAGAGGCCTTCTATACCACAGACCGGGTCATGACTGTGTCCTTTCATAAATACGGAGAGTACTTCCCAGGAACTGGGGACCTACGGGATATTGGGGCTGGCAAAGGCAAGTATTACGCTGTTAACTACCCGCTCCGAGATGGGATCGATGACGAGTCCTATGAGGCCATTTTCAAGCCGGTCATGTCCAAAGTAATGGAGATGTTCCAACCCAGTGCAGTTGTCTTACAGTGTGGCTCTGACTCCCTATCTGGGGATCGGCTAGGTTGCTTCAACCTGACCATCAAAGGGCACGCCAAGTGTGTAGAGTTTGTGAAGAGCTTCAACCTGCCTATGCTGATGCTGGGAGGAGGTGGTTATACCATCCGTAACGTGGCTCGCTGCTGGACGTATGAAACAGCCGTGGCTCTGGACACGGAGATCCCAAATGAGCTTCCATACAACAACTACTTCGAATACTTTGGACCAGATTTCAAACTTCACATCAGTCCTTCCAGTATGACCAACCAGAACACCAAGGAGTACCTGGAGAAGATCAAACAGCGACTGTTTGAGAACCTGCGAATGCTGCCCCACGCACCTGGGGTCCAAATGCAGGTGATTCCTGAGGATGCCATTCCAGAGGAGAGTGGCAACGAGGACGAAGAAGACCCTGACAAGCGCATCTCGATCTGTTCCTCTGACAAACGAATCGCCTGTGAGGAAGAGTTCTTGGACTCTGATGAAGAGGGAGAAGGCGGTCGCAAGAACTCTTCCAACTTCAAAAAAGCCAAGAGAGTCAAAACTGAGGATGAAAAAGAGAAAGATCCAGAAGAGAAGAAAGAAGTCACAGAAGAGGAGAAAACCAAGGAGGAGAAGCAAGAAGCCAAAGGGGTCAAGGAGGAGGTCAAGTTGGCCTGAGCAGACCTCTCCAGTTGTGGCTTCCTGCCAAGTTTCCCACCTTTCTCCCACAACCCCTCAGATTTTATATTTTCTATCTCTCTGTGTATTTATATAAAAATATATTAAATATAAATATCCCCAGGGACTAGACAGGAACCAGGGCCCTGAGCCCAGGGCACGTGTTAGGAGTGAGCTTTTCTAGTGGCTGTCTTGCCACCCATCCTTTCCCACTTCTTAATTTTGAACCATAAAGGGTGCTGGGTCTGGAAAGCATATTCTTAAGAAGCCATAGGACAAAATCCTGAAATGTTAAGTGCCTGCTTAGTGGCTTTGGAAAGGTGCCCTTACTGGGCATTCTAGGAGTGGCTAGATCTTGAGGGACCCCCTGTCAGGCTCCTTAAGGTAATATCAGCCATTTTTAGATTGGTTCTGTTATCATACCTTCCCACTGGCCCCCTGTGAGCCAAGAAACTCACACTGCCTGCCCTCTATCCTCTCCCAGTTCTGCAGGTGGAGATTGGTAGTCTAGTTTCCTTTTTGAGATACTATTTTAATTTTTGTGAGAGTCTTTATAATAAAATGGTACATTTCTAAAAAAAAAAAAAGACTGGTTACTATTTTTCTTATCCATGTTTGGTATAATTCTATTATTATTTTCTTTGTGAAGTTCAAGATGTGTGTTTTAAACACTTAGACCATAGCATTACAGTTCTAACACAATTCATATATAAAATTTTATTCTTTACCTTTTAGGGTGTGCCTTTCTAACATAAGAGCACAGAGCTAGGATATACACAGTCATACTTCTGTTTTCCTTCATTCAGGAAGATTCCCGACCAGACATGGGTACAGTGTGATGAGTGTCTTAAATGGAGGAAGCTTCCTGGCAAGGTTGATCCATCTACATTACCTGCAAGATGGTTCTGTTACTATAATTCCCATCCAAAGTACAGGTAAGGTTATTATGCCAGAGAAAATGCCTGATTTGTCTCTCTGTTCTAAAACACTTACAAAAAGCTCTTTTGAGTACAGTTGACATATAATGTTACATTGGTTTCACATGTATGGCATGAGCATAGTGACTCAGTAACTCTGTATGTTACACTGTGCTCACAAGTGTGGCTACCATCTGTCACCGTATGGCACTATTACACTACCACTGACTGTATTGCCCATGCTCTACCTCTTTTTCCCGTGACTTACTCATTCCATAACTGGACTCCCACTCCCTTTCACTCACTTTGCCCACTAAAACACTTTTTATCTCAAGTCTATACTCTTCAGCCTGGCATCCAAGCCCCTTGCTAACTGATCCCACCCTATCTATCCAACCTTATTTTTCACTGTACTTAACCCAAATCATATGCTTTAGCCAGGCTTCTGGCTTCAGTATTTCCAACACATGCCATGCTTATTCCCTCCCCCATGACTCGATAGTGTTATTCTGCTTGCTTACAGTGACGTTCTGCATTCCATCTGCCTATCCAAATCATATCCATCTGGGAAGCTTAAGTATTTTGTGTGATACTTCTCCTGTTGACAATAGTTTACAGTGATTTTATGCTAGCTTCCCATGGTATTTAATTCTTAACATTTGTTTGCATACTGTTTTGTATTTTTTTAGATGCTTTTCATATGTATATGGTTTGGCTCTTCAAAAGATTGTAAACTATTCAAGAACAAGGACTTTACATTTCACGTTTAGTTGATAATTTCACTCATATGCTTCCTATGCCTGAATCTATTATAGTACATATTGTACATTTAATGCCATTTGTTTGCATGTCCCTTGCAGCATCTAACATCTAGATAGTGCCTGGCATACCCACGTGCATTTATTTCAATTTAACAAATATTTATTTGACTCAGTAATCAGAGAGACTCAAAATAATTATCCTGTTTGCTTCAATTAGCTGTGATTTTCTTAATATTTTTTCTGCACAATAGACAGCAGTAGAAAAAAAGGCACTAAAACAGGGTATGCTTTTTAGAAAAAAATGTTTAAAATGGAGGAAATTCAGTAAGTGAGGTCTAGGTCTGTAATGAGTAAGCATTCCCCCATAGTCTCCAGATGTGCCTAAGCACCTCTTCCTGGAGAATAACTGGGATTGTGTGATTGGAATATGGGACTGAGTGTTTAGGAGTCTCATTTTTTAATCCTGTATCTTCTGTCAGTTTCTACTCAATCAGGGAAACATACCCTTCCAGGACACTGCCTCCTTATAAAATGGGTGTAATGGGCGCCTGAGTGACTCAGTTGGTTAAGTGTCTGACTCTTGATTTCAGCTCAGGTCATGATTTCATGGTTCCATGGGATCAAACCCCACACGGGGCTATGTGCTGATAGTGTGGAACCTTCTTGGAATTCTCTCTCTCTCAAGATAAATAAATAAACTTTAAAATAAAATAGTTTTGGGGCGCCTGGGTGGCTCAGTCCGTTGGGCGACTGACTTCGGCTCAGGTCATGATCTCGCAGTCCGTGAGTTCGAGCCCCGCATCGGGCTCTGTGCTGACAGCTCAGAACCTGGAGCCTGTTTCAGATTCTGTGTCTCCCTCTCTCTTTGACCCTCCCCCGTTCATGCTCTGTCTCTCTCTCAAAAATAAATAAACATAAAAAAAATTTAAAAAATATATATTAAAAAAAATAAAATAGTTTTAATAGAGGGTTTCCAACTATTATTAATTTTTGTTTATTTGTTCCTAGGACTGCTTTTGATCTTTGAATATACTTTCTAGTACTCCTTTTAGTGTTAACTCCTAAAATTCTCTTCCTTGTGCTTTACATATAACAGATGGCTTTCAATTTATAAAATCCTCCTTTCTCTCCTCTTTGCTAATCTGTTGTGTGGTTTTTGCAGTGTAAACTCCTAATCCCTTACTGTTTCTCTCTCTCATAGCCTTTGATTTTCTTCAGGCATCATCACCTAGTTTAGGGATTCTCGTGCTTCTAAACTGCACTTTGGGAATTACTTTCTTAGTAAACAAGAGGCAAAAGACCCAGGTTCTACTCTTAACAATAATCTCTGTATGGAACCTCAAACAGGTCTCTCTTGAAACTCACTGTGTAAAAATAAAGATTATGCTTCTTGCTGTCCACCATAATAGGAACTTTGTAGCTGTCAAATACTTTGAATGTCATGGGAGAAAGGTGATATATGCACCAAAAGAATTAGATGATGCCTTGAAATAAGAATTGCTACATGTTAACCTGCATACAGGTTTTGTAATGTGGGTGGAATCTGAACTCTGTGAGGTTAGAGGGTTGTTAACCTCAATGACCTGTCTTGTCATAGTTGTAAGGAAAGTAAAGGGTAAAACTGAAAAGCACATTTTGTTTCCAAAAGATGATTTCTTCTCTGTACTGCAGGAGATGCTCTGTTCCAGAGGAGCAAGAACTCATCGATGAAGACCTGTACTTGAACAAAGCCAAGAAACAGTTGAGTATACTTAAGGTTCTAGATCATAAGGTAGAGGAGCCTGACTCTCATAGGACAGGGGACCTTTGAGAAGAGAGATTTTTTTTTCTTTTTTGATTTTTAACTATTTCCCTCTCACTTCTCTATTCTACCAGTTCTTTATTCCTGCTGATCATCACCTGAGTGTCTAATTAGTGATTGTCTTTAGTCTCTTACCTTCCCCTCCCTGTCTCTCGTTTGATGGGGCATTTGAACTCTCTCTTAAGTAGCAGAGTTTGGGAAGGCACCCTCAGTTATTCAGTGAGGCCCACACTATTTTTAAATTGGTAGGAACATTGTATATAACCTAAATCTGCAATTGGTAATCCATTTCAGATGGAGAAATTTCATGAATGAACTAAATAGCACTTTTATCTTCTCCTAGAGATCAAGCTCTTGAGAAGAAGCTGCCAGTGGACAGTGAGAACCACCAGGTGAGAGACAGCCCATCGTCTTTTTTTTCTCACATGAAATTTTCCCCAACAGAGGACATAGGTGGAAGGAAGCAACAATCTTGAAAGCTGCATAAAAATCATGAAACATTTCTCCTGGTGGTCTTTTTTTCTGTTTAATCTTTTGATTTTGCTTTGATCTCCTGTTACTGATGTTCAGATCGCCAAAAATAGAAGAGCCAAATCATATATTTCCCAGATTGGGATTCCATACTGATTCTGGACAGTGTGAATATCACATTCAATGTCACAGAATATTCAGGGTTGCATTCCATTCTCATACAGGCTGCTCCTGTTGAGTGTCTGTTTTTTCCTCAATCTCCTTTCTTCCAGGATTCAGGGGTGATTCCTTCCTCCTTCCTCTTGGGAAGAAGGGGTGGTTCTTTGTGCCCCTCCCCTCTCCCCGCTTTCAGGCTGGCTGGCTTTATAAAGACTCTGCTGTTTTGAATTTTCAGGAGCACTGTCTCTCGGACATGGTTGCCCAGCTCCGGACGCTGAAGGGTGCAATAAGGTTGGCCGTCCTCTCAGGGACACTCCTTTCCTGACAGCCACCATAGCACCCATGTATTTTCCCCACCCAACCTTGCCTTTCTGCATGATTGTCCTCTTGACCCTCTTTCCCAGAGATATCTGCTAGTCGCATGTTAGATTCACCTTCTACCCACTCAACCAGGGTAGGTCAGACTGGTGAGGATAGAGGCAATTTATTCTTCTTCTGACATCCTACCGAGACCCGGGTATATGAATACATAGGTTTCAGACCCTAATGTCTTGGCTTAGTAGTCTGATCTGGAGATTGGGAGATTTCCTGGGACCGCCCTGTCCTCATTCAGTTTGCCTTCCCATTACATCCCTCCACCTTCATCATCTGTACTGTCTTCATAAGCTGGCTCTTCCACAAGATCTTAGATGCATGTCTCTGTGTGTTTGCATTGTGGATATACATTAGTCTCTAGCATGCATTTCTCCAAAACCAGCACTGACACTCGCTGCAATGCTTATTCCCTCCACCCCTGCCAGCATCACAGATTTCAGAGGAGTGAAAACCCAGCCTTAAAACTGGGTCACAGGAGAGAATTAGGTGGTGATTAGGGGGCCTGGGTTTTATGTTGTGGGTGGGATGACTGTAGGAGCTAATAAGTGAGTTGGGGAGGTCTGTCCAGCTGATAAGGTTATAACTGAACTGGGTTCAGTGTTCTAGTGTACATTACCGTGTGCTGTTTGTTTTGTGTAAGAAACCAGTTTCTTTTTATTTGGCCAAGTGTTTTCTCCGAGCATCAGAAGGATTGACTCATCCTTTGGTATTTCATTTGAAATTAGGATTTTTATGAATCATTTCTCTCTTTGTTAGGTGTTCACTAATCCACTGAGGATTCCTGCTATTCAAGATATGGATGAATTGAACAATAAGACAATTGGATATGAGGGAATTGATAGTCCTAGCCGGCCTCCATCTGTTGGAGAAGAAAGCAGGACACCTTCTCTTCAGCTTAAGCCTCTGGATTCCAGTATTTTTCAATTTTCCAGGTGGGTAAAACATAGTCTCTCTTCAATAGTAAGCCTCAGGTCCATTTTCCTGTAAAGTAGGTATGGTTATCATGTTTATGTGTATGTTTCTCCTAAGGCCTAGCATAGAACTCAGATGGAGAAACACCATTTGGAGCTGATAGACTTGTGTGTTGCATGTATTTCCAATTTTTTTGACATTACACCTGCTATGTCAAGTCTGTCTGTCTCTTTTGAGCTAGTCATCTGACAAATACTCATTTATGTATTATGTCTTCACATTATGTTGGGAACTATGTGAGTGAAATAACGGGCGTGAAAACTCTTTCAAAAGCATAATATGCAATCCAGATATAAGGGAGTGGTACCTAGATAAGCATTACTTCTCTCCTTACATTTAGTCCTGTAGGGCCCCATAGGCCTAACATGTCGGTCACATATAAATAATAACCATTAGAAGTTTGTGTCAGTATTGGTATGAGTTTAGTCAGGGTCTTCCCATGTCCATCTTCAAGCACCTCCTCAGTACGATTTTGTTCATCTTTATAACAGGAAGAAGCATACCTTTCCTTTTTCTTAAATAACAGGAGTGTTTGAAGTGCTGAAAGATATGACTGCCCCTCTACTACCATAAGACTGGAACTCAGGGCTCCTAATTATGACTTGCCTTCTCCTCTCTACTATGCTTCTCACTTCTGGCAGGGCCAAACCATAAGGCAGATAACAGAGTTGCTCTCTAGAAGTAGAAACTTCTGCAGTCATCAGTAATGTGACGATTATATAAAGGGTTGTTTTCTTCTTAGGTGGGTCTCTTCAGCTTCTCATCTAGATAGACATCTCTGCATGTGTGCAGGTCCCCTATTCTGTGATTCTTCACAATTAAGCCCCATAGATAATGGAAGAATCGCATGACCCCCCTTCAATCCCCCACCCCCGAACATGAGCAGAAAGTCTCAAGAGGAAGTAAGCTATTAGGAGTAAAACTAACACAACGCTAAAGGAATTAAATGAGAATCTGTATGAAATCATCTAGAACAGTGCCTTGGAAGATAATAGGTACTCAGTAACTAATGTTAAATCTGAGTGATACTGGAGTATCACTGGAGTGCTGAAGGAGCAATTTCTAAGATTGAACTGTGCCACAAAATATAATCCATTCAGTGTCAGGGCCTTGAGTCTAATTCGACTCTGTTCCTATCCATTGTTTTCCAATTCCCATTGTATATTGGGAGGGATAGACAGTAAAGTGTTATGTGTTTTCAAAGCACATTGTTATCTCTCTACTTTGATTTCCTTGAGATGGTCATGCACCCAAATTGCCACTGCCGTATCAATGTTTCATTGCCCTTGCAGGCTATTCTTTCCCTTCTGTGACAACTTTTCCTTTTGCTTCAGTGTTTGTTTTGTTACTCTAGAGTGGTTTCTGGTAATCTGAAGGAGATTGCAAATGCTGATATATATATGCGTGTATTTTATGAGTGCAGTATGGCAGTACATCCATTGGGTGGCATACTTCATCATCCTTTAATGGGATTTCCGTATGAGTTGTTTATGGAGCTGCTGTATCTAGATTTGGATTTTGGCTATAGAGGATAGGTAAAGTACTTCAATCATGTGTAATTTTAATTTGACAATAATATTCTTTCAAGGGAAAGAGATACGTGATAATTGATGCTGCTAATGTTATGTTTTATGTAAGCTCGGTAAGATGATTTTGTCATTTTAAGCTACATGTATAAAGGGATTCAGATTGATTGCAAAGAGTCTGCCTTTTTATAGGGAAAAATGAAGGTACACAAGAGTTTAGTAAAATTTACAGGGTTTTCTTGGTAAAACAGTGTTTGAAATAATAGGTTTATTCAGGAGTTACAAAGGTCCCTGTTATTATCAAAACCTAAAGCTAATAAGGCTCCTTGGGTCATGCAGTACAGCTCTCCAACTCTAGATAAAATAAAGCCCACAGTATCCTACAGAGTTTTTTAAAGTTCTAGTGGAGTACAGGGCTCCAAAGGTGTCATTGGAAATAACTTTGTGAGTTTTCACAAACCAGCAAGGGGATGGGAGAACTTGCAGTAAAGAATGGGTTCAGCCAGTATGTAAGCAGGCATAATCGTTTAGCATATTTTTGTTAAAGGAAATAGTCCTTTTTTCTTTATTCATTCTGCATATATTTGAGTGCTTGCTGAATGAAGGGTGGTGTTCTTTTTTTGGTTTATTTATCTATTTTTGAGAGAGAAAGAGAGAGAGAGAGGGACAGAGAGAGACAATCCCAAGCAGGTTCCATACTATCAACACAGAGCCCAACGCAGGGCTCAATCTCATGAACTGTGAGACTATGACCTGAGCCAAGATCAAGAGGCAGACACTCAACTGACTGAGCCACCCAGGCGCCCCTGAAAGGCAATGTTCTAAGGCAGTAATGGAATGAAAAATGAAGCAACTTATGGTAAAGTTATATATGTAAGGATCTCCAATATATGCTACTTTTCATGAGGTGTGATACAAACTTAAGTTCTAAAGTATCCATTAGCATATGGACAAAGGAGAAAATTAGCGGCTGTAATTCATTTAGCTATTTAGAGACCCTTTGAATAAACTATGTGTCAAAGGCTAATTATAATTCATGTTTTAAAAGGATAACAAAAAATACCATCCAAATGACACTGCGATAGCTGAAGGAGAGGAAGAAAGACATTCTAATATGTTTAAAGGAATATTTGAAACAACAAATACAGGTAGAACTAGAAGAACAGTTTTATAAATGAGTAAGGTTGATTCAGCAGCTAGTATTAATATTTTAAAAGATGATCTTTGAGAGCAACTTCCAGACTGGAGAAATGAGGAGTGTGATGGACTCTTTCATGAACAAATAACAATTTAACAGGAAAATATTATTAAACAGCAAAAACAATTATTTGGAGTTCCTAGAAATGGTCCTAGAGGCATACAGAAATATTCAATCAAGAAAATCTATGAAATCTCAGATACAACAGCAACAGTCTTCAACATTTAGCTTGCTCTCACTCACCCCCTTACGAGCTATATTTTATAAAAACTTCTCAGGGAGCTCTAATGCAGGTGGGTATGATCAAGAAGTTCTTTCCCTAGCTCCCAGTCTAGAGCTATGGTTTCACCTGGGAGGAATAGGCTTCTGATATTTCTCATCTCCCCCAGTTCTGTCATGCAGAAGCTCTATTCCAGGCAGACTCAAAAGGAATAGGTCTCTCTTCTCCTATGCAGTCCCCACTCAGGGGAAGCACTCACGTAGCATGTAGAGATAGTATGTTGACAATACTGGACTCCTATTGCTCTAGCCCAAGCTTGCTTATAGGGCAGAGGTTCATGCCTGAAGAAGCAAGCCAAAAAACATCACCCAGCACCCATTCATAAAGAAAATTTTCTTTTCTTTATGCTACTTGTGCACAATGGCACTGAGGCTCTGCTTAGGGAGAGGCCTTAAAGATGAATTCCTTAGTTCTGCCCAAAGGAGCTGCCTTTATGTGGAACAGATCATGGAGAATTCCATTCATAAAAGCATTGTCAAAAATAATGGAGGGGTGCCTGGGCGGCTTAGTCGGTTGAGCGTCCAACTCTTGATTTCTGTTCAGGTCATCATCCCAGGGTGGTGGGATTGAGCCGCATGTCAGGCTCCTCCCTAAATGTGGAGCCTGTTTTAAGATTATCTCTCTCCCCTTCTGTCCCCCTCCCCTTCCCTGTCCTACTCATGCTGTCTTTCTTTCTCTAAAATTTAAAAAAAAATGGAAATCTTGGTGAGCATTAAGAGGACACTCATAGCTCCATGATACAAGTTACAACAAGAAAGGTGACTGAACAGTCAGAAGTTTGATAACAGAGAAAACCAAGGAAAAAATCAAGAAGACCTCTTCTGGGATCATAGTCAGCCCCCTAGGATTAGGAAGGCTGTGTATAAGCATAAGGCTGCATTTACTCTAGAGCAATCAAACTAGGACATAAGGTGGACTGTAAAGCAGCCCTCAAGCCTCACACAGATCAAACAACAAAGGACAGGGCTCTCACTGGCACTAAGGGCTTAAGCACAACCTATAACCACTGGCTGAACAGTAAGCTTTTCTGACCCATGGGCAATTCCTAGGAAACCAGGCTTAAAAATAAATCACACTTTTCCTGGTAGACTGGAAGACTGTGTGCATGCTCAAAGTTGTGTCCTCTCAAAGGTGATTAGAAAGGGAAAATCCAAACTGCTACTATCTGGCTGAATGTGGGGTAGAAACAGATTCCTTGAACTGTGATAGCAGCTTCCAAGCCAATGGTACCATACATGAAATATAAAAGCTAAAAATGTAACTGGATAAGAGGGCTTAAGCATAATCTTTGACCAGTTAAGGGGCCTCTGTTGACCCAAGGGTGACTCTTAGGTTGTCAGGTAAAAGGTAAAAACCAAGAAGAAATCTGAACAGGAACATCAGAGGCTGCATACCGCAGAGGAAATAGATTTCATGGAGTCAGTTCAGCCAAGTCACTAAATAAACAACCAAGCAAACAACAACAGATCAACTACTCTGGGAGATGGGCTCAGTATCTAGAGTTGTTATGCTGTGTTATCTGAAATATCCAATTGTTGGGGTGCCTGGCTGGCTTTGTTGGTGGAGCATGAGACTGTTGACCTCAGGGTTGTAAGTTTGAGCCCCACATTGACTATAGCAATTACTTAAAAATAAGAAACCTTAAAAAAAATATCCAGGTGCCTGGGTGGCTCAGTGGGTTAAGCGTCGGACCCTTGGTTTCGGCTCAAGTCATGATCTTGTGGTTTCATGAGTTCAATTCTGGCATTGGGCTCTGTGTTGGCAGTGTAGAGCCTGCTTGGGATTCTCCCTCTCTCTATCTCTGCCCCTCCCCTGCTCGCACTGTGTCTGTCTCTCTCAAAATAAATAAAGTTTAAAAAATATTCAATTGTCAACAAAAATTTATGAGACATGCAAAGAAACAGGAAAGTGTGACCTGTACATAAGAAAAAAAGCAAATAATAGAAACTGCTCTTAAAGAGATCCAGATGTTTGATTTAGCAAAGACTTCAAAGCAGCCATTGTAAATATGTTCAGAGAACTAAAAGGAGAGCATATCTCATCAACTAGAGAATATCAATAAAGGGGAAAGTTATCTATACCTACATCTGTATCTGTTTCTATATCTGTATCTATATCTATATATTTTATATGTAAATACATATATAAAAGAACCAAATGGAAATTCTGGACGTGAAAAGTATAGTAACTAACATGAAAATTTCACTAAAAAGACTCAAAAGTGCATTAGAGTTGGCACAAGATAATTAGCAGACTTGAAGATATATCAGTTGGCACAAAATAATTAGCAGACTTGAAGATATATCAATTATAGATTATGCCATCTGAAGAACAAAGAGAAAAAAAGAATGAAGAAAAATGAACAGCACCTCAAAAGAAATGTGGGACACCATTAAGTACACTAACATCTGAGAGTAGATGTATTTACTTGTATTTACAAGAAGAAAAAGGGTAGAAAAAATATTCAAAGAAATAATGGCTGAAAACCATTAATCTACACATCCAAGAAGCTTAGCAAATTCAAAATAGGACAAATGCAAGGAGATTCAGTCAGACATAGCATAGTGAAAATATTGAAAGCCAAGGGCAAAGAGAAAATCTCTAAAGCAGAAAGAGAAAAATACTCATCATGTACAAGAGAATCCCAGTAAGATTAACAGCTGACTTCTCATTAAAACAGTGGAAACTAGAGGGCAGTAGGATCACATATTCAAGGTAGTAAAAGAAGAAAGAGTGTGAGGCCAGAATCTTAAATCCAGGAAAACTATCTTTATAATATGAAGGTGAAATAGATACATCCTCACATAAACAAAAGCAGATGAAATTTGTTTCTACAAAACTGCCTTTCAAGAAATACTCAAGGGAGTTCTTTAGGCTGAAAGCAAGTGATACCCGATAGTAATTCAAATTCACATGAGAAAATAAAAGAGCACTGGCAGTGGTATCTAATTAATTATAAAAGACAATAGAATAGCATTTTTCCTGTTTCTATCTTTAATTAAAGAATAATTTCACAAAACAATATGTATATATTTGTATATAATTTTATGTACATATATAACCTTATTGTTGGGCTCATCTACAGATGTAAAATGTTTGCCAATAATAGCACAGAGGAGGTGAGTGGGAGCAAAGTGGTATTGGAGTAAGGAAATAACACCATAGTAAGAAATGAAGAAAATTTTAAATGGAAAAATAAGGTTGATTTAGCAAACTCTATAAACATCAATATGCAATTGTTCTGCTTTCTTCTCTCAGCTTCCTCAAAAGACATAACATTACATAAAACAATAATATATTGTTAGATTTGTAAATGTTAAATGAGAAAATATCCACATAACATAAAAAGAGAAACAGTAGAGGAAGAAAGGAACAAAGAATGCATGACACATGTATAAAACAGAAAGCTAAGTAGCAGATGTAAATTCTGTCATTTCAATAATATTAAATATGACAACTTTAAACTATCCAATCAAAAGACAGAAATTATCAGATTAGATTTTTTAAATATCTAAATATACAGGAGACACACTTTGGATTCGGAAATACAAATAGGTTGAAAATAAAAGGATGGAAACAGATATACCATGCAAACAGCAACCAGAAGAGAGCTTCAGTGGTTATGCTACCATCAGACAAAATAGACCTGACTTTTTAAAAAGTTTTTATTTATTTATTTTGAGAGAGAAAGTGAGAGAGAGGGAGCAAGCACGAGCAGGAGAGGGGCAGAGATAGAGGGAGAGAGAATACCAAGCAGGCTCTGCACTGTCAGCACAGAGCCCGTTGTGGGGCTTGATCCCACAAACCATGAGATCATGACCCGAGCTGAAATCAAGAGTGCAGCACTTAACTGACTTGAGTCACCCAGGCACCCCAAGACAAAATAGACTTTAACCAAAAAAAAAATGTTACTAGATATAAAGGGACACTTCATAATGATAAAGTTCATCAAGAAGATGTAATAATTATACCTAAATATGGACCTAACAACAGATCCCCCAAAATACATGAAGGAAAAGCAGACAGGATTGAAGGGAGAAATAAACCAATAATGGTTGGAGACTTCAATGGCCCACCTTCCATAATGGGTAGAAGATCAACAAGGAGGTAGAGGAATTGAAGAATGCCATAAACCAACTGGACCTGATGGACACATATAGAACACTTCACCCCCAAAAAAGCACGATGCATATTCTTCTCGAGTGCACATGGAATATTCTCCAGGTCAGACTATGTGTTAGACCATGAAAAAAAAGGCTTGACAAATTGAAAGTATTGATAGCATACAAAGGATGTCCTTCAGTCACATTGGAATTAAATTAGAAATCAACAACAGAAGGAAACTTGGGAAATTCACAAATATGTGGCTATTAAAGAACACTTCAGAATAACAGATGAGTAAAAGGAAAGCTCACAAGGGAAATTAGAAAATATCTTGAGATTAAAATGAAAATAAAGTATATCAAAACTTATGGAATGAAGCTAATGCACTCCAAGAGAAAATTATATTTGTAAATGCTCATTTTAAAATTGAAGGAAGACCTGAAGTCAATAACCTAAACTTCCACTTGAAGAAACTACAAAAACAAGAGCCAGCTAAACTCACATCAAGCAGAAAGAAAGAAATAACACAGATCAGAATGGAAATGAAATAGAGAGTAGAAATACAATACAGAAAAATCAGTGGAAACAAAAGTCAGGTCTTTGAAGAAAAAAAAAAACAAATTAAAACAATTCCTAGAAGAAAGCTTTGACATTGGCCCTAGAAACATTTTTCTCAATATGTCTCATCAGGCAAGGGAAACAAAAGCAAAATTAAACTATTGGGACTACACCAAAATAAAAAGCTTTTGCATAGTGAAGGAAACCATTAACAAAACGCCAAAGCAACCAGTACTGAATGGGAGAAGGTGTTTGCAAATTATCCTATAAGGGGGCTAATATCCAAAATATGTGAAGAACTTATGCAACACCAAAAACACCCACAAATAACTTGATTAAAAAATGGGCAAAGGACCTGAATAGACATTTTTCCAAAGAAGACCTACAGATGGCCAACAGACACATGATGCTCAACATCACTAATCATCAGGAAAAGGCAAATCAAAACCACAATGAGATACCACCCTACACCTGTCAAAATCAAAAAGAGCAGAAATAATAAGTGTTGGCAAGGATGTGGAGAAAAAGGAACCTTCGTGCACTGTTGGTGAGAATGCAAAAGAAAATAAAAACACTAATTTGAATAAATAATATGCAGCCCTATGATTATTGCAGCATTATTTACAGTAGCTTGCCATGTGCAACACTAGAGGGTATAATGCTAAGTGAAGTAAGTCAAAGAAAGATAAATATCCTATAGTTTCACGCATATGTGGAATTTAAGAAACAAAATAAGCAAACAAAGAAAAAAGAGACAAAAAAAGACAAAGGAAAAAACAGACTCTTAAATATAGAGAATAAACTGGTGGTTGCTAGGGGATGTGTGGTATGGAATGGATGAGATAGATTAAAGGGATTAAGAGTATGCTTTTCTTGATGAGCACTGAGTAATGTATAGAATTGTTGAATCGTTACATTGTATACCTCAAACTAATATAACACTGTATGTTAATTATACTTAAAATAAATAGCCACCAAAAATTAAGAAAACAGTAAAATGATTCTATTTACAGTAGTCTCAAAAATGAAGTATTTAGGAATAAATTTAACAGAAGTGCAAGAACGACTTGGGAACTGAAAACCATAAAATATTGCTGAATGAGATTAAAGAAGGCCTAAATGAATGGAAAGACATTTTGTGTTTATGGATCGGAAGATGTAATGTTGATAAGATGTCAGTACTCCTCAAATTGAGCTACAGATTCGATGCAATCCCTATCAAAATATCAGCTTTTCTTCTGCAGACAGACCTTTGAGGGATATGACAAAAAGGAGAAAGAAAATGAGAAGAAACTATGCAGTTGGAGAAGAATTCCTGCTATTCAAACCCTATATTAATCTTTACTAAAATGAGTGACTCCAGGTCTAGAATAAGAATCAATCCCTAAAGGGAAGAACCAGACCTTAATTTACAGAGCTAAGTACTTATAGAACCAATAAGTAATATCCACCTATTTTTCTCTCATTCACATAATAGTTTCTTTTTGATTTCCTCTTATATGCAAAGTTTTGTTCCTTCATTCCCATCTAGCATAGTTAGTTAAGCTCTCTTCGTTTAAGGAGTTTCTACTTTGGTACTTTAGTAGGGAATTTACAAGACACACATAGGCATGCTGTAAAAAGTGATATACATTATAATAGAGCGCTAAGGTGCTATGTGAATTCAGAAGTAGCATTTGAGCTGGACTCAGATTTGCAGTGTTGGGTAGGAGAAGGGCATTCCAATCAAAAGAAGCAGCATGAGAAATCATGGGACATTTCTTTTGGCTGGTGTTCTTGAAGGGAGGTAATGAGAGAGCAGCTAGGGCCAAATTATGTCCTAGCTCTGTCACTGACTAGCTGCAGTTAGTGCAGTCAGTGCTGTCACTGACTAGAGAAAGTTAACATCTCTAGGTCTGCGCATCCTCTTCAAAAAATGCAGATAATACCAACACCTACTTCAGGGTTATTGGAAAAATTAAATGAGACCATACACATTAAGCACCTGTCACACTGTCTGGCACAGAGTAAGTGCTGAATAATTGTTTCTTATGTTTTGGAGTCCACTCCAAATGGACTAAGCTAAAGCATACCAAGCTAAGGCATTTGAACTTTTCTGTTGTGGGGAGCAGTACATAAAAATTTCAATTAATGGTATAGCATAATCAGAGTAACACCTTAGGAAGATTAACTTGGCAGCAGGTAATCTGGAGATGAGAGAAGGGGAGACTGGAGGAAGCCACTGCAGTAGTTCAGGAGAGGTAATGTGAGCTTGAACTTGAGTATTGATAGTAGTAGAACTATATGAAATTACTGAGAGTTTGCTGGTGTCATAACATATATCAGAAACATAGGGGAGGGAACAGGCTTAAAGATGAAAATGGAAAGGCCAGTTTTATACATCGTGAGGTACAAGTGGGACCTCCAGGAAGGAATGAGTGATGGGCAATTAGAAATTCAGTACTAGAAATCAGGGCTGGGGAAATGACTTTAGAGTTACTGACCAGAAGTTATAGCCAAGAGGTTGTATGAAGTTACCAAAGAAAAGAGAGAAGAGAAGCGAATTAAGGACAGAACCCTTAGAGGTGGGAAAACGAAGAGAAGGCAGATCATTTGACTTTCATTGCCTTTCATAAAACTTTGGGTGTTGCTATCCAGTATCCCATAACCTTCCTTCATGAAGACCTCTGAACTGACTGCTTTTTTTTTATTTTTAAAAATTTTTTTTAAGGTTTATTCATTTCTCAGAGACAGAGCATGAGCGGGGGAGGGGCAGAGAGAGAGCGGGAGACACAGAATCTGAAACAGGCTCCAGGCCCTGAGCTGTCTGCACAGAGCCCAATGCAGGGCTCGAACTCTTGGACCATGAGATCATGACCTGAGCCAAAGTAGGACGCTTAACTGAGCCACCCAGGTGCCCCTGAATTGACTGCTTTACTATCTTCCTCAGTGCTGCAGCTAAATGGGCCATCTGCAGTGGCCCTTGCGCATGTTATATAGATGGATCCATGTGTTCTCACATTGCCCACAAATACTTTGGCTTTCCCCCAAAGGTTGACACAGCAAGATCTATTAAGATGCAGACCAGTTTTCTTGCTGAGTGAACGCTAGTTTTGAAGAACATTCATGGTGCTATAAGAAGCTAATGTTTGAGATGTCTTACGGATGTTGCCAAAAATTGCAGAGAAAACCTAGTGGCCTCAAAATACTGTGAGGTGGCCCATAATGTGCCTGACTCTTTCTCATTGAAAATTCAAAAGTTGATTTTTTTACCTTGAAACTTCTTTGGTTTTCTGCAGGGAAGACAGAACAGTGATATGGGTAAAAATTTGGGGGGGGGTCCCCATCCTACTGCATGATTTTAAATTGCCTGCAGATTTCATGGTACAAGTTTGTTTTGTTAATTCCTTCAACAGTCAGTGCACATAGCAGCCAGAAATGGAAGGTGACTCAAGATTACTGTCCTGCACTTTCCTGAAGAAATGAGGGAGTGCCTGTTTGCCGTGACAGAGGGGAGTTCTTTTGCCCTAAGAGGGAAATGACTTGAATTGGCCGATTCAATTTGTTTGTTCCTGACTAGCACCCTGTGTTTTAATTAACTTTTACAAGTGAATAATGGACAATAACCACAATCCAGTTGGCTGGCAAAGGAACTGTATGGTGTTCTCTTGCAATATAAAAAAAAATATGTCTAAGTCTTTGATACTGGAAGGTTTTTGTGACACTTTAAAATTAACGAGCTGGCTTGGTTTTCCTCCACATACTCTGCGGGGCTTTTTATGACCTTTTTTCCATTCTTGTGTTAAGGGATTTTGCATGTGTATTTTTTGTTTGTTTTTTCTGCCTTTCCTTGCATTTTGGGACCTCCTAAGTCAGTCTGGTTTCAATCCTGTTTTCAGAATTCTTACCAAAGTCAATCTGGTCTTGTTATATCCAGATGCTCACTCTCCTACCTTTTGATTTCAGCTGTCCCTTCAGACCGACTGCTATCTCAGCAGGTCACATGAGTTGAAGGGTTTGGAGTTTGGGGGTTGAGTTATATTCCTAACTTGAAATGCTCTGTGGATAAAAGCTCAAGTCAGTTTTAATGTGGGAAATTTGGAGAGAGGCTCCACAGGATTAAGAATATATTTAGCTTGTATTGTGACAGCTTAAAATTTAATTTCCTCTTCTTCTTGCAGTAAGTACAAATGGATCCTGGGAGAGGAGCCGGCAGAGAAACGAAGAAGGCTCCATAGTGAGAGGACAACACCTCCTCTAGATTATTCCATGCCTGGCCCTTACAGGAGGGTTGAGGCAGCTGTCACATACCCAGATGGGGAGAACAGCCATGATAAATCCAGTTCCGAGAGAAGCACACCACCGTACCTTTCCCCAGAATACCCAGAAGCAGGCAAGAGTACCAATCAGAGTAGGGAGGTCTCTGTTCTGTATTCAGGGGCCCAAGACCAACACCAGGGGTCCCTGCTCCCTGAAGAATTAGAAGATCAGATGCCAAGATTGATAGCAGAAGAGTCTAACAGAGGCAGCACAAACATAAACAAGGAGGAAGTGAACAAGGGACCTTTTGTAGCTGTCGTGGGTGTCGCAAAAGGTGTTAGAGATTCAGGAGCTCCCATTCAGCTGATCCCTTTTAACAGAGAGGAGCTTGCCGAGAGAAGAAAAGTGGTTGAATCCTGGAGCCCAGTGCCTTATTCCTCTGTGGCCTCTGTCAACACCCCTGCCGCAGCCACTGGGGAGAAGGGACGAGGTTATGAGGAGAGTGGAGGGCGCAGTACGCCAAAGACGAAGAACCAAAGAGAGCTGGAAGAACTGAAAAGAACCACAGAAAAACTGGAACGTGTTTTGGCCGAAAGGAATTTGTTCCAGCAAAAGGTTAGGGCACCCCCTTACCACTAGGATATAAGACCTCATTTTAACCAAGGGACCAGACAGTTGGAGCTCTGATGGTTTCGTGTCCTGAGGCCTTTAAACACAAGAAGACATTGAGTCATTCTGTGCTAGGTCTCAGATTGAATGGGCCCAAATGGGCTTCCCTCCCGTATTTGGGGATTGAGAAGGCCCATAAGTAGAATATGGATAGAGAAATCACAGAGTGAAATTGTCAGGGGCAATCCAGGGCACTCATAGCATGTGGGGGTCATTGAATTTCTGTTTCTTGGACTGCAGGTGGAGGAGCTGGAACAGGAGAGAAATCACTGGCATTCTGAATTCAAGAAAGTCCAAAATGAATTGGTGACCTATACTACCCAGGAGACAGAAGGCTTGTACTGGAGCAAGAAACACATGGGCTATCGCCAAGCCGAATTCCAGATTCTGAAGGCTGAGCTGGAGAGAACCAAGGAGGAAAAGCAGGAGCTCAAAGAGAAACTGAAGGAGACAGAGACACACCTAGAAGTGCTGCAGAAGGCTCAGGTCTCCTACCGGACCCCAGAGGGAGATGACCTAGAAAGGTTAATTACTAGGGTTTAGTTATCAGCTTGTGAGTGCTAATGGGAAGCATCCCTGAGGAACCCCAGTCACTGGCCATAGATAAGGGCGGAAGCCTTAATTAATGCATAGGCCACCAAGGATCAAGGAATTACTTAGAGAGCTGCAGTCAGTCTCCCCGTGCTTAGTGGCACTGTGCTTTCTTCTTTCTGTCTAGCTAATGAAAACCTAATTGTTGAGAAATGTAGGCCCGTTTGTAAGGAGCTTCATTTTGTTGTTGGCTAATGACTTCATGTCATCTCTTCTGCCCCCTCACTCCATCATACAGGGCTTTGGCAAAGCTTACGCGGCTGCGTATCCACGTCAGCTATCTCCTTACTTCTGTCCTCCCTCACTTGGAGCTTCGTGAGATCGGGTTTGACTCAGAACAAGTGGATGGGATCCTGTATACGGTGCTGGAGGCAAATCACATACTGGATTGAGCACCAGACTTACTACTTTATACACCCTCCTTTACCCTACTCTACTTTATTCTCCTCTCTTTTCTCTTGTCTTCTTCTCTCCTCTCTATCCCTCCTCTCTCTCTCTCTCTCTATTCCTCCTCTCTCTCTCTCTCTCTCTCTCTCTCTCTCTCTCTCTCTCACCTTTATGCCTTATGTAGAGTATCTTTGAGTAAATCCTGGCTCTTACTCAGTCTGCTTCTTACTCAGTTTTGGTGTGGAGAAAGAGGCTAGTTGATGGGCTTTCAGGACTTCCAGGAACAGAAAAGCAATAGTCACCAAGCCAGATGACCTGAAAGCTGTAATTTTCATGATATAGATACTTGGCCTGTTTTATATCCTTTCCTAAATGGTTTGTATTCATTTAGGTGAAATCAGCCAGCAAATATTGGGTCCAACGCAGTAGGTGTTTGGGGATAAATTAAGAAATATAACTCATGGTTTCAGCCTTCAAGGATCTAACAACCTAGTTGGAAGCACAGGACACACACCAGGTCAACTAACTTGTACAAGGGAGTGGTACAAACATGACAGAAGCATTCTGGGGGCGAGGGGAGGAAGTTGAAGGAAGGCTTCACATCAGATATGGGACCTAAACTAAGATTTGTTTAAAGCACTAGCATGATCACATTGTTAACAGTGGTCATTCTTTAGGTGGTAGGACCATGGTTGGTATTTTTTCTTCCTGCTATCTTCCTGCCTTTTTCACATTTTCTATAATAAACCTGTTACTCTTATATTGGAAAAAATAAATTGTTTTAAAAAAGAATGAGTAGGTTTGGATTTAGATATCAGATGAGAGACTGTTTGACATATAAGGTAATTTTATATTTATAATTTATGTTATATTTAGCATTACCTCTGGAAAATAACATGAACAAAAGCATGGAAGATGCTAGAATGTGAAAAATGTGGTTTTTTTGGCAGAAGTGATGGGCTCATGTAAAGGAAACTAAGGTCAAATCGTGACCATCTACCCACCTTCACGTGGTATTTGCATTTTGATAAAGAGTTCTTGAAAAAAATCTTCAGGGCACAAATTTTAAAATATATATATACCACCAAACTGTGAGATTTCAGGTAGTGGGGGTAGCTATTTTAGAGCAGGGAGATCTATTTGATATCCCTCAGAATACACCATCTACCTACTCCTGGTCTAGTGCTGAGTAAGGGGTTGATCTCATACTATCAAGAATAGTAAAACCTATACTCTTGTAAAAGTAGACATTTTGTTTATTCATTACTTTATTGTATTTATATAGCATGTACGCTCCAAAGAGTTCAAGGTACTCTTCACAAAACGTTGAAGAATGGACGCATAAAAATATGCCAGCCGTGAAAAAGAAAAAGTAAAGGAGAAATTTTAAAAGAAGGGGGTGGGACAGGTGGGCTCAAGCAATTGCAATAGGATTAGTCTGTGCAGAGAAACGTTTTGGATATTTGTTCTGTTTTCCTCTGCAGGGTTACTTTGGAAGACTCTCCCATGCTTATTTTATCTCCTTGGAGAGGAAGCCCATCATAGTTACTCTAGTGAAACCGTCAGGAGTGGGGGGAGGCCAGAGCCAGGCTTCACCATCAGAATGAGAACTGAAAGATACCCCTGGTCCCCCTGCGCTCCCCTCACCGCAGCTGTGGACTGCCGTGTGGTTAATCTCTGTGTCAGATAGATGGACTGTGATATTGAAGGCCCCGTTGTCTAAATGTAAATATTCCTGAGAAAGGGGGAATGTATTCAGATATCCTGTCAGTGATACTGGTTCTTCAGACGGGAGCTGTGAAAAGGTGGGACTTTGCACAGATACGGACAATATGGTTGGAAGGTGGTGTGGGAAAAAATTCAGAGCATTGAAGTTTCAGCCTGTAGGAGAGTGAATGCATGCGTGCATGCATGTGTGTGTGTTGGGTGAGTGGGGGGCAAAGTAGGAAAGAGTACAGGCAATTGGGCTTTAAAACAAAAAAGTTGGAAAGCTTCTAACTCCTCTACTGGTGCTTACTCTCAGCCCATTTCCTGGTCTCAACCCCATACTGCTTCTTCCGGTGACAGTTACCTGTGTGAGTCCATTTACTGCCATGCCAGAACTACCTCTTTGTTACCTATTTACAGTGAGACTGGGCCAGCACGAGGACCCTTTAACCAATGTTCAGTGCCACTGTGGAGAGATTAAAAAGTGTCACACAGCTTTACCAGAGCTTATATAGTGTGGAGGCAAAAGACATCTGGAAGAAAAAAGTCGGTGCCTCCTCCTGGCTGTCCTGTTAGGTTAACAATCATAATTGCCCTTTCAAATATCTTTCGTAATTTACCTTTTAGCTTTTCGTTTCCCCGATCAACACTTAAGTCCTTATTATTTCGTGCCTTAAAAGGTGGAATAGGTTCTTAACTGGCCCCCCTTTGCTCCTGTTCTCACTCCTTCCGTCCACTCTATTCACGATCACTAAATTCCTTTTAATGACCTCATCAGGTTATGCCTCTGCTCAAAGACTTGCTAGTGTTCCCCGTTGCCAACCAAGTTGTAATACAAATTCCTCTCCGCTGTCACTGTGAGCTCTAGAGTCCTTTTTTAACATTCCAAACACAACCCTCATTCCATCCAAGCTGAATTAGTTTTTCAGTGTCTGAACCTGCCTTGAGAATTTCTCCTCCACCTTTGCTCTTCCATTCCCTTGGCCTGGAATGTTCTCCCTCATCATCTTTCCTTTGGCTCAAATGTCAACTCCCTGCCTCCCCAAATTCCTCTGATTAACCCAGCCAGGCATAACATTTTCTTTGAACATGTAGGCTTTGGGTCGTTTTTAAGGCCCTTACCACAAACTTCCTTGTCCTGTCTTGCTTTTAGAAAGCTCTAGATTCAAATATATAGCTACCTACTTGACACTTACATTTACATGTCTCACAGGCATTTCAAATAAAATGTGTTAAAAATAAACAGTGACACACACACCCTGGGACCATTCCCTCCCCGTTTTCCTTGTTTTAGAAGATGGCACCTCCACCAACCCAGTCACATAAGGTAGAAACCTGGAAGTCATCCTTAATTTTCTTCTTTTGTAGTCCCCTACATTCAGTCTGTCAGAAAGTCTGTCCTTTCTATCGCCAAAGTATTTTGACTTGACTTTTTACCACAGCTACATTAGTCCAAACAACCATCATCTCCCACAGATCATTGCAACTCATAACTGATGTCCTTGCTTCCACTCTTGTTCCCACGATTGTCTTATTACAACAGCCAGATTAAAAAAAAAATACAAATCAGATTATATAACTCCCTGCTTAAAGCCCTTCTATGACTTCCCATTGCACTTAGAATAAAACCCATACCCCCTACTTCATCTGCTTTGTCTCCTGCTATTTTTCATCAGATCTCACTTTTGGTCTTCCCACTGAAAAATGTCAGGCTCTTACTTCCCTCCAAGCCTTTCCCCATACTGTTCCCTCTTCTAGAATGCTCTCATCTCCAGTTTGGGCATGGCTGCCCATTTCTCATCCTTCAGGTCTCTGTGTAAGTGTCCACTTTCTCAGGCCTTCTGTGCAGCCTCTTTTCCCCTCTCTTTACCCTACTCTATTATTATTTCCTGTTTTGTTTGATTCCTGGCACTTCTCACAATGTGCCGTTACATATTTGGCTGTTGACTTTCACCCATTCACCAAATACTCACTGGCTACCTACTATGTGCCGTGTGATACACAGTGGTAAACACAACACACATGATGTCTGTCTGCCTCTTTCCCTAATGAGTTCTGTGAGGGGAAGGGCCTTGCACATTTTTGCCTATCACTTTATCCCAGAGCTGATTATAGTACCTGGTATATAGTAGGTAATCAGTAAATAATTCATCCTTAATGAATGAGTTAATCATGGGAACTTGATATTTCCATCTACCTCAAGAGCCTGTAACAGTGCCTCATTTGTAGAAGAAGGGGTTGGCTAAATTGGTATGAACAAGGTAGGTCACAGCCCTGAACCTTAAAATCTGCAGACGCAAAACAAATGGTAAGTGCAACAGGTTGCAGGGGTCAGTCGGTGTGAGCCAGAGCAGACTACTGTTTTCTCTTTGGTTGAGTTTTCATTTGGATAATTGAAAGGGCTACAAAGGAGAAAGGGAATACAGGTGTTCTTTCCCACAGACTCTGAATGTTATTGAAAGGAAGCTCCCTAGCATGTAATTTTAAAATATGGAGGATTACGGAATACAATCAGGAGAAGTCTATAGAGACCAGATCTTGGGAGTAAGAAAACATTTCTGTTCCCTTTTTCCAAGAGCACCAATAGCTTCTTTCAAGAGAAGAAAGAGGAGCTATCCTTAAAGGTCAGACAGAGCAAGCCTCAACGAAATAAGTTCCTGGCCCATGTTAGGAAGTCAGTACATGCTTGTTGGATGAACAAATGGGCACCTAGCAGGGGACCAAGTCAGATTTTGCAGAAAGATATGCTTGTTCATGTCCGGTGATTGCAAATAATCTGGGGCAATCATTTTGAAGCAGAGGCTCAGTTCCCAAAGGCAATCCCCAGATAGAACATGTTTCAGAGTTCTGTACTATGAGTCAAAAGCTCTTTCTGGGGGACGAGGGGCAGGGGAGCACCTGGGTGGATGAGTCGGTTAAGCATCTGACTCTTGGTTTCAGCTCAGGTCATGATCCCAGGGTCGTGGAATCAAGCCCCGCTCAAGCTCTACACTCAGCACAGAGCTTAAGATTCTCTCTCCTCTCTCTCTGCTCTGTCTCTAAACTTAAAAAAATAAAATAAAACCTCTGTCTGTAGTACTGTGTTAGGAGTGAAGCATGAGGGTATGTTCAGGAAACCTAGGGGTGAGCTCAGGCTAAGTCAAGTGTAATTTCCCCAAAAGAATAACTTAGTCTTGATGACATGGACATCCCTAACTTAGGACTTCTCTTAGAAAATTCAGAGAACATACTTTCTGAATCCAAAGTCAGGGCACATGGTTGGATAATAAACTAGACAGTTTGAGAGAACTAACTTAGTCTTGGGTATATGAAAGCTTTAGTCATTGAGACATACATAGCATTCATTTTTCTCATGTAAAGTAGCATCTGCAGAAGAAATGTGTTTTGTTACTTGCCTCCATCCCCAAGTCCAAAGTTTTGATGTGAATCCTCCGAAACCCCCAACCCACTTGTAGATAAGAATAGTTCAAATGTTTTGCGTGCCTTCTGCACGCCAAACACATTTCATACATCTGACCATTGAGTCCTCAGGGGCAGGTAAGATGACTTTAGGCAGAGGCTCTGGCAGATGTCACCAAAAGACCTGATATTCCAGAAGGCTATGGGAACCTGTAAAGATTGGAAAGGCAGAGGTGTGGAGTTTTCTAGGTTGTAGGGAAGAGTATAAGTGAAGTCACAAGACTAGGTAGGGGGAAGAGGTGTGAATAAAGCAACACCCGAGTGGGTTTGAGAAATATTGAATTATTTAACTTGGAGCCTAAGGAACAGAATGCATCCAGGGCTTGGGAGTACCAGCAAGGGTGGGGGGGGGGTGCTGCTATGCTAAATCTGCTTAAGAATGGAGCCTTTGTAGGCTATGAATTGGGGAAAGTGGTTGTTGTACCTCCCCAGTTGTCCCAGAGTTGGGGACATTAAGTTTGCAGTTCCCTTGGACTAAGATTTTCTCTAGGAGTAGAACCTGATTGGTCATGCTTCTGCTTGACCTCAGATTTTCACAGATCTGGATGAAGGTCTAAGAGCCATCACCACTCCTTTCTTCTCCAACTTCTCAAGTCTGCTTTTCCTCTGGCCTCTGTTAATGGAATCTGTTGAGTAGAAGTCTGTTCAAGGTCTTTAAGGTGTTCAGACTTTTGGAGAATATCGAGAAATTTTGACCTGGGAAAGTATATCCTTTGCACATGTCAACTGTTCCTGCTCCCCAAAGACACACGTTTTGGTGTGACTTTGACACTACCCTTTGTGTCACCGATATGCTTAGAATACAGTTAATTACTTGCTGAGGACCTACTATATATTATACTGTGACCATAGTAAGAGGCAGGTACCATTTCCATTTTACATATGAAGAAACTAACATGTAAAGTATTGGAAGAGTCTCTCCCAAGGCCACACAGCTAGAGCATGCAGTGGCCAAACCAAACCCAGGTTTGTCTGACTCCAAAGCCCAGGCTCTTTTCCCACTACACCATACTTTGGGTCTTGAAAACAACTAATCTCATCTTCTTCCTTTTGATAAGAAAATGCTAAAGCTAGCCCACACTACTAGGAATTTCCAAGGAAGAAAGTTCCACAATCCTACACAATATTTAACTGCCCTCATGATCAGGAAATCGTTCACTTATGTAACGAATATCCCTCCAAACAATGTGGAAATTCATTTCCTCTTGACTGGGTTTTTCACTCAGGGCTGTCACTTGGCAGCTTTCCTGATATCAAAACAGCCATCAAGATCGTATTCTTACACTCCAGGAGGTCTTGGACTTGTTGGCCTCTGCCTGTGAGTGTTCTCACTGGCTCCTCTGCACCCCACCCCCACCCCAGACAGTGCTGAGGTGGACAAGTTTCTTGGGGAGTGAGAAAGTGACACTTGAGAACATACTGGTTTATTATTACATACAGAGAAGTAAAATTAACCACACGAGGTACCTCTGGAATTGTCAAGAAAAAGATGGCACCTCATCTTGTCTGCCTTTTCTTGATTTCTACTCTGTCTCCGTTGGAGGCCATTGAGTCACTGAGTTGAAGAGTGCATGTGTTCCTCAGAGAAGTCCCCTGCTCCCTCAAGTTCCATTTTTTTAAACCCATTGGACTCATCTTATTCTGCCTCTTTTTAAAAAAGTGCTAAACTGAGAAACTAGTGCAAATACTGACGTCAAGGGCTAATCTAGAACTGGGCTTCTCTTCCTAGAAAAACAGATGTGCTTTTTCATCAAGGCACTCAGTGCCTTTAAAATTTTTTTCAATATTTGTTCTTGAGAGAGAGAGCGAGCGAGCAAGCATGAGCGGTGGAGAGGCAGAGAGAGAGAGGGAGACACAGAATCCGAAGCAGGCACCAGGCTCTGAGTTGTCAGCACAGAGCTGGGAGCGGGGCTCAAACCCACAAACTGTGAGATCATGACCTGAGCCAAAGTCGGACGCTTAACCGACTAAGCCACCCAGGTGCCCCTACACTCAGTGCCTTTAAATCAAGGGATCAGATAGCCTTGGTGGGGGAATGCCGATCCACTTCATTGCGTCCCGTTGGGTAAAATCCCCGAAATAAGTGCAAATGAAGAGGCTGCTTGTAATTTTGGTGTGACTGGCCTTTCTCCCAAACAACCAGCATAGAACTTTGTCAAATGTCACAGACTTCCAAAAGTGGTGTTGGAGAAAAGAAGCCACCACTGAACCCTGGGTTGCCTGCCACACTGCTTATACTCATTTGACATCTTATTTTGCATCACATTATACATGTCTCTTTGCAAGCAGGTGTATTCTCTCTGTGTTATCTCCACGAGGTCATGTTTGCAAAAAGAAAGTTCTTCAGAGCCCTCCTAAGGAAGTGACTTGTGAAGTGACAAGGGTGCCATTCTGGAGCAATGGGACCTGAGGAATGATGGGAAACAGAACCTGATAATCTCCCCGTGTAGAGTGAATTCCTGCTCTGTTAAGACCTGAGACAACTGCCACCTGTCTCATGCAGAAATGAGGCCCAGAGCAGGGACCTGTAGGCAAGAGTTAACTGGGAATTCCTGAGCAGCAATTCTCAGGAAAGTGGTAGCTTGTGTGAGGCAGAGGGGGTGGTCAGATTACAGCTTCTGTATTGCTGTGCCCAATAACAACCTGTTAATATTTTATCAGTGATCACATCGCAGCATGGAGGAGCCACCACTTAGGGCAAGAGTGAGAGATAACCCGCTGGACTTCCTGTTTGAGGTTTTCTCTCCCGTTGAGATAACAGAATTTCACATCAAAGCTAGGAGCCGCTTGCTTGGGCAGGGAGACCAAGCTGGGCAAAGGCCAGGCTTCAGGAGAGGCACATGCATTTCCTAGCCTGGGGCCTCTATGTCCCAGAGTGGGCAGCTACAGGCACAAAAAAATCTCCTGTCCATGGGCCTGGGGCTGAGTGGGAGGGAACAGTTGACCCTTCAAGGCCTCATTTGCCTTCCTTTAGCACTGTGCCCCTCTCCCTCCTTTCTCCCCTCTCCTACATCCTTCCACGTCTGTCTGTGTGTTTCTCCTCTGGTCCAGAGACGAAAGGCCTCAGGACACTGCCTCTGCTGCCTCTACCAATTTCCAGCTACCTGCCAGAGGAAAGGAGATGAGAGCGAAGGTGCTGAGCCCCAGGGTCACTCTTTCCATTGTAGCCGCCTAGGAGCCCTGCGAGGCAAACTCAGAGGGGTTCTGGGTTAGCTGCACAGTATAACCCTGTTTCCTCATTAGCATTACTGTTCACCCTTTTTCTCTATTTCCCATGGTCCTTCAACCACAGGAAGCAGTTTCTTTGGTCATCATTCCCCCGAAAGCTCAAGCGGTGCCAGACTCCCCACTTCATATGGATTGAGATTTGAGGGGACTTACAAACCTTTCTAAACTAGCCCCTGACACCTCTATCTTATGGCACTTTTCCCTCACCTCTCACAGGACAGACTGTATCATGCCTTGACCACACTTAAGTGTGCATGTCTTTTTTTTTTAAACACTATTTTTTTTCATTTTTTTAAGTTTATTTATTTTTGAGAAAGAGAGAGAGAAAGAGAGAGAACACCATCAGAGCAGAGCCCGATGCAGGACTCGAACTCCTGAACTGTGAGATCGTGACCTGAGCCGAAGCCAAGAATCAGATGCTTAACCGACTGAGCCACGCAGGCGCCCCAGGTGTGCATGTCTTAACTCCGCTAGATCATCTGTCAACTCCTGCAAGGCACAGACTTTACCTTGTTCACCCTTGTTGCACTCAAAGACCTCAGCACACTGACACAGATTAAGAGTGCAGGTGGTATGGGCAGGCTGGCTGGCTAGAGAGCTGGTTGAGTGGATGTTTGACAGGCTGGAGGAAGGTCTCTCAGAAAGTTGGAACTTGCTTTTCCCCCCCAAGAAGCCAGTTTCAGCCTCCCCCTCCTCCATTAATGATCCCATAGCAGTAGGTCACTAGGGCCCCAAGGGGGAGAAAACATGAGTCACACTATTATCAGAGGAATGAGGGAGGGCAGAAACATCTCTCCTTGTGCAAGGGTCAGAGCCATCAGTTTGGGGCATAAACACAATGGCCTTCCCTATCCCCTCAGTTGTGGCTAATCTAAATTACTTTATGATGGAAGGCAATGGGGTGAGCTGAAAGCCGTTCAACTTGGACTCAGACACAGGAAGATTTCCAGGAAACTATTTAGAGCAAGGATTTTCTTGTTCAACCAGCCAAAGGGAACAGTTGCTCTTTATCGGGTTTGCCCTGGTTTTTCTAGTTGAGGATGAAATGCTAACTTCCTCCATAGAATCTTCCCTAGTGAAAAGGAAGGAGGATGTCCCAGGGCAGCCTCATCCTAAGATGAAGGGAAGCACTGTGCCCTGTTTCCCTCGAAGGTCCTTATATCCCAGCATCAGACAGGGATAGGATGGCTGCAGGAATCTGAAGAGCAAAAGGCACTCTTAAGCCTTCCAAGACAGAATCCCAGACCCATGTTGCTGTGGGAAGAATTTCCAAGCTTATAGTCAGACTCTGACACTCAGTGACTTTAGAGAATTTACTCACCTCTCTGGGCCTCCATTTTGTCTCCTGTAAAAGACCTGCTTTGTTCCGGGTATTCGGAGAATGCAATGATGTGGATCTGAAAGTGCTTTGGCTGCCAGGTGGTGGGTCATCAGAGCCCATACCAGACTGCTGCCCACTCAGCACAACACAGTCAGCAAAGCAACCCCATCTTCCAGCCCCTAGTGGCCACTAAAGCACTCTGGGGTTCCTGGTGCCAGACGAGAGACATGACCTCTTATTAAACTTCTGTTCAGAGAGCCCTTTCTCTCCACACTATTCCTGCCTGCCTCCATTCCCTCCAAATGGGCTTGGGGTAGGGGGGGATGCACCTGGGTGACACAGTCAGTTAAGGGAAACTCTTGGTTTCCGCTCAGGTTATGTTCTCACAGTTCATGGGGTAGAGCCCCGCATCAGGCTCCGTGCTCAGTGCAGAGCCTGCTTGGGATTCTCTCTCTCTCTCTCTCTCTCTCTCTCTCTCTCTCTCTCTCTCCCTCTCTCTCCCCCTCCCTTGTTCATGCTCTCTGTTTCTCTCAAAATACATAAATAAACTTCAGTTAAAATTTTTTAGAAATAAATGGGTTCGGGTGCTGGGGTCCAAGCCACTGCACCAAAGAAGGCCTACTTCAGGAGTGCAAGGTAGTACTGGTTATAACAGACTCCTGTGTGCTAAGGCCTACTAGGTCCAGGAGCTGGGTAATTTGAATCTTGCAGGGCCCCATTATTGTCACTGTTGCCATGGTTAACATCTTTATGAATTAGGCTTTGTTAACTCCCAGTGAGGCCAAATCATTGGCCTCCAAAACTCTTACACCTCCAGAGTTAGGGAAATTAGAACTGAGGTGTTGTGTCTTACTCAAAGGTAAGCTTGGCATTGCCCCCCAGATGACAACCAGCCAGCTTGACAGGAAGGGCAATTCCAGGTGGCCCACTCAGTGAATTGGTCCTGCTCTCCTACATCCGCCTCACAGGAGACCAGGAGAATGTATGTGTCCCCAGTGTGACTTTGTTGGCCATAAGTTGTTTTCCTCTGGCACCTTGGGGACCCTGGCAGGCTCTTCCAATTATTGGATCAGCAGAGTCCTATTTAGGGAGTCTCGAGACTGGGACACTAACACCAGCAATGTGGCCCTGGGAAAATCTCTTTACGTGTGGGCCTTTGTTTCCCCATTTGCTGAATGGAGGTTGTCAGATCTGTTTTGCCTTCTTCACAATGCTGGTTCAGAAGATGAAAGGAATAAACACATAGCCATTTACTAAATAACTTCAATGAAACAGTTAAACACAGGGATGAGCCCTGGGCAAGACAAAAAGGTTAAGGTTCCCTGGGAAGGTTGGGGGGTGTCTTTATTTTTTTTTAATGTTTATCTATTTTTGAGAGACAGAGTGTGACCAGGTGAGGAGCAGAGAGAGGAGACACAGAATCTGAAGCAGGCTCCAGGCTCCAGGCTATCAGCACAGAGCCCGACGCAGGGCTCGAACTCACAAACTGTGAGATCATGACCTGAGCCGAAGTCGGATGCAGAACCAACTGAGCCACCAAGGCACACCTGTCTTGCTTTCTTAATGTCTCTATTAAGGTCTAGAATTTTTTATCCACCCAGTGAGGAGAAAAGCCAGTCTCTTTTCTCTTCTTTTCTTTTTTCTTTTCTTTTCTTTTCTTTTTTCTTTTCTTTTCTTTTCTTTTCTCTCTTCTCTTTTCTTTTCTTTTCTGTTTGTTTGTTTGTTTGTTTGTTTAGAGTGCATGAGCAAGGGAGGGGCAGAAAGAGAGGGAGACAGAGAATCCCAAGCAGGCTCCCTACTGACAGTGGAGAGCCTGATGTGGGGCTTGATCCCACTAACTGTGAGAACATGATCTGAGCCGAAATCAAGAGTCAGATGCTTAACCCACTGAGCCAGCTAGGCACCTCAAGAGTAAAACCAGTTTCCATCCCTCCTCCCCTTGGCCCAGTTCTCTCTGTCACATCTGCCCTGTCTGGGCCTCTTTGAATTAATAAAACAGTAACAAAAGTACTCAATCAACCAGTGTTTATTGATCACCTACTATGTGCCCAGCGCTTTTACAGATAGTCTGAAGGATACAGAGAGGTCTCAGATATGGCCCCTACCCTCCAAGAGTTTACAATGTAATTGTGAAATCAGATACACACATATGAAAAGATAACTGTCCATCCAAAAAATATGAATAATAAGCATCAAAGAAGCAATATTTACATGTTGAGGGTTGGAGGAAAGAGGGTAGGAGAGGGACGGAGTGGTCAGAAGAGACTCAGTGTAGGAGGTGGTGCTGAGCAAGTTCTCCAGAAATGAGGAAGATGTGGCTAAGTAGAGAGGGCCTTCCAGCTTTGGAGAAGTGCTTAATCACAAGCAAGAAGGTAGAAAGGTGAAAGGCATGTTAGAGACGAGTGAGCCCCTTCTGCTGGCACTGAGGTTTGGGGAGGTGGACTGGAGTTTGTCAAAAGCTGGGTGAGCATGCTTTGGCTGGTGAGGGAAAATGCCTTTGGTCTAGCTGTGACTCCTGTCCCCCACTCCCTCCCCAGGGGAAATGGAACATTCTCACACCTCCGAGCTGAAACTGTGTGCCTGGGAACCATCCTCTACTGTCCCGCCTCAACTGAAATCCCAAGGGGCAGCTCAGCTATGGCTTAGATCAGGGCTACAGCTCATTGAGCATTATTGTTCCATGCAGAAGCCCTCAGACACCTTTTAGCAACTCTGAGATGTCTGGTGAAGGATGGTGGGGCCAGCCTGAAGGGTGGCGGGTGGGGGGCAGGCACCTGATGCTGTGGTCACTCAGAGGCTCTGTACTGTTCTGTGAGGAGACCCCGGGGCACTGATTGCAGACTTCAGGCTGATTGTCCATTAGGGAAGGTGCCTCTCTCTGGCCTGACAGAAACACCCACTGGAGCCACCACACGTGCCCACCCAGCTTCTGAGACCAAAGTTCTTATTCTTTCTTGGGCAGCATCAAGGAGTGGTCTCTTCAGTCCCTCATGACACCCATGCTGTCATCCCCCAGCCAAGAGCCATCTCCAGAAAAACTAGTTTCTCCTTCCTAAGGAGATCACTGTGTAGGACCTATAGCCTTGTTTCTTAGCAGGAGGCCAGGTCAGAGGGAGGCAGGGGCATCAGTGAAAGTTGGGGCTGCAGCTTCTGGGGCAGTTCCTCAAGTGGAGTCAGAGTCTGATGCTGCCTTGAGCTTTCCACCATATCTTTTTTCTTTGTGCTTTCCTCTAGTGGGGGAGCCAGATCCCCAACCCACCACAGGAGAGAATTCCAGGAAATGTCCTGGGCAGTGATTTTTTTGGTCCTTGGCTGCCTTCCCTCCCTCTCATCCTGCACCCAGTCATTCTTTGTTCCCTTGGTACAATGGGATGGTTTTATTTCAGTTAATGCACAAACCAGTCTGAACACTGCGGAGTCGTAACAACAGTGGGATGGAGGCTCCAGACCCCATTACTGGCCAGTCAGTTTCTTTGGAGAGAAGCTTGGAAAGTTGGTGAGAGCCATGCCCATAAAAGCCACCACTCTTCCTCCCCCCACATCCCCCAGCAATGAGCTAAGAGCCAACAGCCGACCTCAGCCAGAGGGAGGGTCTCTGATCACAGAGAGGATTAGCCAGTGGGATATAATTAGTAGGTTTGGGGATGGATTCCCAGGTAAATCAAAGGGCAGAGGGGAGCTTCTGTGGCATGGCCTAGGGTAGAAGGTGGAGTTTGGAGTTGAGGGTTGAGGACTCCAGGTGGGGAGTGGGTGGTGGGCAAGGTGAAGAAAACAGAAAGGCTGGCTTGGCAAGCATCTTGACAATTCAACCTGCATGCTGTCACACCAGTTCCCATTTCTGCCTTTGCCTGATCCAGTGGCCAAAGTCAGTCTATCCTCAGCAGCACCTTCTGACATGGTCCAGTGGCAATGTCCCTTACTTATGGCCCTTGGGGGGGGGGTGCTGTCCACTGTTTTTCACAGACCCAGCCACCCCTATCCCCAGCTCTGGCCCCTGGTTCTTCACACATACCCTGTCAGGCTGTAGGAGTTAAACTCACTCTTGACCTTGGGTGGTTGACCAGGTCTTGGAGAGCCCCGAGTTGCAAGGGGCTGGGCCTGATAGGCATCATAGTAGTTGGAGCGATTTCCCTGGAGTGGGCAGGAAAAGCAGAGGATGATTCCAGCTACCAAGGAGAACAGGGAGGAAATAATGCCCAGGTAAAGAGCCTCTCCGATCTCAAATTTCATGCTGTCAGGTACCAGTGGGGAGTAGAAGTCCCGCAGGATCCCGTGAAGATTCCAGGCAACAGGGATGAAGCCCAGGAGGCCTCCAAGGATGAAGAAGACTCCGCCCACCACCGCCAATCTGTCTTTGACTCTGGAGTCCTGGCAGAAGACTGTGCATCTCATGCCCACCACAGAGACGATGCAGGCCAATGAAGAGACTGCACTGGATGTTACCATCATGGCCTGGGCAGCCTGGATGTCAGCCGGCAAGCCTAGAAGCGTGCTATAGATGTCACACTGGGTGATGCCTGTGCTGTGTGTGGCACACTCCATCCAGAGGCCCTTGGAGAAGCCGACTGCCGTCACGATGCTGGTGCCAACGTAGGAGCTGGTTCGCCAGCTGGGAAGCAGCATGGCTACCAGAGTGCCCAGCAACCCCAGGAGGCCCAGGATGTAGCCTACAAGCTGGAAACCAACAGAGGCCATGGCAGACCTCTCAGCAGAAGTGTCTTCAGTACCTGCTCCCTTGCCTTCTGGCTGCAGCTCTCACTCCTTGGATCTTGGCCTTTAATCCCTCATTTCAGAGTGTCTCTACCAGGCTGATTTCTCTCCTCCTTACAAGTGTCTGTGGGTGGCCACAAGCAGGCTCAAGAAGGCATCTAGAAGACCTAAAAAAATCCATAAACCAGATTAAATATTGACCAGAAGCTTATGAGAAACCAGAAAATGCTGGATGCCTTTTGACCTTTGTTATCTTTAGAAATAACACATGAGAAAGAAAAAAAAAAAACTTTGAAAGTGGAGCCAAAATGTCATCGCCTCCTGCGTAGGCACATGCCTTAGGTTGGCAGCCAGACAAAGCCAAGAGCCAGACGGGTGACTCTTTTCTGAGAAGGTAGTGGTGGAAGTGGCGGTTGTGCTGGACGCGTTAGCTCCACGTCAGGCTGTTCGCTGGCACAGTTCTGTATCCAAAGCTGCTGTTTAATGCATTGCCCAGCAACAGTGCCACAGGGCCCCTCAGTTGCAGACTGAGGCCAAATTCCAGGAGACTGGAACAGGAGGAACAGGTCCTAAGATATAGCTTTGGACTTCAGGTTATTAGAGGCCTCTTAGATATCCAGGGGCCTAGAGGGCAGTGGTCTAACCCTGAGTCATCCTTCCCAAGGAGAAAATCTACTCCAGGGCAGGTTGGGGTAAGCAAAAAACACTTCTGTCCACACTCTGAGAGTTTAGGTCCTCCCAACCCTGCCCAAATTCCCTCTGCAAGCCAGCCTAAGTAAGGCCTCCTGCATGCATAACACACTCAGACATTTCCTACATGCTCTCTTAATAGATCCCCTTACCAGGTCTGGCCTCTCAGAAAATGGGGAAAGATTCTGGAGCAAAGGTTGTGCCAAGGCCTAAGGGGAGCCCTAAAATTCCCTAGGCTATCTTCTAGGGGCACTAGGATAAACAGAGGAAAGGGGAACTATTCTACAATGGAGGGCTTTGAAGGAAGAAAGCATCTGAGCCAGTCCTTTAGAATCTCAGAGCTGTCTAGGATTTTTCAGTGCTCAAGGTGCAAGCCCCCACACTCTTGCCAAGGTTCAAGACCCTGAGGGTCAAGGGCACATCCTTTTCCCCATTCTCTACAAGACCTTCCAGCCCACTCACTTTTCAGCCCCCCTAATCTGGCTATTCCATTTTAACCTTCTTCAAGATTTCTCTTTTCCTAATCATCTCTTAAATTCAAGTATTCCTCAGAAGTCCATTCCTTTCTCAAACAGCACTCCATCCCTGAGCAAGTGTCCCATGACTTCATCTTAAATGGACTTAATCCACCCCATGACTTGATCTCCAACCTAGCAATTGGCACTTCCAAATCTGAATTTCCATCATAGATCTTCCTCCTGGGCTTCAAGACTGGCAGAGCAATCACGTATTTAAATATCCACTTGGGGGGCGCCTCGGTGGCTCAGTCGCTTAAGCGTCCAACTTCAGCTCAGGTCATGATCTCGCAGTCCGTGAGTTCAAGCCCCGTATCCGGCTCTGTGCTGACAGCTCAGAGCCTGGAGCCTGTTTTGGATTCTGTGCCTCCCTCTCTCTCTGACCCTCCCCCATTCATGCTCTGTCTCTCTCTGTCTCAAAAATAAATAAATGTTAAAAAAAAATTTAAATGTCCATTTGGAAATGCTATACGCACCTCAAATTTGACATGTTCAAAAGAGAACTCATCACCTCTCCTATCTCACTCTTCCCCAAACAGTTCTTCCCTGGGTCCCCGTGATCACTGAATGATACATCTATTCATCCCCTTGCACCAGACTAAAATCTTGGGAGTTATTCTTGATGCCTTTCATGCTTATTCATCACCTTCCATGGTCAATGTGTCACCAACTCTACCTCTTGCAATACCTCAAATCCATGGTACCCTTCTCCCTATCGCTACTGCTACTTGCCCAAATCAGTGCTTCATCATCCTCTCTCCCCCAGAATATAGCAATGACTTCCTAACTTGTCTTATTTCTAATCTTGTCTCATACAATTCACTTTCCACGTTGCTAAGGTGATCTTTCAACACATTAATCTGATCAAGTGTCTACACAAAGCGTTCTAGTGGCTCCCCATTGGCTAAAGGATAAAGTCCAGACTTGTTTGTACTCTATGACCTCTCAAGTTTCATCTCTTGTCATTTCCCTCCTCATATTCTTGCTGAACTAAATTACTTTCAGTTCCTCCATCATGTCATGTTGTCTTTTGCTTCCAAACCTGACTGCAGGCTGTTCCTTCTATGCAGGATGCCTGGCATTCTTCTCTCTCTGTGTAGTGACTTCTCTCTGTTTAGGGTTCAACTCATATACCTCTTCCTCTAGCTTGGAACAAGTGCCACTTCTCCATGTTCTTGCAGCATTTTGTGTTTACTTACCTCCAACGTAGTAGTAGTAGTAACAGTAATAATAATAATGATAGCAACACTTACATAGTGTTTCTGATGTGACCATTATAAGCACTTTATACAGTTAACTCAATCATCACAACAACTTTTTGTGGTAGGTGCTAATAATCCTATTGTATAGATGAGAAAACAGCTACAAATAGTAGTTATTACACTGTATTTCAGTTTCCTTCTTAAATCTGTGTTCTTCCCCACTATTATGTGAGCTACTTGAGGGCAAGGACTGTATCTTATTCATCTGTGTATCTCAGGTGACTTGCATAGTACATTACTCAGAACAGATGTTAACAAATCTCTTCTTAATGAGTGGATGAAAGTGATAAAGAGGTTTGAGGGACTATAAGATATGGACTTTCTAAATGAGCCAGTGTAAGGGACTAGAGCTGCCTGCTGTTGGGAAAAAAGGTTGAGAGAGGGAATCAGAGGAAGGAGGGAAATGGAGAGACAGAGAGACAGAGAGACAGAGAGAGAAACACAGAAGAGAGCCAGAAAGGGAGAGAGAGAAAAAAACAGAGACAGAGACACATAGAGAAAGAGAGCCAGAGAGAGAGACAGATAAAGAAAGAGAAACAGAGACAGAATTTCATCATTTTCTATGTATATGCATTTGCCAAATATCTTGTCTCTTCAAATTCTAAACCACCTGAGGGAGGAAATATATTATACTTATTAATTATTGAATATTTTAAACATATATTAAAAGTCTGTTGTGCCTCTGCAGCATTGGGTGCAGAGATGACAGTCAATACTCTTCATCAGTGATGAGTATGACAAGGCCAATGTTGATGCAAAGCAGCGTGGAGTGGAGGAGGGGGCACTACACAGTTGATGGGATGGGGAGGGAAATCTAGTTTGAATCTCAGCTCTGGCACTTACCAACTGCACAGGTCCTTTCCACGCATTGGTGTTGTTACTACTAAGCTGGCACAACTCTACCCTATCCTGATCATGACTGTGCATCTCAGTGGGGCTTTCAGTGTTCTCTGGAAGTCCTTTTACTTCTCCCTGCTGAGCATCTCCTGGTGACTACTTCAAATATTTAGCACTTTCTTTGAGCTCCCTATCTGACCTCCTCCCTCTGCAGCTCTTACCCTATCCTCATTTTCTTGCCATCAAGATTCCTAAACAAGCCATTTAATGTTGATGTCTCTCTTCTTCCCCATCCCACCAAATGCCCAACCCTCTGCAGCCTGGCTTCTGCCATTAGCCCCCTGCTGAAACTAAGGTTACCAACAATCATATTGTTCCCAGACCCAACAGTCATCTTTCCATCATCTCACTTTGTCCCTCTCCTTCATAGAACTGTCCTCTCCCTTGTCTTCTGTAATACCCCTCCCAGTTTTCCTTGCCCCTCAAAATGATTCTTCTAAGTCTTCTTCATAAGTTTTTTTTTCTTGTTCCCACTGTATAAATCTGACTATTCCCTCCAGGGTTTCATCTGGACTTCTAGACTTCTCTTTCTTATTCTTCACATTCTCTAAGGGTGGTCTCATCATTCCGTCTCTATGCCAGTGACTCCTGAATCCATACCTCTGGCACAGATCTCTCTCCTGAACTCAAGATTTGTATAATCAACTGCATTTTGATTGACCCCATCTGAATGTTTTAATGGCACCTCAAACTCAACATTTGCAAATCTAAAATCATCTGCTCTCTTCTTCCTCCACCTTCAAACTATTCCTCACACAGTGTTCCCTATCTCACTAGGAGCATCCCTCGTCCAGCAACACAAGCCAGTCATCCTTGATTCCTCCCCTCTTCTTGACATGTAATCAGTTATAAAGTCCTATAAGATTTACCTTCAAAATATGTTCTGAATGCATCCACTTGTCTCCATCTCCACTACCTAAACTTTAGTTCAAACCATGCAGCTGTTATCTCTTGTCCATCTGGAAATCTCATAGGCACCTCAGACTGGTTTCTCTAATTCCACTTCTGCAATCAATTATCATCCAGTAGCCAACGATCTTTCTAAAATGGAAATCTAATCCTAAGTGCCACTCCACCCCTTTGCCATGCTTTAAAAACTTCAGGGCCTCTTAATTGCTTTGAAGATTAAGTTCAAACTCTCTAGCACAGGAAACCAGGAAAGCTCTCCATTGTCTGGCTTCTGGTTTTTTCAATCTCATTTCCCATCAGTTACTTCCAACCTCATGTTTTATGCTTACACACACACACCTAATCCAGCCATACCTGAACATGTGACTTCTCTGAATTTGCCTTTCTGTCTGTTTCTAAGCCCTGAAGTATGCTATTCTACCATCCAACATTTGCTTGGCTAATCTCTGGTCATGTTTCAGTACTCATCCTCTCTTTGAAACCTTCCTTGCACTCCCTCTTCCAACCCAAGCTAGCTTAAATACTTTTCCTTTGTATCTCCTAGCTATATGCGGGTTTTCAGTGAGTGTTGGTGAGCTACCTTTAGGTTTTTAGGGAGCAGACCCCCTGCTGTTCTGGGAAGCTCTCCTGCTTTAGCTTTCCTGGGATGGTGGCAGAGGAGACAAGCTTTGGTTTCCCATGAAAGTCAGGAGTGTCCCCAAGAGGAGAGCTTCTCCCCAGAGTCAGTCCTGACCTGGTAAGCATAAGTAGAAGTAGATTGGGGTGGGGGAAGACAGATTTTTTAATAATGCCACCCCTGAGGTTTGGAATCTCTAGAGTCTGATTTGGCATGGCTGGGCAAGAGGAAGAACCAGTGGTTGGGGCTTATTCAATTGGGAGAAATGGCCCAAAGGAGGTCAGCTTTCAGTCAGGGTCAGGAAAGCAGGGATGGACAAAACAGCAGGTGGTTGGATAGTGCGCCAGTCACCTGTGTTTATGTGATGAGCAGTCGATGATTTAGAGGAAGAGTCTTTACCTGAGAATCAAAAGACTAACTTCTAGTCTCAGTTCTGCCTGGAACCTGTTGAAGAAGTCCCCTAACTTCTCCAGGCGCAAGTTTGCTCATCTCCAAGGTTTTGAGTCCCAATTAAGGTAATGGGGACAGGAAACCACTTGGACAAATATAGAAGACTGAACAGCTGTTATTAGAAGCAGACATCTTTAAAGGAAACTCCTGTCTCTGAGGGATCCTCCTTGAAGTCAAGCCCTGGCTGCTTTGGAGAAACAGAAAACTCTAGGCCTTGCCAGGTGAATTTGTCTTCTGGGCATGAGGCCAACACACTCCATGGCCCAAAGGCTGGGAAAGAAAGCTTCATTTAGGATCGTTACCTAATCTTGCTTAGGGGAGGGATTGGAACTGCTGGAGAGGATTAGGAGGGTCAAGACTGACAGCAGCTCCTGAATTAACCCCTTCTTGCCTGGGTACTTGCCCTGCCTTTCAACAGTCCTTGACCCAAGAGCCTTGTGTATGGCACCTCTTCTTTGGGCTCCCATAAGATTGAGCAAAATAAGACAGGTGGGGTTCTCAGGCTCAAGGAAGAAGCTGAAGTAGTGTCCTGGGGGTGGTGGTGGTGGTGATGAAGGCCACCACAGCCCTCTTAGGCCAGTCAGCCTCCTTTCTACATCCCTTGATCTGACAGCCCCTCTCAGGAATCTGAGACCCTTGCTCTCCTCTCTGCACCTCATCCCCAGCTGCTGAGGGCTCTAGTAAGAGGCAAAGCCATTATTCTGAAGCCTTCTTTCTGCAAAGTGTGTCCTCAGAGCAGTTCACCTTTCCTTCTGCATCAGTTTTGGGTGACAGCTCAGGGAACTACAACTGGATTGAGAGATTTTCTAATTGCTTTAAAAAGAAGTTCATTTTTGTCCTGACCACCAAAGGAAAACACTCTCACTCTGCAGTGCTAGAAAACACAGAAAGGCAGGACTTAGAAAACCGACATCATCTACAATCTCTCTAGCTATAAACGCAGTTAGTGTTTTGTTTCCACCTCCATTTTCAAAGAGGAAGAGAGAATAATGCCTAAGTCCAAAGAAGAAATTTCTTTTTTTATTGAGATCAAACAGGCATATAATATTGTGATTTCATGTGTACAACATAATGATTTAATATATATGCATATATTGCAAAATGATCACGACAATAAGTTTAGTTAATATCCGTCACCACACATAGCTACCAATTGATTTTCTTTCAGTGAGAACTTTTAGGATCCACTCTCTTAGCAACCTTCAAATATACCACACAGTATTGTTGGCTACTGTCACCGCACTGTGCATTACATCCCCAGGATTTCTGTATCTTCTAGCTGGAAGTTTGCACCTTTTGACTCCCTTCACCCATTTCGCCCACCCCACCTCTGACAACCACCAGTCTGTTCTCTGTACCGATGAGCTCGGGGTTTTGTTTTGTTTTGTTTTTTCGGATTCCACATATAGGTGAGCTCATCCAGTATTTGGTGTCTCTGACTTACCTCATTTAGCATCCTGCTCTCATGGCCCATCCATTTTGTTACAAATGGCAGGATTTCCTCCAAAGGAGTTTCTGACAGACTTTACAGACCAGTGGGGGAGAGTTATTTAAGAGACTGATGGGGAGACTTTATGACTTCACTCAGAAATCCACCTTCTGCTGACTCCCCAAAGCTTCAGGCAGAAGAAGGCACTGAAGCTGGATGTGAGACTGTGCTCCTCCCAGTCCTCCTCTGCCCTCTATGGTTGGGCACAAGGGTAAGCTGTAGCTCCTTTCCTCCCATATTGGTATCTCAGTCCTTGTGCCCTTGAACACTCCATTCAGAAATTAGTATCTGATTTGGAGAGTGCTTCCTCTGGCCCTGTAATTTCAAACACTGGAAACTTTGAGGAAATAAATACTACCAACCCAGGTGTGCACCTGACTTATCCCTCCTGTGCCCTTCCCTCGGAAACCCAAGGTGGCCCAGCCTGGCAATACCATGGGCCAAGATGGTAGCAACTAGGTAGCAAGAGCCCATGGGTGAATTTAAAAGGCAGCAAATAAATCAGAATTGAGACACTTACAAAGCAGTTCTTTTGCAGAGCCTCGAAGGAGCTGTAATGATCCTGGAGAGGGAGGAAAGGGTCCTGATGGAGGGGAGCAAGGTGCAAAGGGCCCCAGGCTGAGGTGATAAAGGATTTCTAATTGTTAGCCACAGCTTTGCAAAATCAATCTGCAAATCTCAGCTTTGGGTCAGAGACTTATTACAGATCAGAATTAAACCCCTGCAGTCTGTGGAAGATTGAGGTGCTTAAAAAAAAGTTTAGTGAGTTTTGTGTTTTTCCTGTCAAAAACTCCAGCTGGGCTTTTGTGTGGTGACCTCTTGTGAGCCCAGGAGAGGCCTTGCGGGGAGAGGGGTTTGGCCTAAGGAGGAATTTGGAACATTCCAGCTTTGGGGGTGGGGAAAAGAGGGGGCTCTGCTAGGCCCATCAGTTGTCCCTGGCTATGGGCCCTGAGACCCAGCAGGAAGTAAGCGTCATAAACACAGGTCTGGTGAGCTAGTGCCCATGAAGCCCTGCACTGCGTCCAGCCTTGTGGACTCTTCCACCCAGCTTTATTCTCTAGCAAACTCCCAGCCCTGCCCCATCCCTGAGGTTGACCCCAGTGTGCAAAGACAAACACATGGACTGTAGGTTTAGGCTTTAGTGGGTTCAAAAGAGTGGTGTCCCACGAGGTGGAACCGAAGCAGTTACCACGGGCCTCCTCTTTGTACTATACACAGCAGTACCAAACTCCATGCCATTTGAGTATGTCAAAAGTTCTGTGGAGTGAAGTGCTGTGATTGGGTTTCCTCTCCAAATGAAACACTCACAAAAAGGCTTTTATGTTTTGTTTTGTTTTGTTTTGTTTTTCTGATTAGAAACATACTAGATGTGCAGCACCTGGGTGGCTCAAGTCAGTTAAGCATCCGACTTCAGCTCAGGTCATGATCTCACAGTTTATGAGTTCGAGCCCCGTGTCGGACTCTGTGCTGACAGCTCAGATCCTCGAGGCTGCTTCAGATTCTGTGTCTTCCTCTCTCTCTGACCCTCCCCTTCTCACACTGTCTCTCTCTCTCTCACTCAAAAATAATAATAATAAATAAGAAACATACTAGATGTTATTGCAAATAATTCAGAAAATAAAGTATAAAGAAGAAAATAGAGGTCCTCATAATACCACCGGCAAAGGACATACTGTTAATCACTTTAACATTTTGATGTACTGTAGAAGAGATGAATAGAAACATTCATACAAAGTTGAATCACGTCATACCCTACAATTCTGTAACCTTGTATCATTTTTAATGAATGTAATGATATGGCCTGGCCTTATTTCCATGTCAGTTAAACAACAGACCTACATCATTCATCATGGCCCCATCTTATTCTGCTATATGGAAATACAATTTATGTAACCATTCTCTAGTGACATTTTGGTTATTTCCAGGTTTTTACTATAACCTAACATCTTTGCACACGCTACTGAAGGCTTTAAATGTTCATACAACATATTTCAAAAGCAGGGCAGCCATTACTATTTGCAGATGAGAAAGTCTAGGCCCAATGAGATGAAATGAATGAATGAATCACCCAGCATCCCAAGTTGAGCAGTGATAATTAGACCTGGAATCTAGGTCCCTAGATGTCTGTTCAGTAAACTGCACTGACTCTCTCCCAAAGATTCCTATGTAAACATGATAAGGCTAGTTGTCACTATTCATTGAACACTTTCTGAGTGTCAGGCCTTCTGCTGAGGGTTTTCATACATGTTGTCTCACTGAGCTACTGCAGAGCTGAGGCAGGCCTGGGCACCAAATCCAGCCAGCTCTGGCACTTGACTCTTAATTATTATGCTGTACTCCATTTTTGAAGTAATATCAAAGCAAACAGATTTGTTGTCCAGTGTGAATTCAGTGAAGCAAATCAGAAATCATCATCCTTCCCAAGGTGGCCCGGAACTGGATTGCAGGTACATCTGGGGTACTACCCGCTCCCTGCCAGCAGTGCTCCTGAGCAGGGTCTCTCCAGGGTGCTACCCCTTGGCAGGCTGGAACAGGCTAAAAGGGAAGACAAAACTCCAAATGGAGTTTGGGGGAATGAAAGCAAGCAAGACTGAGGGGGTGGGAGGGATAGCAGGCTAATCCCCTAACCGGCTGTGTGACCTGGGGCAAGTCTTCACATCTTCTTTCTCCAGGTTTCACCCAGCTCACTTTCCAAGGCTGGACTCATGAATATGAAAGCATTCTGGCAAGTAGAAAATGTCAGTTGTGTGCAAGATAGAATTTGTAGGAGAGGGGCACCTTATCAGCTCATAGTCACTCTGTGCATTTGAAGGTAGGAAAAGGCAGAATCGCAGTGGCAGGTGCCAGGGCGGATGAGGGCAGGCCATGTTGGCAGGATGTGGTTACCAGATTGGCAATCATTCAAGGACTAGGTTTTAACACTGTGTTTCCTACAGGTCAGCACTGTCACATCCTGGTGGATTCATGCCAGAGACTATGACTCCTCAGTGTTGAGACTGCGAGGCTCCTTAGTAATCAGCTAAGACCCCTGCTAAGATTCAGAGAGCTTAGATAGGTTGGGTGGGGGGCGGATGGAGAGGGACCTAAAAAAGAGAGGGGAAAATAACAGTCTGAGAAAAGCAGTATCTGCTTGAGAGGAGTAAGCAGTGAGATAATAAAGGGAAGAAAGTGAGGATCTGGGAAGAGGTGGGTTAGGAAAGAAAGTGGAAGAAGAAGAGGTAGAAGAGGGGTCTTTGAGGAACAAAACCTAAGAGAGTCCTATATAAAGCAAGGTCTTGAAGGAGAGGGAGGACATGGTGCTATGAAAAGAGGAGCCTAGAAGGAGAAATGAGAGAGATTCTCGGGGCAAAAGGGGCAGGGATGAAAAGTCTATGGGAGAAGGAGTTAGAACCTCAGGCAGAGAGAAAATTAGAGACATTCCATCCCTATCATTCCACCAAACCAAGAGATTCACATCAAGGTCACGAATGACCACACCTTCCCCCCCACCCCAAGTCACCAAATTTAATAGGCCCTTTTCAGTCCTTAACTTCCTTGACCTCTACGAGACATTCAATGCTCCCAGATAACTTTGCCCTTTCTTCTCTTGGCCTCTGTGATACAACTCTCTCATGATGTTCCTCCTATCTCTCTGGCTACTTCTTATTGAGTCCTTCTCCTCTGCTAGATCCCGAGATAGAGGTATTTCTCAGGAGCCTGACCTAGTTCTTCCTCCCTTCTCACTCAGCATTCCCACTCTTGGAGGGCCCATTTATCTCTCATGTACTTAGATGACTCCCAAATTGTCATTTTCCTCTGAAATCCAGACCCCTATATACTGACATCTCCATTTGGATAACTGAAAATCATCTCAAACTCAACACCTCCAAAATTATATCCTTGATTCCCTTTGAACTAAAACCAATCCTCCATCAAGTCTTCTCCATTTGGGAAGGCCAGTTGTTTAAGCCAGCAACCTCAGAGTTAGACTTGATTTCACTCCTTTTTTTCTCTGACCCTTCACACCCCATCTCATCCGATCTGTAAATCCTTTTAATTCTATTTCCACTATATGGCTCTTTTATCCATGTACTGGTTTCCCATGTAAAAATGGTACCTCCATTACCATTTCTTATAATCATCTCTCAAAATCTGTGGTTTCAGGATGATTTACACCCTTAAAATTATATAAGAAAAAACCCAATGTCCTTCAACTAGTGAGTGGATAAAAAGTGTGGCACAACTGTACAATGGTTTACTACTGAGCAATAAAAAGGAATGTACTATTGATATAAGCAACTGCATGGATGAAGCTCAAATGTATTGTGCTGACTGAAAGAAGCCAGATTCAAAAGGCTGTTTATGGAATAATTCCACTTATATGACTTTTTTAAATTGTTCATTTATTCATTTTGAGAGAGTGAGAAAGAATGGGGCAGGGGCAGAGAGAGAGAGGGAGAAAGAGAATCCCAAGCAGGCTCTGTGCCAACACGAGCCTCTATCCCACAAAATGCAAAACCAGGACCTGAACTGAAATCAAGAGCCAGATGATTAACTGATTGAGCCACCCAGGCACCCCTATATGACATTCTTGAAATGACAAAACTATATGACATTTTTGAAATGACAAAACCAAATTAGTGGTTGCCAGAGGTTAGGGGTGGGGGAGGGGGTTGAACACAATGCTGTGTTACAGGGAATCCCTTTGAGTGTTGGAAGCATTACAGAATGGTTGTTGTATAACTTTACCCATTTGTCAAAATTCATGGAACCACACACCCCAAAGCACGAATTTTATGTGTCCTTCCTTCCACATTCTGTCACACAGATTATTAAAATGCATGTATATTTAAAAAGAAATAAATAAAATGTATTAGTTTAAAAAAGAAATAAATAAAAGGTATTAGTTTAAAAAATTCTTGAAAACTCCAAGGGCTTTCCTTTTTATGGGTTATATCTATCGGTAGTTAACACATTAGAAATTACAACTGATCAATTTTAAAACTATTTATTTACTGTAGTATAGCTGACCTAAAATGTTACATTAGTTTCAGTGAACAACACAGTGATTCAACTTCTTTATACATGACACTGTGCTCACCAGAAGCAGGGAGTTGCCATCTGTCACCATACAATGCTATTACAGCACCACTAACTAAATGCCTTATGCTGTACCTTTCATTCTCATGACTTATTCCATAACTGGAAGCCTGTACCTCCTGCTCCCCTTCACCCATTTTGCCCAACCCCCACCCCCTTCCATCTGGCAACCATCAGTTTGTTCTCTGCATTTATAGGTCTTTTTCTGCTTTTTTGTTTGATTTGGCTTTTTTTAAATATGATATTTATTGGCAAATTGGTTTCCATACAATACCCAGTGATCATGCCAACAGGTCCCCTCCTCAATGCCCATCACCCACTTTCCCCTCCCTCCCACCCCCCATCAATTCTCAGTTTATTCTCAGTTTTTAAGAGTCTCTTATGGTTTGCCTCCTTCCCTCTGTGTAACTTTTTTTCCCTTGGCCTCCCCCATGGTCTTCTGTTAAGTTTCTCAGGATCCACATAAGAGTGAAAACATATGATATCTTTCTTTCTCTGCCTGACTTATTTCACTTAGCATAACACTCTCCAGTTCCATTCACGTTGCTACAAAAGGCCAGATTTCATTCTTTCTCATTGCCAAGTAGTATTCCATTGTATATATAAACCACAACTTCTTTATCCATTCATCAGTTGATGGACATTTAGGCTCTTTCCATAATTTGGCTATTGTTGAAAATGCTGCTATAAACATTGGGGTACAAGTGCATCAGCACTCCTGTATCCCTTGGGTAAATTTCTAGCAGTGCTATTGCTGGGTCATAGGGTAGATCTATTTTTATTTTTTTTCGGAACCTCCACACTGTTTTCCAGAGTGGCTGCACAAGTTTGCATTCTCACCAACAGTGCAAGAGTGTTCCCGTTTCTACACATCCTCTCCAGCATCCATAGTCTCCTGACTTGTTCATTTTAGCCACTCTGTGAGGTGATATCTCAGTGTGGTTTGATTTGTATTTCCCTGATGAGGAATGATGTTGAGCATTTTTTCATGTGCCTGTTGGCTATCTGGATATCTTCTTTAAAAAAAGATTTTATTTTTAAGTAATCTCTACATTCAACGTGGGGCTTGAACTTATAACCCTGAGGTCAAGAGTGGTATGCTCTACCGACAGCCAGCCAGGTGCCCCTTTGTTTCTTTTCTTTTCTTTTGTTAGATTTCACATGTAAGTGAAATCATATGTTGGTTTTTCTTTGTCTGACTTATTTCATTTAGCATAATAACCTTCTGTCACAAATGTCAAGGTTTCATCCTTTTTGTGGCTAATATTCCATTGCACATTTATACAACACATCTTTATCTGTTCATCTCTGGATGGACATTTAGGTTGTTTCCATATCTTGGCTACTGTAAATAATACTGCAACAAACATAGGTGTGCATGTATCTTTTTTGAATTCATGCTTTTGTTTTCTTTGTGTTGAACTATTTTTAATTTTTCAATTTTTTAAAAGATTTTATTTTTAAGTAATCTCTACACCTGATGTAAGGCTCAAAGTTACAACCCCAGGATCACGAGTCACATGCTCTACCAACTGAGCCAGCCAGGAACCCCAAAACTATTTCTTTTAAAACTTAAAACAATAAACCCATCGCACATTAAAATAAGTGACACATATTTACAAAAAATAAGTATTTTCCAAACTAAGCAAATTAACAAGAAAAGTAGCACTGTATTACATTTTTTACAAATCTGTTTCATTTCTGACTCAATAAACAGGCAGCCAGATTCTCATATCTGCACTTGCATTCAATCTGTTGCAATGCATTGTTTTGGTTAAGGTAGATGAAGCAAATCCAACCTCACAAAAAATATGTATGTAGAGAGGGATGTTAATAGATTTTTTGACATAATTCTAAGAATGACTCTCAAATGGCACTCACCTGTGTATAAATTTCCTCGTTTTTGAGAGTGGGTGTTTACAATGTTATTACTCCCATGATTATGTTAGTTATTTGGCAAAGAGAAATTATCCAGGTGGGCCTAATCTAATCACATGAGTCCTTTCAAAGCAGAGTGCTTTCTCTGCTAGTGGCAGAAAAGGAAGTCAGAGACATTCAGTAGTAGGAGAAGTGCCTGCCACTGCTGGTTCAAAACTGGAAGGCGCTACATGAGAAGGAATGTGGGTAGCCTCTAGGAGCACAGGGTGGCCTTTGGATGATAGCCAGCAAGGCAATGGGAACCTCAGACTTACATCCTGAAAGAACTGGATTTTTCTAACATTCTGAGTTTGGAAACAGACTTTCTTTCCCCAGAGCCTCCAGATAAGGGCCCAGCACAGTCAACAAGACAACTTGACTTCGGTCTTGTGAGACCCTAAGTGGAGAAGTTGGGTGAACCCACCTGGACTTCTGAGCTACAGAACTGTGAAATAATAAGTAGGTGCTGTATTAAGTTTGTGGTAATTTGTTATGGCAGCAACAGGAAACTAATACCTTGTGGTTATTCTTCTTTGATACCACACCTAAACTTCACGAGTGGTAGCTTCTTCATGTTTATTTGCAATGTTGAATCTGAAATCATATCAGAAAAACTTTTTTACTTTGCTACATTACAATTAATTGGTCTGACTTGCACTTTGGGTCTATTATCCATGCATGGTTTTGTAACATTATGTATTAGTCATTTGGAAACTATTGGCCTACCCAGTTATACAGATCTTCCAATTATTGACTCGTTTTATTATTGTACAATAGTAAAAACTACATTCATCAATATCACTACTAATCTTATCATAAATGTCTTTAGGGTATTGAGAAACTCTCAAGCTCATGGTGACAGATCAAGTTTTCCAAAATTCTGTTTTTCACTTGAAAGCTTAAACGTTATCATGGACAACAAAATACTAGAAGTTGTTTTCCTTAAGATGACAGAATCCCTATTCATTTTCAACATAACACTGGCCCAGGTCTGAATAGTTGGTCAACCATTCTTTTAAGTAAAAAAAAAATTGATAATAATAAAGAGTGTTCTATGAAAAACTGGCTAGTTTAGCTTGCAATTCAACTGAACAAGTGCTTTTCCTCATGACACTCATCATATTTCAGTAGAAATGTTTTATACATCCTTTCTATTTTGTCATACAATTTGAAAAGACATGTACTCAAAGGGTTGAAATTGAAGAAAAATTAATAATCTTTCCTGTTTCATCAAGACAGTCTTAAGTGAAACTGACATTTCTTCCACCAGGACTACACTGATGAAGAATAACATGAATATTAGTTTGGTGCTACCGCCTTGGCCGATGCTAAGGTGCCAACATTTTTACCCACTATTGCTTTTGCTCCATCAGGGTGAATGTCAATGCAGTGAAATGGCAAATAACATCTTAGTATTGTCATGGAAGTGGTTTTAACTGAACCCCTTGAATGAACATTAGGGGCCCCCCAGTGGCTTTGGATCACACTTTTAGGGCTGCTGGTTGAGACCAAAGCTGGAAGGTGAGGTAAGAGGGAGGGTGGAGATGAAACTTTAGTCAGGCTTAGAAAGGTCCTGTCAACAGAGGAGGCAGCTGGGAATAAAAAGGAGGAAAGCATTTCTGGATTTCTTCCCCCAAGGACCTCTGTTGTTCCGCCTTCTACTCCTGACCTGCCTTGCTCCTGAGCTGTCCCAGCCAAGGCAAAAGGTACCCTCTAAACACCCCCCGGCCCCATCCTGGGATTTTGGATGCTTCGTCTTGCAAGGCCAAAATACAGAGAATCCCACCCTGGCCCCTACACCTGTCATGGCTATTTGCTACCCAAACTTAGAGCCTCAAGGCTCTGCTAGACTGAATCTATTAGTCTTACGCGGACTTCCCTACCATCAAATGACATTCCTATGGAATGAGCACCTGCTGTGTACCCAGTCCTCTGCCAGGTGCTGATGGGAGGGAGGAGGGACGACAAAGCCCCTTCCCTGATCATGTTGATAGGGAGGTTCCCGTCATATCTGAAAAGGGAGCTCACATGAAATGGCTGTGGATATTGGCATGTCTCGGAGTCTTCCTGGAGTAAGTGTGCGTTCAAAGTGGACCTGGAAGGGAGAGGTAGAATTTGAGTCGTGGGGGAGAGAGGAGACATTCTAGACCCAGGCAGGAAGCTGCAGATGATCATGTGCAGGGCCAGTGTAGCAGCAAGGCCTGCTGGAAGCCAGAGGGAATGCTGGGTGGAGTTGGAGGTGTGGCTGAAAATATAGGGAAAATCGTGACCGCCTGCCATATGCTGCCAGTGATGGGTTGCCGGTGTAGGTGTGTGAGCAGGTTGGAAGCTGTGTTTTAGGAAACCAAATCTGGCCATGTATGCAGAAAACACCTGAAAATATGCAGAACAAAAAGAGCTAATACCAATTTACCTGCAGTATTTCATTTCATCCTCAACTCTAGCCCTGTGATATGGGTACTACTCTTTCCATCCCCAGGAAACACTACTCTTTCCATCCCCAGGAAATTGAGGCTCAGAGAGATTGGTTAATTTACCTAAGGTTACCTGGATAGTAAACTACTGAGGAGGGATTCCAACTCAAGCATGCTTCCAAAGCCTAAGCTCTGAACAGCCATGGTGATGGAGGGGGAAAGAGGACTAATTATAATAATGATAACAGGCAACATGTGTTGAAGCTAAATATGTGTCAGACTGAACAACCTATACATTCTTTTTTAAAATGTTTATTCATTTTTGAGAGAGAATGCAAGCAGGGGAGGTGCAGGAGGGAGGCCTGGACAGAGGATCCAAAGTGGGTTCTGAGCTGACAGCAGAGCAAACTTAGGAACCGTGAGAACATGACCCGAGTTGAAGTCAGAAGCCTAACGACTGAGCCACCCAGGCATCCCTGAACAACCTTTATACTCTTTAATTTAATCTTCACTACCACCCTGCGGGGAGGAGACCCTTATTATCTCATTTTACCTATGGGGAAACTGGAAAATGAGAGGTTAAGTCATTTGCCCCAGGCCATAGAGCTAAGTGCTGGAGCTGGGACTCACCCAAATGTATCTGACTCTAGAGCCCAAGCTTTTCCACTTTAAGATCCACTGCAGAAATACAGACACTAGAAGATAGGGACCTGAGCTGGAGAGGTAGCCAAGCCCCTCTGCAGCAATGGCTGGTGAGGGCTGAGCAAAGAGCTGTCATGAAGGAAGAATTGACAGCACTTCCAGCTGCACCCATTTTGTAGTTGGGAGGTGAGGCCACTGACGGCTGAGGCCCAGCCCCAGAACACTGGTAATGGTAGAGAGTTGCTCAGGTTGTGACACCAGTCACCCACTTCCACTGGCCTCTTCTGCCATCACCCTAACTCCCCAGCAGCACTGGGGCCCCTAAGTGAGGCACCTGGGGCAATTGCCAAAGGGACCAAACCCTCCACACAACTGTATTCTAAAATCTCATAGAGGGTTGAAACCAAACACATCTGCATCCCAATCTCAGATCTGTCACTCACTAGCTATTTGGTAAGTCATTTCATCCCTCTGTGCCTGTTTCCTGCCCATTTTTAAATGGGAGCAGTAATAGGGCCACCTGGGTGGCTCCGTCAGTTAAGCATCCAACTTCGCCTCAGGTCATGATCTCATGGTTCATGGTATCGAGCTCTGGGTCAGGCTTGACACTGACAGTGAGGAGCCTGCTTGGGATTCTCTCTCTCTCTCTCTCTCTCTCTCTCTCTCTCTCTCTGCCTCTCCCCCACTCACAAGTGCACTCTCTCGCAAAATAAATAAAAAATAATTTCAAAAGTCTTAAAAAAAATAAATGGAAGCAATAATAGTGCCTACCTCATAGGATCTCCATAAGGAGTAAATCATAGAAGAAAGAAAGTGCTTAGCACAATGCCCCAACACATGGTAAGCACTCAATACATGTTACCATTTTTGTTGTGGCAGTGGCTATTCTTATTAGCTTGTCAGGACCCACCACCCAGGAAGATACCTGCCACTAGTTACCAGTATCTGTTGTTACTTAGGCAGGATCAGCAGGACTCTGGGACCAAAAGGGAAAGAGAGAATGCACTCCTAAGGATTCAGAGACTTCCAGAGGCTTAGGGCCAAGCTGGGAAAGAGGCTGTACCAAAGGAGAGAGTTTGGCCAGGTTGGCCAAAGGAGCCAGGGATGGGGCTGGATGGATCGAATGGCGGAGGGAAGGAGCCTGGCTGGGAGGGACTTTCCAGGGCACCCTCCCTCCCACCCCTCCTGCTTCCTTGGAGCTCTGTTTTTCTAGGCCCCTATGGTCCAAATGAGCAAATGGGGAGCTGCGAGGGGGCTCTGCCAAAAGAGCCCTGCACCACATGGGCCACGGCCTGGCTCCAATGGCGGGCCAAGAGGCAGAGGGTGCAGGCGGAAGGCTGACCCAGCAACAAACTGTTCTCCAGAGGGGACCCCCTGTCCCAGGGACCCAAGGGGCTGGGTCCAGGACTTGGCACATTTGGGACATTTGGACTTGAGGGCAGAGGTCCCAGGGACCATTTGCTATTTTTGCTTTGGGGATAGGCTGGGGTGGGGGAAAGAACCTTCCTCTTTTCTCCTCTCTCAGAGCAGACCTTGCCTCGTTTCTTGCCTCCACCTGGCCCCCATGCTGGCCTTTCAGGCTTCCTGCCCCTAACATCAGGGTCCCTGGCTCCAGAGGCAGAGGCTGGAGGGAAAGAGTAAGCTTTTCTTTCCCCAGGTGAGAGCAGAACCTGTTCCAGGTCTTTCCACCTGCCCTTCCAGGCCCTCTTCGTCAGTTTCCTGACAGCCTAGGCTCTCACTGTTCCCCAGTGCAGTGTAGTGCAGTGACCAAGAGCACAGAGACTACCTGAGTTCAAATCCCAGCCTTGTCACTTTTGGCTCTGTGACCTTGGGCAAGTATCTTAATCTCATCTATAAAATGAGGCTTGTAAGAGTGTCTTCCTCATAGGGTTGTTTGTGGGACAAATTAATCCATGCAAAATGCTTAGAACAGTGCCTGGTACATAAATGTTTAACAAATGTTCTCTCATCTTACTATCCGCTCTGTGCCAGCTTTCCCTGCCAGGATTACATTTCCCCCTCTCTCTGCCGACTTAAGCCTAGCCCAGCTCAATCCTGCCCCCTCCTTTGTGAGATCTCCCTGGCATTACCCATTCTCCTGACCTCTGTTACTCCCCAGTGAGACTAGACCCATTCTGAGAGCAAGGACTGTGATATGAACAGCACTAAATGAATCACAGAATAACTGTTGTCCCTTCAGTGCCAGTTTTGTGACTATGACCCACAGCAAGAAATACATTTTGCAGCATGGCATAGTACTTGCGTTTGTGTATCTTTAAATCTTGATCTCCATCTATATATGGCTAAAGCAAAAAGTTTTACAGAACAATATACATCCTTACTACATGTGACCCACTCTTCTACTTGCTGTTCATTCATTTGGTTAAATGCTGTTTGCAACCCACTACACTGATTTTAAGTCCTGACATTGGTTGTGACCCACAGTGTTCTCCATGATAAGCTCTACACAGGGTCAGATTAAGACCTTCAGAGGCCCTGAACTCTGAAAAGCTTAGGAGGGAAGGACTATGGCGTGTTTACAGAGAGGAGGTCAAGTCAAGGGGAGCCACAGTGGAGGGTGCATGGAAGGCACTGGGGGAAGAAGCCTGGAGAAGCAGACTGGGCTTAGGAAGCAAAGGTCTTCAACTGCCACACAAAGAGTTCTGGACATTTCCTTTAGGTAGCTGGGAATAACTAGAAGTTTTCCAGGGCAAGAGGAGTATACTCAGGTCTGTGGTTTAGAAAGATCACTGGGGTGGCTGTGGGGAGGATGGATTGGAAGGGCCAAGTCAAGGACAGGGGAACCAACTTGGAAGCTGTTCCAGGCATCCAGGTGAGAAAGCACGGATGAGGCCATAATCAAAGAAACAATGAAGAGCGTGGGGAGCACAAGGGGGGCAGATGTGAGAAAATGGCTGAGGTTTTAGCTTCAATTACGTGGGCAATATGATGCTGGTTACTGAGGTAGGTACAGAGGAGGTTTTGGGGGGAGAAAATATCATTCTCAAGTTTTGATTCATTCAACAAACAATGGGACTGACATAGAGAAACTAACATTTTATTTTGCCACGTTGGAACATTAAAGAAAAAGCTAATATCCACCATTGTTATAATTTCAAAAAAAAATATTTTGCTCCCTCCAAGAATAGGAAAGGCCTAATCTCAGAATAAAGTCTTTTATAACTGAGTATGTTTAGATTATTGAAAAACTCTACTTTGGATGTTTTTCCCATTTTGCTGTGACCCATTGGAAATATCACTGTGTATCACCCTAATTTGGGGACTGTAACTGACAACCACAGATTTGGGAATGGGCAGAGGAAAGGAGGTCAGCAACTGAGATCAAGAAGAGTGGTTCCAGAAGTAGGCGGAAAACAAGGCAGTAATCATGGAGGCCAACAGAGGAAGGAGGGTTGAAGAAATGAGGACTTGGCCAACAATGTCTTTTGCCACCCAATGTTCAAAAAGATCACTGGATTTGACAATTAGGAGGTTATTGGTGACCTTTAGTAGTGCCCATTCACTAGGAAGATGGGGTGAGGGCCCAATTGCAGTAGGTTGAGGTACATATGAGAAGTCGGGGAAAGTGGCAGTCTACAGGCTCTCCTTTCAACACATTTGACAGTGATGGAAATAGAGGAGAGAAGGAGGGAGGGAGGCAGGAGAGAAAAACAGAGAGAGAGAGAACATGTTAGAGAAACAAGGGAACACGTCTGGGGAGGGAGGGGCCTTATTTTGGAGGGGATAAAAAAGACCTCCATTTTGTAATCAGAAGGGAACGAGCTGGTATAAAGAAGCTGAATTTTCCTGAAGAGAAGGGCACAACGTGTAGAGGAAGGGCCCAAAGAAGGAAGGTGGATGAGGCCAAGGCCCAGGTAAAGGGATTAGCCTTTAACGAGAGGGGCACCTTGCCCCCGAGAAGGGAGGGCTGGAGGGGAAGGAAGTTGGAGAGGCAGGCCAATTTTGGGGGGGTTGGGCAGGGCACTGAGTTAATTCATGCTTGAAGGCTTCTGTTTTCTCAGGGAAGTAGGAGGAGAGGGGTGGGGCAGGAACATGGTTGGGAGTTGAAGGAAGTTTGGAATGTAGCCCAGGGAAATGTGGAGGCTGGAGCTGGGGCTTGACAGGGGACCATGCTGGAGGGTGGCTGAGCAGTACCAGGGCCCAGCTGAGGTTAGTTGAGTCCGTCTTCCCCTGTGCAGCCTTTGTCTCCCTACCTAAGCTGTAAGCACTTTGAGGCAGTTTCCTCAGCACTTTCCTCTTTCTAGACCATTCCTTTGCCAGGCAATGCCCAGTGCCATGTAGCCCAGAGAAAGCACCCAGCCCTCTCAGCAGAGCCTGGCAAAGCAGTCACTGACAAAACCCAGAAATATGACAGGGCTGTTAGGGAAACAGTGGTAGGATCATAATCACCCTGACAAGAAGTTATTCATTTTGGTTGTTCCCACCCCTTTCCTTGCCACCCTGCTGGCCATCTCACTCCTGTTCTGTGCTGACCACAGAGGGAAACAGCCAGGCTCCCACTTTTGCCCAGCAACACTTGCAGGTCTTAAATCCTTCAGGCTGGGGAGAGCCCAACAAGGGAGCGAGTGGCTTCATCTCCCATGAGCTGAATGGGGTAGGTGGCGGCCATTCTTAGGAGGTAGCAGGACAACCATTGTGTGTGGAGAACAAAAGGCCACACAGACACACCTAAAGGCTAATAGGACTCCAGGAGAGCATGCTGGGAGTTGGTATGAGGGGAACCCTGAGGCCTGCTCACAGGAGTGAAGGGGCTAGACAGCCAGTGGTGAAGGACCGTGAGGGAATAAACACAGGTTCAAGGTCAGAGGTAGCATGATAGGTGGCATGGCTGAGAAATGTCCACCTCTTCTCCCTTGACCTCTTCCCTCCTGCCTATTTTCACAGACCATGGCCACCTAGAGGTCAAAAAGATTTCAAAGAGTGACAACAGGTCTGCTTCTTTCTCCTTCACATGCCATGTCCTTCCAGCCCTTTCTTCCACCTGGCTCCTCCACTTAACTTCACCCCTCAGTTGAGCCAGCGAAGCAGTCCAAGCAAACTTTCATCTTCCAGAGGCACATATAGCGAGAACTGTGACAGACTGATAGAAACTTGGGCTCCCAGCAGCCCTCCTTTTCCCCTTTCCAGGATCCAGGATCCAGCTTGCACTTACACAATTCGGGGACACAGAGCTTATAATAAACCTCTGTTTATTGAGGGCTGGGACAGTGCCAGGCCCTTGGGTTAGGTGGTGGCTGTGCTATTAGAATGTTTTTCCTTTGATGGAGCCAAAATGTGTCTGCCTGTAGCTTCAACCATGAGCTTCAGCCTTGCCCTCTGAAGTCACACAGAACAAGTGTTATTTGCCCAAGTGTGTTCTCTCCTGCAGAGAAGCACTACTTTCTTTTTTATTCTCATGTGTCTTGATTTTTTACTACCCAAAGAGCATCAGATCCTGTGAAACTTTTTAGGAAGTTCAGGAAAGCATAAAGAAAGAAGTAAAAATCCCCCATAGTCTTACTTGCAGAAGCAACCCCAGTAAACTTCTCTCAGCTTTCTAAAGTGAGGCATTTGTTTCTAATTTTCCTTTGCTACAAAGCACAGAGTGGCCCTGGGGTTTGAAATGGGGTGGGGGTAGGAGGCAGGGGAGCAAAGAGGGGCCCTTGAATAAAACTATTCATACTATTTTGGTATCTGATTTCTCTCCCCCCAACTTTCCGTGTTGATAATTATACTTCTAGAACATGATTGTGAGTGCCTGCTTAGTATTCGGTTGCAAAGACTTACCCTAATTAATCTAACTGGTTTCCTGTTATGGGACATAGAGGTTGTTTCAAAGTTTTTGGATGATTACAAACCTGACTGTGACGAATATCCAAGAGGCTGAATCCATGCCGGTGCTGGACACTGAGCTCTGGAGGAATATTTTCGGGACTTCTACAGCACGAGGAGCCCGCCAGTAGTTGTAACTGGAAGCTTTCTGGCAAAGGCCCAGAAGACTGGCTAAGGCCAAGGACTGTGCTGGAACCGCCAAGCTTGCCTCTGGATCAGTACCCATTTACCCAGGCCCTGTCACAGAGTGTTCAGGCTGGCAGGGCCCTTTGAGGCCACTGGACCCACACCCTGCACCTTCCTCTCACACGTGAGGGAACTGAGGCCCCTGGGCCAGGGATGGTTCTTCAGCAGCTTAATGGCCAGGCAGAACCCTGCCTCCCAGCCCTCCTCCCTCTAGCATGCTGGCTCCTGGTGCTGAGTTCTGAAATTTGGAATCTGACGTGGAAGCCCTGAAATGCCCACACACCTTTACCGGACCACTTACTGCTGAGGCTGGAGAGGAGACTCAGGCACTTTTGCAAATGAACTGACCCATAAAGCAAAGGGCATGGAAGGAAGATTTGAGGCTCACTCCACAGGCAACTGGACCTGCTTCATCCAGAACCTCCTTTTTTCCTAACCCAGGTGGTATGCTTAATGGCAGGCACCCCATGTCAGGTCCACTTGGCAAATCTCTTTGGGGTTTGAGCCGAAGTGACATGTGAGTCCCTCACTCTCCTTAGCCAGGTCAGCTGGCCCTTCTTGTTGGGAACCGGCTTTGACAAAGGCCTGTCTATCCAGCCCTCTGTGCCTGACAACTTTCTGTGGTTTGGGGTGCTAATGAGCTTCCCTCCTTTCCCCCCTCTGGCCTTGCTACTGCATGGGGAATTTGCACAAATGGTGTGTGATTTGCCCCTTTTGTGTTTTCCTTTCTGACTTGGAGGTAAAGAAAATCCTTCACCCCCCACTGACTCTCTGTTTATTCAACTGGGAGAGCTTTCACACCCAGGGACCCAGCTCCCCCTCCCTGAGCTCCCATTCTAAATCTTCATCCCTCCTCCCAGGTCCCCCAGCCCTGCACTGCCCTGAATAATTTATGAGTCCAAGAAGGCCTTATAAAAGGGTCTCCAAGGAAAGGCCAGAAGAATGCAAGAGGTTCTGAGAAAAAGGAGCCCCTACAGCCTGCCTGGCTTCCAATCCCCTAAGGATGGACTCTTCTGTTCCTGCTGCTGCCCCTGTCCCAGCCCTGGCCCTGGCCCTAGCTCCAGCCCTCCCGCAGGCCCCCGAGGCACTCCCTGGCCTATTAAGTCCATCACCACTTGCTTCCAGACAGCATGTAGGTGGCAGTGAAAGGTAAGTGGAACTTGGCCTTTGGCAACCTGAATTCAGGTTTAATGGGGTCATGGGGGAGGATAAAAATGAAATGTCCAGGATGCCCCTGCTCTCCATGGAGGAGTAAGGCAAAGCCTCACAGCCCTCAGAGACTGCCCCTTCCAGATCCCAGGCTGAAATACCTCAACTGGCTTCCCACCTCACTCATCCCTCTTGGTGGCAAGAAGGGACTTGGGGACAGTAGACATTGCCAAAGCTGAAAGCCAAGCAGCCAGGGCCTCATGGGCCAAGTTCCTCAGTCCACTGAGGAGCACAGGGGAGACTGCCATGAAGCCTGAGTTTAATCTGACCCAGGCTGAAGAGGGGGTAAAAGAGGACCAGAGTCCCAAGAAGCCTTTGACTGGGGGACTGTCTCCTTCCGACCACACCATAAGATCTCCATTTGCTTTTTTTCTGACCTCTGGAAGTCCAGCAGGGAAGCAGTGGGCCCAAGAATATTTCAGACCCCTTTCCCCAGCCCAGGAAGATGGTAGGACTCTGAGCTCTACTTCTTGGAACAGGAGGTGGAGGCAAGATATTTTCCACATTCCTCCAAACTTTTAACATTCCAAGAAACATTTAGTGACATGCCTACTGTGTACCAGGCATTGTACTGGGTGTTGGGGATTCAGACATCATCAAACATAAATCTGCCCCTAAGAAGCTCAAAGGTGAGTAAAAATAATTACAAAACAACATGACAAAAGCAATGATCACATTGTTCAAGCAGGGAGGAGGCCCCCTGACCTGGGCTTGAGGTCCTCAGGAAAGGTTTCCTGGAGTAGATGGCATCTGAACCAAGTTTTCGGGAAGCCTCTTTTGTTATCTCAGGGATTTCCAGGCTCCAGTTTCCTTCCTCCACTGATTGAGCTCCTCCTTCTTTGTCCTAGAGGAGCTTGCCTTTGGAGGCCCTGGCTGTCCTCTACAAATGACCCACCAACGGAGGTGAGGAAACTTATAGACTCAGTGAGTTTGAGCCCCCGTTACACACGGTCACATGCATATGCGGCCACATGTATTCACATTGACCAGATCCCTTTCCAGAGAGCCCTTGACCTTGGTCCAGGGCTGTGGATGTGAGATAGCATCTCCACAGACTTGTGCACATTTGATTCTGGCTCTGGGAGGAAGGCAGACCCAAGGTTTCCATGGCAGTTTGAAAGATGAAGAGACAGTGCCCAGAGAGGGGAGGGACTTGGGCAGACCCCACAGATAGTCTGTGGTAGAGCTGGTGCTAGAATCCTGGTCTCCTGGCACCTAACCCTAGTGCTCTTCCCCCAAACCCATCTCCAAATCTTTGCTGCTTAGAACTCTGTCTCCTGGACAGTCTCCAAACAACACAGGTATTAGAATAGGGGCAGAAAAGCAAACAACCCCCAGGATTCTGTGCCCTTGTTTTACAACCAACACCAGGACACAACTCTTGCTGTGGGGCAGGAAAGGGCTGCTCCCAGGGATGTCTAAGGTTTCTTCTAGATTATCTTACCTGTAGGTTTGTGACCTCTGATACAGAGGAGGCAGTTGTCTGGCCACGTACTTTGACCCACATGCTAGCTTTTGCTTTGGACAGGCTACTGGTGGGGCAACAGGTGCCAAAGTCACCAAGGCTAACTCCGAGTTCCATCACCCTGTCAGGTAAGCTTCTGGCGCCAAGCTCGGAACTTGATGTAGATCCATTAGCTCTTTAAATCCTCACAACATCCCTGTGAAGCAGGAGTGGGGAGGCAATGCCACTATCTCTTTCATAGACCAGGAAACTGAAGCCCAGAGTGGTTAAGGGAATTGGCCAAAGTTGCCTTCCCTGCAGACACCGTCAATGACCCCTAAGAATGAGCCCCTATGGACAGCGTCAGTGAAGAAAGACTTAGTAGGACATGGAGGACACAGGGCTAAGTAATTCTTGGCTAGAAGACCTTCTGAAGTGGCGAGTGGGGGTAGGATCTGTGTCAGAGTTGTCATGTGCTGGGGCAGGGGCTCCCCACAGCTATAGGCCCACCAGACATTACCTTCCTGCTTGGGGTCAATTTGTAACAATCTAGAAGGTTCTGTTACAATGCTTGCTTTCTTCTTTTCCCTTTCACCTCATTAATGCAGGTAAGGGAAGGAGTATAGGGGTTGGATTCCTTCTTGGCCTGTATATATGAGACCTGTGGAAGTTAGGGACCATATTTCTTCTCTGTCCACAGGTTCTTCTGGCCTAAATCCCACTCTTTTGACTACCTGTACAGTGATGGGGAGATTCTGCTGCAGAACTTCCCTGTCCAGGCCACCATCAATCTATATGAGGACTCAAACAGTGAAGAGGAGGAGGAAGAGGAAGAGGAAGAGGAAGAGGAAGAGGAAGAGGAAGAGGAGGAGGAGGAGGAGGAAGAGGAGGAGGAGGAGGAGGAAGAGGAGGAGGAAAAGGACAAAGAAGAGGAGAAAAAAGAGAAGGCAGATGAAAAGGGGCTGGAAGAGTGTGTGAGGGCACCACACATAGCCACAGCTCATCCTCCTTTCCCACTCTTGATGTGCCCAAACTGAACCAGTCAGAGTCTGATTGGGGTTTAGTATGCTTGGCAAGCCTCTAGAGCATCAGTTTGACAGGAATCTCCGGATATAGCCCTCTGTATTGAAAGTTGGGCTCTTGAGTCACCAGGTAACTCTGGCTATATTCAACTGGCCTATGAACCTAGACCTCGGGCACCTCATTGTCTGTGTTGCTGTTGTGTTGAGTGAGAAGGTCCAAGGAACTCTAGGGCAAGACTTGCTTTCCGAAGTCCCCTGGAAGCAGATCAAGACAACGCATGCCCATGTGGAGAGGAACAGTTACTCTTTGTTGGTGGTGGGGGGAATCTTTGACTCTCCAGCATTCTAGCTGGCCACAGAGTCCTGTCTCCCCACAGAAAGCCTGACATCTGGCTTCACCTCCAGGGATGCAACCGTCAGATACAAGTAAAGTTGAGGCACCTCTCTGATGGGCCTTGTAGGAAAGGAAAGGGGCATCTAGAAAATCAGCTTGCTTTTGGGGGCCTCCCTCCATTTTGCCTGCTATCGATTGGGGTCTGTGTGTTGGTATGAAACGAATCAGGAGAAAAATAAACTAGATTATGTGTGTTCTTTTCCTGGAACTGTGCTGATTTCTTAACTGAACTATGCCCATGTTGTGAAGCCACAGGCAGAGGGTCAGAGACCAGCTCAAGGCCAATTCATTGCCTTACCTGAGGTCAGTTGACAGATTTTACTCCATGGGAATATAGGGCCAGGGACCCAGCATGGGGCCAGGCTCTCTCTGTCAACTTGTGAAATCAGTTAGGCTTGATTAAACTTCAAAGGCAGCTTAGGAAAGTAGCAAAAAGGCCCCCCAAAAAGCAGCTTGAAAGTTGGGAGGATGGCTGAGGGGAAGAGTGAGAGGTACAGCCTCAGTTGAGCTTTGGAGATAAGCATATGCCTGTTTTGGGGGAGGATCAGAGGGTTAGTAACCCCCTGTCAACTTTATCTCCTCGATTCCCTTTGTATCTACCACAGCTCAGGTCTTCATGCCTCTCCTGCCTCAATTACACCAACTAATGTTCTTGCCTCTGGCGGGTCCCTTTGCAATTTACCCTCCTCACTGGCCACCAGGTCACACCATGTTGTGCCCCTGTGTAAAACCTTACCATGGCTCTTCCCTGACTCCCCAACAGTTGGATTTATCCTTTCTTTTTTTTTTTTATTTTGATCACAGACGCTCTTGAGAATCTAGGGCTTCTCTATTCATATATTCACAAACCAAGTCCTTAATTTGATATTCTAGGCTGTTCAACAGCCTGGTTCTTGCCTGTCTCTTCAGACTCATCTCTTGACAGTTGAAGCCTATGCTGTCTGTCCTTGAACATGTCATGCTTTCTAACACCGTTTATGACTTTAAGCCACTGTCTGGAATGCCTCAACACTTTTGTATGTCTGTAAGCTCCCATTCATCCAATAGGACTAGCTCAGACACGTTCCTGTGAGGAGCCTCCCTACACCTTCCAGTCCAGGTTGGACGTCCCCATATATTCAGTACCTCCTCTGCCATAGCATCTGCCTCTCTTCCTACGCAGTAAGATGGGGTTGTGTTTGATAGCCCCTTTTGACTTTATCACACAGCATGCTGCCTGGCACAAAGGACATACATACCCAGGAAATGTTGAAGGAAAAAGATTCTCAGGTCTTCTTAAAGAACTGCCTCTGTCCCTCCACTTGCTAGCTTCCCATATCTTTGTTTAGCTACAAACAGGGGAAGGTAATGTCATTTGACTCCAGAACAAAATGCTGGCCATATCTCCTCCTCCTTCCACTTAAGAAAGGCTGCTTCATTTCTGAGCCCTAGCTGGGAAGTGCCTGACCTTGGACACACTTTGAGCAGGCCACCAAACACACATCGGTGCCATCTATTGGTCAAGATTTAACCTATTTCCTTAATGAAGGCCACCAGACAGTTGACCTTTGACCACTGTAGTTCTTTTAGTCCATCTAAAGTAGTTCATTTAGTCCATTTACTTATAAGTAAAGCAGAAACTACCATGTGCTAGCTGTGTGACTTTGGTCAAGTGACTTATCCACTCACAGCCTCAGTATCCTCATCTGTCAAATGGAGAAAGTAATACTTCCTCTTAGGGGTTGTTGTGAGGATTCAAAGAGACAATAGATGTAAAGTATTTAGCACAGCCCTGGCACATAGTAACAGCACTCAGTAAATGATGGTAGTCATCACAATCATAGCTGTAGTAGTGATTACTATTAATTTTATAACAGACATGAGCTTATCTGTAGAGTCAGCTAATGACTGCTTTACTCAACTAATGGATAATTTATCCTGATCCATGTGATCTCTCTGGCACCATTTGGTTTACCAGAAGAATCTTTGTGATTTTTTTTTTAAAAAAGAGGTCAAATGTGGCTTCCTGGGCCACTCTCTACAGGTTCCTGGCCCCTTTTTCATAGGATAGAGGTTTCAAAACTTATTTTTTGTGCTTTAGCAGGAACACCCTTCTTTTGAATGGAATGCAGAAGCCCAATATACAAACCAAATGAAGAGGGAGTTGCCCTGGTAGAAGGCACAATGGCTGATGCAAAATTCCTACCCTGCTGTCCTCTCTCCAGTAAACTAACTTTCTCCACCCCTCTGTGAGGCACCTTCGGGAATCCCTAGACTGTTGGGAAGATGGTTTGGAGACTGGTGTCCCAAGGGTTAAAACAAGATTGATTTGAAGCCGAAGGCGGATTAGTATTTTAACATGTCCAGTGTTCCATTTAAAACCCTTGTTTTGGGTCCTAAGCTCCCAGCATTTCATAGCTCAAAAATTGCTTGAGTCCTTGTGCCATAGGTTGTAGGCATTTAAAATCCTTGGAATCCCAATATCCTTGGTTTTAGGGTATTATATAGCATAGAATTACAAATCCCTAAATCCCCAGGGGCTTAAAGACCCTAAAGCCCTTGGAGCACTAATTCTTAACTCAGAATGAGCTCCTCTCACTTTTTCTCCCCTCCTCCTCTTTACTGCACACGTGCTATTTGTCAGTGGCAGACATTTTATCTACCTTTCCTCCCAGTCCCCTGCCCCTGAAATAGCTCCCAACCTCCCTCCCCACACATGGTTGCTAAGTGATTGGAATTCACTGTTATGACTAATGAGAGCCCAGTGTGAATTACTTTGTCATGGGTGTATCCAGTACTTGTGGCAACTTCAAATCTGGTACACAAACTCAGGAGACAGCTTTCTGTGCAAAACTCAGAGTCTTTCCTCCAGCTCTCTCAGCTGGCCCATCCTAGTGCCCTATACCTCCTCACTCCAGCACTAATGCCTCCCATTTCCCCCACTCAAGAGCAACTGAGAGAGGGCACGTCAGTTGAGTGTGAGGCTACATCTGAGCTGGGCTTTGAAGGATGGGCCCAGGTAAACAAGGAGGACGAACACTTTCCAGAAAGAGGCAGCTTTATGACTTCCTTCATTAAATAAATATTGAGCACCTACTCTGTGCCATACATTAATATTATAATGACTAAGGGCATGGGCTTTGGAGGCCGGTGTACCTGTGTTCAAATCCCATATCTGGAGGCAGTGTACCTGTGTTCAGGTTCCCATATCTGCCAAATGCTGGCTGTATCCATAGGCCCACTCCACTCATGTGTCAACTCAGCTGTCAGCTCTCTGCTTATTTTCCTCTGTCTCTAGGCAAAGAAAGCCCTCTTCTCTACCCGGGTGGGTACTACCAACCCCCATCTCTCCCCTCCCCCCACAATTGAACCTGTGTGGCAATAGTGGGCAGTTTGTCTCCTTTCTGCTTCAGGCCCTTGTTTCAAAATTGTTGCCAGTCATAATCCCAAACAAGGTTGTTAGGTGGCTGAGTTCCCTGTTTTGGCCTGTCAGGAGCCTGGTGTCTGTTACTGTGTTTTTTTCACTCCCAGGTGGGAAGGCTTGTAGCAACCTCCATGCAAGCACAGAAACCCAGGTACAAAACCGTGGCAAAGAGGTCAGGTGCCTGGGTGGCTCTGTTGGTTAAGCATCAGATTCTTGGTCTTGGCTCAGGTCATGATCTCACAGTTTGTGAGTTTGAGCCCTATATTGGACTCTGCACTGGCTGTGTGGAGCCTGCTTGGAATTTTCTCTCTCTCTCTCTCTCTCTCTCTCTCTCTCTGACCCTCCCCTGTTCACTCTCCCTCTCTCTGTCTCCTTCTCAAAATAATAAATAAACATTAACAAAAAAGAAAAACCCTGGGAAAGAGTGAGTACTCAGTAAGTGGTAGTCACCACACTCTTTGCCAGGTACTTGCTATTTGTATTATTACACCCAAGATCTCCTATGGCACTATAATCACAATAATCCTGGGAGATAGGCATAGTTATTATTATGCCCATTTATGCATGAGAAAAACTAAGAGCAAGGTTTTTGTACCTGGGTTCGTGTGCTTGCATGGAGGTTGAGACTTGCCAGCAGGAAGTAAGCCAAAAACACAGTAGGCAACACCAGGTTCCTGACAGGGCAGAATAGGGAACTCAGGCCACCATTTTACACCAGGCAGTTAGGGAGGAAAGGAGACAAACTACCTATTAGATAACCATGCAGGCATAGTCGGGGGTAGGTGGGTAGGTGGGTTAGGGGTAGGTTTCCCCTCTGGATAGGGAAAGTGCTTTCTTCCACCACTAAGCTAGCCTTGTCCAGAAGGGACAAGGCAATGGGGTGGCTAGGAGGATAAGAGTCACACAGCTGATAATTATTGAATTCTTATTATGGACTGGGCACATGGCTAGGAACCTTACAGGGATTAACTCATTTCATATAACAACCCCGAGGGATGGGTACAGTTAGGAAAACTGAGCCTTTGAGTGGTTTAAAAAAAAAAAAAACTTGCCCCATATCACACCACTGGTAATCCACAGCACTTTCTAAGTGCCAGCCACTTTACATGTATTATCTCATTTAATCCTTACAACAATCCTAAATTATAAGTACTAGCATGGATGAGGAAACTGAGGCTCAGAAAGATTAAGGAATCTGCTCAAGGTAACACAATTCATAAACGGCTGAGCCAGTTTTTGAGCGATTACAATACTTGTCCCAAGTCACCCCAGTGATAAGCAGCAGGATCAGGATTCACCTCTGTCTCATTCCAGAACCCTGTGCTTTCAGGAGATGAAATCTACAGGCTTGGTGAAGGATTAAATCTGTGGGAGGGCAGGAAGAGAAAAAGTTTCAGTTCTGGCTGGAGAGAAGTGAGTCAGAGGTTAGGAGTAATTCTGGGCCAGGAAAAACTGACAGATGCTGAAAGATGTCACCGAGGGAGGGACGTTGGGGGCCTCCTCCCGGTCAGTGGCAGGTTCCCACAGAACCTGGGCTTCTTCGGGCACAGGGCTACCAGGGGTCAGGGGCTAATGAGGGACTTCTGTTCCTGCCCCGTAGTGCTGTGTGGCCTCTGAGTGGAATGGGCCCCTGCTGGGCATGCTTCTTTCTGGCTGAAGAGTCTGGGTCCAGAGGGAGGAACTACCAGTGGCCGAGGTGGTGCGCCGGGCACCGAGCTTGGCACCACACATGCTTTATCCTGAACAAGGTTCACCAAACCCCAGCAGGGTAGGTGGTGCTATCCTCATATTCACAGATAGGAAAGTGGCTCAGAGAAGTTAAGTGACAGCCAGGACGTTGGGAAGCTGAGGGGACAGCCTGGGCAATGTAGCTACAGAGTCCTGGCTCCTACTAGGCTCCTCCTACCCTTTACTGATTTCCCTAGAGAAGTCATGCAAGTGCCATAAGGGCACACAGCTCACCTGCTCTACTGGGCCATACTTGGAAGAGAATTTCAACTACTGTGCAAAGGCATTTCTATCCCCATCACGGGGGACACCGGGGCTTGGGGCCTAGTGTAAATTAAAAGGGAACTGAAGGAAAGTGTAAGAACAAGCTGGAGTCAGGCTCTGGGCTCTTCCCAAAGTCTTCCACCCCTGGGGGAGAGAACAGCCAGCTCCCCCCAAGGCGCCAGCAAGTTACCTGGGATCTAGTAACAGCAGGAGATGCACTGCCCCCTAGTGGTTGAGCTCTAGCCTGAGCCTGGACCTTTCGCACTAGGATACCGAGGCCCACCTACCCAGAGGATTCTACAGTCAGCAATTCAGCACCTGGTGGTTATGGGGACAGGCTCTGGAGTCTCACTGGACCTGGGTTCAAGTACTGGTTCTCTTCCTTGCTAGCTAAGTGACCATGGGCAAAATAGCACATTAGTCTTTAAGCCTGTTTCTTCATCTGTAAGATAAAGATAATACTAATTTCACAGGGTTACTGTAAGGATTAAATGAGATAATACATGTAAAGGACTTAGCAGGGTACATGGCACATTATAGATGTGAGATACAATGATATATATAGCACTGTTATTTTTTAACTCCTCCCTGCCATCTTAACTCCTCAAGCACTGTTCTTTTCTGACACATCTTACCATCTTAGCAGTTTCATCTTTGACTCTTCTTGACTTCTCTATCTTGCTGTATTTGATCCCGGATACCCCCAGGTACACTGTCTTGCCCCAAGGTAGGCACTGTCAAGACACTCACATAAGGCTTGTGTGCAAGACCTGGATGAAGACACATGTTTTCTTACATGTATACTTTTTTTAAAAATTTTTTGACATTTACTTATTTTTGAGAGAGACAGAGCATGAATGGGGGAGGAGCAGCGAGAGGGAGACACAGAATCCAAAGCAGGCTCCAGGCTCTGAGCTATCAGCACAGAGCCCAATGTGGGGCTCAAACACACAAACCATGAGATCATGACCTGAGCCAAAGTTGGACGCCCAACCGACTGAGCCATGGAAGGCACCCCTTCCATGTATACTTTTCTTAAGAATTTATTTTGAGAGAGAACATGAGCAGGTGAAGGGCAGAGAGAGAGGGAGACAGAAAATCCCAAGCAGGCTCTGCAGTGTCAGTGCAGAGCCCAAAGTGGGGTTTGAACTCAGGAACCATGTGGTCATGATCTGAGCTGCAATTAAGAATCACTTAACCGACTCAGCCACCCAAGGGACCCTCTCCATATATACTTTTAAAGAATCTTGGACTGTACATCTTTGTCCTTCACTATCCTGTGAATGTTAATAAGCTTACTTTACATAGTCTCTTTATGTGTTTCAGAGCAGCTTTAGATCCACAATTTCATTCAAATCTCTTAATACTTCCCATATGTTCCCAATTTTCAATGAGGAAATTGAAGATGGGAACAGAAGTGACTTGTTCAATGTTGCACGGCAAGTCAGCGCAAGAGTTAAGATTGGACCCCAGAGTCTTGTGGAGTTCGGTGCTTTTCCACCAACCCTTGCAACTGCCCAGGGCCCTGAGCTCTAGCTAAACAGGAAGCATCGATAGCCCAGGACATGGCTTATTGTTCAGAGGCCACAGCACTGCACTCTGACGACAGGTTTCCTGCTTCTACTGAGGCCAAGTTGAAGCCCCAGTAAACGATCAAACTATGGTTCTTCTCCTAAAAGAAAGGGCAGCAAACTACCAGGACATGTGGCCCAAGACTGACACATGTCCAACACTACCAAGAATACAATTAAATGTTTGCTGACAGGTTTGAGGAGAGGTGAGCATTATCTCCCCAGCCACGCTGCATGCGATGCTGAAAAATTAACTTTTGTCCTGTACTCACAGCCAGCTTGATTTATTCAATCATCTCATGTTGGACACAGCTGTCAGGGGCTCAAAAGGCCAACTCTGTCCTTAGTACAAAGAATGTGAAGTGTTGATATGTGCCACGAACATGCGTGCTGATGGCGCTGCCTGTTTGCAGGCACTGCAAACTGTTAATAGCTCTCTGTTGCTTGACGTGATTCTGGGGGTAGACGAGACAGGCATGACTGTCAGTACCAGGGGCTGCCCCACTCTCACTCTAGCACATTGGCAACAGCACAGGCACTACTGGGATAACACATCACTGAGTGCAAAGACCCCCTCCTCAGCCTCTATGTGACACCGAAGCCGAGCTTGGTTCTGCTGAAGGGAGAATCTTGTTACTTCTGCCCCAGAGCATTGGATCTCTGGGTGGCACTGAATTTCTTTTTCTGCTGTCACTTGCTTTTGATGCTGTCATCGCCATGGCAACCCAAGAGAGGGAGCCAGCATTGAAATCCATTCCCCAATAGACATATGTGGAACAGCAAGATTTCCCTCTCTCTCTCTCTGTCTCTCTCTCTTTAGAGAAGAAGAACATTTTTAACCGTCTCTTCATGCTTCCACTTTGGTCCATGGTGGAGAGTAAACACTTTCACCCACAATTCCAGGTGCTTGATATACCTGTTTCTTAGATCTTCCTACATGAGAGCTACTCATCTGATTGGTCTGAGATGAATCATTAAGGTCACCTCTCATCAGTGAGCAAGACCATCACAGTGAAAAGTGATCTACATCTATACAGCCATTTCCCCCACCTCTGGGTTTTTAGGTCAGACCAGTTCTGAAGACCTTAGGCTCTCAGATTCAGAGGGAAGGGAATAGCGTAAGCTGCATTTTCCAATCCATTTTTTTAAACTGTAGAACCCTGCAACATAAAGATAGAAAGAAGAGGGGGGTTACCAAGCATATGCTGAATTCTCAAGTCAAGCCTTTGTTAATAAATGACATTTTCCTGCTGTTCTGCCAATTGTTCCTTGCGCTGTAGCATTCTGAAAAGAAAGCTTTGAGAAGGGTGAGTGGTAGGATTCAGGCCTGAAAACTCCTCCTTGAACCCACAACACCTAAGAAGGTTTGCCTAGGGTCGGTCTCGTCCAAGTCTTTTTCTCACCTTCCACTGATCTCTGATTCCCTGGGGAGGAAGTTCAGTTTGAATTCGAATTCTATATTGAGCTTGTGGGAAGCTCTTCCATGGACACTCAGAAGTGACCTATGTAGTGAAATTGTTAGCCTGGGAGCAGGGGCTTTGTCTTGGGCTAAGACTGAACATTTCCCCTGCTCAAACAGATCCATTCAAACTAAATTATCAATTTGGAAAAGTGAGGAGCAATTTCCACAGGTAAGAAAAGTTTATTTATTTATTTTTTTTTTAATTTTTTAATATATGAAATTTACTGTCAAATTGGTTTCCATACAACACCCAGTGCTCATCCCAAAAGGTGCCCTCCTCAATACCCATCACCCACCCTCCCCTCCCTCCCACCCTGCCCTCCCTCCCACCCCCCATCAACCCTCAGTTTGTTCTCAGTTTTTAACAGTCTCTTATGCTTTGGCTCTCTCCCACTCTAACCTCTTTTTTTTTTTTTTTTTTCTTTTTTCCTTCCCCTCCCCCATGGGTTTCTGTTATGTTTCTCAGGATCCACATAAGAGTGAAACCATATGGTATCTGTCTTTCTCTGTATGGCTTATTTCACTTAGCATCACACTCTCCAGTTCCATCCATGTTGCTACAAAAGGCCATATTTCATTTTTTCTCATTGCCACGTAGTATTCCATTGTGTATATAAACCACAATTTCTTTATCCATTCATCAGTTGATGGACATTTAGGCTCTTTCCATAATTTGGCTATTGTTGAGAGTGCCGCTATAAACATTGGGGTACAGGTGCCCCTATGCATCAGTACTCCTGTATCCCTTGGATAAATTCCTAGCAGTGCTATTGCTGGGTCATAGGGTAGGTCTATTTTTAATTTTCTGAGGAACCTCCACACTGCTTTCCAGAGCGGCTGCACCAATTTGCATTCCCACCAACAGTGCAAGAGGGTTCCTGTTTCTCCACATCCTCTCCAGCATCTATAGTCTCCTGATTTCTTCATTTTGGCCACTCTGACTGGCGTGAGGTGGTATCTGAGTGTGGTTTTGATTTGTATTTCCCTGATAAGGAGCGACGTTGAACATCTTTTCATGTGCCTGTTGGCCATCCGGATGTCTTCTTTAGAGAAGTGTCTATTCATGTTTTCTGCCCATTTCTTCACTGGGTTATTTGTTTTTCGGGTGTGGAGTTTGATGAGCTCTTTATAGATTTTGGATACTAGCCCTTTGTCCGATGTGTCATTTGCAAATATCTTTTCCCATTCCGTTGGTTGCCTTTTAGTTTTGTTGGTTGTTTCCTTTGCTGTGCAGAAGCTTTTTATCTTCATAAGGTCCCAGTAATTCACTTTTGCTTTTAATTCCCTTGCCTTTGGGGATGTGCCGAGTAAGAGATTGCTACGGCTGAGGTCAGAGAGGTCTTTTCCTGCTTTCTCCTCTAAGGTTTTGATGGTTTCCTGTCTCACATTCAGGTCCTTTATCCATTTTGAGTTTATTTTTGTGAATGGTGTGAGAAAGTGGTCTAGTTTCAACCTTCTGCATGTTGCTGTCCAGTTCTCCCAGCACCATTTGTTAAAGAGACTGTCTTTTTTCCATTGGATGTTCTTTCCTGCTTTGTCAAAGATGAGTTGGCCATACGTTTGTGGGTCTAGTTCTGGGGTTTCTATTCTATTCCATTGGTCTATGTGTCTGTTTTTATGCCAATACCATGCTGTCTTGATGATGACAGCTTTGTAGTAGAGGCTAAAGTCTGGGATTGTGATGCCTCCTGCTTTGGTCTTCTTCTTCAAAATTACTTTGGCTATTCGGGGCCTTTTGTGGTTCCATATGAATTTTAGGATTGCTTGCTCTAGTTTCGAGAAGAATGCTGGTGCAATTTTGATTGGGATTGCATTGAATGTGTAGATAGCTTTGGGTAGTATTGACATTTTGACAATATTTATTCTTCCAATCCATGAGCAGGGAATGTCTTTCCATTTCTTTATATCTTCTTCAATTACCTGCATAAGCTTTCTATAGTTTTCAGCATACAGATCTTTTACATCTTTGGTTAGATTTATTCCTAGGTATTTTATGCTTCTTGGTGCAATTGTGAATGGGATCAGTTTCTTCATTTGTCTTTCTGTTGCTTCATTGTTAGTGTATAAGAATGCAACTGATTTCTGCACATTGATTTTGTATCCTGCAACTTTGCTGAATTCATGTATCAGTTCTAGCAGACTTTTGGTGGAGTCTATCGGATTTTCCATGTATAATATCATGTCATCTGCAAAAAGCGAAAGCTTGACTTCATCTTTGCCAATTTTGATGCCTTTGATTTCCTTTTGTTGTCTGATTGCTGATGCTAGAACTTCCAGCACTATATTAAACAAGAGCGGTGACAGTGGGCATCCCTGTCGTGTTCCTGATCTCAGGGAAAAAGCTCTCAGTTTTTCCCCGTTGAGGATGATGTTAGCTGTGGGCTTTTCATAAATGGCCTTTATGATCTTTAAGTATGTTCCTTCTATCCCGACTTTCTCAAGGGTTTTTATTAAGAAAGGGTGCTGGATTTTGTCAAAGGCCTTTTCTGCATCGATTGACAGGATCATATGGTTCTTCTCTTTTTTTTTGTTAATGTGATGTATCACGTTGATCGATTTGCGAATGTTGAACCAGCCCTGCATCCCAGGAATGAATCCCACTTGATCATGGTGAATAATTCTTTTTATATGCTGTTGAATTCGATTTGCTAGTATCTTATTAAGAATTTTTGCATCCATATTCATCAGGGATATTGGCCTGTAGTTCTCTTTTTTTACTGGGTCTCTGTCTGGTTTAGGAATCAAAGTAATACTGGCTTCATAGAATGAGTCTGGAAGTTTTCCTTCCCTTTCTATTTCTTGGAATAGCTTGAGAAGGATAGGTATTATCTCTGCTTTAAATGTCTGGTAGAACTCCCCTGGGAAGCCATCTGGTCCTGGACTCTTATTTGTTGGGAGATTTTTGATAACCGATTCAATTTCTTCCCTGGTTATGGGTCTGTTCAAGCTTTCTATTTCCTCCTGATTGAGTTTTGGAAGAGTGTGGGTGTTTAGAAATTTGTCCATTTCTTCCAGGTTGTCCAATTTGCTGGCATATAATTTTTCATAGTATTCCCTGATAATTGTTTGTATCTCTGAGGGATTGGTTGTAATCATTCCATTTTCATTCATGATTTTATCTATTTGGGTCATCTCCCTTTTCTTTTTGAGAAGCCTGGCTAGAGGTTTGTCAATTTTGTTTATTTTTTCAAAAAACCAACTCTTGGTTTCGTTGATCTGCTCTACAGTTTTTTTAGATTCTATATTGTTTATTTCTGCTCTGATCTTTATTATTTCTCTTCTTCTGCTGGGTTTAGGCTGCCTTTGCTGTTCTGCTTCTATTTCCTTTAGGTGTGCTGTTAGATTTTGTATTTGGGATTTTTCTTGTTTCTTGAGATAGGCCTGGATTGCAATGTATTTTCCTCTCAGGACTGCCTTCGCTGCATCCCAAAGCGTTTGGATTGTTGTATTTTCATTTTCGTTTGTTTCCATGTATATTTTAATTTCTTCTCTAATTGCCTGGTTGACCCACTCATTCGTTAGTAGGGTGTTCTTTAACCTCCATGCTTTTGGAGGTTTTCCAGACTTTTTCCTGTGGTTGATTTCAAGCTTCATAGCATTGTGGTCTGAAAGTATGCATGGTATAATTTCAATTCTTGTAAACTTATGAAGGGCTGTTTTGTGACCCAGTATATGATCTATCTTGGAGAATGTTCCATGTGCACTCGAGAAGAAAGTATATTCTGTTGCTTTGGGATGCAGAGTTCTAAATATATCTGTCAAGTCCATCTGATCCAATGTATCATTCAGGGCCCTTGTTTCTTTATTGACTGTGTGTCTAGATGATCTATCCATTTCTGTAAGTGGGGTGTTAAAGTCCCCTGCAATGACCACATTCTTATCAATAAGGTTGCTTATGTTTATGAGTAATTGTTTTATATATCTGGGGGCTCGGGTATTTGGCGCATAGACATTTATAATAGTTAGCTCTTCCTGGTGGATAGACCCTGTGATTATTATATAATGCCCTTCTTCATCTCTTGTTACAGCCTTTAATTTAAAGTCTAGTTTGTCTGATATAAGTATGGCTACTCCAGCTTTCTTTTGGCTTCCAGGAGCATGATAGATAGTTCTCCATCCCCTCACTCTCAATCTAAAGGTGTCCTCAGATCTAAAATGAGTCTCTTGTAGACAGCAAATAGATGGGTCTTGTTTTTTTATCCATTCTGATACCCTATGTCTTTTAGTTGGCGCATTTAATCCATTTACATTCAGTGTTATTATAGAAAGATATGGGTTTAGAGTCATTGTGATGTCTGTATGTCTTATGCTTGTAGTGATGTCTCTGGTACTTTGTCTCACGGGATCCCCCTTAGGATCTCTTGTAGGGCTGGTTTCGTGGTGACAAATTCCTTCAGTTTTTGTTTGTTTGGGAAGACCTTTATCTCTCCTTCTATTCTAAATGACAGACTTGCTGGATAAAGGATTCTCGGCTGCATATTTTTTCTGTTTAGCACACTGTAGATATCGTGCCAAGCCTTTCTGGCCTGCCAAGTTTCAAAGGAGAGATCAGTCACGAGTCTTATAGGTCTCCCTTTATATGTGAGGGCACGTTTATCCCTTGCTGCTTTCAGAATTTTCTCTTTATCCTTGTATTTTGCCAGTTTCACTATGATATGTCGTGCAGAAGATCGATTCAAGTTACGTCTGAAGGGAGTTCTCTGTGCCTCTTGGATTTCAATGCCTTTTTCCTTCCCCAGTTCAGGGAAGTTCTCAGCTATAATTTGTTCAAGTACCCCTTCAGCACCTTTCCCTCTCTCTTCCTCCTCTGGGATACCAATTATGCGTATATTATTTTTTTTTAGTGTATCACTTAGTTCTCTAATTTTCCCCTCATACTCCTGGATTTTTTTATCTCTCTTTCTTTCAGCTTCCTCTTTCTCCATAACTTTATCTTCTAGTTCACCTATTCTCTCCTCTGCCTCTTCAAGCCGAGCCATCGTGGATTCCATTTTGTTTTGCAATTCGTTTAAAGCGTTTTTCAACTCCTCGTGACTGTTCCTTAGTCCCTCGATTTTTGTGGCAAGAGATTCTCTGCTGTCCTGTATACTGTTTTCAAGCCCAGCGATTAATTTTATGACTATTATTCTAAATTCACTTTCTGTTATATTATTTAAATCCTTTTTGATCAGTTCATTAGCTGTTGTTATTTCCTGGAGATTCTTCTGAGGGGAATTCTTCCGTTTGGTCATTTTGGAGAGTCCCTTGCGTGGTGAGGACCTGCAGTGCACTTCCCCTGTGCTGTGGTGTATAACTGGAGTTAGTGGGCGGGGCCGCAGTCCGACCGGATGTCTGCCCCCAGCCCACTGCTGGGGCCACAGTCAGACTGGTGTGTGCCTTCTCTTCCCCTCTCCTAGGGGCGGGATTCACTGTGGGGTGGCGTGTCCCGTCTGGGCTACTTGCACACTGCCAGGCTTGTGTTGCTGGGGATCTGGCGTATTAGCTGGGGTGGGTAGGCAAGGTGCACGGGGGCAGGAGGGGCAGGCTTAGCTCGCTTCTCCTTAGGTGATCCACTTCAGGAGGAGCCCTGTGGCAGCGGGAGGGAGTCAGATCCGCTGCCGGAGGTTTGGCTCCGCAGAAGCACAGAGTTGGGTGTTTGCGCGGAGCGAGCAAGTTCCCTGGCAGGAACTGGTTCCCTTTGGGATTTTGGCTGGGGGATGGGCGGGGGAGATGGCGCTGGCGCCTTTGTTCCCCGCCAAGCTGAGCTCTGCCGTCCGGGGGCTCAGCAGCTCTCCCTCCCTTTGTCCTCCAGCCTTCCCGCTTTCCGAGCAGAGCTGTTAACTTATGACCTCCCAGACGCTAAGTCGCGCTTGCTGTCGGAACACAGTCTGTCCGGCCCCTCCGCTTTTGCCAGCCAGACTCGGGGGCTCTGCTTGGCCGGCGAGCCGCCCCTCCGCCCCGGCTCCCTCCCGCCAGTCCGTGGAGCGCGCACCGCCTCGCCGCCCTTCCTACCCTCTTCCGTGGGCCTCTAGTCTGCGCTTGACTCCGGAGACTCCCTTCTGCTAATCCTCTGGCGGTTTTCTGGGTTCTTTAGGCAGGTGTAGGTGGAATCTAAGTGATCGGCAGGACGCGCTGTGAGCCCCGCGTCCTCCTACGCCGCCATCTTCAAGAAAAGTTTAAAATAAAAATCCATTCTTTGTAAAATTATCAGATTTTATTCACGGCTATTGCATATTTTCTGAAGTAGGGGCAATTTTTGTGGGAAAGGAAGAACATCAGAATCAGGAGACTTAACTCAGGAACCTGTACAGGTGCTGTCATTTGTTATCTGTAACATCTGGGACAACTGACCTAGTTTCCTCATCTCTAACATGGGGACAGTCTTTAGCCTATCAACATCATAGCTTTGTTGGAAATGAGGTTTGAGTGGATAGTTATATGACGAAACCACTCTGAAAGTTGTAAAATGTTATATGTAATTGTATTCTAATAAGCACCATGAAAGGAACTTCAGTATAATAGCCTGCCTTTCAAAACACAGACACAAGCCCAAGAAATTTCTAGGAGAAAAACCCTTGGACATCTGGCAGAAAAGACATTCAGGGAAAATCACAGGAGAAACTAAAGCTCATGGCTTCACTCCTAGAGTTACCTCAGATATTTCCATTTTTCTGTCTGCTCAACCTTTCCTGGATACTCTGTTTCCTACTCAACTTGGGGAAGCTGTCAGGCTCTGTTTTGTGCAAAACTGTGAATTGGGAAGCAGTAGCTCTGCTTGAATGGCTGGGAGTGGTGACTTTTGACAGTTGCCATTGGTAATGGCTTATAGAATCTTCAGTTATACTATTTCCCCAAAGGTAGGCTGTGTGCTCATTTTAGTAAAATAAACATAGGTCACTCTGAATGTATGCAGTGTGTTAGGAAAGTGCATTTTTTTTTCTAGAAGCCACTTTATGGACTCATGCTATTAAAATTCCAAAAAGATACTGGAAATTAAAACAAAGTTCTTTAAAATGGTGGAAAAACTTACAAATAATTCATGAGAGTTACCACAGGCACAAGAACACCCTCAAAATGGTAGTAGAAAGTCCAGCTGACCAAAACATTTGCTGAAACAAAAAGTAAAATGAAGGCAGAGTCATGAGAATACAAATGAAATTACTGAAAGTAAGAAAGCTTCTTCTTACTTTTAAAATTCTCTTTTTAATGTTTATTTAAAAATTTTTTTACATTTATTTATTTTTGAGAGAAAGAGAGAGAGAGAGAGAGATCACAAGTGGGGGAGGGGCAGAGAGAGAAGGAGACAAAGAATCCAAAGCAGGATATAGGCTCTGAGCTGTCAGCACAGAGCCTGACATGGGGCTTGAACTCACAAACCGTGAAATTATGACCTGAGCCGAAGTCAGATGCCTAACCAACTGAGCCACCCGGGCGCCCCTTTAATGTTTATTTTTGAGAGAGAGAGAGAGAGAGAGAGAGAGGGAGAGAGAATCCGAAGCAGGCTCCAGGCTCGGAGCTGTCAGCACAGAGCCAGACACGGGGCTCAAACTCATGAACCGTGAGCTCCTGACCTGAGCCAAAGTCGGACACTTAATCAACTGAGCCACACAGGCGCCCCTCTTCTTACTTTTAAAAAACGGAAAGGTGGAGATACTAGTCTTTGTGCAATATATTATACACTTGTGTACCTTTCTCCTCTTAGACATATACAAAACCATAAATAGTTCCATGAAGAGTTAGTTGAAAGGAAAATCCCTTACTACTGAAAAGAAAGAAGGTAAAAATTACAAATGTAGATGTCTGCAAGTCTTCCGTATATCTATTTTTGTGAATTCAAGAATATTACATCGCAGTTGGAGACACCACAACTGAAAGCATACAGAAGAGTGTATGATTTAAAAGAAATAGGCAGGGGATGAAAGAATTAGCCATATTAAAAATGTTTACAAAAATCAGTATCTGAAAGTGCAAATCTGGGGTTGGGTTAGGATGGTAACATTAGATGTGATTTTACTGCATGTTCTCTTTTTTTCCAAATGCTGCTTTAAGAGCTTACACTGTTTTTAGACTGTTAAGGGTTAGGCAGTCATCGAAAAAAGGATGATTAACTTCAAAAGAGCAATGGTAACACTGACAGCTTAATGGAAACCATAGAAGCCAACAGACAAGGCGATGATATTGTCAAACAGCTGGAAACATCTTAAAAAATGAAAACGCAGAGTCAAATTTGATATCCAGCAAAAACCTCTTTCAAAAGAGAAGGGAACACACCCACACAAGTACGTCCAATTGATTCTTTACAAAAGCACAAAAATAATTCAAGGAGGAAAGAGCCTTTCCACAACATGGTGCTGGAACAACCTGACATGCAGAGGCAAAATAGGAACCTCAGCCCCAGCCCCCACCATGTGCAAAAATTAATGCAAAATGGATAACAGGCAAACGTAAAACACAAAATTATGAAACATCTAGTGAAAACCATAGCAGTACATTGGGGGGATCTACAAGTAGTCAGATAATTCTTAAACTAAACACAGAAGCACCATAGCATAGAGCAAAAATGGATAAATTGGACCTCATCAAAATCCTATGAATTACATAAAAGACAAGCTATATACTAGGAGAGAATATTTGCAAGCCACATGGCCAACAAAGGACTCGTGTCTAGAATACAAAAAGGACCCTTACAGCTCAACAGTCAAAAACCAAACAATCCAATTAGAAAATGGGCGAAAGACACGAAGAGACATTTCATTGGAGAGGATATACGCATAGTAAACAAGCACATGAAAAGATGTTCAACATCTACATGTACAACAGCTACAGCTGCCAGAACAAAACACTACAAACTGGCTTCAACAACGGAAATTTATTTTCTTACAGTTCTGAAGGCTAGAGGTCTAAGGTCAAAATGTTGGCATGGTTGGTTTCTTTTGAGACCTCCCTCCTTGGCTTGCTGATGGCTGCTCTCTTGCAGGCTCTTTACATGCACACGTGCCTCTGGTGATTCCTTTTCTTCTTATAAGGAGATCAGTCATACTGGATTAGGTTTCCACCCTAACAGCTTCATTTTAACTGAATCACCTCTTTAAAGACCTTATCTCCAAATACAGTTACATTCTGAGGTACTGGGGTTAGGAATTCAACATACAAATTTGGGGCAGGGTGGGGGCACAATTCAGGCCATAATTAATTAACCATCATGGAAATTCAGATTAAAACCACAGTGAGATATCACTACATGCCTATCAGATTGGCTAAGATAAAAAAAATAGTGACCAGACCAAATGCTAGAGAGGATGTTGAGAAGCTGGATCACTTACACATTGCTGGCAGGAATGTAAAATGGTATGGCCACCCTGAGAAAAAAGAATGGCATTTTTTCACAAAACTAAGCATGTACATGCCATACAACCCAGCCATTGGACTCTTGGTGATTTATCCCAGATGAATGAAAATGTATGTTCATACAAAAACTTGTACATGAATGCTCATAGCAGCTTTATTCATACTATCCCCAAACTGGAAATGGTCCAGATGTACCTCAATCGGGTGAATGGTTAAACAAACTGAAACACGTCCATACCATGGACTACTACTCATCAATAAAAGGGAACTAAGTGTGGATATACAGAACAACTTGGCTGAATCTCCGGAGAATTGTGATGTATGAAAAAAGCCAATCTCTGGAGGTCACATACTATATGATTCTATTTATATAATGTTTAAAAGGATAAAATTTTAGAAAAGGAGACTAGATAGTGGTCTCTAGGAGCTGAGGTGGGCAGCAGGTATGTGGCTGTGGCTGTAAAAGGGTAGCCTCAGAGTGTCTTGTGATATAGAACTGCTCTGTATCTGGACATGGCAGTGGTCACAAGAATCCTTACAAGGGATAAAATTGCATAAAATGAAATACACACATACACACACACACACACACACACACACATGAATACAATTAAAATGAGAAATCTCAAAAAGGTCAGTGTATTGAATCAATATCAATTTCCTGATTGTGATATTGTACCGTGTTCATGAAAGATGTCACCATTGGGAAGTGGGTAAAGGTATTATGGGCTCTTTCTATACTGTTGCTTACAACTGCATGTGAATCTAAATTATCTCATAAAAAAATTTAGAAAAAGAAGGTGAACTGAAGACATTTTCAGACAAAAACTGAGAAAAATCTGTCACCAGCAGATTCATACTAAAAGAAATATCAAATACAAATGATCAAGATGGCAGCTTAGACATGTAAGCAGTAATAAAGAACAATAAAAACAGTAAATCTATTGGTAAATATTAAGTAAACATTGTATAAATCAACAATAATAATGGCATGTAAGGTCAACAATATACGGAGCATTAAATTATACAGCAATAGCAAGTAAGTCAGGAAGAGACTTAAGGGGTTTATGCAAGAAGCATGAACTAGAGATAACAAGAATCATTTCACAATGACAATAGATTCAATTCAGCAGAAAAAGATAAAAGTTAAAAATTCTAATGTACACAGTACCCTAGACTCAAAAATTTTAAAGCAAAACTTGATAGGAATAAAAGTTGATACATCCATAGCCATAAGACAATTCTATCATACCTCTTCCTGTAAATGGCAGAGTAAGTAGACAAAAATTGGTAAAGCTGTAGAACTGTGTTGTCCAATACCGTAGCCACTGGCCACACATGATGACTGAGTACTTGAAATGTGGCTAGTTCAAGTTCAGACGTACTCTAAGTGTGAAATACATACTAGATTTCAGAGATACAGTATGAAAAAAAAAAAAAAAAGAATGGGCAGTGAGAAGTGGAGATGCATGAACGGGGATGGGAGGAAAGGGGCAGGCTGCAAGCCCTGTCTTGCAGAGACCCAGAGCCCTCTCATGGCTGCCACTGGCTGGGCTCAGACCCAGAAGCAACAGTGAATCACACCCCCACACCCCACGATCTGAAGACAGCAGTGGCAGCCACTCTGAGCCGGATGGGCCAGCCTCAGGGTCTCCAGGGCCAACACTGCCAGGCCTCAGAGAAACCCTCAGCAAGCTTCTGAGGATGCTGTCTGGTGTGGCAGGAAAAAAAGAATGCTGGCTACCCAAATACCACAGAGGGCAATTAGGAGCTTCTAGGGCCCAAAAAGGAGGTTCTAGGTGGACGCAACTCAGACACCTCTTCAGGCCATGGAGTGATGCAGACTTACACCTGGGTCAATTGCTATGTCTCAACTGGACAAGACCCATGGATTTTGGGAGAACACAATTCAGCCCATAGCAGCTAGTAAGGACACGGAAAGATGCTCAACATCATTTGACATTAGGAAAATGCAAATTAAAACCACAATGGGTACCACTTCACACCCACTAGAGTGGCCACAATAAAAATGATAGACAAGTGTTGGCAAGCATATGGAAAGTTGGAAACCTCATACATTGCTAGTGGAAATGTAAAATGGAGCAGCTACTTTGGAAAATTATTTGGCAGTTCCTCAAAATGTTACACATAGCGTTACCATATGACCCAACAATTCTACTTCTAGGTACATACTCAAGAGAAATGAAAATGTATGACCATGCAAAATTTGTAGCACGAATGTTCATGGCAACATTACTGATAATAGCCAAAGGGTGGAAATGATCTGAATGCACTTCAGTTGAATAGATATACATATTGTCATATATCCATACAGTGGAATACTGCGCAATAATGAAAAGGAACCAAGTGTCACATGATTCTATTTATATGAAATGGCCAGAAAGGACAAGTTGATAGACAGTAGATTAGTTGTTACTGGGGCTGGCAGTGGGAATGAAGATTAAGAACTCTCTTTTTTGGATGATGAAAATGTTCTAAAACTGGATTGTGATGATGGTTGTAAAACTCTGTAAATTTACTAAAACTCATCAGATTGTGCATTTAAAATGGATGAATTTCCCAGTATGTAAATTGTATCTCAATAAAGCTGTTTTTAAAAAGTATATCAAAACTAAGGATAAAATCCTATAAAATAAAAGAAGGCTACATACTGTATGATTCCATTTGTATGAAACTCTAGAAAAAGCAAAACTAAAACCATAGTGATAGAAAGCAGATCAGGGTTGGTGCAAAGGGCCGGGGGTGGAGGGAAAGGGTTGCTTCAAAGGGGTCTGGGGGAACTCTTTGGGCTAATGGAAATGTTCTTTATCTTGATTGCAGCGGTGATTATAACGAGTGTAAAGTTTCTTCAAACCTCCTCACACTGTTGAAAATCATTAAATTTTACTGTATGTGACTTGCACTTCAATAAAGCTGATTTTAAAAATGTTTTAAATCAATGAAAGATTCTAACAGACTTCACAAAAGAAGATGCAAGAATGGCCCCCGTAAGTGCATTAAATGAGGCTGAACTTCATTAGTCATCAGTGAAATGCAAATTAAAACTACAATATGTAATACTACTACACACCTTCCAAAATGGCCAAAATTAAAAAGACAAAATTTAAGAACGCCAAATGTTGGCAAGAATGTGGAGCAATCAGAGCTCTCATATATTGCTGGTGAGAATGCAAAATGATAGTTAATCTGGAAAACAGTTTGGAAGTTCCTTATGAGGTTATCCTGCCAATCCCATTCCTGGGTATTTATCCTAGAGAAATGAAAATGTTTCCAAAAAGACTTATACCTGGGGTGCCTGGGTGGCTCAGTCGGTTAAGCGTCTGTTGATTTTGGTTCAGATCATGATCCCACTTTTCATGGGATTGAGCCCCATGTCAGCTGTGCTCTAATAGTGAGGAAACTGCTTGGAATTCTTTCTCTCCCCCTCTCTCTGACCCTCCCTGGCATGCACGTGCTCTCAAAAATAAATAAACTTAAAAAACAAAACAGCAAAAAAAGACTTGTACCCAGATGTTCCTAGCTACATTATTCATAAGAGCCAAAAACTGGATACAACAAAAAATGACAATGAACAGGTGAATGGACATACAAACTTCAGAATATTCATGCTAATGGAATACTAAAAAGAATAAACTTCCGATGTAGGCAACAGCATAGATGAATCTTAAAAACGTTATGCTGAGCAAGAAATGGCAGACATAAAAGAGAACTTACTATGTGCCTCAATTTCTATGAAACTCTAGTAAAGATCAATTTAATAAATGACAGAAAGCAGATCAAGGGTTGCCTGGGTATGGGGGTAGGGGATGTTGTCCCAGTTGGGGAACAAGGGGACTTGTAGGGTGGTTAAAATGTTCTATACTTTGAGTGTGGTATGATTGTATAAATTTGTCAAACTCATCAAAATATGCACTTTAAACGAGGGCATTAATTTGTATGTGAATTATACCTCAATAGAGTTTATTTTAAGAAATAATCAGGGATATGCAAATTTAAACCACAATGAGATAACATTATACACTCACCAGAATGGCTAAGATGAAAAAGGGCAGACCATTCCAGCATTGACGAGGATACACAGCTACCAGACTCTTATTTATGATTGATTGGAGTGTTAATTGGTACAGCCACCTGAAACCCATTTGGCATCTATCAAAACTGAACATGTATGTACCCTATCAACCCAGTAGATTCCACTGCTAGACATGTAAAAGATATACCCAAAAGAAATACATAAATATGGGCACCGAAAGAGAAATATAAAAATGCTTGAAACTACATTATTTATAATATTCCAAAACTGGAAACAACCCTAACATCCATTAATGGTAGAATGGATTAAAAAATTACAATATATCCATACAGTGAAATATCACATCATAATAAAAGGAAATGAACTGCTGATATACTATGTGAATGAATCCCACAAACATAATGTTGAGTGAAAGAAGCTGAACACAAAAGAATACATATTGTATGATTGCATTTATATAAATTTTATAGGCAAAACTAATGTGTGGTCTTAGAAGTCAGGATTGTGGTTTTCTCTGGGGAGAAGAGAAGGAAATAATGGATGGTAGGGGGCAGGAGGGTGGATCCTGGGGTACTGGCAATATTCCATATTGTGCCCGGAGGGTTGGTGGCATGGGTATGTTCACTTGGTGATAATTCATCTATTTTTTTAAAAAATGTTTAGGGGCGCCTGGGTGGCTTAGTCGGTTAAGCGTCTGACTTCGGCTCAGGTCATGATCTCGCGGTTCGTGAGTTCAAGCCCCGCGTCAGGCTCTGTGCTGATGGCTCAGAGCCTGGAGCCTGTTTCAGATTCTGTGTCTCCCTCTCTCTCTGACCCTCCCCCATTCATGCTCTGTCTCTCTCTGTTTCAAAAATAAACGTTAAAAAATTGAAAAAAAATGTTTATTATTTATTTTTGAGAGAGACAGAGACAGAGTACGAGCAGGACAGGGGCAGAGGGAGAGGGAAACACAGAATCCAAAGCAGGCTCCAGGCTCTGAGCTGTCAGCACAGAGCCCGAAGCAGGGCTCGAACCCACGAACCGTGAACGGAAGGTGGACACTTAACCAACTGAGCCACCCAGGCAACTTGGTGATAATTCATCTAAATGTATACTTGTTATAATTTAATAAAATAAATTATTTTTAAAAATCCAAAACAGGAGCGCCTGGGTGGCTCAGTCAAGCATCGACTTTGGCTCAGGTCATGATCTCACGGTCGGTGAGTTTGAGCCCTGCATCGGGCTCTGTGCTGACAGCTCAGAGCCTGGAGCCTGCTTCGGATTCTGTGTCTCCCTCTCTCTCTGTTCCTCCCCTGATCACGCTCTGTCTCTGTCTCTCTCAAAAATAAATAAACATTAAAAAATATTTAAAAAATCCAAAACACAACAAGGTAAACACAGGAATAAGGATATTTCTCCAACCTGTTTTCCATCTATCCAGTTGCCTTTTCTCAAAGGAAATCACCAAAATGTGCATCTTATGTACCTTTTTAGATACACCCCGTGCAGTGCAAAAAATGTTTTTTTCTTTTGAAAAATTTTATCTTAAATTATACTGTAAAATGGACTTTTTCACTTGGTGTTCAGTTCTATGAGTTTTAATGCATGTATAGATTCATGTACCCACTACTACAATCAGATTACAGAATAGTTTCATCCATCCCCCCAAATTCCCTTTATAATCACACCCTCCATGCCACTAACCCCCAGCAGCCACTGATCTATTCCCCATCAATATAGCTTTGTCTTTTCAAGATTTTTTTTTATTTTATCATGTAAAGATCTAATAAATTTGATGAAAAAGAAAGCATTGGCTAATATTATGTTTTTGTCTACTTAAGTCAGAACAGGATCTTACACTGAGAGCAGAAATGGGTGGTACATAACTTCTGGGCAGGAGGAACTAGTTCTCACTGAAATATATGCCAAAGGAAATTGTGGAGAAATTAAGGAGAAAAGGGATAGAAACTTTGTGGATGCCAATTTCAGTCCTGCTGTTTTCTTCTGCTTTTCTTTGTTCTTTACAAATTGGTAACCAGACAAAAGCCAGTATTTAGAATTCATCCACTTTCATATTGTTGATTCAGGTCTTGGTTTAGGACAGGAAAATTACCCCAGGCATCTAAAAATTAGTAGTCTAAACAGGAAGAAGAGAACCACAGCTAACCCCAATTTTCAATTTTAATCATGTGTGGAGATTTCCTCCGGGAGTGGTAAGCAAGGAAGTGAGCAAGTGTCACTAGTTAAAAGGAGATGCTTAGGATACCATTAATCAGTCACCAGAGAATAGGTAACAACTCAATAAATTACTGAAATAACAGGACACAAAAAAGCCAATTCCCTGAGGTGGCGAAGAACAAAATATTTCTCATGTGTTGTATAACGTGACTCGGTCCTTGGCTCTTTCTCCTTTTCTTACTCATTTTGAAAACATGAGAAAATAAGTTACTCTTCATAAAACACAAGATTAACAAATTAGAAGAACATCTGAGTGGCTCAGTTGGCTAAAGCATCTGACTCTTGATTTCTTCTCGGGTCATGATCTCACTCTGCGCCAGGCGTGGAGCTGGCTTAAGATTCTCTCTCCCTCTCCCTCTCTCTTGCTGTCTCTTTCTCAAAAACTAAAAAAAAAATTAGAGCAATAACCATTAATAAAATAAATAATGAAATGAAAAACTACTTTATTCATTGGAATATCAGGGAAGCCTAAAGAAAATGTACATAAGACTGGTGGGCTTCACCATCCATGAGAAATAGCCCAGAGGGAGTGTACTATGGTTCTCAAAATGCTCCATATGGCAGAGAGAGTCATATGTGGAGAGTGAGGACTTGTGGAAGGTTATGAACTTGAGAAATCAGCTTGAAGCGAAAGTGAGGAAAAAGACTGCAGACCAGTGAAAGGGCAGATGGCTATGTGCTCCTTGATATGGCCTTTCTCCCCTATTACTTCACAAATCTTGAGGAAAAAATACATAAATCATCATATGCTTAAGTGTGATTTAATTTCCTTTAGAAGATGGTGAGGGGGGTGGCGTTTGGGGCTAGGTTCTGATTAGAGGCCTCAGAAAGCCTGTGTGCATTTAGAAGCAGAAAACGATTTAGAGAAATGTAAGAAAACAGAGACAAAGTCACAGAAAGAACTCTAAGCTTCCTGTGATCCTGGAATTGGCATTCAAGACAAATATACTAAATTTTTTCTGGGGGCTAGGGTAGATACGGTAGCTTGGTTTTCAGTTCCACTCCACCCGCATCCTAGAGTGTCATCCTGTAAATGCAGATGATGGAAAGTACACATGGAAACACACTTCCCAGACTTCCTTGCAGCTGAAGTTCTGAATATGATTTAGGTTCAGCTAACCACATGCATGGGCATGAGATTTAGAAGGCAGAATATGGCTTTTGCTTTATTTCTGCTGCCTGTACTGAGAAGCACAGTGGTTGAGTTGTTTATTCTTCATTAGGGTTAACAGAGGTCCCCAGTCTAGTTATTAACTACATGAGAGTCAAGAGGCAATGATGGGGCACCCATTTTGCTGGTGCTGCTTGTATTGCATGTGGTATGTTTCTGGAACTAATAGCAATAATAATGGCTTCCTGACTGTGACAATAGTGACATGGTTCTGGAGCCATAGGTTTCCTGACCTTATGGAGAGACAGCAACTCTTTGCTGGCTTGGCTTTGTGATGTGGCTTTGAGAGTCATTCTTGAAGGCTTAGCTTAGCATCTGTTTCTACAGCTCTCCTAAATGATTCTCTAAGCCATTTTATACCCTGTAATAAATTGCTTTCTCCTTAAACTAGCCAGAGGGGCTTCTGTTCTCTGAAACTGAATCCTGACCAATAAAGAATGTAGTACCAGGAGTGCTTAAAGGCAATAGCATTTCAAGAAAGTGGGAAACTCAAGAGTTATTAGATAGCCTGATTGCATTTGAAAGCAGTGATGATACTGTTAGTATTAGATGGGATGTTGGTAGTCTATGGAGCATAATGGTGAACCAATCAAATTATCACAAATGGGCATCTACAATGAAGTGTCTTGATGGACCAGGTAGCTGCTACTACAGATTATTTTGGCATTAATGATAAACCCAAAAACTGTGGAGTGGGATTTCTAGAGGTTTAAGAAATGAAATGGCAATCTCAGGATTTAAATTCTAAGCTCAAAGAACAGAGGACTATGAGTTTCTGTTCTCTATGTCAATCTCCTGTTTGTTGACATAGAACTGACATAGCTGAAAATTAAAGTCTGATCCTTTGGGTTGTTAGATTACAACATATGCTGAACTCACAGTCTTGTCAGGTCACTTTTATGAAAGTTAAGGGTATTTATTTGATCACAGGGAGACCCCTAGAATAGAAATGAGGATATTTGAGTGAGTTCAGATGACTCTAAGTACTTCACCAATGAGCCTTACTTGCCAGTGGAAGTATGCTATTTGATGAGGCTGGTTCTGCCTTGTTTGAACATCCCGAAGCTTCTTGCAAGGGGATGTCAATTTTCATCAGGTACCACCCCTACCATCTCTCATTGCTTCAAGACCTATAACTAGAGTTAAGTCACAGAAGGCTCCAAGGGTACAAATACAAGTCTGAACAGGGAGGAAATAATTGCAAACTTTTGCTAATTCATTATGGCAGAAATCTGCAGAATATGTGTAGGAATGTATTTTGAGGAAACTATACCTTGGAAGAAGGGATGTAATTTTACATTGGGCCAAATAGATCAACACCTGAATACTTACCATAGATTCTGGATTCAAGTACTAGCTTGCGCAGTTGGAAGTGGCTCTTTTTTTGCTCTGTTAACTGAAGCCAAGGCTGAAAATTAGCCTATATTAAATGAAGTTGATATGCCTTGGTCCTTGGTATAATATAGAAGAAATACTCCAAAAACTTAAGAAAATAGAAACACTGGACTACATTTATGATATATGACCCACTAACCTACTCCTAACCATGTCCCCCAACAGGACCCAGGGGATGTTCTCTTCCCCCAAGGCAGTGAAAAATATATTGATAAGAGGAGCCTTGTTGTTTTTGACACATGCTACAGCGGTAGTCTTCAGCAAGCCAGGGATAAAGGTGGGAGACACGACCAGTGAAAGGACTTTGCTAATTTCAATGAGAATAATGGGATTCTAGAATGGCAAAGACCAAGCAGCAACACCTAATGACAAGAGATGGGGTGAGCATGGCTAACGTGATAGAAATATGGCTAGAGATGTAATCTGAATGTTTTGACCTGCAGAGAAGTTTGGTAGTGGCTAATTGTTCTTCAGTTTCCTTTTGGAAATAAATGAGCAGCCTACTAACTTTTACTTGATCTGTATAGCCAAAATATATGTCTGGAGAACAGAGATCTACTTTAAGTCATTGTGATGGAGATTCATGGCCTTCACTCAGTTTGCAAGCCTGAGTCAGTTCACATACCCAGACCCTTGAAGGGTAAGCGAGGTACACTTGAGGAAGGACACTGAAATACCATAAGCATGTAGTAAATGTTCTTTCTGGCCTTCCTTTTTCTTTCTAGCCAGAGGGGCCTGTGGCCATTTATCAGGGTAACCATGACTGGGCAACTGGAAATACCCATACTTTTCAAAGATTGGACACTGATGCTGAATTCACACTTATCCAGGGCCACTGAGAATATAATGTCATCCACTAGTCAGAGTCAGGGCTTACGGAGTCAAGAGACGGAATTTTATACTGAATCCATCCACAGTGGGTCCAGTGGATCTGCAAACAATCCCACGATTATTTCTTAATGAATGTATATTTACAATAGCCATACTCAGCAACTGACAGATCTACCACATTTGCTCCCTGACCAGTGTAGTAAGGGCTATTTATGGTAGGAAGGGCCAAGTAGGGTTTGCTTTATCTGTCAATACTGTATCCCTGGGGAAATCAGAGATGAATGTTGGAGAGGGATTTGTAGGACATCCTCATTTAACTTGCCTGTTTGCCTTGTGCAGAGGGTATATGGATCTTGGAGAATGATAGTTGATTATCAAAATTTAATCATTAATCCCAAACAGGATTAAAAAAATCTTTTTATAGTTTATTTATCCTGAGAGAGACAGAGATAGCATGAGTGGGGGAGGGGCAGAGAGAAATGGAGACAGAGAATCCTAAGCAGGTTGTGCTATCAGCGCAGAGCCCAATGTGGGGCTTGAACTCACAAAACCCCAAGATCATAACCTGAGCCAAAACCAAGAGTCAGCCACTTAAACTGACTGAGCCACCTGGGTGCCCCCCAAACAGAATTTTTAAAAAAGCTAGATAAATCATCTGCAGTATACTGTGAGAGGATTTTAAGCTGAGGAATGTAGCTATGGGGATAATTTGCTTGTGTTGCTTTGAGGGATCCAGTGCTACAGAGCTCCCAGTGTCACATGTATCAATCTTACTTTAAATAGCCAAAGAAATGGATTATGGTTGGTAAAAGCAGAAAAAAAAAAAAAGACTTATTGAACTGTTAAGCTCATGGATCCACTATGAAGCTCCCCCCACCCAAAAGGGAGACTAAAGTCTGGGCATCCAAAAGCACTTTAAGTCCCACCTCAGAACCAGAGTGTTAATGTGAAGATGCCGCTACTGCCACCAGAATGTATTCTCCACTTTCCATCCTGCTCTGAGATAAAGAAACTCCAGGCAGATGCACCTCATTAATCAATCCTTGGTCATGTGGCTACATGAGGTAGGGATTCTGGGAAAGTAAACATCTGGTCTTTTTTACATGGTGGGCAGAAAACAAGTGGTTGTTGGGTGGAGCGTGGATGTGACTATAAACAGCATGAGGGAGTTTTGGGGGACAATGGAACTGTTCTGTATTCTAATTGTGGTGATGGTTACAGGAATATATACCTGTGTTAAAATTCATAGGTGTGTACAGCAAAAATAAGTTAATTTATTGTATGATAATTAAAAAAAAACCCACACAACTATGGCCTCATGACTAGTTGCAGAAATGAGGACTACATCAGCTATCCTTAGTTTCTCCCTTTTCCTTTAAGGTACACAATTATATATAACAATCAGTTTATTTCCCTACTTTTCCTCTACTGTTTTATATAAGGTGAGTTAAGTGGTAATTAACTTTTTAGTTCACATGTTACAGGATATCAAGATGTGATCGGGATTGAATTAGGACAAGTGGATATCACTCATCTATGGATCCAAATGACCAATAGAAACTCGAAACTTCCCTTAGGAGACAGAATTAATGTATTTTTGTTTGAGGATTTATGTTATGACAGGCAGCAGCCTGCCATTGATGCTATTAGCTGTTATGTATGAGTATGTGAAGAAGGGTACGATGCATGGTAAAAGAGGTAGATAACACAGGTGCTTGTAGTGGACAGACTCTATGGTGCACTCCCTATGATCCCTGCTTCCTGGTATACATGCCACTGTGTAATCTTCTCCCCTTGAGAGTGGGTAGGACCTGTGACTTCTCTTTAACCAACAGAATATGGCAAAAGGGATGAGATTATCACCACTGTGAGATTACATTATAGAAGATACTCTCATTATAGAGACACTCTTTACTAGACTGATTAAGTGGCCATTTTGGGGAAGCCCACAAGGCAAGGAACTTTGGGCAGCCTGAAGAAGTTGAGGCAGCTGCTAGGTACTGAGTGAAGCCTCTAGTTGCTGAGGACAGCCTCTAGCTGACTACCAGCAAGAAGCTGGGCCTTCCAGACCTATAATCATAAGGAAATAAATTTTGCCAAAAGCCTAAGTGAGCACAGAAGTCAATTCTTCCCCAGTTGAGCTTCTACATGAGAACCAGCTTGGCTGACTCCTTGGTTGTAGCCTTGTGAGAGCCTAAACCCAGCACGTAGCTAAGCTGAGCCCAGAGATCTAACCCACTACAATGGTGAGAATAAATGTGTGTTGTGGTAATTTGTTACACAGCAATAGAAAACAAATACGGTGCTCAATGTCCATTCTAGCCTCTCAATGTGTCTTCTTGTATTGCAGAGGCGAAAAAGCTAAAAGGGTATTTTCCAGATTCCCTTGCCACTAGGATTCTGGATACATTATAGGCCAATCACATGCATACTCGTGAGACTTGAATAGCTGAGGGGAGGTAAAGGCTATGCTTGCTTCTGCCATTTCTGCTGGTAAACATGGTTGTGAAGATGTTTTCTTGCTCTATTGTAATTTAGTCACTAGTTTGTGGGTGGTGAGAAGTGGGATGGTCGGCATCTCTGTTGCTGTGTAAATCATAGCAGGTGGGGCATGGATCTGTAAGTAGCAGCTGTAATGTTGGCTTTTCATCATGGTAGCAGGAAATAGTTTCCTAATTGTAGAAGAATTAGCAACTCCCTTGGTGGCCTGGTTCTGTGGTATAGTTTTGGAAGTTGTTCTTGAAAGCTCAATTTAGATCAGTCCTCTTGATAATTCTGTAAGCCACTTAATGTCTGGTAATAAATCTTTTCCTGCCTTAACTAAACTAATTAGAGTGAATTCTGTTCTCTGCAACCTAACCTTAACTAATAAAGGATAGAAGTCCTCAAGTGATAACTAAGTATAAACAAAAATACATAATAAATAACAGTAATATCTTTAAGCAAACAATTTTTCATGTTTACTGTAATAATTTGTAATATTTATTTTTATAAAGTAAAGCCACCTCATAACATTTAATTTAATGCATAAGGTATAATGCAGCGGTTCAGTTTAACACAACTACATAAGATTTTTAATATTAAGAACTCATTTTCTTAACAAGGTAGCAGCTATAAAACTATGTATTCATCTTATTTCTCCTGCAGACTCAGAAAATAAATGTTTGCCTTTTTAACTTGCATTTATAATCATTTTACAATTCAAAAATCTAAGTATTCGATTTTAATTAATATAGGCTAAAACACAATACCTAGTAAACTTTAATATTCTGACTTTTTAAAATCATATCAAATATTAATAACATATGCTCTTAGAAAGTATCTTTTTTGTAAATATAACTGACAAAATATTCAACAAAGTATGTGCAACAGTGCCTTTGTATATAAGCATAGAGCCTTATGTCTTTCTAGAGTCTATGTAGTATAATTTAACAATCATTGCAAAATAGCAGAGGTAAGACAGTTTATGTATAAACTATTAACCAAAGTCTAAAATTTGAACACATTTCAGCAAATCATTTCTGAGAAAAGGCATAGATGCTTATTTACCAATTCTGTCTTTAGGTGATAATGTTCTAGAAAAGGTTAACCAAATCATTTTAAAGATAACACTAGTAAGTGTTTGGCCAAGCCCAATTTATGAAATTTTCAAAGGGTCAACTTAAAATTCTTGAATCTCTTTGAAAATAACATTTTGTGGTGATGAAACCCTTTGTGTTAGGCCTTGTTCACAGTGGACTCTTGTCAAAGGCTGACTTATACCAATTCCTTTCCAGAAAGGGAGAATGTCTTGGGTTACTCTAAAGAATTTCTGCTCTTTTATTGTTTCACATCTGAAAAGTCAAAGGGCTTAAAACCAAAGCCTTTTGTGAAGAAAGAAGCTCCACTGGATAACTTCTCCCCATAATTTCCTAAGTCGATTAATAAATTGCTCTTGTCAAAAACAGCACAGAAGAGAGGAGTATTGTGAAGATGGCGGCGTAGGAGGACGCGGGGCTCACAGCGCGTCCGGCCGATCACTTAGATTCCACCTACACCTGCCTAAAGAACCCAGAAAACCGCCAGAGGATTAGCAGAAGGGAGTCTCCGGAGTCAAGCGCAGACTAGAGGCCCACGGAAGAGGGTAGGAAGGGCGGCGAGGCGGTGCGCGCTCCACGGACTGGCGGGAGGGAGCCGGGGCGGAGGGGCGGCTCGCCGGCCAAGCAGAGCCCCCGAGTCTGGCTGGCAAAAGCGGAGGGGCCGGACAGACTGTGTTCCGACAGCAAGCGTGACTTAGCGTCTGGGAGGTCATAAGTTAACAGCTCTGCTCGGAAAGCGGGAAGGCTGGAGGACAAAGGGAGGGAGAGCTGCTGAGCCCCCGGACGGCAGAGCTCAGCTTGGTGGGGAACAAAGGCGCCAGCGCCATCTCCCCCGCCCATCCCCCAGCCAAAATCCCAAAGGGAACCAGTTCCTGCCAGGGAACTTGCTCGCTCCGCGCAAACACCCAACTCTGTGCTTCTGTGGAGCCAAACCTCCGGCAGCGGATCTGACTCCCTCCCGCTGCCACAGGGCTCCTCCTGAAGTGGATCACCTAAGGAGAAGCGAGCTAAGCCTGCCCCTCCTGCCCCCGTGCACCTTGCCTACCCACCCCAGCTAATACGCCAGATCCCCAGCAACACAAGCCTGGCAGTGTGCAAGTAGCCCAGACGGAACACGCCACCCCACAGTGAATCCCGCCCATAGGAGAGGGGAAGAGAAGGCACACACCAGTCTGACTGTGGCCCCAGCAGTGGGCTGGGGGCAGACATCCGGTCGGACTGCGGCCCCGCCCACTAACTCCAGTTATACACCACAGCACAGGGGAAGTGCACTGCAGGTCCTCACCACGCCAGGGACTCTCCAAAATGACCAAACGGAAGAATTCCCCTCAGAAGAATCTCCAGGAAATAACAACAGCTAATGAACTGATCAAAAAGGATTTAAATAATATAACAGAAAGTGAATTTAGAATAATAGTCATAAAATTAATCGCTGGGCTTGAAAACAGTATACAGGACAGCAGAGAATCTCTTGCCACAAAGATCGAGGGACTAAGGAACAGTCACGAGGAGTTGAAAAACGCTTTAAACGAATTCCAAAACAAAATGGAATCCACGATGGCTCGGCTTGAAGAGGCAGAGGAGAGAATAGGTGAACTAGAAGATAAAGTTATGGAAAAAGAGGAAGCTGAAAGAAAGAGAGATAAAAAAATCCAGGAGTATGAGGGGAAAATTAGAGAACTAAGTGATACACTAAAAAAAAATAATATACGCATAATTGGTATCCCAGAGGAGGAAGAGAGAGGGAAAGGTGCTGAAGGGGTACTTGAACAAATTATAGCTGAGAACTTCCCTGAACTGGGGAAGGAAAAAGGCATTGAAATCCAAGAGGCACAGAGAACTCCCTTCAGACGTAACTTGAATCGATCTTCTGCACGACATATCATAGTGAAACTGGCAAAATACAAGGATAAAGAGAAAATTCTGAAAGCAGCAAGGGATAAACGTGCCCTCACATATAAAGGGAGACCTATAAGACTCGTGACTGATCTCTCCTTTGAAACTTGGCAGGCCAGAAAGGCTTGGCACGATATCTACAGTGTGCTAAACAGAAAAAATATGCAGCCGAGAATCCTTTATCCAGCAAGTCTGTCATTTAGAATAGAAGGAGAGATAAAGGTCTTCCCAAACAAACAAAAACTGAAGGAATTTGTCACCACGAAACCAGCCCTACAAGAGATCCTAAGGGGGATCCTGTGAGACAAAGTACCAGAGACATCACTACAAGCATAAAACATACAGACATCACAATGACTCTAAACCCATATCTTTCTATAATAACACTGAATGTAAAAACAGCACAGAAGATTAAACAGGTATGGTTTGCTTGTCTTTTTTTCTTTAAAATGCTAACAAAGCCCATTATCTCTAAATGGACTTTCACTGTAATGACTGAAATATAAGCAGCATAAAATACTGAAATTACACATCTATATCAGATAGATGGTCAAAACTTTTTAAACAGACACCAGCCAATTACCTTAACTATCATTAAACATAAGTACTTTATGAACTTGCCAGACTAAAACAGTAATTCAGTCTATCTTATGTAGCTTAAAACATGACTGGTGAAAATTCAAAATTTACAGCTAGAACCAAAGCAGTCACAGCTACTCTGAGGCAAATGCCACAAACAGCAGTATTTCAAGTAATTGCTCAGTCTAATGAGACACCTATATACTTAACTGAATTGTTTCTTAACCCTTCTGAAGAGACTGGCTTTATCTGGCTTAAAATTAAATCCAATATTGTTTCTCCTTATATGTGCCCAGAATTTTGGACTTGTTCTTGACTTGTTTTTATCAGTCAGCAGCTGCTGAACTGCTCAGGTAGGAAGAATGTAGAAATTACTAAAAAAACACATGTATTATTAGAAAAATGAATGAGATTAACTTCAAAAAGTTAATATTATTTCAGTTTGATAACTTGAAAATGAGGTCCTCATATGGTAATCACTTAGATAATTAAGGCTATAGATCTAAGAGCCTGGATTTCTAAAGCATCATAATAGGAACTGAGGCAATCTGGAAAGTAGGGTTTATCAGATGACATGGCAGCATCACTAACACTCAAACATAACATTACATTTTCAAAATCATCACTAATCCATATGTAAACAGCAGCACAAACTAGTAATTTTCTTACTAAAAGTGATATGGTAGTGCCCTCTGGTGGTAACATTAGCATATTCCCCTGATACTACATATCATATGAACTATAAAAAGTTCGTTTGTAATGGAGAATATCAAAAATTAGAGATTACCACAAAGAAATGAATCATTGTGCTTCCACATATCTTTTTTTTAAACCTTAAAACACATTGGTAACAAGATAAATCCCTGATCCCTATTCCCAAGAATTAAGCTGAAAGCTACGGAAATCTTAGTAAACTTGTCTATGACAGGCAATTCCTGTTAAAAGAGATTTACATCTTGGTTCTGAAACTTAACTGAGAGGTTTTTGCATTTTCAAGTTTCACTTTTACATCTATGGGTTTCTCAAAAAACCTCACCAAAGCTGGTTCATTCAACAGAGACGCAAGAATCTGTTCAAATGCAAATGACCACTGAGGTTCTTCCCTCAGAGAGGAGGGATCTTTCTTCAAGTGGCTCTCTGTTTTCCCCTCACTGGGTCCTCCAGAAGCACAGACTGTACCAGAGAATTCTTTGGCTGATGCTGTAGGGCTATGTAGTTTCCTTCCAACTTCTTCCATCCTGAGCAAAAGGCTAGTTACAACAGCAATGGCTTGATATAACGACTCTTCTTCAGGGTCCCCATGAAATAAGTTATACAGAGTCTTTGAAAACTGAATGAATTGTGACTGAAAGACACAAGTTAGAAATATCACATTTGATATTACATTTAGCAAAAAGAAAGAGAACTTAGAAGTAAACAGTCTCTTTTTTGGAATTTGTACTATCTAACCTTCACCACAGAAGTTACAAAAACTAATGATTAATCTCCAAAAAAATGTTGGTTCTAGAAAGATGGGTATGAACCATGCAAGAAAATTCCATTTAAGTTTACTCATTTGTTGCCTAGTAGCAGTATGTTGTATATGTATATTATATATATAATTCCTGGGCAACTTACCTACCAGCATTCCCTCAATGTTAGGTGGTTCTTAAATAGGCAAATTCCCCTATTTCCCCACATGCGAATTGTTCATTCATTGACCAATCTTTTTAAAAAATTTTATTTATTTTGGGGAGCCTGGGTGGCTCAGTCGGTTGGGTGTCCGACTTTGGCTCAGGTCATGATCTCACCATCAGTGAGTTTGAGCCCCACATTGGGCTCTGTGCTGACAGCTTGGAGCCTGGAGCCTGCTTCAAATTCTGTGTCTCCCTCTCTCTCTCTGCCCCTTCCCTGCTCGTGCTCTGTCTCTCTCAAAAATAAAATTAAAACATAAAAAAAAAAATTTAATGTTATTTATTTATTTTTGAGTGAGACAGTGAGCAGAGAGGGCAGAGAGGGAGAATCCCAAGCAGGCTCCATGTTGTCATCACAGAGCTCAAGGAAGGGTTTGAACCCATGAACTGTGAGACCATGACTTGAGCTGAAACCAAGAGTGGAATGTTTAACCGACTGAGCCACCCAGGTGCCCCAACCAATCTTTTTTTTAAGTTTATTTATTTATTTTGAGGGAGAGAGAGAGTGCACGCAACAGCATGAGCACAAGTGGGGGAGGGACAGAGGAAGAGAAAGAATCCCAAGCAGGCTTCATGCTCATTGTGCACAAAGCTATACACAGGGCTCAATCTCACAACCCTGAGATCATGACATGAGCCGCCGAAATCAAGAGTGGGATGTCTGACTGAGCCACCCAGGCACCCCTCATTAACCAATCTTAACAAAAGGCTTAAGGATGAGTTTTCCTTGATCTCTCCAAAGGGCTAGAGTGGGCAGCTCAAGTAGGACAACAAATTATGGAAAAATGTTTTGGAAACTATCTAGTAGTACAAGGTAGTGCTACAGAGCCCATTTAGACATGTTTCTCTTTATGTATTATTATTATTCTTTTTTAATGTTTATTTTTTGAGAGAGAGAGAGAGAGAAAAGAGAGAAAAGAGACACATTGCAAGTTGGGGAGGGACAGAGAGAAAGGGAGAATTCAAAGCAGGCTCCAGGCTCTGAGCTGTCAGCCCAAAGTCCGACATGGGGCTTGAACCCATGAACCGTGAGATCATGACCTGAGCCGAAGTCAGGTGCTTAACTGACTGAGCCACCCAGGTGCCCCAGACATGTTTCTCTTTAAATGCTGAGGTGGGACCCAAGTAGAGAAATAAACTGGTTTGTTTGCTAGTTGCCCCTAGATAATCCATAGACGTTGCTAATAGATATTTGAGAATTAAAAAGAAAAACTGATTCTAACACAAGAGTTCCATCCTACCAAAAAAGTCTATCTGTAAATAAAAAAGCAAATACAAAGGCTATACTTAATAAAAATAAACAGTACCAAACTTTTAAGTTTTATTTTTCTTCCTTAGTTTGTAGTACTATTTATAAAAATTTTAGAATAAATACCATACTGATTCATTAAAAAAAAAATACTTATTCAGCTACCAAATTACCTAGTCCATGAGGAATACTGTTATTTGACAGTTCTTATTTTGGTAAAATTCTGGGGATCTTCAGTATATAAACCAACAGATTGTAATTTAAAAAACATAAGAACATAAACTGAATGACCAGTATTTAAGATAGACATGGATTTAGAACTGTGTCAAGTAGTAGTAGTATTGTTTGAGCAGGTTCAAATATAAGATGATAAGACACCAGTGTGTGACCTATTTTATTAACTTCTTATCCCTAGTACCTAGCATTGGGTGTGTCATCTAGTAGGCACTACAAAAATGTTTACTGAATAAATGAACACTTCTAATAAAGCTGGAAATAGGAAACACTGAAATATACGTTTATACATACATCTTTTCTATAGTCACAAATGTTGTCATAGCAAAGGAACTATCCTGAAACTAAATACATTTAAATGCTTAACGTAGAAAATCATTTTGTGGCGCCTGGGTGGCTCAGTCAGTTAAGCATCTGACTCCTGATTTAGGCTCAGGTCATGATCTCAGTTTGTGAGGTGAGCCCCATGTAAGGCTCTGCGCTGTCAGCTGTCAGCACAGAGCCTACTTGGGATTCTCTCTCTGCCCCTCTCCCACTTGCATGTGTCTTCTCTCTCTCTCAAAATAAAAACATAAACATTAAAAAAATAAAGTATAAAATCATTTAAAACTTTGCTCCTACTCTTCTGTGCTCATCTGAAACTTAGAGATGATACACAAATTATTTAACTATTTTTGTAATAGCATGTTAGCAATTTTTAAAGTTGGATACACCCACATTCATAAAAAAACAAACAAGAACCTAGCATTTTTTTTCTTTGAAAATACTATACCTGATTCATTCTTGGTAAATCCTTAATGCTTTCTTCTTTTTTAGAAAGCTCATCTTGCCATTGACTTAGGTATGCCTGAATATCAACTTTTCCTTTGCCTGAAAGAGTGGAATAAAACCATTTCATAATGAACAGCCCACTGTATTTCCCCAAATCTCAGAAGGAATAACTATGATTGGAAGATATTTCATTGAGATATAAGATTTCACCTTTTAATAACCCAGGAAATTATCTGAATTTACCTTTTATTTCATCCACTGGCTTTCAGAATATGTATTCCATTTCTATTAAACTAAAACTTTTACTTTGGGAAGGCTGGGGACTAGGGAAGATGTGAAGAGAGACGAAGAAGGATGCATTTTAGATTAAACAGTATACCTTGGCTTGACAATGTAAATTTCATGTAGATGTTCTGATGCATACTATTAAGTTTAAAATAGCTTCTATATGATGTTCTTAATATGCAGATTCTGAAGTGTTCTATGGTGGCTTTTCTTTAAAAAATTCAAAACACTACTTATCCATTCATTCCTTTGAAGAGTTTAATCACAATAATTAATGTGACTATTAATAACTTAAGATTCATTGGAAAACTAGGTAGATATACAGAACCTTAGGGAAGGTGTCATAATTTAAATAGATCTTTGGCAATTCATTATTTTTTAACTAAATGTTACTCAAAACCATAAAAAGAATGATGGATTTTTTTGAATGCATTTGACAGCCTTGATCAAAATGTTAAATGTGCATATTAGACATAGTATTCTCATACTTCTATGAATTTATCCTATCCTAAAGAAATATGTATAAAAGTATCCTATAATGTAAGTATAAAATGTCTGTTGCAACACAGTTTGCAATACAAATAATTGGAAACAACCTAAATGTCCATCAATATTGGGCTAGTTATTGAATTATGGCATGATCAAATCAAACAACGGAATACTCTATACCCATTAAAAAAGAATAAGACAGATCCAAATGTACTAACATGAAAAGATGTCCATGATACATCACAAAATAGAAAAAGCAAATTGTAGAACAGTATTTATGGAATGTTTCTTTTTTTAATAAAAGAGAGAGGTCTATATGTCTTTGTGTATACATAGAAACAAGTCTGGAAAGGATACAGAACAAAATGTTTTCACATTTACTTCAGGGTAGAGTTCAGTGGGAATATAAAGACTTCTGTTTAAATTTCTTTTAGAAGAATTATCTATTACTCTTGTAATTAAAATTAAATATTTTCGGGGCGCCTGGGTGGCTCTGTCAGTTAAGCGTCTGACTTCAGCTCAGGTCATGATCTCACGGTCCATGAGTTCGAGCCCTGCGTCGGGCTCTGTACTGACAGCTCAGAGCCTGGAGCTTGTTTCAGATTCTGTGTCTCCCTCTCTCTCTGCCCCTCCCCTGTTCATGCTCTGTCTCTGTCTTAAAAATAAATAAACGTTAAAAAAAATTAAAAAAAAACTAAATATTTTCAAAATAGTAAAATTAAATGAATATGGGTCATTTACTATAACTTCTGAGACTTAAGTATCAAGAGAACAAAGACTAAATTGTTAAACTAACATCAAAACAGCAAAAAAGCTCTCAGGACAAATCAATAGCCTTTAAAGGGAATCCACTTTGTGCCTTTGCCATTAACTATTCACAAAAACGGTAACTTAAACTAAATGATATTCCTGATCATAGTACCTTTTTCAGGGCTCTTTTTTAGTGATTCTGCTTCCTTCACATTTATAGGCTGAGAAACTAGAGGAAAGGAAAACAATTGAATTTTTAAAAATATTTAATAAGTAAATACCTTTTGAAAGTAAAAGAGTATTTTATATAAAAAGGCACATGTTATTTTCTTCAATTCAGGAAACCAATTTTAGCTGCCATGACCTCCTATCATCAGAACACAAAGTATTCAAAAGCTTTTATAGTTGAAAGAACACTGGGGAGAATCTATACGAAAAAAAAAAAATCTAAAAGTATACCAAGTTTAACAAATATTATTTACTTCTGGGGGGGTATTTTCTTCCCTGTGACCTACTTCAAACTAAACTGTATTACTTTTATTATTAGGGAAAAAAGCATGCTGGAAGTCAGAAGACTGAGCTACAGTCCTGATTGTAGCAGTAACTCATTGTGAAATCTTGCACAAGTCACTTCTTTCTGGGCCTCAGTGCCTCTATCTATATATAACTAAGGGATTTGACTAGATGATTTGTAAGGTCTCTTCAAACTTAGTGTTCAAACACTTAACATATAGTAACTATAAACATACATTAATCAGGACTTATCCCTCTGTAACACATTCATGTTTATGAAAAAGAAGCAAAGGACACAAAAATAAGTGCATAACACTTCCAAATTATGTCTTGGAGACAGATTCATCCCTGTCTCCTACACCTACAGTGATTTATAATAAGTATTCACTGTTTGAATAATAGCTATGACCTTCAATCATCAAAGATGCTATTGTCTCCACTGTATTTTAACAAGGCATGAAAATGATCTGATACATTTTAGAAATTTCTGCGATGTTAAGTAGAACAATTCTGCTACGTAAGTAGAAACAAAATGCATTTTCTAATCCTCCAGTAGAATAAACATTCCCTAAACGAAAACCGAAAACACACTTTAATCAGTCAAATATTTTGGGGGTATTTACCATGCATTTAGCACTGTGCTAAGTGTTATGGTTGCACAAGGAAATATAAAGTACCATTAACTCATATTTTACTAATGGTAGCTGGGTAAAAAATACTTAAGCCAGGAAGATCTCTATGAGTGACTAATCGTGAAAACAGATACATTTTTAACAAATATTTACCATGAAGCTGACTGAAATAAAGTAAGTCTTCTTTTGAAAGTTCATCTCCTTTTGAAGGGTCCTTAGATTTCACTTCAGTATAAGCTGAAAACACATAACCCAATCAATTTACTAACAATAAGGGACAGCAGTGGGTCCTATAATGGGGTCAAGTAAATATGGGGGCAGAGAGTTAAACAAAAGGTCTCAATAAGACAGACGTGAAGAAATGTGGAAGTAATAGTACTCTATAGCAAATAATAAGTTATCACTTTGAGTTCTATTCGTTCTCTTTTTGATAGTTTTCTGAGAGCCATTACAAGTTGAAATAAGAAAATGTGGCATTTTAAAATCTCTGAAAATGTGACCTCATTTAAAAACATCTTCGGTAATAAGGCAAACATGAAGTTGAGTGCTGTAACCTACACAGTGGTTTCTCTATTTTTGATCCTTCTACTGAAAGTATATTCATTCCATGGCAATATTAGACACTCTAATAATAATTTGACTTGACAATGTAAAGTTCTTAATAATTAAGTTATTAGGTGGTTTTTCTTTGGTGTTTAATGCTCTGATTGTGATAGGAGTGTGTAAAGGGTAAGAGGTGGCTTTTAGATTTTTGGTCTGGTAAAGAATGGTTCCTGGCTATCCTGGGAAGACTTTCAAAAGAAATCCCAGGTTTAGCTTAATACAAGTTATGACGTGCTATTTGCTTGTGTAAATTATCCTTTCTAAACTAAATGGTACCTTTGCAATGTTCCTTTAGCTTAAAACCTAAGACTGTTTTCCCAAAATATGGATCAGGTTTGGGAAAGCCAGACTCTTAAGGTCAGTGGAAAACACTGAATAAACTGGAATGGTATGGTAACATTAGGGGAGTATGGCAGAATAGAAAGAAACCTAAGCTTTGGAGTCAGACCTCAGTTTGAATCCCAGCTATGCAATTTATTAGTTATGTGATCTTTGGCCAATAATTTAATCTTTCTGAGCCTTAGTTTCCTTATCCTTGGAAAGATAGTACTTCTCAGGGACATTGTGAGAATTAAGTAAAAGAACACATGTAAAGTAAATGCGTCAACAGAGCAAGTGTTCAATAAATGGCAGCTTTTATTTTGCTTCCTTTTCCAAATGTTTAACATCCTTGCTGCCTAGTCTCATTTTTTCTGAATAATTTGTAGTATCCCACAAGTTTGGCAATTTGTCTAAAGTTAAATTCTACTCCCCAATAACAACATCACATGTCAGTATTATACCAATATTCAAATGATAGGTAGTGCTTACACATAAACTATCATTAAATTGACCACTAACTGAAAGGAAGCTTGTGGACCCTTCTGTTACACAGAATCTCTTCTACAGATTTCACTGTAACTACCTATCAGAAAAAGTACTAGATATATGATCCATGGGCCACAATGAAGCAATGACCTTAGATCATATTGAAAATTACATTATTTATTAAAATTGAGTATCTACCATTATATTTGTTAAAATGGAATCAATTGGAGCACCTGGGTGGCTCAGTCAGTTAAGCATCCGACTCTTGATTTTGGCTCAGGTCATGATCTCACAGTTGTGACATTAGGCCCCATGTCAGGCTCCATGCTTTGCATGGAGCCTGCTTAAGATTCTCTCCCTCTGCTACTCCCCTGTTTGCACTCTGTCTCGCTCTCAAAAAAAAAAAAAAAAAAAAAAAAGAAATCAACTCCTGTATATCATTAAAGACTGTTAAACTCTTACCTGGAGGAATATGCAGCTTAAAAAGCAGCTTAAGCTTATCAGTGAAACTTCCATTGTACATTGTATCTGTTCAATAAAATTCAACTACAAATAATCATGTTTTCAAAGAACATTCAATCAATTCCAGCAACAAAGATTAATTAAGATACAGGTATTAGCCAGTAATTAGGACTCAGAAACTTTGTTACTTAAACTAACAATTAAACAGCCACCCAGTCAGCCAGATTCTCTCTTTCAAGCGTATAAGTAAAATACACTTTATCAGAGGGAAAAAATGCTCTCATGCTGATTTCCCTTCCTCCCAACCTAAATCTTTTTTCTTTTTAATGAGGCCTTATGCCTCATTTGAGGAAGAGAATTCCTCTTTAACGGGCAATCCCTGATAAGAAAGTATGCTGGGGTGTCTGGAAAAGCAAAGGAACAATGTAACTGGTGAACTATCTACAGGCACAACATGTTTGTTGGATATTTCTCTACCACTTTTCTAGGTTGTGTGATTGGATTTTTACTGAGGGGGAAACTCCTCCTGAAGCCTCCATGTGCCTGAATGGGGCAAGATATGGATATTTTCTTCCCTTGTGTTAACCTTTAAAACAACTATATCTAACAGCTTGCTTTTCTGAGAAGACTGGGTCAAAATGAGACCAATATACTTATATTTAGCAAAAGGTCCACTTATTGCTAAAGTTGGAGATAATGTAACTCAGGCTGATAAAATCTGACTAAATTGGCACTAAAAGGCAGTACTAAGTATTTCTAGGGGTACCTTTATTTTTTGCTTTAAAAAAGAAAATTATTGTGGGCGCCTGGGTGGCTTAGTCGGTTGAGCATCCGACTTCGGCTCAGGTTACCATCTCACAGTTCATGAATTCAACCCTGGCTTTGGGCTCGCTGCTGTCAGTGCAGAGCCTGCTTCAGATCCTCTGTCTCCCTCTCTCTGACCCTCCCCTGCTCGTGCACTCTCCAAAATAAATAAAACTTTAAAAAAAAAGAAAATTATTGGACATCATCCTACCAATTGCAGAGGAGAATTCTTTGAAGTTTATAAGGCAGTCAGAGTTTTCATCCAACAATCTGAATGTCCATAAGGCTAGTGAGTCTTTGTTTGCAGAATGAGCCCAGGGACTCAACAAGTGATATAACACTCTGAACTGCTGGCAGTCAATCTGATACTGTTCCAAATATGGCAGACTGGGGTCATGGTACTTCAATACTGGACAACCCAAACACCAATAATAAGAAAAAAACAGCTCTTTCTATTAAAAACAAATAAAAAGAGGAGAGTCATTAAATCATAAAAAGTAATTTTATAAAATTATTTTCTTTTAAGCATGTCTACTAAAATAATTAAAGATAAAATATTTAAAAGTGGTTGTGGTAAAATTTTGCTTAAAAAGTACTACTTTTCACTTGAAGAAGAACAACAGTACCTTAAAGATGACATAAAGTTCATCCAATTCATGAAGGCTCAATTTCACATCTTGTGATACAACACGCAACTTTAAAAAGATTAAAAGCAATTTATAATTTAACACTTCAGTACTAAAATTCTTGAATCCATTTAGAAAAATCTCCCTCTGCAAGAATAATTTTCTTCTAACTTTTTAAAAGAATAACAAAGACAAATGTAAATTTTGCCCTTTAAAAAGGTTGTACATAGGCTATAGTTCAATTATACTCTGATATGTACTTTGGTTCAACTCTGATATGTACTTTGATCTTCATCCCTTCATACCCAGAGATCACTGCCAAAGGACATCCATTTAATGTCTATAAATATAAGTAACAGTATTCTAAGTCTCATTCCATATATTCCTCTCTTGACATATAAACAATGTGTCAAAGTCATCAAATGGGGTTGTCATTAAGCACTTCAAAGACACTGGGAGAGGTGTGCATTCCCTATCTGTGCCAAAAAAACCTATAATCCAAGAAATAATAAGCTTAGAAAATATGTAATTTTATCCTACTCCATGAAGAACAAGCACCGATGGTACAACGATTTGGGTATTTAAGAAATTTAAAAGAGTAAAGATAAAAGATAGAATTAATAAAATAGTGGAAATTAAAAACAACTCACTACGCTCAATAAATAAAACAAAAAGCTGGTTAATTTAAAAAAAAGTAAAATAGACAAATATCTGGCAAGTGTGATAAAAGGAAACACAAATAAACATTGAGAAGTAAAATTATAATATAAACATAGGTATAAACATAGGTCATTAAAAGTGTTCAGCACAGAGGTACCATTAAATATCTATTGAATGAATTCTTTAAGCTTTATATGAATATATCTGAAAGTCTAGATGAAATGAATAATTCTCTAGGACAAAAATTACCAAAATTAACCCAGAAAGAGCAAATTCTGAAGAGACAGAACTGAAAAGGTAATAAAAAGTCTGTCATCTACCAAAAGGCAGCAGATCCAAATAGTTTCATAGGCTCAATTCCTCAAACTTTCAGGTAATTGTTAATTCCTGTGTGATCTAAACTATTCCAGAGCATAGTAAAATATAATTTATTCCAAAATTCATTCTATGACGTGAGTACAACTCTCATTAGAAAACTAAAGTTAGCACACACACAGAAAGAAAACTGTAACCCAATGTCACTTTAACATAGATGTAAAGAACATAGCTAAACTATTTAGCAAAATTATCAAAGCAGAATATTAAAATAATAATACAACATGACCAAACAGAATTCATTTCAAAAACCCAACAGGAGGATATTAGGAATTCCTTAATATAACTGACTACATTAACAAAGCAGAAAAATATATAAACTCAACATATGGAAAAATCTTTTGGTCACAATTAACACTCAATACTGATTTTTAAAAAAAGGTCTGAATCAACAAGGCTCCAGGTCAACAGGAGTACAGTTGACCCTTGAATAACATGCGGGTTAGGGGCGCTGACCCCTTGTGTACTCGAAAATTGACATAAAACTTTTGACTCCCCGCAAATTTAACTACCAATAGCCTACTGTTGACCAGAAGCCCTACCAACAAATAAACAGTGGAATAACACACATTTTGTTATATATATTATATAATGTGTTCTCACAACAAAGTAAACTAGAGAAAAGAAAATATTAAGAAAACCATAAAGAACAGAAAATACATTTACGGTACTATACTGTATTTATATATATAAAAATCCATGTGTAAGTGGACCTGCACGGTATGAACCTATGTTGTTCAAGGGTCAACTGTACTTAAGTTTTGGGAAGTCAAAAGTTACATGTGGATTTTCAAGTGCACAGTGAATCAGGGCCCTTAACCTCTGCATTGTTCAGGGTCAACTATATAGCATGTCCATACTATGGTATACTATTCAGTATGTTAAGAAAAGTGAGGTAGACCTATATGTACTGATATGCAATAACTATGATATATTTTTCAGTGAAAAAATTAAGTTGCAGAAAAAAGTAACTGGTATGATCTCATTTAAAAAACTGTATCAACCTCCCCCCCAAACACACACATTTATGTCTATAGATACATACTAAAAAGATCTGGAAGGATATATACCAAACAATTTTAATATCGGTTACTCCTGGGGTAAGGAACTTTTACTTTTTTTAAAAAAAGTACTTATTTAAATTCAAGTTAGTTAACATACAGTGTAGTATTGGTTTCAGGAGTAGAATCCAGTGATTCATTGCTTACATATAACACCCAGTGCCCATCCCAATAAGGGCCCTCCTTAATACCCATTACCCTATCAACAAAAGGCAACAAGAGCCCAAATATCCATCGACTGATGAATGGGTAAAGAAGATATGGTATAAGATGTGGTGTGTGTGTATGTGTGTGTGTATGTATGTGTGTGTGTGTGTGTATATATATATATATATATATATATATATATATATATATATATAATGGAATACTACTCAGCAATCAAAAAGAATGAAACCTTGCTATTTGCAACAATGTGGATGGAATTAGAGGGTAGTATGCTAAGTGAAATAAGTCAGTCAGAGTAAGGTATATGATTTCACTCATATGTGCAATTTAAGAAACAAAACAGATGAACATAGGGGAAGGGAAGGAACTTTTATGTTTTTACATTTCTGTTATGTTTAAGTTATTAATAGTGAAAATGTATTACTTATTTTTTAAATTAATATATAAAACCCAAAACAAAGGGGCTCTATGCTATGTCACAGTAGTATCACTGAATTATTTAATTGAGAGCTAAACCCAGAATCTTCAGAAATGTTCATCTTCCCAGATTGGTATCTCTGAGGATGTGGCCATTAAGCAAGTAAGTTTACAAAAACAATACATGCTTATGATAAAAGCTCAATCAGTATAGAAGGATATACACAGCAAAGTAAAACTCTCCCTCTTCCAACCAGCAATCTATTAATCCCATTAACCAGAGACAACCAATATTAACAGCTTCTTTTGTAGCCATCCAAATATTAAAAAGGAGAGTACTTAGAAACACAGTTTTATAGCTTTTTTACCTTATCTTATGTTTCTAAGGATAATAAAATATATTAACAGCAATGACTACTGACTATGTAGGTCAGCTGTTCGTAATGATGAAGCACGTCAAAAATATGTTATGCTTAAATGCCTATATCACAACATTCAATATTAAAGGTCAAATAACAAAACACTTTGGAGAAATCAACATAATTCCATTAGAAGAAAATAACTTACTTCCTCTCAAATTTACAGTAAGCTAAGCTGTGGCAAGAATCTAGCTCAAAAGTTTAGTTATATTCATTTTCTTCACATGAAATGTTAATTTTTTAAAGGAAGTTGGAAAAAAATGTTACTCCAATTGGCTTTCCCCCCATAGGGCAGATACTCACCACATTCTGCTTTGTTGTTTCCTCTAGGGTCTGTATGACATACAACCTATTTCGACAGCGCAAGCTGTGTATATCTTCATAGCGAATATTACCATATTTCTGCAAAAAAAATGATTTCAGCAGATACTCATTCATAATAAATATCTGCTTTTCTTACACTTGAATTTCATCAGACTCAATTCTCAGAGGCCTTGGTTCTATTTCTAGCTATTTTCCTAACTTGTTCAGTGGTTATGCAAATTTTCACCTCCCACGTTTCAGTTGTTCTATATATTTACTGGAGAGAATTCAATCTACTATGTGTCTAGACTATGTATAAGAACATTGGAAAAATTCTTAGTCTCTAAGAAGAATTTTCACCTTTTTATATGGTGATAGATATTTATAAGTGGTCATTATCTGTGAAAGCAAGTAAGAATCATTTCATTTAAAGATAGCAAACTGGGGCGCCTGGGTGGGTTGGTCGGTTAAGCGTCCGACTTCGGCTCAGGTCATGATCTCGCGGCCCGTGAGTTCAAGCCCCGCGTCGGGCTCTGTGCTGACCGCTCAGAGCCTGGAGCCTGTTTCAGATTCTGTGTCTCCCTCTCTCTCTGCCCCTCCCCTGTTCATGCTCTGTCTCTGTCTCAAAAATAAATAAAACGTTAAAAAAAATTAAAAAAAAAATAAATAAATAAAGATAGCAAACTGAAGCAGGTGAGGCTATATGACCTAGGAAGAGTTGATAGAACTCATTTTTATACAATGGAGCACTACTCAGCCATAAAAAGAATGAAATCTTGCCATCTGCAACACATGGATGGACCCTGAGGGTATTATGCTAAGTGAAATAAGTCAGAGAAAGACAAATACCACATGATTTCACTTATAAGTAGAATCTAAAAAATAAACAAAACCCAAACTCATAGATGCAGAGAACAGAGCAGTAGTTGCCAGAGGAGAGGGGAGTTGGAGGGGGAAAAAATGGGTATGGGGGGATCAAGAGGTACAAAGTTCCAGTTATAAAGTAAGTCCATGGAGATATAAAGTACAGCATAGGGAATATAGTCAATAATATTGTATTAACTTTGTATGGTGACAGATGATAACTACGCTTACTGTAGTGATCAGTTCACGATGTATACAATACAAATGTTGAATCAGTGTATCGTACACATGAAATTAATATAATATTGTATGCCAATTATACCTCAATAAAATAAACAAATGAAATTGGATTTTAAATTATATCTTTAGTTGTATTATTATTTTATTCTTGATATACCACTAGAGATATAACTATAGTACTGATCATTTAAACTATGCTATGTAATTATATTTGTGGTATAAAAAAAAACTTACCTCATTTGACTCTCTAATCAAATCTGTAATATCCACTTTAATAAGACTGCTTTTCTCATCACTCACATTTGAACCCTGCTGAACACTTGAAGGCAATGGGCTATCCTTATTAGTAACACTGTCAAAGAACCTATCCAAAAGTGACAGTAATACAAAAATTAGTGGAAGTAAAATGCAGAGAAAATGATAGCTAATTTCTCCCTAGTTAGAGGTTAATGTCAACTGATAGGACAAAGGGTGGTCTTATGAAGAAGTGGAATCTGAAGATGGTTAGTAATTAGGAAGACAAGGAAGAGGGGAATGGGATGGTGAAGAAATTATTTCAGAGGCAGAGAGGAGAGCATGAGGAAAGCAAATACGCTCAGAGAGTACTCAGCAAATACCACATAGACTAATAAGGATGGAATACAGGGTATGTAGAGGCACGTAAGGAGAAATAAAAAAGATACATTGAGGCCCTAACGTAGAGTGTTCTGAATGCCAGAGTGTTTATATTTTATTCTGTACAAAATGGTATTTGATGCACCCTTACAATAGTGACCCATTCATTTAACATATACGTACATAGTGTACATGTGCACACACACACAAAGTGCTCCAATATAAGATAACATTCACAGAAAAAGTACTGGGAAAATAAGGCTCAGTATACCTGACTGAAATTACCTGAAAATCAGAATGATCTCCCCCACTGGTTTTTAACATTATCAACTATTCTTCCCCCTTCAAACTACTTTTACACAACACTTTATAGCTCAAACTGGGACCATGAAAGTCCCAACGTACCGAATCAACAATATTAGTGTAAATGTGTATGTTACCAAGTGACTTACTTCAGAGGGATCTGCTCTTACTATATCTTATTTTGAAACAGAGAAGTGGACATTAGTCCTAGATTTTTCATACAACTAGCTTTGTGACACTGGGCAAACTGTTTAAAGCTTCTAGGGCTATTTCCTCATCTGCAAAACAAAGGGACTGAACAAGATCATCTCCAAGGGGCTCTCCAGATTTAAACATTACGGTTCTGACAGTACCTGTTTAAAGTTGTCACAGCTTCAGCATCATCTTTACATGTGATCAGTTTGTCTAAATTATAGTCAAGTATTGCCAATCCCAGTTGTAAAATGGCCTTTATTCCATCATAGAAGAAACAGTCCACCACATTCACTGCACTTTCAATAGGCAGCACACTAATAAAAAGTGTGAGGAACCATGAGAGAGAAACTGAGGAAAAGAATGTCATATCGGTCATACGTTCTGTAAGTTGGGGAAAGTGATCCCTGATAAGTTCTTCAAAGACTGCCTGATCCACCAAGGCACCTGGTGAGCATAAAAAGAAGTTTAAAAATGAATCCCCTTCAAAAGGACTTGTTTCTGATACCTTCCCACTTACTAGTATGCCAATATATCTCATTTCTATTCCTTCAATTATGAACTTCTTCAGTGCCTTTCCTATATTTCACACATCTCTTTATCTGCTAGTAAAGTGTCATGAATCAAGAAGCACTTGAGAAACTCAGTTCAAATTCATTTGAACAGTAATTTATTCAATCTTTTGCAGAAACCTGTAATAGGCACCATAAGAGATACTCCAATTAATGAAATAGCCTCATCTTCAAAGAGCTTAATATCTAGTAGAACTTCAGATCAATACACAAATAACTATAATGAAAGAACTTTAGATAAATACACAAATAACTATAATGAAAGAATGAAATGCAATCAATAACCCAGCTATGATACTGAAGGCGTATGAGTGTACAAAGTAGAAACCACCTACAGCTTTAAGGTAGAGTATAAAAATCTATAAATATTTGATGACTGAAGAAAATATTATACAATTAACAAACTAAGAAATTGACCCTTCTTTTAAACCTTGAAAATATGAATACAATTCATATAAATGTAGAGATTTCAAGCTGGTTAAAATCTCTCTCTCATTAAGTAATTATTAAAAATGTTCCAGTAGCTCTGGATGCTTCAGATCACCACTGTTTTAGCAATACAGAGATAGTCAACTTAAAATTTCTATTTCTTAAGAAACAGACCAGGCATTTTATCTTAAAAAAGCAACATAATAAAAAAAGCTTTCCAATCATATATTCAGTACAAAAAGCTCTTCTCATGAGCATATCAGTGAATGTAACATTTTGATACTGCTTACATTTTGTGTATTTCAAAACCTAATTGATCAGTTCTTCCACTTGATACATAAATTGGTACATAATTACAAGAGACATATAAATTGTTCAGAAAAAAATATGTGCTTATATATGGGATATGTATGTGTGTGTGTTTACCAATGATTCGACGGTTAAAATAATCAGGCAACATCCATTCACACACAGCAACCAGAAGCCAAAAAGCTTCTTCCTCTTTTGCATACAGAAGCAGCACTGAAGTTAAAATGTTCATTGCCTAAAATTGACAGAAAAATAAATAAATAAATACTGCTTGGGTGATGATTACATTTGTTTTTCAAACCCTAGTTTCAGTAATAAAAACTATGAAAAGTAATCATAATGGAAACAAGCACTCTGAGCCAGTCTAAAGCAAAACAAGGTAAAGTCTGGCTAACATTTGCAATCAGTTACTTTATACAGTAAATTCAAAGAAAATGAAGCAGTAATATGAATATAGAACAAAATAAGCAAAACCTCTATAATTTTACACTAAATTCAGTGAATAAAGTATCTTAATTATTGCAAATCAGGAAAAACACATAATTTTCAAGAAGATATTAAAACTGGAGAAACAAACTTCATCTGTATTTTCAACTGCCTACAAGAGAACATCTCTTAAATATCAATCATCCTCAATTGTGTTCAAAACTAAACACCTTTTCTCATTAAACAGGATTCTCTTCTTTGCTATCCTAATTTTGATCATGCTCGAAACCCTTTACCTGCCACATCCAATGTGTCTTTACAGCCTAGTTTCTTATTATAAAATGTCTTTTTGATCTGCTTTATCCTCTCCATTCCACCCTAACTTTCTCCTTGTAATCTATCTTGCATACAAATGTCAGATCATTACTTTTACATTTGGCCACAGAGCTTGTTATGAAGGTAATAAACCCTTAATGTATAGAATCTGGAAAGAATGGAAATGTATGAAGGAAATTAAATCTCCTGTATCCTACCTACCCAGAGACCACCACTGTTAATAAGTTGATGTACTATGTGTGTGCATATGTGTGCTTTCCTTCCTTTTTCCCCTTCTAAAGTTTGTTTTTTTTCACTTACCATCTTATTACACATTCTCAATGCCATTAAATAATTCTAAAACAGTGTATTTAATAACTATGAAATAATCTAGTAAGTTGAATATACTATAAATTATTTAACCATTCTACTATTGTTGGACATTTATTTTGAATCCAATTTTTCACTACTATATGTAACACTGCAATGAATGCCTTTGTATACAAATCTTGAAGTATGTTATTCTTTTCTCAGGAAAGATATACATAACAATGAAAGTATTCAAATAATACTATTTTTAAATGACATATTACTACCAAATTATATTCCAGAAAGACTGTACCAATTTATATTCCTGACCAACAGTGTTTGAATGTTTATTTCACTGCTCCTTTGCCAATACTAAATACTGAGAATTGTAATAATTACAATTGGTCCTTGTTGATTTGATGGTGAAAATGGTATTTCATAGTTTTAATTTGAATTTTTTGAGGCCAAACTTTCTCATTTTTATACTTTATTAATCCATCTGTACTTTTGGTTCTATGACTAATCTTTTCATGCTTGTTGCTCATTTTTATATTTTAATACTTTTCTTATAGATTTGTGTATTAAGTATGTAGATTCCTCACCAGATCTGGCACTGTATTTGACCTCAAGTTTAGTTTTTACCCCATCAATTTTCCTGTTCAAGAAGCCATAATGGCTTAGTCTGTTAAGCATCCAGCTTCAGCTCAGGTCATGATCTCGTGGTCTGCAACATGGTTCAAGCCCTGCGTTGACAGCTCAGATCCTAGAGCCTGCTTCAGATTCTGTGTCTCCCTCTCTCTGCCCCTTCTCTGCTTGTGCTCGGTCTCTCTCTCAAAATAATAAACTTTAAAAAGTTTTTAAAAAGAAGCCATAATGGGAGGGGGGTGGTCAGTGAAAATGGCAGAGTAAGGCCCTCTGAAAGTGCTCTCCTTTATATAAGAAACAAGAACACTGGTTCGGGCGCCTGGGTGGCTCAGTCGGTTGAGCGTCCGACTTCAACTCGGGTCATGATCTCGCAGTTCGTGAGTTCAAGCCCTGCATTGGGCTCTGTGCTGACAGCTCAGAGCCTGGAGCCTGCTTCTGATTCTGTGTCTCCCTCTCTTTGCCCCTTCCCCACTCATGCTCTGTCTCTGTCTCTCAAAGATGAATAAACATTTTAAAAATTTAAAAAAAAGAAACAAGAACACTGGAAAATACTGTCAGAATCAATTTTTCAGAACTATGAAAATTAACCAAAATCTTATAACAACTCAGAAAGCATTTATTTAATAAAATGGCTGAATCTCAGTAAAAACAGTGAGCTCTGTGGCATTTTAAATTGCCTGATACGCATACCTCCTCCTCAGCTTCACATTAGCCTTAAAAGCCAACACTCCAGCAATTATAGTAAAAACACCTAGCAGCCACTGCAGGGACCAGGCAGGGCTGGAGCTCCTTCAGAGCCCCATTTTCACATAATTGTCATTATTTGGCCTGTCTGGTGGTTTCCACTTGAAGACTCCACTCACAAGGCTGTGTTTATTTGACCTGATACAGCGTTCATGATAGGCAAACCCTTCTCTCAGTGTGTTTGTTGAAAACAATTGGAGGCAGTTATTGAACATGAGGCTTGCTGAGGCAGTGGATAAAAGTTGGGTCAAATAATAGGCTAATAAAGGGTCAAAATGAAAAACTGGGTAATGAGATACCCATAGGGGGCTTTGTAAGGCTCTGAGAAATTCCTGGGAATCTAGAAGGCCATGTGCACGATATGGCTTTATGCATGCCCAGAGATGTGTGTATGCTCAGGAAAGAACAGAAAAGGCCCTAAGCTCTCACCTCTGGTTAACCTCGAAGTTCTACAGAAGTAGGATGTGATAGAGAATAGAAAAAATAGGGAAAAATCAACAAAACCAAAAGTTGGTTCTTTGAAAAGATTTTTAAAAATTGAAACAAACAAACCCCAAAATACCTTTAGGTAGCCTAACCAAAAAGATAAAAAACAGAGAAAGGACTCAAATTATTAAAATCAAGAAACAGAGAATAGTACTACCAATCTTAACAGAAATAAAAAGGATTCTAAGGGAATATGCTAACAAATGAGATAACCTAGATATAAAATGGTTAATGAGATAACCTAGATATAAAATGGTTAATTCCTAGAAAAACACAAACTACCGAGACCAACTCAAGGAGAAACAGAAAAATCTGAATAGACCTATAAGAAGTAGTGACTGAATTAGTAATGACATAATTTCCTGCAAAGAAGACTCTAGGAACAGATAGCTTCACTAGCAAATTCTACCAAACATTTAAAGAAGAATTAACATCAATCCCTTATAAACTCTTCAAAAAAATAGGAGAGGAAGAAATACTACCCACCTTATTCTATGAGGCCCTGATACTAACACCAAAGAGGTATCTTAACTAGGTATCATTTTATTTTATGAATATAAATGTAAAAATACTAAACAAAATACTAGCAAACTGAACCTGTAAGGGTTAAATTGTAGGTAGTGTAGGGCTAATGCTTAGCTTGAAAAATAACAGCTTTGTGTTGACACTGAAGGTTAAGAGATAACAGCCTTGCTTTGCTCTGGTAAACTACGCCTCATACTCTTGTAAATTAGGCTTCACCAATTAAGGAAACAAAAGTTCAAAGAAAAGAGCATCAGAGGCAGGGTCAAGGAGATCCACTGGTTGCAACTTAGAGGCAGAAAGTCTAAAGTAAACACCTCATTAGGCAACTGTTTCTAACTCATCTGGAAACTGTTTCTTTGTTCTGTTCCCAGGTGATGATAAAACGATGTGATCGGTTATAAAAACTCTGTACCCCGGCTGTTCGAGGCCGCACTCTTATCAAGAGTGTTGGTCCCGATCGGTCAGCCTTGCCTCTCATTGTAATAAACTTTGTTGTGACTGTCACTGGTGCCCGTAGCATTCTGTTTCAGGAGTCGTCTGGATGCAACAAACCCAATAACACATAAAAAGGATTATAGAGCCAAGACCCAGGGAGATTTATCTTGGAAATACAAGGAGGGTCAACATATGAAAATACATCAATGTAATACAGGACATTAACAGAATAAAAGTAAAAAAACCACATGATTATCTCAATAGACAAAGAAAAATGGTTTGACAAAATCCAACACTCTTTCATGATAAAAACACTCAACCTAGGAATATATGAGAACTTTCTCAACTAGTCCCATCAGCCATAATGAGTCAGTACAGTTCACATGGCTTTTTGATCAAAAGCAATAAAACCTGCTTATTAAATTTAGACTTTTTCTCGGCTTGAAAGATTCTCCATGATTTTGTCCTATACAAACTTATTTACTTCTTGATTCTAACATAAATCTAGCCAGACTGATCTCCATGGTAGGCTTATTCTCACATGAATGGTATTGCTCATATTGTTACTTTAACTCAGAATAACTTTCCTTGTGCCCTCCATGTTTCTAACTTTGCTCTCATCTTTTAGAAGTCAAAAGCATGTGCCACCTACTTTGAAGGTGCCTCTACACTATATATAGATAACATTGTGGACTCTGTGAGTATAAGTTCTTTGAGAAAAGAAGTGCCACACTTGTTTTTTTTTTTTTACCTCTCAGAGATCCTAAAATACGCTAAACATTGTAATTTAGGTGATCCATTCACTCAAATTGTTTTTCAAAAAAATTCTCTATTGATAAGATTTAATGGATACAATTGATACATAATCATTATAAGTGCTCAGCCCACTATAAAGGAATGTGTGGCTGATAGTGCTAGCTATCCACCACAATCCAGTCTCCCTTCTTCCATAGTATCTGGATATATATATATGCTCAGTCACACTATATTTTGCAGACTTCTTTGTAAACAGGTGTGGCCAGAAAACTAAGACCCTCCAACAGAATGTGGATGAAGTGATATATGCGCATTCTAGGCCTACTAGCCAATAAAATCTGTAATTGTTTCTCCATGCTCTCTCCAGTTTCCTGTGAATGGTAATGGCAATGAAAGAGCATCTTGGAAGCCATGTTTTGAAGATGACAGGGAGTGCTTCAGCCTAAGGCCCTGAATAATCTCATGAACGAGAGCTGCCTATTGACTTAAATACTTGCTCTTCCGTTTATTCCTTTGAGGAAACTTCTATTGTGTTTAAGCTATTACCTATTTGAGGTTATTTGTGTTAGCAGTCTAGCATCCCTAGTTAATATAGTGTGCTCCTAAAGGATTTTTTCAATGATTCCCCCACTGTCAACAAAATAAAATTCAAACTCCTGACCTCTCCCAATCTACCTGATATTTTTCCTCTGTCTACTTAGCTTCATTCACCCTACATTTCTAAGAAACAAAACATGGTTCTACATACATTCTATGTTTACCTCTATCTGTGTTTGGTTACACTGATGCTTCTACCTGGAACATTCTTTCATTCCAGCTCCATACATCCAAAATTCACCAATTATCAAGACCTACAAATGCTACCTCTTCCACGAAGTCTTCTCGGATTCCTCCAGATGAAAATAATTTATCCCTACGATAAATCCTGACAGAACTTTACATTTCTTTAATAATTTGTCCCACTTGCTTTTTATTTGCCAATGAATATGTTTTAATGCTTATCGTTCGTATACTTTCAAGGGCAGGATCCTTATAGGATTCATCTTTATATAGTCTTAAGCACCTAGCAAAGTATCTTTTACAGAGCAGGAATGCAATAAACACTTGTTAAATGTAAAAGAAAAATGAAGTAATGAAATACCAATTCTCTTAAGTATTCCTGCTACCATCTACTTAGATTAAAAATAAGCCCTTATCAATCTCAGCCCAACCTTTCTTATCACAATTTTCAAATAGAGCTATATTTGATATGATTTTACCATTTGGAATATGTACACAGATGGGCTCATACTGAAGTCATACCTGGCAGTATCCAATTTTGGGATTCCTGTATGCATAAGCAGTGAGTACCCGCCTCAGAGCAGATATGCCAGTGTCACTCTGAAAGGCTGGGTGTTCAGGCAGGGAGCGACGCAAATCACGTTCAATTTCTTCAGTAGCCAAGTTGCAGGTCCCTAAGGACTGCTCAACCACTTCAGCATAATAGCCAGGATTAGCAGCCATTTCATTAACAGCACCTGTAAAGACGACTGCATTAACATACAAAAGCAGAGGAATGTAATAAGGCCAACACTTGCATATATACATAAAGAATTGGATAACCTTTAAATTTAGCTTTATACTCAATTAATATCCTAGTACAAACAAAAGAAAAGGCTTCACTAGAATATAACATCAGGACACCAATTTAAAAAATATATTTATTTATTTTTGAGAGGAGGGTGTGGGGGAGACAGAATCCAAAGTCCGCGCAGAGCCCAATGCGGGGATCGATCTCACAAACCGTGAGATCCTGACCTGAGAAGACACTTAACAGACTGACCTACCCAGGCACCAGCCCCAGGACACCAATTTTATTCAACAGAATTTTCATAAACTGTTTTTTTTTCCCTTAACTTTCCTTTGACACTAGAGCTAGAGATATTACCAATTAGCCATATCTTGCCTAATAAACTAATTTGCTCAGACAACGGATGTGTGGATATATAAGTAAGTACACATAACTACCTTACTCTCTGACTAGTCTGAACTCATGAATAAGAGTTTGTTCTAGCCATCTTTGTAATTATTTTTACTTAGTGCATAACTCCTAGAAGGGGCATGGCTAGTATCTGTTAGTAAAGTGAATAAATACCTGAAAAAAGCATCCACAGCTCTCCTCTTAAGGTCTCTGGAATCCCTCTTACAACCAGATCTCGAGTCTTTTTGGTCCGAAACATGCTAACCCCACGCCCACATTCTGTAAACAGGATGTTCCATGACTGTTCCTTCATTTTTTCTTTCAACTGTAACAAAAAATCAAAGCAACTAAACATGGTGACAAATGAACTTCTTTCAAATAACTTGAAAACTCTCTTCACTGTGAAGTAATACCCGTGGAAATCAAGAACAGAGAAAGTCAAAATCAGTATTCACAGAGAGGCCAAACACTGGAGCACTGTTCACAAATCTTTCAAATCCACGTGAGCATAATAGATGTATTTTACTATTTTAATTCTTACCTAAACTCATATAAAAATGGGAAAAGCATTACACTTCAGAGGTAAAACTTTGAACCATTATTCTCCCCCACTCACCTCAATTTTAAAATTATTGGCAATCTATGCATATAAAACACGATGTTCAATTTTCATTGTTTATCTTAATTCTTGTTAATAACCCTTTTTTTGTGAAAATAGCATTTTTATGTGATGGAATGAAATAAGTCACACAGTAGTACCTGCTGGAAAACCTTATCAAGCACCAAAAGAAGATTTCAATTGTGGTACCTTCTAGTCTGCTCTAAGATTTTTATTTTTGATAAACTGTTTCAGCCCATAGATTTTAGTATTTTGTTTTCCTACCATTTTGGAATTAAGATTCTCCAAATTCTGAGGGTGAAATACTGTCATTAAGGCTTCGGTGTTCACAGTTTTACTGCATTCTCTCTGACATGTCAAAGACTGTACCTCAATATTATCGGATGGGTCTGTAGAATCAGAACTAATAGGAACCTAAAAAAGAAAAAATGTAATTGTCCCAAATGCATGCTTAAAAGTTTCTGCAAGAAGAAAAAGTGCTCATGTTTTATCTATCATTTATAAAGCACAATCTGTCTACATAATAAATATTGAAGCAATGTCTCAGAGAGACATTTGTTTTTCTTTTGAAATTAGAGATAGCAAGAAATTAGTGTCTGCAACAGCAAACTCAAGACTTCAGTGAGCCCACTCCCCTGTAAAAACAAAATATTGGCAAAGAATTTTAAAAAATACAAGTTCAGAACACTGGAAATGAACCAAAGGCACAGAACGAACTGAAAAGCAGAGATACAACTAAAACTAATGAATCTCAATAGGAACATCAGACTGTGAAGTTTTAACATGAGGCTATTCTCATCACCCCTCCCTCCCAAGCTCAGAGGTATGGTAGCCATGAAAGCCTGCATTAACACAGCCAAAGGATCTTCTGGAGCTTCACTAAAATCCCCATCCCCAGAACACGGTCAATATTTTAACCAGACTAGCAGCTCCCTAGAAAATCCCCATTCTCAGGGTATTGTTATCATTTGATTTAATTCAGAACTCAGGTCTGTGAAAAAAGCCCAGTCCCCAGGGCACTACAGATGCCTAAGGCTATGATTTCAGTTTGGGGGAAACTAGAGCCTGGCTAAAAATCTAAAAGGAAGATCTAGATAACCATAGGGAACTTTGAAAGACTCTAACATATTCTTGGGGACCTAGAAGTACGTGTAAACGTATAGGGTTGTGAAACTGGCTAGGAAAGAAACGGGACAGGGGAAGGCCCCATTTGCTCAATTCTGGACTATTCTGGAGGTAAGAAGTGAAAGATAAGGCTGATTTAAAAGCTTCCAGAAGTTTGAGGTATACCTTCACACAAAGATTTCCTTTGCAAAAAGTAGAAAACTTAATGGTTCACAGCATTTAAGGAGCTCACTGACCCATCACTGGCTGGCCACTAATTTATACTGACTAAAGGGGGTAATCAGAGAAAGCCAGGTTTAAAAATAAAAACAGGAACTATTTTTAAAAAGCAACCAACAGAAAATGTCTTTGAGAGGGCCCAGTTCCTAGATTTTGTAAACTAAGAATGTAAAGTAGCTATTATAAATATATTAGAAGAATGAAAGGAAATTATGTTTAAAAAAATAAGGACCCAATTAAAAAGTGGGCAAAAGGTCTGAATATAGACCTCTCCAAAGAAAATAAAAAGATGACAGACAAATAATCATATAAAAAGATGTTCAATATTGTATCACTAGGGAATTACAAATGAAAAAAACAATGAGATACTATTGGCTATTAAAATGGCTAAAATCCAAAACACTGACAAGAACAAGTACTTGCTGCTGAGGATATGGAAAAAGAAATTTCATTCACTGCTGATGGAAATGCAAAAATGGTACAGCCACTTTGGAAGATGGTTGGCAGTTTCTTACAAAGCAAAACATAGCCTTACTATGATATGATTGAGGAATTGTGCTCCTAGGTATATACCCAGCTAGTTGAAAACGTATGTCCACACAAAAACCCACACATGAATGTTTATAGCAGCTTTATTCATAGTTGCCAAAAATTGAAGGCAACCAACGTATCCCTATTAAAGGTGAATGGATAAACATTGTGGTATATCCAGACAATGAAATATTTTTCCGCAATAAAAACTATCAACAAAACATAAAGAAATAAAAAAATCTGAACTTACTAATAACATGTAAGGACACTGAATCTGTAATCCAAAACCCCTACCAAATAAAAGTGCTGGATCAGATGGTTTCATGGGTGAATTCTACTAAACATTTAAAGAATTAATGCCAATCCTTCTCAAATTCTTCCAAAAAAGTAAAGGGGATGGGAACAATCCCAAACAAATTTTACAAGGTCAGAATACCCAATACTAAATCCAAATAAGAACACAAGAAAAGAAATTATAAGCTAAAATCCCGATGAATAGAGATGCAAAAAATTCTCAACATCATACTAGCAAATCAAATTCAGTAACACTTTAAAAGGATCATACATTATGATCAAGTGGGATTTATCCCTGGGAGGGAAGGATGGCTCAACATACACAAATCAATAAATGGCATACATCACATGAACAGAATAAAAAATAAAAAACATATGATCATCCCAAAAGCCATCAGACAAAATTCAATGTCCTTTCATGATAAAAACTTTCAACAACGTGGGTATAGAAGACACATACCTCAATATAATAAAGGCCATATATGACAAGCCCACAGCTAACATAATGATCCATGGTAAAATGTTGAAAGCTTTCCCTTTGAGATTAGGAACAAGATAAACCAGCCTACTCTCACCACGCCTATTCAAAATAGTACTACAAATCCTAGCTAGAGCCATCAGTCAAGATAAAGAAATAAAATGTATCCAAATAGGAAAGGAAGAAGTAAATTGTTTCTGTTTGCTGATTAAAGGATTTTGTATACAGAAAATCCTAAAGATTCTACCAAAAACTACTAGAAGTGATAAAGGAATTCAGTAAAGTTGAATACAAAATCAATGTACAGAAATCTGCTTCATTCCTATACACTAATAATGAAACAGCAGAAAATGAAATTAAGAAAACAACCCCATTTACAATTGCAACAAAAATAATAAAATATCTAGGAATAAAATTAACCAAAGAGGTGACAGACTTGTACTCTGAAACCTATAAAACACTGATGAAAGAAATTCAAGACAACACAAAGAAATGTAAAGATATTCCATGCTTATGAGTTGAAAGAACAAATATTGTTAAAATGTCTGTACTATCCAAAGCAATATATACACTTAACGTAATCCCTATCAAAATACCAACAGCATTTTCCACAGAACTGTAACAAACAATCCTAAAATTTGTATAGAACTACAAAAGACTTCGAATAGCCAAAGCAATCTTGAAAAAGAAAAACAAAACTGGAAGTATCATAATTCTAGATTTCAAATTATATTACAAAGTGGTAGTAATTAAAACAGCATGGTACTGGCATAAAAATAGACACAAAGATCAATGGAAGAGAACAGAAAACTTAGAAATAAACCCACAATTATATGGTCAATTAATTTCGACAAAGAAGGAATGAATACCCAATGGGAAAAAGACAGTCTCTTCAACAAATGGTGTTGGGAAAACTGGACAGCCATAGCAAAAGAATGAAGCTGGATCACTTTCTTATACCATACACAAAAATAAAGTCAAAATGGATTAAAGACCTAAATGCGAGACAGGAAACCATAAAAGTCCTTAAAGAGAGCACAGGCAGTAATCTCACATTGGCTGTAGCAACATTTTTCTAGACTTGTTTCCTGAGGGAAGGGAAATAAAAGCAAAAATATGGTTTTAAGGTATGTTCCTTCTATCCCTACTTTCTTGAGGGTATTTTGTCAAATGCTTGTTCTGCATCTATTGAGAGGATCATATGGTTCAGATCCTTTCTTTTATTAATGTGGTGTATCATGTTGATTGATTTCTGAATATTCAACCAGCCCTGCAGTCCAGGAATAAATCCCACTTGATCATGGTGAATAATTCTTTTAATGTACTATTGAATGTGATTTGTTAGTATCTTGTTGAGAATTTTTACATCCAGGTTCATCAGTGATATTTGCCTTTAATTCTCCTTTTCAGGGGGTTTTTGAATCAAGGTAATTCTGGCTTCATAGAAAATGGTGCTGGGACAATTGGACAGCGACATGCAGAAGAATGAAACTGGACCACTCTCTTACACCATTACACAAAAAAATAGATTCAAAATGGATGAAAGACCTAAATGTGAGACAGGAAACCATCAAAATCCTACAGGAGAAAATAGGCAGCAACTTTTGACCTTGGCCGCAGCAACTTCTTACTAGACATGTCTCTGGAGGCAAGGGAAATAAAAGCAAAAATGAATTACTGGGACCTCATCAAGATAAAAAGCTTCTGCACAGTGAAGGAAACAATTAGCAAAACTAAAAGGCAACTTACAGAATGGGAGAAGATATTCACAAATGACCTATAGGATAAAGGGTTAGTATCCAAAATCTATAAAGAACTTATCAAACTTGGGCGCCTGGGTGGCTCAGTCAGTTAAACATCCGACTTCAGCTCAGGTCATATGATCTCACGGTTTGTGAGTTCGATCCCCTCATCAGGGTCTGTGCTGACAGCTCAGAGCCTGGAACTTGCTTTGGATTCTGTGTCTCCCTCTCTCTCTGCCCCTCCCCTGCTCATGCTGTCTCTCAAAAATAAATAAACATTAAAAATTTAAAAAAAAAGAACTTCTCAAACTCAACACCCAAAAACAAATAATCCAGTGAAGAAACGGGCAGAAGACATGAATAGATACTTTTCCAAAGATGACACCCAGATGGCTAACAGAGACATGAAAAGATGCTCAACATTACTCATCATCAAAGAAGTAAAAATCAAAATCACAATGAGATACCACCTCACACCTGTCAGAATGTCTAAAATTAACTTTGGAAACAACAGTTATTGGTGAGGATGTGGAGAAAGGGGAACCCTCTTGCACTGTTGGTGGAAACGCAAACTGGTGCAGCCACCCTGGAAAACCATATGGAAGTTCCTCAAAAAATTAATAATATGGGCACCTGGGTGGCTCAGTCAGTTAAGTGTCTGACTCTTGATTTCGGCTCAGGTCATGACCTTGTGGTTCATGAATTCCAACCCCGTGAATTCCACCTCTAGCGCAGAGCCTGCTTGAGATTCTCTCCCCCTCTCTCTTCCCCTCCCCTGTGTGTGCTCTCTCACAAAATAAACTTTGAAAAAAATTAAAATAGAACTACTCTATGACCCAGCAATTACACTACTAGGTATTTATCCAAAGGATACAAAAATGTTGTTTCAAAGAGGCACATGCACCCCAATGTTTATAGCTATATTAACAATAGCCAAAAATGGAAAGAGCCCAAATGTCCATCAACTGGTGAATGGATAAAAAAGATGTGGTATATGTATACAATGGAATATAACTCGGTGATAAAAAAAAAAAAGAATGAAACCTTGCCATTTGCAACAACGTGGATGGAACTAGAGTGTATTATGTTAAGAGAAATTAGAGAAAGATGAGTATCATATAACTTCATTCATATGTGGAATTTAAGAAACACAACAGATGAACATAGGGGAAAGGAAGGAAAAATAAGATAAAAACAGAGAGGGGGGCAACAATAAGAGACTCTTAGAGAAACTGAGAGGCTTGAGGGGAAGGTGGGTGTGGGAATGGGCTAAATGGGTAATGGGCATTAAGGAGGGCATTTGCTGGGATGAGCACCTGGTATTATACGTAAGTGATGAAATTAACACTACACTGTATGTTAATTAACTTTAAATAAATAAATTTTTTAAAAATTAAAAATTTTAAAAAGCCAAAATAAACTATTGGGACTATGTCAAAATAAAAGATTTCTGCACAATGAAGAAAGCAATCCACAAAACTAAAAGGCAACCTACTGAAAAGCAGAAGATATTTGCAAATGACATATCTGATAAAGATTAATATCCGAAATATATAAAGAACTTATACAGCTCAATACCCAAAAAACAAAAAAATCCAACTAAAAAATTGGCAGAAGACATGAATAGACATTTCTCCAAAGAAGACAAACAGATGGCCAACAGACACATGAAAATATGCTCAATGTCACTCATCAGGGAAATGCAAATCAAAGCTACAATGAGATACCACCTCACACCTGTCAGAATAGCTGAAATGAACAACACAAGAAACAAAAGGTGTTGATAAGGATGTGGAGAAAATAGAGTCCTCTTGCACTGTTGGTGGGAATGCAAACTGGTGCAGCCACTGTGGAAAACAATATGGGGGTTCCTCAAAAAGTTAAAAATAGAACTAGTCTACAATCCAGTAGTCACACTACTGGGTATATTTACACAATAAAATACAAAAACACTAATTCAAAAGGATAAATGCACCCCTATGTTTATTGCAGCATTATTTACAATAGCCAAACTATATAAACGGCCCAAGTATCCATGGATAGGTGTATGGATAAAGAAGGTGTGTGGGTGTGTGGGTGTATATGTATTTACTGCAGCATTATTTACAACAGCCAAACTACAGAAACAGACCAATTGTCCAAGAATAGGTGAATGGATACAAAAGGTGCATGTGTGTGTGTGTATGTGTGTGTGTTTATTATTTAGCCATAAAAAAAGGGCATCTTGCCATTTGCAACAACATGGATAGAGCTAGAGGGTATAATGCTAAGTGAAATAAGTCAGCCAGAGAAAGACAAATAACATATGATCTCACGTGTATGTAGAATTTAAGAAATAAAACAAATGAGCATGGGAGAAAAAGAGAGTGAGACAAACCAAGAAACAGACTCTTAACTATAGAGAACAAACTGATGGTTACCTCAGGGAAGGTAGATGGGGGATGGGGCAAATAGGGAATGGGGATTAAAGAATACACTAGAAAAAAAATCCATTTCCTAGCAAACCCGTATACTGACTGGTATTTTGTACATATTCTTATTAAACCTCTAGAAATGAGTAAGAGAGACTAGAAAACCTTAGAACTCTGACATATATCTGAAAAGATGATAAACTCATTCTGAAACAAAATCCTTTCTTGATAACTGAGCATACCCAACTCCCAGAGGCACCTGAGAGTTTTCAGGGAAAAATTCCAGTTCTTTAGGTTTAAGACACACAGATAAACTGAAGAAAAAAGATAAGCAGTACATTAAATCTAACACACAGACTGAACCTGAAATGGAATGGGACAGGGAAAAAAGGGACATAAGCAAGAATATGGAAGCACTGGGAGAGAAACTATCAGGACTGATCAGATTTTACCTGTGTCCTAACATCAAACTAAGGAATATCCTGGCTGCACACCTGAAGAGAATGAAAGATTATAAAGTTGGGGCAAGAAAATTCTTGATGGTCAACATGAAGATTCTGTGTCTGGAACTGAGATATATATTTTTTTAATTACATGTTTTCATTGTGTTTTTCTATTATCAAAGAGAAAGCTAGTCTTATCAATACTGCATTATAATGGACTGAGCATATTATTTTTAGTCTCTACTATGGAGAGGTAAAAGCCTCTATAATCCAATCCAAATGAATAACATAGCCAGTAAAGCTAATGTTGATTTTTTTCTTCAAAGTTTTAATTAAAATACAATAGATATAATGTGATAAGCTTTATCAATCTATTAAAACATGAGTTTCCTAGGCATTAAAAATGAAAATTTGAATTGAAACTATCTACATTTCTATACAGGACATACTAAACATCAAAATCAAGCTTTTAACCACCCTTTGCCAAGAATATTTGCCTTCTCTAATACTTTACTAGTAAATAGCTTTGCCACTATTTTGCTTTGGACTATATTGTGTAAGTAAGGCTGAGCTACTTGATATTAAATAAAAGATATTCAGACTGGTTTAAAATTGCAGTCTCTATAGCAGTAAAAGGAGAATCCTTTTCAAGGCCTTATTAAATTCTCAAATATAGTTTGAGTTATTAAAAGCCATGTTATGTGAAAGTACAAGATACTGTCAATAGTCAAAAAAGATCAAATGGTAATAATTTTTTTAGTTTTAGTTTTTTTTAATATGAAATTTATTGTCAAATTGGTTTCCATACCATACCCAGTGTTCATCCCAACAGGTGCCCTCTTCAATGACCATCACCCACTTTCCCCTCCCTCCCACCCCACATCAACCTTCAGTTTATTCTCATTTTAAGAGTCTCTTATGGTTTGCCTCCTTCCCTAACTTTTTTTTTCCCCTTCCCCTCCCCCATGGTCTTCTGTTAAGTTTCTCAGGATCCACATAAGAGTGAAAACATAAGATTTGTCTTTCTCTGTATGACTTATTTCACTTAGCATAACACTCTCCAGTTCCATCCACGTTGTTACAAAAGGCCATATTTCATTCTTTCTCATTGCCAAGAAGTATTCCATAGGAGTTCCTAAAAAGGACGATTTTCACTTCTGCCTTATGGTATGACCTACAAAATATAATTTCTTTGGTTTTAGTCTTTTAAAAAAAAATAAACCTAAGTATGAATAGAAAAGATACTATGAATTCCTTCTTAAAGAATGGACCATACAAAACACAAAGTTTTATTAAACAATGATTTGATTGGTATATAATTACCTCTGTGCTAATATCATGATATGGAGCTGAAGCTGCTCTGCACTTGAATCTGAATTTTGCCACCAGTTGCTCAAAGTCTTTAACTTCACTGAAGCGAAAAGCTGTCTTTCCTTTGATGCTAATGATGACAGTTTTGGTGGAATCATTTGTCTTATCTATAGCTAAGACCTGGGGGGTGAAAACATTATAAATGAATCACATTCTCCATTGTTGCTGACACTTTCAGGCAAAATATGTTTAGCTTACTCTTTTTGAGAGACGGAGACAGGGAGAAGAGGAGAGGGAGAGAGGGAGAGGGAGGGAAAGTGGGAACGCACCTGTGCGGGTGGAGGAGGGGTAGAGGGAGAGAGAATCTTAAGCAGGTTCCACATCCAGCGTGGAGCCCAAGGTGGGGCTCAATCTCACAATCACGACCTGAGCCAAAATCAAGAGTGGGATGCTTAACCAACTCAGCCACCTAGGTACCCCTTTAGCTTACTCTTATGAGACTAAAGTTTTGGTCCATGGTATGGCTTACTAAGAAATAGACTTTGCGGGGGCAGTGCCTGGGTGGCTCAGCCAAAGCATTTGACTCTTGATTTTGGTTCAGGTTATCATCTCACATTTCGTGAGACAGAGCTCGGAGTCAGGCTCTGCACAGACAGCGTGGAGCCTGGTTGGGATTGTCTCTCCCTCTCTCTCTACCCCTCCGCTGCTCATTCTCTCTCTTTCTCTCTAAATAAGCAAAAAAAAAAACAAGCAAAATTTTAAAAAAAGAGAGAGATAAGGGCGCCTGAGTGGCTCAGTTGGTTAGTTGGTTAAGCATCCAACTCTTGATTTCGGCTCAGGGCATGATCTCATGGTTTGTGAGATAAAGCCCCATGTCAGGCTCTGTGCTGACAGCATGGAACCTGCTTGGGATTCTTGCTCTCCTCTCTCTACCCCTTCCCTGCTCACTCTCTCTCAAAAAATAAACTAATTTTTTTAAATAGACTTTGGGTACTAGTTGCACCACTGACACAGGTAACCTCAGTGCAAGTTACTTCACTTCTCAAGGAAAAGGTTTACTTAATGTGTAGTCTTTAAAAATGACAGTACAAATGTAAAAATTCAGTGTTATAATGCTGACAATTTATTCCTAACTTACATAAGAGCTATCAATTCTATTCTCTTTGACTATGTATACCAAACATAATAGTCTAAGTTTTGGTATTAATGTCATAAATGCTTGAGCATGCTCCACCTTGAGTCATTCTAAACCCTTATCTGATTTATAAATTTTTATTTTTTCTATTTTCACTTTTAATAAGAGCTCTTATTCTAGTACTCTTTTCCTGAAGAATGGTGCCCTTATCATTAAAAATAATACTGGACTTGAAAACATGATTATGTAAAAATTAATAAAAGGATAGTTCATATAGAGGTTTTAATAACTTATAGAATGAAAGGATATTTCACTCTGTGAATGATAGCATTTCAAACTAAGAACTGATAGGTAACCAAATTTATATTACCTCTCGTAATGGAATAATTATACTACATAGACTGCCATCCTGGCTAGCAAAGCAGATATAGTTTTCTGAGATGCACATTTTTCCATGAGTGTTAAAGTGGCTGAATGGTATCCATAAGCAACATTCATGTACTTCTTTCAAAGCCTCTTCTTTGGGGAGCCTAAAAAAAGCACTGAACTGCTCACTGTGGGCTCGATTTTCCAGACCTCTGTAGAAAAGAAAAAAGGGGGCTCAAATAATGACTTCTAAAATGTACACATGCCCATATTGATTAATCTAAATGTACTTTAGAGCAGAAAGATTAAATACTACATGCTATGTTCTTCAACAAATTATGAAATGGAAGAAACACTGATTCATAACAAATTCATTTTTTTGGTCCCTTTTCCAATTTTGTTCTACTACTAGATTACAAGGCACAAAAAGTTACAGATGACATAGGACTTCATCTGTTAAGGAATGATCTGAAGGATTATTATTATATTATTACACATCCATAATATGCAAATATGGCTAAAACCAACATTGGCAAACAATTTTTATATGTGGTTACCAGAAAATCAAGAGTCACCCAGTTCAAATAAAATAAAAATGAAAAACAAAAAATGAAAAAAAGAAAACTTAAAAATGAAAATTTATGTGGTGCCTGGTGGCTCAGTTGGTTAAGCGTCCGACTTCAGCTCAGGTCATGATCTCACCATCTGTGAGTTCAAGCTCCATGTCAGCCTCTGTGCTGACAGCTCGGAGCCTGGAGCCTGGAGCCTGCTTCGGATTCTGTCTCCCTCTCTCTCTCTGCCTCTTCCCTATTCACACTCTTTCTCTCTCAAAAATAAATAAATGTTAAAAAAATAAAATAAAGAAAATAAAATTTAAAAAGTGAAAATTTATGGCTTCAAAACTTAGACAAGAAGAATAGTGTATAAAAGATAATGTTAAAAATTAAGTGAAGCAAACATTTAAATGAATGTTTTAAAAAATCCAAAGTAGAGGCAAGATAAAACAACACTGCTTGCACAGTATTGGGCAAAGGATAGGCATCAACAAATAAAGATGACTTGTTAACTGATATATAAATATATGAATAAAAACAATTGCTTAAAATAGTACAATTTTTCTAGAGGCAGTAAACACTTGTGTTAAGCAGCAATGCCATCTGGGGTTGTAAGTAAATTATGCAAGCTCTAACTCAAAGACAACAAAGTTAAAACCAAATTCATCATTCCAGCATATACTATTTGAATATGTGGTATTTCATCATGTCTTTCAAAATAATTCTGATGAACAGAAAGCCACATTAATTTTAACCTCACTGAAATTATAATTTGGTAGGTTATTTTATTATTATTTTAAAAGATGAGGTCTACTTATATAAATGAAAAGTGCCCATGATACATTGTTAAGGAGGGTAGAAATAGACTGTGGAATAATATGTGATGTTTAGTCCCAATCATGTTTTTTGCAAATATTTTTTTAATTAATGCATTAAAAAGCCTGGAAAGATATACACTGAACTTAACTATTGCTATTGTGCTTTTGTATTGTTTAAATTATAGAAGTAATACATATTTGAAAAAAACAATAAGCCAAAACAATAAAGATATTCAATTTTAGAAAAAGTCATTTGGATACTAAGTCTAAATAAGCTATTGTTCTTCTTAACTTACTAGAAACAAGGATTTAGATATATATGATTTTCTTTTTTTTTTTTATTTTTTTTTATTTTTTAATATATGAAATTTACTGTCAAATTGGTTTCCATACAACACCCAGTGCTCATCCCAAAAGGTGCCCTCCTCAATACCCATCACCCACCCTGCCCTCCCTCCCACCCCCCATCAACCCTCAATTTGTTCTCAGTTTTTAACAGTCTCTTATGCTTTGGCTCTCTCCCACTCTAACCTCTTTTTTTTTTTTTTTTCCTTCCCCTCCCCCATGGGTTTCTGTTATGTTTCTCAGGATCCACATAAGAGTGAAACCATATGGTATCTGTCTTTCTCTGTATGGCTTATTTCACTTAGCATCACACTCTCCAGTTCCATCCATGTTGCTACAAAAGGCCAAGATATATATGATTTTCAATAAGCTCTCTTAAAATGCACATGACAAAAATGAATATCCTAGATCTCATTTAAATAATACAGACTTGGTAATGAATAACTCCTTGATAGAGGGCCATTTAGAGGATATTCTGAGGGAAATAAAATAGCTAAAAAGTTTATTTTTATGGTGGCCAATCAAGGAAGAAACTACAAAAACAAATGCTCAACTATAATATAAACAGGATTCCTAATCCTTATAGAGTTCTATTTATAAATCATACACATGAGGACCCGTAAAGAATTCACCTCGGTGATCTATTTTCCAGAAAAGCAGACACGCTCACAAAGAAGTCCTCATGTATCCAGATTTTAGAAATGGTTTAGAAATAGGCAAGAGGAACAACTATACCCAATTAGGGCTATGTAGTAATCACACAACCCTCTAGAGGTCACTTGTTCTGGCCCATCCATAGGACTGCAGCTTAGGTTCCTCTCACAGTTTCCCATAGTCTACATCCTTGTGCTGGGGGCCAGAAGCTGCATTCACTAGCTATTTCTAGATCCTCTCTTCTCTCCCTCCCCTTTGGCATGCACGTTTCAGTCAACTGTTCTAAGTGTTGAGCAGTACAAAAGGACTCTGGTCCATTTCAGCAAACCAAATATAGTGGCAAAAAGCTATCAGAGATATTTCTCACGCAGACATTAATAATGATTAACATTTATCTAGGGTTTTATATTTTATAAAGTGCTTTCACACATTATACTGTTCATTACTCACAAGTGCTCTCTGAGGTAGAAATGATAGATGAGTAAGAACTAAGGTCCTGAGAGATAATGCCTTGTCCAAGGGTGGCTGTACTCTCCTTCTAAAGTCCAGGCTTCACTGACTCCACTAACTTGCCTCTTCAAAAAAAATGATACTGTCTATAAATTATGTTTAAAAACAAACAATACATTTTTACAATATCAGACCTGAAGCTGTCTAGACTACTCATAGAGAAATTTAAACTAACTATGCATACAAAAATCTCTATATTTCTAAAAGCACTCCAGGGAAAATCCTACTTGGATCTCAATAATTTTCAAACCTAACTTCTATTTCTTCTAAGGATTAAACTCAATGGAGGGGATACTACTTGTAAAATGCATCTGAATAAACTAAAGAAAACCCACACATCAATGATTATTTCCAAAGAAAAATTATCATATAACATAGAACACTTAACTTTTAATGATAATCAATGTTGTTATTCTTTGGTCAAACGATACTTTAAAAAGTATTAATTAAGCTTTGAATACCTCTTGGTGATTTGTAGAGGATCATCAAGGATAGGGTCATTAGCAAATGTTTCCTTATCAAAAAGTCTCTTTATAGCATAGTTTGCCAGCTGTTCCATAAGAAGGTATGTTTCATTAATATGCAAAAACATTGAAAAGTAGTGATTCTCTCCTTGGGAACACACATGAATACTCTCTGTTAGTATAACATTTGAAGTCTTTTCAAGTTTTGAGACTGCATCCCAGGAGATAACAAGTTTTACTGCAAATAAGAATTATAAGCAGGTATGATTAAATTTCTCAATACTGATTAATGTTTATCAATCACCTCTTTTAAGACAATAGCTAACCACTTGAAAAATGCTGCAAACTAAAATACTTTAGACTTCAAGATTAGTTCAAATTTTGAAGCGTAACCATTACATACAATAATTGGTGATTCTAGGAAGAGACACAATTTTAAAGAATTTTTTAAAAAATTATTCTGATTTTATATTTAAATCTGTTACTTTACAAAATTGCATTACCACTGATGTAAAAGCTATATGTGTGCTATGAACATTACTGTTTGATTCTTCTTTATAACTATGGGCCATTAGGTATTATGGCTACTACATTTATATTGCAAATTTAAAACATGGATTGCAGAAAGTAGATAGTTTAGAACAATAAAGGAGTTATATGCCAGGTCACCATCATCATTTAATATCCATTCACTTCCCACAATATGCAAGGCATTCCATACATACTTCTAATGGCTCCTATGTTAAGCAACCAGTTAAAAAGATTCTTTCTCCAGACGAAGTGAATTTTTTAATGTACAATTACTCTTAATATCAATCCTATTACTTTATATACAACCTAACAACACCACAGAGTTGATAGGTCAGTCAGCAAGTTCAAAGCCATGGTAAGCAACAGAAACCACTTACTTTCTGATCCCAACAAAAAAGAATAGAAGCTCAGAAAGTTGGTGCTAAGATAGAGCCAACCCTGACAAGGGACCCGTCCTTTCCAGTAACTGCATGAGTAATAGGTCACTAACTTCTCCTGCTCTGGTAAACCAAAACATTTTTCAAATTTCAAAAGGGCTTCTCGAAATTTCTCAGGATCATCTTCTTTTGCAAAAGAATGTTTTCCCTCTTCAGCAATTAATCCCTAAAGGAGACAAAATATTTTTTGAAAATTATTAGCTACCAACAAAAATACATTTTATATATTTAAACAGTTCATTGACTAAAACTGTGTACATCTACATAGGTACATATGTGTACATACATGCTTCTCTCAGGACAGAGGTGAGCAAATTTTCTTAAATTTTCTAATTAGGCTTTTTCTAATGCCTCACAAGGAGCTACCACAAATATGGGTGCTAAATATTTTTTTGAATAAGTGAAGGGTTCATTCAAATTCTAAATTCAAGAAATAATGATATGAAAATATCCTTAAGAGTACTCACAAGGGCACTAAAAACTAATCATTGACTTTTATAATTTTCTTTAGCACTGATTCTGACATTCATAATGTGTACTTCTGCCAATCCTGAAAGGTTATCAGTGAAACAATGACCTTTCACATAGTGTTTGATCCTAAAATAAGAGGGTCGAAGATTTTAGTATTCCATCTACAAAATATATCCATCACTTACTCTTATCTTTCCTTGTACAAAATTAGTAATATCTTCATTTGAATCAAACACAGATAAGGTCTTCATGATATTTTGTTCCAACCAATCCCAGTGTTTGGTTATTTCTTCTCTGTTGGCTCCTGATTCATAACGAAAGAGAATAAAAGACTGAAGGGAAACTTCACATCAAAATTGCTCTTGATATTTACAAGCTTAGTTTAAAAAGAAATAAAAGTATATCTGTTCATTTTCAAAAATGATCATAAAGGAATAAAGATATTAATTACATTTATTCTCTATTTCATCTATATATGTGGGGGTAAATACTATTTTTCATTGTTAAGTGGAAGAATAAAATATTTAATGAGAAGGGAAAAAAGTAAATACAACTCATGAGAAAAGTCAAAATTCTGAAAACAAGATGCCAGTAACTGGTGCCCACAGGAACTAGTATTTTTTTTTTTTTGTCTTTTTTTTTTTTTTTTTTTTTTTAATATATGAAATTTACTGTCAAATTGGTTTCCATACAACACCCAGTGCTCATCCCAAAAGGTGCCCTCCTCAATACCCATCACCCACCCTGCCCTCCCTCCCACCCCCCATCAACCCTCAGTTTGTTCTCAGTTTTTAACAGTCTCTAATGCTTTGGCTCTCTCCCACTCTAACCTTTTTTTTTTTTTTCCTTCCCCTCCCCCATGGGTTTCTGTTATGTTTCTCAGGATCCACATAAGAGTGAAACCATATGGTATCTGTCTTTCTCTGTATGGCTTATTTCACTTAGCATCACACTCTCCAGTTCCATCCATGTTGCTACAAAAGGCCATATTTCATTTTTTCTCATTGCCACGTAGTATTCCATTGTGTATATAAACCACAATTTCTTTATCCATTCATCAGTTGATGGACATTTAGGCTCTTTCCATAATTTGGCTATTGTTGAGAGTGCCGCTATAAACATTGGGGTACAGGTGCCCCTATGCATCAGTACTCCTGTATCCCTTGGATAAATTCCTAGCAGTGCTATTGCTGGGTCATAGGGTAGGTCTATTTTTAATTTTCTGAGGAACCTCCACACTGCTTTCCAGAGCGGCTGCACCAATTTGCATTCCCACCAACAGTGCAAGAGGGTTCCTGTTTCTCCACATCCTCTCCAGCATCTATAGTCTCCTGATTTCTTCATTTTGGCCACTCTGACTGGCGTGAGGTGGTATCTGAGTGTGGTTTTGATTTGTATTTCCCTGATAAGGAGCGACGTTGAACATCTTTTCATGTGCCTGTTGGCCATCCGGATGTCTTCTTTAGAGAAGTGTCTATTCATGTTTTCTGCCCATTTCTTCACTGGGTTATTTGTTTTTCGGGTGTGGAGTTTGATGAGCTCTTTATAGATTTTGGATACTAGCCCTTTGTCCGATGTGTCATTTGCAAATATCTTTTCCCATTCCGTTGGTTGCCTTTTAGTTTTGTTGGTTGTTTCCTTTGCTGTGCAGAAGCTTTTTATCTTCATAAGGTCCCAGTAATTCACTTTTGCTTTTAATTCCCTTGCCTTTGGGGATGTGCCGAGTAAGAGATTGCTACGGCTGAGGTCAGAGAGGTCTTTTCCTGCTTTCTCCTCTAAGGTTTTGATGGTTTCCTGTCTCACATTCAGGTCCTTTATCCATTTTGAGTTTATTTTTGTGAATGGTGTGAGAAAGTGGTCTAGTTTCAACCTTCTGCATGTTGCTGTCCAGTTCTCCCAGCACCATTTGTTAAATAGACTGTCTTTTTTCCATTGGATGTTCTTTCCTGCTTTGTCAAAGATGAGTTGGCCATACATTTGTGGGTCTAGTTCTGGGGTTTCTATTCTATTCCATTGGTCTATGTGTCTGTTTTTATGCCAATACCATGCTGTCTTGATGATGACAGCTTTGTAGTAGAGGCTAAAGTCTGGGATTGTGATGCCTCCTGCTTTGGTCTTCTTCTTCAAAATTACTTTGGCTATTCGGGGCCTTTTGTGGTTCCATATGAATTTTAGGATGGCTTGTTCTAGTTTCGAGAAGAATGCTGGTGCAATTTTGATAGGGATTGCATTGAATGTGTAGATAGCTTTGGGTAGTATTGACATTTTGACAATATTTATTCTTCCAATCCATGAGCAGGGAATGTCTTTCCATTTCTTTATATCTTCTTCAATTACCTGCATAAGCTTTCTATAGTTTTCAGCATACAGATCTTTTACATCTTTGGTTAGATTTATTCCTAGGTATTTTATGCTACTTGGTGCAATTGTGAATGGGATCAGTTTCTTCATTTGTCTTTCTGTTGCTTCATTGTTAGTGTATAAGAATGCAACTGATTTCTGCACATTGATTTTGTATCCTGCAACTTTGCTGAATTCATGTATCAGTTCTAGCAGACTTTTGGTGGAGTCTATCGGATTTTCCATGTATAATATCATGTCATCTGCAAAAAGCGAAAGCTTGACTTCATCTTTGCCAATTTTGATGCCTTTGATTTCCTTTTGTTGTCTGATTGCTGATGCTAGAACTTCCAGCACTATGTTAAACAAGAGCGGTGACAGTGGGCATCCCTGTCGTGTTCCTGATCTCAGGGAAAAAGCTCTCAGTTTTTCCCCGTTGAGGATGATGTTAGCTGTGGGCTTTTCATAAATGGCCTTTATGATCTTTAAGTATGTTCCTTCTATCCCGACTTTCTCAAGGGTTTTTATTAAGAAAGGGTGCTGGATTTTGTCAAAGGCCTTTTCTGCATCGATTGACAGGATCATATGGTTCTTCTCTTTTTTTTTTGTTAATGTGATGTATCACGTTGATCGATTTGCGAATGTTGAACCAGCCCTGCATCCCAGGAATGAATCCCACTTGATCATGGTGAATAATTCTTTTTATATGCTGTTGAATTCGATTTGCTAGTATCTTATTAAGAATTTTTGCATCCATATTCATCAGGGATATTGGCCTGTAGTTCTCTTTTTTTACTGGGTCTCTGTCTGGTTTAGGAATCAAAGTAATACTGGCTTCATAGAATGAGTCTGGAAGTTTTCCTTCCCTTTCTATTTCTTGGAATAGCTTGAGAAGGATAGGTATTATCTCTGCTTTAAATGTCTGGTAGAACTCCCCTGGGAAGCCATCTGGTCCTGGACTCTTATTTGTTGGGAGATTTTTGATAACCGATTCAATTTCTTCGCTGGTTATGGGTCTGTTCAAGCTTTCTATTTCCTCCTGATTGAGTTTTGGAAGAGTGTGGGTGTTTAGAAATTTGTCCATTTCTTCCAGGTTGTCCAATTTGCTGGCATATAATTTTTCATAGTATTCCCTGATAATTGTTTGTATCTCTGAGGGATTGGTTGTAATCATTCCATTTTCATTCATGATTTTATCTATTTGGGTCATCTCCCTTTTCTTTTTGAGAAGCCTGGCTAGAGGTTTGTCAATTTTGTTTATTTTTTCAAAAAACCAACTCTTGGTTTCGTTGATCTGCTCTACAGTTTTTTTAGATTCTATATTGTTTATTTCTGCTCTGATCTTTATTATTTCTCTTCTTCTGCTGGGTTTAGGCTGCCTTTGCTGTTCTGCTTCTATTTCCTTTAGGTGTGCTGTTAGATTTTGTATTTGGGATTTTTCTTGTTTCTTGAGATAGGCCTGGATTGCAATGTATTTTCCTCTCAGGACTGCCTTCGCTGCGTCCCAAAGCGTTTGGATTGTTGTATTTTCATTTTCGTTTGTTTCCATATATGTTTTAATTTCTTCTCTAATTGCCTGGTTGACCCACTCATTCGTTAGTAGGGTGTTCTTTAACCTCCATGGTTTTGGAGGTTTTCCAGACTTTTTCCTGTGGTTGATTTCAAGCTTCATAGCATTGTGGTCTGAAAGTATGCATGGTATAATTTCAATTCTTGTAAACTTATGAAGGGCTGTTTTGTGACCCAGTATATGATCTATCTTGGAGAATGTTCCATGTGCACTCGAGAAGAAAGTATATTCTGTTGCTTTGGGATGCAGAGTTCTAAATATATCTGTCAAGTCCATCTGATCCAATGTATCATTCAGGGCCCTTGTTTCTTTATTGACTGTGTGTCTAGATGATCTATCCATTTCTGTAAGTGGGGTGTTAAAGTCCCCTGCAATGACCACATTCTTATCAATAAGGTTGCTTATGTTTATGAGTAATTGTTTTATATATCTGGGGGCTCGGGTATTTGGCGCATAGACATTTATAATAGTTAGCTCTTCCTGGTGGATAGACCCTGTGATTATTATATAATGCCCTTCTTCATCTCTTGTTACAGCCTTTAATTTAAAGTCTAGTTTGTCTGATAGAAGTATGGCTACTCCAGCTTTCTTTTGGCTTCCAGGAGCATGATAAATAGTTCTCCATCCCCTCACTCTCAATCTAAAGGTGTCCTCAGATCTAAAATGAGTCTCTTGTAGACAGCAAATAGATGGGTCTTGTTTTTTTATCCATTCTGATACCCTATGTCTTTTAGTTGGCGCATTTAATCCATTTACATTCAGTGTTATTATAGAAAGATATGGGTTTAGAGTCATTGTGATGTCTGTATGTTTTATGCTTGTAGTGATGTCTCTGGTACTTTGTCTCACAGGATCCCCCTTAGGATCTCTTGTAGGGCTGGTTTCGTGGTGACAAATTCCTTCAGTTTTTGTTTGTTTGGGAAGACCTTTATCTCTCCTTCTATTCTAAATGACAGACTTGCTGGATAAAGGATTCTCGGCTGCATATTTTTTCTGTTTAGCACACTGTAGATATCGTGCCAAGCCTTTCTGGCCTGCCAAGTTTCAAAGGAGAGATCAGTCACGAGTCTTATAGGTCTCCCTTTATATGTGAGGGCACGTTTATCCCTTGCTGCTTTCAGAATTTTCTCTTTATCCTTGTATTTTGCCAGTTTCACTATGATATGTCGTGCAGAAGATCGATTCAAGTGACGTCTGAAGGGAGTTCTCTGTGCCTCTTGGATTTCAATGCCTTTTTCCTTCCCCAGTTCAGGGAAGTTCTCAGCTATAATTTGTTCAAGTACCCCTTCAGCACCCTTCCCTCTCTCTTCCTCCTCTGGGATACCAATTATGCGTATATTATTTTTTTTTAGTCTATCACTTAGTTCTCTAATTTTCCCCTCATACTCCTGGATTTTTTTATCTCTCTTTCTTTCAGCTTCCTCTTTCTCCATAACTTTATCTTCTAGTTCACCTATTCTCTCCTCTGCCTCTTCAAGCCGAGCCATCGTGGATTCCATTTTGTTTTGGAATTCGTTTAAAGCGTTTTTCAACTCCTCGTGACTGTTCCTTAGTCCCTCGATCTTTGTGGCAAGAGATTCTCTGCTGTCCTGTATACTGTTTTCAAGCCCAGCGATTAATTTTATGACTATTATTCTAAATTCACTTTCTGTTATATTATTTAAATCCTTTTTGATCAGTTCATTAGCTGTTGTTATTTCCTGGAGATTCTTCTGAGGGGAATTCTTCCGTTTGGTCATTTTGGAGAGTCCCTGGCGTGGTGAGGACCTGCAGTGCACTTCCCCTGTGCTGTGGTGTATAACTGGAGTTAGTGGGCGGGGCCGCAGTCCGACCCGATGTCTGCCCCCAGCCCACTGCTGGGGCCACAGTCAGACTGGTGTGTGCCTTCTCTTCCCCTCTCCTAGGGGCGGGATTCACTGTGGGGTGGCGTGTCCCGTCTGGGCTACTTGCACACTGCCAGGCTTGTGTTGCTGGGGATCTGGTGTATTAGCTGGGGTGGGTAGGCAAGGTGCACGGGGGCTGGAGGGGCAGGCTTAGCTCGCTTCTCCTTAGGTGATCCACTTCAGGAGGAGCCCCTCTTCCGTGGGCCTCTAGTCTGCGCTTCACTCCGGAGACTCCCTTCTGCTAATCCTCTGGCGGTTTTCTGGGTTCTTTAGGCAGGTGTAGGTGGAATCTAAGTGATCGGCAGGACGCGCTGTGAGCCCCGCGTCCTCCTACGCCGCCATCTTCCGGAACCCCCGGAACTAGTATTTTTTAAGAGAATATATAAAGTGCCAGTAACATAAATACATATAATTTAATCCTTGGTCTTCACATAATACAGTTAGTACTGTGCATATAATCTGTGTGACTACAAACAGCATGCACATAATACTATGTGAAATGTGGATTTCAGCAGTGGCAACTCTACTTATATTACAAGGTGAAGCCTTTGTTCAGTCACCCTTTTCATTAAAGGGCCTAGTTAACTTAAAGCAGTTTCATCAAAGAGGTTAGAAACCTTACTACAAGTAAGTAAATCCGTGTGACCTGCCAGATCAGTATTAGGTGGCTTGTTGAGAGTCAGATTAAATATTAGTTAGGCTCTGGGTAGCTTTGTCTTGAAGAACATTTCAGTATCTGTTAAGTCTCCCCTGATTACTGCATAAAGATCTCACCAGCACTGTGGATTACAAAAATTTCACTCAGAAGAAACATCTTGACTTTTAGTATGTTTTATGATATACGGAAGTGACATATTAACAAATTTACTGAAACTGCAAAACTGCCTATTTCCTATAATCCAGTTAGAAACTGTATTCATGTTACTAAAGTCACAGTACCATGTGTAATAATTTTCTTTAAGGAATCACAAATACAAGCCATGGGAAAATTTTAAGTCTTTTTTTGGGTCCTTTATGTCTAAAGAAAGCTTCATTAGTAGGTAATTATTTTATTTCTGCATCATGTTAATTTGGGGGAATAAGTGATATAATAACTGCCCCTTTTTGAAGTAGAATGGACATTTTTCCCTAAATAATTTCTACCAACCAGATTTAGAGTAGAGCTTACAAATGTCTCATGATGTCAGCAGGTATAATGTCTGAGAGCCAGGAAAGGGGTGCCTGGGTGGATCAGTTGGTTAAACATCTGACTTCAGCTCAGGTCATGATCTCAAGGTTTGTGAGTTCGAACCCCACATCAGGCTCTCTGCTATCAGTGCAGAGCCTGCTTCAGATCCTCTGTCTCCCTCTCTCTCTGCCCCTCCCCTCCTCATGCTCTCTCTCTCAAAAATAAATAAAACCATTAAAAAAATAAGATCTAGGAGAAAACACCAGCATCACTAAAGACAATATATAGGAAGATGCAAAAAACAAGCCACATATCTTAAAAAATTAATGTTATGCTGTATGTTCACACATATGAACTATCCAGAATCCACGTTTTATTTTTTTATTTTTGAAATATGATTTATTATCAAATTGCCTAACATACAGTATATACAGTGTGCTCTTGGTTTTGGGGGTAGATTCCTGTGATTCACCGCTTACATACAACACCCAGTGCTCATCCCAACAAATGCCCTCCTCAATGCCCATCACTCATTTCCCCTCTCTCCCGCCCCATCCCCCATCAGCCCTTAGTTTGCTCTCTGTATTTAAGAGTCTCTTATGGTTTGCTTCCCTCTCTCTCTGTTTGTAACTATTTTTTTCCCCATACTTTTTAAAAAGTGTATCTACTTGAGAAGAGAGGGAGGAAACAAAAGAAAGAAAAAGGCAGTCTTTCAATATTAATAGGCCGGAAATCTGGGATTTTAATTTAAACCAACATCATAAAGGCATAATAAAAGAAGTAAACTATCAGTGTGGGTTTTTACAAAAATCTTGAGTTGTTTTGTTAGGAAGGATATCCTAATTCATTTTCTATCTACAATATATATATTTTGAGGCATTTGAACTATCTCGGCATGAATGAACATGTAGCATTACCTGTAAGACACCCCTTTTGTGAGAAAGTAGGTGTGTAAATAAAAATGTTTCAATTTGGGGGGCTTATACTCTCTTTGGGGACAATTTTTAATTTTGCACTTGATTCCCTTAATCTGAGTTATCAGAGAAAAAACGAAGTATTTCATGGGAAGTTCTCATCTTCTCAGCAGTTCAGTGAAGCAGATGTAAGTTGAAGAAAGGAATCATGTAGTAGGAGCACTGACCAAAATTTGCTGGAACACATGCTTCAGGTCCCCCACACTAATAGATTTTTTAAAAACCGTAATAATCTATAATCTTGCTCTTGTCTCAATATAGAGTTGCACATTTAACTCATTTCTAAATCAAAACTGGGGAGTATAAATAAATGAAAATATTTAATTTTTAGTACCCTTATTTGTTTGAATTTTATGTTTTAAAAACTGTACTCACCACATGCAATTGACAGGTAAACCTGAGAATCAGGTGTCTGGTGTAGGATGCGAAATGGAGCAACTTTAGCAGTAGAGTCTAAGACTGAATCAAGAGTCCCAACCAAAAGCCCTGTTGTAATAAAGAGATTGTTGAAATAAAGATTTTACAATACATAAAACTAATTATCACTTCATCTGACAAACAACCAATGGATTAATCTTTTTTAAAATTTCTAGCCCAAAGTTTCCTTGTGAAGATTTTGCTTAAAGAAAAAATATACTCAGGACAAAGAGACTATTGTGCTCCAATGTGAGTAGTACTGGAGAAAATTATCTTCCAATAAAAAAATAAGTCTGTTTCATTGTCCAAATCTCACTATATATTTATAGCACTTATGTCCTCCATAAGATTATGCATACAGCAGATAAGAATGTAGATTCTGGTACCAGAGATTTCCTGAGTTTGAATACTGGTTCTATCACTTGTGCCAAACTGAACCAGTTATAGTTAACTTTTCATCCTCATTTGTAAAATAAAGGGGTTAAAATGGACCTACCACAAAAGGTTGTTGTAAAGATGAAATGAATTAGTATTACATATAAAAATTAGAACAATGCTTAGTACATAGCAAAACATTCGATGTTAGCAAATACTATTTATAGAAGAAAATCTTGGATATTTAAACAAGATAAAACTTTGACTGACTAAAATGTATAGGAAGGGAATTTTCTTTTTACCAATTCTTAATTTTTTTTTTAATTTTAGAGATAGAGGGAGAGCAAGTGGGGGAGAGGGACAGAGGAAGAGAGAGAATCTTAAGTAGGCTCCACACTCAGTGTAGAGCTTGATCAGGGGCTCAATCCCATGACCCTGGGATCATGACCTGAGCTGAAATCAACAGTCAGACGCTCAACTGACTGAGTCATCCAAGTGCCCCCTTCTTTAATAATTCTTAATTCCTCAATTTGGAATTCAAGGTTTTTGATCAATTAGTTCCAATTTAATTAACTGATTATATCTCCTACTCCTCCCTAGAACAAAGTTTGATGCTCTCTTTAACAATCAACTGATTTGTTAGAATCTTTGTTAAGCAGTTCTCTTTTTACCTATACATGCTAATACAAGTCTTCTAGCTCAGTCCAGCTAATCCAAATTCTACATTTTTTTTCAAGACCTACTTCCCATATAAAATCTTGACTGGCAGCTCCAAGCAATAATGTGTTCTCTTTCCCCTGATTACTTATAATGCTTAAAGTCTATACAACACAACCAGCATTTTGATTATTAGGCTAGTTATTATAGCTACTTTCTAAATGCTTCATATATATTAACCTAGTCTCCTAACCTAGATTATTAGTTCTTTGAGGACAATAATCATGTCTTCTACTTCTGGGTTTGTATTCGCCCTTTTAACATATTGCTAGGCACAACAGGAGCAAAATTTTAGTAAGGATGGCTAAAATAGCTAAAACTACCTTCCTTTTCTGGAAGCTTTGATTGGTTGAGTGTTGGTGTTGTTTTATAAGCAGTTCTCTTTAATTTAGCATACAGATTTTTGGGGAAAAATTTAAATCAATTGTAAAATAGGCTTTTTGCTATTTTCCTATCTTTACCCACTTAAAAGGAGTTAAGATTTCAAGCAAGCTTTGAATGAGAATATAGGTAGGCTGGCAGATGTGTGGTAGGAAGTCATTTATTATAAGCATTGAGGGAGGTAAATTAGAAGATTAGGAGATAGAATAAAGAGCTAGACATCTGCTCAGCTGAAAGGAAAGGGTAAGAGAATGAATGTAAGAATCAATAAAAAGTAAAAATAGGGGTCACAAATACAGCATATCAATTAATCTGACAGAGGGTAAACTATTTGATAGTGGGGGCAAATTATCAAGAAAGATTTTGGCAATGGCAACAGGTACAGATTATAGAGAGAAAAGTCATCTGATATCAAAAAATCTGGTATGAATTGAAGACTTAAGAAGTAGAAATAAGAAAATACAGACAAATATTTTGAAAGAGGGGGTACTGGGGAAGAGAGAATGGGAATGAGGAGAGACAGAGGAAATTACTGTATTTCACCTAATAATGATAAAATTCCTGAAGGGTTTGTAGATAAAAGAAATAAATAATTCTATCACTTTCAGCCTGAAAATGGGACTGTGAGAAATTAGATTTGGCTAAGAGATCAAGGATAAAGAAAAAAAAGTAGGAGCTAAACATTGTAGATAGCCTCTTCAGAGCAATACGATTGAAATTATTAAGGAAATGGAACAAAGGAGAATGTTCTCAGGTTGAAGACCAGAAAGTAAAGATATTCAAAAGAAAGGTAAAAGAGTGAAGTAAAAGAACCACAAGAGGTAAATATCTTCAGGCTGAAAAACAAAGTCAAGTATATGAATCTCTATGTATATAAATATACAAATAACAATGTGACAAAATTGTCAAAATAAAGGTATTATAAGTTTAAATAAAAGCATATATTAAAAAGCATTGGTTTGGGGTGCCTGGGTGGCTCAGTCGATTAAGTGTCTGACTTTGGCTCAGGTCATGATCTCACTGCTCCTGAGTTCAAGCCCCACATAGGGCTCTGTGCTAACAGTTCAGAGCCTGGAGCTTGCTTCAGATTCCTTCTCTCTGCACCTCCCCTGCTCACTCTGTCTCTGTCTCAAATATAAAATAAAACAAAAAAAATAAAAATATAAACAGCTGGTTTAGCTGCTAGATTTGCCTTCTAAGAATTTAAATTCTAAAAATTTCAAAAAATTATTTTCAAATTTGTGAGGAAATCATTTATTTTGCTTTTACCACATTTTTAAAAAATACAATTTAGGGGCGCCTGGGTGGCTCAGTCGGTTGAGCGTCTGACTTCAGCTCAGGTCACGATCTCACGGTTCGTGAGTTCGAGCCCCACGTCAGGCTCTGGGCTGATGGCTCAGAGCCTGGAGCCTGCTTCTGATTCTGTGTCTCCCTCTCTCTCTGCCCCTCCCCCATTCATGCTCTGTCTCTCTCTGTCTCAAAAATAAATAAACATTAAAAAAAATTTTTTTAAAAATACAATTTATTGCCACGTTAGCTGAATACAGTGTATATAGTGTATACAGCATGCTCTTGGCTTCAGGAGTAGATTTTCATGATTCATCACTTACCACATTTTAAATAAAACTAGGTGAAATTCTATTTCCTTGTTTACACACACTAGAAAAAGTAGTATTAGAAGAATAGGAGAGGGACACCTGGGTGGCTCAGTTGGTTGAGCGTCCAAATCTCGATTTCGGCTCAGGCCATGATCTCAGTCCCAGACTGAGTCCCAGAGCAGGCTCTGTGTTGACAGCATAGAGTCTGCTTGGGATTCTCTCTTCCTCTGCCCCTCCCCTCCTCTCTGTCTTTCTCTCTCTCTCTCTCTCTCAAAATAAACAAATAAAAAAATACCATGCTAAAAAAAAAACAATGGTAGAAAGAGCAAACTGGTTTTAAAAAAAAGTTAGGCTTGGGGCGCCTGGGTGGCTCAGTTGGTTAGGCATCTGACTTTGGCTCAGGTCATGATCTCATGGTCTGTGAGTTTGAGCCCTGCATCAGGCTCTGTGCTGACAGCTCAGAGCCTGGAGCCTGCTTCGGATTCTGTGTCTCCTCTCTCTGCCCCTCCCCCACTCACACTCTGTCTCTCTCAAAAAATAAGTGTCAAAAAAAAATTAACTGCAAAGTCCTTTCTAAACTATGAAAGGATTTATATATCCAAATGTTACAGTCAGGACTAGCTTTATGGGCTTGTGACATGTCCATAGGGCCCCATGCTCAAAAGGGCTCCTGCTTAGTTAAATGCTGTGCTGTCACTGTCTTGAAATTCTTCATTTTTGAACAAAGAGCTCTGAATTTTCATTTTGCACTGGGCCCCACAAATAAGCTAGGTCATCCTAGTTTATAGTAGTTATCTCTGGGCAGCAGGATGATGGGTGATCATTATTTTACTTTATACCTGTATGTATTTTTGGAAACTTTTACAATGAATAACCTTTCAGATAAAAAAAATAAGGCTACTTCTTACACACTTTTAAAAAGGAAAAAGGAAGGTCCTTCTCAGGATAAATAAATGCTATTTCCCTGTAGCATTTGGGGCAATGCGAAACATATACTTTATTCAACACGATGGGTCTTCAGATATCATAACTATCTTGTCTCCCCTTGCTTATTCTTCTCCTAGCTTAAAATATTCCTAGTTCTTTCCATTGTTTGTTTTATGAGATTGTCTGGGCCTCTTATTTTTTCTTCTACCATTCTCTTAACATACCTATTTCTCAAAGTTTCTTATAAAATGTGCCATTCAAACCTGAATGCCAGATATGGTCTGAACAAATTCAGGTTTCTTATACTGTGGGCTCCATGGTTCTATTAATGCAGTCTAAGATCATATTAGCTTTTTAAGCCACTTCATCTTATTATATTAAGCTTGTGACCAACTAATCTACTTTGATCTTTTTTACAAATATAAGCACCAACCTAGATAGTCTCTGTTCTGTACAGGTGATTTTTAAAAAAATAACCTAAATGCAGTTTACATTTATCCATGTTAAATTTTATCCCACTAATGTCAACTGAGCATTCTAACTTGTCCAGATCCTTCCGAATCTTGATTTTTATTTTCTATGACCATGATTCTCAACAAAAACTTCGAACTGGATTCATTTGGAGGAGTATTTGAAACTACTCAAGCTCAAGTTTTGAAACTACTAAAGCCAAGAGATTCTAATTCAATTTATCTGAGATATGGCCTGGGTACTCTATTTTTCCCCTTAACTTTAGATCATAAAAATTGTCAAATGTACAAAAATAGAGAAAATAATATATTGACATTTCTATGTGCCTATCACTTAATTTCAATAATTATGAACATTTCGTCAATCTTCTGTCATTTATCCCTTCCTGGAGTCATTTAGTTTTTTTTAAATTTTTGTTTTTAATGTTTATTTATTTTTGAGAGAGACAGAGACAGAATGCGAGTGAGTTAGGGGCAGAGAGAGAGGGAGGCACAGAATCCGAAGCAGGCTCCAGGCTCCGAGCTGTCAGCACAGAGCCTGACGTGGGGCTCTAACCCACGAGCTGTGATATCATGACCTGGGCCAAAGTCGGATGCTCCACCAACTGAGCCACCCAGGCGCCCCTCATTTAGTTTATTTTAAAAGGTTCTTGGTTAAATATAACACACAGCCAATGTTGAGATAACTGACCTATGGTATTAATTGTCCCTTTCAATTTTTAGACACTTGCAAATTTGGTATACATTTCTCTTTTGTATTAGGTCAATGATAATGACAAATAGGTAGGACACCCCCCCCCCCCGCCCCGCCAAGGGCTGAATGTTGGAGACACTATTAAAACAGCCACAGCTTGGAGACAGTACTCATTACCAATGTACTAATCTAGTACACTTCAGTTTGACAAGTGTCTCTTTCTGCTTGTAAACTAGATTGAGGGCACTGTGTAAGGCAACGTTGCTTTAGTGGCAGAAGAGTCATTTAAATGAACTTCTTAATTACAAGCAAGATTTATTTCCATTCTAAGTAAAATGTCTGGTTATAAATTTTGGCCATAGAAATGACTGCTAGAACTTTATAGTGGATTCTGTATCTTGCCATAAATTGCCATGTTTACAAAGCCAAACAAGTACTCCTTTACTGAATTTTTTATAATCTCAATTTCATTAAATGTTAATGACCAAACTAGTAAACTGCCAACACACTTAGTAGGAAATACATTCAAATAGGAGAAAGTAGTGTTTTCAGTAGAGGTTGTGGGTATTCTTGATTCTATTGCTTTTGTTACCAGATCTAAGTCGTTAAAACGGGACTGTGAATGCTTATTTTAGAATAATCCAATAGCCACAGTTGGCATTTTGAAAGCTGCCAACCTTATACTAAGAGCTTTGGAAAATTAATAAAAGTAACTCTTCTTTGTCCTATTTTCCCTCTCCCTGCATTCTTTTAAAGACATTTACTTGAAAACTAGTTATATGTAAACACTCATTTCCTTTCTCAACCAAAATCTTTGTTCATTAAAGGATTTCGAAATTTGTATAGGGAAGTAACTGATATCACAAACGACAGACTATAATGTCATGTGGGGAAAAAGAATGCATGAATTATCAATCAAACGGAACTACATTTCTCAAGATTAAAACATAGGGAAATGTGAGAAGTGTTACCATCTTTATTTACAGTACTTTCTTACACTTTAAGACTTATCAATATACAAAAAAAGAGTAGCCCTCAAAAAATTAAAGACAATACAACATCTGAATTCCTAGATGCAAAGTAACAAGTAAGCATGGCAGTAAATGAATAAACTCATAAACAGTACAGCACTTTAAAAACATTATTTAGAAGACTTGAAGCTGACCATTATCTTGGTTAGTATAAAACAAAAGGACAACTAATACAATGATAAAAAATCAACAAATGTGATTATCCCTTGTTTTAAAACTTCACTTCTTTATAATGGAGTAAGGGAAGAAAAAAGACCATTTAGACTGGGGTAGAAAGAAGAGTGGAGATAAAAAAACAACAAAGACTTAATTCTCAAGTACCTTTAATTTTCTATCTCAGGTTTTCCTATTCTAGAGACGAGGGCATTATTTTTCAACAACCTTTTCTAGTTGCTAAGGGCATTATATCTTGAGTCTCATATTTCCAACCACAGATAAATGAATCTGGAATACTTGCTGTGTCCCCAACGACTACCATCTTTTGCTTTTACACTATCAAATGATTTGTCCTGCTGAAAATGTCCTCCTTATTTCTCTCTACCAAACCACATCCCAGATATTATTAGTTCTCATAGATGGGTGATTTAATTCAAAAAACAATACAAACTGGTTTTTGACAAAATGTTCCTCAGATGCCACACTGGAATTATGCCACCAGAACACCACCTATGGTTATTAATTGCTGCTTTTAGGAAGTCTTTGTATCATTTAACAGGGCATCTCATACGCATACTTTACACCAGATCTGGCCTTGGAAAACTGTTTTGAGGGTTTCAAATACCCCTCATTCATGACTATAAGTCACCAAAACTAGGCTGATATTATTGCTGACTACCTCAGTAATTATATATTTGTTTGCTTACTTGTTTATTATCTGTTTATCCTAAGTTATAAACTCTGTGAGGGTAGGAACTATTTGTTTTATTCGCTATTGTATACCCAACACCCAGGACAGTAGCTAGCTACCACCCCATTTGTTTCCACCCAGGACAGTAGCTAACTGCTACCCCATTTCTGGTTCCCTTCACAGCAAAACTCCTAGAAAGAATTATATACACTTGGTCTGTCTCCAAATATCTGTTTGGCTTCATATGCTCTAGTCCCTCTGGTCCCTGCTCATAGGTTACCTTAAGGAAGCCTTCCCAGACCAAATTTATCTAAAACACCAACCCCTCCCCTCTCTATCACTGTAGCTTACTTTATTTTTCTTCATATGGCTTAACACCACCTGCAATGTCTTATTTGTGAATTTGCCTCTGCCAACTAGAATGTCAGCCCAAGGAGAATAAAGATTTTATTTTGTTCACTTGCTGTTATCTCTAGCACCTAAAACAGTGCTTGGTTTTTAGAAAGCACTTGGTAAGTATCTGTTAAATGAATGTATCCTGTACAATCACATACAGGATTTATTCTTACCTTTTGTGCTTATACAGCAACAGCAAAAGGTGGAAAACTGGGCAGATTTTCTAACGTAAAGGTAATATAAAATCCATGCCATAGCTGTACTGCCACAGGGTAAACATTATAGTGCCATTTATTATTAATTTTTGGCTTACCTTACATCCATAGTCCTTCCACAACTGTCCACTAGAAACATGTTTTTACCAGCTGAATCATTTCTACTTGAAGTATCATGTTTTGAAAAATACAACTAAGATGACTAAAGAGTACTAAATGTATTCTTCCATACCACTCAGTAAGACAATAAGTGATGCTTATATCTGTAGAAGTGTTGTTGAAGAACTTCCAGGTTTTGGGCAATCATAGATCAAAATGAAATGCTGTTGTGATATTTTATTCTAATACTTGTATGCCATTCTGATTATAAATCATAAATGCATAATCACTATCATACCAATATTCTTGAATAACTATCAGTGTTTTACTTTTGTAGTAGTATGATTGCAAATTGGACATATTCAATGTTACTACTCCAAATTAATTTCTATATACAACATGGGAAAAGTAATTATTAGGGAAAATGGTATAAATATAGGTCCTCCTTTGGCCTTCAAGTACAGAAAATGGTACTTCATTAATAGATAAATGAATATCAGACGTTTATATCGTTGCTCACAAGTTTCAAAAACTCATGAGACTCACATAACAATGACATAAGGTGGGGAAGATAAGTTTTGTTACCATTTTACAGATGAGGAAACCAGGCCTTTATAAAACAATTAGAGCTGAATAGCGGCAGAAAAAAATATTAAAAAATCAGGGAAGACAAACAAAGTCGGGTTAATAATGCAAGTGGAATCACTGGACTCAGTGGTATACTGATGTATTTGTGGATGCTGGTTTGTAGCTGACTTATTAAAAAGAAAATCCCATAGGGTAACCTCTGGGGAGGGCAAATTACATTGTGTTCTGTTCCCTCCCTGGAACATTCTGACCCATGCAAAATCAAGTAAAAAATTACTTTTAAAGATCTCTTTGAATGAGAAAGGTCAGCTTTGTGGGAGGTTTTGAAAAATGAAGGTTGTTCAGGGTCATCACTTTATAGTCTTGTTTTTTCATTAGAATGAAATCTGCTTGATAGCAATTAATACTAGTTTCCTACTTATATAATAAATCTCCAATACCTTAATCAAAAAAAAAAAAAAAAACCCTCCTCCCATGAGAATTGAAGATTCATGCCCCTAAGTTGAAGTGGAGTAGCAGAAGTTTCCTGTCTATGTTTCAGGAAAGGAAGACCCCAGCAGCAAGCAAGGGAAAGGAAAAAAGAGAGAGTAGTGTTATTAACAGGTATCTTAAAAAACAAACAAACAAAGAAACAAAAAAACTCTGAGGCTTATAGGTATGCAGTCAATAATCCTTCCACTACTACCAAGAAAAAGTGGTGACAATGATCATCCTTCCTATCTTAAGACTTCCAATGAAACTGTCCTTTCTCACTCAAAACAACATAGATGGATCTAGAGGGTTTGATGTTAAGTGAATAAGCCAGTCAGAGAAAGACAAATACCATATAATTCCACTCATATGTGGAATTTAAAAAATAAAACAAATTAACAAATTAACAAAGAGATGAACAAAAAAACCCCACAATTCTTAAATGTATAGAACAAATGGGTGATTGCCCGGGGTTGGCGGGGGGTGAGTGAAACAGATAAAGGGGATTAAGAGTACACTTATTGTGATGATCACTGGGTGATGTATAAAACTGCTGAATCACTATATTATACATTAAAACTAATATAACACTGTAAGGGCGCCTGGGTGGCTCAGTCAGTTAAGTGTCTGACCCTTCATCTTGGCTCAGGTTATGATCTCACAGTTGTTTTCCCTAGGGGTTGCTCTATGGGATTTTCTATTAAGTCAAAATGATATTTATTAATTTACAATATGTGTGTGGGTGGGGATTTGATATTTATCTGAAATGAAATGTCATGGTCACCATTTAGACACTCTGGTTCCAGTAATAAGGTACTTGGGAGACCAAAAATTTTATCAGTTCCTTTGTGAACATGGAATGCAGGCATATTTTGCTAAGAAAAACTTAATTGAGAATGTTTTCAAAGTTGGGCAACTTGAGTTGGGGGTGGGGGAAAAAGGAGAGAAAGCCTTGTATTTTTGAGAGACAGTCACTAACAAGTTCTTTAAAAAGCTACCTTATTATGTATGTGTTTAATTATGACAAATCATTTCCACCATGATTTAAGTTTATATAAATATCATAAAACATTTTGAAATGGAAAGCTCATTTAAAATATTATTATGTTCTAGTTCATACATATGGTTTAATTTCAAGGTAATGGTGCCAAGATGAAAGAGGAGAGAGATAGGGAAACAGAATGTCTTAAAACTTCTCCATTTTAATAAGTTTACTCTTTAGTTTCATTCTACAACCCCAAAACAAGGTCTACTGAAGGAGATGATTATTCTAACACACAAGAACCTGCTTACACTATGCAGATATGGAATATTCAAAAATCAAATACTCTCAACAAATGATCTGAATTAAAGCTTTCTGATTGGCAGATCTTCCTAAGTCTGACACACTAGAATGTTGCCCCATAACTCCACTCATGCAGCACCCCAACTACCAAGCAAATTGTTGATTTGTGCTTAATGAGCCAAATATGCATAAATTATTTTCAATTACATAAAGACAGGTGCTAAATTTAGATGCTATAGAAAAGTCATTACCCTTATCAGCCAGGAAGATCAAGGGATAATGTAAGGTCACTGCAAAAGTCCAGAAGGGTGAATTACTTCACTAAATGAAAGAAAATTACTTTATCTATAAAATAACCTTTACATATAATGAAAATTTCCACAAGATATTCTACCTTACTGTGAACCAGGACAACTAAGATAAAATAGGCAAATGATAAGTAATCTACTAGATGTCCACTAAATGGGTTTCAGAAATTTAGAAAAGGACCTCAGAATTCTAACTTACAAGTTAATCTCCTGTTACAACCACCCTAGGGTTCTCTGTTGCCCCAATTCCATTTTTAGGAAAAATAATAGAGTCAACTAATTTTACCAAGTCCACAGCTAAAGTCATTACATTGCTGGTGGTTATTGCCAATTATCACATGGCAAAGAAATAAAATCTTAAAGAAAGTACAACTATTAACATTTCTAGATGGTCATTATCTCTTCTTCATTAAACAAAATGTATAAAGGAATCTTTTAAAGGGGTAGCACATAACACTGGATTTCAGCAAGCAAAATAGACAAAGGCAAGTTTATGCTGGCACCCAAACTCCTGTGAGAGGTAATCCAAATGTGGATTTGTGTAAAGCATAACAGAGCTCTTGGCTTCACAATTTTAAGTAAAAAAAAAAAAAAAAACACAGTAATTGAGCAGTCATGAAAATCAGCACACGCTTCTTCTGGACCAAAACGAACCAAACAAACCTTAAAAACACCTCTGCTCCTTTCTGATCCATTTTGCTCAATTTACATGTAATAAAGTAGCAGCACTCGTGGAAATTTCAAGCATCTTGGCAATACCACAGGTAAAATAATCATGCAGACATACACATTGACCACAATATGGGCCTATGGCTATTCTCAACATACACGTGTGGTATAAATCTTGGTTTATTTCTGCAGACAAATCACTTATTCTAGAGATATGGGCTTTTGAAGAGTACATGGGAGTGAGTGGAATAGAGAAACTGGTGCAATAGGTCTATGTTTTAAGAAAACATGTGAAATGAAAAACTAAACACAGAAAAAAAGGAATGATTATTTACAGGAAATTTGCAACAAGTAAACTCTTTCATACTCCATTACAGTGGTTTGATTCTCAAGAATCTGATTTACCTATTATTTTTCAGGAACACAGTTGTACAAAGTGAAATATACCTCCTTGGTAAATGTGGACAAGAACACCATAAAAATTCTGGTCAAGAAAAGTTATGGGGAACCAAAATATGCTGTAACACAGGGCTGTAAGATGTTTTAAATGTACTCTGAGTTGTTCTTAATGGACTAAAGAGGGTAAATAATGTCACTGGGTAATTATGAACATTGATTCTCAAATTTAATTTGGAAAATAGTTGCATCTATTAAATGGAAAGGCTCCTTTGCAAAATAACACTTGTAATTTTTAAAACTCAGAAAATGACCAAATGTGAGTTTAACCAGGCAATTTTTGTTGCCATATTTTCAAGGGGGACTTTTTAGAAGCCAGATAAGATGAACAGGTCTTGCAAAATTAAAAAAACAAAAAACAAAAAACAAAAAACTCCTGTAGAACCTCAGAATTCTCTCCAGCTTGGGGATGGCTTGGGAAAAAAGAGGAAATAAAGGCACATATCTGTCACCACCTTAACAACATGCACTGATTTGGCACCAATTACCTTTCATTTCATCCTCTCAACTCTATGAGGTAGACACCATTTCCTAGAAGAGGAAGAGCAATGCCATCTCCTCCGTGAATCTTTACACAACCTTTCAGTTATTTGGTTCTAATTAGAATTTTCCTGATTTACTAGTTACTGGTTATAAGTCCAATTTGCCTGGGTTACTGGTTACTTCCCCCTAACCCGACCCTCTCCCCCGTATCCAGATCAAGAGCAATTCAAAGGTGGAAAAGTGAATCTTAACTGTCTTCGTACACTAGCATTCCATGTGGCACACAGCAGGCGTTTATGTGTAACAAATCAAAGTATCTGTCGAATGCCATTCAACAAGAGATGAGGATGGGGCTAAAATGTAGATTTCCCTACTCTCCCCTCTTCCCGCTACATCACGCTGCCTAAAGGAAGTCTGGTCCACCACTCCAAAGCCACCATACCAAACTGCAAATGGTCACGAAAAAGAGCTCTGCGTCCCCCTACCAGCCGTGTCCAAAAGTTTGAATGCCCCTGCCCCAGACGAGAAGTCTCCAAATTGTCTGGAGGCTTTAAACACGTGACCTAGGGCCAGTTCTGGATTTGCAAAATCAAATCACTGAAGCCAGGACGGATTCGGAGGCAAGAGTTAAAAACTTCCACTGGTTTCATAGGTTGGCTTACAATCGTGGCTTTGAAAGAAGGGGCACCGCCGCACAATCTAGAGGGAAACGAATTACGACGACGGTTACTCTGAAATAAGATCCCAGGGACTGAAAACTGGGTGGCAGAGAAAGAGATGCTAAATTGGGAGGGTTCCGCGATTCTGAGCCCTCCCCCGCAAGTCCGACCTCCCCACCCCCCGCCACTTCCGAAACTGTCATTTGAAGCCTTTCCCTCAGGATGTGACTGGGGCTCCTCCCTTTCTCCTCACCATCCTCCCTGCCCCCCCCCCCGACTCTTACTTGCTCCCCCACCAGGATGGTGATTATCAAGAGGGGGCTTCGTGAAAAAAGTTAAGTCCACAACTGCCGAACTGGCCCCTGTCACCAGCCTGAACGCTACCTGTCGAGGTCTAACACTCGTCGTCAGGCTCTCCCGCGGGGGAAGCTACGGGGCAGGTACTCTGTCTCATAAAGAACCCCTCCTCTGCCTCAGATTATTCCACCGACTCGGAAAGGAGCCCTCCTTCCATTCCCCCTCCCACCCGAAGCGCAGCGGCCAGTCGAGTGAGGTATTTTCGGGACTCAGGGGCGGCGACGGAAAGGTGGTGGCAGGAGAAGAACCCGAGCCCCTTCGCCCGGGGCCGAGAATCGCGCGGCGGGTGGCGACGAATAACTGTTTTCCTCACCGCCTTTTAAGTACCCGCGAACACGGCCCCGAGTTGGGTGGGGGGTGGCGACAGCTTACCTGTGAGACCCCCTCCGCCTTCCTCGCCGTAGCCCCGACGCCGCTGAAGCACGAAGTAGTCGTTGGACCTTTCCATCAGCCACAGCTTCAGTGCATTTTTCAGGAGCACTTCCTCAGGCTTCAGCCACATCGCGAACTTTGTGCCGCCCGGCAACGGCGACCCAGATACCTTCCTCCCCTCACCCTCCACCTGTCTATTTCCCTCTACTTCTCCTCCCACCAAATCTCCCTCAGGCCAAGCCACGGCTTGGGTTCACGTTTTCCACACTTCCCCCAACCCTCCCTTCTCTCCCACGTAGGCAGCAAGATTGCCAATTCCCTCCTACAGCTCTACCGCCCGACTGGGAAATAGTCCCGCTTCTTTGCCTCTTGGGAGTTGTAGTTTCCTATTCGCTTTTCTGTACCCAAACAATGTGAGTGGGGGACTACAATTCCCACAATCCACTGGGGGTGAGGGCGGGGTGCGGGTGCTTTCAAAGCGCGTCCCGCCACCACTTAAGTGTATTTTGCCTACTTAAACTTTAAAGCGGTTTTTTTTTGTTGTTATTGTTCAAATAAATGAGCCCCAGGTATAATTATGTTGCTTCTTCTCATCATTTTACAGCCGAGGGTATTAAACTATAGAAAACAAAGTTTCTGGAATTTTGGAGTAAAGAACGGCCCATTCTGGGAAGCAGCAATAGCGGCAACTGATATTAAATTAGCTCTTTGAAAGCTATTTCATATACAGATCATTTCACGTAATTCTCACAGAAGTCTTTCGAAGTGGATATTATTCCTCACTTTGCACAAAAATAAAAGCGCAGACGGGTGAGGTGACTTATCCAAGGTCACACAGTAAATGGAATCTGATAGAATTCTTTGTCTAATTTAAAATCTTCCTTAGACTAAGCTCTTTCTACCCATACAGGAAGAATATAAAATCTCCAGAAGCCACATGATTTTATTCACGCCGTGGGCCCCTCCCTTCCCCCACTGCCACCCCAATCTATTTAACTATTGTAATCAGCCACAGAAAAAGGTCTTCTCCAACTTTCCTTTTCAGGATCTAAACAATTTATAAACATTTCCCCCCTTTATTAAACTCTTTAAGGAAAAAAAAATCCCTTTCAGGGCAACCTTCACCTCTTTGTACCTTGGCAGCTCCTTACACACTAAGGTGAATGAGGTCAGTGATTTGTATGGCATCGCAGTGAGGAATTATTTGAGGGACATTTTTATTTATTGCAATAAATGAGCCGATCAGAATTAAAGGGTGCACTAAAAGCAAAAACAAGTTTGTACAAAGAAAGGAGTTGGGAGGAAATGTACAAAAAACACGGGGCTCTCGGTATGCTGTTTTGAAAACAAAGCCTCAAGGCCATTTCAATTAAAAACAAAAATGGGGTGGGGCACACCCAGATGCCAAGTCGTGGAGCCAAAGAACTCTGCCTTGGAGCAGTGTCTCTGGTTTAACCTTTCCCAGATGTTGGCCAGCTCAAGGGAGGCAGGTGTGTGCTACAACAGGGATTTTTCTTGGGGGTGAGAAAAGGGTCAATTTGGGATTAGCTTCTACTAAAACGCAGTAAGTAAGTACCAAGGCAGCTTCCTGGAGAAGATGGGAAGACACAATCATCCCAGAGCCCAAACTGCAATGTATCTTTGGGGAAAGCCATCCCAATTTGGATGTACACTACTGAAGATGATTTCTTATCTTCCTCATAAAAGCTCAGTGAATGTAGCAAATGTAGAAAAATGTGATTTGTTCTTTTTACCTTTCCTTCTCTTTTGAATTTTCTTCCTCATCAAACCACATTCTTTTCCAACATCCTTAATGGTTGCAGTAGTGACAAGGGCTGTCCAGAAGTGGATGGTTCCTGGGGTGCCTGGGTGGCTCAGTTGGTTGAGCATCGGACTTCAGCTCAGGTCATGATTTCACAGCTCGTGGGGTTGAGCCCCACATCAGGCTCCGTGCTGACAGCTTAGTCTGGAGCCTGCTTTGGATTCTGTGTCTCCCTCTCTCTCTGCCCCTCCCCTGCTCATGCTTGCTCTCTCTCTCTCTCAAAAAAATAATAAAAAACATTAAAATAAAAAAAAGAGGTGGATGGTTCCTCTCTATATATTGATTTAATCCTTATTTTAAAACTTGTATATTTTTACATCCTTACTTTATAGATGAAGAACAGGAGTCTCAGAGAAGTTAAATAACCTAAGATCACATAGCTAAGTAGCAGAGTTGAGATTTGAATGTAGATTTTTCTCACTACAAATTATGACACTATACTACCTTTTGCATATGGTTAATCTATTAACCATATGTATTTGGACATCAAATACAACATGTCCAAAGCCAAAATAAATTCTCCAATATTTTCCCTGCACAAAGTTGTTTATCATTCTAGGTTCTCATAGTTTACAGCACCACTGTTACCAAGATGTTCAAACTAAGAACCTTGGAATAATCTTCAACTTCTTTCTCCCACCACCTTCACTGTCTCACACACATACCCTCCCCTCTACCTCTTTTTTTTCAAAAGTCCATTCCACCCTATTACCACTTCAGATTGGCCTCACATCACTTTCCTGCTACACTGTTATAGCATCCCAACTCATCTTTCTGCTTCCAATCTTGTTTTCTGATTTATCCAAGCCACATATTTATGGACATAATGTTATACCATGCAGAGATAATACCTCATTTATCCAGCAATCTTTTCAGCTGAGTCAGCCTTCTAAATCATAGCCTGAAACATCTATGTGAAAAGGTAGTAGAAAACCACAAATAGTAGGGTCCCCGGGTGGCTCAGTGGCTGAAGCGTCCAACTTTAGCCCAGGTAATGATCTCACAGTCCTTGAGTTCGAGCCCTGTCAGGCTCTGTGCTGACAGCTCAGAACCTGGAGCCTGCTTCATATTCTGTGTCTCCCTCTCTCTCTGCCCCTCCCCCATTCACTCTCTGTCTCTCAAAAATGAGTAAACATTAAAAAAATTAAAAAAAAAAAAGAAAACCTCAAATAGCAATTCTAAACCCTGTGCCATTGAAGAGCTGAGGCTGGCAAAGATTCTTCTGGATTCTTATTTGAAACGAATTTCACAAGCTTAGTTGATGCTTTACAGTCTGCAGCAGGTTTGGAAGCAGTAAAGTTTCAAAACAGGTGGAGCACTGTGAGAGGAGAACCATTTAAACGTTTGCTGCTCAAAATGCAGACCCTGAACCAGCAACATCTGCATCACCATCTAGCTTGCTAGAAACTAGAATCTCAGAACCCATCCTAGACCTGCTGAATCAGAATGTGCATTTTAACAAGATCCCTAGGTAATTTGTAGGCACATTAAAGTTCTAGGTGCATTGATTTAAGCAAATTAGATATTTGAAAATTAAACTCTACAACAAATTGGGGGTGATTAATAATGTTTCCATTAAGACCTACATAGGCATCTTTTAAAAATAAGTCCTGTTAAAGAATTTTAGATGACTGAATTGCTTTTTCAAAAAGTTTATTTCAGGACATGCCCATTAAAATTTTCTAAGGCAGTGGTTGACAATGGGTATGGGTTGGAGGTGAAATTGCCACTATTCATGCTAAGCCCTATTTATATATGCTACTAACCATCAAAATCTAGGTATGTCCACAAATATCTCACATTCATGATATGTTTTTGGAGACAAAAAGAACTAGTGGGTAGTGTTTTTCAATCTTTTCACCAAATTAACTCTAAGGTAGAGGACAGTGAACATTTATCTCTGGAGGTCAAAGTGCCCACCTACATACATACATAGTCTAAATTTTGTATTGTTTTTTTTTTTAAGTTTATTTATTTAGAGAGAGACAGAGATAGTGCAAGTTGGGGAGGGGCAGAGACAGAGGGAGACAGAGAATCCCAAGCAGACTCTGAATTGTCAGCTTGGAGTCTAATGTGGGGCTCGAACTCACGAAACTGTGAGATCATGACGAGCTGAAACCAAGAGCCGGACGCTTAACCAACTGAGCCACCCAGGCACCCCGAAATTTTATTTTGTTTAAAAATATTTTATATTTAAATTTTATATATGTTTAAAAATATTTTTAAAATTCACTCCAAACAGAAGAGGCAATGAGTAAAGTAAAAGCCTCAGTATTTGTTATAGCCTAGGGTGATAAAATTTCTCCAGATGTTACAGAGCTTAATTAAACTACTTAGTAAATGATCAAAAACTAGATGGGGGGTGGTGTGGGGAAGGAATGTTTCTAGCATTCCAACCTAGTCTTTAAATGCCTGGGAACCATGTACGTTCTTATTTGTAACATAATACAAACTGACTCCTGCTAAACTTACAAATGAACTCTTGGAAAATCCCTCCCAAAGTTGGAGACTCCCTATACATATATATGTACTGCCACTGTTAATCAGTTTATATTTTGATTATTATGTGAGAGTAATAAAGTCTGTTGCTCAAACTATCTTTTTGTTACCAATATAGGAAGAAAATGCACAAGTGACATGGAATTCCTCTCCTTCGCATATGCCGAAGAGAATTGAAACATACATCTACACAGACTTGTACATAATTCATAGCAGCATCATCCATGATGGACAAAAAGTAGGAACTGTTCATTAACTGATGGATAACCAGATGTGGAAAAATGGAATATCATCAATGAAAAGGAATGAGGTGCTGATGCATGCTTCAAACATGAATGAATCTTGAAAATATTATACTAAGTAGAAGAAGCCAGTCACAAAAGATCACACGCATATTGAATGGTTCCATTTATATGAAATGTCCAGAATAAGCACATCTATAGAGATAGAAAGCAGATTGGTGGCTGCCTGAGGCTGGGAATGGGAGCAGAAATTGACTGCAAATGGGTATGAGGGAACTTTTTGGGGATGATGGAATGTTCTAAAACTGGATTGTGGTGACAGTTGCACAACTCTGTACATTAGCTAAACATTGTGGAATTATACATTTATAATGGGCAAATTTTGGGTGTGTTAATTATACTTCAATACAGATGAAAATTTTATTTTAATGTTTATTTATCTTTGAGAGAGTGAGAGAGGAGTCGGGGAGGGGTAGAGAGAGAGGGAGATACAGAATCCAAAGCAGGCTCCAGGCTCTGAGCTGTCAGCACAGAGCCCAATGCGGGGCTCGAACCCACAGACAGCAAGATCATGACCTGAGCTGAAGTCGGACGCTTAACCGACTGAGCCACCCAGGCGTCCCAAGATGAAAATTTTAAAAATTATAAATTTTCCCTAAAAAGGACCCCCCCACACACACACACATAAAACAAGAAGAATATAGATCAAGAGGTTGTTTATTATGGGGCATCACACACATGTACACCTGGCATATTGCCACATAAGACATATGTGTAGCCAAGACATATGTGTGCATTGGTTTGATAATCAGGATTCTGAGGTGTCCCTGTTTATTAATAAACATCTGTTTATTCTTAACAAGTTTGACAAAAGAGTTAACTCATTAACAGTATCCCAACAACCGTACTGCCAAAGAGAAGGCTGAAGGAAAAGAAAACTTTAATAAAGTGGTTTTATGTCTTGGGTAGTATAAAGATGGACTGGCATCAAGGTGTTTTTCTAACCTTATATTATCAGTGATCAACCTCGTTATTTACCTTGCTGACATTGAAAAATAACTCAGGGGGTGCCTGAGTGGTTTAGTCGGTTGAGCGTCTGACTTTGGCTCAGGTGATGATCTCATGGTTTGTGGGTTTGAGCCCTGTGTTGGGCTCTGTGCTGACATCTCAGAGCCTGGAGCCTGCTTCAGATTGTGTGTCTCCCTCGCTCTCTGCCCCTTCCCCATTCACACTCTGTTTCTCTCTCAATAGTAAACATTAAAAAAATTAAAAAATAATAATTCATGGTACATTCAGTTGTATTAAAATGTCAGCAATTCCCCTCTCTGTAATGAAATACGTAAATAAATATCATACTAAAGTTTGAGTTTTTATTCAAATATATCAATGACCATTTACATCAACCATTTTTTTCCTCTCCCAAATCCAAGCATATATGAAAAGTTAGTATAGGCTAACTGAACTAAACAGCAGATGCAAACTTCTATTGGAATATTTTATTTACATTTTATATTTAAAGAGAATCAATACAAATCGGGGAATATTTACAGAATTTCAAATAAGTGTACAAGAATGCAATGGTTTTTTCCATTCTACATTTCGCAAACAAAAATACATGTCTTTTCTGCTTTTGCCTAAATTCTGCTGGAATTTTCACTGGAAACACAACTTTGAAACCAAGATAAGCCACACAGAATACAAATAAAGTGCATTTTTAAATAGCTCTATTTTACTTTGGTGGATGAAAGCTTCAAACTTTATATTAAGGCACCTGGAATTCTCCCCCCCCCCCACCTAATTCTTTTTCAAACTCCAAGAAAATGCATTCACAAAATTTACAGCTATATGGACAGAATTTTAGTTTACCTAATGTAATTAGCCCATTTAGGTAAAATGTAAACTAAATTTTCAAAGTCAACATTGTTTGGAAAACATTTTCTGCAGACTAATTTCTGCAGACTTAATTCATACACAAGGATCAATTACCAATTTTTGTGTGACTTACTCATTATCATTTTCAAATAGTATGATAATTTATATACTCTGCTTTTGAAAATCCCATAACTTTGAGAAATAGTTATACAGCATTTTTATAAGGAAACTTTTTGTCTATAAACTTGTGTCAAATTGGTGTCATTAATATACCAATCAATCCAGTCCAGTCCATATTCTTTGACAAACTATGCTCCACACTCAAATGAAGTACATTTACCTTAATTTTAAAAACAAGAAATAGTTAAAATGAATATTTTGTTTTAATCTTGTTCTATCAACTTAATGTAGCTTAAAAAGACATTTCATGAAGTACTAGCCTAAGTTTGCATTGCTTTTTACATTACAATTCCAGATCAATATAAGCACCTGGAGAAAAACCCTGACACATATAGCCCAAGCTAAAATAGTAGTATTTTTAATTAAGATACTATCATAAAATAAAGTGATCACAGCTACTCCACATTTTAAAAGCAACATGTTTTTATAACAAAATTGTTGTAAATGAAAAACATGACTACTTGAAGAGAGTTTTAAATGTTTAAAAATGTTGCTATCACTATTGAGAGGAAACTTGCCTATGAAAAACATTATGAGTTTGTGGAAAAAAGTTAATAGATTAAATATTTTAAGTAATTTAACTATAGCATAATATTTGTCATCTCAGCACTTTCAGTATCTTTCTTATTTAATTAAGTTTATCCAGTTCATTAATAGTAAACTAAGCCCTGATTGGCAGTTCTGTTGTTATTACTAAAGTTTCAAGATTTCTATTGACACAGATTTTAGGATTTAATTTCTCGAACTGCAGTCTCTTGATCAGGAGTTTCATCTTCTTCAAAAGTTGGGTTGTCAACATGAGGAACAACATCCACTGCCACGGAACTTGCCTCATGGTTTACCAGCTGTAGATTTTCATCTTTAAAAAAAAATGACAATTTTAGGATGATTTCACCCCTCTCTTCTTTAAGACAAAATTCAACACTCACGTCTAAGAAGCTTTTCTTGTCTAATGCTATCATACTCTGATTATTATACTCATTCCCTAGTTCCTTTAATAGTTACATGATTTAGGCTATGTCTTACATAAGGCACATATGACATTATTACATTGATTTACAATTACTCTTTTATTTTTAAATTCACATGTGTGCTTACTTCTACCTAGATTAATAGCCTCCTTAAGAGCAAAAGTTCTGTCTTCTGCTTTTCCATCCTTAAACACAGCTTCACATTTCAATCACCTGGGTGCTTAAAAAAATTACCTATACCTTTTCATATGCATAAATAGACTTAAAACAAACAGGAAGGTAGAGAGAGTTCTTCAAATGGAGTACAAACAGTAACAGATGAGCATAATTATATAAAGAGGAAATATATAAACATCCTGAAAACAGTGGGGAAGAAAAGAACTAACCTAAGTAACTTTGGAAAGCAGTATTTTGACTATATCCTGTAAGGCTAAAAATAAAAAGGACTACACTAGTTAGTGAAATGTTGAGTTACAAACAAGGAAAGGGGAAGGCTAGAATAAACTTGTGGTATTTGACTAGAATCAGGTGTATCAGTATTAAGTTCACTGTTTTTCAGATAGATAGATATGTAGACGATACCCCCACAGCAATGAGCATACCTAGTGCCCAGATCTTGGTTCTGAAGTACTATTTTCCAAAAAAAGCCACCCACCCCCCAAAGAAGTGGCTGATTCTAGGGCTAGGGCAAGGAGAGCACAAGATTAACCCCTTGTAGCTTAGGGATCAGCAAACTATAGCCTGCAAGTCAAACCAATAGCTAAGAATGGTTTTCACATTCTTAAAAGGTTGTAAGTCAAACACCCCCCTCTTCACTGTGCCAAATACAGCAGAGACTCATGGCTTTCAAAGCCTAAAATATTTACTATCTGACTCTTTACAGAAAAAGTTTGCCAATCCCTGGCCTAGAACATCCTGTGGTACCAGAAAAGTAAGGAAGTGCTCAAAAAAAAAAAAAAAAAATGAGGCATGTTGAAAGAACACAGGAACCACCTTGAGAGAGTTCCCGATGACCAAATCTAGGAGAATCTAAGCAATTAATAATTCATGAGAATAATTTTACAGAATAAAAGAAATATCTATGAGTCCATACTATTATAAATGAATTGAATAAATAAATAGATAAAGGATAACTGTTCCTTAAAATAGAAGCTTAATTAATGTAGAAAGAAGGATGGAAATAGAAAATTACCATTTGGCACACATTTCAGTAATAATTATTGCAAGGAAGAAGCATCAATTGCTAAAATTAGTGGGTAAAAAGCATGATGAGAAACAGAACATTTGCATAGTCTCTAAGTGTCTCCCTGTAAGATAATAATTACAAAGGGAAAAATAGTAACTTTAAAAGAAGCTTGGCAGACACTCACTATCTTAACCAAGTAAGCAACATTAAAAACCATCAGTAATAAGATATGAACATCATGTGCCTCATTATATGAAGCAGAGAAGAGCACAATATTATTTCTCTGGTATTCTTGCCAGAAACAGTGAACAATGAATTTAATCATTGAGAAATAGCAGACAGGTTCAAAGTGAGAGACATTCTACAAAATAACTGACCAGTAATTTTCAAAGTGTTAACATCATATATGACTGAGACTAAGGAACAACCACAGATTGGAGATGAAGATACGACCATTAAACGCAATGTGGACCACTCAACAAATTGGGTAGAAAAGGAACATATCCAAACATAATAAAGGCCATTTGTGACAAACTCATACCTAACATCCTCAACAGTGAAAAGCTAAAAACAAAACCCTTTTCTCTAAAATCAGAAACAAGACAAGGGTACCTACTTCTACCACTTCTATTCAACATAGTACTAGAAATTGTAGCCAGAGCAATTAGTCAAGAAAAGAAAGGGCCTCAAAATCAGAAAGGAAGAAGTAAAATTATATCCACATGACATGACCTTATATAGAGAAAATGATTAAGACTCCACCAAAAGATTAGTAGAACTAATAAATGAATTCAGTAAAGCTGCAGGATACAAAATCAACATACAATAACCAGTCACATTTCTATACACTAACAATGAAATATTTGAAAGAGAAATAAAACAATTCCATTTATAATAGCATCAAAAACAATAAAATACTTAGGAATAGGTTTACCAAGGAAGTAAAAAATCTATACTGAAAACTTTGATGAAAGATATTGAAGAAAATACAAACAAATGGAAAGATATCCTAGGTTCATGAATTAGAAGAATATTGTTAAAATGTCCATATACCCAAATCCATCTATAAATTCAATGCAATTCCTATCAAAATTCCAATGACATTTTTCACAGAAATAACAATCCTAAAATGTATATGGAACTGCAAAGACCCTGGATAGCCAAAGCAATCCTGAGAAAGAAGAACAAAGTTGGAGGCATCACACTTCCTGATTTCAAACTATACTACAAAGGTATAGTAACCAAAATAGTATACTGGCATAAAAACAGACACATAGACCATTGGAACAGAATTGAGGGCCCAGAAATAAACCCATGCACATGTAGTCACCTAATATTTGACAAGGGAGCCAAAAACACTCAATGGGGAAAAGCCAGTAAGTGGTGTTGGGTAAACTGGATATTCACATATGGTAGAATGAAAATGGACCCCTATCTTACACCACTCACAAAAATGAACTCTAAATGGATTAAGGACTTAAACATGAGATCTGAAACCATAAAATCCCTAGAAGAAAACATATGGGAAAAGCTCTTTGACACTGGTCCTGGCAATGATTTTTTGTATAGGACACCAAAGCACAAATCAACAAGGGGAACTACATCAAACTAAAAAGCTCCTGCACAGCAAAAGAAACAATACAGTGCAGAGGCAACTTACAGAATGGGAAACGATATATAATATCGTATTTATATATTTGCATATATTTGCATATATTTACATATCAAGGATTAATATCTAAAATATATAAGAAACTCATACAATGTAGCAACAAACAACCCCCAAATAATCCAATTAAAATAGGCACTGAAAATAGAAACTGAATAGACATATTTTCTTTTTTTTAAGGTTTATTTGAGAAAGAGAGAGAGAGAGAACACCAGCGAGCAAGGGGCAGAGGACCCGAAGTGGGCTCTGTGCTGTTAGTACAGAGCCCAATGTGGGGCTCGATCTCATGAACCATGACATCATGACCTAAGCCAAAGTTGAATGTTTAACCAACTGAGCCACACTGGAGCCCCTGAATAGATCTATTCTCAAAGAATATGTACAAATGGCCAACAGGTACATGAAAAGATGATCATTATCAGTAATCATCAGGGAAATGCAAATCAAAAACACTAATCACCTCATACTTGTTAGAATAGTTACTATCAAAAAGATAAGATATAAGTGCTGGTAAGGATGTGGAGAAAGGGATCCCAGTGCACTGTTGGTGGGAATGTAAACTGGCACAGCCACTATGAAAACAGCATGGAGGTCCTCAAAAAATTAAAAGTATAAGTACCATATGATCCAGCAATTCCAGTTTGGGGTATATATCCAAAGGAAATGAAATCACAATCTTGAAGAGATACCTGTACCCCCATGTTCACTGCAGCATTATTCAAAATAACCAAGATATGGAAATATCCTAAGTATCAGTTGACAGATGAATGGATAAAGAAAATGTGATACACACACACACACACACACACACACACACACACACACACACACAGGAATATTATTCAGCCAAGAGAAAGAAGGATGGACCTTGAAGGCATTTATGCTAAATGAAGTAAGACACAGAAAAACAAATACTGCATAATGTCATTTATCTGTGGAGTCTTAAAAACTCAGAAACAGAGAGTAGAATGGTGGTTGCCAGGGGCTAGGAGCAGAGGAGATGGGGAAGTGTTGACCAAAGGGCACAAATGCTCAGCTATAAGATGAATAAGTTCTGGAGATCTAATATATGGCATCATATCTACAGTTAGCAATACTGTATTACATACTTCTAAAAGTTTATATATCATGCTATTTTAACCTTACATGTAGCTACCATCTGTCACCATACAATGTTATTACAACATCATTGACTATGTCCTTATACTGTGCCCTTTATTCCCATGACATATTCATTCCATAACTGGAAGCCTGGATCTCACACTCTCTTTCATCCATTTTGCCCATCCCCCTGGTTTCTTCCCTATGGCAACCATCACTCTGTTTTCTGTATTTACAGGTCTGATTCTGCTTTTTGTTTGCTTATTCATTTGTTTTTGTAGATTCCACATGAGTGAAATAATATGGTATTTGCCTTTCTTGGTCTGACTTACTTCATTTAGCATAATATCCTTTTGGTCCATCCTTGTCACAAATGGCATCATCTCATCCTTTTTTATAGCTGTGTAATATTCTATTTTATTATATATACCATATCTTCCTTATCCATTTGTCTATTAGTGGACACTTAGGTTGCTTCTATATCCTGGCTATTGTAAATAATGCTGCAATAAATGTAAGGGTGCACATATCTTTTTGAATTACTGTTTTTGTTTTCTTTGGGTAAATACCCAGTAGTGGAATTATTGGATATACCTGAAAGTTGCTAAGAGAGTAGATCTTAAATATTGTCACCAAAAACACACACAAATTTGTAATTATGTGAGGTGGATTTGCTAACCAACCTTACTGTGGTAATCGTTTTGCAATATATAGGTGTGTCAAATCATGCTGTATACCTTAAACTTACACAATGTTATGTGTCAAATATATATCAATAAGTCTGGGGGAAAAAGAGTAAAGGGGAAATGCAATGTGGGATCCTGAGACAGAAAAAGGACATTAGTGGGTCAATGGGTGAAATTTGAGTAAGGTCTGTCATTTAGTTAATAACATTTTATCAGTTAATTTTCTGGTGTTAACAATTACATATGGTTATAGAAGGTGTTAACATCTGGAGAAGTTGGGCAAAGGGTATATGGGTATTATTTGTACTATTTCTGAAACACTTAGCCTGAAACTGTGCCAAAATTTAAATTAAAAATTGAAAAACAAAACCTGTGCTTGGGCCCCACCCTTCACGGATTCTGATTTAACCATTCTGGTGTAATGTCCAGGCATCAGTGATATTTAAAGTTTCTCTGAGTGAGTTTTTTTAAAAACTCTACTGATTTAAGTTAATTTATTTTGAGAGAGAGAGGAGAGAGTGAGAGAGAGAGAAACAGTGCACGAACGTGGGGGAAGGCAGAGAGAGAGGGAGAGAGAGAATCCCAAGCAGTCTGTATAGTACAGAGCCCGACGCGGGTCTCAGACCCACGGATTGTGAGATCATGACCTGAGCCATAGTCAAGAACAGGACGCTCGACCAACTGAGCCATCCAGGTGACCTCTGAATGATTTTAATGTGCAGTTAGGGTTAAAAACTAGGGCTTTATTTAGTGGTTCTCAAAGTGTGGTCCCTGGACCAGCAGCCTCAGTATCACCAGAAACTAAACTTCTCAGGCCCTATTCCAAACCCACTGAGTCAGAAACTGGTGGTGGTCCATCTGTTTTAATAAGCCCTCCAGGTGACTTGATGCATACTTTAGTTTTAAAACCAGTGCTCTAATAGAACTTAGTGCCACGATGGAACAAATGGACATGAACTAATCAACTATATGTTTGCAAAGTTATTTAAACCACTATCACCACATTAATCAGTGGCTGATAGGCAAGATACCCACACTAGTAATACATAATTATAGATAAAATTAAATCTATTCTATCTGGTCATTCATTCAACATTTGAGTATCTACTGTGTGCCAGGCTGTTCTAGGTGCTGGGTATATGACAGTGACTAATAAGACACTGTCCCTATCCAAATGTTTTAAAAGTTTTAATACAATTCAGTACAATAAATGCAATTCCAGAAATTCTGTGAAAGCAGACAGTAGGGCCACACAGGTGAGCCAAAGGAGGCTTTTCAAAGGGGGGTAAGTTTTAAAGGAGGACCAGGAGTTAGACTGGGTTCCCCAATTTCTTGGGAGGAAGAAGAGTGAAAGGAATGGGCAGAGAGAAAACAGTGGCTCAAACTATGACTGTGGAATTAAGGTTGGAAATTAGGAGATGGATTACAGAAAAGGGATATTGAATCAATAAGAAAGAGGAGAGGGAAGGATCTAGGGTCTCCCTAGTTTCTGGTTTGAGGCACCTGATTGGGTGTTACTACCATTTATCCAGATAAAGAATACAGGGGGAGGAATGTTGATCATCATTTCATTTGCTCGTCAAATTCTCTGCAAAAACCATTCTGCTTACCACCTTGCCTCACAAGAAGAACAGAGCACACAGAGAAGTTGACTGGACCTTTTTAACAAGCCTAACAATAAACTGAATTATCCTGTACACTCTCCCTTATCATCACTGAATTCTATTATCACATAGTTGTGGAAACAAAAAATCACCTGGGGCAAATAGACAATGATTCTCTATTATAGGTAGAATAATCCACTATTAAGGTTCTTATGACTACTCTGTACTCCAAGAAATATCTTAAGATTAGATTACAAGAAATACAAAGTGCACATTTTGCGTGATAGTACTGCTCTTGACATCTTCAGGAATGATGTCTATGGCACTGATAAGCCTACAGAGGATAAAGGTTTAAGTCATAGGAAGCTGAAACTTTCATTAATCATCTTAACATTTCGTTTTCTTCTACTTTTAATGCCACGATTAGGTTATTTCAAAATGAGGATTGAGAACCATCAAACCAACAAAAACCATGAAAAAGGTAGCAGTTAAAGAAAGAAAAAATAATTTGTATGAGGGTCTTCTCTTTCTAAGGGAAAAAAGTAACAAAATTCCCTAAAGTTTCTCCACTGGAAGGACATTACCAAGTTACAATATTGATTCACATGAATTTTGAAAATATATATTCAATTTTAGTTTCTATGGTTTGTTCATTTCATGGTAAATAATCAACAGGTGGCAGCACATATTCTTATACACAGTTTCTAATCTGTGCAAAAGATGGGTTCCTGCGAAATCAAGCTTTTGTAAACTGAATTCTATTTTATCATCTCAGGACCCCTCTACCTTAGTTTCTGATTGCTCCACAATAAACAATGGCTTCTAAAGTTTGAAGTTTCTTATCAGCCTCTGTAAGTTAATAGCCAATACTTAAATCCATCAGAGAGAAGCTATCCAATAAAAAAATATTTTTATTCTGTGAATAATCCTGATGCATTTCATCTGTTTCAGAGACATTTGAATATGTGCATATTGAGTTAAAGTAGGGGTGTGCCCTGTACTGCATCATTGTTACTAGAAAAAACCTGGAATGTATTTAATGAATGAAAGGAACAAACACTAAAAAGCAGGAGCACTCTGCCAGGAATATGATCCTCAATGGATCATTTGTGGGGCCCTCCTTGCCCCTCAGCATGGTGCTTACTTGCTGACTGCACATGTTCTTCCAAAGGTGGCTCATCTGCTCCCTGAACAGAAGCATATCCAGACGATGCAGTCTCACTGCGATTATCCTCTTCATGAGGAGAGGCACTATTTGATATTTCATTGGATACAGGGACTTGTAAAGACACCGATCCATCTTCAACATCCGCCTTTGGAAAGCATTTGAACTAATTAAAAGATGCTCAGAGTACATGCTTTTCCCTGACATATCATTACAAAGTTTCTTCATAAGTGACTTATTAGAGCAATGCTTCTTAACCTTTTAAGCCTATAATCCCTTTTGATGATCACAAAAATCTCTTGCTGGCCCCAGACAGAGCAGTTGGAGTAACTGGGTTCAAAATGGGGTGAAAGAAGTTATAGGCAGATTGCCTTCACATCTGATGTTCGTTTGGGTGATCCCAACACTTCATTATATAATGGCTGGTACAAGGTAGGTACTCCAAACAAAAAAACCCAGAAAACTACTCTGAGTCAAGTTCACCTCTAGCAGTTTCAAAAGGCAGTTTGCTGGCAAAACTCAAAATCTGATGTTTAGTTAATAGTAATGACTCAATGTCAGTTTCTCACTTTTGACATATGTACCACAGTAATGCAAAATGTTAACAATAGTAAAAACTGGTGAGAGGTATCTGGGAACCCTCTGCATCGTCTTTGCAACTTTTCTGTAAATCTAAAACTATTCATAAATAACAACAACAACATCTCATGCTGTCCCCCAGGGGAACTCAGAATCGGTATCATCTATGTATCTCCTAAAGTCAAGAAACATAGATGCTCATTTAACTACAAGTTTGGTGGCTGTGCAATAATAAGAGAAAAAAATGCAACCGGTATCACAAGCCATCACTTAAAATTCTGACCAAATAATAAGAGGGAAGAAGAAGAAAAATGGAGGTGGTCCAAAATGGCACCTCACTGTCAATATGATGTAAATAGGTCCAACTTTTGGTATAAATCACAAGTCTAGCAAGGTACATAGGTAAAAATTAGGCATGTTGTTTTCCTGAAGGCCCAGGTACATAAATAACTTAAGTTCCTTCACCTAAATAGTTAAATACTTAAATAGTTCAGCAATATTTACCTCAATTCCCAAAGCTTTGAGTATGTCACATTTGCACATGGGGCAAGTTCTGTGTTCTAACAGCCAAGGGTCAACACATGTCTTATGGAAAATATGGCTAGTGAAAGAAAAAAGACACATAATTTGGTTATCAGTTGTGAAATAGCAACAACACTTGGCCTAATATACTAACAGGTTACCCTATATTTTTATTTAGTTTTTCTAACAGATGACTTTTTTCTTTTAAACACACTATTACAGCATTAAAAACTATAAAGGAGCCACAGAAACAAAACTTGGAAATTTCATAATATAGAAGTTTTAAATATAAAAGCCTCATTACCTTAGTTTCAAAAAAACCCACTATTTTCAATACTTACTACTTCAAAACTGGCTAAGACATTACCTGACCTAAGACTTATTCAGTATTTCAGATCGCTATTGTCTTGTCATTCCTTAACTATAAAAATGGCACAGTCATTCTCAATAATAAAGTATAGTATAGTACAGAGCACAAGATAATGCTGATACTTTAGGCCATGTGTTAAGTTCTAAGAACATCACCATTTAATAGCTAAAAGAAAGAGTGTTAAGAACAGCTTCCAGGAGAGGGATAATGAAAAACTAAACAACGAAGACTTCCAAACAGGTGCCCATTGAGATGAATTTTTTTCCTTCAACAGGACTATTAAAATGATTTTAAATTAAATAATCCAGTAAAATACACACACACACACACACACACACACACACACACACACACACACACTATGGTTATGGTGCTGGCTAGGTTCTTAGTTTTATATGGAACTGGTTTCTAAATTATATCAGATTGTTGAAACTTTATATAATTAGCCTTATACCTATTTCAATGATATTAAAATATAAAGCATTCACCTATATTTAAATGAAAATAAATGCTCTTTCCATACTTTGGCTATTGTTGATAGTGCTGCTATAAACATGGGGGTGCATGTGTCCCTTTGAAACAGCACACCTGTATCCTGTGGATAAATGCCTAGTAGTGCAATTGCTGGGTCGTAGTGTAGTTCTATTTTTAGTCTTTTGAGGAACCTCCATACTGTTTTCCAGAGATAAGTCAGTCAGAGAAAGACAAAAATCATATGACTTCACTCATATGAGGACTTTAAGAGACAAAACAGATGAACATAAGGGAAGGGAAACAAAAATAATATAAAAACAGGGAAGGGGACAAAACAGAAGAGACTCATAAATAAGGAAAACAAACTGAGGGTTACTGGAGGGGTTGTGGGAAGGGGGATGGGCTAAATGGGTAAGGGGCATTAAGGAATCTACTCCTGAAATCATTGTTTCACTATATGCTAACTAATTTGGATGTAAATTTTAAAAAATAAAAAATAAAATTTAAAAAAATGAAAATAAAATGAAAATGAATAAAAAATGAAAATAAACCAAATGCCTCAATTTGGAAACATTCAAAATAGTTTCCCCCATTATAATCATTTCAATAAACCAGATATTTTTACTGAGGATATAAAAGAAAATCAAACTTACTTGCAGGTTAAGATGCGCACCAAATCATTTGGTTTATATAGTTCAATACACACAGCACAACTATCTCCATCAGGGCCAATTTCCTATGAGCAAATAGTTATTGTTACTCTGATGGATAAGAAAAAATACATTAAACTACAGAGCAAGATCACAATATATATGTATTTAAATTGCATAGATTCTTTCAAAAAGTGATTTAAAATTATTTAGACTTAATTGGAATCTAAAAAAGGTCAAACTTATAGAAACAGTAGAAAAGTGGTTGCCAGGAGCTGGAGGATGGGGGAAATAGGGAGTAGATGGTAAAACGTGTATAAACTTTCAGATATAATACGAATAAGGTCTGAGGATCTAATGTAAAACATTGTGACTATCATTGATAACACTCTTATACAATTGAAATTTGAAAATAATTTAGACTTAAAAAAGGTAAGAAAATAGAGTCAACCAAAAGAGGAACAGTGCAAAGAGGAACAGGTAGCAGTGATTTGAACAAATGCATGCTGTTAATTGGTGTTAGAATTCAAATGCCATTTGTACAAGTTCTAAAGCTATGCTCCCAATTTCAGAAAAATTAAGGTATAATTCACATGCAGCAAAATTCACAGTTTTTAGTATAGAGTTTTGCAAGTGTGGACAAATATGCCGTCACTTAATCTTCACCACAATCAAGATATAGGATACTTCAATTACCCCAACAAATTCCTCTATACCTCTTTGTAATTAACTCCTACTTTCACTCACCCCCACCGTCTGGCAACCACATGGATTTTTCAGTTCCTATACTTTTTGCTTTTCTCGAGTGCCATATAAATGGAATCGTGTATTATACTGCCTTTTAATTTGGCTTCTTCCACTTAACACAATACATTTAAGACTCATGCATGTTATTATATCAATAGGGTCTTCCCCCACCCCACACACACACACACACACACACACACACACACACTTTTTACGGCTAAATAGTATTCCACGATATGGATGTGCCACAGTTTAGTTATCCATTTACTATTTGAAGGACATTTGGGTTCTTTCCAGTTTTTGGTAAATATGAGTAAAGCAGCCATGAACAATTATGTGTAAGTTTTTATTTGAACATGTTTTTTTTTTTTTTTTCCCTCTAGGTTAACTATCTAGCAGTGAGATTGCTGGGTTCTTCAGAAAGGGTTATTTTTTACTTCATAAAGAACTGCCAAATTGTCTTCCAGACTAGCTATACATTGTATTCTTACCAGCAAATCCGTAAGAGTTCAGTTGTTCCACAACTGGCCAGTGCTTGGTTATTGTCAGGTGTACTAGTTTTGCCATTTTAATGAATGTGTTGTAGTATCTCATTATGATTTTAACTCACATTTGCCTAATGACTAATGATATTGAGCATCTTTTCATGTGCTTTTTTGCCATCCATATATTTTCTCTGGTAAATGTCTGTTTCACCATTTTTCAGTATGCTGTTTGTTTTCTTACTACTGACATTTGAGAGTTCTTTATATATTCTAGATATAGTCCCTTATCAGCCATGTAATTTGCAAATATTTTGTCCCAGTCTGTGACTTGTATGTTCATTCTCGTAACAATGTCAAAGAACAAAGGTTCTTTATTTTGACAAAATTAGATTTCTTTCTTTTCTTTAATGGATTTGTTTTTGCTGTCTTATCTAAGTAATCTGTGCCTAGCCCAAGTCTTGAAGATATTTTTCTCCAAAGTTTTCTTCTAAGAATTTCATGGTTCTAGGTTTTATATTTAGGTCTGTGATCCATTTTGACTTAAATTTTACAGACAGTATGAATTGAGGTTCATGGTTTTTGCATAAAGATACCTAATCATTGCATATGGAGAGCCAACAATTGACTACCCTTGCTTCATTGAAGTGCCTTTGTACCTTTGTTGAAAATCAACTGACCATATACACGTGGGTCTGCTCCTGGACTCTCTTCTATTCCCTTGATCTAAAGGTCTAGCCTCTCTCCAATACCACACTATATTGTCTATTGTATCTTCAAAATAATTCTGAAAATTAGGGAAATGTGAGTCATCCAAATTTGTTCTTCATTATAACGACTGTTTTGGTTATTCTAGTTCTTTTGCTTTTCCATATAAACTTAGCACCAACTTGTCAATAAATACAAATGATCCCACTAGGATTCTGAATGGAAGTGCACTGAATCTATAGATTAGTTTGGGGGGATTTGACATCTTAACAACAGTGAGTCTTCTGATCCATGAATATGGCATATCTCTCCATTCTTTTGGTCCTTTGATTTCTTTCATTGGTGTTTTGCACTTTTCAGCATATAGATCGTGTATGTATTTTGCAAGATTTATACCTAAGTACTTAATGGTCTGAGTGCTATTATAAATGGTAATTATTATTTCAATAAGCTCTATAGCTATTTTTATAGGTATTTTTGATATATGTTTTACACACCAATGGCAGTTTTAACTGTCCTAAATCTAAAACTGTTCAAGTAAAGTTGCACTGAGGAATTGTATTAGTTCCCTGTTTTTGCTATAAAAAATTATCATAACTTAGTGTCTTAAAATAACACAAATTTATTTTTTTATTGTTCTGGAAATCAGAAGCCTAAAAGTCAATGTTTTGGCAGTGCCATGTACCTTCTGGAGGCTTCATGGGGATAATCCATTTCCTCACCTTTTCTAGCTTCTAGAAGCTGGCTATATTCCTTGGCTCATGACCCCTTTCCGGCATCACTATAACCTTCTTGCTTCCTTGGTCACATATTCTACTGTACTGCAGTCCAATCTCCCTTTTTCTTCCTCTTATAACAACACTGTGATTATGTTTAGGAGCTACCTGGATAATCCAGGATAATCTCCTCATCTCAAGATCCTTAACTTAATTTTATCTGCAAAGTCCTTTCTGCCATATTAGGTAATATTTACAGGTTCCAAGGATTAAAACCTAGACATCTATGGAAGCCACTGGTCATTATTCAGCCTACTTCCAGGATCAAATAAATAAAAAAAGTCAATAAGATTTATAAATTCCAATGAAAAGCATACTTCGGAAGAACATTTTGTTTTAACAATAACTTGGTAGCATTGCTTTAAAACAAACAGGATTTAAAAGTCATAGATGTACCTTGTCTCCTTGTTTCAGTGTACGCAGTTGAAGCCTTCCAATAGCTTTTTTAGCATCTGCCTTTAGTTGTCTCTGCAATATAAAAAGCATGTTAGAAAAAATATTTTAAAAAAATATGGGGGCGCCTGGATGGCGCAGTCGGTTAAGCGTCCGACTTCAGCCAGGTCACGATCTCGCGATCTGTGAGTTCAAGCCCTGCGTCAGGCTCTGGGCTGATGGCTCGGAGCCCGGAGCCTGGAGCCTGTTTCCGATTCTGTGTCTCCCTCTCTCTCTGCCCCTCCCCCGTTCATGCTCTGTCTCTCTCTGTCCCAAAAATAAATAAAAAACGTTGAAAAAAAAATTAAAAAAAAATATGGTGAAAAAGGGAGGGAGGATTAATAAATATTTTTCAGGTACAACTATAAATAACATTTTTAATGATAATTTAATTATCCATAATAAATGTCCCACTTATCTATCAGGCAGAATTTTCAAATTACTGAAACTTTTCACTTATGTTTCCCTACGTTCTTAAATAGTACCTTTGGATTACAATGACAAAGCTACTATTGCAATAACCCAATGACAAAGCTACTATTGCAAATGGATTCAGATGTATGAATTTTCAAAGCACTTCCTATTTTCAACCTTAGAGTATCTTAAAATGCATCTTTTCCCATTTCTTTTTTGAATTGTGTCTTGTTTGTAAAAAGTGTACAGGATTTGTATTCAAATGGACCTAGATTCAAAATATGACTTTGTCACTTACTAAATGAATAGTCCTGGACAGGTGATTGATTAAATCTTTAAACTTGTTTAATCACCTATACCATGCAGATAATACCAATCCATACAGTGTTATTTCATATTAGGGGGAAAACTGCTGTTTATAACCACTACTGCCTTTTAAGAAGGGTGGAGTCTGATAAAGTAGTAGTAAGCCTTTCTTGTTTCACTGAACATATATGTACCTGAGTCTAGATATGAGAAAGCAAGCCCCAGACTCATTTAGGGACTAAGGACTAAAATATGCATACTTGGATCAGAAATGAAATTGGGGATTCAAGATGGTAGCATAGGAAGATCCTGAATTCACCTCCTCCCATAGACACAACAAATTAGTTGTATGACATATGGAATAATTTCCTTCGAAAAAGAGCTGAAAACTAAATAAACAGAGGATAACAAAGGATAAAAGAGTAGCATCAAAATGGGTGAGACAGAGACATAGTCTCATCAAAAACAGACAAAACAAAACACAACAAAACAAAACCCACCCCAGATACAGTGATCCACAATTGAGAGGAATCTCAAAAATATGGAACTTTTCCCTAAGAAGCAAGGGGTCTATGCTTCACATCAGGCACCCCAGCCCCTAGATCTTGCATAGGCAAGACAAGCCCCCAAAGTGCCTGGCTTTGAAAACCAACAGGGATTAGTTTTAGGAAAACCATTAAAATAGAGAACAGAGAACCCACTCTCAAAGGGCTCAATGCACAGACTCACTTACCACTCGACCCATTGTAAAAATACCAGCTTTAAGTGTGTGCCAGAGAGCCAGAAACTTGTTGGGACTCTATCTGAGGATGGAGACACTGGCAAGTGCCATTTTTGATAACTCACTCTAACTTGCTAATGCTGGTACTGGCAGTGACATTTTAGAACTCTTACTCTAGCCTGTTGGTGCTAGATGGTACACCCCACTGAGGGCCCTGCCCACCCCCATGCCAGAGCTGTGGCCCCACCAAAGCAAGCAGTAATGCCCAGCTCACACAGGCATCATCCCTCAAGCCTGGTGGAGGCGGCCAGGGGGATAGCACTGCTGAGCTCTATGGGACATCTCCTACACAAGATCATTCCATCAAGTCTGGGAAAGGTATCTGATTTGCATAATACAGAGAAATGAATACAGAACATCAGGCAAAATGAGAGGAATATGTTCCAAATGAAAGAACAAGGTCCAGGAACCCCAGAGGGTTCCAAATAAGACAAACACAAAGAGATACACACCAAAAACAAAAACAAAAACAAAACCACTATAATTAACATGGTAAAAATTAAAGAGAGAATCTTAAAAGAGGCAAGAGAATAACTAACTTGCTACATACAGGGGAAGCCCCATAAGTCTATGAGCAGATTTTTCACCAGAAACTTTGCAGGCTGGAAGGGAGTGGTATGACATATTTAAGTGCTGGAAGCAAAAAAAATTTCCAAGCAAGAATTCTCTACCCAGCAAGGTTATCATTCAGAATTGAAGGGGAGATTGAGTTTCTTAGATAAGTAAAAACAGAACAAGTTTGTCAACCATTAAATCAGCCTTACAAGAAATGTTAAAGGGATTTCTTTAAGCTGAAAAGAAATGGCACTAATCAATAGAAAATTTACGAAAGTAATAATCTCTCTGGAAAAGGTAAGTACATGGTAAAGAGAGTGGATTAATCACTTATAAAACAAGTATAAGATTAATAGACAATAGTAAATTTAAGACTATAGTAATTATTTAAGGGTTGCATAAAACAAAAAGATGTAGAATGTGACAAAGACATAAAATGGGGGGGACTAAAAATGTGAAGTTTTGAAATGTGTTCAAATTTAAGTTCCTATCAATTTAAAACCTACCATTATATACATATTATGTTACATACAAACATCATGGTAACCACAAGGCAAAAACTTTAGTAAATACACTAAATAAGAAAGAAACCTAGGGGCACCTGGGTGGCTCAGTTGGTTGAGTGTCCAACTCCTGATTTAGGCTCAGGTCATGATCTCATGGTTTGTGAGATCAAGCTCTGTGTCCAGCTCTGTGCTGACAGCACGAAGCCTGCTTGGGATCTCTCTGCCCCTCCCACACTTGTGTGCTCTCTTCCCTTCTCTAAACAAACAAACAAACAAACAAACAAACAAACATTTTTTTAAAAAAGAAAGAAAGAAATTTAAATATAACACTAAAGAAGCCCTTAAACCACAAGGGAAGAGAAAAAGAAGAAAGAGAAGAAACTACAAAAAAGCCAGAAAACAAGTAACAAAATGTCAATAAGTCAATATCTATCAATAATTACTTTAAATGTAAAATGGACTAGATTCTAAAATCAAAAGGTACAGAGTGGGTGAGTGGATAAAAAAAAGACCCAACTTTACACTACCTACAAGAGACTCGCGTCAAAAGTAAAGAGACTGAAGGTGAAGGGACAGAGAAAGATATTCCATGCAAATGGAAATGAAAAGAAAGATGGTGTAGCTATACTCATACCAGACAAAACAGACTTTAAAACAAAGACTATAAAAAAGACAAAGAAGGACATTACCTAATGTAAAGGGGCCAATCCAGCTAGAAGATATAACATTTACAAATATATACATATATGCACCCATCACAGAAGCACTAGCATATATAAAGCAAGTATTAACAGACCTAAAAGGAGAAATTGACAGCAATATAATACAGCAATACAATACAATACAGAGGACTTTAACACTCCATATACATCACTGTATAGATCATCCAGAGAGAAAATCAATATAGAAACATCAGCCTTAAACAACACTTCAGACTAGATGGGCTTGATAGATATATACAGAACATTCCATCCAAAAGCAGCAGAATATACATTCTTGTCAAGTGCACATGAAACATTCTCTAAGATAAATTACATGTCGTATCACAAAACAAGTCTAAAATTCAAGAAGATTGAAGTCATATCAAGCATCTTTTCCAACCATAATGGTTGTAAAACTAGAAATCAATTAAAGAAAAGTGGAGGGGCGCCTGGGTGGCTCAGCTGGTTAAGCGTCTGACTTTGGCTTGGGTCATGATCTCACAGTTCGTGAGTTCAAGCCCTACGTCAGGCTCTGTGCTGACAGCTCAGAGCCTGGAGCCTGCTTGGGATTCTGTGTCTTGCTCTCTCTCTGCCCCTCCCCTGCTCACACTCTGTCTGTCTCTCTCTCACAAATAAACATTTAAAAAAACGGAAAAAACACAAAAATGTAGAAATGAAACATACTACTGAACAACCAATGAGTCACTAAAAAAAAAAAATCAAAGAAAAAACATACCTAGAGACAAATGGAAACAGAAATACAACATACCAAAACCTATGTGATGCAACAAAAGCAGTTCTAAGAGGGAAATTCACGGTAATATAGGCCTACTTCAAGAAACAAGAAAAATCTTAAATAAACAATATAACTTTAAACCTTAAAGAAACTAGGGAAAAAAAGGAACAAAGACTAAAATCAGTAGAAGGAAGGAAATAATAAAGATCACAGTGGAAATAAATGAAACAGAGACTAAAAAGATAGTAGAAAAGATCAATAAAACTAATAAAACTTTTCAGAGACATTTCTCTGAAAAGATAAACAAAACTGATAAATGTTTAGCTACACAACCAAGAAAAAAAAGAGAGAGGGCTCAAGTAAATAAAATCAGAAATGAAAGAGAATTTACAACTGATACCACAGAAATACAAAGGATCATAAGAAACTACTACAATTATATGCCAGCAAGTTGGGAAAACCTAGAAGAAATGGATAAATTCCAAGTAACACACAACCTTCCAAGTCTGATTATGAAGAAAATAGAAAACCTGAACAGACCAATTCTCTAGTAAGGAGATTAAATCAGTAATCAAAAACCTCCCAACAAACAAAAGGACAGGACCAGATGATTTCACTGGTGAATTTGACCAAACATTCAAAGAATATTTAATACTTATGCTTCTCAAACTCTTTCAAAAATTGAAGAGAAAGGAACACTTCCAAACTCATTTTACGAGACCAGCATTACCCTGATACCAAAACCAGACAAGGATACCACATAGAAAATTACAGGCCAATATCTTTGATGAACACAGATGCAAATATCCTCAACTAAACATTAGCAAAGTGCATTTAACAATACATTAAAAAGATCATTTAGCACGATCAAATATGACTTACTTCAGGGATACAAGAATGGATCAACATCTGTAAGTCAATCAACATGATACACCACATTCATAGAATGAAGGATAAGAATCATGACCATCTCAGTAAATACAGAAAAAGCATTGACAAAATTCAACATCCATTTCTGATAAAAACTCTCAACTAAGTGGGTATAGAAGGAATGTATCTCAACATAATAAAGGCTATCTATGAGAAACTCACAGCTAACATCATACTCAATGGTAAAAAAACTGAAAGCTTTTCCTCTAAGATCAGGAACAAGACAAGGATGCCCACTCTCGCCACTTTTATTCAATGTAGTATTGGATGTCCTAGCCACAGCAAAAAGGTAAGAAAAAGGAATAAAATGCATCCAAATAGGAAAGGAAGTAGGAAAACTGCAGATGACATGATACTGTATATATACAACCCTGAAGTTTCTCCCAAAAAACTATGAGAAAAAATGAATTCAGTAAAGTTGTAGAATACAGAATCAATATACAGAAATGTTACATTTCTACACACTAATAATGAAGTATCATAAAGAGAAATTATGAAAGCAATCCCATTTACAATTGCATCAATAACAATAAAATACCTAGGAATAAATTTAACCAAGGAGGTAAAAAAAAAAAAAAAAAAAAAAACCTGTACACTGAAAACTATAAGATGAAAGAAGCTGAATAAAACAAAAATAAAGGAAAGATATCTCATGCTCTTGGATTGGAAGAATTAATATTGCTAAAATGATCACACTACTCAAAGCAACCTATAGATTCAATGAAATCCCTATCAAAATTCCAATCCATTTTTCACAGAACTGGAACAAATAATTCTAAAATCTGTATGCAACCACAAAAGATCCCAAATAGCCAGGGCAATCTTGAGAAAGAAGAACAAACCTAGAGGTATCACGCCCTCAGAGTTCAAACTATACTACAAAGCTATATAGTAATCAAAACAGTATGGTATTGGCATAAAAACAGACACAGATCAATAGAACAAAATTGAGAGCTCAGAAATAAATCCATGCATATGCAGACAATTTATGACAAGGGAGCCAAAAATATATAATGGAGAAAGGACCTTCTCTTCAATAAATGGTGCTGGAAAAATTTGACAGCCATATGGAAAAGAATAGAAACTAAACCACTATCTTACACCATACACAGAAATTAAAATAGATTAAAGACTTGAATGTAAAACCTGAAGCCATAAAATTCCTAGAAGAAAGCATAGGCAGTAAGCTCCTTGACATCAGTCTTAGTGATATGTTTGTAGATCTGACTCCAAAGTTAAGGAAAACAAAAGCAAAAATAAACAAATGGGACACATCAAACTAAAAAGTTCTGCACAGCAAAGGAAAGCATCATCAAAGCAAAAAGGCAACTCAATGGGAGAAGATATTTGCAAATCACATATTTAATAAGGGGTTAATAGCCAAAATAGAGAAAAAAGCTCTACAATTGAACAATAAAAAACTGAACAACCTAACTGAAAAAGGGAACAGAGGTTGTGAATAGACATTTTTTTCCAAAGAAGACATACAGATGGCTAACAGGCACATGAAAAGATGTTCAATATTACTAATTATTAGAAAAATGCAAACCAAAACCACAATGAAATATCACCTCACACCTGTTACAATGGCTATTATCAAAAAGACAAGAAATAAATGTTAGAGAGGATGTGGGAATATAAGCTGATGTAGCCACTAGGAAAACAGTATAGAAGTTCCTCAAAAAGTTAAGAATAGATCTACCGTAAGATCTAGCTGCTCCAATTCTGGGCATTTATCCAAAGAACACAAAATCAAATCACTAATTCAAAGAGATACATACATCCCTATCTTCAATGCCACATTATTTACAATAGCCAAGATATGGAAACAACCTAAATGTCCATCAGCAGATGAATGAATAGAGTATGTGGTTGGTACATACACACACACGCGCACGCACACACACACACACACACACACACAGGAAGACTATTCAGCCATAAAGAATGAAATTTTGCCACTTACAATAACATGGATGGACCCTGAGAATATTATGCTAGGGGCACCTGGGTGGCTCAGTCAGTTGACCGTCTGACTTTGGCTCAGGTCATGATCTCACAGTTCAAGAGTTTGAGCCCAGCTTCAGGCTCTGTGCTGACAGCTCAGAGCCTAGAACCTGCTTTAGATTCTGTGTCTCCCTCTCTCTCTGTCCCTCCCCTGCTTGTGCTCTGTCTCTCTGTCTCTGTCTCTCTCAAAAATAAACATCTAAAATTAATTTTAGAAAGAGAGAATATTATGCTAAGTGAAATAAGTCAGGCAGAGAAAGACAAATACCCTATGATTTCACTCATATGTGGAATCTAAGAAAAAAACCAAAATAATATAAAAACAAACTCAGACTGTTAAAAACTGAGAACAAACTGAGGGTTGATGGGGGGTGGGAGGGAGGGCAGGGTGGGTGATGGGTATTGAGGAGGGAACCTTTTGGGATGAGCACTGGGTGTTGTATGGAAACCAATTTGACAGTAAATTTCATATATTAAAAAATAAAAAAAAAAACAAAACAAAACTCAGATACAGAGAAGAGATTGATGGTTACCAGAGGGAAAGGGGTTGGGCAAGATGGGCAAAGGAGGTCAACTGAATGGTGATGGATGATAACTAGGCTTTGGTGGTGATCATTTTGTAGTACATACAGATGTCCAATTATGTTGTACACCTAAAAGTTAAAGTTATATACCAATTTGACCTCAATAAAAATACAAGAAGTGAAGTTAGGGTATAGGGGGAAATCTAAAAGGTAAGGGAAAGGTAAGAAAGAATCAATGAAAGGCTGTCCCTCTTTGTGGGGTGAACAGCTAAAAGGAAAAAAATCCCAGGTAGTAGGAGATATTTGGTGTTAATTTAAAATTACTTGTAATCCTGCAAATAAATCCTTTCTTCCCCTTCAGTAAAATCTACTACATACATGAATGCCTCAAGTGAATATAATACATGAGTAAATTGAAGAAAAGGCTAGGTTTCACACTTGGGTGAATGCTGTTTGGAACAGAGACACAGCATGTGCAGCATGGCAAGATGATAAGCAATCTTCCTATTTTCTACTGTAAAATGAACTTAGTAGAAATTCAGCAAACAGTAGGTACTCAGAACCAGAGGTCATTGTGAATATGTTCCTCTACCCCCAGCAGGGAAACCCCCAGCTAACATGAAGAATATGTGGAAATCAGAGATAATGTAAGAATTCAGTATAATGTCTGGCATATAGCAGACACTAAATAAAATGTTGATTAAATGAAAATATAAACTACTATTCGTCAATAAGTCTAACAGTTTCTTGTAACATATTTATACATATCTGTAGCGAATATATTTTGGAAAGAAATAATCCATGAGTAAAGGTATATATGAGGACATTCCTTAATGCCTAAACCTGCCTCTATATAAAGTATTTTGTGAAAGGTATTTGGCTTAATGCCAAGGAGATTCCTAGACAAACTATTTCCTTGCTGTCTCAGGAACAGCTGAAACTTCTGAGCTTGTTACCTGAGTAGCAGATCTAGCTTAACAGAAACAGTTAACAGGAAGGCCTAGCTAGTCCTTTGAAGGAAAGATGGTAATCAAGACCATTTCACTCCCACTTTGGGACTTAATTGTAAGTTAACTCAAAAGGGCAATTCAGTGATGGTACTTTATTTTATGCACACATATTTTCTGTCCTGTTACCTGCATCATAAGTAAATAATAGGGGGACAGTGAAAGTAAATGAGGTACACTTAGGATCTTTAGAGCTGGAAGAACTCTTAGAAATCACCTACCCTGATATCTAATCTGATGGATAAGAAAACTGATGTCTCCTGCCTTGCTCAAAATCTCAGAGTTGGTTAGTGTAGGTCCCATTGAAGCCTAGAGTTAAGTGTTCCCTTCCCTAATATCAAGGTAGTTGTCTTTTTTTTTTTTTTACCGTAGCTTGCACTAGGAAGCTAGTACTACTATTTCCTTATATTTATGTAGTTATTTTATAATTTAAAATTATTTTTGATGTCTGTTACCTCATTTAATCCCAACAACTCCTTGAAGGAGATTAACATCCCCATTTTAGAGATGAGTAAATGGAGGCTTGAAAAAGTGAAATAACTCATCCAAAAGGGCATGCAACCTCTAAATGATAGAGCTGTTACTGGGACTTTGCTCTTCATACTTCAAGATTCCATTACAATACGTCTACAACTCAGCTACTTTCTGAAGCTTTTCCAATTCCTGGATTCTAAGATCTATGAAACTGTGGCCAGTCCTTATAGTGAACAATCAGTATGCCCAAGGGTCCTGGTGCTGGCCTAGACTTCCAAACATCAGTACTTTCTTTTCTTTTTTTTTTTTTTTTAATTTTTTTTTTAACATTTATTTATTTTTGAGACAGAGAGAGAGAGCATGAACAGGGGAGGGTCAGAGAAAGAGGGAGACACAGAATCTGAAACAGGCTCCAGGCTCTGAGCTGTCAGCACAGAGCCCGATGCGGGGCTCGAACCCACAGACTGTGAGATCATGACCTGAGCCGAAGTCGGACGCTCAACCGACTGAGCCACCCAGGCGCCCCAGTACTTTCTTTTCACATAGATCATAAGCTATTTAGAAACCTAGATGTGAAGACTGCAAATGGTTTAAAAAAAGAGCTAACAAGAAAAACAGGCAAAGAAAAAAAATGTAGTTGATGATAAGTCTTTGACAATCATTTTGCATTTTGTCTTTAGAGCACTTCTGATTTAAACAAGCTCTGTGACACAATCAAGGAATTGCACTCACTAGGAGGTGATACATCTCTAGAGTATTTACTTGAGTCTATGTAGTCTGTTTTCTCATTCCAAAATATTCAACACAATATAAATGCTTGAGTCTCCAGTGTGAGTGCTTATTAATTTATTAGGAATGAATGTTAAATATATAACTTTCTTTAACCATATCAAAGACTAATGTAAATTTGAGGGATTACCTCAAAGGCAAGCTCTAAATGTAATGTCCAAGTCTATGCTTCTGAGAATAGAACTCAGATTATAGAGAAATGCTTAAAAAAAGTTGAGGGACTATAAAAATACAGGGCAAAATCCAAGATGCCAGAGGATCCTAGGCAAGGGACTTGATTTTGAAGGATCTGTAAAAGACTTGCATAATAGTATAAACCCATGTTTATTAAAGCAGCTTTGGAATAAAAACAAGTCCTTTAAAAGGAAATGTGGGTAATTCCAATAGCTCCTACTGAGCTTTTATAAGGAAAAGCAAAGCCATTTTCTTTAAACATGGATGTGAGAATCATCATTTTGGTAAGAAGCACAAACTATGTTTTAGAGCCTGAATGAGGGTCACTCACAAAACTGCCAGTCCTCAAAATAGTTCAGTCACACTGACAGCAAGAGTTTCCAAGATACATTCATTCCTCTAAAAACTGAAATCTGAGAACAACATTAAGATCAAGCAGTTTATGTTAAATACATATGTTTGGATATATTACTCAAGTCAAACTTCTTGGGTGCCCAAATATGTTTCCACATTTAAAGACAATGTGCCCAATACTAACTGTAATTTGTATTCTATTCCTTAAAAAGAACTTTAAGCATGTATCTAGTTTTTTACACAAATTTTCCTCTGGACACTTTTTAAATGTCTTGCCACCATTTCAGAATTCCCTCCTACCTTATAAATTCCAATAGCTCATTATTTCTACCTCTTATCATATTCTGTAATTGTACTATTCATGTGTCTTTCCTACTAGGTTGTGAGTAACTGGAGGAGTGGGGCTTAAACATTTTTAAATTTTTCCATAAAACCTAGTAATTGCTCAAAGAATAGCTTCTGAATTTAGAAAATCAAAACAGATTGTCGCAATTTTCTCATCCAAGTCACACTTGCACTCATTAAAAGCCTCTACTCTGCTAAATTTGGGAAAAGAAAGGTTTCAGGAACAGGTATTGGCCTCTACCGTGTGTCAGGTGCAACCCTAAGCTTTTTACATGTGTCATCTTGTTTAATCATTAACAGCCTTATGGAATAGGTATTTTAATATCCAAGTTTTATAGACAAGAAAAGGTTCAGAAGCTTGACTAAAGTCCAGGCAGCTGGTTAGTTGCAGAGCTGTGATTCAATTCAGGCCCAGGTTCTACCTGGCTTTAAAGCCCATGATCTCTCCACTATAGTACACTGCCTCCATTGTGTAATAGCAAAGAAGCCTTTAAAAAGGCTTCACATTCTTTGTGAAGAAGATAAATGAAAGAAAAAAACCCTCAAAGTCAGCTATTATCCAATCTTCAAATCCTACCTAAATTCACTACTTACTGTGATTGGGGGAACTCTTTTAAGCAAATATTTTATACCAACAGACTCTCCCTGCCTCCTCTCCAATCCTAAGAGATACCTGGTCTAAGAATATTTGGCAAGAGACTTGAAGACTAATCCAAAAAAGCTTGGTTGTTGGCCAGTTTTCTTAACAGAAACTTAATGTCATTACTCTATTCAAAAACTGTGATCGTTCTAGTCACTGAAGAATCTCACCTATATAGTTTTCTTAGTTCTGAATGAGACTGTATTTGGGCTGGAAATGAAAAGCCAAGCCAATTATCATCAGATATTCCAACATTCAATTTTTAAAGTATAAACTCAAAGATATCCTACCTAGTTTATTTGTGTATTTACATCCAATTAAGTAAAATAAATGTTGCAGGCTGGTGATTTGTCAGCCTGGCTTTTGGTCCCAAGGCATTCAAGCTTTTAGCATAACTGAAACCCACATGAATAACACTAGGCATGGAGTCAAACCTACTTACTTGATGGGGGGCAGGGTGTGCAAAAGCAAGAAAGGAGAGTGGATGTAAGCAAACTAGATTTTCCTGCTTTAAGTCATTACTTCTTTTAAATAAAATTTTTCATAAAAAGTTTGACTCAGAATTTATAGGACAGAATACTTAAAATCAAGAATTATGGTAACAGGATTCTTTTCCTCAGATCTATTCCTTTGAACAAAATCAATGTCTGAGTCATGTGGCTATTCTGATATATGAGAACTGAAAGACTATTTTTTCAATGAAAATCTATGCATATTGTTTTAATGAAGTATTCCTAAAGGAAAGAGGTACAGGTTATAAAGCAGTTTCTTATAAGTCTATGGAACTATAAAGATGGAGATAAATAGGAGTACAGACTACTTGCCTGGAGGTGATCACTGTGAACAGTGTGAGGAAATGCACTGTAAGGAAGAGTGGTGAGGAAATGGGGAATTTGACCCAGTAGATAGGTTATGACTCAGATTATTGAATTAAAAAAAAGGCAATCAAAACCTTTAGAATTAGTGATATAAAAATAAAATTAGAGAAAGTGAATATAAAATAATCCTGAGACCCATTATAAGAGCTTCCTTTTGTTCAATGAGAGCCAGAGAAAGTCTATAAAACTAAGTCCTACTAAGAGAATAATTTGTTTAATCTGCTCTTCTAACATAAAGCCAAACAATGGTTTTGTAAAAGGCTCTAATAAATCTTCAGGTAGGAACAGATACATACAAACACACCCACTGCAAATGTGTGTATTGACAGTGGTACAGTATGCGACACCTGATAAGTCTTCCAGTTTACTTCATGCACTAGTAGAGAAAACCTAATATAACCAGAAATACTTCAGATATTTTCAGTCATGCTTTAAGTTGAAGGACAAATTTTAAGATATTAATGTAGCTTAGTTCTTCCTCATGTGAGACCACAAAGGAGTGCTATCTCTTTGGCAGCAAACTACAAAGACATGTGTGACATATCTTTGCCCAGGGAACCAACTGGAGTCTCAGGGTTTGAGACTCAGATTGAGGCTGGTCACTAGGTAATCCTGCTAGCAACTGGCCATGCTGCCTGACACTCAGGACCGCAACAATGAAAATAGGTGCATATCATCCATCTTTACTGCCGCGCCTGGCAACCATGACAAGCTGGCACAACATGGTCCATTGCTCCAGGTGTGTATAACAAAATCATCAATAACGAACATAAAGAACACTTTGAGGGCCACATTCCCAGGGCTGGCCAAAGGCCAATCATGGTTCCCTTGGAGACTGGCAAGGAGTAAGCAACCAGATGTACTATGCTATTTCTTACTTCATAATCCATCCCCTATCTCTTGATCAAGGTCTTTTTAACAACAAAATAGTCATAGTTATTTGGACTTCTGCAATTAGTACAGCATTTATACATAAGGTGCAGTAAGGATAACAGAAGCATACCTAATACTTGCAGAAGCCAGTGAAGGGTGTAAATAGGATTCTTTTAATGTATAAGACAATTTCAAACATCTTTATGTTGATGTGCCAGTTTAATTATCTGTTTACTTCCTTATTCTATGACTACTTGAACTTTGTGATAAACTTACAGTGTCATTTAATGTAATAATGGAATTAAATCTAATTCTTCCTCAGGCTAATTACTCTCCATTGGTATCATATCCTTTGGAGGTTTTAATTCAGTTTCCCAATACATATGACTATCACATGATTTATTTATATCAGGTAGTTGAATTTCACTAACAATACTGGTATTACACCATATCACAATATGGTTATGATGCAGTTAGGTTTGGTCACAAAATAAATCAGGAAGTATCACCGAAGTGTTTACTAAACCTTCCTAGAAGAACTGCTCTTTGGCCACATATTAGATATTATTATGGACAAGTGTTGTCACCAGTGAGGATGATTCTGTCATTTCTAGGTTCCATGTTAGCTGAGGACAAAGTCAATCATTTGTCTCACTTCACAGTATTATATAGTTATAGGTTCCCATTGACTGCTGTGCAGCAAGGCCATCTCCCTCTCCTGATGGGAGATCATTTGATGGGTATCATTTGATATTATTCCTACTAGCTCATCTTATTTTGGTCCATCCCTTTAGTCAAGATAGGTTAGAGATCAGTAATGTAATTTCAAATTCACTCAAAAAATTTCCATAAGTTTGGGATCTGTATGTGTCTCAAAGATGCTCTCCCTGAGCTTCCATAGCTAAAAATGGAAGGCCATTATATTGCCCCATGGTTACTTGGGCCTCCATTTGTATTAAGATCGTTAGCAGGCCCTGTTGTGTCAGATATATGCTCTTTCCCAGTGTTAAGTGCTAGCATTATCTAGCATTATGTATTGGGTTTGTGTGGCCATATTATCAAGGCTTTATCATCCTTCCAAGTGGATTCCCATTTTTCCCTCCTCCTAGAAGATGATCCCTTGCAATGTGTCTATTTCAAAGAATAAATTATTTTCTTCTGAAAGTCACTCTTCATCAAAAGTTAATTCAGCTTCTTCCATTATACCTAGGCCAGCTTCTATTTCACCTACAGCTCTCTTTCATTTCACCAGCCAATGTTCACTCCAACACACACCTTGTTGGTACTGAGTATTAACTGCTTAAAGTATGGTTAGGGTATGTGTACCAAACCCCAAAATTCTGGGTATCTCATGCTTGAGTTAAGTTTATTGTGGTCACTCCCAAATTCAATTTAGTCTGAGCACGCCATAAGGTTTTCCATAATCTTCCTTGTCTCGGGTTAGGGTTGTTCCCAGTGTGGACACAAATCTACCATGTAATGCCTAATATGTTAATTTTGTTCACAATCCATTGATACTTTTGTTTAAAAGCTTTCACTGCACAGAAACAGGGATGATATGTATTCTCACACATCATACTATGACATATCAAGCATGTGGCCACTATATACTGCCCAATACATTTGGGCATCTTGGCCATCAAAATTTATGGCTACACATTTATCAGTTTGACTGACATTATATATTATGCATTATAATAGTTCAGAGAAAAGACATTCCTGAATACTCTAATGAATTCCTAATATTCTAATGAAGGTAAGTTTCCATAACTCAGTTTCATTACCATTTATACCTGTAAAATGGGGTTAATGCAGTTAAGTATTTAGTGATAGTTATAACCATCATATGCATCAAGCTCTACCTTTAAAAAAAACAGGAAGTCAGGAAAACTAAATAACATGTAAATGATATCATAACACTCAAATATTTATAAGCAAAAGGGATTACCAGTCATATATTTAATCCTTTAGTCACCAAAGGATACATAGATATAGCCCACTAAGTTGTGAAAGAAGCCCTTTCCAAAGCCTTCTCTAAAAGGTGAGAAGTTTTAATGTTATTCTTGACCATTTTTACAGAAGTTAATTTTCATAAAATATACTATAAACTATGAAAATTACTTAAATGAATGATGAAACCAGAGTTATATATTCAATGGAACTTATGCAACACCAGGCCATTCTTTATAAACTGTATTGCTTTCTGACTGGATTTAATGCCATATTAATAGATTTATTATAGCACTCAGAATATAGGAATTCATGCCCCACCATGAACATACACAAACCAAACACTCTTGTCATTGTATCCATAACCTTTAGTACTCATACTAGATACGAATTTCTTTCCCACCTCAGAGATAAAACAGCACAATATAGAAATGTCAAATATTAACACAGTGTGAAACTATTGAATGGCTTGGCCTAGGAATTTTAAACATCCTTTTGACCACAGCTAGTAACAGGCTGAACCTGCCACCAATGTTCTATGAGGAACAGAAGTCAATTAACTTTAAACATTGAGATAATCATCACTCATTACCATATACCGGTGTCTAATTTTTATGAAGGTTTTGTAATAAGATTTCAATTTCTCATCTGTTCCTAAATTCAATGAACTTTCTTGCCATATAGAAATCTTCACTGCTCCCCCACTCCCAAATAAATTGGGTTCATTTTTGTTTCTTGGAGAAAGAGTACATGAAGTGGCCAGAATTTCATTGTCTTTGGAGGAACTTCTCAGTGCATATAGAAATATATTCTTGCCCTTACTATAATGATCAGCTGAAAACATTAAATCCCTACTGAGCATTCTGGAGAAATAGCACACCACTCTGCAGCTGTGTTGAGAATACATACTTGAGAGGGGGAGGAGTTAAATGATGGTGGCTTGCACCAGGGTTGGAAGCAATGAAGTAGTGAGAAGTAACTGGATTCTGGATATACAACAAAGGTGGAACCAATGGGATTTGCTGCTAGAGGTTATATGGGAAGTGAGAGGTAAAAGAAGAATAAAGAATAACTCCAAGATTTCTGGCCTGGGGTCAGGAAAAGCTCTTTTGAAAAGGGAAGCAGTAATAGCATGTTTGTGTGTCCACAGTAACAGAAGACAAGGCAGAGGACATAGGATATAGACAGTCACAGACAGATGCGTAGATGTGGTGGTAGCATGGAGAGGTACTCTTTTGATCAATTTCCTCAGTGGAGTAAGATCCAAATGCCAAGTTGAGAGTTAAGTTGGAGGAGGTGTTGGCAGTTTAAGGAGAAAGGAACATGAATGATTAGTTACCTGTGAAAGCAGGGGGAAATGCCTAAGAAAACATAGTATGGTTGTCAGGCCACGTTAAAGGCTCACTCTCAGTTTGTGGTCATAGATTTAAAGAGAGACCAGTCTGTAATGATGTCAGTGTTTTCCTGTTACTTCAAAGTAGACACAGAGTAGGGAGGAATTAGGATTTAACCAGGGTTGGATTTTGACAGCAAGTGTAACAAATAGAGGGGCCAAAGGAACTGAAGATGTATACATGGCAATGACCATGGAAGTGAAGCTGGGTAAGAAGAGAAGGGAAGATATCAGGTGGATGAGGAACAGTTTAAAAGTGGTGGGGTTAATGGCATACAACCACCCTGTTCAATGATGTTTTTGTATTTTTGCTCTATTACTTCTATACTTTGTACCTATTTATATGTCAGTTAAAATATGATAGAAATTATGAATATGTGACTCTGTTTGGAGCCTAGCACTATATCATTCACAATTAGGTATTTAAATCTGCCTTCTCATGATATTCAGCCTAGTCTCCCTTCCCAGTCCTAACCCCACATGCAAATACATGCATCCACAGGCACACACATACATGTAAAATAACAGTAGTTAACTTTGGGTGGTGATTACAGTTTTTTGTTATATGGTGTTTGAGTGAGTTTTTTCCCTTGTACTTTCTGATTTCTCAATTTTCTATATGGAGCATGAAACACTTTGGTAATTTAGAAAGAAATTTAAAAGAACATATGTATTTATACCCATATATAATTAATTGCTGGCTGTGCTCCCTAATGAAGTGTCAGAAGATTTAATTAAGCAGGATTAAGGCCAAAGACAAATTACAAAAAATAAAAGTTGTGAGAGGATGGAAGCTGATATGCTTTTAAAAACTAGCAGTTTTCATAAAACATATGCATGGATCCATTGTCTAGCAAGTGAAGTATATTAAAATGCATGACTACAAAGCTACAACTGAAAGAGTATTTTTAGATTGGAAGAAAGGACCATTACGGACCTGTTTCCTGCTTTGAGCTCTTGCATTCCTCAATCTTCGAGCAGAATAAAAGATGAAATAGCCCACAGTTGCTGCCGTAATAATAAAAAAGGACACAGAGACGAAGAAAATTGAATAGTGATTCACCCAAGGGCCATGTTTTTTCCCTACTTCGATGACCATTGTTACTTGTATGCCTCTTTGAATGGACTGTAGAATTTTTGTTCCTTTGAGATTGCCAATCATGATTGCAACAATGTCTCCTGCACCTGTAAAAGAAAAGAAATTCAGTTTTAGTTTTGGTAAGGCACTCTTAGTATAAAAATCCAATTGCTAAAGTGATTTTAAAGTATTCCCAATGAGACAAATGAAAGGATACTCATTCATTCAATTAACATTTATTGGGCACCTACTATGCACATACGTTATAGGGGATATAAACATACTGAGACTTGGTTATTGATCTTAAGTAACTCATAAGTTTAGTAAGGAGCTATGATATTTAACAAATACCTCCACTCTCCTCAGATTAAACACCTATAACTCAACAGGGGTCCAATTTACCTCTTACATGAAAGCTTTCTTAAAGACAAATAGTCCCCTGGATGGTAGAGAACAGGGCTTTACATCCTAGGGAATCTGAGATTTGGGAAAGACAGAAATACTTAACTATGTATTTTCCCAATTTACAAAGTGATAGACTATCTCACAAGGTCACTACTAAAATGTACAAGAATTTATTGGGGTGCCTGGTGGCTTAGTCGGTTAAGCATCCGACTCTTGGTTTCAGCTTAGGTCATGATCTCATGGTTTGTGGGTTCAAGCCCATGATAGTGGGCTGACAGTGCAGGGCCTACTTGGGATTCTCTCTCTCCCTCTTTTTCTGCCCCTCCCCTGCTTGCTCTCTCTTTCTCTCAAAAATAAACTTAAAATGTACAAGAATTTACATATCAGGAGTAGTAATCTGAGATAAATGATGTCCACAAGCCCAAATGTACAATGTATATATTTATATATCTCCATGTGCACATTTTTCTATATCCTCAAAAGCAATATAAAATTTGTCCAGGGTACTCTAAGGTTTTGCATGGACCTAATCAGGTTAGCAATGAATAGAACATGAAAAATTAATAGTACTGTATGGTTCTACTCAACACCAACTAAAGTCAAGCCTGAAATTAGACTAAGCTTATTACTTAGTCTAATAGTCTAAATCTTAATCAAGAGGCTTAAACACTTCCCTCTCTACCCCCAACTATATAAATCTTGTGAAAAAAATAAAGGACAAACATTATCTTTCCCAATGTTGTGAGAACGTCAGATTACTCATGTCATTCCAATGCTTATCAAGGTTTATATTCCTTCTAGTTTATATGACCTGAGACCAATAATCTTAAGCAAAAGAATAGAGTTCTTTGTTTTTTTTGTTTTTTTTGTTTTTTTTTTAAATTTTTTTTTTTCAACGTTTTTTTTTTTATTTATTTTTGGGACAGAGAGAGACAGAGCATGAACGGGGGAGGGGCAGAGAGAGAGGGAGACACAGAATCGGAAGCAGGCTCCAGGCTCTGAGCCGTCAGCCCAGAGCCCGACGCGGGGCTCGAACTCGCGGACCGCGAGATCGTGACCTGGCTGAAGTCGGACGCTTAACCGACTGCGCCACCCAGGCGCCCCAAGAATAGAGTTCTTTGAATGTTAAGAGATTACCGACCAGAGAAACCTCCCACTGATACTAGGTTAAGGTACTAATCTTGGTTAATGATCAAACTTCAATCTGGAATAAACATAACTATACACAACCCCCCACCACACACACATACACATAAATCCCAAAGGCCCTTTAAACTAGAATTTAAACACAAAAGTACATTATTCAAATAGTACTCACTTTCAATGATCAAATTAAGAGTACAAACCTTAAATGGCAATGTACATAGCAGAATTACTACCCAAGTAATCCCTTAAATTTAAGGTCCCCCAGTAGCCAAAGTCTTCAAAAGTTCAAGATGACGTCCTTACTTGAAGTTACTAATTCAAAAAATATATTTACAGGGTAGGATTACAGATCCTTAAAGTTCCAAAGACACTATTTTTGTTTTTTACATATGACAGCCATCTAGTTAAAACCTTTTACAACTTTACTAATTTGCCATCCCTCAGTTTGGTAGACAATGACTTACTCTCTCTTCTCATTTACATGAAGAAAATCTCTAAAGCAGTGAAGGAGTCTGAAATGGCTTTTGTTGTACCTTTTTCCTCTTTCAGTAAATGACCCAAATATCCCTTATGGATCTAGAGTATTGGCTATTTTGCAAGAGAGTGGCTCACTTTTCTATTTATTTGGAAGCTTTAAATTTCTAGCTTTGGCACTAAAAGCCCAGATATTATTTCAATTCTCTTTTGTCATTATTTGTCTTTTCTCTATAAGCCATCTGTCAGGAATATTTCTGGTTATAAAATTGCAATTATATAATCTAGCATTCATTTCAGATATTGTAACCTGTATAATTGAAAGTAAAGATAATTATAAAAATTCAGGTTTTAGAATATCATTTCAAAGATTTCTTTTTAAATCAAAGATGTGTCCCTCTAAACTTTTTTGACTGATAGAAATAAGTTTTCATTCTTTCAGAAGACATGAGGTGGGTGGCAGGGGTGGATGATCAGGAAAATATGGACCATTGTAGTCAGATGGAGATTAAAAAGCAAGGACACTAAGGAAATGTACTTTGTCTACACACAGCAAACAATTCATTCATAATGTATGAATATATATCTATATCTATATCTATATCTATATCTATATCTATATCTATATCTATATCTATATAGCCCAACCATTGTATTAGCTTTGTAATCATATAAAAGGCCCATTTCTAAACATTATTATACATCTCTTCCTCCCCATACCTTTGCAACTATTCAAAAACTGCCCCCTCCTTCCCTTCCCAATCACAGTTAATGGTATCACAACCCTCTGGTCATCTGGTGTGAATACCCAGAATCCTGTCTGAATGTTCACTGCTAACCTAGTCAGTCATGCAGATGCTACTTTCCTGGTGTCTCCCATTATCAGATCCTTCTTTCCACTCTTGCTGCCTATTCAATATAGGTCCTCATGATTTCCTTGCCTGAACTACTTCAGTAATCTCCTAACTTGTGACTCTGTATCCGACATTCCCCTTCCCTTAAAGCTTCATCAGAGTTTACTTTCCTGGTTGACATTAGCCGTCACTTGGTTGCATCATGCCTCTTTCCGGCTCTAAAGTCTTTAGTGATTCCTTGGCCTCACATTTAAAGCCTTTTATGATCTGGTCCCAACTGACCTTTCCAGTTTGATACATCCCCACTACACGCCCATCTCATGAACATTCAGATCCCAAGCACATGGGGTTGGCTATTGTCATTCACTTTTTATAACTCTCCTTTTGTTCATTCTGTTCCCTCAGACTAAAATTTCCTCCATCTGCTGACATTCTCCCCTCCTTTTCTGCCTGTTCATTACCCAAATCCCAGATCAAATGCTGCCTCTTATATTATTTTCCCAAGTTCCAAGTGGGAATGTAAATGCTCCCTCTTTGTTCCCCTGTCACTTAGTTTTTAACCTTTATCTAATACTTCATTTTGCTTTTGCGTTTCAATTGGCATGTCGTACTCCCTCCCTAAATTAAGAGCATTTTAAGGACAGAGAGTGTCTTTTAATTAATGATAGTAATGCTTTCCTTTAACAGGTATTGTCAGGGAATTAGGTATTCTGTATAAGTAAAATTTCCAAGTAACAAAAAGTTTTACACAAATAATTAATTTTAACAATTTTGAATGGACATTTTATTTATTTATTTATTTATTTATTTATTTATTTGAGGTGGTATAGGTTTATTGGTCCATTTATTAGGCTTCTTTTTCCTAATATTGACAGCTCTCCCCACTTAACTATAGTTTTATTTTTTATTGTGTAAAATACATCCAGCATAAAATATACCATTTTAACCATTTTTAAGTGTCAAGTTCAGTGACATTAAGTGCATTTGCATTGTTCTGCAACTATCACCACCATCCATCTCCAGAACTTTTTCATTTCCTCCAACCGAAACTCTGTCTCCATTAAACACTAACTCCCCATTCCTCCTTCCCCCAGCCCCTGGCAACCACAATTCTTCCTGCCTCTATGAATTTGACTATGCTAGGTACCTCAAAGTGGAATCATACTATATTGTTCTTTTTGTGACTGGCTTATTCACTTAGCATAATGTCTTCAACCAATGATGGTGTTGTAGTATATATCAAAATGTCCTTCCTTTTTAAGGCTAAATAATATTCCTTGAATGGACATTTTAAAAAGTAATCTATACTGTCCTATTTTCCTAACCAAGATATACTGATTAGGATTTATTATTAGCAGTGGATCACCTTTGTGAGCCATTATTTTACACGGTACTAGTAAGGTTATTTGTCCCTAAACTGTTACGAGTTTTCACTGAAGTCACTGATTTTTTTGGAGCTACAATGGACCTTAGAAATCATACAGTCTGACTCATTTCTGAGTTCTCACTTTGGATTATTTTCTTTCAGGGAGGGAGGTTCTCACTTGTTGCCTCTAGCAGTATCTCTCACCCCTTTGTAATTTTATACTTCAAATCTGCTCTCAACTCTGAAAAGTCAGTGAAGCTTTGGTCCAAAGAAAAAGTAAACAGGCTTCCAAAGAGAGCTTGAGGGTTTTAGTTGCAAGTACCCTCTGATATTTATATTGGTTGCTCAGTGACATTTTTGTTTGCTTCCTGAATCCTGGCTATGCTCTGCATAATTGAGGTTGACAGATAAGATTTATCTATAAACTAGACTCTGTTCCAAGTGCTTTATATGCATTAACATATTTAATCCTCACATCAACCCTATAAGGTAAGCATTGCTATTATCTCATTAAAGATAAGATTGACTAACTTGCCTAGGAGAACACAAGCTAATAAGTACACAACTGGTACCTGAACCCAGGCAGTTTGACTCCAGTGTCTCTGCTCTTCACCACCATTCTACATCAGCTATTCTTTGACTGTAAAAATGAAAATTAAATAGATACCTTCAGGATGGGGGGAATGTCATGGTAAATGTTTAACAATGAGGAAGCCTTGAATGGTAGTGTGTGCCAATTTCCATGGTGTAAATAATGCTCCTGTGGCCATATGAATGCAGAGTTGGGAAAATATGGGAACAATTATCTTGATAGCATTCACTCCATTCAATAAGGAATCCTTGAACTTGCTACTTAAAAATCATTAGTAACACAATGTAGATCAAGTTTTTTACATTTTCACTCTGCTACCTAAAATATTTTGGGAGAAGGGATAGATTAGGAATAGGTAACAATTAAGCAGAAGAAATACTCCAATTTCAAATGTTCAACAAAGAATAAAGGTTTTGGCCTGTGTCTAGCTTGGGAAAAAGGTAATGAACTAGACTGTGGCAACTCTTACTAATCTTACGCAGTATCTTTCAATTAAAATGTTAATATAAATAAAGCATGTCGACCCTTGGCACTACTGGTGAAAAACACTTTCCAGTTCATAACATGGAGAAATTTGATCTAGGATTCTGCTGGTGGCCAGCCCCTTTCGTGTCCTTCGAAGAGCTAATGCTATTATGGTTATGGCCTAATCTTACTTATGAACACAAGTTCACTGAATATTTATTCAATATAAACTATGTACTAAGTTCTGTACTTCTGGACCTCCCCCCCACACATACATTTAAATATTAATGTGTCAAAATGCAAAATAAATTCAAAAGCATTTTACAATATATGAAATATTCAAAGTATAATGATGGCGTGCTTCCAGCACCTTGGTATTCAAACACAAAATACAAGGAGGTGTGGAAAGCTGTTCCAGTATCACTTTCAACCATTTTCCACTTTTAATATTAGAAAAGAGAGTGTCTGCAATGAGTGACTTACAAGTAATAAGTAAGGGCAACTGAAGGCCAAAGTAGCTCTTCCAAAACTTAGTTCACATTCAATACTGCCCGACATTCTGATAATACAATGAAATCAACACTTCTGAATTCACTCATATGTACAATGAATAAGATCTAGGTGTGAAGAAGTCCAACATGATTCTCCAACAAACATTTCCTCCATTAGAAAATCTGGAACTGATTCAAGTGGACTTCTGAATATTCATTTTGTTCACAGTAGCTTTCAAAGGTTCAGTTCCCCCCATGATAGCAACCAGGGCAGGTCAATGTATTTCAACTTAGGGCAAGTAGGGATGGTGAATGTATTTTAAAGAGGAACACTAAAGGTCATAAGACCAAGGAGTCCTAAGTGGCATTTTCTTTAAACCAGTAAAAAACAAACAAACAAACAAAAAACCTAAACATCTGAACTTTCAGGTCTGACTAGCTTATCTTTCTTCAAATTCCCGTTTTGTGACCTTTTTTTGGCCCCCTTTTGATTGCCAGCCACAGATGAACCGAATTTAGGTTTCTTAAATTGACTTCTTCACATCAGCTCTCTTGATTAAAAAAATAATAATTCTACCATTGTACTACAAAAAAATACACAAATGATTTCTGAAAGGTATTGGAAATATATGTCTGTGTTTCACTGGGAATCAGACAAATCAGTACTGCATACCTCTTTAATACACCAGTATGCTCCTAACTAGCCTTAGTTAAATTCTACTATGTTGCCAGATATGAAACAGGCATTAGTACAGGTCAGCTGTTGGGTAAAGCAATATTTCTTAACATATTGTATTGTTAACAAATTATCTTTTGGGGGGGAGGGATGGTGACAGTGAAAACAACCTAAATCATCTTTTATTATCATTATTTTATGCCAAAGGAATGACACAGAGGTAGACAGTCATGCAAAGCACAGCAAGTGGCCTTTCTTTCTGCCAGGAACCCACAGATACTTCTGCTATAGGTTGTGGAGATGACAGTATGTTACAGAATGGGTCTCAGCTTTGATATCGCACCACAAAATCTCTGGCAGTTGGGAGTCCTCAGAAAACAGCATATTAAAGACATTACGGAATTAGAAACATCGCTGTTGAAAAGGTCATATTTGCCTAAGTTGTGGATAACAGGTCATATTCAGAGGTAAACAATTCTTAGAATTATTATTTAAAAATACCTAGCCCTTATTTAAAAATACTACTCTGATTCCCATTAGGGAATGTTTAGCACATTGTTAAGAAACAGAGGGCTAGATCAGCATTTCTCTCAAGTTTTTAGTCTCAAGACCCCTTTATACTCTAAAGTTACTGAGGAATCCAAAGAACTATTGTTTATGTACATATAGTTAGCATATTAGAAATTAACACTGGGAAATTTAAAAAATATTTATTCACTCATTTAAAATAGCAGTTGTAAATAAATGTTAATGTAATAGACTTTTTAAATAAAAAATATTTCCCCCTAAAAAATGTAATAAGCATGGTATTGTCGTTTGTGTAAACCTCTTTAATGTCAGACTTAATAGAAGATAGCTGGATCTTCAGATCTGCTTCTGCATTAGATCTATTGTGATCTGTTCTTCTGGTTTAGGTATATTAAGGAAATCTGTACTCATGTAGATTTATAATTAGAAAATTGTATTTACAACATTTAATAGCATTTTGAAATAAATGTAGATGCTCTTCTTTGATACTACACCAAAACTCAACGAGTGTTAATTTCTTTTTCTTTTTTTTTTTTTTTTTACCATTTATTTATTTTTGAGAGAGAGACAGAGACAGACAGAGTGTGAGCAGAGAAGGGGCAGAGAGAGTGGGAGACACAGAATCCAAAGCAGACTCCAGGCTTTGAGCTGTCAGCACACAGCCCAATGAGGGGCTTGAACGCACAAACCGCAAGATCATGACTTGAACCAAAGTCAGATGCTTAACGGACTGAGCCACTCAGGCGCTCCATCAAGTGGTAATTTCCTAAACGTTAGGTACAAGGTAGAATTTGACACCACATCAATGAACTCTTTGTACTTGGTTAAATAAAAATGCATTGCTCTATCTCACATATCAAATAGACCCTTTCCCATGCATGGTTTTATAATATCATACATTGGTCATTTGGGAAGTACTGGTTCACCGAGTTATGCAGATTTTACAAACAGTGATTCAAGATTATACAATATCAAAAACTCATGGTTCAGGAAAAGTCTAGAAAACCTCCAAAAACATGGAGGTTAAAGAACACCCTACTAAAGAATGAATGGGTCAACCAGGCAATTAGAGAAGAAATTAAAAAATAAATGGAAACAAACGAAAATGAAAATACAACAATCCAAACGCTTTGGGATGCAGCGAAGGCAGTCCTGAGAGGAAAATACACTGCAATCCAGGCCTCTCTCAAGAAACAAGAAAAATCCCAAATACAAAATCTAACAGCACACCTAAAGGAAATAGAAGCAGAACAGCAAAGTCACCCTAAACCCAGCAGAAGAAGAGAAATAATAAAGATCAGAGCAGAAATAAACAATATAGAATCTAAAAAAACTGTAGAGCAGATCAATGAAACCAAGAGTTGGTTTTTTGAAAAAATACACAAAATTGATAAACCTCTAGCCAGGCTTCTCAAAAAGAAAAGGGAGATGACCCAAATAGATAAAACCATGAATGAAAATGGAATTATTACAACCAATCCCAAAGAAATACAAGCAATTATCAGGGAATACTATGAAAAACTATATGCCAATAAACTGGACAACCTGGAATAAATGGACAAATTCCTAAACACCCACACTCTTCCAAAACTCAATCAGGAGGAAATAGAAAGCTTGAACAGACCCATAACCAGCAAAGAAATTGAATCGGTTATCAAAAATCTCCCAACAAATAAGAGACCAGGACCAGATGGCTTCCCAGGGGAGTTCTACCAGACGTTTAAAGCAGAGATAATACCTATCCTTCTCAAGCCATTCCAAAAAATAGAAAAGGAAGGAAAACCTCCAGACTCATTCTATGAAGCCAGCATTACTTTGATTCCTAAACCAGACAGAGACCCAGTAAAAAAAGAGAACGACAGGCCAATATCCCTGATGAATATGGATGCAAAAATTCTCAATAAGATACTAGCAAATCGAATTCAACAGCATATAAAAAGAATTATTCACCATGATCAAGTGGGATTCATTCCTGGGATGCAGGGCTGGTTCAACATTCGCAAATCAATCAACATGATACATCACATTAATAAAAAAAAAGATAAGAACCATATGATCCTGTCAATCGATGCAGAAAAAGAATTTGACAAAATTCAGCATCCTTTCTTAACAAAAACACTCAAGAAAGTCGGGATAGTAGGAACATACTTAAACATCATAAAAGCCATTTATGAGAAGCCCACAGCTAACATCATCCTCAATGGGGAAAAACTGATCCCCCTGAGATCAGGAACACGACAGGGATGTCCACTCTCACCTCTGTTGTTCAACATAGTGTTGGAAGTGCTAGCATCAGCAATCAGACAACAAAAGGAAATCCAAGGCATCAAAACTGGCAAAGATGAAGTTAAGCTTTCATTTTTTGCAGATGACATGATATTATACATGGAAAATCCAACAGACTCCACCAAAAGTCTGCTAGAACTGATACATGAATTCAGCAAAGTCGCAGGATACAAAATCAATGTACAGAAATCAGTTGCATTCTTATACACTAATAATGAAGCAACAGAAAGACAAATAAAGAAACTGATCCCATTCACAATTGCACCAAGAAGCATAAAATACCTAGGAGTAAATCTAACCAAAGATGTAAAAGATCTGTATGCTGAAAACTATAGAAAGCTTATGAAGGAAATTGAAGAAGATATAAAGAAATGGAAAAACATTCCATGCTCATGGGTTGCAAGAATACTGTTAAAATGTCAATACTACCCAAAGCTATCTACACATTCAATGCAATCTCAATCAAAATTGCACCAGCATTCTTCTCGAAACTAGAACAAGCAATCCTAAAATTCATATGGAACCACAAAAGGCCCCGAATAGCCAGTCATTTTGTTTTTTTTTCTTCAATATATGAAATTTATTGTCAAATTGGTTTCCATACAACACCTAGTGCTCATCCCAAAAGGTGCCCTCCTCAATACCCATCCCCCACTCTCCCCTCCCTCCCATCCCCCATCAGCCCTCAGTTTGTTCTCAATTTTTAAGAGTCTCTTATGCTTTGGTTCTCTCCCACTCTAACCTCTTTTTTTTTTTCCCTTCCCCTCCCCCATGGGTTTCTGTTAACTTTCTCAGGATCCACATAACAGTGAAAACATATGGTATCTGTCTTTCTCTGTATGGCTTATTTCACTTAGCATCACACTCTCCAGTTCCATCCACGTTGCTACAAAGGGCCATATTTCATTCTTTCTCATTGCCACATAGTACTCCATTGTGTATAAAACCACAATTTCTTTATCCATTCATCAGTTGATGGACATTTAGGCTCTTTCCATAATTTGGCTATTGTTGAGAGTGCTGCTATAAACATTGGGGTACAAGTGCCCCTATGCATCAGTACTCCTGTATCCCTTGGGTAAATTCCTAGCAGTGCTATTGCTGGGTCATAGGGTAGGTCTATTTTTAATTTTTTGAGGAACCTCCACACTGTTTTCCAGAGTGGCTGCACCAGTTTGCATTCCCACCAACAGTGCAAGAGGGTTCCCGTTTCTCCACATCCTCTCCAGCATCTATAGTCTCCTGATTTCTTCATTTTGGCCACTCTGACTGGCGTGAGGTGACATCTGAGTGTGGTTTTGATTTGTATTTCCCTGATAAGGAGCGACGTTGAACATCTTTTCATGTGCCTGTTGGCCATCCGGATGTCTTCTTTAGAGAAGTGTCTATTCATGTTTTCTGCCCATTTCTTCACTGGGTTATTTGTTTTTCGGGTGTGGAGTTTGGTGAGCTCTTTATAGATTTTGGATACTAGCCCTTTGTCCGATATGTCATTTGCAAATATCTTTCCCATTCCGTTGGTTGCCTTTTAGTTTTGTTGATTGTTTCCTTTGCAGTGCAGAAGCTTTTTATCTTCATGAGGTCCCAGTAGTTCATTTTTGCTTTTAATTCCCTTGCCTTTGGGGATGTGTTGAGTAAGAGATTGCTACGGCTGAGGTCAGAGAGGTCTTTTCCTGCTTTCTCCTCTAGGGTTTTGATGGTTTCCTGTCTCACATTCAGGTCCTTTATCCATTTTGAGTTTGTTTGTGAATGGTGTGAGAAAGTGGTCTAGTTTCAACCTTCTGCATGTTGCTGTCCAGTTCTCCCAGCACCATTTGTTAAAGAGACTGTCTTTTTTCCATTGGATGTTCTTTCCTGCTTTGTCAAAGATTAGTTGGCCATACGTTTGTGGGTCTAGTTCTGGGGTTTCTATTCTATTCCATTGGTCTATGTGTCTGTTTTGTGCCAATGCCATGCTGTCTTGATGATTACAGCTTTGTAGTAGAGGCTAAAGTCTGGGATTGTGATGCCTCCTGCTTTGGTCTTCTTCTTCAAAATGACTGGCTAACCACAAAAGGCCCCAAATAGCCAAAGTTATTTTGAAGAAGAAGACCAAAGCAGGAGGCATCACAATCCCAGACTTTAGTCTCTACTACAAAGCTGTAATCATCAAGACAGCATGGCATTGGCACAAAACAGACACATAGACCAATGGAATAGAATAGAAACCCCAGAACTAGACCCACAAACGTATGGCCAACTAATCTTTGACAAAGCAGGAAAGAACATCCAATGGAAAAAAGACAGTCTCTTTAACAAATAGCGCTGGGAGAACTGGACAGCAACATGCAGAAGAATGAAACTAGACCATTTTCTTACACCATTCACAAGAATAAACTCAAAATGGTGCAGAAGGGAAGTGCAGAAGTGCAGACTTCCCTTGAAGTTATCTGGTTTATTTGTGTTTCACTAACTATGAACTCCTGCAGGTTAGGGACTGAGTCTTTCATCACTGTATCTGCAACATCTAGCAGAGTGCCTGGCACATAATATATGTCAAATAAATGTTTGATAAAGCAATTTTAAGTATGCTATACTTAATGATAATGTGAATCTTGATTCAATCTGAAAACAGATTTATCCTTAAAGATAATTGTAGAAAACAGAGTCTAAGGTTTGCCTCCTCCCTACAGTCAAAGACCACATATCTTGACAGGGCATGTCTCCCCACAGAAAGGACATATCACAGACACACAGATAAAAAGTTAAACACCAATTCTACTCTATAGACTTTGGGTTTAATGTGACGCTTACTGCCACAGTGCTGATCCCGCTGAAATGACCATACTGGCAGAGTAGTGCTAATGGTGGCAATAATCCCTCTCCAACCTGGGGCTTGACTATGCCTCAGTTTCCCACTTAAATTCAGGAGCTAGGACAGGTGCCATTTCAGCCCCAAGCTCAAGTTAGAACACAGTCATCCTGGCTCACTAGGAGACTGGTAATTTAGACACTTATGAGGAGGTTCAGAGGATATAAAAGAGAAGTCTTAAAACACTTGGAAGAGGCTGAATGTCTACACAACTCTAAATTTGTGCTGATACTGAGGAAAAGAAAATAAGATATGCTATTACAAGGCGATGCACAAATTGTAGCATACATGTTATCTAATTAGTAGGGTATTCTGTAATTGTATTAAAATTTTTATGCTAAAGGTCTATGGTCATAGTTTTTGTTTTGGGGTGGCAAGGTTTCTAGAAAGCAAATTCAACATTTGTTGTTGCTATATGTTAATGTTTTCTGGAGGAATATCAGTCGGTAAACTCTATAACATCAATGTACTTATTCAATCCTTTGGGACAATAAATTGTGCAATATCCAGAGCTGTTCAGAATCTGATAAGAATATTTGATGGTGCAAGGTGAAGCAACTACTGACTAGCAACATATACACAACAGGCTAATAACAATTAGAACGATATTTGTTGAGCAGTGTAAAAAGATAAACTGGAGATTTAGGGGTTTGAGGCAAAGAAAACTTATACAAATGAACATAAGAAATTTTGGTGACCCTTTGTCCTTGTGTTAATCAGTTCTGTTTTCCTATAACATGAGACCTTGGGAAGCAGAATTCCAGTGAACAAAATGTTGCTATATCCAGGGGGAAAACATGAGCACAAAAGCAAGCCATAGCCTAGACCTACAATGAAATTGGGACATGGTCTGTACCACTTGCCACTTTACCTGCAACCTTTCAGACCAGGTGAAACTGGTCCAAGAATGTATGCAAGGGACATGCACTTTGTACCTTAAATACTTTCAAACTCTAGCGAGTGCCATTTTTGTGTAGATCTAAAAGACCCATCTATTCTTTTTAATGTTTGTTTGAGAGGGAGTGAGTGCTAGAGTGTGAGTGCATGTGAGCGGGGGAGGGGAAGGGGGGCTGGGAGGGGAGGAGAGGGAAAGAGAAGAGAGGGGGAGAGAGGGAGAGGGGGAGAGAGATTGACAGAGAGAGAGAGAGAGAGAGAGAGAGAGAGAGAGAGAGAATCCCAAGCAGGCTTACACTGCCAGTACAGAGCCCATGAGGGGCTCGAACTCACAAACCTTGAGATCATGACCTGAGCAGAGATCAAGAGTCAGTAGCTTAATGGACTGAGCCACCCAAGTGCCTAAAAGCCCCAACTAAGTTGATATTTCAATGTTAGACTAAAATGTCCTTAGTTAAAAAAATGCAATAAGGCCTGAAAAGATGAGGTCCCTGGAAGGAAAGGACCGTGTCATTGTTTATCTTTAGCAATTCCCTTCTCACTCTTCTACTACCACAGCATCCAGTACAGTGCTGGTCATAAAGGGTATTCAAATTTTTGCTGAATTTGGAACTTTTTGTACGCATTCTCTTCAGGTATAGATTGTAATAGGGGGATTACATTGGAAAATTCATTAATCATTAAAATTAGGAACAACATTGTGTTTAGGGATAAGGTATTCATTTTGATCTGGCCATAAGAACCCAAGGGTACAAAAGTTACAGGTGTCCCATTAGTATTCTATGAGGTATCTGGATTAGAGAAAAAGAGAATTTGGTACGCCTCTGCAGAAATTTTTGTATCATTTAGTATAAAAATTTCATAAATAAGAACAGTGTACTGGGAATATTAAATTTCCTCCTGTATGAAGTATTACAAAAGTTAACTTTTGTACTAAGGTCCACACACTAAATATAAAAACAAACATAAGGGGCGCCTGAGTGGCTCAGTCTGTTAAGCGTTGAGCTTCGGCTCAGGTCATGATCTCCTGGTTCTTGAGTTTGAGCCCCCTGACTCTGTGCTGACAGCTCAGAGCCTGGAGCCTGCTTTGGATTCTGTGTCTCCCCTTTTCTTTGCCCCTCCCCTGCTCATGCCTGTCTCTCTCTCTCTTAAAAATAAAATAAACATTAAAAAAATTTTTTTAATAAACATAAACCGGTCTTCCTTGCGATTTTATACTTTCACAATAAATTGTTTCTGAAAGTCAATAAGGAAAATAAATCTAGCCTGTAAAACTACACTTTGAAGTTACATTAGCTTGATATAAAAAGTACCACATTAGTACAAAGAAATATAACTAAAATGCTTGTTATCACAGTCAAAAACATTCTGTTCTTATCATGTGAGATAACTAGTTCCTTGACATTGACAATAGATACAGTTAAAGCCTGAGGCCAGTCTGAAAATGAGGCAGGAGGAGGGAAGGAAGGAGAAGCTATCAAGTGCATGGTAATCAGTGTTTTCCAAATTCTATTTCAGGTGTTAAGTATTTTAAGACAAAATGAGTTCTATAGATAAACAAATTTAGAAAATATTTCATTTAACAGTGTTGAATAGTGCTTCTTTAGCATATCAGAGGCCCTGAGAAGCCCTGCAGTGATATGCATTGTCAGTCTCCAAAAAAAAGTGCTATAGATGAGGGTGAGGAGGTGGTTAAAATATCCTTTAATGAACCAGGCTGTATACTTAGTGCTTTGTATCTTATCTGATTTATCCCTCACAATAACCTTATGAGGTAGGTACAGTTATTACCATCACCCCCCTCCCCCCACATTCTATAGACGAAAAAACTGAGTCTTCAAGAGGTTAGTTTGGCCAAGGTTATAAAGCTATTACACTACAGTGTTGGGATTCAAATCAAAATCCATCTGATTCCTAAATCCCCTCTCTTTATCACTGTGCCATCAAAAGGTCCACAGCCATTTCTATTGTTAGGGATGAACGTCTTGATTTTAAGGAGTTGTTGCTCCTTAAAATGAAAATGCACATGGAGAAGAACAAGATAGTTGTTTTATAGTTTCTTGATTATGTGATTTCTCCCTGAATTTCTCAAAACCAGCCCAGAAAACCAGAAATTTGGATGGCATGGTTTTTTTCCCCACTTTTACATCTAAAACAATTACATATCTCAAAATGTAGTAGGGAACAGCTGTGATAACCAAAGGAGAAACAGCACGTTTAGTAATAAAAAAATGTTAGTAAAAGATTCAAGAGAACTAACATTTGCTAAATGCCCACTCCATGTCAAACACTTTATTTACAACATCACAGAAAATGGGCATTATTATTCCACTTTTTATGAACAAGATAAATGAAGTCCAGGTTTCACAACTCACCCAAGATTACATATTTATTAGTTGGTAGAACTAAAATCAAGCTAAGCAGTCAGACTCAAGGACACCCATTCTTCCACTGTAATATGCTATCTCTCAATTTCAAATAGACCACATTCATCTTTGGTACAATATACTGAAATAAAATAGAGCAATCATGTAGCTTTCCTTATCATCAAAGAATAATCCGCTTGTCTTTAATTACATTACTCAAGGTAAATCAATATGCTCCTCTTCATCAGTTCAACCAAAAGGCATCAGTCAAATAGGAACAGCAAAAAGGGTTGGAGGTTGGGGGATTAGGGTAAGGGAGGTGACTGGTGAGTTGGCACTAGCCAGTTTTGGTCTCTCTTAAACATCCTGTCCTCTTGCCAAAATGAAATGATGGTGGTGGAAAACAAGAATTTTCAATACCATTACAACTCAAATCATTTTGGGGCGATGTTAAATATAGGTTGCTCATAGATCTATGAATGACAACTGTGATATAATCACATTTTCTAGCCTTCATTTCTAGCCTAAATGCCTGTTGAAATCCTCTACAATGAGAAAAGATGTACCAACTTGAAAATGTATTAATGGCTAACTGATTTACAAATCAGTTACGTTCTTAAAACTTTCACGAACATTACAAATGCTATTAAAATAAGCCAACTTCTGAGATCACCATAGGTTAGGAAAACAAAATGCAGAGTCCTCAAGGTGAAACACACAGAAAAGGTGAGGTAAAGCTTGAATCGACATTACAAAGACACTAAATAAGCAGAGAAAATTCTAAACCAGCATAATCAGGAATAATATAATAAAGTATATTTCACCAGGCTATCATTATGAACAAAAGCTACAAAGGTAACCCTAGTGGGTTGTGTTTCACCTCTTCACTTGTAAGTCAGCTGTTGGGAAGTAAAGGCAGCATATTTTCCCATAGTAATGTGCTAAACAGTGTTTGGGTTCCCAAATGAGCCTACAAATGATTACATGTGAAAGGTGTTGAGAACTAAAAACTGCAAAGCAAATTATGAACTATTATTTAGCCCATATTTGTAATAAAACTTTTCAGGAAGCAGGATCACTGGAATAACTAAAGAAAAACAAACAAAAGCACTTCAAACTTATCTTAAATACCAGGACATAAGAAAATACATATATATTCAGGAGGATTACATGGCTAATGGGTGGTTTTTGTGGAGATTGTGGGAGTAAGTTATGGACACATTCAAGGTTGTTAAATACGAGAGCGCTGACCTGTTATGTTAAATTTCACTTCAAAAGAAGTGGAACCCCACAGAAAGAAGCTCAGATTTTTTAAAAAAGAACATGGGGCTCCAAGAGGGTGTGAGGGTATGTGTGTAACATTATCTAAGGTAAAATTAATCATGCTATGAAAGGCAGGGGAAGAGGGTGGAAACGTAGGATACAAAATCTGCTCTCAGAAGGAAAGAAGTGGTGCAGAAGGCACCCCTGAATAGGAGTTTCTGTGCAAACTGCCAACTGGTAGTTTTGTATAGTGGGCTATCATTTCAAGGGACATGCTAATTTTAAAAACAAGTAATTCGATTTTAATGATGTCTTAAATATCATCTTGATTGAGCTTGTATGTTCTGCATATCATTAATAAGGTGTAAGATAAGAATATTATGATTCTCCTCTGCCCTTACTGTAACAAATTTTCCTCTTTCCTAGAATGACAAAAACTACTGTCATCAAATGAACCCAGTGTGTCATAAATGAAAATTGCTAATATATTTGATTCTTCATACAAAGCTGTTAAACTTAGCACTATTAAGTACTGACAAGAACAGATATTGAAGGGGGCAAGTGAGGGGAAGCAGGATTCTAATGGGAAATAAGCAAAAATACCAAGAAAGGTAAGAGGTGGGTATGTGCGTAAGGGGGGAAAGAAAACATATGTAAATAGTGATATGAAGGGTAAAGAGAAATTTTTCACATTAAAATAGGAAAAAATTAGTCTTTAAGGTTCTTTAGTGTTCAAGGTTCATTTTACATATGAAGAAACCAATTAGTGTTAACAAGAAAGGACGACATTAACAATCATACAGGTTAGATATATTCAAAGGGCCAAAACAATTCTTTAAATTCTCCTAATAGTCTGTAAATCATTTCTATTATCAGATATGATTTGTTCCTATTGTTGCTATAGTCACATTATTAATGCTTCAAGATTTATCAATGGTATAGGAATATTTTGGGTTTTTAAAAAATAACAGGGGCGCCTGAATGGCTCAGTCGGTTAAATGTCCAACATGGCGCAGTCAGTTAAATGTCCAACTTAGGCTCAGGTCATGATCTCACAGTTCGTGAGTGCAAGCCCCACATCGGGCTGTGTGCTGACAGTTCAGATCCTGGAGCCTGCTTCAGATTCTGTGTCTCCCTCTCTCTCTGCCCCTCCTCCTCTCATACTCTGTCTCTGTCAAAAAATAAATAAACATACAAAAAATTTTTTTTAAATAATGGATTTTTTTTCTAATTACAAGTATAAAACATACTAATTATAGGAAATTCAGAAAATACAGAAAAACATAATGAAAAGAACAATAATCACCCATAATTTTACCAACCAGAAATAACCAACGTTAACATTTTGGTGTATTTTCTTCTTAAAAGCTAAGACTTTTTATTAGTTGAAGGCAGCATTTAATTAACTAAGCTACTTCAACATTTTATCTGAAATGATAAATGTCTTGAGAAACACACACATCAACAAGGGAGTTCTAGACCATCTTATTTCAAAAAAGCAGAAATAAATAGGGTTAACTCAAAATCACTGATTTGTATCTAACTTGAGCATTCAAGCGTGAAAACCAAGTAAATCACGACTAGGTCCTGATCCTAACAGCCTCCATGAAGTCAGGCATGAATCACCAAACTTTCTTTTCAAAAGAAATGAATACTATAATAAGTCTATGGGTAAATTCAAGCAGCAAGTATATGCCATGATATATAGAAAGACATGCACATGCAGCTGAAAGAGAAAAAAGAACAGGAAATACAATAATAACAAAGAGCCCTTGTACTCTGCTTTGCTCATAGGGCTCCAAAGTGGGTGTTCACAGCAAAATGTAGCAACTCTGAACTGGCTTGGTAACTGCATCAAAAAGTGCATGTACTCTGTGCTTGGAAATAACTCCCTACACTATATAGCTGAGGAGCGTCACAGTTAACTAGCTCCGGAGCAGTGAAAGCATTTCTGTGGGTGACAAAGTTCCTACCACATGCTGCAAGAGGTCACTCCCTGAAGAGACAAAGTTCAAAAATTCTTCATCTTGGGGTGTGAGGTAGTCTTCTAGGGTTCTGGTACTGTTCTGTTTCTTGATCTAGGCTCTGGCTACACAGGCATGTTTACTTTGGGAAAATTCACTGAGCTATATACTAATGATTTCTGTACCTCATTGGTATGTATGTTATACTTCAACAAAATTTACATATACAAAAAATTCTTTGTCCCTAAGATAATATTTGTGGTACCCTATCAAGTAAACTCTGGGGAAAACCCCAACCAATAATTGACAGTTCAGTGGTCGTCATGAAAACGAAAAGCGATCTTAGCCAATGAGGTGCTACTTCACCAAGCAACAAGGAAATTAATTAGGTGCAAAACTCATTTGTGACAAAGACATCACCGATAGGAATATTATGGGGAGAAGAGAAACTAAAGGTACAAATGGTGATCAAACCTTTCAAAAGACCAAGTACACAATAGGTAATGCATATGGGTTAGACCAGATCACGTTTATGGCCAGAAGTTTATATATTTACATAAATCTCTATAGAGCATATTTTTGCTTAAAAAATTTTTTTTAACATTTATTCATTTTTGAGAGACAGAGAGTGACAAAGCGTGAGTGGGAGAGGGACAGAGAGAGAGAGGGAGACATAGAATCCGAAGCAGGCTCTAGGCTCTGAGCTGTCAGCACACAGCCTGATGCGGGGCTTGAACCCATGGACTGCAAGATCATGACCTGAGCTGAAGTCCGATGTTTAACAGACTGAGCCACCCAGGCACCCCATTTTTTAAATGTACCAATTCATAATCCTCCCTGTCACCATTTCAGCACTTCCTTTCTGCCAGTTAATGAAAGAGAAGCTCGATCCCTACCCCCCTCAAAACTTACCCCATTCAACTAGTAAGGGAATCCTCTATTTTTAATTACATAGGGAAATGCTTACAATAACAAGCTGGATACAAAACTGTACATACAATATATAATTATAATTCTTTAAATATATATACAGAGCAAAAGAAGAAAATGACAACAAAAATACCCCAAAATGATAAAATGCTTCTATCTATGGATTTTTATATTTTCCTTTAAATTTTATTTTCTTAATACATTAATACTCATAAAAAATAACCATTATGATACAAGTAGGGTATAAAACCCTATCTACACATGAAAAAGAAACATGAAGGAATATTAATGGTATTGTGGAATTATGCATAGTTTTTTAAAAAATTTTTTAGCATTTATTTATTATTGAGAGACAGAAAGAGACAGAACATGAGCAGGGGAGGCGCAGAGAGAGAGGGAGACACAGAATACAAAGCAGGCTTCAGGCTCTGAGCTGTCAGCACAGAGCCCGACATGGGGCTCGAACCCACCAACTGTGAGATCATGACCTGAGCTGAAGTCAGATGCTTAACAGATTGAGCCACCCAGGTGCCCCAGGAATTATCCATAGTTTTTAGTTTTATAATTTTCTGTGTTTTCCAAGTTTTCTTCAAGAAGTAGGATTAACTTCATAATCAGAAATAACAGAAAATGTCTTTGATACTCTCCTCTGTTTATTACATTTAAGGCTGGGAACAGATTAAATATGGCATTCTGTAGGAGATAACGCATCTTCCAGGGACTGAGGGGGGCATGCAGTTCTTTATGTGCTTAGAAAAACAATTTCTGAGGTGCCTGGCTGACTAAGTCGGAGAACATGTGACTTTTGATCTTGGGTTGTGAGTTTGAGCCCCACATTCAGTGCAGATTACTTAAAAATAAAATCTTAAAAAAATAATTTGCTGATCAAGCTATTTTTTAAAGGTTTTTATGTAATGGAATTCCACATACCACAACAAATTCAGTGGAAGCATTTTAAGTGGAGACATAAATTGAATGCTCGTGTAAATCAAGCTTTTAAAACAAAACAAAACAAAAAAACAGAACAGGGAAAGTTCAATGTAAATACTCATTCTCACTATCTCTTTGTTACATAGGTCATTTTGCCATTAAAAACACATAAACCATACTTATGACCCAAGCTCCGCAACCTGGAGAGTGAGGATGGACAACCAGAACAGATGACGGGGTGTGTGGAATCCAATGACGAGAGCAGAAGTTGCAACTTTCTGTTGTATTTCCATAAAATCAATCTCTAACAATTTTTATGGAATAATGGAATACAGAACAATGAAATCATTACTTGTTCACTGTCTTTTCCTTTAAAATGCAGAATGTTTGTGTTCATAACTCTCTCTCAAGGTGCTTGGAACAGAGTAGGCACTCAGTAAACATACACTGTGTGAATAAACTAGTGAAGGCATAAAAAAATAAAAAATGAATAAAAACCCATTAACTGGCCCATGATGGTGATTACCATAGAAATTAAGGAGCCTGCAATCTGGAAGAATTTGTACACTCTTATTCCTCCTAATTTACCTTAATTATTTTGTATATTCAGGTAAGAAGCATAGTATGCACACAATATATCCTTGATAAATGCTCAATGAATTGGATTTCAATCCCCTTCCCCACTAGATACTTTTCTAGTGAATCTTATGACCCTCTGGCATTCTTTTCATTCTTGGGTATTTTTTTTTTCATTCTTGGGTATTTAAAGCAACTCAACAAGCATTTTCAGAGCACACACAGTGCAAAGGTTCCCATGAGGAATATGAAAATAAAATATTAAAATAAGTACAATCCAGTAGGAAGGTAAAACATATAAACACATAACTACCTGTAAAATGCAAAAAGTACTATAAGACACGGAATGCCATGGGAGCTAAAACAAAAGGATTATTTTGTTTTTGGTGTGGACTGTGGTGAGAAGAGTAAAGGAAGGAATTGACAAAGGCTTCAAAGATGAGACATTTGTGTTGGGTTTTGAAGGATGGGTAAGTTTTTGGCAAGCAGAGCTGGGAAAAAAAGGGTATAGAGGCAAAAGAGAAGTACAAACAAAGGAATGATAATGGGAAAGGACAGAGGGCATTTAGGGATCAACATGAGAGAAGAGGTACATAAAGCTTTGAAAGTATGTTGGGACCAGATTAAGAGTCTTGTATCCCATGCTGGGAAATGGAGTGTAAAATTTGTAAGCAATGGCTTTTCACACAATGGCATAGATGTGATCAGAGCTGTGTTCCAGAGGCAATGTGGAAGATCTGGAAGGAAGAAACAACCGATCAGTGGCAGGGAGAACAATTAGGAAGCTAAGCATTTGTTCCTATGAGAAGACACAGGAACTAAAAGCAGGGTAATAACAGTTGCAAGGGAGAATGGGGCATATGTGAGATTTAAAGTGATAGAATCAATTGGATGTGGCATGTACTAGAGGCAAGGGTGGTGGTGGCCCGGGTGTGAACACCAGGAAGAAGAGGTGTTAGATGAATGAATTAATAAAACAACCAAAATGAAACAAAAGAGAGGTAAGAGAAGTAAAAGACAGCTTGGGAGAATTTCGGAGCAGTGGTCAACAGTGTTAAATATGGTACAGCAGAAATATCAAAAAGGAGTTATCTAGAAATGGATTTTGAAATGGTTCTTTACATTGGTAAACCATCACCACCCAGTCTCTTCTCATCCTCTTTCGAACCTCTCTATTGAAAAAAGGTTCTCTTCAAAGTCAACATCGTAGGAAAAAAGCAGAATAAAAATTAAATGTCAAGTGGTTGAGAAGGGATTGGGTGGTGATAAATCAGTATAAAATATTATCTTGAAGTCCTTTGTGAATGAAAAGATTGGTAGCTTGAGGGAGAAATAGTTATTTGAAAAAAGAATGACAAACACAGGTGGGCCCAAAGATGACTTTCTTGTGAAGAATTCAAGTCTACTCACCCTATTCCTAAAGTGTGAAAGTTAGGATTTCAAGTAATGTGGATTTAGTACTCTAGGCTATTCATTTGCAAAGTATGTACTACAAACATCAGGTTCCATTTTTGTTTTCTAAAATACATTTATTTAACTATCTTGATCGTGATAAAAAAATATTTCAGGAGCTTCCTTATATGCCAGGCACTGTGTTAAATACTATATTTGTATTATCTCATTTAATCCCAGCAACTTTATGAGGAAAGTGTATTATTACGACCATCCTAAACAGGAGAAAACAGGCACATAGAAAAGTAAAATAACTGGCCTAAGATTTTTAAAATACAGAAAGTCCCTGACTTAATAATGGATCGACTCAATGGCTGTATCAAAGCAAAACACATTCAGTAGAAACTTTGGATTTGGAATGTTGATCTTTTCTGGGGCTAGCAATATGCAGTAGTGAGGCCAGCAGTGATGCTGGGCAGCGGCAGCGACCTGGCACTCCCAGCCAGCCATGCGGTTGTGAGGGTAAACAATCTACATTTACATCCATTCTGTACCCTACAACTATTCTGTTTTTCACTTTCTGTATAGTATTCAACCAATTACATGAGATAGCCACATTTTATTATAAAACAGGCTTGGTGTTAGATGCCTTTGCCCAACTGTAGGCTAAGGGAGGTGTTCTAAGCATGTTTAAGGTAGGCTACACTAAACTATGATGTTTGGTAGGTTAGGTGTATTAAGTTCATTTTTGACTTACTGATATTTTCAATTTACGATGGGGTAATCAGAGGTGTAACCCCATCCTAAGTTGACCAAAATCTGACCAAAAATCTGAAGTAAGTGGCAGAGCCCAACCTGTTAATATGTTCTACTGTCTTTCAACAATGTATACAAGCAACTGTTTTATACATCTCATTGGAGACCACCAAATCATTAACTTAAACTGCTTGGTTCATTCACTTTTTTACAACCCTCAGGAATAACACTTACCCTGTCATGCCTTGGAATATGTTTCAAGTTCCCTTAAATGTGTCATGGATTATGAAGGTTGTAGCACTGCTCGGGTCTTTCAATTAATTCATGCCTGCACATGTTTACTCGAAGAAAATTGAACAAGCAGGTACCTACAGCACTTCAACCCGTGGGCTGTGCTCAATTAGATAGCATGCAAGGTTCAGGCCCATCTGCCCAGCAAAAGCAGAACAGTCAGTTGCACAATAACATGTGTAACGTGTCTCATCATGATAATCCTACATTTTACATGGCTTTAGTGCTTACTCTAAGTTTTGGCTGCTTATCTCATTTTCATATTTAAGATAAGATATATGAATAGTGATTAGCCTTGGAAACCAAAATTTTCTCCTAATTCCCTTCCAGGACTCTGGATCAACGTGATTGAAAAATATCCAGAGACTGTAAGACAAGCTGTTAATAAACATCTATCACTTGCAATTATTTATCTGTGTAAATCAGGATTTTTCTGGATACTTTGCAACCCAAAACAATAGACAGAAATAAACTGCATGGGTTGATGCAAGGCTATGACTACCTTTTGTGAAATTTCGGTATACATAAAAACAGCCTCATTTTCCTGACTGATTGCTCTTTATATAGTGGAGTTCCTCTACAATAAACAAAAGTGTTAAAGCAACTGCTCTAAACCAGTTAGTTCTGTTACTTGAAACAAATGGGTCTTCATGTTCCCAGGACTGTGATAGGGGAGAGTATGGATGTTCATCCTAAATTCAAAAGGCAAACAATTCAAGCACTCCTGTGAGAATGGCTAAAGAGAGGTTTCATAAACAAAGACAACAGCAATGGCTTTTCCACATTTGGTGGCCCTTGGGTAATTCAAGACAATACATACTGAGTTAATCAACATTTAAACCTCAGTCCTACCTCTTTGCCACTAAGATCCCAGATAAGTCATTTCTGACCAGAGATTACAATGAACCCTAGCCTAGGCTAACTCTCAAGAATGAGCAAAGCAAACAATACAAAACTTTGGGAGCAAATATTCAACAACACACGTGCATGAAATGCAAAGTGATTTTGTCCCCTGTGTTGAAAAGAAGTTTCTCGACGCATTCGTGGAAGAAATGTGATTCTATACTTCAAGTAACTAGCTAGCTTTTTATGGCTAGTTAGCCTAGTGGTAAAATTTTCTGTAGTTATCATCTCAGTAGTAAAATTTTTAAGTCTCAAAATACCTTTCTGAGTGTCACTTAATTAAGTGCTCAATATTTAGGCATTTCTAGACAGTATCTTGAAATAAAACAGCCATGATTCTATTTAAACTGACAGCTGCATAAGCATCTATTTGTATGTTTTCTGCATCTTGCTGGCTTTAACCTACTGTAATAACCAACTTTAATTGAGTGTGATTATTATCTGCTAGGTAGTTTACATATATTATCCTTAATCCTAGCAATGTAGGGGCACCTGGGTGGCTCAGTCGGTAAAGCATCCAACTTCGGCTCAGGTCACGACCTCATGTTTCCTGGGTTCAAGCCCCGCACCAGGCTCTGTGCTGACAGCTCAGACCCTGGAGCCTGCTTCAGATTCTGTGTCTCCTTTGCTCTCTGCCCCTCCCCCACTCGCACTCTGTCTCCCTCTCTCTCAAAAATCAATACACATTAAAAAAGGTTTTTAAATTACAAAAAAAAGAAGAAAACAATCCCAGCAACATAAGTATCTCCATCTTACAGATGCAGAAACTGAGACTCAGTAAAGTTACAGAACCTGATCAAGGGTACAAAGCTATTGTGTGGTAAATCCAGAATTTGACACCCGTTCTTGACTATGATGCCTGTGCTTTTTGTAGTACACCATATTGTCTCTGAATAGCATATAAGTAAGATGTATGTAGACTGCTTGGCACTTAGTGGGAGCTCAACAAAAATTAATTTTAGTGTCCCTTAAAACTATCAGATAAATATAAGCTTACATCCTTAACAGAAAGTAGGATAAAAGTGATCTAAATAGGAACTGTCTTATTAAAGAGTACTCAATTTCAAATCATTCATGCAAACGAATCTCATTTGGAGGAGACAAAGTTAAACTTTTGCATTTAGATAGCCAATTGAAACGTAAGGACTTTAAAATTTACCAAATCCTTATTCTTCATTTTTATTAGACTTTAAAACATAATTTCATTCTAATCAATGACTTATCAACCAGGAGAGATACCCTTGCTCCTTTAATCAATATTAAAATCTAAGAATCGCAGCATGTTAGAGCTGGAAGGGATCTTAAAAGTTCATCTCCTTCGCTTTTGTCTCTGCACACTCTGCCAATTTGGCCTCCACCTCCTAACTCTATACTATCATTTGGCTAGTGAGTAACTTGTACAAGGTCACAAAGCTGCTAGGGGCAAAGAAGGGACTAAAAGAACTCGCATCTCCTGAGTTCCAGTTCAGTGCTCTTTCCATTTTACCACCCAACCCATGCAAGTGCTCTCTAGGGAGGGCCAAACCCACCGCTTTAAGAAAAACACAAAACCTCTAGTACTGAAATAAGCAGATTCATCTCTCCAGTGACTCCTTAAAAGGCTAATCCTATCAGCTAGCCTTTACTGAAAAGGATGGTGTATTAAAACTCTTTACAGGCGTTAGTTCATTTCATCCTCAAGGCAAACCTGTGGGAGTAGTTTTTCTCAGTTCTTTCCCTTTTGATTGATGAGGGAACACAGACTCGAAAGACTTCAAATAAGTTGCCCAAGGTCACAGGACTAGTTAGCAATGGAGCTGGAATTTAACCAAGGTCTGACTTGGGGCCCAGCTCTCGAACAACTATGATATACTGCTATTATGTGTCTCTTCCTTTTTCTCCATTTTTTTTTCTCTTTGTCCTTTGGGGCTTCGGATCATACATACACTGTCACTACCTAATCACAAATAGGGAGAAGGTTTCTGGAAGAATCACCCAACAGGGAAAAACTGTAACCCACACCATCTCCACAAATTGAAGACCCACCTGGACTATTTTTCCCAAAGTCTAGGCCTTTGCTATCCTCATCCACAAAGCTTTTTTTTTTTTTTTTTTTTCAGTAACATTAATCACCTGTTTGGCCACTCAATAACCGAAATCGGATGTTTCAAAGGCAAACGAAAGCACTGATACCAACAGTCGCTTGGGACCCGAGACCCCGGGGCAGAGAAGAGCCCCTAAACTAGGCAGTTTCCACCCAAACTGCAATGAGGTTAACAGGGCACAGTAACACAATCTCGTGTACTTGATACTAGGAAACAGGGAGAGAAAAACTGGGAGAGAGGAGGGCAAAACCTGCCTCGGGCCTGAGGCTGTTAAACAGGAAAAAGAATGAGGAAGGGATTTCCAGGCCGCCTGCACTCCAGTCATTTCAAAGCCAATGCCCACCACCAAAGCAGCCAACGCAAGGCACCCTTGGTGGAACACCAGGAAAAGGCGACCCAAGGAGCCCAAACAGTCCTTCTCGACTTGCCAGCCTACGCACTCCGTTGGTCTTACCCTTTTCCACCAGACAGGCACATTCTGAAGGATTTTTTCGCCCCACTCCCCACGCAGGGTGAGATCTCGGGAAGGAGAAGACCCTGCCTCACTTGGTAGGGACAGAAAGGGCACTCGTTTTCCCGGCGATGGAAGGGGATAGGGGAAAGACAGCAACGAGCAAAATAAGAGGAAAAAAAAAAAAAAAAAAACTGGCCTCGGAGGGGGGTTGATGGGGCGCAATGTAGTAGCTGCACTCACCCGGGTGAGACATGGGGATGACCTCATTGCGGGTCCCCGGGAAGTTGAAGATGACGGCTCCAGACGCCCCTCTCTCGTAAGCCAGGTGGATCTTGTCTGCGAAGGTGCAGCCCCCGCCACGCTGGATGAGGGCCAACCAAGAGACCTGCACGGCGCTTCCCCAGTCCCCCGGGACCGTGGGCACGGTGAAATTCGTGTGCGGGTTACAGGCGTTGAGCGCCCCCGGCCCGTCGGGCGGCACCAGGACCCCGGCCACGGGCTCGAGCGGCGAATCCTGGCCGTACACGCCCTCCTCGCTCAGCTCCCACACCGTGCGGTTCACTCCGGTGTGCGGAACCCGCCAGGACACGTTGAGGTACGCGGTCCACACAGCCTCGGCCCCCCGGGAGCCGGGGGCTTGGGGACTCAGAGCAAGCAGGAAGCACCACGCCAGCAATCGGGAAAAGCCGCAGCCACCGCGGCACAAGACCCCGGCCCCGGGCAGCAGCCCCATGGCGCGCGCGCTATGCGGTTCCCGAGGGTCCCCTGGCACGCGCCCTCCTGGCTCTCGGCGGGACCCGGCCGGGCCCAGGTGCGCGCCAGGTGGGAAGGAGGCGGAGAGGGGCCGGCGCGCGCCGGAGCTAGGTGGGAGCCGCGAGGCACGTAGCGTCGGCGAAGGGGCTGCAGCAGATGCAGCTCTTCGCAGCTCCGGTCCTCGCAGCTACTGCTGCGGCCGCGTCGGGCTCTGGGGCTTTAGCTGGAAGCTCCGCCCAGAGGACTGGGGGTAGAGGTGGCTGGGAGGGAGGAAAGGACACTGCGGGATCCGCCTCTTAAAAGGGTAACAGGATGGGCAGGCTAGAGTAGGCTCTGAGGCTGTGTGGCCAGGTGTGTCGCGTCGCGTTCTAAAAAATGGACAGGCCAGGAACTATATACCATCTGCGACCGTAAAAGCTCTCCAGTAGGATCCGAGCCCGTTTGGGGTTGCAAGAATAGCTTTTTCGCTCCAAACATTTGCCTAAAGGCCTTTTCTGGCTTAAGGTGCCAGAATGTGAAAGTACTAGAAAGCGCGAATCAGAAGGGTCTGAGTTGTAGTCAAGGGAATTCGGGTGGGTGGGTGGTGTCCGGAGAGGGGGCAGGCAGGCTGTTTATTGATTCTCTAGAGGGGGATGGACAGGAAAAGCGCATTGTTACTTTTTTTTTTTTTTTTAAAGCTTTCTCCTTTCTTGCTCCAGACAAGCGTCATACTGGGTATTTCCTTCTGACGCTTACCTCGTGCTAAATAGACTGCATCAGAAGCCCCTTCTGAAAGTAATCTTAGTCCTCAGAAAAGAATTACCGTTTTCACACACATCAAAACTAAATCTCTTCTCTCGTCTTCCACAAACAGGTTTACTCGAATCTATACATCTGCGCCATTCCTGACCTTCGCTATATAATCTTTGCCCATTTACCGCCAACTGAAGGGAGCCTGACTCACCTTGGTGATTCATGCATGGCACTATTGCATTATTATTCCTCCTTACTTTAAGTGTACAATTTTTATCTGCCCTGTCAATTACTGCATTTAAGAGGTGCTTAAGAAATATGCATTGGACAAAAGTGAATTAATACACCTGTTGTATAACAGTTATGGATAACTTTTTACCTTGGGGAAGTTACTTCTCTGTGACTCAGTTTCCTCATCATCTGTAAAATGGGGATAGTAATATCACCTACCTCATAAAGTTGTTCAGACGATTAAATGGGTTCATACATGTAAAGCACTTAGAACAGTGCTTAGCACAGTGTAAAAAATATATCTGTTAAATACTATTATTAGTAAACAGGGTCAGGGACCCCATACCTTGTAAATAATCTTAAAGTTGTCACTTTGAGATAATAATCAGAGACAGTGATGTTCAGGATGTTCAGTTTTAGCTACATTTTCAGTTCAAAGAGACAATTCACTTTATCCAGCCCAGCATTTGTTAAATTCCCAGTCACACTCCCCTCCGTCCCTGGACCAACATTTACTTAATCAATATTATTCCCAAAGATTAAGCAATGGGACAATTTTTCACTTGATACTCTCATGGCTTGAGACAAACCTAAGGGAAAATTCACACCATAACTAAACAGCACTAGAATCCAAATTAAATGGGCAAATCTGTGAAACATGAACCCTATTATACTAAAAGGAACATAAGAGATCAAAGTGGGTATGTGAGGCCAACAGCATGACACCCCCAACTACGGATGATGTTTATCTCTGAGATAAAAATTACCTACAGAAAAAGGAAAGGGTAGGATCGACCATCTCTAAGAAAGTACAATTCTAGAAATTGTCTGAATTTGTTGAAGAACACACAAAATTCAATAACGATTACCTGTGTGGCAATCGACTATGTTGTACTTTAAAGAAACAATGTATTTAAAATTAAAAAGATCTTTGGGACACCTGGGTGGCTCAGTGGGTTAAGCATTGGACTTTGGCTCAGGTCATGATCTCATGATTGGTGAGTTCCAGCCATGATTGGTGAGCTTCGGATTCTGTGTCTCCCTCTCTTTCTGTTTATCCCATGCTAGCACTCTGTCTCTCTCTCTCTCTCTCAAAAATAAATAAAGATTAAAAAAAATAAAGAGATCTTTTATAAGGCATCTACAAAAATGAAGTTTGGAGAGACATTTGTTAATATTCATTCTTAAACAAGTATTTCTTGCACATCTACTATATGCCAGCCCTCAACTAAGCACTGGGGTAAAAAGGAAAAAAAGCAAATAAGACATTAACTCTGCTCTCAAAAAATTCATAAATTAGTTTCAATGGGACAAACAAGCAAACTTATTATTGCAGTATAGAGAGCTATATGTGTATAGTGTGAGTGCTGTGACAGAGGTGTGCACAGGGCAGTAACGGGTAATAGAGAAGAGGAACCTAACCCAGGCTGGGAAGTAAGGAAAAGCTGTCCACAGGAGGTGACACCTGTCCGTGCTGAGTTTGAGAGGGTTAGCCTTCCTAGGCAGAAAACAATACAAGGGAATGCGCTGAGGCATGAAACTGAAAATGTTGGGAGACAAAAAGTACTACAGGCTCTATAAACACAAAATGGTTGGAACCTAAGAGTACAAGACACAAAGTTCTATGGGTGCACAGAGGTCAGTTCTCGAGAGTCCTTTCATCAAAGCTGGGGAGTTTGGACTTTATCCAAAAGCAGGGAGTAATACAATCAGGGTTTACACATGGAGTAATATAATCAGCTCTGAATTTTAGAGATCATTATGGCTCCTCTGTGGATAATAGGCTGGAGGGGACAAGATGAGAAGCAGTGGGCCAAGATAGAAGATTTTCAGGAGTGCTCCAGGTGAGAGAAGAAGCTGGCCCAAGCTAGACAGGTAGCAGAGATAAAGAGAGGTGGACAGATTGGAAACTTATGTTGGAGGATGAAAGAGAGGGAAGAGTTAGGGTTTGCTCTGAGGTTTTTGGCTTGGAAGACTGGATGACGTTCAGTCAGGAGGAGGGCTTTATTTATTTTTTTAAAGTTTATTTATTTTGAGAGAGAAAAAAAGAGAGCACGAATGGGGGAGGGGTGGATAGAGAGAGAGAGAGAGAGAGAGAGAGAGAGAGAGAGGGAATCCCAAGCAGGCTCCACAGGGTCAGTGCAGAGCCCAAAGTGGGGCTCAAACTCACGAACCATTGAGATCATGGCCTGAGCCAAAGTCGGAAGCTTCAACAGACTGAGCCACCCAGGCACCCCAGAGGAGGGGTGTAAATGGGCAGAAGCGGGTGGAAGAGAGATGAGCTCAGTATAGATAGGTTGATTTTGAGTTGCCTATGATGTAACTAGGTAGAACCCTCCGGTGGGCAGTTGGATTTTGTGATTATTGAACACCTACCAAGTGCAAGCCACTGGAGAGGCATAGGTATACAGAGACAAAAAAAAAAAGTCCCTACCCTCAATGAGTTCACAGTTTAGTAGGAAAGTCAGGGAGGTAGACAATAACAGTACAGTTTAATAACTGTTATGACTGAGAAAAACGTAGGGTGCTATGGCAACATGGGTGTGGCTGAGTCTTTAAGAACAAATAGAGTTAATCAAGCAAAAGGGAGTAAGGATATTCAGGCATAGGCAATAATATATTACATGAAAACACCAGGAGCATTCAAGGAACTAACATTAAATAGTTAAGTATGGCTGGGATGCAAGTTGCAAAGGGAGAGCCAGGGAAAGTGAAGCTGGACAAGTAGGCTGTGCCAGAATATGAAGAGTTTAGAAAATTGTGTTAAAGAGTATGGATTCAACACATATGTACATACAGGCACACACACACCTACATAAAGTACATATGGCAAAATGATAGCAATTGTTGAGTCTAGATGGTGGGTCTATAGGTGCTCACTGTACTATTTTTTTCAACTTCTCTCTATTTTTTAATTTTTAATTTTTTTATTTTTAGAGACAGCATGCATGAGTGGTTGAGAGGGGCAGAGGGAGAGAGCTAGAATCTTTTTTTTTAATGTTTATTTATTTTTGAGAGAGAGATTGCAAGCATCAGCAGAGAAGAGGCAGAGAGAGAGGGAGACAGAGCATCCAAAGCAAGCTCTGTGCTGATAGCAGAGAGCCTGATGCGGGGCTCAAACCCATGAACTGTGAGATCATAACCTGAGCTGAAGTTGGATGCTTAACCAACCGAGCCACCCAGACTCCTGAGAGAGAGAGACAGAGAGAGAGAGACACAGAGAGAGAGAGAGAAGAATCTTAAGCAGGCTCCATGCTCAGCGTGGAACTCGACACAGGGCTTGACCCCAGGACCCTGGAACCATGACCTGAGCCAAAGTCAAGAGTTGGACACTCAACCAGCTGAATCACCCAGGTGCCCCTTGTCTCTATGTTTTAAGCATTTTGTAATGATGTTTTAAACTGTGAATTTATATTGAAGTCAGTGGAACAAATAAATGATTACTATCATACCTAGGCTCAAAGAGATCATCTGAATTGTATGAAGACAAGACAGGAGGCAGAAAGACTAGTGAGGAAGCTAACATCTGCAGCACTTTTCTGGAGGTCTAGCCCAGTTGTGGAGATGGAGATATCACACTATTATAGCTTAAAGACATGTAACTGTTAAAATCATCCTATGAACTCTCCCCTTGCTACGAGTCCATCCTCATCAAGCAACCTTCTTATTATCAGCTAGCTCCCCATGTAAATATGCCTATAGGGAGATAATGCACTGATCAGCAAACACTAGTATCTGGTCCGCTTGGAAGTTATACTTCTCATTATAAATTAATCAGTTGGCATTCTGGCATGGATATTGGTCTCTTGTGAATTTGGTTAAATATGAGTCAGTCCCCAAGAGCCCAGTCTCTAGTTATACTACCAATCAAATCTCAAAACCTACAAAGCTAAGAACCAGACCGCATATCATGACTGCATCAAAGTCCTTCCACTCTGTGGAGACTTGTCTGGGTAACTCTGTGGCTTTCCCCAATCATATCCCTCTGTCTGTGATTTCTTTTCAAACTGCAACAGAGCCTTGCTCCTATGGATAAGACCTGTTGATCAGGAGCATCAGCATCAGCAGGGAGCTTGTGAGAAATGAAGAATCTTGGGTCCCACTCCAGACCTGCTGAGTCAGAACCTACATTTTAACAAGATCCGCAGATGATTTGTACACATGCACACAAGTTTGAGAAACCCTGGGGCAAACTAGGGTATTGCTGATGGGTAGCCAGCACCCAGGCTCTGCTTGAACACTCCCAGTGTCAGAGTTTACTACCTCACAGAGCATCGCATCCTGAATAGTACTACATTTTGCTTGTTGGAAAGTTCATGAAAGTGTAGTTTGACTTTGCTTCAGTCCTTCCACTTCCTCCCACCCAGCTCCTGCAAGCCCGAGCCCCTAGAGTTTCCTTGCTACTCATGGCTATATTGCCACTGCACCAGGACGTTTGCTTTGAGCAATTTTCCTGTACCAAACTTCACCTTATTCCCAACCCTCCAACCAAATGGACTAGCCATAGAAGTATTCCCTAGGGGTCCTACTGTCCGTAAGGCTAAATAACAGCTACTGCTCATTGAGCATTCACTATGTACTGTACATGCATTATCTCATTTAATTTTTTTAAAAATTTTTAATGTTTATTTTTAACAGAGAGAGAGAGAGACAGAGCATGAGTGGGGGAGGGGCAGAGAGAGAGGGAGACACAGAATCTGAAAGCAGCTCCAGGCTCCGAGCTGTCAGCACAGAGCCTGACGCGGGGCTCGAACTCACAGACTGCGAGATCATGACCTGAGCTGAAGTCGGAAGCTCAATCGACTAAACCACCCAGGTGCCCCTATTATCTCATTTAATTTTCACAATCATCCACTATTATCCCCGTTTTCAGAAGAGGAGACCAGCTCAGAGAGAATTTACAACCTGCTTGAGGTCATATAACTAGTAACAGAATCAGGATTCCAATGCAGTCCTGACTCTAAGTGTTAATAGCTGATAATGACTCCGTATCTTCCTTTTGGAGAGTGGCTTTCGCACTTTAACATGGCCTTATACCAAAGTAAGTTCAAGTGAAATATTTCTCATATGCATTTCAGGCACTGTAACCAGTGAGGGAGACACACTTGGGCCAGGAACCTTTTGGGATTTCTCAAATCCTACCACAAAGGCTAACCCTGCTAAATATTCGTATCAGCAGTACTGAGCCAAAAGGTGCCTTGAGCAGTGTGCCATCAAAATAATGAACTAATAAGCAGAGAAGCATCATGCAGAAGCAACAGCAGGGCACCATTGTGACCAATTATGTTTCCAATCACCCTGAGTTTCTGCAGAGGTGCAGAGATGGACAACAGCATTCAGCCTTTAATATGTCTGCAAGAAATGAGACATCACATCTGGCTTCTTACCATTAAATAAATGGCAAAGCACCATCTGGGACAAATAGTGTCTTGACAACTAAGCAATGTCATGGCTACATGGCTCATAATATAGGTGTAGAAAATGTGTAGAGAGGGGATGGCAACAATTTTCTGCTCCAGGCAGCTGTTTTGTGGATAGCAAGAGGGAATTGATGGGGGTGTGGAGAGAGTGAGCAGCCAAACAAAGCAAAAAGCCCACAATGTGATGGTGCAGCATACTTTCAAATAACATCATTTCCGAGTGCAGGTAAACTTCAGTCAACTCAAGTGGGTATGCAACTATTAGAAAACAGGGGATTGTTGTTAAACCAAGCTTTCCTGCACTCAAAGACAGGACAGACTTTCAACGAAGGGATCTCCAAGAGTGAGTATGCTCTCTCTGAAACAGTCTTCTCACGACCATAACATTACTAGCTACCCCTTTTTAATTAAAAAAAAAGTTTATTTCAGGCAAAAACCTCTTTGATCTTGGCCACAGCAACTTCTTACTCAATACGTCTCCAGAGGCAAGGGAAATAAAAGCAAAAATGAACTATTGGGACCTCATCAAAATAAAAAGCTTCTGCACAGAGAAGGAAACAATCAGCAAAACTAAAAGGCAACTGACAGAATGGGAGAAGATATTTGCAAATGACATATCAGATAAAGGGTTAGTATCCAAAATCTGTAAAGAACTTATCAAACTCAACACTCAAAAAACAAATAATCCAGTGAAGAAATGGGCAAAAGACATGAACAGATACTTCTCCAAAGACCTCCAGATGGCCAACTGACACATGAAAAGATGCTCAGCATCACTCATCATCAAGGAAATACAAATCAAAACCACAATGAGATACCACCTTACACCTGTCAGAATGGCTAACATTAACAACTCAGGCAACAACAGATGTTAGCAAGGATGCAGAGAAACAGGATCTCTTTTACATTGCTGGAGGGAATGCAAGCTGGTGCAGCCACTCTGGAAAACAGTAGGGAGGTTCCTCAAAAAATTAAAAATAGAACTACCCTGCGACCCAGCAATTGCACTACTTGGTGTTTATCCCAGGGATACAGGTATGCTGTTTCAAAGGGACACATACACCCCAATGTTTATAGCAGCACTATCAAAAATAGCGGAGTGTGGAAAGAGCCCAAATGTCCATCGATGGATGAATGGATAAAGAAGATGTGGTATATATATACAATGGAGTATTACTCGGCAATCAAAAAGAATGAAATCTTGCCATTTGCAACTATGTGGCTGGAACTAGAGGGTATTATGCTAAGCAAAATTAGTCAGTCTGAGAAAGACAAATATCATATGACTTCACTCATATGAGGACTTTAAGACACAGAACAGATGAACATAAGGGAAGGGAAGCAAAAATAATATAAAAACAGGGAGGGGGACAAAACATAAGAGACTCTTAAATATGGAGAACAGAGGGTTACTGGAGGGGTTGTGGGAGGGGGGATGGCTAAATGGGTAAGGGGCATTAAGGAATCTACCCTTGAAATCATTGTTGCACTATATGCTAACTAATTTGGATGTAAATTTAAAAAATAAAATTAAAAAAATTAAAAAATAAACAACAAAGGAAAAAAGATAAAACATTAAATAAATAAATATAAAAAATTACCAAAAAGTTTATTTATTTATTTATTTATTTATTTAGAGAGAGAGAGAGAGAGAGAGAGAGAATCCTAAGCAGGCTCCATGCTGTCAGTGCGGAGCCCGATGCAGAGCTCAAACCCACGAACCGTGAGATCATGACCTGAGCCAAAACCAAGAGTCAGATGCTTAGCCGACTAAGCCACCCAGGAGCCCCCATTAACAGCTATCCTTGAGAACCTACTATAGGCCAGGTACTTCTACCTATGAGATAAGTATATGCTACATCATACAGAAGAAGAAACTGAGGATCAGGTTAAGTAACTTACTGAGGTCACCCATGGTAACCATATGGCAGAATTGGAATTTGACCCATCTTAAATAAAATCTACACTTGTTCCGGGGTGCCTGGGTGGCTCAGTCAGTTAAGCGTCCGACTTCGGCTCAGGTAATGTTTAATAAACATTAAAAAAAACACTACACTTGTCCTATTATACCACATTCCACTCTATTCAATAGTACTTTCAAAAATAATGGTAGGAAGGCAACATATTTATTGCAAACCTACTATGTGCCAGATACTTTACATGCATGAATTATATATATCAGTCAATTCTTACAACAGGTAATAAAATCCTATTATAATTCCCTTTTTTTTTCAGATGAGGAAAATGAGGCTCAGAAAAGTAAAGTATCTTGCCAAAGGTCATACAACCAGTATGTGGCAGAGTTGGAATTCACAGTAGGAGTATGACTCCAAATTCTATGCCATTTTCACTCTCCTATACCATCTCCCCACTTACATAGTAAGGAAATTATGACAGGGTGCAAAGAATGGGTGTTTTACAGTACATCCAGTAACATATTTTAGTATTCTATGAAGCCCCTCACCAGAGGGCCCAGATTTCCTGCTTTGCAGCCTCCAAATTCCTAAACAGATTATGAAAGTACATTTAGTCAAGTGCTTCATCATCATTTATAAATGCTTACATCTTCAGGTGAGCACTCTCACTCCCACGAGTGTGTGGCGAGCAGTGCCTGAACACGTGTGTGTTATGTGCAGAAAGGGTATTTTATGTCCGTGGATGAAAATGAGTACAGAAAGGAATTGTATTGATGGATGACAATGCAGAAAATTTGTACTAAATTGTGTCAATTTGGTTGCTACTGGGGATTAGATTAGCTATTGAGTTTGGGGAGATGATTGAGGAGATCCCAGATTGCTAAAGAGGAACAAGAGTGGGGAAGGGCCCAAGATATGGTGAACAGGAATGGCATTGGCGGAACATTGGGCAGGGCCAGTGCTGGGGGGAAATGATGGACATGGCACAATTGATTTTTACCTTCCCTCCACTGCCGGCATCAGGACAGCCTACTTGGGAAACTCATCTGGTCTCAGGCAGTCTCCTCTCTTTCCTTTTCAGGTTTCTAGTAAGATGAAGATTCCAAAAGAATTAGATCTGTGACCACAAGAGATTTATGTATATGCTATTGAAAGAAAGAAAAGTAATTACTTGGGGAAAATGAGTGAGAACAATGTTTTTAATGAATTTGCCCTACAGATATGAAAACATGTGAGATTCAGTTCCAATCCATTAATGCTACTCAGTAGACTAGATCCACAGAGCACCCACACTCCAGCCTCTGCTGTTATTTTTTTTTTAATTTTTAATGTTTATTTATTTTTGAGAGAGACAGAGACAAAGTGCGAGTGGGGGAGGGCCAGAGAAAAAGGGAGAAACAGAATCCGAAACAGTCTCCAGGCTGTGAGCTGTCAGCACAGAGCCCGATGCGGGGCTCGAACCCACAAGACATGAGATCATGACCTAAGCTGAAGTCGGGCGCTCAACCAACTGAGCCACCCAGGCGCCCATCTGCTATTAGTTTTAGATTTACTGTTGACTGGTTGTTTGACACTGAAGAAGTTTCTCTTTCTTTTTCTTTTTAAAAATGTTTATTTATTTTGAGAGAGAGAAAGAGAGCACATGCACAAGTTGGGGTGGGGCAGAGAGAGAGGGAGAGAATTCCAAGCAGGCTCCACACTGTCAGTGCAGAGCCTGATGCAGGGCTCAAACTCACAAACTGTGAGATCACAAACCATAAGCCACCCAGGCACCCCAGTTTCTCTTTCTTCTTGCTCAACTATAAAATGGGGATAATAATAATGAAAAATTATATAGCTATATTCTGAACCACTTAATGTTCCCTCAAATTAAAGCCTAACAACTCAAATAGTATATCTGAAGAAGTATCTATGATCTTGCCACTGCCTAGCACAAATGATAGAAGAGCTATAGAGAAGGGTGGGCCTCGCAGGCATAGATCGGATCAGTTTACTAAATTAGGGAGGAGTTGAGTTCTTAAAAATGTACTTGGACAATGGGTGGTTTTTTTTAACCTACAGACAGAATGGGGTTAATTTTAATTTTAATTTTTTAAGTGTATTTATTTAGAGAGAGTGAGCATGTAAGTTGGGGAGGGGCAGAGTGACAGAGAGAGAGAGAGACAGAGAGAGAGAATCCCAGGCAGTCTCAGCGCTGTCAGCGCAGAGCCCGAAGTGGGTCTCACGAACCGTAGATCATGACCTGAGCCAAAGTCAGATGCTTAACCATCTGAGCCACCCAGCTGCCCCAGGGGTTCATTTTTTTAAAAAAATTTTTTTTAACGTTTTTTTTAAATTTTATTTTTGAGACAGAGAGAGACAGAGCATGAACGGGGGAGGGTCAGAGAGAGGGAGACACAGAATCCGAAACAGGCTCCAGGCTCTGAGCTGTCAGCACAGAGCCCGACGCAGGGCTCGAACTCACGGACCGTGAGATCATGACCCGAGCCGAAGTCGGCCGCTCAACCGACTGAGCCACCCAGGCGCCCCCCAGGGGTTCATTTTTAATGGGAACATAATTTGATAATTCCTAGTAAAGCTGGGATTTCTGAAAAGCAGTTTAAGAATAAACATACTTGTATTAGAGTGCGTAATCACAATCACCTACTGAGGCCAAGGCTTGCCCTTTAGAAGCTCAAGTCTGCCCAAGTGTGGGCAAAGGCAGCCTTTGTATTCCAAGGGGCAAAGTCACAAATTCACAGCTGCCAGCTATATGCATTAGGATTAGCCACAACTGGCCAGGGCTCAAAACTGATCAATAACATGTAGTAAACAAGTATTTGGCATTAAGTGACTGGGTGCTGTCACATAGTTGAGACAGCTGAAATCAGCTGGCTTACCACTTGTAATTCGCACAGTAATTAAGTTTTGTCACACCAGAATTAGGTAAGTGTTATGGTTATATTGGTCACAGGAAACAGGCAAGGGGCAAGCAGGCCTTCAACAAAAGGGTATTTTGTGGCTACAAAAATTACTTTGGTTTGACTTCATCACAAATCATGCAATGTAAAGGCACAGGAACTTTAATGAGGAAAAATACTAAGGGGAACATCCAAAGGAAAAAAAGTGTCCTGATCCACTGAACCACAGCGCACTCTGGAATCTATAAAATCACTTCTCCCTTAGCTGACAAACTTTCAAATAGCAGGGAGTAGGTACACTTTTTTCTAAGTTGTCTCTGTGTAACTTTGGGTGCAGATAGCGTCAGTATAATTCATGTTCTTCATAGCAAACTAGTTCAGATGCAGAAGTCGCTGACTGCTTAATATTCTGGATGTTGTCAACTCTGGAGCCACAGAAAGCCTTTCACCAGAGGCAATGAAGTGGCTCAGCAATGTTTGCTCTTTGGGAGAGAAGAGAAAAAAAAAGCAGAAATTGAAAGCCTGAAGCTCTTGTGTGTTTGATGAAGAGGCTCATCAAGTTTACCTTCAATAATCCCACCAAGTTCATTAAATGCCTTCGTTTTTCTTAGGTGCAGATAGTTGAGGTGTTTAGGGACCTGATGAGAGCATACGTTTGGGCCCTACATGGTGTTTACAGCATAGCACTCTGCTGGTTTTTGGACCTTCTATTTGGTTAGATTCAAGGCAGGATGAAAACTTCACACGTTTCAAGAAGGCTATCTTATATTAGTGCTTTCAATTATGCCCCTTATAGGCATTTTCAGCAGATGTTTTCAAAGTTTCAAGACAGAGGCCATAGTTAAAAAAAAAAAAAGAAAAAGAAAAGAAAAAGAAAAAAAGAAAAAGAAAAAACAGAAGTGTATTTATAATACCTGCTGTTATTCCATTTTCTTTTTTACAGAATCTTACCCCTGTCACTGAAAGTTGTGTTAGGTAGCAGTGAGCAAAGAAGAAGCAGACTTTCGGGGGGGAAAAGTGCTAGACTAATTCCACCTGATCACTTCAATCTGTATACAAATTTAGGAATAAAACATTTTTACTAACCTTTACCCTCTGGGCTGTCTGACATACAAAATTGTAAGCAGTTAGTGACATCGGGCATGAAGGAATTATAATTTTCTCCTTTGGAATTTCAGTAATTTAAAAGAAAATTCCCCTGTTCTGTAATTTATTCATTAGAATAATAAACATTTTTTAGAGCTTCTAATATCTGCAAAGTCTTATGATAGTTGCTGGGGGAGATAAAAAAAATCAATGTTGGGGCACCTGGGTGGCTCAGTTGGTTGAGCATCTGACTTTGGCCCAGGTCATGATCTTGTGGTTTGTGAGTTCAAGCCTCACATCGTGCTCTGTGCTGACAGCGCAGAGCCTGGAGCCTGCTTCGGATTCTGTGTCTCCGTCTCTCTCTGCCCCTCCCTTGCTCATGCTTTCTCTCTCTCTCTCTCAGAAGTAAAATAAAAACATTAAAAAAAGGATCAATGCAATGTGATCCCTCCATTAAGTATGCCAATCTACCGGGGGTAAATTGTAGCAAGAAAAATTTTGTGGGCCCTCTGTTTGTTTTTGCCTACATGCATCTGGATTATTAGCCATACAAGCTTTAATTGAAAGCTTAGTCCAATCTCAATCGTCTACTAATGGGGAAGTAATATTAATTTTCTCTTAGACTATTGTAAATAGCTTTCTAATTGACCGCCTTGCTTTTTGTCTCTCCCCCGCCTCCAGATCATCCTTCATATTAACTGCCATATTACACTTATGAAAACATAGCTACGATTATGTCACTTCTCATTGCATATTGAATAAAATATAAATTTCTAAACTTGGAAGGATAGCCCCTCCACAATCTAGGTCCATATGACCACTCCTTCCTTTATGCCTCCACTGTATCTGACATATGCCTGTGTTATATATAGCATCTTTTATACCCTGCTGCATTTATTTACCTGCATACCTATCACCTCCATCAGAGACTGAGTTCCTTGAGAGGAGGAGCCACATATTTTTCTTCTTTGTAGCCCCAGCTCTTAGCCTGGTACATTACAGTACATTTGAAGAACAAGTAAATGGATGACCAGAGCTAAAGGGCAGGTTGGCTGGCTGGTATAAATTTTTCTCATTGTTTTTGTGAAGGTGTAATTTAAGTGCAGTAACATTCACCCTTTTTAGTGTACAGTTCTGTATTTTTTGACAGACATACAGTTGTGTAGCCACTATCACCATCAGGACATAGAACAGTTCCATCACCCCCCAAATTCCCTTGTGTTATGCCTTTATAGTCAAACCCTGCCCCCCACCCTTACCCTAGTAACCCTTAGTCTGTTTTCTGTCCCTATGGTTTCGCTTTTCCAGAATGTCAGATAAATGGAGTCATTCAGTATGTAGCTTTTTGTGTCTAACTTCCTTCACTTAGCAAAATGCATTTCAAATTCGTCCATGTTACTGTGTTGGCATGACAGTTACACAAAAGGGTGGTCAGAAAGATGGGTGCTGTAAGGGGGTTCAAAGTTCTGTGTGAGTACAAAGGCAGGAATGTTTGCTTCTGACTCAAGGAATTAGAGGAGATTTCATGGAGAAAGTAACATCTAAGCAGGGCCTTAAGGGATAGGTGGGGTTTTTATAGGTATAAATGGTGAGGGAAGAGATTTCAGCAATCGATATAGTAGGGACAAAAGCTCGAAGTCAGGAAAGAGCAGAATGGATTTAGAAAACATTGTTTCAGTTTGGTTAGAGCACAAGAGAAGGAGTGGGAGGGCAGAAAATGTAGGTTAGGGCTTTATTGACCTTGAATATATATTTAGGAATTTGGTCTTGATTTTGTTAGGCAGTGGTCTGTCATTGCAGGTTTTTGATTCAAACTCTTCTTTGAAGGGAGTAGTAGTTCTGCTGACAGGTAATTATGCTGCCCCGCCAGAGCTGAAGTAGACTGGTCTCTGTCAGGGTGAGTATACAACAGTGACTCTTAGAACAGGGCAACAAACGGTATCCAAATATATCTAAAGCATGCCAAAAATATAAAATATCTGCATTACCGGTACTTGCTAGAAAATGTATTCATGAAATGACTGAATCCAATACCTACAAAAAGCTCTCTTATCTCTCTATTCATTTGTATTCTCTCTATAGTCAAAGTATCAAAAAGCCAAGTATAGTTCCTGGATCCCATTTTCCTAGTTCTCCACAGGAGTACTTGCCAAGGAATTTGGATGTTTTCTTATGACATTAAAAAACAATGTCTTCACAGGGGTAAGAATTAATGTTAGGGCTTCTATCTTATCCAATAAACAAGTCCCAACTTAACAGCATTAGTTTCTTTTGTAAAACCTTATTACCCACCAATGTTACTCAAATTTCTACATAAAAAGAACCCCCTTCGTATTTTGGATGCTTTTTCTCTGAGACAAGAACAGACATCTGACCAAAGAGGAAATGGCAAATAAGTGCATGAAGAGATGTTCAACATCGTTAGCCATTAGGGAAATGCAATTAAAACCACATGTGATATCACAGTGTGCCTACCAGAATGGCTTAAGAAAAAGTGGTGACACCAAAGGTGACAATGAGGATGTGGAGAAACGGGATCATGAAAGGGCGGGCCTACGCCGGCCAACTCCATCTTGTTCTGTGTTCTCCACCTTGAGTGACTATGTCCCCGACATGACCCCTTTCCTGGGAAAATCACAGAAACCTCAGACCGCGCCTCCTCCCCTTGAGTAACCTCCCGCTCACCCGTTCAAACTTCCTGATCAAAACACGCCCAGCGACCTGCGTAACAGGACTCCGACCCTTCCCCAGCCAATCGGCCGAGGCCACGATCCTTCCCCAGCCAATCGGCTGAGGCCACAGCCATTACCTCACCAACTGCCCCTAGACCCCTATAAAACCTTTGTGCTTTTGAAACTCGCTCTCTCTCCCTGGTATCTCACCGCTGTGTCGGTGCAGGTAGGGGATTGAGCTCGAGCTAGCTCGAATAAAGGTTCTTTTGCTTTTGCATCGGACTCGGCTCCCTAGTGGTCTTTGGGGATCACGAATTCTGGGCATAACAATCACATATACACATACATTGTTGATGGGAATGTAAAATGGTATAGCCAATCTGGAAAACAGTCTGGCAGTGTCTCATAAAACTAAACATGCAAAGTCGGAAGATGGCGGTGTAGGAGGACGCTGGGCTCCCTGCGGGTCCTGCTGATCACTTAGATTCCACCTACACCTGCCTAAATAACCCAGAAAACCGCCAGAGGATTAGCAGAAAGGAGTCTCCGGAGCCTAGCGCAGACCAGAGGCCCACGGAAGAGGGTAGGAAGGGCGGCGAGGCGGTGCACGCTCCACGGACTGGCGGGAGGGAGCCAGGGCGGAGGGGCGGCTCGCCGGCCAAGCAGAGCCCCCGAGTCTGGCTGGCAAAAGCGGAGGGGCCTGACGGACTGTGTTCCGACAGCAAGCGCGACTTAGCGTCTGGGAGGTCATAAGTTAACAGCTCTGCTCAGAAAGCGGGAAGGCTGGAGCACAAAGGGAGGGAGAGCTGCTGAGCCCCTGGACGACAAAGCTCAGTTTGGTGGGGAACAAAGGCGCTCGCCAGCGCCATCTCCCCCGCCCATCACCCAGCCAAAATCCCAAAGGGAACCAGTTCCTGCCAGGGAACTTGCTCGCTCCGCGCAAACACCCAACTCTGTGCTTCCGTGGAGCCAAACCTCCAGCAGCGGATCTGACTCCCTCCCACGGCCACAGGGCCCCTCCTGAAGTGGATCACCTAAGGAGAAGCGAGCTAAGCCTGCCCCTCCTGCCCCTGTGCACCTTGCCTACCCACCCCAGCTAATACGCCAGATCCCCAGCAACACAAGCCTGGCAGTGTGCAAGTAGCCCAGAAGGGCCACGCCACCCCACAGTGAATCCTGCCCCTAGGAGAGGGGAAGAGAAGGCACACACCAGTCTGACTGTGGCCCCAGCGGTGGGCTGGGGGCAGATACCAGGTCGGACTGCGGCCCCGCCCACCAACTCCAGTTATACACCACAGCACAGGGAAGTGCCCTGCAGGTCCTCACCACTCCAGGGACTATCCAGAATGACCAAACGGAAGAATTCCCCTCAGAAGAATCTCCAGGAAATAACAACAGCCAATGAACTGATCAAAAAGGATTTAAATAATATAACAGAAAGTGAATTTAGAATAATAGTCATAAAATTAATCGCTGGGCTTGAAAACAGTATAGAGGACAGCAGAGAATCTCTTGCTACAGAGATCAAGGGACTAAGGAACAGTCACAAGGAGCTGAAAAGCGCTTTAAACGACATGCAAAACAAAATGGAAATGACGACAGCTCAGATTGAAGAGGCAGAGGAGAGAATAGGTGAACTAGAAGATAAAGTTATGGAAAAAGAGGAAGCTGAGAGAAAGAGAGATAAAAAAATCCAGGAGTATGAGGGGGAAAATTAGAGAACTAAGTGATACACTAAAAAGAAATAATATACGCATAATTGGTATCCCAGAGGAGGAAGAGAGAGGGAAAGGTGCTGAAGGGGTACTTGAACAAATTATAGCTGAGAACTTCCCTGAACTGGGGAAGGAAAAAGGCATTGAAATCCAAGAGGCACAGAGAACTCCCTTCAGACGTAACTTGAATCGATCTTCTGCACGACATATCATAGTGAAACTGGCAAAATACAAGGATAAAGAGAAAATTCTGAAAGCAGCAAGGGATAAACGTGCCCTCCCATATAAAGGGAGACCTATAAGACTCGTGACTGATCTCTCTTTTGAAACTTGGCAGGCCAGAAAGGATTGGCACGAGATCTTCAGTGTGCTAAACAGAAATAATATGCAGCCGAGAATCCTTTATCCAGCAAGTCTGTCATTTAGAATAGAAGGAGAGATAAAGGTCTTCCCAAACAAAAACTGAAGGAATTTGTCACCACGAAACCAGCCCTACAAGAGATCCTAAGGGGGATCCTGTGAGACAAAGTACCAGAGACATCGCTACAAGCATAAAACATACGGACATCACAATGACTCTAAACCCGTATCTTTCTATAATAACACTGAATGTAAATGGATTAAATGCGCCAACCAAAAGACATAGGGTATCAGAATGGATAAAAAAACAAGACCCATCTATTTGCTGTCTACAAGAGACTCATTTTAGATCTGAGGACACCTTTAGATTGAGAGTGAGGGGATGGAGAACTATTTATCATGCTACTGGAAGCCAAAATAAAGCTGGAGTAGCCATACTTATATCAGACAAACTAGACTTTAAATTAAAGGCTGTAACAAGAGATGAAGAAGGGCATTATATAATAATTACAGGGTCTATCCATCAGGAAGAGCTAACAATTATAAATGTCTATGCTCCGAATACCAGAGCCCCCAAATATATAAAACAATTACTCATAAACATAAGCAACCTTATTGATAAGAATGTGGTCATTGCAGGGGACTTTAACACCCCACTTACAGAAATGGATAGATCATCTAGACACACAGTCAATAAAGAAACAAGGGCCCTGAATGATACATTGGATCAGATGGACTTGACAGATATATTTAGAACTCTGCATCCCAAAGCAACAGAATATACTTTCCTCTCGAGTGCACATGGAACATTCTCCAAGATAGATCATATACTGGGTCACAAAACAGCCCTTCATAAGTTTACAAGAATTGAAATTATACCATGCATACTTTCAGACCACAATGCTATGAAGCTTGAAATCAACCACAGGAAAAAGTCTGGAAAACCTCCAAAAGCATGGAGGTTAAAGAACACCCTACTAAAGAATGAGTGGGTCAACCAGGCAATTAGAGAAGAAATTAAAAAATACATGGAAACAAACGAAAATGAAAATACAACAATCCAAACGCTTTGGGATGCAGCGAAGGCAGTCCTGAGAGGAAAATACATTGCAATCCAGGCCTATCTCAAGAAACAAGAAAAATCCCAAATACAAAATCTAACAGCACACCTAAAGGAAATAGAAGCAGAACAGCAAAGGCAGCCTAAACCCAGCAGAAGAAGAGAAATAATAAAGATCAGAGCAGAAATAAACAATATAGAATCTAAAAAAACTGTAGAGCAGATCAACGAAACCAAGAGTTGGTTTTTTGAAAAAATAAACAAAATTGACAAACCTCTAGCCAGGCTTCTCAAAAAGAAAAGGGAGATGACCCAAATAGATAAAACCATGAATGAAAATGGAATTATTACAACCAATCCCTCAGAGATACAAACAATTATCAGGGAATACTATGAAAAATTATATGCCAACAAATTGGACAACCTGGAAGAAATGGACAAATTCCTAAACACCCACACTCTTCCAAAACTCAATCAGGAGGAAATAGAAAGCTTGAACAGACCCATAACCAGTGAAGAAATTAAATCGGTTATCAAAAATCTCCCAACAAATAAGAGTCCAGGACCAGATGGCTTCCCAGGGGAGTTCTACCAGACGTTTAAAGCAGAGATAATACCTATCCTTCTCAAGCTATTCCAAGAAATAGAAAGGGAAGGAAAACTTCCAGACTGATTCTATGAAGCCAGTATTACTTTGATTCCTAAACCAGACAGAGACCCAGTAAAAAAAGAGAACGACAGGCCAATATCCCTGATGAATATGGATGCAAAAATTCTCAATAAGATACTAGCAAATCGAATTCAACAGCATATAAAAAGAATGATTCACCATGATCAAGTGGGATTCATTCCTGGGATGCAGAGCTGGTTCAACATTCGCAAATCAATCAACGTGATACATCACATTAACAAAAAAAAAGAGAAGAACCATATGATCCTGTCAATCGATGCAGAAAAGGCCTTTGACAAGATCCAGCACCCTTTCTTAATAAAAACCCTTGAGAAAGTCAGGATAGAAGGAACATACTTAAAGATCATAAAAGCCATTTATGAAAAGTTGATGATAGCTAACATCATCCTCAATGGGGAAAAACTGAGAGCTTTTTCCCTGAGATCAGAACACGACAGGGATGCCCACTCTCACCGTTGTTGTTTAACATAGTGCTGGAAGTTCTAGCATCAGCAATCAGACAACAAAAGGAAATCAAAGGCATCAAAATTGGCAAAGATGAAGTCAAGCTTTCGCTTTTTGCAGATGACATGATATTATACATGGAAAACCCGATAGACTCCACCAAAAGTCTGCTAGAACTGATACATGAATTCAGCAAAGTTGCAGGATACAAAATCAATGTACAGAAATCAGTTGCATTCTTATACACTAACAAAGAAGCAACAGAAAGACAAATAAAGAAACTGATCCCATTCACAATTGCACCAAGAAGCATAAAATACCTAGGAATAAATCTAACCAAAGATGTACAAGATCTGTATGCTGAAAACTATAGAAAGCTTATGAAGGTAATTGAAGAAGATATAAAGAAATGGAAAGACATTCCCTGCTCATGGATTGGAAGAATAAATATTGTCAAAATGTCAATACTACCCAAAGCTATCTACACATTCAATGCAATCCCAATCAAAATTGCACCAGCATTCTTCTCGAAACTAGAACAAGCCATCCTAAAATTCATATGGAACCACAAAAGACCCCGAATAGCCAAAGTAATTTTGAAGAAAAGACCAAAGCAGGAGGCATCACAATCCCAGACTTTGGCCTCTACTACAAAGCTGTCATCATCAAGACAGCATGGCATTGGCACAAAAAGAGACACATAGACCGATGGAATAGAATAGAAACCCCAGAACTAGACCCACAAACGTATGGCCAACTCATCTTTGACAAAGCAGGAAAGAACATCCAATGGAAAAAAGACAGTCTCTTTAACAAATGGTGCTGGGAGAACTGGACAGCAACATGCAGAAGGTTGAAACTAGACCACTTTCTCACACCATTCACAAACAAACTCAAAATGGATAAAGGACCTGAATGTGAGACAGGAAACCATCAAAACCCTAGAGGAGAAAGCAGGAAAAGACCTCTCTGACCTCAGCCGTAGCAATCTCTTACTCGGCACATCCCCAAAGGCAAGGGAATTAAAAGCAAAAGTGAATTACTGGGACCTTATGAAGATAAAAAGCTTCTGCACAGCAAAGGAAACAACCAACAAAACTAAAAGGCAACCAACGGAATGGGAAAAGATATTTGCAAATGACATATCGGACAAAGGGCTAGTATCCAAAATCTATAAAGAGCTCACCAAACTCCACACCCAAAAAACAAATAACCCAGTGAAGAAATGGGCAGAAAACATGAATAGACACTTCTCTAAAGAAGACATCTGGATGGCCAACAGGCACATGAAAAGATGTTCAACGTCGCTCCTTATCAGGGAAATACAAATCAAAACCACACTCAGATGTCACCTCACGCCAGTCAGAGTGGCCAAAATGAACAAATCAGGAGACTATAGATGCTGGAGAGGATGTGGAGAAACGGGAACCCTCTTGCACTGCTGGTGGGAATGCAAATTGGTGCAGCCGCTCTGGAAAGCAGTGTGGAGGTTCCTCAGAAAATTAAAAATAGACCTACCCTATGACCCAGCAATAGCACTGCTAGGAATTTATCCAAGGGATACAGGAGTACTGATGCATAGGGGCACTTGTACCCCAATGTTTTTAGCAGCACTCTCAACAATAGCCAAATTATGGAAAGAGCCTAAGTGTCCATCAACTGATGAATGGATAAAGAAATTGTGGTTTATATACACAATGGAATACTACGTGGCAATGAGAAAGAATGAAATATGGCCTTTTGCAGCAACGTGGATGGAACTGGAGAGTGTGATGCTAAGTGAAATAAGCCATACAGAGAAAGACAGATACCATATGGTTTCACTCTTATGTGGATCCTGATAAACTTAACAGAAACCCATGGGGGAGGGGAAGGAAAAAAAAAAGAGGTTAGAGTGGGAGAGAGCCAAAGCATAAGAGACTGTTAAAAACTGAGAACAAACTGAGGGTTGGTGGGGGGAGGGAGGGAGGGGAGGGTGGGTGATGGGTATTGAGGAGGGCACCTTTTGGGATGAGCACTGGGTGTTGTATGGAAACCAATTTGACAATAAATTTCATATATTAAAAAACAAACAAACAAACAAAAAAACTAAACATGCAACTGCCATATGACTCAGCAATTTCAGTCATGAGCCTTGACCTCAGATCAATGAAAAATTATGTTCACTAAAACCTGAATACAAATGTTCATAGCAGCTTAATTCATAATTGCCCCAAACTGGAAACAACCCAGGTGTTTTTCAATAGATGAATGGTTAAGCTGTGGTACATCCATACCATGGACTACTACTCACTAATAAAAAGGAATGAACTATGACTATATGGGACAATCTGGATGAATCTCCAGAGAATTATGCTGAGTTACAAAAAAAAAAAAGGCCAATCCTAAAAGGCTACGTACAGTGTGATTCCATTTATATAATGTTTTGGGGATGAAAAAATTATAATAATGGAGAACAGATTAGTGGTTGCCCAGAGTAAAAGAGAGGGTATGGGATAGAGGTGCGTGTGGCTATAAAAGGGCAATATGCGGGAGCCTGTAGTGATGCAATTATTCTGAATCTTGACTGTGGCCATGGCACATGAACCCACACATGTGATAAAATCACATAGCACATGCAAATGAGAGCATTAAAAGTTGTAAAATCCAAATAGGGTGAGTGGATTGTATCAAGGTAAATTTATTTATTATTTATTTATTTTTATTTTTAAAATTTAAATCCAAGTTAGTTAACATATAGTGTATAAATGATTTCAGGAGTAGAATTTGGTGATTCATGACTTACATGTAACACTCAGTGCTCATCCCAGCAAGTGCCATACTTAATGCCCATCACCCAAGTAGCCCATGCCCTCACCCACCTCCCCTCCAGCAACCCTCAGTTTCTTCTCTGTATTTAAGAGTCACTTATGGTTTGCCTCCCTCTCTGTTTTTATATTATTTTTCCTTCCCTTCCCCTATGTTCATCTGTTGTGTTTCTTAAATTCCAAATATGAGTGAACTCATATGATATTTATCTTTCTCTGACTGACTTATTTTGATTAGCATAATAGACTCTAGTCCTATCCATGTTGTTGCAAATGGCAGGATTTCATTCTTTTTGATTCTGGGTAATATTCCATTGTGTATATATATACCACATCTTCTTTATCCATTTGACAGCCAATGGACATTTGAGCTCTTTCCATAATTTGGCTTTAATGTCAATTTCCTGATTGCTATATTGTACTATATATAGTTATTTAAGGTAATACTATTGGGGGAAACTGGGCGAATAGTATACGATATCTCTGTTTCTTAAAACTGCATGTGAATTCACAATTTTCTCAAAATAAAAAGTTTTTTAAAGGGAGGAATAGTGTTGGTTATAGAAATGTATGATATATTACCTTAATTAAATTTAGGAAATTATTTTTGTTTTCTTTTTGCCAAGGAATTTGGATGTTTTCTTATGGCATTAAAAAACAACTATGCTAAGCGAAATTAGAGAAAGACAAATATCATATGACTTCATTCATATGTGGAATTTAAAATACAAAACAGATGAACATAAGGAAAGGGAAGCAAAAATAATATAAAAGCAGGGAGGGGACAAAACATAAGAGACTCTTAAATACAGAGAACTGAGAAATTGCTGGAGGGATTTTGGGTAGGGGAAATGGGCTAAATGGGCAAGGGGCATTAAGGAGGACACTTGGGATGAGCACTGGGTGTTATATGCAGGGGATGAATCACTGGATTCTACTCCTGAAATCATTATTGTACCAAATGCTAACTAATTTGAATGTAAATTAATATATATATTATATTTTATATATATTATATATATAAAAGTACCAGAGAATATCATCCATGCTCCTGAATTTCTAATGTGTGGAATTACAAAATTTTAATATTCCAATACATTTTTGACATCTGGGATTCACGTCCCATTTGCACAAATTATATTTAATGCAATACAGTATCAACTTACATTTAAGTCTACTGAAAAATTAATGTGGATAAGGAATGCCTAACCTAGAAGACTTTTCTCATTCCACATCGCCCCACCCACCAAAGTCTCCTCAGAATTACCAACAACTAAAACTGGAGAAAAAAATTACCATCATGGAAGTGTACATACACATATCTTTTACATGGTAATCTTTTTTTTAAATTTTTTTAAAATGTTTATTTATTTTTGAGAGAGACAGAGACGGAATGTGAGTGGGTTAGGGACAGAGAGAGAGGAAGACCCAGAATCTGAAGCACGCTCCAGGCTCTGAGCTGTCAGCACAGAGCCCGATGCAGGGCTCGAACTCACGAGCTGTGAGATCATGACCTGAGCCGAAGTCGGACGCTCAACCGACTGAGCCACCCAGGTGCCCCTACATGGTAATATTACCCTCTGCATCCACTTATTCAAGCACTGTCAGAGCTGTAACACTCACTATTTATAGCCTTTTACCCATTGCCAGTGAGCTTCCATACCTACTACTCCACTAATAGCCCAGCTTTTGATACTTATACTCCCTTTAAAGTGACATTTGAGTGCTGTTAATAATTGTCTTCTCAAAAACTCTCCCTTGCCTTGTATCTCACAAACCCAATCTTTCCTGGTCCTCCTACTTCTCTGGCTGTTTTTCCAACTGTTTTCTTTTTCCCTGCCAGCTATTTAAATGCTGATCATCCCCAGGGTTCTCTAGCCTCTACTTTTCTAGAGATGTACAAATTTTCCTAGGCGTATATTTCCTACACCCTTCACTACTTTGGTTGATGACTCCCAAATCTGTCTCCCTCCATGCAGATGATTTTGTTGCACTCCAGTTTGTTTCTAACTGTCCTTTCTACTACATAACTCTACCTGGTCTCCTGGTAGATTGCCTCTAGACAATGTTTTCCACATTATCACCAAGACTGCTCCTCAAAAAACAAAGATCTAACCATGTGATTCTTTTGAAATCTTTTGGAACTCCTCACCACCAGTCCTAAAGGAAAAAATAGCATAACATTAAAATCCTTCATGATTTTAGGGGCGCCTGGGCGGCTCAGTTGGTTGAGTGACTGACTTCAGCTCAGGTCATGATCTCACGGTCTGGGGGTTTGAGACCTGCATCGGGCTCTGTGCTGACAGTTCAGAGCCTGGAGCCTGCTTCAGATTCTGGGTCTCCCTCTCACTCTGTCCCTCCCCTGCTCATGCTCTCTCTCTCAAAAATAAAAACATTAAAAAAAATTAAAATCCTTCATGATTTGATCCTAAACTACTTTTTCTGCCTCATCTTCTCTTCCTTCCCTCATATTATGTTACACAAAATCACTAAAAGTTTCTCAAACAAGGGGCATCTGGTTGGCTCAGTTGGTATAGCATGAGACTCTTGATCTCAGGGTGGTGAGTTCAAGCTCCATGTTGGGTGTAAAGATTACTTTTAAAAAACAAAGTTTCTCAAACAAGCTACCTATTTTCTTTCCTTCATGCTATTAACTCATGCTATTTATTGATGTTGCCTAAAGTGTACTTCCCCCTAATTTACATGCTAAAATCTTGTTCTTCTTTTAGGACTTGTTTTAGATGTCACTTCTGGTGACATTCTGTTGCCTCCTTCATTGTCTTATTAATTGGTCATTCTAGCCTCAACATTTCTACTGCAGTAATAGCAGCTCTCTTAGAAATTATTTCATTGTATTATTGTAATTATCTGTATACATGTCCACTTATGTAGAATCACTGAAGGCAGGGATCACCTCTTGTCACCCCTGTATCCCTGTCAAATTGCAAATATGCCATACAGTAAATGCTTAATAAAAAGATGCTCAATAAGCAAAATCAACAACAACAAAAAGCAACCAACAGTAAAATTCACCATGTTTCTAGTTTCAACTATGTTGTCAGGAAACACAGAATCCAAACAGGAGCAACTACCACTGCTTCTGCTATAGTGGTTCTAAACCCTTTTTTTGGAGTCAGAGCTACTTCTGAAAATTTGATGAAACCTATGTACAGAATAAATGAACACACACAATTTTATGCCCAATTTCAAGGGGTGTTATGGGCCTCATGAAGCTTATCCAATGATCCTATGTTAATGTTTATCTGCTCTAAATGGTCACCAGTAGCCTTATATGGTTATTTAAAATTAAATAAAAAATTCAGTTCTTCAGGTACATTAGCCACATTTCAAGCACTCAATGGCCACAGGTGGCTGTGGCTATGTATTGGACAGTATAGAGATAGAGCTGAATGTTCTATTGAACAGAATTGCTCTGGAACATTTAGGACAAGATTTACTTTATTTTTTATTTTTACTTTTTTAATATTTATTTATTTTGAGAGAGAGCAGGTAGGAACAGAGAGAGAGAGTGTGAGATAAAGAATCCCAAGTAGGCTCTGCTATGTCAGCATAGAGCCTGACGTGGGGCTCAATCTCACGAACCATGAGATCACGACCTGAGCCAATACCAAGAGTTGGTCACTTAACTGACTAAGCCACCCAGGCACTCCTACTTTATTTTTTAAAAATCAACTCCCTGTACTTAACTTCAATAATACTTCATTTGTATAAAGACCCTGTGCAGCCCACCTGTGCACCTCCAAGGACCCCAGCCTAAGAACCTCTTCTTTAGATGGATGCTATTTTATCCATAATTGTTTTCTTTTGTATCAGGTTTAATCAAGGGACTAATTTAAATCCCCTTTGAATTAGGTAGACTATACACCAAAATTATCATTTCAACAATTATATACAATGGCAGAAGAAGACAGGGCTGACATTTGCAAGTAGGGAGCATTGTTTCAAGTGCATGAAGTACTTTTGGAGGAGAATAGATACAGATGAATAGATATTAAGAGATAGTCAGGAGTCGGGCTCATCTACATAATACCAAAACAGTTGGTTAAAAGTGGAACATTCAGTTGCTTTGTTCAACTAGTATCTTTAATTTATTTTAGTGTCATGTAAACACATGATACTGTGGCAAAGGGTTATTAAAATAGAAATAGAAGAACAAGATTTTAAATGTTGTGATGGGAAAATAAATAGCCAAGTTGAATGACATTTTAGATGTGTAGGCAGAGAAAAGGTGTAGAAAATGTAAGGGAACTTGTGTCTTGCAATAAGTAGCTTTCTGGTTCATTGTAATTTGTCAAGTATTTAGGAATGGAAGGCATTCATGCTTCAAGTGGTAGGCATTTATCGAAGCTCTGATGATCTTTCTTTTATTAGAAGAATTATATTCTTAAAATGTAAACAACATCCTTCTTGTTTTTCTCCTTCAAATATTGAAATCGTTAAAATTTTTTTAAATATTTATTCATTTATTTTGAGAAAAAGCATGCACATAAGTGGGGTAAGGGGCAGAGAGAGAGAGGGAGAGAGAGAGAATCCCAAGTAAGCTCCACACTGTCAGTGGGGAGCCTAAAACCGGGCTCAGTAGTCCCACGACTGTGAGATCATGACCTGAGCCGAAACCAAGAGTCCAACACTTAACTGAGCCATCCAGGCGCCCCTTGTTTCTTTTTTGAATTGAATTTCAGTTTCCACCTAAAGCTAAGTACACACCAGAATCATTATTTGAAGGTATAGTTTTCTCAGGTCATTGTCTATTAGTCCTCTATAAAAGAATTGAGTTAGAATTCAGTTATAGATACTAGTAGGTGGGAAGCGGTGATGTAGATGATACAAAACAGCAGACAATCAAAAGACCCCTGGTGTTGGCTTTGAAATGCATTCTTCAGCACATTTTCATTTTATGTTTTACTCAGGCATTCCCTCCAGACCCCTAAGAGGTGACTCTGAAGTAGCATGAATGATCAAAGACAGCCTCTGATTTCAACCTTGCAAGTGGATTTGCTGCATGCATGTAATTAAATTAATGGTATAACTTAGCATATGTATATTCTGAATATCGCCTTACTCCCATGAGCATGTAACCAACCATTAAAGAGAATCTATGGATGCATGGTTCTTATTCATTCCAGGAATTTATTTACATCTTCAAGGTGCTTGGTTTTAAAGTAATCGATTAGATTGATTTTCGTTTTATTCAAATCTATTTGGCTGACCTTGACTAACTGAGCATCTTGGTGTTTTCTTAATTGAAAGAGTTGCCATATGGTGTCAGAAGACATTGGCAATTTTGATTCAGATGCCAATATAGCATGTTACTGTTTAAATATGCTTAAGTACCAAGGTGTTTGTATTAGCCATAAAAATGCTCAACGTGCCCTCTGCTGGGCCTTTCTAAGGTTGGAACAGAAAAATGCTGTGTCATCTAGTTATACAGTGGGTTGAGAAAGGAATTCCTCTGTAACTATCACATGCAATGAATAAACGATAAATACCAATTCACAAGTCTTTCTGGAATGGATACGTCTGGCTCACTTAGTTTGAAAAGGAAGATTTTAAAATGCTGTCTAGACACCAAGAAAGTAAAATTTTGTGATGTGCCTAGGAACTCTCCTGTGTTTTATGAAATAAAATAATTTTATCATCAGATCATCTGTCCATAAATATGTAAACCAACTAAATAATTTTACCATTATTACATTATTATGTAATTATTACATTATTATGTAAACCAACTCAATAATTCTTCCATGAGAGGACATCTGTGAAGAGGTGAGTTTTAATTGAAGATTTTTGCAGAGTTTGCAAAGAGTCACTTCGATCCACTGCCCCCATCCCTGCGGTTTTATCTGAGGCCCAATCTTATAAATCATATTCCTATAAATTAAGTGGATGTTTTGCTTATGGAGAAGATTGGAGAATTAGAGTCAATGCTTTCTTTAGCAAAAGATATTTATACATTTTTCTTGGATCAAAATATTTTTTAACATCCTATGTGATAAAGTAACAAATATTCAGCAAGTATCTTCCAGACAACTACTTTCACAATCAGTAGGGTTGTATGCAATTCAGTTGTATAAATTGTACACATAGCCTCATTTTAGTTGACCACACATTCCTGCTTATAGCTTCAAAAGAAGCAAATCATGAAACTACAGGGAATCTAGAGAGACTATTGTTTTTACTCTCCCCAGCGCCAACTGGCACTCAAAAAATAGAACTGGCCAGAATATAGCTGGCTATTTTCTTTATGAATTTCTCCCTAAGGCACAAAGATCAGCTTTTCATACCCCTGGGAGTCAAAAAGATTTTCATTCTATCAAAGTGAAAATTCTTCTAGACTGTTTCAGTCAATGCCCTCAATTAAATCATTGTTCTCTGAGTTATCTAAAACATTGTTTCCAATTGCTTACACCATTATTAAATAATAACAGGTGCAAAATTAATGCTTGGAGCACTAAGTGAAATTTGCCTATTGGTGTGTCAGTCATCACCGCTTTTCTTTTGTTATGGATGTTAGTGGTGTGTCAAAGGCAAGGGTAACACAGACTCAAGGACAGAAACACAAATATATTTAAAGGAATTGGGATTATGTATTTTTTCATATTTCAATAGAATGTCGTAACTTTACTGTTTAGCTTCTCAGAAATCAGAATACAATCTAGGCAGTAATTAAGGGTAACAGTTTTTATCCGTCTGTTTTTGCCATTTTGTTTGGCAGAAGGCAAAGAAATCTTGAATAACCCTTGTACTCTGAGAAATAGTTTCTTTGTCTAAAGAGCAAATAGGGTGAGTTCAGAAGACATTTTTAGAAGATTCACTCTCTCCATGATCTTAGATCTTACTGTAAAGAAATGGAAGTATCCCCATAAGAAGTTATACCATAAATGTCCCAAATGAATGTCAAAAAACCCCACAAACCACCACAACTTCATGTTTTTAAGATGTAATTACAGGGGTGCCTGGGTGGTTCAGTTGGTTAAGGGGCCGACTTTGGCTTAGGTCATGATCTTGCAGTATGTGAGTTCGAGCCCCAAGTTGGGTCTTGCGCTGACAGCTCAGAGCCTGGAGCCTGCTTCGGATTCTGTGTCTCCCTCCCTCTCTGCCCCTCCCCTGCTCATGCTCTGTCTCTTTCTGTCTCTCAAAAATATATAAACGTTAAAAAAAATTTTTGTAAATGAACAAGTAAAATGTAATTACAGGTTAAGGGCACAGGCCATTAAATGGGAGCCTAAAGTACCAGGTTTGTAATGTATGACTGCTGGAAGGAGACACCTTTTGTCAGTATTTACCACTTCACTAACATTTTAAGTATTCATAGAGTGAGGATTAATGTGCTGTGGACAAGTATTTCTTTAGAGAAGTATTAATAGTATATCCAATAGTTTAAACAATTTTCACAAATAAACAATGTGGATATTCTTTTAGGTTTAACTTTTTGTTTTCATTGCTAGAAATATAGTCCAAGCATACAAAGACAGTAGAACTCTACTTGCATTATGAAATTGTTTTGCAAATAGAGTAAAGCCTTACTAAATCAGACTTGCTTGAAGTTGGCAAGTTCTATCATTGCAATTATACAATATAGAAAGATTTTGTTACTTTGGAGGAAGTTCAAACTTCCTTTGGAGGAAGTTACTTTGTTCCTTATATGATGAAAGGAAATTCATGGTGTATATAAGTTCTGCACTGGGAGCAGTTACCTTGAATGAGAAAACCAATTTTTCTAGTGCCTTAGGAAATACTCATTTACATAAAAGCAATTGGACTATTAATTAAAATCATTTACATTGTTCTTTGAAGTAGAGTTCTAGAGTTCATTAGCTTTGATTACATTACTGTATATGTCGAAAAAGATATTTTAAAAAACACTCTTCCATAGTTCATTGATTTCCTGTCAGATAGGCCTTCCTCTTAAAGTTTTAACAAAATACAAAATGCAGCTTTATTATTTTCAAGTGATACAATAGCACAAACGAATTGCTGCTAAAATCATGCCAAAGAGAAGCACTGCTGGATATCCTTTAATGAAGGCAAAGATTGCAGGAAAAGAGTTGCTCTTATGTACTGCTTAAAAAGAGTTTCTATTCTCTGAAGGCACTTAACCGTCTCTCCACTCCTTTAAGTTCCAACCCCATATTTTTAACTTAGATTAAACACTGGTGAGAATTAATGAGGTTTCTATTATACTCTTCCCAAATTCACATAGTACAATGCAGGTCACCACATCTACAATAGCTTTATACAAATAAGTGAAAGAGTAATGTTAATTCCACAGTACTGCGCAGTGACACAAGGCTTGAACTAGAATCTGGTTCCTTCACTCCATGACCCTGTGTGGGTGTAAGCTCTCTGTGTAGGTGTGTGAATCACTGGTGGCAATATAGGCAGTTCCTATTGCCAGAGCTTTATATAGAAACTGCCTAACAAAGAAGTCATGTCCCCGACTGCCAGCTGAAGGTGAGACACCAAATAGCTTCAGGGAGAGCCAATAGAGAGAAAAAGAACACTGTTAATAGCCAGCAAGGCTGTCATTAAGCTGAAAAGCCCCAATATTTCTGGTGTTACCACACTCCATTGGCTATACATAGAATTGTGAAGTGGGTAATATTTATTTGAAAGGGCATATACTCCCCTCTTCAGCTTCATTCATTCTTTTGTCAGTGAGAGCCTAGGGTTCGTCACTGTGCTAAGTGTTGTGTGTACTCAGATGAATGAAAAAGCCCCCTGGATCTCCAGCTGTTTAGTACTGCATCCAGGTCACACCTTAGCCTAACTGATATTTTGTGCTCAAGTCACTATCAATGATGTAGTCGCTACTGTGGTATCAGTTGTTAAGGTTAAGATGTTACCTTTCCCAGGAGCACGTTCCTTTTAAACAGGGACTCAAAAACCCTATAGCTTTTAAACTCCAAAGGAATGCTGCTTTAATGATGGATGGAATTTCAGATATCATAGAGAGGAGGATATTGTTGGGCAGGGGAATTCCTGGGACCCAACAAGTCACATCACACAGGTGACTGGCTTCCACATCCTCTCCAAGACTCAAAAAGTAAAGTCATTCTCAAAAAGCAAAGGCAATTCCCCCTCCCCATCAATGGGGGAAAAAAAGATTGTAGTAGTTAAAAACATTGAAATTCAACTTTGCCATGAGTTAAAAAAAAAAAGTCAATACCACTGATTGAGAATTGAATGGATGATATAAACTAAGTAGAAGACAATTTCATGTAGTGAACAGTTTAATCCTAGAGCAAGCCTAAATTAAACCTATATTTAGTCATATTGTTCAAGAGGGCACAACTAAGAATAATGTGTGAAAGATAGAAGGAGGTACATTTTGGTGTAGTTTGAAAAACTTAAGTTCCTGGAAACTTAAGCTGTCCAGCAATGAACTGAACAGCCCTTGTGAGATGAAATCTTGTCCCTGAAAGTGCTCAAGTTGTGAATGGATGGCCATCAGACAGAACTATAGGTGAAGGGGTTTGTGATGTACATGGAAGATTTATATTCTTTTATGTTTTGCCTCTGACTCTATTACTATATGATAATTGGGAACCCAGGAAAGACACAAATAATACATATGAATACATACAAATGGGTAAGGAGTAAATTATTACCCATGTTTGTAAGTGTTGGATAGATGCCAAATAAAGGAGAGCTCAGGGCAAACTGTTAGTCAAGACAGGCTTCTAATAGGACGTAATTTTTGCCCAAGATTTTAAAGTGAGAAAGAGACATGGTCAGGTAAAGAAGAAGAGGTAGAATAAATCAAGAAGGGGGATGATTTCATCAGCATCATCTTACTACTACGATTTTTTTGAGAGTGTACTACAGAATAGGCATCATGCTAAGTGCTTTTTTTTTTACATGTGTTATTTCATTTAATCCTTACAACCATCCTGTAAAGTAGTACTGTCGTATCCCCATCTTACCGATGGGGTGACTGAGCAGAGAAGACTGGAATACAGAGAGGTTAAATAAATTGTCCAAAATCACACAGCTAGAAAACGGAAGATCTGATATTCAAACACAAGTCCACCTCCCTACAAAGCCCATGCTCTCAATCAATACTACATTCACTGCTTTTCATTAAACGCATGTTCTCAGAGAACTATGAGGTGTGAAACGTGGCAGGGCAGGACAAATAGCCCTTAGTAAATATTTGTTGAGTGACTAAGTATACCATTGCTTTTTATTTATTTATTTTTTATTTTTTTCATGTTTATTTATTTTTGAGAGAAAGAGAGAGCGTGAGTGGGGGAGAGGTAGAGAGAGAGGGAGATACAGAATCTGAAGCAGGCTCCAGGCTCTGAGTTGTCAGTACAGAGCCCGACACGGGGCTCGGACTCACAAACTGTGAGATCATGACCTGGGCTGAAGTTGGACGCTTAACCGACTGAGCCACCCAGGTGCCCCAAACCCTTGCCTTTTAGATGAAAAAAAGAAACACACATTTTTATGTCTTCTTTTATTCCCATTTGGAAAACCCAATTGTCAGGCTGAGTTTGACCTCCTAAGAGCTTACTCGCTGCAGAACTTCCCTTGGTCCAGGGTTTAGCTATGTAAACAAGAACAAATAGCTCTCCAGGGCTTTATACCCTAGGGTTTAACCTCAGGTATCCTGTAGTAATACACATCAGGTTAGAGCCCTAGTATTTCTCTTCAGGACTTCTTTAGGTTTCCCTTGTTGAGTCAAAGGGCTGCAGTTTTCAGGGGAGAAAAGGATGTGTGTGTGTGTGTGTGTGTGTGTGTGTGAAACCGTCAGAGAAACTGCACATCTTCCTTTAGCCAACATGCAACTTACCCCTCTCTCCATCTGAGTTCTGTTCCAAAAATTCTGCACAAAGCCCTTTGGTAAATATGGCCTTTTTGTATATCCTGGCTTTTTGACAAGGCTAATTTTTTTTTAAAGAGCATTTGCCTCTGTGTTTGGAATGGTACTAAATGTCTCAGAATAAACCACTGTGGCCTCCGACTGCAGCTAATTTTACCATGTATAAGTTACTGAGCATTTCGATGCTAGTTATGTCCTGTATGAGACTAATAAAAACAGTGCAAAAATTATTTTGAAAAATGGTTATTTAGTCTATGCAGATGTTTTTAGAGCTAAAATAATGTCAAACATCCTATTTGACTGATTATACACTCCTTCTCCTCCTCCTCCTCCTCCTCATCCTCCTCCTCCTCCACTGAATTGACTGCTTTGAGGAAAAGAACTCAATTTGCATTTCATTTAAAAGCTAAAAATATACACAAGCAAATGTAGATTGGATTTAATTCAATTCTGGAATGCGGGGCATTCAGGCATTTAATGATTGCAATTTTGACACCCTAAGGCCTTTACTAGGTTTCTGTCAGTTTTTACTAAAATCTTAATCTCCTCAATGCAGAGACAGGGAATTAGCATTAGTCATAACAAACAGATCATTTCCCAGGACATTTTATTTATTAAAATGGCCTAAAAGAATTTTGTTGTGTTCTCATTCTTTATAATGATTTCATATGTTCATGCAACATCCTCCAGATACTTAGGTAACACTCAACTCAAGCTCCAACTTTCACCTGATTTAAGACTTTAAAGCAGTTCCATTTGGAACTTTACTGCTGGTTAGTTTTACATTCAGGTCATTCAGCACTTATTACTTTCCACTGTATTACCCCTTCCTGCCCAGACATTAACAGGCCCTTCCTTCATCCTTGTAATCTACAATCTCACCTCTAGGACCCTTCTGGTCTAAATTCTTCCATATTTTTATCTCTACCATATTCAGCTCTGCCCTTCTCAGCTCCTCCAACAGTGCCTGCTTTCTTGTGAGTAATTCTCTTACATTTTGTGTACACCACCAGCCTTCTATACCAATCAACCAAGTGCTCTACTTGTCTGAGATAACTTTATTCCAGAATTTAGTTTGAAACTTTTACACTAATGCCTCCCTGGTCTCCCATTCATGTCATCCTTAGTTGTTATCCCAAATGGAAGCTAATTTAGTTCATATTCACTTCTGTTCTCCCCACTCTATACTGCTCATTCTTCTTCCACTATTCTCCTCCCAGAAGTTTCCACTGTATCTTCAAGATTTCTGGCTACATGACACATGCATAACAGGTAAGATTTTCTTTCTCATTCCTCCTCACTGAGGGTTATACTAAGGTTTATGACATTTCTCTTAACCCATCTTAACCCTGAAGATACCACTTCTTCAGCTACTTTCGGTAGAGGCAGCCCATCATTCTGTACCTCACATATTTCTGGGCTATAGGGGGTTCTTTCACTCCCACATGGTTTCTTGACCACTTTCCTCCCACCTTCACAAATAAAACCCCTGTTTCTTGGAGATTTGTGGTAGTCAAGAAACTCATGGCATTTGGTTTTACCATCCTCTCTTTCTTCCCTGCCTGTTTAGTCATGGACCAACATCCCAGTCATTCTCCCACATATATGAAGACTGTCATTTGAATCACAGTCATCCCCTCCACCCTATGTCCTTCCATCATCCAACACTCTCACCTCATTGTGATACAACTTCAGGGAACTTTGCCACCTTAGTCATCCAATTGCCATGGCCATACTCAAGACATTAGTGTCATCCTGATCTGCTCAACTTCTGAAATCCTTTTTCTTTTGTCCATGAAACTAAAGTTTATTTTCTATTTTTAAAATATATTTTGTTGTCAAATTGGCTTCCATACAACAGCCGGTGCTCATCCCAACAAGTGCCCTCAATGCTCATCACCCACTTTCCCCTCTCCCCTACTCTCCATCAACCCTCAGTTTGTTCTCTGTACTTAAGAGTCTCTTATGGTTTGGGGCACCTGGGTGGCTCAGTCGGTTAAGTGTCCGACTTTGGCTCGGGTCATGATCCCACGGCTTGTGAGTTCAAGCCCCATGTCGGGCTCTGTGCTGATAGCTTGGAACCTGGAGCCTGCCTCTGATTCAGTCTCCCTATCTCTCTGCTCCTCCCCTGTTCACGCTCTGTCTCTCTCTCTCTTTCAAAAATAAACAAACATTAAAAAAAATTTTTAAAAAGAGTCTCTTATGGTTTGCCTCTGTCCCTCTATGTAACTTTTTGCCCCCTTTCCCTCCCCCATGGTTTTCTGCTAATTTCTCAAGACCCACATATGAGTGAAAACATATGGTATCTGTCTTTCTCTGACTGACTTATTTCACTTAACATAATACCCTCCAGTTCCATCCACGTTGCTGCAAATGGCAAGATTTCATTCTTTCTCATTGCCAAGTAGTGTTCCATTGTATATATAAACCAATGGCCAAATTATGGAAAGAGCCTAAATGTCCATCAACTGATGAATGGATTAAGAAGATGTGGTTCAACTTCCTAAATCCTAACAGAAGTACCCCACTTTCTGTTGCCCTACCCTGTTGCTCTCCCTTTCAATATGCCCACTACTGATCTCTGACTTCTCTGCTAACATCTTCCATAATTTTAACATCCATGCTGATGACCCTCCTGGCACCCTGGCCTCATAATTTCTTAATCTCTTCAGCTCCAATAACCTTTACACTTCTATTACAGTGTCATAGTCTGCCTTCTACTAGTTATATAAATATCAGTTCTCCCTACATTTTCCTCCTTGAGGGCAATTATCATATTTTTGTGCCATTTTTGTACAGTTCTTTGCATAGTATATGCTTACTAGAGAGGAGGTATCATGAACTAAATGAGACCACAGGCTCCAGAGTCAGGATTAGGGTTCAAATCCTGGTTTTGCAACCTATGAGATGTATGACCATGGGGAAGTTAGTTATGCCTCTGTTTCCTTATATATAAAATGAAGATACTAACACTATGTGTCTCATGGAGTTGTTGAGATGATTACACTTAGAAGAATGCTTGGCACAGGGCTAATAAAATACTATTAACAATTGCCTTCATAAAGGGCAAGGGAAAACATTTTAATAGGAATTATGTACAACAGTGAAAGAAAACAGAGCTCCAATTATGGAATAATGATACTGAGAGACAGTCATTTAAAAGAGAAATTGAAAGAAAATGAATTATTAAGCAAATTTTCATTTCTATTTGTGTTTTCCACTGAGGAGAGGCCAATGTATTTATTGATTTTTGCCAGAGACTTGTTTATTTGACCACATGGTGTCACTATCATTGCATGGTGAAGTCATTAGAAGGTCACACTGAGACTATATATTATTAAAAATTTGGATAAAAATATGCTATACATAAAAAATCCAAAAAGTCATAACTAACATTGTTATAATGTTAAACTTTGGTGTGATCATGGAAGGTTCTGAGTGTAGATGGAATAGGTTGTTGCTTACATGATGTAATGAGGGAGAGTCTAACATACCATTTTCTCAAATTTACTGTTGGATGGTTCTGTCAAAAGTCTTGTTATTATCACCAGCTGGAAATCAGATTTCTTCACTCAAGTCATTTCCAGGTGCAATAAGTAAAGTTCCCACCTGGATACTCTATCAAAGTAGTTCCTGCATATCTAACAATTCCCTAAATGAGTAGGACATAGGACTTGCGAGTTTAGATGGAAATGGATACAATTTACTTACATGAAGTACTTGCTGCCTAGGAAAGGTAGGCTTGAGTAAAGGAAGAGGGGTAGCTGGGGTAAGAGGACTTAGAAACCAAGGATTGCTGAAAAGAGAGGGAAAGGGTACTTAAGAGGAACGAGCCTATTTGTACAATCCCACTCAGGCATTTCTCTGAATGTTTTCACACACAGACACACAGGTGCATGTGTACATTCTTTCCCAATAGTTATCAGTAATTTAGGGGGAAATCTGTGTCCACAACAAATCATAATATAATCAACAAACATTAAAAGTTTTGGAGGAAGAGGCCAAGAGTTAAGCAAAGACTATGTTAATGAACAAAAAACACGTGTTTAGACTCTTAAAAAATATTTCTTGATTTTAAAATGGAGAAAAGGGAGATAAAATGTACATTAAAGAGCTCTGGGGTACCTGGGTGGCTCAGTCAGTTAAGCATCCAACTCTTGATTTTGGCTCAGGTCATGATCTCATTGTTTGTGATTTTGAGCCCTGAGATGAGCTCTGAACTGACATCATGGAGTCTTCTTGGGATTCTCTCTCTCCCTCTCTCTCTCTACCCCTCCCTCACTTGTACTTTCTCTCTCTCAAAATAAAGAAATAAGCATTAAAAAAAAGAGCTCATAGTGAATGTATTCGTTTTTTTCTGGAAACCAGCATCCAGAGGTTCTGTATCTTTAATTACCTTATAAAAAGGTAAACTCTTGTGTGGTTATATATGTATCTACTTCTATGGAGTCAGGGGAAGGAAGAGAGAGAGAAAGAGATAGAGATCCTTGGGAATATATGAGACAGAAGTACTAAAATACTGTTAGTGTAAGCTAGGTTATATTAAGGCTTGTGATGTTTGCAGTTTCATGAATTCCAAGCACAGCTGAGGTATTTTCCAGACATAACATGTTATGTATTTGTTAGTACATGTCATGATCATACCAATTTTTATTTTTTAATTACTTAATTATTTTATTTTTATTATATTTATTTTTCACTTCAGTCTTGCCTTTTATTTTTTATTAATATAATTTATTGTCAAATTGGTTTCCATACAACACCCAGTGCTTTATGTTTATTTATTTTGAAAGAGAGAGATACAGAGTGCAAGCAGAGCAAATATATCTGATCTATATCTACATTGATCTACACATATATGTATCAATATACATATACATTTATATTATAGCTTGCCAATAAGAATAACAAGATTAAAGGCCTTATTGAAGTCCTGAAACTTGATAAAGAGTATCTCCCAGAAACTTCTTTCAAGCAACACACTTAATAGTGGAAGCGTGGGAACATTTTTTACTAAAGTCAGGATCAAGTCAAAGATGTGTACTATTATCCCTACTAGAGCCCTAGATAATGGAATAAGACCACTGGAAAGAATTAAGAGATATAATTAATATAAAAGATGAGGCAAAAATTTGTGGAGAAAATTATCATTTATCTTGAAAATTCAGGCGAATCAATGGTCAAACTATTAAAATTAATAGAAGTTCAACAAGGTGATCAGATGCAAGATCAATATCAATAGCTTCCTTGGGTATCAGCAATAATTATGTTCATCAAAGTAGAAGGGCAGAGTTGAAAACAACCCAAATGTTCATTAATAGGGGAGTGGTTAAATAGATTATGTGTGTGTATACACTACGAAATATTATGCAGTAGTTAAAAGAATTAATTAGATTTAAATGTAAACATATTGACATGGAAATAGCCCAATCCCTATGGCTGAGTAACAAAATCAAGCTGCAGAATAACTTCGTTAATGTTACAAATAAAACACAAGTTGGGGCGCCCGGGTGGCTCAGTTGGTTGAACGTCTGACTGAAGGTCATGATCTCATGGTTCATGGGTTCGAGCCCTGCGTTGGGCTCTGTGCTGAGAGCTCAGAGCCTGGAGCCTGCTTTGGATTCTGTGTCTCCCTCTTTCTCTGCTCTTCCCCCATTCACTCTCTGTCTCCCTCTCTCAAAAATAAACATTAAAAAAATTTAAAAAAACACAAGTTGCCTATATATTCTATACTTTATACGTGAAAATCAATAGAAAAAGCTTGCAAGGTTACCTACTGGATGAATAGCAATGGCTATTTCTTAGGAGAGGACTGAGATTGGGGGTGGAAGTCAATGCGGACTTTAATCTCTAGTGGTTTATGTATGTATGTATGTATGTATGTATCTATGTATTTACAGATCGAGCAGGGGAGAGGGTCAGAGGAAGAGAGAGAATCCCAAGCAGCGTTCACTCTTGTGTGGAGCCCGATGCAGGGCTTAGTCCACGACCCTGGTATCACAGCCTGAGCCGAAATCAAGAGTCAGACACTCAGCCAACTGAGCCATCCAGGCAACCCTCAATTGTTTTTTTTCCTATTTTTTTGAAGTTCATTTATTTATTTTGAGAGAGAGAGTGAACACAAGCAGGGGAGGGGCAGAGAGAGACACAGAATCCCGAACAGGTTGCGCACTGCCAGCACGGAGCTACACACGGAGCTTGAACTCACTAACCTTGAGATCATAACATGAGCCAAAATCAGGAGTCATATGCTTAACTGACTGAGCTACCCAGGTGCCACACTAGTGTTTTGTTTTTTAAAGGAGAAAGTATTACTTGTATAGGTAAAAATGAAAACAGTTTTAAAATGCAACAGCTTGCTGAATTCATCTAATAAATGTCATTTAAATTTGCCCATCTTTTCTTTCTTTCTTTTTTTTTTTTTTGAATGTTCATAGCAGCTTTATTCGGAATAGCCAAAAAACTGGAAACCACCCAGATGTCCTTCAATGGGACAAGGAGTATATCAAGGAATACAATACAGTAATCAAAAGGAATGAACTACTGACATGCAACAACCTGGATGTATCTCTGGAGTATTATGCTGAGTGAAAAAAACCAATCCCAAATGGTTACATACTGTATGATTTCACACACCATTCTTGAAATGACAAAATCTTAGATTAGTGGTTGCCAGGGATTAGGGATGGAGGCCAAGGGGGTGGGTGTGGTTCTCAGAGGGTGCCCGGAGGGAGATCCTCGTGGTGATGGGGTAGCTCTATCTAGGCTGAAGTGGCGGTTACACAAATCTACTTGTGACAGAGAACTATACACCCACATTGTGCCAGTGTCAGCTTCTGGGATTTGATACTGTATTATAACTATGTAAGAAGTAACCATTAAGGAAAACTGGGTGAAGGGTACCTCTAGCTTTGCAACTTCCTGTGAATCTGTAATGGCTTCAAAATAAAAAGTTAGGAAAAAAGTAAGCAATAATTCTAAATGCAACTTGGTATCCTGGATTGGATCCTGCAACAGAAAAAGGACATTATTGGAAAAACTGATGTAATCCAAGTAAAGTCTGTAATTTAATTAACAGTTTTGTACCAATGTTAATTTTTGTTTTAGTTCTGATAGATGTACCAAGGTTATGTAAGATGCTAACATTAAGGGAAAGGGTATATAGAACTCTTCTGGGAATCTAAAATTATTTCAGGGGCGCCTGGCTGGCTCAGTCAGTAGAGGATGCTAAATTTGCCCATCTTTTCTTATGTAAAAGGGAATTGCTTTCTAATTGCTTAAACTTTGATTCATTCAACAACTAGTGAAGACCATGAGCTATTCTTAGTACAATTGATACAATGACAAGCATGACAGACATGGTTTCTGCCTTCCTGGAACTTACAGTCAAGTGGGAGAGGCAGATAATAAACAAATAACAAAACAATTACACATTATAAGACATTTAAAAAGAAATGAGCAGTGGGGTTTGATGGAAAATAATATGGTTGAGGGAGAGCTCCCAGAATAAGAGACATTTAGATCACATATTACTACTCCACAAAGCAAGCCTCAACAAATTCAAGAAGATTGAAGTCCTACCATGCATCTTTTCTGACCACAATGCTATGAGACTAAAAGTCAACCACAAGAAAAAATCTGGAAAGACCACAAACACATGGGGGTTAAGTAACAAGCTACTAAATAATGAATGTGTCAACCAGGAAATCAAAGAAATAAAAAAGCACATCGAACAAATGAAAATGAAAACACAATGGTCCAAAACCTCTGGGATGCAGCAAAAGTCATTCCAGGAGGAAAGTTTATAACTATACAGGCCTACCTCAAGAAGCTAGAAAAATGTCAAATAAACAACCTAACCTTATACCTAAAGGAGCCAGAAAAAGAACAATAAACAAAACCTAAAACCAGCAGAAGGAAGGAAATAATAAAGATAAGAGCAGGAATAAATGATATAGAAAGTAAAAAAAAAAAGAAAGAAAGAAAGAAAGAACAGATCAATGAAACCAGGGGCTGGTTCTTTGAAAAAAATCAATAAAATTGATAACCTCTAGCCAGACTTATGAAGAAAAGGAGAAAAAGGGCTCACATAAATAAAATTACAAATGAGAGAGAAGTAACCAACATGACAAATACAAAAAATCAAAATAGAATATTATGAAAAACTACGTGCCAACAAATTGGACAATTCCTAGGAATATATAAACTACCAAAACTGAAATAGAAAGAAATAGAAAATTTGAATAGAATGATCACCGGCAAAGAAATTGAATCAGTAATAAAAAAAAAAACTCCCAGAAAACAAAAGTACAGGATGAGATGGCATCACAGGTAAATTCTACCAAACATTTAAAGAAAAATTAATACCTATTCTTCTAATACTATTCCAAAAAAAAAAAAAAAAAAAAAAGAAAAAGAAAAAGAAGGAAAACTTGCAAATTCATTCTATAAGGCTGGCATTACCCTGATACCAAAACCAGATAAAGATACCACTAGAAAAGAGAACTACAGGCCAATATCCCTGATAATACAGATGCAAAAATTCTCAACAAAATACTAGTAAGCTGAATTCAACAATACACTAAAAAAATTATTCACCACAATCAAGTGGGGTTTATTCCGGGGATACAAGAGTGGTTCAATGTTTGCAAATCAATTGATGTGATACCACATTATTAAGAGAAAGGATAAGAACCATATGATCATTTCAATAGACACAGAAAAAGCATTTGACAAAGTATGACATCCATTCATGATAAAAACCCTCCACAATGTAGGTTTAGGGGGGGATATTCCTCAACATAATAAAGGCCACTTATGAAAAATCCACAGCTAACATCATCCTTAATGGGGAAAAAACCTGAGAGCTTTTCCCCTAAGGTCAGAAACAAGACAAAGATGTCTACTCTCAGCACTTTTATTCAACATATTACTGGAAGTCCTAGCCACAGCATCAGACAACAAAAAGAAATAAAAGGCATCCAAATTGTTAAGGAAGAAGTAAAACATTTATAGTATTTTCAGATGACATGATACTATATACAGAATACCTGAAAGTCTCCATCAAGAAATTGCTAGAACTGATATACAAATTCAGTAAAGTAGCAGGATCAACCAAGATAAATCTGTTGCATTTTAAAAATATAATTTATTGTCAAATTGGCTTCCATACAACACCCAGTGCTCATCCCAACAAGTGCCCTCCTCAATGCCCATCACCCACTTTCCCCTCTCCCCAACCCCCAACAACTCTGTTCTCTGTATTTGAGTCTCTTATGGTTTGCCTCCCTCCCTGCCTGGTTGTAACTTTTCCCCCCTTCCCCTCCCCCATGGTCTTCTGTTAAGTTTCTCAAGATCCACATATGAGTGAAAACATATGGTATCTTTCTCTGACTGACCTATTTCACTTAGCATAATACCCTCCAGTTCCATCCATGTTGCTGCAAATGGCAAGATTTCATTCCTTCTCGTTGCCAAGTAGTATTTCCATTGTATATATAAACCACATCTTCTTTATGCATTCATCAGTTGATGGATATTTAGACTCTTTCCATAATTTGGCTTTGTTGAAAGTGCTGCTATAAACATTGGGGTATATGTGCCCCTATGCATCAGCACTCTTGTATCCTTTGGGTAATTCCTAGCAGTGCCATTGCTGGGTCATAGGGTAGTTCTATTTTTAATTTTTTGAGGAACCTCCACCCTGTTTTCCAGAGAGGCTACACCAGTTTGCATTCCCACCAACAGTGCAAGAGGGTTCCCGTTTCTCCACATCCTCTCCAGCATCTATAGTCTCCTGATTGGTTCATTTTGGCCACTCTGACTGGAATGAGGTGGTATCTCAGTGTGGCTTTGATTTGTATTTCCCTGATGATGAGTGACATTGAGCATCTTTTCATGTGTTTGTTGGCCATCTGGGTGTCTTCTTTGGAAAAGTATCTATTTACGTCTTCTGCCCATTTCTTCACTGGATTATTTGTTTTTCAGGTGTGGAGTTTGGTGAGCTCTTTATAGATTTTGGATACTAGCCCTTTATCTAATATGTCATTTACAAATATCTTTTCTGATTTTGTCAGTTACCTTCTAGTTTGTTGATTGTTTCCTTTGCAGTGCAGAAGCTTTTTATCTTTTTTTTATTTTTTTATTTTTTTATTTTTTAATATATGAAATTTACTGTCAAATTGGTTTCCATACAACACCCAGTGCTCATCCCAAAAGGTGCCCTCCTCAATACCCATCACCCACCCTGCCCTCCCTCCCACCCCCCATCAACCCTCAGTTTGTTCTCAGTTTTTAACAGTCTCTTATGCTTTGGCTCTCTCCCACTCTAGCCTCTTTTTTTTTTTTTTTTTTTCCTTCCCCTCCCCCATGGGTTTCTGTTATGTTTCTCAGGATCCACATAAGAGTGAAACCATATGGTATCTGTCTTTCTCTGTATGGCTTATTTCACTTAGCATCACACTCTCCAGTTCCATCCATGTTGCTACAAAAGGCCATATTTCATTTTTTCTCATTGCCACGTAGTATTCCATTGTGTATATAAACCACAATTTCTTTATCCATTCATCAGTTGATGGACATTTAGGCTCTTTCCATAATTTGGCTATTGTTAAGAGTGCCGCTATAAACATTGGGGTACAGGTGCCCCTATGCATCAGTACTCCTGTATCCCTTGGGTAAATTCCTAGCAGTGCTATTGCTGGGTCATAGGGTAGGTCTATTTTTAATTTTCTGAGGAACCTCCACACTGCTTTCCAGAGCGGCTGCACCAATTTGCATTCCCACCAACAGTGCAAGAGGGTTCCCGTTTCTCCACATCCTCGCCAGCATCTATAGTCTCCTGATTTGTTCATTTTGGCCACTCTGACTGGCGTGAGGTGATATCTGAGTGTGGTTTTGATTTGTATTTCCCTGATAAGGAGCGACGTTGAACATCTTTTCATGTGCCTGTTGGCCATCCGGATGTCTTCTTTAGAGAAGTGTCTATTCATGTTTTCTGCCCATTTCTTCACTGGGTTATTTGTTTTTCGGGTGTGGAGTTTGGTGAGCTCTTTATAGATTTTGGATACTAGCCCTTTGTCCGTTGTGTCATTTGCAAATATCTTTTCCCATTCCGTTGGTTGCCTTTTAGTTTTGTTGGTTGTTTCCTTTGCTGTGCAGAAGCTTTTTATCTTCATAAGGTCCCAGTAATTCACTTTTGCTTTTAATTCCCTTGCCTTTGGGGATGTGCCGAGTAAGAGATTGCTACGGCTGAGGTCAGAGAGGTCTTTTCCTGCTTTCTCCTCTAAGGTTTTGATGGTTTCCTGTCTCACATTCAGGTCCTTTATCCATTTTGAGTTTATTTTTGTGAATGGTGTGAGAAAGTGGTCTAGTTTCAACCTTCTGCATGTTGCTGTCCAGTTCTCCCAGCACCATTTGTTAAAGAGACTGTCTTTTTTCCATTGGATGTTCTTTCCTGCTTTGTCAAAGATGAGTTGGCCATACGTTTGTGGGTCTAGTTCTGGGGTTTCTATTCTATTCCATTGGTCTATGTGTCTGTTTTTATGCCAATACCATGCTGACTTGATGATGACAGCTTTGTAGTAGAGGCTAAAGTCTGGGATTGTGATGCCTCCTGCTTTGGTCTTCTTCTTCAAAATTACTTTGGCTATTCAGGGCCTTTTGTGGTTCCATATGAATTTTAGGATTGCTTGTTCTAGTTTCGAGAAGAATGCTGGTGCAATTTTGATTGGGATTGCATTGAATGTGTAGATAGCTTTGGGTAGTATTGACATTTTGACAATATTTATTCTTCCAATCCATGAGCAGGGAATGTCTTTCCATTTCTTTATATCTTCTTCAATTACCTGCATAAGCTTTCTATAGTTTTCAGCATACAGATCTTTTACATCTTTGGTTAGATTTATTCCTAGGTATTTTATGCTTCTTGGTGCAATTGTGAATGGGATCAGTTTCTTCATTTGTCTTTCTGTTGCTTCATTGTTAGTGTATAAGAATGCAACTGATTTCTGCACATTGATTTTGTATCCTGCAACTTTGCTGAATTCATGTATCAGTTCTAGCAGACTTTTGGTGGAGTCTATCGGATTTTCCATGTATAATATCATGTCATCTGCAAAAAGCGAAAGCTTGACTTCATCTTTGCCAATTTGGATGCCTTTGATTTCCTTTTGTTGTCTGATTGCTGATGCTAGAACTTCCAGCACTATGTTAAACAACAGCGGTGACAGTGGGCATCCCTGTCGTGTTCCTGATCTCAGGGAAAAAGCTCTCAGTTTTTCCCCGTTGAGGATGATGTTAGCTGTGGGCTTTTCATAAATGGCCTTTATGATCTTTAAGTATGTTCCTTCTATCCCAACTTTCTCAAGGGTTTTTATTAAGAAAGGGTGCTGGATTTTGTCAAAGGCCTTTTCTGCATCGATTGACAGGATCATATGGTTCTTCTCTTTTTTTTTGTTAATGTGATGTATCACGTTGATCGATTTGCGAATGTTGAACCAGCTCTGCATCCCAGGAATGAATCCCACTTGATCATGGTGAATAATTCTTTTTATATGCTGTTGAATTCGATTTGCTAGTATCTTATTGAGAATTTTTGCATCCATATTCATCAGGGATATTGGCCTGTCGTTCTCTTTTTTTACTGGGTCTCTGTCTGGTTTAGGAATCAAAGTAATACTGGCTTCATAGAATCAGTCTGGAAGTTTTCCTTCCCTTTCTATTTCTTGGAATAGCTTGAGAAGGATAGGTATTATCTCTGCTTTAAACGTCTGGTAGAACTCCCCTGGGAAGCCATCTGGTCCTGGACTCTTATTTGTTGGGAGATTTTTGATAACCGATTCAATTTCTTCGCTGGTTATGGGTCTGTTCAAGCTTTCTATTTCCTCCTGATTGAGTTTTGGAAGAGTGTGGGTGTTTAGAAATTTGTCCATTTCTTCCAGGTTGTCCAATTTGCTGGCATATAATTTTTCATAGTATTCCCTGATAATTGTTTGTATCTCTGAGGGATTGGTTGTAATCATTCCATTTTCATTCATGATTTTATCTATTTGGGTCATCTCCCTTTTCTTTTTGAGAAGCCTGGCTAGAGGTTTGTCAATTTTGTTTATTTTTTCAAAAAACCAACTCTTGGTTTCGTTGATCTGCTCTACAGTTTTTTTAGATTCTATATTGTTTATTTCTGCTCTGATCTTTATTATTTCTCTTCTTCTGCTGGGTTTAGGCTGCCTTTGCTGTTCTGTTTCTATTTCCTTTAGGTGTGCTGTTAGATTTTGTATTTGGGATTTTTCTTGTTTCTTGAGATAGGCCTGGATTGCAATGTATTTTCCTCTCAGGACTGCCTTCGCTGCATCCCAAAGCGTTTGGATTGTTGTATTTTCATTTTCGTTTGTTTCCATGTATATTTTAATTTCTTCTCTAATTGCCTGGTTGACCCACTCATTCGTTAGTAGGGTGTTCTTTAACCTCCATGCTTTTGGAGGTTTTCCAGACTTTTTCCTGTGGTTGATTTCAAGCTTCATAGCATTGTGGTCTGAAAGTATGCATGGTATAATTTCAATTCTTGTAAACTTATGAAGGGCTGTTTTGTGGCCCAGTATATGATCTATCTTGGAGAATGTTCCATGTGCACTCGAGAAGAAAGTATATTCTGTTGCTTTGGGATGCAGAGTTCTAAATATATCTGTCAAGTCCATCTGATCCAATGTATCATTCAGGGCCCTTGTTTCTTTATTGACTGTGTGTCTAGATGATCTATCCATTTCTGTAAGTGGGGTGTTAAAGTCCCCTGCAATGACCACATTCTTATCAATAAGGTTGCTTATGTTTATGAGTAATTGTTTTATATATCTGGGGGCTCGGGTATTTGGCGCATAGACATTTATAATAGTTAGCTCTTCCTGGTGGATAGACCCTGTGATTATTATATAATGCCCTTCTTCATCTCTTGTTACAGCCTTTAATTTAAAATCTAGTTTGTCTGATATAAGTATGGCTACTCCAGCTTTCTTTTGGCTTCCAGGAGCATGATAGATAGTTCTCCATCCCCTCACTCTCAATCTAAAGGTGTCCTCAGATCTAAAATGAGTCTCTTGTAGACAGCAAATAGATGGGTCTTGCTTTTTTATCCATTCTGATACCCTATGTCTTTTAGTTGGCGCATTTAATCCATTTACATTCAGTGTTATTATAGAAAGATATGGGTTTAGAGTCATTGTGATGTCTGTATGTTTTATGCTTGTAGTGATGTCTCTGGTACTTTGTCTCACAGGATCCCCCTTAGGATCTCTTGTAGGGCTGGTTTCGTGGTGACAAATTCCTTCAGTTTTTGTTTGTTTGGGAAGACCTTTATCTCTCCTTCTATTCTAAATGACAGACTTGCTGGATAAAGGATTCTCGGCTGCATATTTTTTGTGTTTAGCACACTGTAGATATCGTGCCAAGCCTTTCTGGCCTGCCAAGTTTCAAAGGAGAGATCAGTCACGAGTCTTATAGGTCTCCCTTTATATGTGAGGGCACGTTTATCCCTTGCTGCTTTCAGAATTTTCTCTTTATCCTTGTATTTTGCCAGTTTCACTATGATATGTCGTGCAGAAGATCGATTCAAGTTACGTCTGAAGGGAGTTCTCTGTGCCTCTTGGATTTCAATGCCTTTTTCCTTCCCCAGTTCAGGGAAGTTCTCAGCTATAATTTGTTCAAGTACCCCTTCAGCACCTTTCCCTCTCTCTTCCTCCTCTGGGATACCAATTATGCGTATATTATTTTTTTTTAGTGTATCACTTAGTTCTCTAATTTTCCCCTCATACTCCTGGATTTTTTTATCTCTCTTTCTTTCAGCTTCCTCTTTCTCCATAACTTTATCTTCTAGTTCACCTATTCTCTCCTCTGCCTCTTCAAGCCGAGCCATCGTGGATTCCATTTTGTTTTGCATTTCGTTTAAAGCGTTTTTCAACTCCTCGTGACTGTTCCTTAGTCCCTCGATTTTTGTGGCAAGAGATTCTCTGCTGTCCTGTATACTGTTTTCAAGCCCAGCGATTAATTTTATGACTATTATTCTAAATTCACTTTCTGTTATATTATTTAAATCCTTTTTGATCAGTTCATTAGCTGTTGTTATTTCCTGGAGATTCTTCTGAGGGGAATTCTTCCGTTTGGTCATTTTGGGGAGTCCCTTGCGTGGTGAGGACCTGCAGTGCACTTCCCCTGTGCTGTGGTGTATAACTGGAGTTAGTGGGCGGGGCCGCAGTCCGACCGGATGTCTGCCCCCAGCCCACTGCTGGGGCCACAGTCAGACTGGTGTGTGCCTTCTCTTCCCCTCTCCTAGGGGCGGGATTCACTGTGGGGTGGCGTGTCCCGTCTGGGCTACTTGCACACTGCCAGGCTTGTGTTGCTGGGGATCTGGCGTATTAGCTGGGGTGGGTAGGCAAGGTGCACAGGGGGTGGAGGGGCAGACTTAGCTCGCTTCTCCTTAGGTGATCCACTTCAGGAGGAGCCCTGTGGCAGCAGGAGGGAGTCAGATCCGCTGCCGGAGGTTTGGCTCCGCAGAAGCACAGAGTTGGGTGTTTGCGCGGAGCGAGCAAGTTCCCTGGCAGGAACTGGTTCCCTTTGGGATTTTGGCTGGGGGATGGGCGGGGGAGATGGCGCTGGCGCCTTTGTTCCCCGCCAAGCTGAGCTCTGCCGTCCGGGGGCTCAGCAGCTCTCCCTCCCTTTGTGCTCCAGCCTTCCCGCTTTCTGAGCAGAGCTGTTAACTTATGACCTCCCAGACGCTAAGTCGCGCTTGCTGTCGGAACACAGTCTGTCCGGCCCCTCCGCTTTTGCCAGCCAGACTTGGGGGCTCTGCTTGGCCGGCGAGCCGCCCCTCCGCCCCGGCTCCCTCCCGCCAGTCCGTGGAGCGCGCACCGCCTCACCGCCCTTCCTACCCTCTTCCGTGGGCCTCTAGTCTGCGCTTGACTCCGGAGACTCCCTTCTGCTAATCCTCTGGCGGTTTTCTGGGTTCTTTAGGCAGGTGTAGGTGGAATCTAAGTGATCGGCAGGACGCGCTGTGAGCCCCGCCTCCTCCTACGCCGCCATCTTCCGGAACCTCTCCAGAAGCTTTTTATCTTGATGAGATCCCAATAGTTCATTTTTGCTTTTAATTCTCTTGCCTTTGGAGATGTGTCGAGAAAGAATTTGCTGTGGCTGAGGTCAAAGAGGTTTTTTCCTGCTTTCTCCTGTATGGTTTTGATGGTTTCCTGTCTCACATTCAGGCCTTTCATCCATTTTGAGTTTATTTTTGTGTATGGTGTAAGAAAGTGGTCTAGTTTCATTCTTCTGCATGTTGCTGTCCAGTTCTCCCAGCACCATTTGTTAAAGAGACTGTCTTTTTTTCATTGGATACTCCCTGCTTTGTCAAAGATTAGTTGGCCATACATTTGTGAGTCCAATTCTGGGGTCTCTATTCTATTCCATTGGTCTATATGTCTGTTTTTGTACCAATACCATACTGTCTTAATGATTACAGCTTTGTAGTAGAGGCTAAAGTCTGGGACTGTGATGCCTCCTGCTTTGGTTTTCTTCTTCAAAATTACTTCGGCTATTTGGGGTCTTTTGTGGCTCCATACAAATTTTAGGATTGTTTGTTCTACCTTTGAGAAGAATGCCAGTGCAATTTTGATTGGGATTGCATTGAATGTGTAGATAGCTTTGGGTAGTATTGACATTTTAACAATAATTATTCTTCCAATTCATGAGCATGGAATGTTTTTCCATTTCTTTGTGTCTTCTTCAATTTATTTCATAAGCTTTCTATATTTTTCAGCATACAGATCTTTTACATCCTTGGTTAGGTTTATTCCTAGGTATTTTATGGTTCTTGGTATAATTGTAAATGGGATAGATTCCTTGATTTCTCTTTCTGTTGCTTCATTATTGGTGTATAAAAATGCAACCAATTTCTGTGCATTGATTTTGTACCTTGAGACTTTGCTGATTTCATGTATCAGTTCTAGCAGACTTTTGGTGGAGTCTTTAGGTTTTCCATGTAGAGTATCATGTCATCTGTGAAAAGCGAAAGTTTGAATTCTTCTTTGCCAATTTTGATGCCTTTGATTTCCTTTTGTTGTCTGATTGCTGATGCTAGAACTTCCAACATTATGTTAAACAACAGCGGTGAGAGTGGGCATCCCTGTCGTGTTCCTGATCTCAGGGCGAAAGCTCTCAGTTTTTCCCCATTGAGGATGATATTAGCTGTGGGCTTTTCATAAATGGCTTTTATGATGTTTAAGTATGTTCTTTCTATCCTGACTTTCTCTAGGGTTTTTATTAAGGAAGGATGCTGAATTTTGTCAAATGCTTTTTCTGCATCGATTGACAAGATCATATGGTTCTTATCCTTTCTTTTATTAATGTGATGTATCACACTGATTGATTTGAGAATATTGAACCAGCCCTGGAGCCCAGAAATGAATCCCACTTGATCACGGTGAATAATTCTTTTTATTTGCTGTTGAATTCGATTTGCTAGTATCTTATGGAGAATTTTTGCAACCATATTCATCAAGGATATTGGCCTGTAGTTCTCCTTTTTTGTTAGGTCTCTGTCTGGTTTGGGAATTAAACAAATGTTGGCTTCATAGAATGAGTCTAAAGTTTTCCTTCCGTTTCTATTTTTTTGGAACAGCTTGAGAAGGATAGGTATTAACTCTGCTTTAAATGTCTGGTAGAATTCCCCTGGGAAGCCATCTGGTCCAGGACTCTTATTTGTTAGGAGATTTTTGATGATTGATTCAATTTTTTCACTAGTTATGGGTCTGTTCAAATTTCCTTTTTTTTCTTGTTTGAGTTTCGGTAGTTTGTGTTGTTTAGGAATTTGCCCATTTTTCCAGGTTGTCCAATTTGTTGGCATATAATTTTTCATAGAATTCCCTGATAATTGCTTGTATTTTTGAGGGGTTGGTTGTAATTAATCCATTTTTATTCATGATTTTATCTATTTGGGTCCTCTCTCTTTTCTTTTTGAGAAGACTGGCTAGAGGTTTATCAATTTTGTTTATTTTTTAAAAAAACCAACACGTAGTTTCATTGATCTCTTTTACTGTTTTCTTGGATACTATATTTTTTATTTCTGCTCTGATCTTTTTTCTCTTCTCTTCTAAGAGATTATTTCTCTTCTTCTGCTGGGTTTGGGGTGTCTTTGCTGTTCTGCTTCTAGTTCCTTTAGGTGTGCTCTTAGATTTTGTAATTGGGATTGTTATTGTTTCTTGAGATAGGCCTGTATTGCAATGTATTTTCCTCTTAGGACTGCCTTTGCTGCACCCCAATGGGTTTGGATGTTGTATTTTCATTTTCACTTGTTTACATATATTTTTAAATTTCTTCTCTAATTGCCTGGTTGACCCATTCATTCTTTAGTAGGGTGTTCTATAACCTCCATGCTTTTAGATATTTTCCAGACTTTTTCTTGTGGCTGATTTCAAGTTTCATAACATTGTGATCTGAAACTGTGCATGGTATGATCTCATTTATTTTATATTTATTGAGGGCTGTTTTGTGACCCAGTATGTGATCTATCTTGGAGAATGTTCCATGTGCACTCAAGCAATAAGTATATTCTGTTGCTTTAGGATTTAGAGTTCTAAATATATCTGTCACGTCCATTTGGTCCAGTGTATCATTCAGGGCCATTGTATCTTTACTGATTTTCTGTCTAGATGATCTGTCCATTGTTGTAAGTGGAGTATTAAAGTCCCCTGCAGTGATCACCTTCTTACCAATAAGATTTCTTATGTTTGTGATTGTTTTATGTATTTGTGTGCCTCTGAATTTGGTGCATAGATGTTTATAATTGTTAGCTCTTCCTGAATGGTAGACCCTGTAATTATGATATAATGCCCTTTTTCATCTCTTGTTCCAGCCTTTAATTTAAAGTCTAGTTTGTCTGATATAAGTATGGCTACTTCAGCTTTCTTTTGACTTTCAGTGGCATGATAGATAGTACTCCGTCCCCTCACTTTCAATCTGAAGGTGTCCTTATGTCTAAAATGGGTCTCTTGTAGACAGCAAATGGATAGGTCTTATTTTTTATCCATTCTGATACCCTATGTCTTTTGATTGGAGCATTTAGTCCATTTACATTCAATGTTATTATTGAAAGATATGGTTTTAGCATCATTTTGTTATCTGTAGGTTTCATGCTTATAGTGATGTCTGTGGTACTTTGTGGTCCTTGCAATATTTCACTCACAGAATCCCCCTTAGGATCTCTTGTAGGGCTGGTTTAGTGGTGATGAATTCCTTCAGTTTTTGTTTGTTTGGGAAAACCTTTATCTCTCCTATTCTGAATGACAGACTTGCTGGATAAAGGATTCTTGGCTGCATGTTTTTCCTGTTTATCACATTAATGATTTCCTGCCATTCCTTTCTGGCCTTCCAAGTTTCAGTAGATAGGTCTGCTACTACCCTTATGTGTCTACCTTTGTATGTTAAGGCCTGTTTATCCCTAGCTGCTTTCAGAATTCTCTGTTTAGCCTTGTATTTTGCCAGTTTCACTATATGTCATGCAGAAGATTGATTCAAGTTATGTCTGAAGGGAGTTCTTTGTGCCTCTTGGATTTCAATGTCTGTTTCCTTCCCCAGATTTGGTAAGTTCTCAGCTATGATTTGTTCAAGTACACCTTCAGCCCCCTTCTCTCTCTCTTCTTCTTCTTCTGGAATCCCTATGGTATGGATTTTGTTCCATTTGATTATATCACTTGGTTCTCTAATTCTCCCCTCATGATCTTGGGTTTTTTATCTCTTTTTCTCAGCTTCCTCTTTTTCCATAATTTTATCTTCTTATTCACCTATTCTCTCCTCTGCCTCTTCAATCCATACTGTGGCCACCTCTATTTTATTTTGCACCTAATTTATAGCATTTTTAAATTCATCATGACTATTTTTTAGTTCCTTGATCTCTGCAGCAATAGATTCTCTGCTGTCTTGTATGCTTTTTTCAAGCTCAGCAATTAATCTTATGACTATTATTCTAAAATCTTGTTCAGTTAAGTTGCTCATATCTGTTTTCATCAATTCTTTAGCTGTCACTAATTCCTGGAATTTCTTTTGAGGAGAATTCTTCCATTTTGTCATTTTGGCTAGTTTTCTGTCCTTTATGAGTTTTAAAAGCTTGTTATGTGCTGTGCACCTGCAAGCACTGCTATATTAAAGGGGGTCATACACTGTCCAGGGCCTGGACCTTCAGGAGGTGTTTTCTGGAGAGTGTTATTGCTGTCTCGTGTTGTGACTTTGGTTATTTTATTTCCCTACTTGTAATGATGTTTTGGACCCTCTACCAGGTGTGCTTTGATTTGTTCCTTGAAGTAGCCCTGGAAAGGAAAACAAACAGAAAACAAAAACACACAAGCACACAAATAAAACAAACAAACAAAAACAATCCAAAAGCAAAAAACCAGAACCACCAGCTACAAGTAAAGAACAAGTTGGATGCAGTGCTGATGTAAGAGCACGTATAAGAGAGAAATGACAGGGGCAGTGAAAAAGAAAAAGTAAAGATTGACCAGGCAGAGAGACCAAATGGCTTAATCCAGATAGAAAGAGAAAGGAAAATAAAGAAGGAGTTGGGGAAAAAGAAACGAAGATAAATTTACCCAGACAGAGTGATTATATGGCTTGATTATTCCAGAGAGAGAGAGAGAGAGAAAGGAAAATAAAGAAGGAGGTGTAGAACATGTATGAAGAGAATGGATTAAATATGTCTGCTTAAACAAACCAACAACCAGAGTAACCAGACTAGAGGAGGGAAGAGATAAGAAGGAGAAAAGAGAGTAAGAATATATCTAAATAACAAGAATTGTCTGAGAATCCAGGCAATGCAGCAGTGCACAAACCTTCTTATTGAAATGGCCCATGGTTTCTCATGGTGCACATTCTCCCTTTGCTGCAGCAAATAATAAACCCAACTTTTTCAACTACAGGTCTGTTTCCAGTGGTTTTTGGTTGGAAGTCATTGACATCAGTGAGTGAAGAGGCACAGCATTGTGGAAAAGCTACTAAGGCCTAGCATGGAAAAATGGGACTGAAGGAATGGAGGTAGGTGAAACAGGGCAAGAATGAAAGGGTTCTACAGCCTTGAGCGGGCTAGGGTGTGGTTTTCTGAAAAGGTGGTTTTTAGGGGTGATAAAAGATGAGGTGATGGAGATGAAGCCATGAGCTTTTGTAGGAGGAAGAGGAGTTGTAGTGTGCTTAAACAAAACAGAACACTAATGAAATGTTAGCAAATACTAACAAAATTTTGGCTTATGTTATAAAATAATGACTCAATCTTTAATGGTCTAGAAGTTGATCATAGAGTTTTTGTATACACACTTGTTTCCCTGTTTGTCAACTGCATCATCTAAAAATTTCTACATAAAGGGAAATTTCTGGGAGGGAAGAACTCCAGTAACACACTAGTTGACAGGTCTTATAACTTCAAAACACTAAACTTACAATTTTAATTCTTTAGGGTTGAGATAAGATCAATATTTATTAAATAAAATAAAGGCCCTACAACAGTGCCTGACATATAGTAAATGGCAATAACTATAAACTATTACAAGTATTATCATTGTGCTATCTTTTTCAATGCGCTTATTTTAAAAGAGGGACAATGCAGTAGTTTCAAAATACGTTTTTGATCATGTATCAAATCTAGCTTCCTTGTTTTTAATACTCTGCTCAGGGTCATGCATTCAAATGACTGCAGGCATGCCTTTTGGTGAGATTTACTGTAAGTGACCTCTGGCAAATCTTTTAAAATCAATGGTTGGGTACCTACATTCCACTAGATGTTGGTGCCTACTGCATGTTGTAAAGCAATTTTTGAAAAGAGGACTACTATTCAGTTTGGTACTGTTTATGCTTTAAAGATAGCAGGGGGTGAAAAGAATGTGATTGTCCATGTAAAAGGAAACCTAGAGTACTCAGAATCTAAGTTGAAACATAAGGGAAGTAGGTTCTTTAGAACAGGTTTAGTTTCTAACTTTCATGAGAAGGCTGTCTCTCTTTATTTCTACAAAAATAAAAGTCACTTGTGAAAATAATAAGAACATGCAGGGAAGGCTTATGAAGTACTCTGAGCTTCAAAAGAAAACAATTGGCAAGGAAGAAGTCAAACTTTTACTCTTCACAGACAACATGATACTTTAAATGGAAAACCCGAAAGACTCCACCAAAAACCTGCTAGAATTGATCCATGAATTCAGCAAAGTCGCAGGGTATAAAATCAACGTACAGATATTGCTTGCATTTCTATACACCAATAATGAAGCAGCAGAAAGAGAAATCATGGAATCAATCCCATTTACCATTGCACCAAAAACCATAAACCTAACCAAAGAGTTAAAAGATCTGTACACTGAAAACTATAGAAAGCTTATAAAAGAAATTGAAGACACAAAGAAATGGAAAAACATTCCATGCTCATGGATTGGAGGAACAAATATTGTTAAAATGTTGCTACTACCCAAAGAAATCTACACATTCAATGCAATCCCTATCAAAATAACACAAGCATTCTTCACAGAGCTAGAAAAAACAATTCTAAAATTTATATGGAACCAGAAAAGACCCTGAATAGCCAAAATAATGTTTAAAAAGGAAACCAAAGCTGGAGGCATCACAATTATGGACTTTAGGCTGTATTACAAAGCTATAATCATCAAGACAGTATGGTACTGGCACAAAAACTGATACATAGATCAAAGGATCAGAATAGAGAACCCAGAAATGGATCCACAAGCATATGGCCAACTAATCTTTGCCAAAGCAGGAAAGAATATCCAATGGAAAAAAGACACTTTCTTCAGCAAATGGTGTTGGGAAAACTGTACAGTGACATGCAGAAGAATGAACCTTGACCACTTTCTTACACCATACACAGAAATAAATTAAAAATGGATGAAGGACCTAAATGTAAGACAGGAAGCCATCAAAATCCTAGAGGAGAAAACTGGCAACAACCTGTAACCTGGGTCGCAGCAACTTCTTACTAGATATGTCTTCAGAGGCAAGGGAAATAAAAGCAAAAATGAACTATTGGGACCTCATCAAGATAAAAAGCTTCTGCACAGCTAAGGAACAATGACAACTAAACAAACTAACTAAACTAAAACAAACTAACAAACAAAACTAAAAGTCAACTGACAGAATGGGAGAAGATATTTGCAAATGATATCAGGTAAAGGGTTAGTATCCAAAATCTATAAAGAACTTATCAAACTCAACACCCAAAAAACAAATAATCTAGTGAATAAATAGGCAGAAGACATGAACAGACACTTTTCCAAAGACATCCAGATGGCTAACAGACACATGAAAAGATGCTCAACGTCACTCATCATCAGGGAAATACAAATCAAAATCACAATGAAATACCACATCATACCTGTCAGAATGACAAAAATTAACAACTCAGGAAACAACAGATGTTGGCAAGGATGAGGAGAAAGGTGAACACTTTTGGACTACTGGTGGGAATGCAAACTGGTGCAGCCATTCTGGAAAAGAGTATGGAGGTTCCTCAAAAAATTAAAAATAGAGCCACCCTATGATCCAGCGATTGCACTAGTAGGTATTTATCCAAAGGATACAAAAATGCTGATTTGAAGAGGGGCACATGGAGCCCAATGTTTATAGCATCACTATCAACAATAGCCAAATTATGGAAAGAGCCTAAATGTTCATCAACTGATGAATGGATACAGAAGATGTCATGTATATATATACATACATACATACATGTACACACACACAATGGAACATTACTTGGTGATCAAAAAGAATGAAATCTTGTCATTTGCAGCAACATGGATGGAACTAGAATGTACTACAGTAAGTGAAATAAGTCAGAGAAAGACAGATATTATATGATTTCACTCATATGTGGAATTTAAGAAATACAACAGATAAACATAGGGGAAGGGAAGGAAAAATGAGATAAAAACAGAGAGGGAGGCAAACCGTAAAAAACTCTTAAATACAGAGAAAAAACTGAGGGTTGCTGGAAAGGTGTTGGGTGGGGGGATGGACTAAATGAGCGATGGGCATTAAGGAGGGCACTTGTTGGGATGAGCACTGAGTGTTGTATGTAAGTGATGAATCACTAAATTCTACTCCTGGAACCATTGTTACACTATATGTTAACTAACTTGGATTTAAATAAAATTAAAAACAATCCCCCCACACACCAAAACCAAGCAACCAAACAAAAAAGATTAAATAAAGGAAAATGGAACTGAAGATACTGAAAGAGATTCAATGGACCCAGAGGAAAAGAAAGAAATCAAGAGTAGGAATGGGGAAGAGGGGACAAATGGAAGTTAGGAGGAGAAGGGAGGAGAGTAGAAAAATAAGGGAGACCAGAAATAAATGCACACTAAAAAAAAAAGCATGAATGCCTGAGTTCTGGGAATGTCCAGGATATATACTGGGAATGTCCAGTAGTGAGGGGAGTTTTCTACATTTACCATAATTTTGTACTGTTGAAAGACCATGTTACCTGCTTTTTTGACACCCAGAGAAAAAAGCTACTTGTTGTTCGAGTATTACTACTAAACTGCCATGCCACAAATTTGATTTTCTTTTACAATTCTAAAATACGTTTACTTTGAATTAATTTTCTCAGAGGCCAGATTGAGTGGTGATAACCAATTATTCTGATATTGTGTTCTTTCAGCTCTTACCTTGTTTGAAATTAAATTATTATCAGTTTTTTCTTTTCAGCCATCTGGGGCTAAAAACACCCCTACCCATCCATGGTATAGAAAACTTGGGTCAGAAGTCTACTTCTTTACTAGTTTAAAACTATTTATTTGGAAAGTGGCACTATTTTACAAAACAAAAACAGTGATTCTTGGAAGTAAATTCCAATACAAAGTTAATAAATTAGATGATTATATTTACTCAAGAAGTCATAAGTAAATACTCCTAAGGGAAATCTTTACTTTTAATGTAAATTCCAGTGTGATCCTATTTCTACCATGCTTTTTCCAATGTATAATTTTTTTAGAGAGTAGTTTTATATATATTAGTCCCACAGATTCACATCTCACATGCATATAGCCGATAGTTGAATTCTCTTTCTGTAAACATTTTGCATACTTACAATATGCTATTGTTTACTCATAATAATGAATTAGTTTTGTAGCTACCACATAACTTGAATACATACAATCCTTTCTGTATGAGAAAATGAATCAAACTGAAAAGTGCAAATTAAAAATGAAATTAAAATATTTATGATTCCTTTAGGTATGGTACATTTTCTTTAAAAAGTAGTTATATAATAAACAGTGAGAAAACTAATACAGCTAAGAAAATCATGAAAAAAAAATAGGGCTCACTTCATGAACTGCTTTTATCCTTGGAATAAATTAATTACAAATATTAAGTAATAAAGAAATTCCAAGTAGTGCTTGGCAAAAAAAAAAAAATTAAGTAAAATTGTTTTACAACATCATTGCCAGATCCTAGAGTAGTTCTAGATGGAAATACCATTTTAAGATAAACAAAGACATAACCCCCTTTTGGGTCTTGGTCATTACTTACCAAAATTTGCCATCTGTATCGTCTGGTTGCCAGTGTCTGGAACATTGTAAATCACAACAGCATCTGCATTTCTTCTGCCCGCTGCTTGAATTTTTTCTGAAAATGTACAATTACCTCTTTCTATCAGCGCAATCCAGGGACTGTTAGTATTAGTAAACTCAGTGTTGTAGTCACAGGCTTGGTAGTTATTGTTCTTAGGGATGCTCACCACCCCCATAGCAGTAGCCACTGGCGAAGCTAATCCATAAACACCACATTCACACGTCTCTATTGAAGTGTAGTTGCTGGTTTCGTTGTAGTAAGTCACAGTCACATAGGCATTCATTGAAAAAGACACTGTGATTCTAAATAAAAAGGTACAAATTATAAGCAGCCAAAAACAACTGGACTTATTCTCCTGGTTCATTGCTTGTTCATTTGAGCATAAAATTTAAGATGACTGCTGATATTTCCAGCTATCAGTCAACATTTGTCCACTCACGTCCCCGCTAAGAAGTTTGAAATTTCAGTTGCAAGCTGGTAACTGATCTCCCGTCTAGCAACATAAGCTCTGAATACATCAGCTCTATTTCACTTTAGTTATCTACATTCTCCCTTGTCTGCCCCTCCTCCAACTGTACACACGTAACTTTTAACGAGGACTACCTTCGCAATAAATAACACCATAAACTTTATTCTACATGTCAACTTATCAGGATTGGATGACTTCCTGCACTGAGATTTTTTTTCTTAATGTTCCAGCTAATGCAGTTTCATAAACATGGAGTGGATTGGAATGAGGAACTGGACTCTTGGGAACCCCACGTGACCAGGCTGAAAGTCACCTCTCTCAGAATATCTAAAACGCAAAACTGGTTTTCCAAGCCCTGCTGAAATATGTTATCAACCAGTTCTGCCAGAAATAAGTGAAGATCCGTAAGTTTAACTGCTATGGTAGCAGTAGAATTGATTTTAAAGCCCTTTACCCTCTTATTTCTTTGTGGAATTTTTCTTAACAGGCTCCCCAAGGAATATCTTCTGCCACTTTGTTTGTTCATTGAAAAGTAAACATATGTCAGTGGCTAGGGACCCTTTCAAGTACAATGCCTTGCCCATGGTAGGCACTCAAATATTTGTTGATTGCCTGATACTTGAGTTGCCACATTCCATTAATTTTTATGTCCCATGTGTTATACTGTAACAAAAGATCAGTCAAGGTTTAATTTTTAACAGTATTTTTAATTCTAGTTCTTTCAGATGTATAAACAGATTTATTTATGCCATTATTTCCTTTATTGTAAGCTCTGCTTTTAATCAGGAGGGCAATGATAAATATTGCTGAGGGTCAATTGGTTGAGGCAAGTAGCTGGGGTAGGGAGATTCCAATATGTGCTAAGGGCGGGTGAAGAAGTAGATAAATGGACAAGACAGAGATATCAGGGGTCTGGGCCAAGAGTCAGCAAACAAGACAAACAGGCATCAGGCTATCAGAGAAGCAGAAGGACACTGGGTCAAAAGGAAGGCAGGCATGATCGTAGTCTGAAGTCCAAGGAAAGTAGTCTGGAATCAGACCACTAGAGTCAAGGGAACAGGACAACAGAAAATAGGAAAATAGGAGACTTTTTTTTTAATTAATTTATTTTATTTTTGAGAGAGACAGGCAGTGTGAATGGGGGAGGGAGGAAACAGGAGAGAGAGAGAGAGAGAGAGAGAGAGAGACAAAATCTCAGGCAGACTCTGCACTGTCAGCACAGTGCCCAATGTGGGGGTCGAACTCACAAAACTGTGGGATCATGACCTGAGCCAAAACCAAGAGTCAGCTGTAACCTACTGAGCCACCCAGGCACCCTGGAGACATTATTGAATGAGATAATCAATGAAGCTATTTCTTTCCCTACTTCTTATCTGTCTTTAGGCATCTAACATAATAGTGTTGGAGTTGTCCCTGTGGGTGGGAACCAAAAGTGAACACTATTCAGAGGAGGGGAGGAGTTCAGGAAATCTGCAGTAGAACCTGATGAATAAAATCCCAACAGATGCACAATACAAATATAAACCTTTCTATCATATTACAGCTGTTTATTACTCATCTGCATATCCTCCTCCCCCATATATATTATTATAAGCACCTTACACATAGTAATCAGTTAATAATTATTCATGGAATTGAACTGAAAGTTTAAAGGTCTAGGTGTATCAGCTTGTGATCTACTTAAGAATAAACTCAAATAGTTCATTATTTCGCTATTAGCACTATGATTTTGATGGTCAAATTCATAATAAAGCCTGTACTCACTGGACAAAGAAAACTATCAAATTGAAAACAGAAGTGTTATTATTGCCAAAAACCATTAGCTTTCTGATCGCTGGTAGACATTTATGGTAAATGCAACATCAGCATTCAACATGCAAATAATTAGTCAAGTCCCAGAAGTTTGATTTCACTTTTCCTACCAGTTATTGAATTGCTTCCAAAGGAAAAACTTCCCATGAAATAGTTTAAAAACAGATTAGTGACAAGTGAGCGAAATCCATTAGAAATTTTGTCTTAACATAGTAGTTACAGGTCTTCACATTATAGTTTTTGCTGAAGTCAAGTCATTAAAGGCCTTAAAAATGACAACTTCCCCATAACACCGTGTGGCAGTGCTGGTGTATTAAAGAGAATTTTACTAAACTATTTAAAATCACTCTCTGGAGTGCCTGGGTGGCTCAACTGGTTAAGCATCTGACACTTTATTTCGGCTCAGGTCATGATCTCATGGTTTGTGAGACTGAACCCTGTGTCAGGCTCTGTGCTGGCAGCACAAGCCTACTTGGGATTCTCTCTCCCTTTCTCTCTGCACCAAAATCAATATGTAAATTAAAAAAAATTAAAAAAATAAAATTTCTCTGAAGGTTGAAGTGCATGACTTTATATGGTAAAAGTATATATAAAGTGCATGACTTTATATGGTAACCAGCATTATATTCCTTGTATATAAGTGCATTTGTTTCCTTTTATGCCTTTAAGAGAGTTGCAACTGACAATCTTAGATTGATGTAATTTTTCTGTTAACTCTTTTTAATTTAAGTTTATTTTTGAGAGGAGGGGAGGGGCAGAGAGAGAGGGAGACAGAGGATCTGAAGCAGGCTCTGTGCTGACAGCTGCGAGCCTGATGGAGGGCTCGAATTCAGGAACCATGAGATCATGACCTGAGCCAAAGTCGGACACTTAACTGACTGAACCACCCAGGCTCCCCTCTGTTAACTCTTAAGGTAATTTGCTGGGGCGTGAGTGGTCTAGTGCTTGTTCAGTGATTTTAAAGTTTAGTTTATGGAACACCTACATTATACACACTTGGAATTTTATTAAAAACGAAGGTTCCTGGGTCCTACCCCAAGTCATACTGAATCAGAATCTGAGGGAAATATCTAGGAATCCACATTTTAAATAAGCTCTCCAGGTAATTCTTAAGCACTTTACAATTGAAAAACTTTAGATCATACAACCTGGACATGATGAAAATCATATAGAATCTAGTTGCAGTTTTGACAGACTCGCTGACATCTTTTTTTTTCTTTTTTAAGTAGGCTTGAATGTAGGGCTTGAACTCATGACCCTGAGATCAACACCTGAGCTGAGATCAAGAATCAGATGCTTAACCGACTGAGCCACCCAGGCGCCCCATTTTATTTCAACCTCATTGTGCTTCAACTTCCAATCTATACTTGTCTTATCTACATATTGTACATTTACTCATTGTACAATCTATATTTCTATGTTTATCTGTATTTTAGGTGATATTCCGAACATTTTTGAAGTATATTACAAATCAAAAGTTTGCACAAGTGTTGGCTCTGCAACATCTAAGTATTATATCCTCAGGAAAAGAAAAACCTCTTTGGGGCTTTTTGTTCATTTACACAATAAAGGAGGTTGGATTTGAATTTATTTATCTGTAAGGCCTTTCCTAGATCTGACATGCCAGAACTCTATGAAAATAAAAGTTGTTTAAAAACTATCAATTTTTAAGTTTTCTTTCCTCTCAACACAATTCACGATGACACTGCATTGGGAGTAGCTGAATCTTGTAGTACCTAAACTGGAGGTCAAGGTATTGGGTAAAGCTTGAGCTCTAATAAAATTGACAAGTGCTTTACACAGTACTGTATAGGGGCGCTTGGGTGGCTTGGTTGCGCATCCAACTTTGGCTCATGATCTTGTGGTTTGTGAGTTCGAGCCCTGCATCGGGCTCTGCACCAACAGCGTGGAGCCTGCTTTGGATTCTCTCTCTCCCTTTCTCTCTGCCCCTCCCCTGTTCACGCTCTCAAAAATAAATACACATTAAAAAATTTTAAACAGTAATATATATCAGTGTTTATCAAAATTGTCTGCACATTAGAATCACCTGGGGAGCTATTAACTGCCTTGATGCTCAGGCTACACCCCAATCAGAAACTTGGGGGTGACACGTAGGCATAGTAATTTTTAAAACTTGCCGGGTAATACCATTAGGAAGCCGAGTTTGAGAACCATTGCTCTACATTATTGTTCAAACATTTAATATTATTGGACTTTTTCAATTACTTGCATCTTAACTACCTTAATAAATATTATGTATCTTAGCAAAGGTACATTATCAATATTAATAAAGGCATAGAGAGGGGAATTATTCATCTCTTAGGCAAAGAACATTTCAAATTTCTCCATATGACTGAACAACCATTATGGCAAACCCAATGTTTTAAAGATGAGGAATCACAGAACTGTGTCTCTAATAGAATACAGGTAACCCTTGATTACCTGTTGCACACTTCAAAATCTGTACTCGGTGATTCTAACTTGGTGTATGTTTCAAATGAATAAAAATTAATTTTAATATTAGCCCACACTGAATAAAAGAAATAACTGAGATCTGATATTACAAAACACTTGATGTTCAAAGTCAAATATGCCTAGGACTATATGACAGCAAAGATACATGAAAGTCATCTACATTTTACTTGGTTACTAAGAAATTGCCTTTGTGATTTTGGGGAAGGGTGAGGAGAATTTTTTGTGTTAAAATTTTTTTTTCTTTCAGTAAGAATTTGTTAAGAACTGGACCAATAGAATCAGGCAAGATGCCTGAATCTATATTTTAAGGTTATCTCTGAAACTTATAAGGACTATATCCACCTCTATTGATCTCATTTGTCATTCAGCTGGTCCCCTTGCTTTCACTTCTGCCTCCTGCATTAGTAGTATACACACTGGGCTGTTGGTCAGAGACCCAAAATAGTGGTGACATAAATGAGACAGCTTATTTTTCTCTCATGTAACAGCCCAAACAGGTAAGAAGTACAAAGCTGGTATGGCCTTGCCATGGGCCTAGTCTCCTACTAGCTGGTTGGGTTGACATCCCTAGAATGTTGGATCCAAGATGTCTGCCATGCTCACATTTCAGCCAGCAGGAAGGATGGGGCGGTGGGGAGGATGGAAAGGGAAAAGAGAGCATTCCTTTACAACCTTTGAGGAAATGGTTTAGTAATTGTACAGATCACTGATGCTCACTCCTGAACTTAGTGAGAACTTAGTCACAAGGCCACATCTAGTGACAAAGAAAGCATGGGGAAGTATTCTTTATTGTAGGTAGCCATGCACCCAGCTAAAGATGGACAGATATATTACTACAGAAGAGTAGTTATTAGGGTCCAACTATGAGTCTCTGGCAACCTCTTTATATCTATTCTCCTTCCAGGAGACAGTGACCATTCCAAAACATAAATTGAATCATGATGTATATTGGCCATAAACCATTTAACGGCTTCCCAGTGCTCTGAAGATAGAAACTAAAAAACTAAAATCCTTATTATGGCCTATAAGGTTCTGCATTGCTTGCAGGAGCCTTTGTCTATTTGCTGGTCTCATCTTGTAAGCCACTTTCTGCACTTCAGCCATATGAGTTCTGACTCAAGTCCTCAAACACACATCCACTCCTTCAGGAAAAACTTTCATGGTGCACACCCCACTGCCCAACGTGGTTTCCTTTGTTTAAAAGATCTAATATAAACCACATATCTTTCCTTTGTAGCACTTATCTCACTTTTTGTGCAATTATTTGAATGTCTTTCTCCTCCACAACATTGTAAGCTGTATGACAATAGGGGCCATGTGTTTTTGCTTGTATTGTGCAGTGTTCCTGGTGCTAACCCCAGTGCTTGCCACAGAGTGGGCATTCACATACTTGGAGGTATGTTGCAATAGTTTGGCTTATTATTTTATGAGCCCCAGGATTTGGAGAAGTTTATCTCACAGTGATTTGGTATACTACATGAAATTTTACTATTATTCAGACATTTTATTTTATGCACAAATGAGAGTTTAAAGAAATAAACCTTGAATTTATAAGCCTAACCCAATAATTTAATTGCTTTGGCAATTTTACATTAAATCATTTAGTCTTTTTCTGTTTTAGTTCCTCCACATACAAAATAGATATTAAAACCTTGTTAGGGGCAACTTCTAGATCCTAAGCTACTAGGAGTCAGATACAATAATCTCAGAATCACATAAGGGATATTCAAATTCTTGAGAAAGTGTTGCTTTTCAATGAAGATGTGCCTATCATTTAAAAAAAAGCTAACATGGGGCACCTGGGTAGCTCAGCCGGTTAAGCATCCGACTTTGGCTCAGGTCATGATCCCATGGTTCATGAGTTTGAGCCCTGCATCGGGTTCTGTGCTGACAGCTCAGAGCCTGGAGCCTGCTTCGGATTCTGTGTCTCCCTCTCTCTCTGCCCTTCCCCCATTCATGCTCACTCTCTTTCTCTCTCTCTCTCTCAAAAATGAATAAACATTAAAAAATAAAAAAAAAATAAAGCAGCTAAAATATTTTAGATTTCTTTTTTGAAAAAAAAGTCACTGAAAGGTGACAAGTTAGGAAGAACACTAGCAGTAAAAAAACACCTGGGATTAAAATACTTCAATTGTTTTTTGTTACAATGAGCTGCTATAATTGACAAATGGTCTAATCATATTAAAATGTTCTTCATAGAAAATCACATCTTCATGAAAGACATAGAAATAACACAAACACATTTTCAGTGTTCTAATAACTATGTTAATAGACCCAAAGAATCGTAGAATTGGATGGGACCATTATTGTGCAAATTTTACACATAAGGAAACGAAGGCCAAGCAGTTTAAGTGGCTTTCCTTAAAATTTCACAGGCACTTAGGGACAGACCCGTGGCTAGCTTTAAATCTGTTTTTTCAAAATCTACTTTTTGTTTCTTATCATAAAGGAAAACAAAAACTTAGGGCTACAAGTGGTATCAACATAACAATGTAAGAATGAAGATAATATAATGAGTGGTAAGACCTGGACCAAGAAGTAAGTTTATATGCAATGTTCTTATTTTGGACAATAGACACAAATATAATATGACTTGACTAGAAAATAATCTCAAAGAACTGAAATCATCAGATAATATCCAAATCTTGTTTTGCTGATCATTTTTTAATCTTTTTTTCCTAAAATTTCTTTATTAAAAGTAGTTGATTACTAAAATAATCTGGACCAAATAATACATATTTCACCTCCCATCAATTTACCTGCTAATTCTTAGGTAGCAAAGCTTAAAAAAGAAAAATAAAGGAAATGTAAAGGAAACCAGTGAAACAGTAACCAGTATGAACCATACAAATGATTTTATTTATTTTAAGAGAGAGAGGGAGAGACAGAATCCCAAGCAGGCTCTGCACCATCAGCACAGAGCCCAACACCAGGCTTGATCCCACCACTGTGAGATCATGACCTGATCCTAAATCAAGAGCTGGACACTTAACCAACTGAGCTACTCAGGCGCTCCACAAAATGACTTTAGAATAACAGAATTCGTTACAATCAGCAGTCCATATTGGCAGAGGGTATATAGCTAAAAATATCAAATGTTATTAGTGTCACCCTTATTTGGTGATAAGGATGAGACTAATTTCTTAAAAAGCCCTTTCTTAATAAGAATAAAATGAATGCAGGCTAATTCCCTGAAGAAAAAAAATGGCAGAGAGAACGTGCTCAAATTCTTTTTTTAAAATGTTTATTTATTTTTGAGAGAGAGAGAGAGAGAGAGAGAGAGACAGAGTGTGAGCAGGGGAGGAGCAGAGAGAGAGGGAGACACAGAATCTGAAGCAGGCTCCAGGCTCAGCTGTCAGCACAGAACCCGACACGGGGCTTGAACTTGTGAACTGTGAGATATGACCTGAGCCAAAGTCAGACACTTAACCAACTGAGCCACTCAGGCACCCCTCAGATTGTTTCTTTAATAGATTACCAAAGGATTTCAATGTGTATATCTCATGATCCATCTAAAGTTAGAGACTGTGGTCCTCTAGTAGATTAATATTTCAGAATTTACTAATTGATTTATTGACATGAAGGTGACATTACAGTAATATATTTGTGTGTCTCTGGAACTAATGAACACATATTGTCATTTAAAGGTTAAGTTCTTCTGATGGTAGTTTGGTATTTTTCTTTGGAAACTGCTACCATAGGTATCCAATTTTACAACAACCAGAAATGTGGACACAGATGTTTAACTTCAAATATAGATAGAAACACTGCTAGAATATAAAATAAATCGCCAGGGAAGTTGTTTTTAAAGATCCTAAAACTTCAAAAATAGCCATATTTCTCATTAAATATGAGAACAGAAATTATACCTGTTAAAGTGTGTAGTTTTGAAATCTCAGCCTGAGGTTTTTAGTCAATAGCTATTTAAGTATTAATTTTTTCCTTCCCCAACACTTATATGTCAGTAAAATTGAATTGCCTTTTAAAGTTTATAATGGTTTGGTGCACCTGGGTGGCTCAGTTGGTTGAGCATCTGATTTCAGCTCAGGTCATGATCTCACTGTTTGTGAGTTCCAGCCCCACATTGGACTCCCTGCTGTCAGTGCAGAGCCTGCTTTGGATCCTCTGTCCCCTTTCTGCCCCTCCCCGGTTCACATTCTCTCTCTCAAATACTTAAAAAAATTTTGCAAAGTTTCATACAAAAACCCAGATTCCATCTGATAAGTCTTTAAACCATATGGAAGAATCATATTGGCTATTTGGCAAGTACATGCAGGTCTATTATAGGCCAAAAATACAGAGGAGAGGCATCAAATACATTCAAAATGAGACAAGAGACCAGAAAAGTTATTGTGTTTTAACTTTAATAATACACTCAAAATTTTAACCCAAGAAGGATTCACTATTTTAATTACCATTTAAACACAATTATAAAGAACAAAAGGCTGAACACATTTATGAACAAAGTACAACATCTATCTTTAGATTTGTGAGCTGCACAGAAACATTTAAAGTATACAGCATATGAAGTCACTGAATCACAGGGCTAGAAGAAAACCCCACAATTTAATTGCTGAACTACAATCAGATTGATCTTGACACTGAATATTTTTTCTCATGTGATGGTCATTTTGGCTCATCCACTAACCACATAGATGTCAACCACACGGCTTTGCAAATGTGGAATGGCAATTTATAGCTAAGATGAAGTAAAACAGATAACCAGAATAAAATCAGTTCCCTTAGTCACTGTTTTATATTTTCAAAATGCACACTTAAAGCATTAATACGAGATAAATTTTCACTAAACTCACATTACATGTACGAAAACTACAAATCAATACAGCAAGAATAGAGGCATATGTAGCCTCTGGCTTTAACCTCACACACTGGTCAAAATACTTAGAAATTCAAAGGATATGAGGTCACAATAAAGAGTGGAAAGCCTTAAGACAATTTAACACACTCATTGTAAAGTTCACCAAACTGAAGACCAAGGCAACTGAACCATAACGATCCATGTGTGCTTTTGAAAATGACAGTAACTACCATAGTTGTGAGAAATGCAGGTTGACCGCTTTAGGAGAGTTTAATCTTCAAATAAGCAATGCAAAATTTCCCATTATAGGTGAATAAAAGTGAAAGCATGTTAAATGTTCAAGAGAAGTTACTCTTGTAAGTCAGGATGCCTTATGCTGAGGCTTTTGAATAAAGGAACACCACAAATAGAACAGTGAACACAAATTAGTACAAGTCAAGATAATAGTTATATAGAAGGTAAATTTTCTTGATACACAAAATCTGTTTTAGTGAACTTTTCAGTAATGAACTTTAAATGAAGTGCATTAGCTCCAAACACAATATGAACATGAAACCACTTAATAACTTTAAAGCTTATGTAATATTCTTGTCGAAAAACAAGTACTAAAATTACCAACAAAATGACAGAGTATCTTTAATGCAGTGCCCTCCTTATAACCTGTAACCAATTCATCTGCCAACTTTTAAGAAGTATTAGTTGGGCTATAAATTTTGTGCAAGTAGACTTCTACCTTATTGTTACCCAAGTTACAGATATCCAAGATACCGACGATGTGCACTTTATCCAGTTTAGTTACAGCTTTGATAATATCACCTGAAAGTAAAAAGCAGATGGTATTGTAAAATACTTAAATATTTACTTGGATTTAGTATCACATAAGCTGGCTTTTTTCTTATTATAACATTAACACTGTCCCTCATCTTCTCCCTCTTCCCTCCAATTTATCACACAGTCATCAAAGTTACGTTATGCTAACTTCTGCACACAACAGTGAATATATCAAACAGATGCCACTAATAATGTCAAGATACAGGCTGGTATTCCAAAGTCATATTTAGTTATTTTTACTTGTTAAATTTTTTTGGTAAAGTCAGTCTACATGTTTTCAAGGTTATTTATATGGTGCCAAGTCAACAACTTATTGCTATACTTCAAGGAAGTACAAAAATAATTTTTTCCGTTTTGAAACATAATTACCAATTACTTACAAAACTTACAAGACATAAAGCAAAATACATATATGAAATTGAAGTTTCTTTTAAACTATATTTCCTTTGGGGGCACCTGGGTGGCTCAGTCAGTTAAGCGACTGACTCTTGATTTCGGCTCAGGTCATGATCTCATGGTTCATGGGTTCCAGCCCTGTGTCAGGCTCCGTGCTGGCAGTGCAGGGCCTGCTTGGGATTCTCTCCCTCTGCCCCTACCTCACTTGCTCTCTCTCTTGAAATAAACTTAAAAAAATAAAAGAGATCTAGTTTTAAACTTAGCTTATTAAAAAAATAATAAGGTATATTTCCTTTGAAGTAGCTTTATTGACTAACACTTAGCATTGGATACTCTCAAGAAGCTTTATCAAAAATGGGTCAGGTGAGTGACACTGCTATAAATGGCAGAGTAGGCAATTTCAGGGCTGGGTCCCTCAACTAAAGCAACTCACAGGCTGGCAAAAACTCTCAGATCAACTTCTGCAGAACTCTGGAATCTATACACAAACTTAAAATGATGGGGGAAGGATTAATAAAGAAAGAGCTGCTGCACTGTGGTAAGAATGTGCTGCGGTACTTTACGTTGCCCACCTACTACCTGTATCAGCAGCAGCCATGAAGATGGCAGCTGGCATACCTGGTGCTGGCTGCTAGTACCAGATAGTGCGATGCAGAACTTATTCTCAAAGATGTAGTTGTATGTTTTGCCCTGTAAGGCAGCTCGCTCAAGGAGACATGAGGGCTTGCTTTCATTTCATCTGATTTGGAGCATTCCCATGACTGGGGTAGCTTCCCCAGTGGCTTTTGTTGAAAACACATTAAGACAAAAACATTAGCCAGACTAAAAAAGCTGGGGAGGAAGGGGTTGGGGAAAAGATATGTGGGGGAAATAGGGGCTTTTAAAAGCTTCTGTATACACTGGGGCATCAAGAAGGCTATATGTACACACAGTGCTGGACGCATGCTCAGAAAAGACCTGATAAAAACTCCAATTGTTCACCTCTGGCTGATCATCAGGCTCCGCACAGCAGGAAGTGAAAGCTAAGACAGAGTTGTAAACAGCCTGGGTAAGCACTGAAGGGGTGCCGTGACAGAGATCCAACTGCAAAAACTGGAGATAATTTTTTCCTTGGTTTCCTTTCTCGCTTCCAGGTGTTTAAGGAAACTCTTTCAAAACACTATCTGACAGCTACTAAGCTAATGGATTACAGACTTCAGTGGCTACACATGATAAAGACTTGATTTTAGATATGAAAAAATGAAATCATTTAGAGGTTAAGTAACTTAAGCAAAGTCACATGGTGATTCTAATGTACACAGTCTGGCTTTGAGGCATGTGATCTTAACCTTTGTATACTAGGGTTACATCTCTGAAATTGTGCCTAAGGGCACCTGGGTGGCTCAGTAGGTTAAGCACCCAACTCTTGGTTTCGGCTCAGGTCATGATCTCACAGGTCCCTGAAATCCAGCCTTGTGTTGGGCTCTGTGCTGATGGGAGTGGAGCCTGCTTGGGATTCTCTTTCCCTTTCTCTCATGCCCCTCCCCTATTCATGCGCACATGCACGCTCTCTCTCAAAATAAATAAACATTAAAAAAAAAAAAACTGTGCCTAAAAGCCAGTGGTGGATCTAGGTTTTGTGGGACCTGAAGGGCATGCTGTTTATGAAAAAGAATATAAAATACAAAAGAGTACCAAAGCAAGTGAGGGCTTTTCGAGCCTAGGCTTCAAGAGCTTCACAATTTTTTTTTAATGTTTATTTTTGAGAAGGAGGGAGGAAGGGAGAGGGAGAGGGAGAAAATGTGAGTGGGGGAGGGGCAGAGAGAGGGAGACACAGAATCTGAAGCAGGCTCCAAGCTGTTAGTACAGACCCCGATGCGGGGCTCACACTCATGAACAGCGAGATCATGACCTGAGCCGAAGTCAGATGCTTAACCGATTGAGCAACCCAGGTGCCCCATGAGCTTCACAATTAAAGCCACCTCTGCTAGACATGTCACAAAATCTGATGAATGATTTAAAACTGTGCAAGTTCACTAATGCACAATGAGTATAATAACAACTGCTGCTACTGTATAACTTTCTTCTTCTTTGAAGGGGATGGACTTTAACCTAGATGCTTTGGAAAGATTTTGAGATGTCTAGATTTGATGCCAACAGCAACAACCCAAACCTTAATAATTCTAATTGTTATCATATATTGACCTTTATAAATAATGACTTACAGAGTGCCTGAAACATGAAGTCTAAGTAAATCTACTGTTTCGGTGAAGAGCTCTGCCTACTTGTGTTAATACTTCGAGCAAATGACAACCTCTCAATCTGTTCATCTGGTACTACATCACAGAATGTTGTGAGGATTAAATAGACTGTAAAGCACTTAGGATGGTGGGTGGCACAGCAAGCACTCAAATTATCATCAACAATCAGTCTCTACTTAAGAAAACCTAGTATGAAATGAGGATGTTATTATTTACATCACATAGAGATTCTTTTAAAAGGACTACAGATTTTTACCTAAAAAATGGGTTTTTCTAAATTTCACTTTAAATTCTAGTACTGTTTACAAAAATTGTACACTTTTAGAAATGTCACAAATACAAAAAAGTGAGACAAAGGCAGTGTAGTGTTCACTCCATTTTCTTATGGGTGATCACGTGGGAAGACAAAGTGTCCTGGCATCTCTTGTTGCTAGGATGGGATCATGTAGGTAAGCTCTGAGAAATGAGAATGTGAGTAGAAATGATATGTCACTTCCACTCCAATGTAATTAAAAGCTAGTGTCTCCTTCATCTCTTCCTTCCTCTGCCTAGACAACCCTAGAAGCTACTTGTTCCTGCTGAAGCTGCAACAAGATGTAAGCAGACTGGATTCATGAATCACTGCTGAGAAGAAAGCTAATGTCTGATTGCATCAGACTCAACTTGAGCAAGAAACAAACATTTATTGTGTTAAGTCACAGGGACTTTGAAGTGGCTTTGTAACTGCAACACCATCTAACCTATCTTGTAATACAGTACAGTATTCTTGCCTGTAAAAATAATATGGTAAACCCTGATTACATAGGGAATAATAAAATTGGTATTTTTATATGTATTAAAGCTCTTCCATATCGTGTTTCTGAAATGTTTATCAATGGAGAAGTTAACGCAATGCTTTCAAATAGGAAGAAAGTGTGTATGTAATGCACATAAACATTTCATATATATATGCACATACATACACACTTTCTTCCTATTTGAAAGCATTGCGTTAACTTCTCCATTGATAAACATTTCAGAAACACGATATGGAAGAGCTTTAACACACACACACACACACACACACACACACACACACACATCCTTGTAGTTCATAGTTAAAGATGATACCAATTAGGACATTATAGCAGTAAGCATTATTCAGCACATGATTTGGGAAATAGAGCTAACTACTTGGAAAAAAATAAAGCTAGGTCCATTATTTCACTTTCCATACCAAAATAAATTCCAAATGGATTAAAATTTTAAACTATAAAAATGAAGACATATTAACAACAAAACCCTAAACAACCCAATTCAAAATGGTCAAAGGACTTGAATATACACTTCTCCAAAGAAGATATGGCCACTGAGCATATTAAAATATGCCCAACATCATTCATAATTAGATAAATGCAAATCAGAACCAAAATGAGACACCACTTTAGGATGGCTGTTATTAAAAAAACAAAACAAAACAAAACAAAACAGTGACATCTGACTTCAGCTCATGATCTCACAGTGTGTGGGTTTGAGCCCTGCATTAGGCTCTCTGCTGTCAGTGCAGAGCCCACTTTGGATCCTGTTTCCCTCTCTCTCTCTCTCTCTCTCTCTCTCTCTCTCTCTTTCTCCCCCTCCCACGCATGTGTTTTCTCTCTCAAAAAAAATACACATAAAAAAATAAAAAAAAACAGAAAATAACAAATATTGGTGAGGATGTAGAGAAATTGGGATCTGTATGCATTGCTGGTGGGAATGTAAAATCGTGCAGCTGGTGTGGAAAATGGTTTGGTGGTTCCTCAAAAAGTTAAATGCAGAATTACCATATGACTCAGCAATTCCAATCCTAAATATGTTCCTAAAAGAACTCAAAGCAGGGATTCAGATACTTATACACCAATATCCATAGCAGAATTATTCACAATAATTATTCATAATAGCCAAGAGGTAGAAACAACCCAAATGTCCATCAATAGATGAATGGATAAACAAAATGTGGTATATAGACACAATGAAATATTCTTCAGCTATAAAAAGGAATGAAATTCTGATATTACACACATGGATATTACATTCTGTATATTACAACATGGATGACCAAGTGACCTAGGTCAGACTCAAAGGGCAAAGACTATATGATTCCACTTATATGAGACACCTAGAATAGGCAAATTCATAGAGACAGAAAGTAAAATAGAGGTTACCAAGGGCTGGGGAGAGGGGGGCAATGAAGAGTTACTATTTAATGGTACCAGAATTTCTGTTTGGGATGATGAAAAACTTCTAAAAATGGATAATGATGATGATTCACAACACTGTACTTAATGTCACTGAATTGTACAATTAAAAATGGTTAAAGTGGTAAATTTTATGTAAATTTTGCCATAATAAAGATTATATCAGTACAAAAATGAAATTATAAAAGTACCAAAACCCACAGTGAATTAAAAAAATAATCTTGGACTAAGTGATGCCTTTCTGAGTATGACATAAAACCAGCAGTCACAAAAATAAAACATATATTTGAGTATATAAAAATAAAATTACTTAAAATACCAAAAGAAGCCTCCCACTGAACAAATTTAGTCAAAATGTGTAAAATTATTTGCAACACACAATAAAGGGCTAACTCTAATATACAAAGAAAACCTACAAATTAACAAGAAAAAGAACACTCACAGAAAAATGGAAAAATAAAACTAGCATACAAAATTCATAGAAAGAAGAAATATAACTGACAAACATTATGAAGATATTCAAGCTTAGAAATAAGCAAATGAAAACAATGATAATAATAACTTTTTGCCATCAGTCTGCCAAAGACTAACAAGAACAATAATACCTAGCATTTCTAAGGATGTGAGTAAAGTGGCACTCTTGCCTTTGGTAAAAGTGTAAATTGGCATAAACTTTTTGGATGACAATATCTACCAAAATTTTAATGCCTACATCTTTTGAGTCAGTGATTTCTCTTCCAAGAATTCATCTTACAGATATGTATGTAAAGTACACAAAGATTATATATACATACACACAGAAAGATAGAGAGATACTCACTGCAGTACTCTTTGCTAAGAGCCAAAATATTTGGAAACAATCTCAACGTTCATCACTAGGGGATTAAGTAAATTTTGGTACATCCACGCAGTGATGTATTTATAGGTATTAAAATGAATGAAGTATCTCTCTATATACTAAATATGAAAGATATCCAAGATATATTGTCAAGAGGAAAAAGGTGGTTATGGAACTATATGTTTACTATAATTCCATTTATGTGTATTTCCTTAAGACTGTGTGTGCGGGTGATAAAGTGAGATTTATTCCTGGGATGCAAGGGTGGTTCAACATTTGCAAATCAATCAACGTGATGCATCACATCAATAAGAGAAAGGGCAAGAACCATATGACCATTTCAACAGACACAGAAAAAGCATTTGACGAAGCACAACATCCATTCATGATTTAAAAAAACTCTCAACAAAGTAGGTTTAGAAGGAACCTCAACATAAATGACATATATGAAAAACCCACAGCTAACATAATCCGTAAGGAGGAAAAAACCGAGAGCTTTTCCCCTAAGGTCAGAAACAAGAGAAGGATGTCCACCCTCACCACTTTTGTTCAACATAGTACTGGAAGTCCTACCCACAGTAATCAGACAACAAAAAGAAATGAAAGGCAACCAAATTGGTAAGGAGGAAGTAAAACATTCGGTATTTGCAGATGACACGATACTATACGTAGAAAACCTACCAGAACTGATAAACGAATCGCAGGATACAAAATCAGTGTGCAGAAATCTGTTGCATTTCTATACAGTAATAACGAAAGCAGCAGAAAGAGAAATTAAGAAGACAATCTCATTACAATTACACCCAAAATAATAATGATACCTAGGAATAAACCTAACCAAAGAGGTGAAAGACCTGTACTCTGAAAACTATAGAACATTGATAAAAGAAATTGAAGCCAACACAAAGAAATGGAAAGACATTCCATGCTCATGGATTAGAAGAATACTGTTAAAATGTTTATACTACCCAAAGTAATCTACACATTTAATGCAATCTCTACCAAAACACCAATAGAATTTTTCATAAAACTAGATGAAAGAATCCTAAAATTTATATGGAACTGCAAAAGATCCAGAACAGCCAAAGCAATTTTGGAAAAGTAAAGCAAAGCTGGAGGCATCACAATTCCAGACTTCAAGTTATATCACAAAGATGTAGTATTCAACACAGTATGGTACTGGCACAAAAATAGACACACGGATCAACAGAACAGAACAGAAAACCCAGAAATGAACCCACAACTATATGGTCAATTAATCTTTGACAAAACAGGAAAGAATATCCAATGAGATAGAGACAATGTCTTAAACAAATCGTGTTGGGAAAACTGGACAGCTACATGCAAAAGAATGAGATTGGACCACTTTCTTATACCATACACACAAATAAACTCAATATAGATTAAAGGCCTAAATGGGAGACCTGGAATCATAAAAATCCTAGAAGAGAGCTCAGGTAGTAATGTCCTGACATGGGCCATAGCAACATATTTCTAGATATGTCTCTTGTGGCAAGGGAAACGAAAGCAAAAATAAACTACTGGAACTACATTAAAATAGAAAGTTTACACACAACAAAGGAAACAACAAAACCAAAAAAGCAATCTACTGAATGGGGAAAAGACATTTGCAAATGACATATCCAATAAAGGGTTAGTATCCAAAATATATAAAGAACGTATAAAACTCGACAGCCAAAACTCAAATAATCCAATAAAAAATGTGCAGAGGACATTAATCGACGTTTCTCCAAAGAATACCTATAGATGGCCAACAGACACATGAAAAGATGCTCACCATCACTAATCATCAGGGAAATGTAAATCAAAAGTACAATGAGATATCACCTTACACCTGTCAGAATGGCTAAAATCAACAACACAAGAAACAACAGGTGTTGGTAAGAATGTGGAGAAAAAGAATCCTTTTGTACTGTTGGTGGGAATGCAAACTGGTGCAGCCACTCTGGAAAACAGTATGGAGGTTCCCCCAAGAGTTAAACATAGATCTACCCTACGATCCAGTAATTGCACTACTGGGTATTTACACAAAAAATTGAAAAACATTAATTCAAAGGGATACATGCACTCCTATGTTTACTGCAGCATTATTTACACTAGCCAAATTATGGAAGCAGCCCAAGTGTCCATGGATAGATGAATGGATAAAGATGTGGTATATATGTACAATGGAATATTACTGAGTTGTAAAAAAAGAATGAAATCTTGCCATGTGCAACGACATGGATGGAGCTAGAGAGTAAAATGCTAAGTGAAATAAATCAGAGAAAGACAAATATCATACGATTCCACCCATATGTGGAATTTAAGAACCAAAGCAAAGGAGCAAAGGAAAAAAAGAGACAAACAAGCCAAGAAACAGACTCTTTTAACTACAAAGAACAAAATGATGGTTACCAGAGGGGAAGTGGTTGGGGGGATGGGTGAAATAGGTGATGGGAGATTAACAAGTGAACTTGTCGTGAGGAGCACCAGGTGATGTATGGGATAGTTGAATCACTATATTGTACACCTGAAACGCATAGAACACTCTGCTAGCTATACTGACTTTAAAAAAAGTGTGGGGTGGGAGAAATATATACTGTTATATGCAAAAATAATTTTTTTAAAGAATTCAAAGAATACTGGTTATCTCTAGAGAGGAGATGAGTGAGTTGGCAGCAGGGGATGGGCCTACCTAGGCAGGGAGGGGAACTTTCACTTTTACCCTATAACTTTGTGTGCTGTTTGAATTTTTGAATTGTGATCATATATAGCTTGTATAGTAAAAAAGAAAACAGGCTATAGAAATGTTTAAAGGTGATACAAATGTTATACTATTAGCATTTCATTATTCTGTACTTATTTTTATCTTTCAGTTTGGAGTTATGGAAAGAACGGAAATATTTTGAATCTGACAGATCTGAGCTGAAATGATAGCTGTTACCCATGCTGGTGAATCTCTCTGTTTTTCATTCTAGCTATCTATAAATAGGGGATAATAATGTTTACCTTTCAAGGCTCTTAGTAGGATTATTTGTAACTTATGTAAAATGCCCAGGCACAATGCTTGGCACAGAGCTAAATGGATACTATTATTATTAATAATTCATTGTCATGAAAAACATGACATATTCTACTTGAAACAAATCAGATTGCTTTTTTTTAAAATATCAAAATTCTATTTTTTTATTTTTTATTTATTTTTTGAGAGAGAGCAGGAGAGGGGCAGAGAGAAAGTGGGAGAGACAGAATTCCAAGCAAGCTCTGTGCTGTTAGCACAGACCCGACACAGGGCTTGAACTCACAAACTGTGAGATTATGACCTAGCCGATATCAAGAGTTGGACACTTAACCAACTGAGCCACCCAGGTGCCCCATTTTTTTTATTTTTCATTTTTTTTAGTTAGATTGCTTTTGATTTTCTTGCCCTTCATGTCTCAAGTATTAACTGCTTTGGCAGAAGGGTACCAGGTTTTTTCATTTGACCATGTTAGTAACTTCTGGAGAAAAACTGGCACTAGCAACTAGTAAGTAGCTGAGAATTTTGCCTTGATATTTCATGCCAATAATAACATACATATAGCAGAAGAAATTTAATGGAAGTAGATGTTGTTTGAAGTAAGAAAATGAGTATATAAATATTTAAACCATGTATTAGGGCACTAATTAAGAAATCTGGAATTTCTGGAAATCTAAAGAGCTGCATTGTAGGAAGTAATACTGCAAGTCAACTAATAAACTATTTCTAAAAATGAACTGAAAAAAAATAAGACTCTTGTCAAATCAGATATTCAAGCTCAGTTTGCAGTAACCATTATTGCCAAGAGTTACTTCATCAAAAGGCATAGCTCATAAGACTTGTTGAAAAACAATATACACTCAAGAGTTTCATCAGCTTACAAAGACCCACCGCAAAATCCCCAGATAATAATGGCTGTCTTAAAAGCTCTTTTAAATGTAATATCCTTATGAGCTCAGTGAAAACTGCTAGCAACTTTACTACATGCTTAGGAAGTACAAATGACAACAGGAAGTAGATAATTATAACTGGACACATAATTTCACAGGAATAGAGAAGTAATTTAAAGTTTAGTTTGTTATGTAGCAGCCTAAACAATTGGTTGGTTGAAGGGTTTCACTATTGGGATTACATAAGCTCCTAGCAGTCCTCAAGGAATCTATTGCACAGCACATGAATAACTACACATTTATAAGAAAAAACAACCACACTATATTATGCTATGAAGGTATTAAAATTTCAGGCAATTGTAAGGTGAAAGGACAAATCATCTCACCTGAGTTAAAATAAGAGCTGAATTTGTACTGCTCCATGTGCATACCACTTAAATCTAATGAACACTTACATTTAGAAATCTAGTATAAGAGAAAATTCTTAATGTATGCCTGGAATAAAAACCATTAATTTATATAGCTTTATTTAAAAATATATTCTTGGGGCTCCTGGGTGGCTCAGTCAGTTAAGTGTTCAACGTCGGCTCAGGTCATGATCTCGTGGTCTGTGAGTTCGAGCCCTACATCAGGCTCTGTGCTGATAGTTTGGTGCCTGGATCCTGCTTCAGATTCTGTGTCTCTCTCTCTGCCCCTCCTCTGCTCATGTTCTGACTCTCTCTCTCTCAAAAATGAATAAACATTAAAAAAAATTAAAAAAAAATATGGGGAATCTGGGTGGCTCAGTCGGTTAAGCGTTCAACTTTGGCTCAGGTCATGATCTTGTGTTCATGAGTTCTAGCCCCGCGTTGGGCTCTGTGCTGACAGCTCAGAGCCTGAAACCTGCTTTGGATTCTGTGTGTCCCTCTCTCTCTGCCCCTACCCTGCTCGTGCTCTTGCTCTCTCTCTCAAAAATAAAAAAAAAACATTAAAAAAATTTAAAAAAATAAAAAAAATACTCTGATATATAAGTCTTGGGGTACCTTTGCCAAATAACCCTTTAAATTATATTAAATGTTAAGGCTGTAACTGGTTACATGGTAACATCTTAAGATTGGAACTGTTTACAATATTAATTTTGTTTTTGGGGTGAAAGGAATACTGAGATGCTCTTACCTGCAAGTGCTCTTGGCAGTCTGTCATTGCCAGGTGTTTCCTGCGGATACACACAGCTGTAGTTCATGCAGGTTAGTAATGTGTCGATTTGAGATGTACGGAGATCTTCTGGAGAATACATGGGCAGGAATGCAACATCGATTGCTATCTCATGGTTCAGTCCTGTTATAGAAAAACCACAGTTTGTTAAAAGTGGGTTAACACATGAAGCTAATGAGGCCAGGTTTGCTGGTTTGATCCTGACATGTGCCAAACAGCTTCACACCTATAAAAGCATGATTTCAAATCTAGGAACTAAACCCTTTGCTGTGCAAAACTTTACAAATACATGCTACTGGTTGAAAGAGAAGACACTTCAGTGCAGTTTATCACCACTGCTGAAAATAACTATCCAAAATGTTTTACCTACTGATAGAAGGTTACAATTTTAATATCCACAGGATGGCCTGGTCACATAAATGAAGACATGTAGAACACTTTCTTGGTTATTATGTGAGGGGCCATTACAGGATAGATCAATTCAGAGATGACTACTGGTTCCCTTATTGCCATTTGGACTTAGGGATGTATGACTCAAACAAAGCCAGGATGGTAGTGACAGGGTCCCATGTGTCCTCAATTATACATTACAAACTTCAATTACTCACCATTAGGGCTATAAGAAGTTGCACTAGAAAAGTGGCTATGGGGGGAAAAAAACAAAGTAAATCCTAACCTGTGACTGTCATCTCTTTGTATGGGTCAATGTCAGCTAGGGCGGATAAAAAGGACTTTTCAGAGGCAAGGCTTTGAGCTGGGTACTAAAGGATGAATAGCATGTAAATAAACAGACAGAAGGTTTTGAGGCAGGACAGAGAGTAGCCAAAATTATAGATCAGAGTAAGGAGACCGTCTTAACTGGAGGAACGGTAAACACACAAAGCACAGCTTGAAAACTATAAATTCCACCCAGTAACACGAAACAGAATCCTGGAAAGTTATCCTTAACTCCTTCCTTTTGTTCTTCCCTGATACTTAGCCAGCAAGTTCTATAGATTCTATGACCTTAATGTCTTCTACTCATCGCTACAGCAATTCTTAACAACTGTTCATGAGTCAATGATAGGTAAACAAACCCCTTCCTGTTAAGCTGTGACTGATCCAGAAATGCAAGTCCTTTCTTTGCTTTTTATAGGCAAATGACACTAAAATTCCACAGCTTTAATTTAATATACACCTAAGGGCTACTTAAAGGTTTTAAGGATTATGAAAATGTGGTATTCATAAACTATAATAGTCATGATATCTAGAATTTATTGAGGATTTCAATTCAGTATTATAACTACCCGATAACTCTTACCAATGTTGCAAAACTCATGTGAATGTGCACATGCTTTATCTTATTTCCTTGATTTTAAGACCAAATTTAACTCTAAGATATACTATCAACTTGACAAATGATACAAAACTGTTTTATTTTTATTTATTTCTCTTAAAACATTTTTTAACGTTTATTTATTTTTGAGAGAGAGAGAGAGAGAGAGAGAGAGAGAGAGCGCGCGCACAAGCAGGGGAGTGGCAGAGAGAGAGAAAGGGAGGGAGACACAGAATGCGAAGCAGGCTCCAGGCTCTGAGTTGTCAGCACAGAGCCTGATGGCGGGGCTTGAACTCACCAACCATGAGATCATGACCTGAGCCGGAGTAGGACGCTTACCCAACTGAGCCACCCAGGCACCCCCAACACTGTTTTTTAATAGTTTAATAAAACAATTTTAATAAAAAGGAAACACTGCATTAAATGTACCCATTGACCATAAGATGCATTCCAACCTGCAAATGTAAAAAAAAAAAAGAAAAAGTGCCTTAGAATTGAGAAAATATCAGAAGTTGGAAATCCTGATATTCTTGGAAGGTAGCTTATCAGTGTGTCATTGATACTATTTTGAATTATTTTCTAAATTACAAAATACTGTGATTTTAGCTTCATCATTACTGATAAAATCTGTTTTGAGTGCTTTGGTTAAAACTAGAGTCAGAATACAAATGTGTAAGTAAACAGGCCTCAGGACCTCCATACTTGCTGTTTCTGTGCGTAGAATGTTCTTCCCTCAGATAACCAGACTGTTCCTTCAGCTCCATCGGAATTCTTATGAAATATTACCTCTTCAGGGAGACCTCCCCTGACCACTCCATTTAAAATGCAATCCTTTCCTACTACAGTACTTTCCAATCCCTTTCTTCCACCACTTATCACCATTTCTTTTATCACTAAGCTCTTGTATCTGTTGTGTTCACTTATGTAACCTTAGCACTTAGAACACTGCTGGGCATACATTAGGTGCTCAGGAAGTATTTGTAAATTGAACAAATGAATGTACATTTGTGTATTTTGTACTAAAATTTTCAAATACTAGACATTAAGACATTTGTGCATCAAGTGTTCAAATATGGATTTATCTGTATTCCTGTTACCAAAGGAGATGAACACAAACATCCTCCCCACAGTGTGCATACATATGCACTTCAATGGGGACTTACTGCTTATGTGTTACTGAAGTAACTTACAACATACTATCTAGGTAAATGTGAGAATATGTCTGGACTATATCCAAAATTACAGGAAAATATCAAGCAAGGAAGCTCATATTGCTCTTTGGAAGATGTATCATATGCAATTTATGTATCTTCCTCCTCAATTCTTTGTTATCACTGAATTTCTTTTCCAATAAAAAGTGTGAGAGTGTGAGTGTTGAGTGTGTGTGTTGGATGGGAGGCAATCTGTGATTCCAGCACCTAGCATAATGCTTGGCATATATCATATTTTACTCAATCTAAGATGCCACTAAGAAAAATGCTACCGGGGCGCCTGGGTGGCTCAGTTGATTGGGTGTCTAACTTCGGCTCGGGTCATGATCTTGCAGTTTGTGGGTTCGGGCCCCACATTGGGCTCCATGCTGACAGCTTAGATCCTGGAGCCTGCTTTGGGTTCTGTGTTTCCTCTCTCTCTGCCCCTCCCCTGCTGTCTCTCTGTTGCTTGTCTCTCTCTCTCAAAAATAAATAAACATTAAAAAAATTAAAAAAAAGAAAAATGCTACTGACTAAACAAAGGCATGACTTCAATTGCAAGATGCATACCAATTTTCAAAGATGTTAAAATATGGGGGAAAAAAGGGTATCTTATGATGATGAAATATGATAGCAGGTACTTCAGGTTTCATGATTAAATTACAATTACTTGCTGGAGGGGAGGTGGATGGGGGGATGGGTTAAATGGGTGATAGACATTAAGGAGGGCACTTTTTGGGATGAGCACTGGGTGTCACATGCAAGAGATGAATCACTGGGTTCTAGTCCTGAAGCCAAGACTACACTGTATATTAACTAACTTGAATTTAAATTTACAAAATTACAATTACTTTCATTATAAATGGAATAAGGGACAGAATTAAAGTGTGACAATATCAATCTAACTCTGTAATCCATATAACCTAGTGTATTGTTCCACTGAGATATAATAGTGGGAAGCATCTCAGTGGGACAGGATATCCTTAAGATGTAGCCAGTGAGGGAACCAACAGTAGAGAAAACCCAGTGCTACTCAGCTAATGGTTCAAGTAGGCTTCAACAAGGAAGGAGGCATACCTCATGGGTATAAAATATTGGTCCTGAGCCAGCAGGCTAGTACCAAGGAAGGGGAGGGGGGAGTTATGTTGGTCTGCTTGGTTGCTTTAGAAGAAAAAAGTCAAGGTAAGTAAATCCTTATTACTTCAATATAGTTACAGCATATGAAATTGCTTTGATGCTATAATTAATGATACTGAAACTTTTAATTATGATTTAAATGCATTTTCCAAAAAAGGAAAAGAACAAACCATATAAAAATTGGGGCTGGGTTCTCTCTCTTGACTTCCAAGAGACAAAACAGATGACTTTGAGAGGCTTACAAAAGGCTGGCTGGATTATGATCTTTATTGCCTAAGTCAAATATAAATTGAAGAGAGGACTCTTAAGCTTTGATTGACTCACAGCATTTCATGGGTAACTAAATCAATGCTAGTAGAGCCAATGTTATACTAACATCTAGAAGTCCAATCTAGGTTTGGAAAACTTTTCTTATATTTAAAGTAAAAAATAGTTCTTAAAATCAGAAGAAAATGACCAATAGATTTTGTACCTGGGCTTAAAGGCACTGAAAATTTAGTTTGTTACTTCATTCCAGTAGCTTGTTTTTGAAATGTGTTATTTCATAATAAGCAATGGACTGAGGTTTTAACGCTTAGAGGTAACACTAGAGATATCTCTTTGAGGCAAGTGAGATGGCATAGCAAGGATTTTAATACAAGAATGTACATTTCTGGAATAGGTTTCTGATGTTGCAGCAGTACCCAGTTGGTTGCTGGGAGCCATGAGAACTGCGGGAAGGACAATTAATCATTGTGTTCAATGTTCTCAATAATGATTTACCCTAGACCAGTCAGAGATAATGACTGCAAGAGGGCTGTGGTGTGAGTAACCTTTCTGGCTCTCAGAATAAGACACTTCACAATTACTGGGTCCTCCAGAGATCAGCAAGTTACCGCAGAGAGATAATCAATCACTGAAAGATAGTATCAGTGTAGGTGGACAATTTTCATGTTGGAAGAATTTTAAATATCATACAGATTTACCCGCCTGGAATTGGTTTAGCTAGTTTTATCTAAAAACAGAGGTCTAGAACGGAGGTCAGCAAATTATAACCTGGGGGGTCAAATCTTGCTTGCACCAGGCTTTGTACAACCCATGAGCTCAGAATGTTTTGTTTTTAATCTTAAATGGTTGAAAAAAATCAACAGAATATTTTGTGAAAATTTTGTGAAAATTATATGCACTTCAAATTTCAGTGTCTATAAATATTTATCCCCAAAGAGCATGCACATTCATTTATATATTGTCTATGGCTGCTTTCACACTAAAACAGCAGAACTAAGTAGTTCAGACAGATGCTGTATGACCTGCAAAGCCTCAAACATTTACTACTTGGCCCTTTACAGGACAAATTTACTCCCTTGTACAGAACACACTTAAGGTTATCTTTTGGTTTTAGGATCTTATCTTTTAACAAATAGTACAGTATTAAGAGATGTAATCCTCTCTTCTGAGTCCATTGCTCATGCCATGCTTAAAATGGACAGGTTATTTGGTCTCATAACACAACTTCGGTTTCATACTTTTACAAAAGGTATAATCAATTCACCACCTTCACACCTGATATTCACCAGTTATTTTAACCAAAATCTGAGAATATGTATACTTCCAGTGCTATTAGGAGAGTAGTATTTCTCAATCTTAATTCCACTGTTGCATACTTCACAAGCTGGACACACTGTTGTCATTGGCTCTAGTGTAGCTGTAAGTCTCCCTTAGGTAGGTAAGGGAGACTGGATGGGCTGCTTCTCTGGAGTATGCCAGAATTTTAAGGAGTGTGGTAAGGTCTCCCCTCAGATGATTTTGATAGGTTACCCCCTCCTACCAAGATTCCATAAGAATCAGTGAATCACTATCATTTATATTAGTTCTCTAGATTTCATTTCTGTATTAAGTTAAACCATTAGAGAGCTAAATTCTTGGATTTTGTAATAAGGCGAAAATATACTCCTTTACAGAAATGTCTTACTAAGATTTGACTATTATACTGATTATATATTATAAGGTTGATGTAAGACTCAATTATCTGAAGAGCAATTCCACATTTTAAAAAGGAAAACTATAGTTGCAAATATCCATCCATTTGTTATTCTGTGCTATTTACACAAGAACTTCATATGGTAAATTCAGACTTGAGTTTTGATAGAGGAAAAAAATAACAGGCTTCCTATATATGAGTGTTTGTTTTCTCTGAAATAGAAGATACGTTTAGAGACTCAGGAGACATGATTTCTAATCATGGCCTGGGTTCTATCTAGCCAGGGGGTAGGACTAAATGATATCCAAACTTCTTTTAACTTTAAAATCAAATACCTCATCAGGAATCCCCTTTATTTCTTCTTTCCAGAAAGCTCACAAAAAATTACTGCCAAATGGTAATTTAGTTGTTTGCAAGTACCTAATAAAACATACTTTTTCTGTTTCCTTTTAAACATTGTTTTGTTTTATCCATCTGTGGCTTATTTTTCCTTGTATTTCATCCCTGTAAACCACCTTAAATCCTTGAAAACAGGTAGGATATAAAACAGCACGAAAATGGGTAGGATATAAAACAGCATAATTCTAATATAGATTAGAGATGATTGGGCAGAATAACAAATTTTCCCTCTTCACATTTGATTCTTGCTTTTAAGTGATACAAAGAGACCAAGTAATGTAGTCTAGTAAAAAAAAAAAAAAATTTGAAACTTAGGTCTCACATGTCTAACAGAGTCAGCGGAAATTCATTACTTTTCATAGATTATTCACACATGCACAATCACATGTATGTACATACTTATGTGTGAGGAGGCAGAGAAGAGGCTTTGTAGAGGCTCTACAAAGAAGAGGCTCTCTTTGTGGAGAGAGTAAAAAGGAGGAAGAATCTTGATAAAGGTCAAGGTAATGCATTCCAGTGCTGTAGATACAAAAATCTTTGAAATGCATTTTCTTTCAGCCATTAATTTACTAATGACTTTTCCTCATTCTTTTATTTTAAGGTAACATGACCTTCCCTTAAGATACAAATACAAATACATTTTTTTTGTTGTTAACTATGAGAATAGCTTATTTTGGCTAAGATTTTATTTTAGGAATTTTTTTGTGTGTACATTTTTCATTCATTGGAAACAAATGTAAAATTAAATGTAACTTTAAGAATGTGTTGACTTTTTAAAAAGTTTTTATATAAATTCAAGTTAGTGAACATACAGTGTAATACCAGTTTCAGGGGTATAATATAGCGATTTGACACTTCTGTACAACACTCAGTGCTCATCAAAACAAATGTCCTCCTTAATCCCTGTTACCTATTTAATCCATTCCCCTCACCCACCTTCTCTGTGGTAACCATCAGTTTGTTCTCTTAAAAAAAAAGTCTTGCCTTTTAAATTTATGTAAGTTTTAAAGCTACTTCTCAGTTTTGAACTGCCTGAGAAAAATCAGTTTATTTTCCCTTACAGACCAGGGAAGTTTTTTAAGTAGCTTCTTTCTGTTACAACCTGAGTTAGCTGAGAATTTTATTTTCTTCAGGGGCTAAACAGATCTCTGTTCATAGAAGCCTCTCTAGATTAGTATGATTGGTACCTTTTTTCTTTAACCTACATTTTACCTTTCAATAGTTCAGATACTCCAAGAAAGAGGCAGAAAACATGAGCAAGAAAGTGGTGGCTAAAGAACAAAATCAGTTTTAGAAGTAGTCAGGTTGTCAGGGGTGAGGAAAGTTCCCTTGGTTCCCATTCTCTTCTGCCCAAATACTTTCCTAGGACTTGCCAATGTTTAAAAGCCCACAGAGCTTAATGTATTCCAGAGTTAGTGCTCCATTCCTTTGGTTTGAGCCAAGCAGGAGCGTTCCTTGGACATTATTTCTTTTGGAGGGGGGAGCATAATTTCTTAAAGCAAAATAGTATCATCTATATTGAAAATATATTAAGTTAACAATTTTCAAAGAAAATAACACTTGACTTACCTAGAATGGTTACTTCGAAATGTCCAAGGCTTCGGGCACTTTTAAAGTCCTCAAGTTTTGGAGGCCTTCCCTCTGGTGGTATGTATTTTGCAGGCTGAGAATTAAACTGCTCAGTGAGAAACTTTCTCTGCTCGAAAATAAATTTCCGTGGAATACTTTCAGGATGAACACAGCTATAATGCAAGTGATCTATTAAGCCAAACTTTTTCTCTCTCCACAGCGGACTTTCCCATCTATCGCTTATAGTTTTTCTCGCTTTCCCTTGGACACTAGCGCTTGTGCTTTCTCGACCTGTTAAAGACACAATGAGACAGACACAATGGACCTTATTTATAAATCAAACAAACTAAGTCGTTCAGTACAAAAAAGCACAGATTAAGGAGGAATAGTTTAGTCAACTTTAACAATTAAACCACTTATAAAATATAAATTGAGGAATCAGGGAAGATGGCGGCGCAGGAGGACGCTGGGCTCACCGCACGTCCTGCTGATCACTTAGATTCCACCTACACCTGCCTAAATAACCCAGAAAACCGCCAGAGGATTAGCAGAACGGAGGCTCCGGAGCCAAGCGCAGATGAGAGGCCCATGGAAGAGGGTAGGAAGGGCGGCAAGGTGGTGCGCGTTCCACGGACTGGCGGGAGGGAGCCGGGGCAGAGGGACGGCCTGCCGGCCAAGCAGAGCCCCCGAGTCTGGCTGGCAAAAGCGGAGGGGTCGGTCGGAGTGTGTTCCGACAGCAAGCGTGACTTAGCGTCTGGGAGGTCATAAGTTAACAGCTCTGCTCGGAAAGCGGGAAGGCTGGAGGACGAACGGAGGGAGAGTTGCTGAGCCCCCGGACGACAAAGCTCAGTTTGGTGGGGAACAAAGGCGCTCGCCAGCGCCATCTCCCTCGCCCATCCCCCAGCCAAAATCCCAAAGGGAACCAGTTCCTGCCAGGGAACTTGCTCGCTCCGCTCAAATACCCAACTCTGTGCTTCTGCGGAGCCAAACCTCCCACAGCGGATCTGACTCCCTCCCGCTGCCACAGGGCCCCTCCTGAAGTGGATCACCTAAGGAGAAGCGAGCTAAGCCTTCCCCTCCTGCCCCCGTGCACCTTGCCTACCCACCCCAGCTAATACACTAGATCCCCAGCACCACAAGCCTGGCAGTGTGCAAGTAGCCCAGACGGGCCACACCACCCCACAGTGAATCCTGCCCCTAGGAGAGGGGAAGAGAAGGCACACACCAGTCTGACTGTGGCCCCAGCGGTGGGCTGGGGGCAGACATCAGGTCGGACTGCGGCCCCGCCCACCAACTCCAGTTATACACCACAGCACAGGGGAAGTGCCCTGCAGGTCCTCATCACTCCAGGGATTATCCAAAATGACCAAACGGAAGAATTCCCCTCAGAAGAATCTCCAGGAAATAACAACAGCCAATGAACTGATCAAAAAGGATTTAAATAATATAACAGAAAGTGAATTTAGAATAATAGTCATAAAATTAATCGCTGGGCTTGAAAACAGTATAGAGGACAGCAGAGAATCTCTTGCTACAGAGATCAAGGGACTAAGGAACAGTCACGAGGAGCTGAAAAACGCTTTAAACGAAATGCAAAACAAAATGGAAACGACGACAGCTCGGATTGAAGAGGTAGAGGAGAGAATAGGTGAACTAGAAGATAAAGTTATGGAAAAAGAGGAAGCTGAGAGAAAGAGAGATAAAAAAATCCAGGAGTATGAGGGAAAAATTAGAGAACTAAGTGATACACTAAAAAGAAATAATATACGCATAATTGGTATCCCAGAGGAGGAAGAGAGAGGGAAAGGTGCTGAAGGGGTACTTGAAGAAATAATAGCTGAGAACTTCCCTGAACTGGGGAAGGAAAAAGGCATTGAAATCCAAGAGGCACAGAGAACTCCCTTCAGACGTAACTTGAATCGATCTTCTGCACGACATATCATAGTGAAACTGGCAAAATACAAGGATAAAGAGAAAATTCTGAAAGCAGCAAGGGAGAAACACGCTCTAACATATAAAGGGAGACCTATAAGACTCGTGACTGATCTCTCTTTTGAAACTTGGCAGGCCAGAAAGGATTGGCACAAGATCTTCAGTGTGCTAAACACAAAAAATATGCAGCCGAGAATCCTTTATCCAGCAAGTCTGTCATTTAGAATAGAAGGAGAGATAAAGGTCTTCCCAAACAAACAAAAACTGAAGGAATTTGTCACCACTAAACCAGCCCTACAAGAGATCCTAAGGGGGATCCTGTGAGACAAAGTACCAGAGACATCGCTACAAGCATAAAACATACAGACATCACAATGACTCTAAACCCGTATCTTTCTATAATATCACTGAATGTAAATGGATTAAATGCGCCAACCAAAAGACATAGGGTATCAGAATGGATAAAAAAACAAGACCCATCTATTTGCTGTCTACAAGAGACTCATTTTAGACCTGAGGACACCTTCAGATTGAGAGTAAGGGGATGGAGAACTATTTATCATGCTACTGGAAGCCAAAAGAAAGCTGGAGTAGCCATACTTATATCAGACAAACTAGACTTTAAATTAAAGGCTGTAACAAGAGATGAAGAAGGGCATTATATAATAATTACAGGGTCTATCCATCAGGAAGAGCTAACAATTTTAAATGTCTATGCGCCGAATACCGCAGCCCCCAAATATATAAAACAATTACTCATAAACATAAGCAACCTTATTGATAAGAATGTGGTCATTGCAGGGGACTTTAACACTCCACTTACAGCAATGGATAGATCATCTAGACACACGGTCAATAAAGAAACAAGGGCCCTGAATGATACATTGGATCAGATGGACTTGACAGATATATTTAGAACTCTGCATCCCAAAGCAACAGAATATACTTTCTTCTCGAGTGCACATGGAACATTCTCCAAGATAGATCATATACTGGGTCACAAAAGAGCCCTTCATAAGTTCACAAGAATTGAAATTATACCATGCATACTTTCAGACCACAATGCTATGAAGGTTGAAATCAACCACAGGAAAAAGTCTGGAAAACCTCCAAAAGCATGGAGGTTAAAGAACACCCTACTAAAGAATGAGTGGGTCAACCAGGCAATTAGAGAATGAATTAAAAAATATATGGAAACAAACGAAAATGAAAATACAACAATCCAAACGCTTTGGGACTCAGCGAAGGCAGTCCTGAGAGGAAAATACATTGCAAACCAGGCCTATCTCAAGAAACAAGAAAAATCCCAAATACAAAATCTAACAGCACACCTAAAGGAAATAGAAGCAGAACAGCAAAGGCAGCCTAAACCCAGCAGAAGAAGAGAAATAATAAAGATCAGAGCAGAAATAAACAATATAGCATCTAAAAAAACTGTAGAGCAGATCAACGAAACCAAGAGTTGCTTTTTGGAAAAATAAACAAAATTGACAAAACTCTAGCCAGGCTTCTCAAAAAGAAAAGGGAGATGACCCAAATAGATAAAATCATGAATGAAAATGGAATGATTACAACCAATCCCTCAGAGATACAAACAATTATCAGGGAATACTATGAAAAATTATATGCCAACAAATTGGACAACCTGGAAGAAATGGACAAATTCCTAAACACCCACACTCTTCCAAAACTCAATCAGGAGGAAATAGAAAGCTTGAACAGACCCATAACCAGCGAAGAAATTAAATCGGTTATCAAAAATCTCCCAACAAATAAGAGTCCAGGACCAGATGGCTTCCCAGGGGAGTTCTACCAGACGTTTAAAGCAGAGATAATACCTATCCTTCTCAAGCTATTCCAAGAAATAGAAAGGGAAGGAAAACTTCCAGACTGATTCTATGAAGCCAGTATTACTTTGATTCCTAAACCAGACAGAGACCCAGTAAAAAAAGAGAACGACAGGCCAATATCCCTGATGAATATGGATGCAAAAATTCTCAATAAGATACTAGCAAATCGAATTCAACAGCATATAAAAAGAATGATTCACCATGATCAAGTGGGATTCATTCCTGGGATGCAGGGCTGGTTCAACATTCGCAAATCAATCAACGTGATACATCACATTAATAAAAGAAAAGAGAAGAACCATATGATCCTGTCAATCGATGCAGAAAAGGCCTTTGACAAAATCCAGCACCCTTTCTTAATAAAAACCCTTGAGAAAGTCGGGATAGAAGGAACATACTTAAAGATCATAAAAGCCATTTATGAAAAGCCCACAGCTAACATCATCCTCAATGGGGAAAAACTGAGAGCTTTTTCCCTGAGATCAGGAACATGACAGGGATGCCCACTCTCACTGCTGTTGTTTAACATAGTGTTGGAAGTTCTAGCATCAGCAATCAGACAACAAAAGGAAATCAAAGGCATCCAAATTGGCAAAGATGAAGTCAAGCTTTCGCTTTTTGCAGATGACATGATATTATACATGGAAAATCCGATAGACTCCACCAAAAGTCTGCTAGAACTGATACATGAATTCAGCAAAGTTGCAGGATACAAAATCAATGTGCAGAAATCAGTTGCATTCTTATACACTAACAATGAAGCAACAGAAAGACAAATGAAGAAACTGATCCCATTCACAATTGCACCAAGTAGCATAAAATACCTAGGAATAAATCTAACCAAAGATGTAAAAGATCTGTATGCTGAAAACTATAGAAAGCTTATGCAGGTAATTGAAGAAGATATAAAGAAATGGAAAGACATTCCCTGCTCATGGATTGGAAGAATAAATATTGTCAAAATGTCAATACTACCCAAAGCTATCTACACATTCAATGCAATCCCAATCAAAATTGCACCAGCATTCTTCTCGAAACTAGAACAAGCCATCCTAAAATTCATATGGAACCACAAAAGGCCCCGAATAGCCAAAGTAAGTTTGAAGAAGAAGACCAAAGCGGGAGGCATCACAATCCCAGACTTTAGCCTCTACTACAAAGCTGTCATCATCAAGACAGCATGGTATTGGCACAAAAACAGACACAGAGACCAATGGAATAGAATAGAAACCCCAGAACTAGACCCACAAACGTATGGCCAACTCATCTTTGACAAAGCAGGAAAGAACATCCAATGGAAAAAAGACAGTCTCTTTAACAAATGGTGCTGGGAGAACTGGACAGCAACATGCAGAAGGTTGAAACTAGACCACTTTCTCACACCATTCACAAAAATAAACTCAAAATGGATAAAGGACCTGAATGTGAGACAGGAAACCATCAAAACCCTAGAGGAGAAAGCAGGAAAAGACCTCTCTGACCTCAGCCGTAGCAATCTCTTACTCGACACATCCCCAAAGGCAAGGGAATTAAAAGCAAAAATGAACTATTGGGACCTTATGAAGATAAAAAGCTTCTGCACAGCAAAGGAAACAACCAACAAAACTAAAAGGCAACCAACGGAATGGGAAAAGATATTTGCAAATGACATATCGGACAAAGGGCTCGTATCCAAAATCTATAAAGAGCTCACCAAACTCCACACCCGAAAAACAAATAACCCAGTGAAGAAATGGGCAGAAAACATGAATAGACACTTCTCTAAAGAAGACATCCGGATGGCCAGCAGGCACATGAAAAGATGCTCAACGTCGCTCCTCATCAGGGAAATACAAATCAAAACCACACTCAGATATCACCTCACGCCAGTCAGAGTGGCCAAAGTGAACAAATCAGGAGACTATAGATGCTGGAGAGGATGTGGAGAAACGGGAACCCTCTTGCACTGCTGGTGGGAATGCAAACTGGTGCAGCCACTCTGGAAAGCAGTGTGGAGGTTCCTCAGAAAATTAAAAATAGACCTACTCTATGACCCAGCAATAGCACTGCTAGGAATTTACCCAAGGGATACAGGAGTGCTGATGCATAGGGGCACTTGTACCCCAATGTTTATAGCAGCACTCTCAACAAAAGCCAAATTATGGAAAGAGCCTAAATGTTCATCAACTGATGAATGGATAAAGAAATTGTGGTTTATATACACAATGGAATACTACGTGGCAATGAGAAAGAATGAAATATGGCCTTTTGTAGCAACGTGGATGGAACTGGAGAGTGTGATGCTAAGTGAAATAAGCCATACAGAGAAAGACAGATACCATATGGTTTAACTCTTATGTGGCTCCTGAGAAACTTAACAGAAACCCATGGGGGAGGGGAAGGAAAAAAAAAAGAGGTTACAGTGGGAGAGAGCCAAAGCATAAGAGACTGTTAAAAACTGAGAACAAACTGAGGGTTGATGGGGGGTGGGAGGGAGGGGAGGGTGGGTGATGGGTATTGAGGGCCCTCAATAAGCACAGGGTGTTGTATGGAAACCAATTTGACAATAAATTTCATATATTGAAAAAAAAAAGAAGCATAAAATACCTAGGAATAAACGTAACCAAAGATGTAAAAGATCTGTATGCTGAAAACTATAGAGAGAGATATAAAGAAATGGAAAAACATTCCGTGCTCATGGGTTGGAAGAATAAATATTGTTAAAATGTCAATACCACCCAAATCTATCTAAACATTCAATGCAATCTCAATCAAAATTGCACCAGCATTGTTCTCGAAGCTAGAACAAGCAATCCTAAAATTCATATGGAACCATAAAAGGCCCCGAACAGCCAAAGTCATTTTGAAGAAGAAGACCAAAGCAGGAGGCATCACAATCCCAGACTTTAGCCTCTACTACAAAGCTGTAATCATCAAGACAGCATGGTATTGGCACAAAAACAGACACAGAGACCAATGGAATAGAATAGAAACCCCAGAACTAGACCCACAAGAGTATGGCCAACTAATGTTTGACAAAGCAGGAAAGAGTATCCAATGGAAAAAAGACAGTCTCTTTAACAAATGGTGCTGGGAGAACTGGTCAGCAACATGCAGAAGGATGAGACTAGACCACTTTCTTACACCATTCACAAAAATTAGCTCAAAATGGTTAAAGGACGTGAATGTGAGACAGGAAACCATCAAAACCCTAGAGGAGAAAGCAGGAAAAGACCTCTGACCTCAGTCGCAGCAATTTCTTACTTGACACATCCCCAAAGGCAAGGGAATTAAAAGCAAAAATGAACTATTGGGACCTCATGAAGATAAAAAGCTTCTGCACAGCAAAGGAAAGAATCAACAAAACTAAAAGGCAACCAACGGAATGGGAAAAGATATTTGCAAATGACATATCGGACAAAGGGCTCGTATCCAAAATCTATAAAGAGCTCACCAAACTCCACACCCGAAAAACAAATAATCCAGTGAAGAAATGGCCAGAAAACATGATAGACACTTCTCTAAAGAAGACATCCAGATGGCCAACAGACACATGAAAAGATGCTCAACGTCGCTCTTCATCAGGGAAATAGAAATCAAAACCACACTCAGATATCACCTCACGCCAGTCAGAGTGGCTAAAATGAACAAACCAGGAGACTATAGATGCTGGAGAGGATGTGGAGAAACGGGAACCTTCTTGCACTGTTGGTGGGAATGCAAACTGGTGCAGCCGCTCTGGAAAGCAGTGTGGAGGTTCCTCAGAAAATTAAAAATAGACCTACTCTATGACCCAGCAATAGCACTGCTAGGAATTTACCCAAGGGATACAGGAGTGCTGATGCATAGGGGCACTTGTACCCCAATGTTTATAGCAGCACTCTCAACAATAGCCAAATTATGGAAAGAGCCTAAATGTCCATCAACTGATGAATGGATAAAGAAATTGTGGTTTATATACACAATGGAATACTATGTGGCAATGAGAAAGAATGAAATATGTCCCTTTGTAGCCACGTGGATGGAACTGGAGAGTATTAAGTGAAATAAGTCATAGAGAGAAAGACAGATACCATGTTTTCACTCTTATGTCGATCCTGAGAAACTTAACAGATATCTATGGGGGAGGGGAAGAAAAAAAAAAAGAGGCTAGAGAGGGAGAGAGCCAAAGCATAAGAGATTCTTAAAAACGGAGAACAAACTGAGGGTTGATGGTGCGTGGGAGGGAGGGGAGGGTGGGTGATGGGTATTGAGGAGGGCACCTTTTGGGGTAAGCACTGGGTGTTGTATGGAAACCAATTTGAAAATAAATTTCATATTAAAAAAATGAAAAAATAAAACCATTTACTTATTTTAAATAAAATAAAATGCAAATCAAATTATGCCTCTTAATGTTTTCCAAAATCTCTCCCTTAGTGACTAGAGAATAAAGTCCAAGTTTCTTCATATGGCATACTAGGTCCTCCGTTAATGTCGATCTTTAATATTTCTTCAGCCATTTGACTACTCCCTGCCTTACACTTTATACTCTAGCAACACCACAACAGTTGGTGGTTCCATGAGATTTCCATGAAATGTCTTATCTTTGTACCTATGCTAAAACTCTTGTAGGCTTATATACACTTGGCTAATTTGACAAACGTCTATTCATCTTTTAAGAATTAGTTCAAGTATCACCTGTATACTCTAGTGTTTTAAACTTATCTTTTATTTTTTTAGACAGAAACATTGGAAAAATACATAGAATACCATAGTAAATACCAGTATATCCAACACCCAGAATTCACATTTTCAGACTTATATTTTGCCATCTTTGCTTCAAATACTGTCACATATTTTACTATATAAGTTTTAAAACATCAACAGTAGGTAGGAGAGTACAACGAATCCCCATGATTCTACCATCCAGTTTTAACATTTATCACCACATGGCCACCCTTCTTTCATGTATATTCTATGTACTCCCAAACCTACTGTTCTTTTTAAAGCAAATCTTTGAGATATCATTTTACCCATAAATAATTCAACGTGTATCTTTAAAGGACTTCTTAAAACAAAAAACATGATATCATAACACTGTTAATAATAATAATTGTAATGTATTATCAAATATTGTGGTCAAATTTTTCCATGGTCTCATAAATTATTTGAATTTGGTTTGCTCACATCAGGATGCTTCAGATAAAATATGAATAAAATAATAAAATAAACAGAACACTTAAGATGAGTTTTAAATCACCTTTCTTTACCCTTCCTGGCCACATTCTCTTCTTTCCTCCCCTAGAGACAACTTATATCATTAATTAGCTATATATCTTTCCATTCCAGAATAGATTCCTATATATGTATCTATGAAAAATAAATAGTTTGGCTTTGGACGTTCTTAGAAATGTGTACAAATTAAATTATAATACCCTCTTGTAGTTTTAAAAACAGTTATAAGTTTTATACTCTTTCATTACTACAACTGTTCATTTGTAGTTTTCTTTTTTATTCTTGGTCAGTATTGCTAGAGATTTCTCTACTGTGTAAATCTCTTAAGAGAACCAGCTTTACGTTCCACTATTCTCTTTTTTGTTTTATATTTCACTAATTTGTTTGTAATTTTATTCTCGTATTTTACTGACTCTGAAATGGTATAGGGGTGCCTGGCTGGCTCAGTCAGTAGAACATGTGACTCTTGATATTGGGATTTGAATTACTTAAAAATAAAATATTTAAAAATACAATAAAATGCTGCAAATTTTAAAACACGTCATTATTTCATGTGCCACTAAAAAAATAGATTGCCAATTAAATAATGATGTATAATTCATTTTGGAATGTGCATCCCAGTATCAGAGATGTTAAAATATGCAAAAATGGATATCTTGGAATTGATGACATATAGAATTTCTGTCTGTTTAATTTGGGTTTGATTTTCTCCATTAGATTTTTTTTTTAAATTTTATTTAAATATAAGTTAGTTAACATACCATTAGATTCCTTTAAACATATTGAAACTTTTTTTATGGCCACATTATGGTTAATCTTGGTAAATGTTCCATGTGTACTTGAAAAGAATATGTATTCTGCCATTATTAGGTAGAGTGTTTTATAAATATTATGTCAAGTTGGTTGATAATGTTATATATTCTTACTGATTTACTGTCTAGTTTTTCCTATCAATTCTTGGGAAAGGGATGTTAAAGTCCTTAAACATAATTGTGGATTTGTCTGTTTCTCCACTCAATTTGTCAGTTGCCATTTACCTAGAAGCTTTATTGTAAGGTACCTACACATTTAGGATTAGCATGTTTTCCTCGACAGTTGTAAACAGTATAATATTCTTAACCGACTGAGTCACCCAGGTGCCCCAAGTGTGTCTCTTATATGCAGCATATAACTAGATTAATTTTTAAAACTGATGCATGAAAGCTTAACATGTTTTCATTTGTTGAAATTGTTGATGTATTTGGAATTATTTGTGCTATATAATTTTGTGGTTTTTCTTAATCATGCATTTTCTTTTCTACCTTCCATTGTCCTGATCAAATTTTCACAATTCCCCTTTTTTTCTGTGCTGCTTTGAAAGTTATACCCCCTATACCTATTCTTTCAGCATGCCCTTAAAAATTTAACTTTCATGTTTGAAATTACAAAGCCTACAGTTCATCAATCACTTCCTTTCTCAATAAAGATAAAATGACCTAACAATGCTTTCTCATCTTCCCACCTATCTTATTTTAAATAGTATTTTAGTTTTACTTTGTTTCAAATCACATGAAATTATTTACCATAGTTATTAATTTTTACTGCCTATTTTTAGTTATATTTACCAATATTTCACCAACTTCTTTCCTCATAATTTCTTCTAGCATTTTGATACTTATTTGGTTTATTTTCATTCTTTAGTAACTCTCATTGAGACAATATGAGTAATAACTCTCACAGTCTCTGAATATCTAAAAATATATATATATTTCACCCTCAAAGTTTGTTTAGATAGACATAGAATTCTAGGTTGGAAAACATTTTCTTTCAAGATTTTGAAGACATTTTCCATTATCTAAGGCATCTATTGTTGCTGGTAAGAAATCTTCCAGTCTAATTATATTTCTTTTGTAGATGAAAATGTGTTTTCTGTCTGGCAATTTAAGATTTAAATTTTTTTAATTTTTATATCTGAGAGAGTGAGCGAGCAGGGGACAGGCAGAGAGAGACAGAGACAGAGACTGTCTCTGACAGAGACAGAGACAGTAAAGTAGGCTCCAGGTTCTGAACTGTCAGCATAGGGCCCGACATGGGGCTCAAACTCACAAGTCATGAGATCATGACCTGAGCTGAAGTCAGACGCTTAACCACTTAACTGACTGAGCCACCCAGGCGCCCCTCTTTCTGGCAGTTTTTAAGATATTTACTATCTGTGATGCAGTGGAGGTTCACTACGATGCATCTGCATATGAATTTAATTCTTCTGCTCAGGATTCATTGTGATCCTTCAACCTAATGATTAACATATAATCCTTAATTTTGAAAATGTATCCTTCAAATATTGATTCTTCTTGATTATTCTGTCTTCTTGGAACTTTTATTAGATATAAATTGAACCTTCTCACCCTATCCACCATGCCAGTTTCCCAGATGTTTACTAATTAATTACACACATTTCCATAATATTGGGAGTGTGATCTTTGTTTGGTTACATACATTATTCTTTTCTTTTACCTTGCCAAACTCTTTACCTATCTCTGGTGTGATTTCCTCTGTACCTATCTTCCAAATGTTCTAATTCTCTCTTCATCTACATTTGCTTCCTCTTCAACCCATTGTAAATATATGCCTTATGGTTTCTATTCACTCCTTTAACCTTTTAAACATGTATTTACTTGAAAGCCTCTTTCTGATTGGTTTCATATTTCTAGTTCCTAGGCTATAAATTTTCCCTACATATTACATCTGATCACATTGCCTCAAAGTGGTTCATTTTCTTGGCAAATCTGTAATTTTTTTAATCATGAATTTTCTACATTTTCTATGGGAGTCCCAAATACCCTAGGTTATAAGATGCCTCTTTGAGGCAGTTTCACACCTACCCTTGTCAAGACCTTAAGGGTTTCACTGATTTGAGATCAGATATTACTGTTTACTCCTTAGCTCAGTGTCCTCACCATTATAGTCCACTGAACTGTGACCACACCTCCACGTTGCACATGTCTAAGATTCCAATTTCTCTCAGGTGACTTTTTCCTAACTATTGTCCAGAGGATAAAGAAAGCTCCTTGATACTTCCCCACACCAATGGACATACTTTCTCTGGTCCTTCATAAACTTCCAACATTATTTTAGTTCTACTTCACATGCAGGAGGCCTGTGGTCTGGACTCTCCTTGCCATATAATTATTATACCTCAGCCTATAATCATTCAGGTCTCTATCCAGTTCTGAAATGCCCAAGAGCAGTTTTAATTTTAGTTCCTACTCACTACTAAATTTAAGATGTTTTATTTCTAGCACCCAAGGATTTTTCATTCTTGCTCTGAGCTTTGTCATATATTTATAGTATAATGATTTTTCCCTTATTCTCTATGCTTTAATTTTGGTGGGGGGGATGCAGACTTCAGATCCTTTCATGGGCTTTTAATCTGCCAGACTGACAAGAAATCAACTGCAAAATAAGAACAACTCAAGGGGCTCGTGGGTAGCTCAGTCAGTTGAGCGTTCGATTTCAGCTCAGGTCATGATCTCATTGCTTGTGAGTTTGAGCCCCGCATCAGGCTCTGTGATGATAGCTCAGAGCCTGGAGCCTGCTTTAGATTCTGTGTCTCTGTCTCCACTCTTCCCCCACTCTCACTCTTTCTCTCTCTCTCTCTCAAAAATAAACAAACATTAAAAAAATAAAATAAAGAATAACTCAAAGAGCACAAAAGACATAAAGTGTTAAAAAGTCTAGTCCAGCGAGATGACCCCTTATAAGACCAGATTTAAACCAATCACTCTGAGGCACTAAATTGTCCTACAAAATTACTTCAGAAATGAGCCAAATATTCAAACCAGTCAACCCAATAGCAAAGAAAGCTTTACCTATATTTATTTAAGCTTTACCTATATTTATTTTCAAATAAAATTTAAACTTCCTACTTTATTCTTCTGGCAATTAAAAACAGTATATCTGACCGGACATACTGTCAAATAAACAAATTGCTAAGTATAAATTTGTTTACATTTACTTCCACTTTGGTGATGATACCAAATTATTTTAAAGTTGGGACCAGGATTTTGACAAGGACCTAAACTAATATAAATAAAAAACAAAAGAAAAACAACTATCTATAAATCTATTTAAAGTACTTCTTTTTTTTTTTTAAATGAAATATTTTTATTTCAATTCCAGAGATGATATCATTTTTGGTGTAATGTGGCTTGACAAGTTGGGTTTTTTTTCTTTCAATCCAAAACAAAATATGTTATTTTCTTTTTTTTGCTTGTTTTTTATTTAGCAACTGTAGGTTTTATTTTAATTTTCATTACAAATTAGCCATCTACATATCTTTTTTTCTACCCCAATAAGAAGGCTAATCTTCAGTATTTGTCACTAACACCAGCCTTGCTCATCTTCAGCTATATTCACTTTCTTTTTTTTTCCCAATATATGAAGTTTATTGTCGAACTGGTTTCCATACAACACCCAGTGCTCATCCCAAAAGGTGCCCTCCTCAATACCCATCACCCACCTTTCCCTCCCTCCCACGCCCCATCAACCCTCAGTTTGTTCTCAGTTTTTAAGAGTCTCTTATGCTTTGGCTCTCTTCCACTCTAACCTCTTTTTTATTTAAAGTACTTCTATCGTGCTAAACATAGGCATGACACAAAGAATGCAGAATCAAAGCAAACAGTAATCTGTATATAATAATGTTCCATAAAGATTTCAAAAATAATAATCAACATCATCAAAGCAACATACATTGGAAAATGTTTGGTGTGTCAGGTCTATTTCCTCTTTGTGCAGAAGTTTCTGGCTGAGGTACAGGAATTCTACAAAAGATAAAAAAAGGATAACCAATAGTTACAAAAAGAGACTTCAATGAAAAAAAAACTAATTGGTCCATTCAGAATTTATTCTAACTCAATAGATTTAGAAATTGTATTGGTTTAGTTTCTTAAAGCACTGCATTAAAAAATTAAGGAGCATATATTCATATTATGAATAAACATGCATATATAACATAATTCAAATACTTCAGTAGATTTAAATATTCTTTTAATAAGGAGAATCCCACAAAAGGAAGTATTTATCTTTGTTAAATTTTAATGAAATATGGATATATATATATATATATAATATATGTGTGTATATATTTCATTCTTTTGGACAGAAATTTAAAAATTAGTTCAATGGCCTATTTTCATCGTTGCTTTGTTCAAATATTCTGGGAAACCATCTGGCCTAATTCTCTAGCTTCAATTCAAAGTTTTCTACAAGCCTTATGCTCCTTCCAGTTCGTATTCCTCTTTTGAAATTTAACTCCAGCATTATTTCCTAAAAGAAGCCATCCTTGATCTCTAGTCAAGGCTCACTGCTCCTTGTACATGCTGTCATAGCACCAGAAATAAATGTCTATCATAGCATTCATCACTCTGTATTGAAATTACAGGCTTATGAGTCTGTCTTTCCCACCAGATTCTGCTATAAGCTCTGCTATAAGGTCTACAAAAGTATAGACTTTATTTATTTTTGTATCTCTATAGAATATCTACTCAATAACATTTTACTGAACTGAAATAAATGGAGGAAAAGGGAAGTATCTTATTTTGAAACTGAGGAGAAGCCTACTTTTATAAGGAAAGATTTCCATCTTGTGGGCTATCAGCATATTCCTGTGATGAGATTTTTCTATTGTTTTATTTCCACAACTAAAAGCATACAGTAAAACAGAAATGTCATATTGTTGAATGCCACCATAATATTGCTCAACTTATTTTATCAATGGATTTTTTTTCTTACAATGGTAGTATTTGTTACTTTGCTAGTGAGATATATTAATGAACTAAAAAGAAGCAGCTTTCATGAAGGAAGAATGCATCCATTTCTTTACCTTTAAACCCCTGCAAATAAAGGCATAATTATAGTTGTAATTTTACCTTTTTTTAATCACCAAAAATTTGGTATCTCCAGAAATTAGAAAGCTGAAAACATCAACTGTGAAAGTAATCTAACTAAAAAAATAGTTAAATTACATGTATCTTGAGATCCTTTAACAGCATGTATCTACTTTTTAATACATGTGATTAGGAAGTGACTTTTTCCATCTGAAACAAATTAGACGAAATAGTTTCCCAAACCCTAATAGCATTATTACATTGTACAGAAGTTTTAAAAAAGTGGCTTAGGAGATTTTTACTGGAATATGTAATTTGTATGACATAAATGTCTTAAAGGTAAGGGGCTAAATGACAGAAGTGGAGGTATACAATGTCAATAGGTATCAACTGAGGAAACAAAAAAAAAATTAAAAGTGAAAAGATAAAAAGTATAGAAAAATAACAGAGGAAGAAAGGGAAAAGAGCTAAAAGAAGAGAACACTGCATATGCTGGGTAGGGGCAGAATAGTATAGAATTATGTCACAGGCTGGAAGTTATACTCTAACCTTGTCCTTTTCATGAACTTATCAACCTTAGATAAAAGTCATGCAGATGCTAAAAAATGCCATTCCCTCATCTGCGTAACAGGATTATAATTAATATTATTGAAGTCTTAGAAAGTGTCTCACGCAAAGAAATTAAAAGTACTTAATATATATACACACATGTATAAATGCTATATTTTATCTTTTCTGCATCTTAGATTCCTCCAAGTCAAAAATAATTAAAATGGTTATAAATGGAGTTAAAGTGTTCTAAGGTTCTAGCATTATCAGGAATATAGGACAATAATTTGCATTTAACTACAATAAATTAAGTGTTCAGACTGTAATTTATAGAGTAACCACTCAACAACATGTAACCAAAAGAGGGGAAACTGAATAATTAAAACTCTTTGATTAAGCAGTACAAAAATTGATATAAACCCAAATATATCACTAACTTCACTAATACAGGGAACAAATAGTTTAAGTAAAAGACAAAGATTGCTATATAAGATTAAAAAACCAATTACGTGCTACTTAAAAGTGACAACCTTAAATGCGAAGACACAGGTTCAAAGTAAGATGGATGGAATATACTGTTAAAGGCCTAATCAAAAGGCAATTGCTACAGGTATATTAGCATTAGACAAAGCAGACTTTGAGGCAGAAAACACTGTGACAGATAAAGGAAATTTCATAGTAACAAAGAGAGCAATCTATCAGGAAGATACCACAATTCTAAATATGTATCCAGTAACATATTTCCAATATATATTAAACAAAAACAGAACAGGAGAAATATATCTTTAATCATAGTGGATGTTAACACACCTGTCTCATTAGTTGATGGAAAAAGCAGACAGAAAATAAGTAAGGATACAAAAGATATAATCAACACAATCAATATCCTTGGACCTAATTTACATAATAGAACACTGTATCCAACATTGAAAGAATTCACATTATTTTTGGGTACATATGAAGCATTTACCAAAACTGACCATATGATCAACTTAAGGAAAGTCAACGCATTTCAAGGGATGAAAATAATCCACAATATTTTCTCTTTCCAGAGTGGATAAGCTGAGGTAAATAACAAAAAAGTTAACTAGAAATCCTTAAGTGACTAGAAATTAAACTATACACTTCCCCATGAGTCAAAGAAGAATCACACGGAAAACTAAAAATTGTTTTTAATTACCTGAAAATTGAAGTAGTAGGTAGCTAAAGCAGTGCCTAGAAATATACAGCATTAGATGCATATATTAGAAAAGAAGAGCCAAAATTCAAAGACTTAAGTATCTAGCTCAAGTAGCTAGAAAAAGAATAGCAACACTGATTCAGAAAAAAAGAAAACACAAATTACAAGTATCAGGAGTTAAAAGGGGACATTAATATAGATTGTACAGAAATATAAGACAATAAGATCTTATGAATAATTTTATACCAAAAATATTACAATCTAGAGGTAAATATCAAATTCTTTGAAAAATAAAACTGACAAAGGAATAGAAAATATTAATATTCTAAAATCTATTAGAAAAATTAAATCACAATCTTCCCAAAAAAGCCTCTGATCCAGATAGTTTCATTGAACATTAATTCTAAACATTTAAAAAAGTAGTAACACTCATTCTAGGAATGCATGGATGATCCAATACTCAAAAAATTAATTTAATTAACTACATGAAAAGAAAATAAAACTCAACAGATCAACAGATTCAGTATAAACATTTGACAAAATTCAACTCACATTCATGAGAAAAATTTAGAAAGCTAGGATTAGAAGGAAACTTCCTTAATCTTTGTCTTGGTTATCCTTCTACTTTAGAAAAATCAAATCTGTTAATCATTTATGATTCATAGTGGATGAATTTTATATAGGAAAGATTCATGCTTAGATAACTGGTGAACAAATGTAAGCTATAATATTTTAAATTCAAGTAAAATACTTAAATAAAATGTATTGTTTGTAATTCCTCCTTTTTAAACTCATTGTCACTTAGTCCATGCCGAGTGTAGCAGGTAAGAGGGCTTCTGTTATGGGTTGAATTGTATCTCCTCCAAATTTCCTGTTGAAGTCCTAACCGCCAGTACCTCAGAATGTAATCTTATTTGGATATAATTTCACTGAAGATATAAATTAGTTAAGTTAAAGTCATACTGGGGTAGGGTAGACCCCTCATCAAACGTATCTGATGTCCTTTTGAAAAGGGAGAATTTAGACATAGACACAGAGTGGGGGTGATATTTCTACAAGCCACAGAATGACAAAGATTGCCAGCAAACCAACAGATGCTAGGGGAAAAGCAAGGGGTAGATTCCTTCTCAAAGTCCTTAAAACAAACTGACCCTGTGGACACTTTGATCTTGGTCTTCTAGCTTACAGAACTGTGAGACAGTACTTTTCCATTGTTTAAGCCATACAGTTTGTAGTACTTCATTATAGCAGCCCTAGAAAATTAATGCAGATTTTGGTTACCAGCACTACCACCAGTACAGTGGAGTGCTACTGTAACAAATAATTTAAAATGGGGAAGTGGCTTTGGGATTGAGTATTACATGGAGGCTGAAAGAGTTTTGAGGTGAATATTAGAAAAACTCTAGATTTTCTTGAAGACAATGTCTGTAGAAATATGGATTTTGAAGGAGACTTTGTTGAGGGCTCAGAAAGAAGAGAGCTGTAGAGAAAACTTGTTGTCTTGGAGAATATATATATCATTATGAACAGAATGTTGCTAGAAATATGAATGTAAGAAGTACTTCTGGTTAGGTTTCAGACAGAAATGAGGAATGGGTTATTGGAAACTGGATGAAGGGTGATCCTTGTTATGAAGTGGCAGAAATCTTGGCTGAATTGTGCTGAATGGCAGGTGAAACTTGTATGCAATCAACTTGCATATTTAGGTGAAGAGATTTCTAAGCAAAGTGGTGAAGGGGCAGCCTGGTTTCTCCTTATTGCTTACAGTACAATACAAGAAGGGAGAGAGAAATTGAAAATAAAATTATTAACAAAAAAGGAACCAGAGCTTTGATATTTGGAAAATTCTCAGCTTATCTATACTGCAAAAAATTAGAAAGCTTCCTCTGGAGGGAACACCAAGGGTGTTGTTGGACAGTTCTTTGCCCAAGAGATTAGGTTTGTGATTTGTGGATCCAATCAATCATCTCAGTAGGCATGCTACTAGCTTGGACTGAAAGGGACATAGGTAGGATGAAATGAAGAAAGGGCTGTCTAGGATTCTATTCAGGAAATGAGTTGATAAGAGATATTCAGCTGTGATCATGTGTTATCCTTCAAGAAATGGGACAATGATCCTGAGGGTAAAGTCCTGATACTACTAGGCTTTCAATTTGCTTGTGACTCATGACCCCCTTCCCTTCCAATTTCTCCCTTTTGAAATGGGGATGCTTATCCTATGTTTGTCCCATTGTTGTGTTTTGGACAGATAAACAGGTCTAGTTTCACAGGCTCACAGATGTAAAGAATTTTGCCCCAGGATGAATCACTCTGCACTTCATCCGCATATGATTTAGATGATGCTTAGATGAGAGTTTAGACTCAGAGTTGATGGTGGTATGGTTTAAGACTTTCTGGGATGTTATTATGGGTTGAATGTATTTTACATGTGAAAAGGATATGAATTTTTAGGGACCAGATGGCAGACTATTATGGGCTGAATTATGTCCCTACTAAATACCAGTAGGACTAATATATAACCAATTACATTTTCAACAACCCTCAGAATGTGACCTTATTTGGAAACAGGATCAATGAAGATATAATTGCTTAAGATGAAATCTTACTGGAGTAGATCAGTACTCCAGAGCACGTCCCTAATCTAATATGGCTGGTGTCCTTACAAGAAGAGAAAATTTGAACACAGATACACACACAGGGGAAAATTCCATGTGAAGGTGAAGACAGAGATTGGAGTGATGCTTCTAGAAGCCAAGGAATGCCAAAGATTTCCAGTAACCACCAGAAGCTAGGGGGGAGGCATGGAACAGATTCTTCCTCACAGCCCTCAGAAGGAAGTCACTCTGCCAGTATCTTGATCTTGGAATTCAGCAGCCCTAGAAAACTAATACCACTTCTAGTATAATTGGTCATTTTACAGGGTAGAAATAAGCCAAAACAATTAATATGCTATGTGTATACTTAATACAAATGACTTACAATTTGGCACATGGCCCTTGCAGAATTCTTTTTTTCTTGGTAGGGCTCAAACTTTCATGTGTAGCTGGAAAATACTGAGAGCCCATAGGATCATCATCTTGATATTGTTTATTATTATCTCTTTCCTGACTTTGATTTTCTTTTCTAGTTGCTTGGGATGTTGAGGGTCGGTTAGCATTCTAAAACCAAAAATTCAGAGAAAACATTTTAAACTAATTAAAAAAAATATTTTTCTTAAAAGACTGTATAATTTTAGTTTACCCATTTTTTATAATCTTAAGATTTATGACAACATTTTACAACATAAAAGTGCTTTTTATAAAGCTAATTTATAGATAGGATTATATTTATCCTAATTAATGCAACTGGTATTAAACATTTTTTTAAAGGAAGATAAACAAAAGTTTTTCTTATGCTTGTATAACTGAAAAATTGAATTAGATACTTATTTCCATGAATATAAACCTCAGAAATAATTTTTACAAATATAAATTCAGGGAAAAAATTAACTTATTTGTCTTGATTGTGCCTAGATTCCAGTAGTGGCCTTTTCTACTAGAACCTTTATCATACCAAAGTCATTGCTACCTCTTACAAAATCTGGGTGAGACTGCCATGCCAAATATAAAGGTAAAAACTTCCTGTGAAAGTGTTCCTATACTTCTCTGGCCTGGACAAAAGGAATGGAATAATCATATATACCACCTGGGAATTTAAATAAAGAGAATCACAATGGGATTCAATTATGCACAAAGCAAAAACAAAACACCAAGTTTTGAGGGCCTTGGGAAATATCAGAGGCTGTGACCTTTAGCCCAGCCTGCTCCAAAATAAATGATAGAAAAAGGAAATAAACAAAAAAACATAAATGATTTTTTTTTCTGAGGTTTACTATCATCAAGAGTCAATACATGTGAGTTCAGAATAAAACGTACAAGGTACCGATTGTAATTTTGATCACAGTGCTTTCAAAGATATGCTATTAATTCTCTGGCACCATACCCGAAGTGTTTCTGATGCTGAGGCATTTTCAGTTGCAGTGGCATGGGGGATATACTTTATAACGGTAATTATCCCCTGAATTGCAATGCGCTTTTGTTCCCTATACTGCAAGTCTTCAATCTCCTTCCTCACTTCACTTATAGCTGTCAAGAGCGACTCAACTGAAAAAGAATAATTCCAAAGAAACTGTAAGTTTTAAAGAACTGAAATGATAAAAATAAGAATTAGATTTGCAATGTCATTTTACAGTATGGAATCATAAACTTGCTATATAAGTTAAATTTGTGAGATTTCTTTTTATACTTGGCATCATCCCTTATGTAATTTTTATAAAATAGGCAAAATATACTTATCAGTTAAACTGTGATACAGTTTTCTAGCCTGGAGTCTTGATTTTAAACAAATTTTACATACTGAATGGACAGCTGACCCTTGAACAACATGGGAGTTAAGGGAACCAAATCCCATGAAGACCAAAATCCATGTATAACTTTTGACTCCCCCAAAACTTTACTAATAGACTACCATTGACCACAAGCCTTAGTGACAACATACAGCTGATAAGCACATACAATAAAGTAACTTAGAGAAAAGAAAATGTTATTTAAAAAATCGTAAGAAAAAACATTTACAGTACTGTATGTATATTTACTGAAAAAGTTGCATAGAAGTGGATCTGTATAGTTCAAACCTGTGTTGTTCAAGGGTCAATTGTAATTTACATATTTCAAACTATAAAGTGCACAGAAACACACATTTTAATATACACAACCATATATTATGTATTGCTGGCATAATGAAGTACAAGACGATGCCAGTATTTAGAAGATGATAGATTAGTATTTTAAAGTTTCTCTTTTTTTCCCCCGAACCATGCAATTATCCCACAGCTTAAATAAAAAGAATGCATTTATTTTAAACTTTTCAACCATCATATCTAATTCTTCTAAAATAAATTAATGTTAGGCTTTTTATCAGTACTTGTTCTGCATCTAATTTATTTTGGTGTCATTTTTAAAGATAGTGCTCAATTGTGTAATATCCAATATGTATCATTCCACAAGAGTAACATAATACAGTGTCAATATCTTGATATCAAATTATCCAGTGTCTCCTTTGATATCTTTAGTCTCTCTAGGTAATGTCATAGGAATTGGGATCTATTAAAGTCAGATTTGATCTCAGTAACATTAAATCAAGATATGATGCCCAGTTAGTCATCATCTATGTTCTCCCATATTCTAATCTAATAAAATCCAAGTATTAACCTTTAGGAGTCACCACACGTATTTTTAGGTCTTAATAAAGACAAAATTTTTATCAGTGAGTGTTGTTACACGTTACGATATACATATACATAGCACATAAACATATACATAACTAGCAATTACTTAGTACCTTTGACAGAATTACTATACTTCGAAAATGTCTCTGGCACTGGTGGATAGGGGTAATATCCACCAATAACAGTAGTCCTCACTTCCTCAGAATCAGTCCTTGTTTTAATCCAATGAATAAAGTTTTTTACCTTGATATCGTTGGTGTATGGCTGGCCTCTGTGACCTTTTGTAAGAAGGGTAAAACCAAAAAATGAGAAAAAAAATCGCTGTAATAAACTTAAAGGATTTTTTTGTATAAAAACAGTTTAATATTACAATAGTCTCTTATGTCACCAAGAAAAGAAGTCAAGTTCACTTATTCACCGTGTAGCAGATTACACTTGATATGTATACAAAAATTATCAGACACTAAACCAATCCTAAATTGAGAAGGAAATCAGACATATTAGAGTTTAAGTGGACTAAAGTGTAGCTATCTATAGGATACTGAAAAGTCATAACAAAAAAAACTAATAATCTGGATTTTTCTAACTATCAAAATGGTTGGCATCTTCTTAAAAATTGATTTTTAAATCATGTATTCACCTAAAGGTATGGCATCATGTTGAAAATGAATAGCCTATAATATAGATCAGCATTTAAATTCATGTTCTTAAAACATACTTAACAGTGCCATTTATATCTGATATTGTTAGTATTTATAAAAGGAAGTGTTGACAAAGATGTGTATTACATCCTTCCTAGGATTCTTCTATTGACAAATTTCTTAATGATTAACATGGTAGTATTTTAGTAAACACACCACACTATTTCTTTACTCATTTGGAACCTTTTATCTTTATTGTTTTGACCCTGTTATAAGAAAGAATAGAGAAAAATAATGTACTTGTAGACAACTAGTGAGACTCTTCTTGCTATGTAAGTAAAATTTGAGATCAGGGACCAAAATCTGATTCATATTTTTAGTTAGTATTTAAAAATAGTTAATTGTATCCATATTGTGATATAGGGCCTAACAATCTTCAATCTATCAAGCAATTTATGATTATCTACCTTACATCAGGTAGGAATTAGAAGTTAACCAAAGGACATCAAAGCAATTCTCCAGTGAGTCAGAAAATCATTGCTTCAGTCATAAATAATTCAGAAGCAATATATTTCATGGGCTAAATATTCTTTGTTAAAACATTCTCGCAATGATTAAGGAAATTAAAATAAAGCTATCTTGTGGTCAAATGTTTTAATGTAAACGTTAACTTAGTCAGTAGAAAATATATTACATCTCCAATAAAATATAAACAAATTGCTCACCAGTAAGAAACACTCGGCTCTCATTTGTAGTGGTTAGGTAAAGCAGTTTAGGTACTTGAGCATCATTCCTGACAAGTTTCAACTGAGTACACACGAAATATGTCACTGTAGAAAATGGAAACAGGAAATAACTTCTGCATTTCTTTTTTTTTTTTTAATTTTTTTTCAACGTTTTTTATTTATTTTTGGGACAGAGAGAGACAGAGCATGAACGGGGGAGGGGCAGAGAGAGAGGGAGACACAGAATCAGAAACAGGCTCCAGGCTCCGAGCCATCAGCCCAGAGCCTGACGCGGGGCTCGAACTCACAGACCGCGAGATCGCGACCTGGCTGAAGTCGGATGCTTAACCGACCGCGCCACCCAGGCGCCCCATAACTTCTGCATTTCAAAGAGGACATATCAAGATCAGGATCTAACACAGTACCTCTCAAACCTTAATAAACATAGGAATCACCTGGGACAGTTGTTAAAATGCAAATTAAGAATCAGTAGTTTCAGAGTGGGGCCTGAGATTCTCTACTTCTAATAAGCTCGAGGTGATACTAGTGTTGCAGGTCCTGTGACCACACTTGGAACAACAAGGATCTAACAGTTAACCTTTTCCTTTAGATATGGGATCTAACACTTACTTTTCCTTTAGAAAGTACAATGGCTGCACCTAACTGAAGTCACTGCTTGCTGCACAGTTGAAGACTGCAACAGTCTTTCTAATCAGGCACACAACTGAGTATGAATAGTTATTTCCTACAGAGAAAAAAAAGCTTAGTTTCTCCAGGATGCTTTTACTGATTAACCCAATCTAACACTGATCCCTGAATTACTCTCCTTCCACCAGATAGGGGTATGCATTATTAACTTAAATTTGTTTATGCAGGTGTTTATCTTAATTAGACCTTAAGCCTCATGACAGGGCTTATACAACCTATTCTCTTCTATTCACCTTGCTGAATTGTTTTTAACTGTCAGTTACTAAGGTAAAGTTTCTTAAAGCCAACAACATTTAAAATTTTTTTAACTCATTACGTACCCAAACAGTTATGGTCTTATGAACTAGGAAATGAGGAAATAAATGTAAATACTTATAATCTCACAATAACGGTTAAGTTCTCATTTGAAATAAATATTTCCCTAGAGTATGATAATAACTATAAACTCATTTACTATATCTAACATTTCCTACTTCTTTATTTGGGCAATAAAAATAAGGGAAATCTGTTGAAATGACTAAGAATAATTCCTACTTTATATTACTGTCCTTTATTTAAAAACCATACAAATACGTCACTATTCATGGTTAAAGATGTTGATATAGGAATATTAAAGAAACATCTACTTCTCACTTCATGACTGTTAAAAACCAGACATTCCGACCCGACACCTTTTAGCTGTCTGACACCAGGAAATTACTTAACCCTTCTGGACCTTTGTTTCCTTACCTGTAAATTTGTAAAAACATCAACTTTTAAAAAGGTAACTAGGAGCACAAAATGAGATAGCATCAACAAGCATCTGGTACATAGTAAACAATATTAGTTCCCCCTTAGCTCTTCAGTTTCCTTAATCAAAAGTGAAAAAGATGCTCTACTCCCAAAGGATTCTGGTATTATTCCAGAAGACAGTTGGTCATGTTCCCCTTCATAGGCCTAAAGCCCCCTTAATACTCATCATTCATTTAATAATTTTTTTTCATCTTGGTCAAAAGATGAAAATAAATTGTGATCATTGTCAACTATTGTGCTAGAGTAAATCTCACCAAGGTCACCTTTCTTAGAGAGATGCACTTCACATTATCATAAGAAACAGAACATGCATACTTGGCAACATTTCTGTGAAAAAAATAATTATCTGAAAGTTATGCCAGCTTGTTTGAAGTGGCTACAAAGAGAGAGGCTCTGGCCATAAAACCTACATAAAACGAGGTAACAGAATTGTCATCAGAAGTCATCACTACCAATCACTTATGTCCTGAGAGAAGTTACATGAGAAATCATAGCCCAGCTCACCTTGGAAGCTCATGCCTTGGTTTAGCAAAAACTCTTTCTGCCTTCTGAACAGTTGGGGTGAAGTTTAATTCTATTCAGATATATTTTAAAGTTTTAATTTCACAAGCCGATGACAGAATCTAATAAGGTAATATCTGAATGGTGTGTAATGCTGTTTTGCAACAGCCACTAAAGGGGTAGCACAACAGCTCTGTATACGGTCTCTAGATATCCTGATGTTCTACAATTTTTACCTTGTTGACGATTTTAAAAATTACAGGTGGTCAAGATTGGAAGATTTCCCAATGTTGGCAAACATTTCACAATCAGTATTTTATTCATATAATCACTTGAAAAATAGTAAAATAGCATGCAGTATCTATAATAGCTTTATGCTACAAGTTGATACAAGGAAAAATTCATTTAATTTGCTAAAAAGTATTAAATATACTTCTTTTCTTATCATAATAGATCAGAAAACTAACTTGTTGTATAAAATATATAGTAGGGCATACCTAAAATGTTTTCAAATGAATAAAATTAGTGGAAAAAATACCTAAATATCTGAATAAATGCAAGGAGGAAAGGTCAACACCAAAGTGAAACACTGACCAGCTGCTAAAATACCACCAATCTAACATTAATTTAAAACTCAAATGAAATCATACTTACATTGTCCTTACTTAATTACACAAAATGTCAATCCCCTACCAATCAATTCTATACTAGTAAAGTCTTCGTTGTCTTTTTTGGGGTCTACTTAGTCAATTTTCAAATGGATACAAAGGGAATTGAGTACCTATGCTTTAGTTTCACTGAATGTTAAGCTTTTATGCCTGAAATGCTAATAATGAGCAATGATAAAAGCACCTGTTTTCTGAAAAACTGGTTTCAAATCCAAATCAACTCTGAATAGAAAACCAGAAGGTGGTTAATTTCTGTAACACCAAATATAATAATATAGAAAAAATTTAAACATGCTATCACACTGCTTGAATTTGCTAACTCAGTATCATGCTCCTCTGTAAGTCAGTACACTGTAACATTTTTTTAAGTCAATGCCCCCCACTTCCAAAAATAAAAAGATAAAAATATTGGACTGAATACTTGGGTAAATATTTTCAAAGATTTCTGGCTGAGAAGTAGAAAACAGCTCCACTATAAATGGTTGTTCTGAAGTCCCGTCAGCAATGTGAATCCAGCGATATGACCAAAAATCTTCACGGCTTTCTATATGGATAGAATATTAGAATAAATGAAGGTAACCAATTATGCATGTATGAACACAGAACTATTCACTGAAATACTTTCATGACTTTCAATTTTAAAAGCTTACCTTTCTTTTTTGACCTCTGGACCCTTCCTACAAAAACTAAAATGCCAATAACATCACAGATATGATTTTCTGGCATATCATCCAATTCTGATCTAAAAAAAGGAAAATTATTAAATACTGTATCTTTAAACACTGAAAAAGCATTCTAAAATTATGACTGTGAAAATGTTTACCTATATAATTGATAGGACATAATTTGGGGGTAGATTTTGAGCCATAATAATACATTGTTTCAGTGTCTAATGTTAAAAATTAATACTTAAGGTATTTTACACAAGGCCATTTTACCTTGTGATAAAGCGGTGATTTAATTTTGGCAATCTCCATTCAGGTTTCACCTGCTTTTCTGGAATGATAATTATGTTAGTTGGAGGATCTCGGAGGTTGAGGCAGATTTCTGAAAAACAAATATATTACTTTAATATGACATTTGATACAGATAAAAAATACACAGGTGTACAAATCACACAGCACAATATTAGATTGAACTCTTTGGAGCCCACCACTAACCTTCATCAAAAGCTTTCTTCTACTTACTCCTACATTAACATATCTACTTATCTCTCCACCAAAAGTTAGCCATTCTTTAAATTTTATCATTTTTCTTTTAAAAAAAGTTTTTTATCATTTATATTTTTTGCCCAAAATACTGTTTATCTTTGTTTTTAAACATTTTTTATGCTTTTATTTTATTTTTGAAAGACAGAGTGCAAGTGGGGTAGGGGCAGAAAGAGAGGGAGACACAGAATCCCAAGCAGGCTCCAGGCTCTGAGCTGTCAGCACAGAGCCCCACACAGGGCTTGAACTCAGGGAGTATGAGATCATGGCCTGGGTTGAAGTCAGATGCTTAACCAACTGAGCCACCCAGGCATCCCTGTTTCTTAACTTTATATGGATAGACTCATACCACATCCAGTGTTCTAAGGTTACACTTTATGGTCCTAAAATTCATCCATGTAGCTGCATGTAGTGCTTTTATTTTCTTATTCCCACTGCTGAATAATGTTCCAAGGTGTTGACATATTACAATTTTATTTACCCATTGTTGTGTTGATCGACATTTGGGTTATTTCTTGTTTTTGCTATTACAAACAGGGTCACTATGAACTTTTTGTACATGTCTCCCTGTGCACACAGGCAAAATTCTTCTAGGGTATTATACCCAGGAGGGAAACCCTGGATTGTATAGTGTGAAAATGTTCCACTCTACAGGCTAATTCCTAACTATTTTCAAGTAATTAACCTATTTATAGTTCTACCAGCAATGTGTAAGAATTCCATTGATCAATATCCTCTCCAAATTTTGCTACTGTCAAATGTATTTTTTGTCAATCCAGTGACACAAAATGACAATTTGTGGTAGTTTTATTTTGCACTTCCCTTATCATTAATCATGTTGAACATTTCATATACTTATCATTCATTCATGCATTCTTTTTTGTGAAATACCTGTTTGTGTCTTTTTCCCACTTTTCTATTGGATTGTCTTTTTCTTATTTATTTGAAGGACTTCTTCATATATATCGAATACTAATACTTTGTTGATTATATTATTGCAAATATATTCACCCAGTCTGTGGATTGTTTTTCATTCTTTTCATGGTGTCTTTTGATGAAAAAAAGTTTCTAATTTCAATGTAGTCAGGTTTAATAATCATTCATTTACAAATACTATTTCCTGTATCTTATCCAAGAAATCCTTCCTTATCCCAAGGTCAAACACATATTTCTTACAAGTTCTTCTAAAAATTTTGGCTTTTACATTTGATATATCTGGAATTGGCTTTTTATACGGTATGAGATAGGGATATAATGTCATTTTTTCTCCAATTTTTAATTATTCCAATACTATTTACTGAATAGTTCTTCCTTTCTTTATGATCTGTACAGCACATATACCCTATCAAAATTTTGTGTGTTTAGGGCTATTTCTCAATTGAATTGTGATTTTCTTATCATTCTGTTTACACCTATACCAATATTACATGACCATAAATTCTTTTATATTAACTTATGATATTTGTAGGACAAGTCTTCACTCACTCTGCAGCTCCCTACTACTTTTCTTCAGAACTGTTTTGACTACTTTTGATAATTATGTGCCTTCATATAAATTTTAGAATCAGTTTGTCAGTTCCAGGAAAAAAAATCTTATGGAATAGGACTGAATCTGCAGATCAATTTGGGGGTACTTGACACACTTACAAAATTGAGACTGACTTCCTACATGGGATATTTCTCCATTTATTTAGAGAATTTTTAATGTCTTTCAATAAAGTATTATAATATCTCCAAACAGGTCTTACTTATCTTCTGTTAGATTTATTTCTAGATACCTCGTAATTATTGTTGACAAGGTAAGTTATTTTTTTAAAATTACAATTCCTAACTGTTATTGTAGTACACAAAATCAACTGACTTTGGTATACTGGTCTCATAGCTAACTTTGCCAATATCTTACTATTTTTATTTAATACTTTGTGTTATTTTGTACATTCTTTGTAGAAATTCTAATTTGTTAATAATGACAGTTTTGTGCTTTTCCTTAAAATCCTTATGATTTTAATGCATTTTATCTTCACTTTGGCTAGGGCAGCCAGTATAACAAATAAAAACAGGAATATGAGACATCCATGTTCTCCATTTGAAAAAGGAGTGTTTTTAAATTTTCCCTACTTAGAGGTGTGTTTGTTTTGTTTTTATTTTGTAAACATCCTTTATCGGGTTAAGGAAAGTTCCTTCTCTTGCTATTTTCTTTTTTAAATTTATGAATTGGTGTAAAAATTTCACAAATGCCTCTTGTGCCTCTATTAGGATGACCATTATCTTCTTTAATCTGTTGATGTGAGGAGTGACACTACAGATTTTCACATGTAAAATCAACTTTGCATTGCTGGAGAACGATGCAACTTAGTCACACTGAGTAATCACTTTTTACATAGAAGTGAATTCAGTTTGCTAATATTCTATTTAAAATATCTATATATATTCAAGGCTGAAGCTAGCCTTTAATTTTTCTCTTTCATACTATTTTTCTTTAGTTTTATCAAGGTCATATTGGTAGCAAAGAATGAGTTAGAAAGTATGCCTTCTTATTTTATTCTCTGGAATAGTTTTGTATTGATATATTCCATGAATTTTCAGTAGAATTTGCCTATAAAATGACGGATGCTTTGTGGAAAGATTTTAAAACTTTGATTCAATTTCTTTAATAGTTACATAGCTATCTGGGCTTTCTATCTCCTTTTATGCAGTAGGAAATATTTTCTAAGAATTTGCTGTGTAGGAAACAAAGATTAAAACAGGACAAAGACACTTAATTTTTCATCCTGCCTATTATCAGCCATGTGACTAGAAAATTCATTTAACCTTTATGAGTTTTAGTCTTTTCGCATATAAGTGAGGAACGTTTGTGTTACATATTACCTTGCACCCTGACAACAGTCTGCATTTTACAAAGCACTTTCATAGTCATAGTTACTTGATTATATTTAAGTTCCCTCCCAGCTACAAAATGCCAGGGTTTTTAATGAAATAAACAGCCCCTTCCCACCAAAACCCAAAACACTTATCTCAATAGGTGTTATACAAAACAGTCTGAAAAACTCAAGATTTTTAGATGTTGGATTACTACTTGGTGATCAAAAAGAATGAGTGGAGGAGCCAAGATGGCAGAACAGCATGGAAGTTTTTTGTGTGTCTCGTGTCCATGAAATATAGCCAGACCAACATTAAACCATCCTACACACCTAGAAAACTGATTGGAGGATTAACACAACAATCTGCACAACCTGAGCCACAGAATTCAGCAGGTACGTGGCATAGAGCGGTGAACGTGGGGAGAGAGAAGCTGGCAGTGGGCAGGGAGCCATCTTTGCAGGCAGAGAGAGGACAGAGACTGGGGCGGGGGAGAATACAGGAAAAGCACCCCTCCCCAAAAGCAGCTGGAGAGAAAGTGGAAAATTGGAAACAGCCACAGGGACTAAACTAAAAAGGGAGAAAGGAGAGGGTTTAAATTCCATTAAGACTGTAAACAAGGGGAGCACAAAGTCTGCAACTCTGCAGCTCGAAACCTGGCAGTGCTCTGGTGGGAAGGGTGAATCCCCAGGAACAGAGGGGGGGTCTGAGAGGTTCTCAGGCCACATGGGGAAAAGCGGTTCCAATGCTGGAAGGGCATTTGGTAGAGACTGTTGAAGCCACCTGGTCCCAGCAGACCCCAGAAAATGACCACATTCGCCGGTGCTGGAACAAGGTCATTAAGGGTGAAGCCTGGTGCTAGATGTGTGTTGTGATTTTCCATACCCTGAAATGCTGCTGCTACACCATCTCGCAAACTTTTTCTGGGGCGGGCTGGCACCTGGCGGCAGTCTCGGGGCACCAGCAGCAGCAAGGTCCAGCAGGTGTTCCTGGGTGCAGCCAGCATTTGGCCATTGCTGGGTGAGACCCTCCCACAGAGGGGCGGAACAGGTCAAAGCCGCAGTCCTTCAGAAGTAAGGGGCCGGGGAAAACAGCCACATCTGAGACAAAACTTGGGAGAGAGGTACTGCCTGGGGCTTGGTCATGGACAGTGAAGAAGCAGGGAGAGGATGAAAGCTGAAGACAGAGGACGGGTGTCCAATTGCTGATTGGAGAGAACAGTTCCCATACTAGAGACTGGGTAGCTGGGTGATGCCATTTTTACAGCTCCCACGCATACACACCTACGGGCACTGCAACAACCCACTCCAGTAGGCTAGCGGCGCCATCTAGTGGAGAACAGAGCCGTTACACTGAGCCCCGCCCAACTGGGCCAACCTGGCTCTTCAAGAATACAAGTATCCACACCTACTTAGTTTATGGACTAAAAAGCGCTACATAGTCTGACTTCTAGGGGAAAATGAAGTCATCTCATTCCTATTTCAATCTGTTAGCAGGTCCATCTTATCAATTTTCTTTCTTTTTTCTTTTACACTATTGTTTTTCTTGAATACAGGAGAAAAATTCATTTTTATTTTCAATTTTTATTAAAAATATTTTTAATTTTTTTACTATATTTTTTACTTTTGTGTAAATTCTTTCAAATTCTATTTTACTCCCATCATCTCATTTTAGTCTACTTCAGTGTATTCATTTTTTCAAATTCTCAAATGATTTCTTTTTTCTCTTTTTCTTCCACCCTTTTGTTTTCTCTAATCTGTCAAACCACTTTGAACACCCAGACCAAAACACACCTAGGATCTAGCATCATTTATTAGATTTTTGTGTGTGTGTGTTTTTAAATTTTTAATTACAATATTTTTTAATTTTATTTTTTAAATTTTAATTTCTCTACCTCATTAATACCTTTTCTCCTTTAAAAATGACAAAATGAAGGAAATCGCCCCAAAAGAAAGAGCACGAAGAAACGACAGCCAGGGATTTAACCAACACAGATACAAGCAAAATGTCTGAACCAGAATTTAGAATCATGATAATAAGAATACTAGCTGGAGTTGAAAACAGATTAGAATCCCTTTCTGCAGAGATAAAAGAAGTAAAAAAAATAGAATGAAATTAAAAATGCTATAACTGAGCTGCAATCACGGATGGATGCAGCAGCGGCAAGGATGGATGAGGCAGAACAGAGAATCAGCGATATAGAGGACAAACTTATAGCGAATAATGAAGCAGAAAAAAAGAGGGAGATTAAGGCAAAAGAGCACAATTTAAGAATTAGAGAAATCAGTGATTCATTAAAAAGGAGCAACATCAAAATCATAGGGGTCCCAGAAAAGGAAGAGAGAGAATCAGGGGTAGAATGGTTATGTGAGCAAATCACAGTGGAAAACTTTCCTAACCTGGGGAAAGACACAAACATCAAAATTCAGGAAGCACAGAGGACCCACATTACATTCAACAAAAACTGACCATCAACAAGGCATATCATAGTCAAATTCACAAAATACTCAGGCAAGGAGAGAATCATGAAAGCAGCAAGGGAAAAAAAGTCCGTAACCTACAAGGGAAGACAGCTCAGGTTTGCAGCAGACCTATCCACAGAAACTTGGCAGGCCAGAAAGGAGTGGCAGGATATATTCAATGTGCTGAATCAGAAAAATATGTAGCCAACAATTCTTTATCCAACGAGGCTGTCATTCAAAATAGAAGGAGAGGAGAAAAGATGAATATATATATATTTATATATATTTATATATATTTATATATATTTTTATTTAAAAATCTTTATAAAATATTATATTTATTATATATAAAATATAATGATATATAATACGTAATGTTATATAAAATACAATATATAAATATATAAATATTTATATTTTATACACACACACACACACACACACACACACACACACATATACCAAAAGCAACAAAGATTAGAAAGGACCAGAGAACACCACCAGAAACTCCAACTCCACAAACATCATAATGGCAATAAATTCATATCTTTCAGTACTCACTCTAAACATCAATGGACTCAATGCTCCAATCAAAAGACATAGGGTAACATAATGGATAAGAAAACAAGATCCATCTATATGCTGTTTACAAGAGACCCACTTTAGACCTGAAGACACCTTCAGATTGAAAATAAGGGGATGGAGAACCATCTATCATGCTAATGGTCAACAAAAGAAAGCCAGAGTAGCTATACTTGTATCAGACAGTTGAGACTTTAAAATAAAGACTGTATCAAGAGATGCAGAAGGGCATTATATCATAATCAAGGAGTCCATCCACCAAGAAGACCTAATGATTGTAAACATTTATGTGCCAAATACGGCAGTACCCAAATATATAAATCAATTAATCACAAACATAAAGAAACTCATCAGTAATAATACCATAATAGTAGACTTCAACACCCCACTCACAGCAATGGACAGATCATCTAATCAAAAAATCAACAAGGAAACAATGGCTTTGAATGACACACTGGACCAGATGGACTTAACAGATATATTGAGAACATTTCATCCTAAAGCAGAATATACATTCTTCTCCAGTGCACGTGGAATGTTCTCCAGAATAGACCATATCCTGGGACACAAATCAGCCCTAAGTAAGTACAAAAAGATTGAGATCATACTGTGCGTATTTTCAGACCACAATGCTATGAAACTCGAAATCAACCACAAGAAAAATTTTGGAGAGGTAACAAATACTTGCAGACTGAAGAACATCCTACTAAAGAATGAATGGGCTAACCAAGCAGTTAAAGAGGAAATTAAAAAGTATATGGAAGTCAGTGAACATGACAACACCACAACCCAAAACGTCTGGGACGCAGTAAAGGCAGTCATAAGAGGAAAGTATATACCAGGCCTTCCTAAAGAAAGAAGAAAGATCTCAGATATACAACCTAACTTGACACCTTAAGGAGCTAGAAAAAGAACAGCAAATAAAACCGAAAACCAGCAGAAGACAGGAAATAATAAAGATTAGAGCAGAAATTAATGCTATCAAAACCCAAAAAACAGTAGAACAGATCAATGAAACCAGAAGCTTGTTCTCTGAAAGAATTAACAAAATTGATAAACCACTATCCAGTTTGATCAAAAAGAAAAAGGAAAGGACCAAAATAAGTAAAATCAAGAATGAAAGAGGAGAGATCACAACCAACACAGGAGAAATAAAAACAATAAGAGAGTATTATGACCAATTATATGCCAATAAAATGGGCAATCTGGAAGAAATGGACAAATTCCTAGAACATAGACACACCAAAATTGAAACAGGAAGAAATAGAAAATTTGAAAACACCCATAACCAATAAGGCAATCAAATTAGCAATCAAAAATCTGCCAAAAGACAAGAGTCCAGGGCCAGATGGCTTTCCAGGGGAATTCTACCAAACATTTAAGGAAGAGTTAACACCTATTCTCTTGAAGCTGCTACAAAAAATAGAAATGGAAGGAAAACTTCCAAACTCATTGTATGAAGTCAGCATTACCTTGATTCCAAAACCAGACAGAGACCCCACTAAAAAGGAGAACTATATACAATTATAAACATTTATGCATTTCCCTGATGAACATGGATGCAAAAATCCTCAACAAGATATTAACCAACCGGATCCAACAATACATTAAAAAAATTATTCACCACGACCAAGTGGGATTTATACTTGGGATGCAGGGCTGGTTCAATATCCGCAAAACAATTAACGTGATTCATCACATCAATAAAAGAAAGGACAAGAACCATATGATCCTCTCAATAGATGCAGAGAAAGCATTTGACAAAATACAGCATCCTTTCTTGATAAAAACCCTCAAGAAAGTAGGGATAGAAGGAGCATACCTGGAGATCATAAAAGCCATATATGAACAAACCAATGCTAATATCATCCTCAATGGGGAAAAACTGAGAGCTTTCCCCCTAAGATCAGGAACAAGACAGGGATGTCCACTCTCGCCACTCTTATTCAACATAGTATTGGAATTCTTAGCCTCTGCAATCAGACAACACAAAGAAATAAAAGGCATCCAAATCGGCCAGGAGGAGGTCAAACTTTTACTCTTCACAGATGACATGATACACTATACGGAAAACCCTAAAGATTCCACCAAAAAACTGCTAGAATTTATTCATGAATTCAGCAAAGTTGCAGGATATAAAATCGATGCACAGAAATTGGTTGTATTCCTATACACCAACAATGAAGCGACAGAAAAAGAAATCAAGTAATTGATCCCATTTACAGTTGCACCAAAAACCATAAAATACCGAGGAATAAATCTAACCAAAGAGGTGAAAAATCTATACACTGAAAACTATAGAAAGCTTATGAAAGAAATTGAAGAAGACACAAAAAAAATGGAAAAAAGATTCCATGCTCCTGGATAGGAAGAACAAATATTGTTAAAATGTCGATACTACCCAAAGCAATCTACATATTCAATGCAATCCCTATCTAAATAACACCAGCATTCTTCACAGAGCTAGAACAAATAATCCTAAAATTTGTATGGAATCAGAAAAGACCCCAAATAGCCAAAGCAATCTTGAAAAAGAAAACCAAAGCAGGAGGCATCACAATCCCAGACTTCAAGCTATACTACAAAGCTGTAATCATCAAGACAGTATGGTACTGGTGCAAGAACAGACACTCAGATCAATGGAATAGAATAGAGAACCCAGAAATGGACCCATAAACGTATGGCCAACTAATCTTTGACAAAGCAGGAAAGAATATCCAATGGAATAAAGACAGTCTCTTCAGTAAGTGGTGCTGGGAAAACTGGACAGTGACATGCAGAAGAATGAACCTGGACCACTTTCTTACACAATACACAAAAATAAACTCAAAGTGGATGAAAGACCTAAATATAAGACAGGAAGCCATCCAAATCCTCGAGGAGAAAGCAGGCAAAAACCTCTTTGATCTTGGCCACAGCAACTTCTTACTCAACACGTCACCAGAGGCAAGGGAAACAAAAGCAAAAATGAACTACTGGGACCTCATCAAAATAAAAAGCTTCTGCACAGCGAAGGAAACAATCAGCAAAACTAAAAGGCAACCTACAGAATGGGAGAAGAAATTGGCCAATGACTTATCAGAGAAAGGGTTAGTATCCAAAATCTATGAAGAACTTATCAAACTCAACACCCAAAAAACAAATAATCCAGTGAAGAAATGGGCAAAAGACATGAATAGACACTTCTCCAAAGAAAACACCCAGATAACCAACAAACACATGAAAAAATGCTCAACATCACTTATCATCAGGTAAATACAAATCAAAACCACAATGAGATACCACCTTACACCTGTCAGAATGGCTAACATTAACAACTCAGGCAACAACAGATGTTGATGAGGAGAAAGAGGATCTCTTCTGCATTGCTGGAGGGAATGTAAGCTGGTGTAGCCACTCTGGAAAACAGTAGGGAGGTTCCTCAAAAAACTAAAAATAGAACTACCCTATGGCCCAGCAATTGCACAACTAGGCATTTATCCACGGGATACAGGTGTGCTATTTTGAAGGGACACATGCACCCCCATGTTTATAGCAGCACTATCAACAATAGCCAAAGTATGGAAAGAGCCCAAGTGTCCACTGATGGATGAATGGATAAAGAAGATGTGGTATATATATACAATGGAGTATTACTTGGCAATCAAAAATAATGAAATCGTGCCATTGGCAACTACGTGGCTGGAACTGGAGGGTATTATGCTAAGTGAAATTAGTCAGAGAAAGACAAAAATCATATGACTTCACTCATATGAGGACTTTCAGAGACAAAACAGATGAACATAAGGGAAGGGAAACAAAAATAATATAAAAACAGGGAGGGGGATAAAACAGAAGAGACTCATTAATATGGAGAACAAACTGAGGGTTACAGGAGGGATTGTGGGAGGGGAGATGGGCTAAATGGGTAGGGGGAACTAAGGAATCTACTCCTGAAATCATTGTTGCAGTATATGCTAACTAATTTGGATGTAAATTTTAAAAAATGAAAAATAAAACAAGTTAAAAATAAAAAACTAATTAATTAATTAATACATTCTATAGGACTTTATCTAAATAAAATTACTTCATTTCTAAGGTGTTGTCTACTGGGTAAAACATTATTCATTTTAAAAATCAACTTTACCCACGTAATTTACCTGTCATTCTAAGTGTTTAGTTTTATAAGTTTTGACAAATGAGTGTACCCATGTAACCACCCTGGATTATCAGTTTTCATAAAAGAGCCTACTGGGAGTTTGTTTTGGACAGCATTATATGTATAAATCAATTTCAAGATAATTGTACACCTTAATAATAGTGAGTCTCCCAGTCCAGGAATATTATTAACTTTCTCCCAATATGTGTTTTCTTAATTTTTCTTAATAATGTCTCATAATTTTCAGAGTGTAAACCTTATACAAGTTTGTTATATTTATCAATTAGTTTATTTTGTTATTTTTGACGCTGTGATAGATTGTAGTTTTAAAAGATATATTTTCTAATTGTTGTGATTAAATAGAAATACATATTGAGTTTCACTGTAAAAAAAAAAAAGAATGAAATCTTGCCATTTGCAACAACGTGGATGTAACTAGAGTGTATTATGCTAAGAGAAATAAGACAAAAAAAACAAATAAATGATTTCACTCATATGTGGAATTTAAGAAACACAGCAGATGAACATAGTGGAAAGGAAAGAAAAATAAGTTTAAAACGGAGAGCAAGGCAAACCATAAGAGACTCTTAAAGAGAACAAACTGAGGGTTGCTGGAGGGGAGGTCGGGGGGGATGGGCTAAATGGTGATGGGCATTAAGGAGGGCACTTGTTGGGATGAGCACTGGGTGTTACATGGAAGTGATAAATCACTGGGTTCTACTCCTGAAACTAATACTACACTGTATGTTTACTAACTTGAATTTAAATAAGTAAATTTTAAAAAATAAAATGTTTATGTGGGTATGCTAGGTGAGTACTATTTGATAAAAGGTAGGACTTCTGTGTCCCCCCTCTCTCTCTGCCCCTCCCCAACTCGTGCTCTGTCTCACTCTGTCTTTCAAAAATAAATGTTAAAAAAACTTTTTAAAAAAGATAAAAGGTAGGACAGAATGATATGCAAAATGGCAAGGACAGAATGATATGCAAAATGCCAATCTCCAAAACCACACATTACCAGCAAATATGTCCTGTGTTTTACAACACATTTATTTGGTCTTAAAAAATATTATCTCTCCGTCTCTGTAACTTGGAACTACACATGTAAATATGAAAAGATAAACCAAGATAATTACCCCAATAGTTTGTCTTTCAACATCAGCATCTAGAAAGCAGTGATGGTACCACAAGTCTTTATTCCCTTACTGTCCAACACCAGCCCCCACTACATACTCTTTCTCATTTATCCTAGTCATAACACTTAAACTACCCTGATACTATTCCTAACCCCCACTTACACTTTCTCCCATCCAACTCATTCTCCCACTCTCCCAACCATTCATTCTTTCCTCAACTACATTTCTGTTCATTTACTCTCTCCTTTTGTTCATCATACCTTCTTACTGTTTACTGTCATTAATCTTTCATTTTACTGTAAACTGTCCATTTTACTAATCTGTTACCGTCAGACTAATTTTTTTCAAATTTTTATTTAAATTCTGGTTAGTTAACATACAGTGTAATATATTACCCTGCTAGACTAATTTTTTTAAAGTAGAACTCTGTATTACTTATCTTTATATCTCCTGTGTCTAGAATGGTTTACGGAACTGTCATTTCTCTTCAAAAGATTATTAACACATTTGAACTTTTTAAAGATCATAAATCAGTAGATCTCAACTGTAGCTGCATATAAGAATCACCTGAAGAATTTTAAAGATGCGCCAATGTCTTGGTTCCCTCCTCAGAGTAATTAAATCAGAATCTCAGAGGGTGGCGTGTCTACGGTTCTTTAAGGCTCCCCAAGTGATACTAATGTCCAGGCAGTGTTGAGATCTGCATATATGTATAGGCTCAGCAAACTATACTCTGCAGATTAGATGATTGTTTTTGCAAATAAAGTTTCACTGTAACACAGCCATGCCCATTCCTTACATATTATCTCTGCCTTCACTCTATAAAAGCAGAGCTGAGGTGGCACCTAGGTGGCTCAGTCAGTTAAGCCTCTGACTCTTGATTTCAGCTCAGGTCATGATCTCATGGTTCGTGAGTTCAAGCCCTATGATGGGTTCTGTGCTCATGGAGTAGAGCCTGCTTGGGATCCTCTCTCTCTCCCTCTCTCTTTGCCCCTCCCCTACTCATGCTCTCTTTCTCTCTCTCAAAATAAACATTTTTTAAAAAGGCAGAGCTGAGTATTTATGACAGAAACTATATCGCCTGTACAGCCTATAATATTTACTATCTGGCTATTTACAGAAATAGCTTGCTAACCCCTGATAAACAGGGAAAAAGTCCTATTATTTATTAAAAAGGTTTGGGATAGGGGCGTCTGGGTGGCTCAGTTGGTTAAGTGTCCGACTCTTGGTTTCATCTCAGGTTACAATCATCTAGTTTGTGAGTTCGAGCCCAACATCAGACTCTGTGCTAACCACTTGGAGCCTGCTTGGGACTCTCTCTCTAAAGAAATAAACAAAATTTTCTTAAAAGGGTATAGGATAAAGTAGACTGATGCTAATACTGATAAAAAATAAAACTGTTTAAAGACTAAAAGAAACATTTTCAATATATTCTCATCAAGACTCCCATTTGAAAAAATAATTTCTGTATTTACAATTATTTACTTGAAAGTATAAATAACCTCTCATATCTTCAGGAGTCCATATGAAAATATGGCCCTAGAATTGTATATAGTAGAGGTAGCATAGTGCTTGATTCAATTTCAGTGTTAAGTTTTAGTAGCTGTTTATCTATTGACCACATGCTGTCTATTGTTCTACTTTCCATATATTTTTAAGGTTTAGAAACAGCTATTAGTACCAGACACATTTCTAGATTGCCCACAGCCATGTAAAAATTGTGATTTAAATTAATTCTCTTTACACCAGGAAAACAGTGTATCTCATAAAAAGAACACTAGGTTAGGTATCAGAAAAACTAGGTTTTCACTATGCCAGTGATTTATCATGTGACATCAACAAAGTCACTTACCTTATCTCTTATTGGCAAATGTCTCAATTTTTTTCACCTAGATATGCTTGGTTGTGGAAAGAATTTACAAATTGATAGAAATAATAACACGTTGTGAATTCGCTTCTTTTTGCCAGTTTTTACTGTATTTTTTCAAGTAAGTCCCAACATCAATATCAGTGTAATTTCTCAACTTTATGATAAAGAGTAATGAGATAATAGACTAATTGTGCCAAACTACTAGGTAATAACTTGTTAATCCAGAAAGACATGATTGATGCCTACCAAATCCTTAAGATTTTAATAAGGAATCATATGAGATTCCCCAAATAAACATCTATCTAAGGAAACAGTGAACAAAAGCTATATTATCTGCACATTCTCCAAGTAATTAAGCTTAATCTATCAGTAGGGAATTCAGAATACAAAGAAATACAGGTCCAGTATAAAACTATTATGAGCCAATAACAATACCTAAACTTGTTGAGTGATATAATCTACAATTCTAAAAATAGAAAGGCAAAAAATTCATATCCATATCTAAAAGCAATCACTTAATATATTAATTATATTACCATATCATATATCATATCATATATTATATCCATATCTGAAAGCAATCACTTAATATATTAATGCTCCAAAAATATTTAGTATGATGCCAAGATGTCAAAACTTTTGTTTTAGTACTAATTAGGAAGAGCAGCAATACAATTGCATTTGAATATTGACCACAGCTTAGATAACATCAGTTTATCAATTTTAAATTTGCTGAATTTGTAACTGAACTGTGATTATAGAATAGAATGTTCTTGTTCTTAGGAAATAAACATTGAAATATTACTGAAGTATTTTGAGGTAACGGTATGTGTGATGGCTGCCACTTACTCTCAAATATATACAATACATGTATATAAATATTTGTAATACATATACATATATATTTGTAATATATATATGTATTTAGATTTATGGAGGCAGGGAATGATAAAGTAAAGGTAAATGTTAACAACTGTTTTATCCATGAAAAGGGTATATGCGAGTTCTTTATACTATTCTTTCAACTTTTATGTAAGTTTGAAATTATTTCAAAATAAAATGCTGACAAAGCCCTTTCGAATAGCACCTTACAGTAAAAGTATATTTAAGTCATTAATTTAGTATTATAATACAAAAAAGAAAACAGATATAAGTACATCCTAAGTGGTGCTCATTCATAATCAACAATAAATATATCACATATTTTTTCTTAATAAATGTATTCATAAATAAGTATAGATATTAAGTGATTGCTTAAAAATGTTATAAAGGAACTTAGAAGTTTACCAGGTTCTAACAGATTCAGCAATTTTTTTAAATGTTTTTATTTATTTTTGAGACAGAGAGAGACAGAGCATGAGCAGGGGAGGGGCAGAGAGAGAAGGAGACACAGAATCCAAAGCAGGCTTCAGGCTCTGAGCTGTCAGCACAGAGCCTGACGCGGGGCTCGAACACACAGACTGTGAGATCATGACCTGAGCTGAAGCCGGACACTTAACCAACTGAGCCACCCAGGCGCCCCAGATTCAGCAACGTTTAACAGCCTTTGGCTGATATGGTTCTTTTCACATTTATACAAACAAAATAGCCATAAAACAACAAATTTATTGAATACTTAACCCATTGTAGAAATTAGTTTGATCTGTGGATCCACAGGGAGAGGCTGCATCCTGAATGGATAACTCTTTTTAACAGAATAATCCTGAAGCAGAAGAACTAAACCAACCCGCAGACTTTTATACCACTCAGGACACAGGGCATTCCACATGATCACTGACACTGTGCCTGAACTGTCAGCCACTTCCAAAAAGGTCTAGAAAAAAAGAGTAAAAAAGCACATACGTATTTGTTACTTTTATCTACAGGGTATTCTAATTTTAAGAATGAGAAAGCAAAACTACAGGGGAATGACTGAATAAGTTATTACATGGTACAATCTATAACTATGCAAAGTTATGAATGAAGGATTTTTAGTGATAGAAAATGCTTAAGGAAATGTTAAATAATATAAAATTGTATATACAATATGATTTCCATTTTGTAAGATAATTTATCACATAGTCATGCAATATATTATATGCATACATATACATATAGATGTGATCTATATTACATACATATATGTATGTAAACATGTGATATGTTCATATGAAAAAAGGGGATGAAACACACTTTAATATTAACAGTGACCCTCTCTGGTAGAATTTGGGGTGATATTTTTTCAGCTTTATTTATACTGCTTTCTACATTTCCAAATTGCCTCCAAGTATGTATAACTTTTATAATGAAAGCTTAATAAAACACCTAAAATAATTCTTGACAACATGTGAAAATACAGTAAAACGTTAGGTAAAAAAACAAACAGGACAGAAATCAAGGAAGTAGTTCTCATTGGCATTATAGAGCACAGAGAGTCAAGATAACAGAAAAGTATCAGCTACATTTGACAATTAAAAGGTCTCTAGTGAGTGCCCAGCTGAAGAAAAAAGCCAAACCAATTGTGTTAAGAAGTAAATAGGAGACAAGGAAGTGAAAATATCTAGTGGAGACTACTTCAAGGAGCCTACCAGAAGACAAGGAGAGAGGGAATAGAGGAGTCCTGAGGTCAAAGGAGATTTTTTCTTTTTTTTTAAATGAAAGTCCAGAGTATGTCTATATGCTGGTGTAGAAAGCATACTAGTGAAGAAAAGGGTGAAGATATAGAAAAAAGTATGAAGTAGACCAACTGAATCAGGGGACTAAAAAGGTGCCAACACAGAAAGAATTTCTTTTTGTACAAGAAATTACATAAAAATAATACCTTGAAACACACATTTATGTAAATTATAAATTATTAAATTACTTTTATAAAATACAATTTGAACATAAATTATCCTAATAAGGAGTCATGCCTGTAAGCTATAACCTATCAATGTTACATTAACATGTCATATGTTAATCATGATTTATACCTGGTATGGCTCAATCATCTTTTTGTCAGGTTTTCCATAGTATCGCAGTTTGGATTTATGCAAGATTCTCACAAGCAATGCAGGAAAATTCCTTCTGCTAGACCAGGTCATCTCAAGGTGAGAAAGCGAAATTATTTTGGTATCTAGAATAAAAAAAATAGAATAGAAAAAAATCCTACTTAATATGTCATGGTAATTTAAAAATTCTGTTTTCATGGTTAAAAATGGTAGCGACATCATCCCTAAAGCAACTCCTTCTCACCAGCTAAGCCAGTATATATACTTCTCATACAGAACTTAATAATACTCATTATCCTTAATAATAATAGCTAATATATAAATATGCCTTACTATATGCCTGGGACAAAGGTAAATATCTATATTAACTAACATAGTGTTCCATCTCGAATGCCCTCCACTTTGTCAAACTGGGTAATTGCTTCCTGAAAGACTTGAATCTAAACTCATCCCCCACTAGGTGGGGGGAATGGGTGAAACAAATAAAGGGGATTAAGAGAACACAGATCCTGATGAGTATCAATAAATGTACAGAATAGTTAAATCATTATATTGTACACCTGAAACCAATATAACACCATATGTTAATTATACCTTAATAAACTCATCTCCCTTAAGAAATTTTGTGGGAAAAACTCAATACCATGGAATGTTTTCCCACTACTAAGGACTTACATATTTAATTTATACAATTGTTTCATGACATATTTCTGTATTGCCCTCATCGTGGTTTCATGTGTAAGTTCTATATTTCCCAAACATGCCAGACATAGTCCTGCATTAGGGCCTTTGCATTTGCTGTTCCCTCTGTCTGGAATGTCTTCTTCTTAGACACCAGAGTGACTTCCCTCCTCCTCTCCTTTAGGTTTTGCTCAAAGGTCACTTTCCCAGTGATGTTATCCCTTACTACTCTACTGTAAACTGATCCCTTTACTTACTCCCCTTCCCATCTTATTTTTCTACATAGCACTTATTATCTTCTCATACACCATACAATTTACTTTGAAATTTTAATCTCCATGCCTGCTGGCAAGTACAAAAATTGCTTAAAAGCTATTCACCATCTTTAAAGATTAACTTGTATTTTTTATTTTATTCTTCCTTGAGTTAAAAGAGGTTCCATCTGCATTCCTCTCTACAATTTTGCTCCCTTACAGGCCAGTCCCAATTTTTAAAACTTGAATTTGTATTTGTTCAATATTTTATTTCACAAGGTACCCCCACTTCCATTTTTATTTACATAATATATCACTTACTCAACATTTTGGCATGAAACTGTACTTGTAATTTCTTTTTAATAAGAATTTAAATGGAATGTTGTAGTTATACCTGTATCATAAAAAATACTATTTTTAGAGTTAGGCCATCTTGTATAATTTTCCTTGTAGATTCTTCCAAAATATTAATAGCCCAGAATCATAGGTCCCAATATTTGAACTGACATTATTAAGTGATTTCCTTTTTAGTTAGACCAGATAAATTGTGGATCAGATGTGAATTATCTGGAATGTATGTAGAACACTCTTGATCAAGGAGGGCACATATACCTTCACCGATTAGAATAAATTCAAGAGTTATATGCTTTTGTAAACCAGAGTTCTAAGAGCCCCTGCTTCTGCTATAATTGGATCCAGAGAGTTAGCTGTGATCAGACATCTGCCTGATTAATGTTTTCCCAGTTTGGATTTTTAACTTGCAAACTCCATAGAATATACATATCTCTCAAATCCAAAAAGAAATTACAGGCTATACATAGACAATGAAGAATCTGTATAAATTCACAGAAATGTGTTCATTATAAAAAGAGTGAAAATAAATAGATACCCAATATAAAATGTTAGATAGTAAGCAATAGAACAGTGATTCTCAAACTTTCTCATCTCAGAAAGCTTTTACATTCTTAAAAAAATTACCGTAGCCCTCAAAAAGCTTTTATTTATGTGGGTAATATCTATCAACATTTGCCATATTATGAAGCAAAACTAAGAAATAAAAAATTATTCATAACTCCTTTAAAATAACAACAAACCTATTATGTATAATATATATGTATGTTTACACACACGCACACACACACACGTGACTATTTTCTAAAACAGAAAATGTAGTGAAAAGAGTGGTACTGGTTTACATTTTTGTAAATATTTTTAGTGTCTAGCTTAATAGAAGACAGCTGGATACTCCTATTTCTTTGGCATTCAATCTGTTCCAATGTCATATATCATGTAGCCTCTGGAAGACTCCACTATATACTTTCAGAAAATTAGAGTGATAAAAGGTAAATGAATATCATAAAAATAGTTTTGATGTTGTGAATCCCTTGAAAAGGTCTTGGGGGACACCTCTCGGGGTCCTTAAACCATACAATGAAAATCACTGCAAAAGAACTAACCTAAGGAATGACAAAAGGAATAAAGATAAAAGCTGAAAATAAGGTATTAGAAAAACGAACTGTTAAATCCAATTCGTTGGAAAAATTAATGAAAAGGTAGATCTCTGACAAGTGCAATCATGACGAAAGAAAACAAAAATATGTTTGAAATGTGATCAACTATAAATCTAGAGAAAAATATTGTTATATATGATTACATATCACTAAACTTGAAAATACCAGTGAAATAGATAATCTTCTAGGAAAATCTGAATTATCAATATTGCCTCAAGAAGCAGAAGAAACCTAGAATACGTCAATAACCATGGAAGAAAATGAAAAAGTTCACAAATAATGACCTCCAAAAATGGCACCAGGTTCTAACAATTCATTTAGAAAACATAGATAATTCCTGAAAAATTATGACAAAAGTAGTACAAAGGGAAAAAAAACCTATAAATCCAAATCATTTATGATGGCAAATATCCTAAATCAAATACTTTCAAACCCAATATAGCAGTATGCCAAATTGCTTCATGACCAAGTAGAGTCCTAAACATCTTGTATTGTTCACGAGGAAGATACAATAAGTTGTGAGTAATCCTGGAGACTGGCACAATAATCTTAAGTTTAAATAATTTTGTTAAAACATTAAGGGAAGCCACTAGGAAAATACAAATTAATGGATAACTTCTAAAGCACTAGAAGAAAAAAATTTAAATCTTGCAAAAGTAAAAAAAAAAAAAAGCATCATAAAGCAAGGCGTACAGTAAACATAAAGTAGTTTTGCAAGAAAAGGTACAAACATAGTAATGACTTTAAATTTAATTGTGGATTAAATTTATCTCTTAAATGAAAAAGAACTGTTTTGGGTCAAAAACACCAAATCTTAGTTATATATTTCTTTAAAAAGACAAATGTAAAACAAAATAGAAATAAAAGGATGGACAAAGATACATACACTAGGTCAGTTCTCAAAACGAGGCATTTGTACCACCAGTGAATGGTGAGGCCCTACGACAACCTACTCAATCAGAAACTGGTTGGGGGGCCAGAAATCTGCATTCTAAAACACTTTGGAAGTGATATGGATGCCTATTCATGTTTGAGAACCACTGCACCAAATGTCAACTAAAAGACAGCAGTAGTAAATAGATCTATCAGACAAATTAGAATTCAAAACACAAAAAAAGGACAAAGAGACAAACTGCAAATTGATAAAGGGTAAAACCCACCAACAAGATATTACTATGTTATGAAACGAACATTGTAGTAACACCTAACTCAAAAATTTTTAGAAATACAAGGAGAAATTAACAAAATCACTGTCAAAAAGAGAAGTCAATATTCCTCTCAAAGAAATGGGCAAGCAAAATACATTTAATAAGAAGAATATGGAATACTTCAATTAAATTTTTAAAACTTGGTATAATAGGGACTTCGTACCTAATAAGTACACCTTTTCTAAAAGTTTGAGGGTTGAAGAGGAACTCAAATTTAAAATCAGAAAATATGAGTAATGAGTGAAAAAAAATCTCTACACTTCAAAACCTGTGGTATACAGCCAAAGCAATATCCATGGGAAATTTCAGAATTTTAAAAAGCTTTTGAAAGAAAGAAACAAGGAAATAAATGAATCAAGCATTAAACTCAAGAACATAGTACAAAAAAAATATGAACAAAGGAAAGTAAAAGATAGCAGAAATAAAGTAGAAAATATCTCCCCAATATACACTTAACTAGTAAAGCCCAAAGTCTTTTTTTAAAAATACCAATTAAACACACAAGCCCCTGGCAAGGCTGATCATAAAAAAGGTGAGCACACAGGGTCCCCTGGGTGGCTCAGGTTAAACGTATGACTTTGGCTCTAATCACGATCTCACAGATTGTGGATTTGAGCCCTGCATAGGGCTCTGTGCTGCACAGCCTGGAGCCAGTTTTGGATTGATTCTCTGTCTCCCCCTCTCTCTGCCCCTCCTCTGCTTGTGCTCTGTCTCTCTCTCTCTCAAAAATAAACATTAAGGGGCGCCTGGGTGGCGCAGTCGGTTAAGCGTCCGACTTCAGCCAGGTCACGATCTCGCGGTCCGTGAGTTCGAGCCCCGCGTCAGGCTCTGGGCTGATGGCTCGGAGCCTGGAGCCTGTTTCCGATTCTGTGTCTCCCTCTCTCTCTGCCCCTCCCCCGTTCATGCTCTGTCTCTCTCTGTCCCAAAAAATAAATAAAAAACGTTGAAAAAAAAAAAAAAAAAAAAACATTAAAAAAATTTTTTAATAAAAAAGGTGAATACACAAACATGAGGAATGTAATAGAGGATGAAACAAGACTAAAATATTTTAAAAATATAAACTAAAATTTAAATTATATATGCATATAAATTATATATATATTAAATTTAAATTACAATGTAAAACTACTGCATACAATGTTGAGATCTAGCGAAATGAAATTTCCTAGTAAAATATCAACTCTCAAAAATGGACTCAAGAAGAAGCATTATTGATTTCATGAATTTTTCTACAAAAAATTGAAAAGGAGTCATTCTTCTAACCCCCAATACTGGCTCAAGGCCCCAGGTTCAAATAGTTTTAGGGGTAAATTCTACCAAACCTTCAGTGAACAAATGATTTTAAGTAGAGAAAAATAGGCAAGTTTCCCAATTCATTCTACTAGGCTAATATTAATTAACCCAATATCAATACTGGACTAAAATAGTAACCCCTTTTATTTTTATTATTATTTTTATTTTATATATATATTTTAACGTTTATTTATTTTTGAGACAGAGAGAGACAGAGCGTGAACAGGGGAGGGGCAGAGAGAGAGGGAGACACAGAATCTGAAACAGGCTCCAGGCTCTGAGCTGTCAGCACAGAGCCCGATGCGGGGCTTGAACCCATGGACCGCGAGATTATGACCTGAGCCGAAGTCGGATGCTTAACTGATGGAGCCACCCAGGCGCCCCAGTAACCCCTTTTACAAATAAAATCTATGGAACAAATTTGCTTTAAACATACAGATGTAAATGTAACAACCATGACCAAGCAGAGATATAAAAGTGGTTCAACATCAGAAAATACATTAATGTAATTTATGCATTCTTTTATGCAACACTTCCTGAATGCCTACCATGTGACACTGTTCTGGGTATAAGAGAAATGCCCCAGAACCGTGAAAAAAAGAAAGTCCTTACCCTCATCAATTTCATAAACCAATGGGAGAAAAAAGGAAAACAACAGATATAATAATTTCAGAGTGTTATCAATTCTATGAAGAGCATTTCCGTGGTGATGTAATAAGTGGGGAGGGAATACATATTTAAACAGCCCTTTTCTAACCTGTTTTATAAATTTGAGTTGAAATCTGAGGATGGAAAGAACTTTCCAGAAGGAGGAAAAAGCAGGAGCAATGTACTTGATGTACTTGACGCAGGAAAGAGTGAGGAGGTTTGAGACCAAAATGAAGGCTAGTATTTCAGAAACAAAATGGTGGAGGGGAGGGGTTAGAGAGGTGAGTAAGGGGGTTCTGTAGGGCTGGGGTCTGCAAACTACAACTCATGAGCCAAATCCCCTTACTGCCAGTTTCGGTAAATAAAGTTCTATGGTAAAACAGCCAAACCCAATCATTTACATATCACCTATGGCTGCTTTCCCTATACCAGGGCCAAGTTGAATAGCTGTGACTGGAGACCACATGTGTGGTGAAGAAAAAAAGATTTACTATGTGGCTATTTAAATGTTTTTTTTTTTTTAACGTTTATTTATTTTTGAGACAGAGAGAGACAGAGCATGAACGGGGAAGGGGCAGAGAGAGAGGGAGACACAGAACCAGAAGCAGAAGCAGGCTCCAGGCTCTGAGCCATCAGCCCAGAGCCCGATGCGGGGCTCAAACTCACGGACCGGGAGATCCTGACCTTGAGATCCTGACCTTAGCTGCAGTCGGACGCTTGACCGACTGAGCCACCCAGGTGCCCCAACTATGTGGCTATTTAAAGAAAGTTTGCTGATGCTGCATGGCCTCATGCATGCGCTAGGAGGTCTGGATTGTCGTCTAACTGCAATGGGGAGACACTGGAGAGATTTAGGCAGGAGTGACATCACCTAACTTCCATTTTGAAAAGCGGTTACCTTTGGAGTAAGGTATTGACCAGGAGAAGGCATGAGGGAGACTTATGAAATGCTTCAAATGTTCTGGATCTTGATATGGGAAGACGGTTATCAAGCTTTACTTTTAAGCTGTATTTTTTTTTTTTTTGGTATTTCAAGCTGTATTTTCAAGACTTTTCCACTTTACTCTGTACACATCATGCCTTAATATAAAAGTTTTAAAAAGCACAAAAAATGCACCATAACCAAAGTTAAGAGAAAAGGGACAGAGTGTGAGAAAGCAATTTGCAATATATAGCACACAAAAAGCCTTAATACCCATTAGCAAGGAAATGAGAAAAATCAAGATATAATTTAAAAATTAGTACGATATGGGGAAATGGGCACTCATATATATGTTAGTGGGAATGTAAATTAGTAAAACCTTTTCAGAAGATGATTTGTCAATATCCATTAAATTAAAAAATGTAAAATACTCTGTAACATAGCAATTTCACTTCTAGGAATCCATCTATTTAACAGATATACTTGAACATAATGAACAAGTATGTGTATATCCTAATGATGTTAAGCATGGATCTAAAACAGAAAAACCAGTAACTGCCTAAAATTGATAATTACCTATTCACATTGGCATGATTATATAAATTATGGTACCCTCATACAAGGGAAGTATATATATGCAGATGTACATTAAAGATGCTTAATGTGTAAACACCAAATCATGCCATGCCATAGAATATTTTTTTTTCAATGATACATACCAAACTGCTGAACGTTTGGAGTTTTAAGAGGAAAGTTGAAGGCACTGGAGGAGGTAAAGGGGTCTTTCACTCCACCCCAACATTTTATTATTAAAAATTTTCATACAGCAAGCCTAAAAGACCACCAATATATACCTACTTCTAAATTTTGTCATCAAAATTTTACTATACTTGGGTCTTGCATTTTTAATACAATATACGTTTTTATGTTTATACAAATAATGGACTTTTAATATTATCTTGTGCAAATGCGTTTGCTTTTCAGTCTATAATGCTTTTTTTCTAGTCAACAATATACTTTTAAATATACAGTTTGGCTTTTTAGCACATGGACATTGCCTTTTGTAATAAAAATATGGTTTGAATAATGAATAGATATTACTTTCAAGAAAAAGATTTTTACAAATTATTATTCCTCTCTTAATTCTTCTAGACACCAATTTTTCATTTATATATTCCATCCTAAAAATAAAAAATGATAAGCACTTAAGAGGTAGTAATGCACTACTGTCTTATTCCATACTTGAGATAAAATTCATTCCATTACTGCATCCCTGAAATGACTATCTTGCTTTTAAAGCTTAAGTTATTTAAATCATCCTTGTCTACACATTTCTATAATATTTTCCCCTTATAATTGGATATTAGTTTAACTGCCTATTTTTGACCCACCTTTTCACTTTCAAGCCTGTTGCTGTTGCACGTCATAGTAAGACCATATATGAGCTAGTATTATGACTGCAATGTAAAAAAAAAAAAAAACCTGAAAAGCAGTAAATGTAGAAAATTATCATCTTTCTTCCTCCAGTACTTGCACTTTTATTTTTTTGTGTATATTTGTTCCCCATCCCATGCGTGTACATGCCTATAGTACTATCATTCCCCTTCCATATCTGATAAAATATGTTTTACATCAGTTGCTGATGATGAACAGGCATTTTCACGTTAACTGCCTACTTCTGGTACTGAAGAATTAAACTTCTCAGTATTGTCTGTGATACGTAATAAGAAACATAAAAATGAAAATTCCAAGCCTGCCCACAAAAATCACACGCTCAAAAAAAGCAATATTTACATAACTGCTACAAAGACATAAAGATGGCGTTTCATTAATGCAAATTATTAAGGAATAAATCACGGAACATCCGTTTTTGAATCACGGTTAAAACACACAAACCCACAAATATTTATGCCTTTCATGCCAATTTCAAATCTATATACTCGCCAACCAACACAGAGAGTACTATTTCCACAAATGGAACGAAACGAAGATTAAACCGTAGGCAAACGCACACACGCTATGTGTGCCAGATTAAATTTGAGATGTATTCAGACACTTCCTGAATGGCCACTTAAACAATCAAAGCAATGACGGGTTGCGCAAATTTTCATTAAGCGAGTGCCAATCTGACATTGACGAAAACTTGTCTATTTCCACTCGCGGCTTGAAATGAACAATACCAACGCACCCCCGTTTCCTTTCCCATTAACGCAAGCTCCCGAAAACTATTTCTTAACCCCTCCGTCATTCCCTCCAATTACTTACTGTTAAAATTGTGCTCCTCAGGTTGCTTGTTGGTTAACCAAATATCTCCATATGGATCTTCGTTATTCCACAGGGCCAGGTAATGACTCTTCCCGCCTCTTAAAGGCCTCTCGGGTACCTCCTCGTGCGCACTATTTCTGAATGGAGTTTCTAAAGAAATATCCTCTAAGGTCTCCCCACAGTGGACGTTATCTATGCACAGGATCCCTTGGCCTAATCTTTTCTCGTTGTAAAGACACGAGACTCTGGAAATTTTCATTTCTATGCCGACTTTAAGAATATTTTTATATACGAGAAAGTTCAGGCTGGGGTCCAGGTAGCACTTCTCCTGGTATACCCCGTCTGAGATCGTCACATCATAGCAGTAAAGGGGAGGTTTCGGTATTGTGTCGCGTGGTTCATCCTCTAACAGGTATCTCTGGACGGCCAGCACAGCGACAGGCACCACCTCCGAGGGGGTGACCCACTGCAGAGGTGAATCCGTTATTTGTTCAAGAACCTTTTGGATCCAGGACCTGCGCCCTTGGGCACCGGCCCTTCGGATCACCCCTCCCGGGACCCCAGCCCGATTTCTCTCAGGGTTCGGCAAATCTAGCCCAGCATGTGAGGGGCCGGCCTGAGGCTGACCTAACTCACCAGACATTTTTAGGTAATTGCGTACTCTCCTTACTCCCCAAAGCTAGTCTGTCCCGTCAGAAGCTGAGAGACCAGGAAACCGCGCGCTAGGCGACGATCACTACTCTGATCCCGCCGACTGCTAAGGCTCCGCCCCGAAGCCAGGCTGCGAAGATGATCCGCGCGCGCGCGTCAGCCCTCTAGCCCCACCCCTCTCTCGGCTAGCTTCCAACGCACAAGCGCTGCTACTAGGCAATCACACGCGCGGTTACGTAGCAGATCCTCCCACCTGGTGCTTGCCTGAATGTCTGGGGGGCGGGGGGAGAAAGCGTTGGTCGCCATGGTTCCCAAAATGTAGCAGGAGGGAGGGGGAGGAGCGCTCTGAGCTCTTCTAGAAAGGAGGGTGCTGGGAGGCAATGGGAAAGAGAAAGTGTCTGGAAGCGGGCTATGTAGTCGTAGCTCAGGTGTTTGGGGGTTTGGGCCTTGGGCCAGCTACAGAAAGTAAATTAGAGTTCATTAATATACATGAATGTGATACCACAAGTCTTGTACACTATGAACGGAACCAGATAATGTAGGCACAGCCTTCAGGAAAGACGCTCGCACAAAAAGTCCTCCCTAAACCTTAGTTGCTGTTGCTGTAGGCATTATTAGCATAATTGTCTGTAGTGACTCCCTAAGTGCAGGGTTGGTGAATTAGTGATTAAATGCAAATGAAAACAGAAAATTATAGAACTGGCTTGGTAAAGAGCTGTCTTTAGAATTCTTAAAACGTACTTATGTTTTATACTATAACTGGTGTAACAGAGGGCTAGGGTATAGAAGGTCAGAAACTGCATTTCTAAACTACAAGGAATGTATACAGAATGAATGTAAAGTGAAAAAGCTGATAAGAATAGTCCAAATTAAAAATAAGATATTTATTACATGTCCCCACGTGTGCTAGTATAAAGGCATAACTCTAAGATGTTTCAGGTTTGGTTCCAGACCACTGCAATAAAGTGAATATCGCCATAAAGCGAGTCAAATGAATTTTTTGGTTTCCCAATTCATATAAAAGCTATGTTTATACTATACTGTAGTCTAGTAAGTGTGCAATAGTATTATGTCTAAAAAGGACAATGAACATACCTTAATTTAAAAATATTGCTAAAAATTGGGAGGTGCCTGGGTGGCTCAGTCAGTTAAGCGTCTGAGCCTTGGGCTCAGGTCATGATCTCACGGTTTGTGGGTTTGAGGCCCCTGTCAGGCTCTACACTGACAGCGCGGATGGAGCCTGCTTGGGATTCTATCTCTCTCTCTCTCTCTTTCTGCCTCTCCCCTCCTCTCCCTCTGTCTCTGCCCCTCCCCTGCTCTAGCTTGCTCTGTCTCTCTCTGTCTCTCAAAATAAATAAATAAACATTTAAAAATTGCGAACCATAATCTGGGCTTTCAGTAAGTCATAATCATTTTGTTGATTGCCTCATTGTTGATGGCTGCTGACTGATCAGGGGTTAATGGTTGCTGAAGGTTGGGGTGGCTGTGACAATTCCTTAAAATAAGAACAATGAAGTTTGTCCCATTGATTGACTCTTCCCTTTCATGAATGATTTCTCTATAGCATGAGATGCTGTTTGATAGCATTTTTCCTAGAGTGGAACTTCTTTCAAAATCAGAGTCAATCCTGTCAAACCCTGCCACTGCTTTATCAACTAAGTTTATGTAATATTCTAATTTTTTAAGTGTTTATTTATTTTTGAGAGAGAAAGTGTGAATGGGGAAAGGCAGAAAGAGAGGGAGACACAGAGTCCGAAGCAGGCTCCAGGCTCTCAGCTGTCAGAACAGAGCCTGATGCGCAACTCCAACTCATCAACCATGAGATCATGACCTGAGCAGTAGTCGGACACTTAACCGACTGAGCCACCCAGGCACCCCAAGTTCATGTAATATTCTAAATCCTTTGTTGTCATTTTAACAATCTTCACAGCATCTTCACCAGGAGTAGATTCCATCTCGAGAAACCACTTTTGCTCATCCATAAGAAGCAACTCCTCATCCCTGAGAGTTTTATCATGAGACTGCAGCAATTCTATCACATCTTCAGTCTCCTTCAGGCTTCTAATTCTAGTTCTCTTGCTATCTCTACCACATCTGCAGTTACTTTCTCCACTGAAGTCTTGAACCTTCAAATTGTAAAAAACAGAATACTTGTGAAGCTCATAAAGTGAAGTGCAATAAAATGAGGTATGCCTGTACACAGAATGTAGTAATTGTCCTAAAAATACTTTGCAAAGGTGGCTATAGGCTTGTTTTGATTATATTAATCACCTTTTACTATTTCATCACTATTTATTAACTCTTTATGAAGTCCCTACCATGATGCGGGCACTATTCTAGGCCACTGGGAATAACCGTAGTGAGGATCCTTTAGCCAAGCTTCTTCTCATTGCTTGGGTTGAAAACCCCTGACATTATTTAACCAATTCATTCATTCTACACATATTTCTTGAGTATCTGCCCTGGGCAGGGTACAATCTTGCTATGGAGACCAAAAAACATAATAAGGGGAAAGGGAGTGGATGGGCAAGAGTTAATATTTTATTTAGAATATGAAGATTAGGGAAAGGCTCTTTATGAAAATACAGACTGAACAGAGTGATGACCTACAGGAAGTGATGGAGTAGATGTGTGGATATTTTTGAAAAGTACATTTGAATCAGAGGGAACAGCAAAAGCAGATTCCATAAGACAAGAGGATGCTTGATATTTTCAAGGAAATGCTAAAGCCATCCGCTGGAGTAGAAGGGGGAGGGAGAGAGTGGTAGGAGATGAAGTCAGAGAGGTAGCAGGTCTCTGTGGGCTTTCCTCTGCTTTGAGCAGGAGAGTGACATACTTCAGCTTAAGCCCCACTTCCTTCATGAAGACTCCCATAACTAATTCATTCTAGAATGATCTCTGTCTCTTATTGGTATCACCTGGTATGTGTCGCTTATTTAGCATCTATCATCTAATACCTTGTAATTAAAAACAAAACTTCTAATGTATGTAGTTTGTCCCTCTAACTCAGGGTTCCTCAATCTGGACACTTTCAACATTTTGGACCACAGAATTATTTGTTGTGGGGGTGTCTTGTGCACTGGAGGGTGTTTAGCAGCATTCCTGAGCTCTACCCACCTACATGCCTGTAGAACTAATCTCCCTCCCCTGCCAACCAAAAGTATCTCCAGATATGGACAAAGATCCCATGAGGGGTAATATTACCACTGGTTAGGAACCACTAAGTTAACTAGACTGTAAGCCTTTTAAGAGCATAAACTGATTTATTCTTTTTTGTTTTGCATAGTTCTTTCATTACTGTCATGCATAAAAGGCACTCAAATATTTTAAATAAATGAAACTTGTAACTCCTACCACCTTTCCACCAAAGTGAATACACATAAGTATGCCTCTCTATAAACAAATACATTAAACAATCCAGACGTACAAAACACAAAATAATTAAGCTCCCAGAGTACTTTGTTATGTTTGCTGCTGAATCCCCAGTGCCAAAATAAGTATCTAGCATATAGAAGGTGCTCAATAGTATTTGTTAAATGAATAAATGACATTTTGGATTTTTATTGGATTTACTACAAGAGACATTAAATATCAGCCATCTCTATTATTTATCCAGGAGGAATTGTTCAAAATCTTTCATATTTGATCCATTAGCACCCCCCTAAACTATATACTCAGTAAAGTTTATGCAGAATAGTATTGTATCATCATTTTCTAAGTCCTTCTAGCTAATTCATAAAAGATAAATATTGGCAGTGGCGCTCAGTGTTTCAGTAATTAGTGGAATCAGGAAAAAATAGCACCTATGTTTTTTTCTTTTTTTTTGCAATACTACACACAATAAATATGCACAGTGACTATGATAACACATTTGGAGTCTTGTATTGTTCTACTGACAATCTGCTGACAGTACATCTCTCTAAGAATTAAGGTACCTACTTGGGTAGTTATCACACCTATGTATAAATGTTCCCTGTTGTGGTATTAGAAGTGTCTGTTTTAGGGTTACTTACACAATAACAAAAAAAGTAAGAGAAATGACTTTTAGAGCCAATAATGGATATCATTTAGGTTATTGATTTTTTTTTCCCCCTCAGATCTGGATGATCTGTTATAGTGCCCTACAGAGTGTAAAATAATAAAAGCAGGCAAGATAATATTTTATTTTATTAAATGGTGATATTCTAAGATATTCAAAACATTTTAAATACATCATGAAATTAATTTTGGTAGACCACCAAATTTGGTATGCAGATAATAGCCCATTAATTTTTCTTATCTTTAAAATTGGACTAATGAAATAGTCATGGTTGTTGAAAAATTAAATAAGTTCATATGGATAAAGTGCCTAAAGCAGTTTTTGGCACATACCTAGAATTCAGTGAATGGTAGCGATTCTTAATATTATTTTAAAAAGAAGATATTGGCATAACATAAAATCATAGAATGTTAGAACTGTAGGAGCCATTAGATAGCCACTAGTTCAGTGTTCTTCAAACTGAGCATTGTGAGGCATTAATGAGGTCATGAAGTCAATTTATTGGGTCACACACAGCAGTTAAAAACATGAAAAAGAATAGAACAGGGTTGCCTGGGTGACTCAGTCATTAAGGGTCCTACTCTTGATTTTGTCTCAGGTCATGAGTTTGAGCCCTGCATGGGGCTCTGAGCTGCCAGTGCTGAACATGCTTGGGATCCTTTCTCTCCCTCTCACTCTCTTTTCCTCCCCTGCTTTCAACCTCTCTCTCTCTCTCTCTCATTCTCTCTCAAAAATAAATAAATAAACATTAAAAAAGAGAATAGAACAGAAAATGTCAGAGTGCATCACACAAAGTAAGGATAAGGATTGTTTTGTAAAATTTTTGTTTCAGATTTGTTGGTGTATGTGTATACTGGGTTGTGATGTAAAATGATTTCCTTACCATAGATTGTGGCCAGAAAAGTATAAATACAACTGCTATATAGTACAACCCCTTTTGATTACAAATGACGAAATTGGGGCCCAGAAAAGGGAGCTAACATGACCAAGACCACCCTGTGGTAAGTGATGGAGAATTAGAACTGCTAGCCAAGTCTCCTGATTACCAAGCCAATGTCCTTTCCACGACATAAAGTTAGATCCTGGATTAAACACCAAGTATATCAAGTTTTTTATTTGAAAAGCCTTTGTTTATTATAATTTTAGTTATTTTTCTTTGAATAACCTTGTTTGATCTTCTCATTAATTTAACTGTCCTTTCATTTATTTGCAATAGGGAGGTTAATCAAAATCATTTCCTGGCCTGAGGCATTGGGCATTGGAGGTACACTTGTCAGTTCATCTAATATGTAAGATTCTGTCAGTGTGGGTAGAGATGTGGGGGAGGAAGAAAAAGAAGTGGCATGACTAGCTGGTGTTAAAGGGATGTGGAGAGTTCGGATGATATCTCAAAGAGTATTTAGGTAAGCTCTCCAAACATCACCACGGTAACCAAAGAGGGCCTGAGGGTGGCTGCTTGGCAACCAGAGCTCTACAACCTCCGGCTCAGCGCTGCCCTTTACCAACATCATTCGTTTTTAAGGCTGATCTTGATGATTTTATTAACCAAATTTCCTCTGCATACAAGGATGAGTCTGCATAGCTTTTAATACCCCCTACCTCATTGGAATCAAGAATGTTCTGTGTTACCTTTCTCTCTGATATCAGAAACGTTTTGATTTATTTGTTGGATATGTATATATATATATATATATACACATATATATTTATACACACACACACATATATACTCAAATACACACACACACACACACACACACACACAAACACACACACAAAGGTCTCTAACACAAGCTTACCGTAACAATGGTTTTAGACTCCTTTTGCCCCTCAGTTACTCAAATATTCATATTTGTTCCCATGCCCTTGCTTATCCTATGTGCATATTAGATGTGCAATTAATAGTTAATTGATGCTCTTCCCCCTTCTCTTCTGTCCTTTCAAATCCTACTATTTTTGTAAAGATTTCAGTGTGTTAGCTTTTCTTCTGAATCTCAATATTATGAATCTGTAAGAGACTATTAGAATATGGATTTGATCATTTTTTTAAAAAGTTTAAATGTTTATTTTTGAAAAAGAGAGACAGACACAGAGAGTGAGCAGGGGAGGGGCAGAGAGAGGGAGACACAGAATCCAAAGCAGGCTCCAGGCTCTGAGCATAGAGCCTGATGCGGGGCTCAACCTCAAGAGCCGTGAGATCATGTCCTGAGCCCAAGTCGGATGCTTAACCAACTGAGCCACCCAGGCACCCCTGGATTTGAGTATTTTTAACTAATTAAGTCTTTGTTTCCCTGACTGAGAAAGGGGTACTGCCAGCAAACTCCCAGGATTCTACAGATTAATTTATTCCTGCTTATTCTCATTTGTCATATCCAGCATGCTTCAGTGTTTATATTTCTCCTCTCAAGAATTTGTTTGTTGATATGTGTGGCTAAAATTTTGGAAATATGAATACCAGTATGTATACTGGGTTGCCTTACCTGAAATAGGCCTGGGCCAGCAAGTTGGTTCTCAATAGGCTATTTACTTAAAGATGTCCATGCTAATTTATTTTAAAAAACAACAGCTTTATTGAAATATAATTCACAGAAAATATAATTCACTCATTTATTTTTTAAAAAAGTTTATTGATTTATTTTGAGAGAGAGAGTGTGCAAGCAGGGAAGGGGCAGAAAGAGGAGAGAGAGAAGCCCAAGCAGTCTGCGTGGATCCCGACGTGGGGCCTGAACTTATGAACTGCAAGATCATGACCTGACCCAAAACCAAGAGTCGGATGCTCAACCAACTGAGCCACTCAGGCACCCCTGTTCCTCTTTTCTGAGACTGTTTTAAGTATTCTGGGTCCCTTACATTTCCATGGGAATTTTAGGATTAGCTTGTCAATTTCTGCAAAAATGGCAGCTGGAATTTTGAATTGCAGATGTTAGTCCATTTACATTTTTCCATCTTTATTGAGACATAATTGACATATAGCATTGTTTAAGTTTAAGGTGTACAATGTGGCGATTTGATACACATATATACTGTGAAATGATGACAATAAGGTTGTTTAATACAACCTTCATCTCACATAATTACAATTTTTTTGCTGATGTTCTTATGGTGAGACCATTTAAGATTTACTCTCTTAGCAACTTTCAAGTATTCATTAGAGTAATTTTAACTGTAATCATCATGCTACAATTAGATCTTAAGTACTTATTACTCTTATAACTTGAAGTTTGTAGCTTTTGACCAATATCCCCACATTTATCCCACTTCACATCCCCTGGCAACCACCAATCTACTCTGCTTCTATGATTTTGGCTTTTGTTGATTCCACATATAAGTGAGATCATATAATATTTGTCTTTCTCTAACTTATTTCACTTAGCATAATGCTCTCAGGATTTATCTATGTTGTCACAAATGGCAGGATTTCCTTCTTTTTATGGCTAAAATATATATAATATATATTATATTATATTATATATTAATTATATATATAGATAACATTATCCACATCTATATATATAAATATCTACATATATATCTACATCTATATATTTCATCTATATCTATCTATATATATCTACATCTATATATTTATATATATATTTATATATATAGATGTAGATAACATTATCTGTATCTATATATTTACATATATAGATGTTCAAAGGCCTGTGATCAACATTCTGCATGAAATTTCCCCTTGAGGCATTACCTGACTTTTAACCTGTGCCTGTTCAGGGTGAGAGGCAAAGAAACCAAGCATAAATCAGCTGCTAAAATGATGCTAAGCTAAACAGAGTCATAATATCACAGAGTGCTGGGAAGGCAAAAACAGGAATTCAGGAATCTCCAAATACCCTAATAAACAACCTAGGTTTTTAGTTGAGCCCAAGGAAGGTTGCATCATGTGAGTAAGTTTAAACTGGCAATAGACCAGCCAGCCACAACTGTGTTAAGATGATCTATCCCCACTCTATCTGTTGTTTAGAAAAAAAAAATTTATCTTATTCTGAGGAAGATATAATCCAAAACCACTACAATTTTCTATGCACAAATAAAAAATTACCTGATATGCTAGGAAACAGGACCAAATGACAAAAAAAAAAAAAAAAAAAAAATCAAGAAAACACTCAACAGAAACAAACACATAGGTGATTAAAAAGTTGGAGTAAACAGAATGGCCTTTAAGATAACTATGAATAATATGTTCAATAAATAAAGGAAATAATAGATAATTTTACCAGAGGTATGGACGTTATAAAATAAAGTCAAGTGAAAATTCAGTAATTAAATAATAGAATAACTGAAATTAAGAATTAAATGGATAAATTTAACAAAGATTAAACAGAACAGAAGAAAGGATTAGTGAACAGGATAGTAATAGATCAGTAGACAGTATCCAGACTAAAGTTCAGAAAAACATTGGATAATATAGAAAAAAGAATGAGACAGGGATAAGATGGTGGAAAGATCTAACATATATGTAGTTAGAATAGGAGAACAAGAGGAAAAGAATGCAAAAACAGTATTTGAAGAAATCCTTGTCAAGGATTTTTTTTTTTTTTACAAATTGAAGAAAGTTTTTTTTTTAATCTTTATTTTTGAGAGAGAGATGGAGTGCAAGTGGGGAGGAATAGAGACAGAGGGAGACACAGAATCCGAAGTAGGCTTCAGGGTCTGAGCTGTCAGCACGAAGCACGATGCGGGGCTCAGGCTCACCAACTGTGAGATCATGACCTGAGCCAAAGTCAGACACTTAACCAACTGAGCCACCCAGGCGCCCCAAAAACTGAAGAAAGTTTTTAAGCTACATGTTCTAGATGCTACATGAATCTAAAGCAGAATAATGACTGCAGCAGGCGGATTCATTTCATTTGATTTCATCCCCCAAAATGTCCACATCCGAATCCTCAGAACTACATATATGTTATATTACATGGTAGAAGGGAATTAAAGTTGTAGATGAAATTAATATTTTTAATCAACTGAATTTAAGATAAGAAGAGTATCTTGGATCCTGGTGGGCCCTTAAAAGTGGAAGAGGAAGGCAGCAGTGAAAGATGTGGAATGAGGGCTTGACCATTCATTGCTGGTTTTAAACATGGAGGAGGGGGTCATGACCCAAGGAATGCAGGTGACCTCTAGAATTTAGAAATGGCCCTCAGCTTCCAGGCTGCAAGAATAATGTGTCCTCAGTCCTATAAGCATAAGGAATTGAATTCTGTCAAAAGCTTTAACAAGTAAAATAACGGATTTTCCTCTAGAGCCTCCAGAATGAAACTCATCCCTGCTCACAACTTTAACCATTCAGGAACATACTGGACTTCTGACCTACAAAACTATAAGACAACATATTTATGTTGTTTTAAGTCACTACATTTATAGTAATTCTTTATGGCAACAATATAAAAATAATATAGTGAGAAAGAAAACCAGACAATAGGTACATTGAAGTAAAACTGATGGATACCAGAAACAAAGAGAAAAATTTTAAAGTAACTAGAGAACAAAGACACATCATCTTTGCAAGAGCAACAATAATCTTGACAACTGAATTTTCAAAAGAAATAATGAAAGAATAAAATGACCTGACACCTGCAAAGTGCTGAGCAAAATATGTTCCAACCAGGAAAAAATTCTTTCAAAATGAAGGTGAATCAGAAAGGCTTAAAAGAAACAAAAATTGAGGGAATTTATAACTACCAGACATGCACTAAAAGAAATACTAAAGGGGGTTGTTTATGCATAAGGAAAATGATCCCAAATGGAAACAATTAATTTAAGAAAAAATGAAGAACACTAAAATGAGTTAATACAGGTAAATCTACGTAAATATTGTCCATTCAAAAGAACAATAGTCTCTTTTGGAGTTTAAAATATATGCGCAATTAAAATACATGATAATAGCACAAAAGATGGGAGAGTATAAATGGAGTTGAAGTGTTATAAGGTTCTTACCTTTTCTGAAAAGTGGTAAGAGCACTATGTTAGGGTAGATTTTCATAAGCCAAGAAGGATGTTGTAATTGTGAGAAATGAAACTATTAATAAAAGAAAACCACAGACAAGTTACAAGAGTGTTAAAAATGAAATAACAAACAACTTGGTTAATGCAAAATAAAGCAGTAAAGGAAAAAAAACAGGCTAAAGAAAAGAGGGCAAATAGAAAACAAATAGTAAAATGGTAGATTAAAACCCAAATTTCCCAGTAAATCACATTTATATTTAATAGTCCATTAATAGAGTAAATAGTCCAATTAAAAAATAAAGATTGTAGGGGCACCTGGGTGACTCAGTTGGTTAAGCATCTGACTCTTGATTTTGGCTCAGGTCATGATCTCACAGTTGTGAGATCAAACCCTGTGTGAGGCTCTACTGACATGGAGCCTGCTTAAGATTCTCTCTCTCCCTTTCCCTCAGCCCTTCCCACACTGCCTCTCTCTCAAAATAAATAAATAAACATTTAAATAACCCACAAAAATTGTTAAACTGGATAAAAACAAACTACAACTATGTGCAACTTACAACAGACACACCTTACTTAAAAAAGATAGAAAGTTTGAAAGTGAACGTTGAAAAAGATACACCATGCAAACGTGAATCAAAATAAAGCAGCTATAATTATACTAATATAAGGCAAATTAGACTTTAAGGTAAAAAGTATTATGAGAGATATTAGACATATCGCAATGATTAAAGGATCAATTCAACAACAAATTATAAAAAACAAAATAAAATAGCTCCAAAATATATTAAGTGAAAGCTGACATAACTCCATACATAAACAGATAAATCTACAAACAAATGTGGAGATTTTAGCACACCTTCTCCAATAAAATGATAGAATAAGCAGACAAAACAAAGGTATGGGTATAGAAGCATAAATAAGACTAACAAATATGTTCTAACATATTTAGAACGTTGTATGAAGTAAATGTAGAAGACACACTCTTTTCAAATTGTTCCTGGACTATTTATCAAAACTGACCATATGCTGAGCCACAAAGCAATTCTCAACACATTTCGAGTGGCTGGAATCAGAGTATGTTCTCTGACCACAGTTGGTGCAATTAAGGTAGATATCAATAACAAAAAGACTAGAAATCTCCAAATACTGAAAAATTAAGTAATACATTACATGACATTACAACTTGTCCAATGCATCTATAGCAGTGCTTAGAGCTTTATAGCCTTATGTGAATATATTAGAAAAGATGAAAGGTTAAAAATCAATGATATAAACATCCACCTCAAAAAGATTAAAAAATAACAAATTAAACTGCAAGAAAGGAGGAGAAAGATGGTAAGAGCAGAAAACAAAAAAATAGAAAACAGACAATAGAGAAGATTAACAAAGCCAAAAGTTGGCTCTTTGAAAAGACTAATGAAATTGATAAATCTGTAGCAATACTTATAAGAAAAACATAAAATATAAATTATAAGTATCAGTCAGGAAACAAGGGACATCGGTATAGAATCTATAGATACTGTAAAGACAAGAAGATATTATGAACAATAAATTTGATATTTTGCATAAAATGCACACGTTATGTAAAAAATGCAGCTTACTAAAACTGATTTCAATTAGATTATAAAATTCAAATAATCTTATACATATTAAAGAGGTTGGTTCCACAATTAAATATATTCCCACAAAGAAAATACCAGATCAAGATGGATTCGCAGTAAATTCTCACTAATATTTAAGGCAAAAATAACATGAATGTTACTTAAACTCCTCCAGAAATTAAAAAAAGAGTGAATGACACATTTCTTTACATGTTTTATGAGGCCATTATAATCATAATAATTCAATCATAATAATTCAGTTAAGTGTCAGACTCTCAGTTTTGGCTCAGATCATGATCTCACGGTTTTGTAAGTTGGAGCTCCACATTAGGCTCTGTGCTGACAATGTGGAACCTGCTTGGGATTCTCTCTCTCCTTCTCTCTCCATCTCTGCTCATGCTGTCTACATCTCTCTCAAAATAAATAAATAAACTTAAAAAAATAAAGAAAGAGAACTGGATCTTACAAAGATTGAAAAGGAAGAAATAAGTCTTTCATTATTTATAGATGACATGGCTGTGTGTGTGGAAATTCTAAAAGTATTTACAAAAAAACTTACTAGAATTAATAAATAAATTTAGCAAGTTTGCCAGATATAAGATCACTGTATGTATTAGTTAGAGTTCTCCAGAAAAACAGAACCAATAGGATATATTTAGGAAAGGATTTATTATGACGAATTGGCTTACACAATTAGGGAGGTTGTGAAGTTCCACAATTTGCCATCTGCAGGCTGGAGATCCAGGAGAGCCAGTGGTGTAATTCAGTCAGTCTGAAGGCCTGAGAATGAGGATCGAGGCCAGCAGGAAAAGATTGATATCCTGGCTCAAGCAATCAGGTAGGAAGGGCTCAATTCTTCCTTTGTTTTTTTGTTTTATTCAGCCCCTCCACAGATAGAATGATGCCAATCCACACTATAGAGGGCAAACTACTTTTTTGGTCCACCTATTCAAATACTAATTTCATCCAGAAACACCCTCACAGACACACCCAGAAATAATGTTTAGTGAAATATCTAAGCACACGTTGATCTAGTCAACTTAACACATAAAATTAACCATCATAATATACAAAAATGATTTTTATTTCTATACATTAATGACAAGCAGAAAATAAAATGAAAAATAATGCCATTGGCATTATTTTAAAAAATTATCAAATATTGAGGGATAAAATTAACAGAAGATTGCAATACTTCTACAAAGAAAAGTACAAAAACATTGAGAGAAATTAACATAGACCTAAATAAAAAGAGAATTGTACACTGGCCACCAATTAGAAAACTCTATATTTTAAAGATGTTTATTTTCTATAACTCAATTTCCAATACAAACTAATAATCCCAGTAGGCTTTTTAAAAATGGAAATTGACAAGTGGATTCTAAATTGTACATAGAATTGCAAATGGCAATAACAGCAATTAAAATCTTGTAGAAAAACAAAATTTGATTATTTACATAAATCAAATTACTTTACAAAGCTATAACAATTTAACCAATGTGTGATTTTTGCAAATATAGAAAAACTGAACAATGGTAGAGTCTGAAAAGAGATCTATACGTATACTGTCATTTATGATAAAAATAATCCATTATAATGCAGCAGGGGAGAAAATGGTCCTTTTGGTAAGTGGCTCTGGATTACCTGGGTTAGCCAATAAATCCAAATAATCCTTTGCATTGATTTCAAACTATAGGCAAAATTCAATTCCAAATGGATCATAGATTAAAAGTGGAAGGTTAAACAAATGAAAGTTATTGAAGATAACATAGGATAATGTCTTAATGACCTTGATATACTCAAGCATTCCTTAGCAAGGACACAAAAAGCACTAACCCTAAACAAAAAAAATAAATTCCACTTTATTAAAATTAAGATGTTATTAAGAGAGTGAAAGGCAGGTCACAGAATGGGAGAAAATATTTTCAATACCTGTATCTGAGAAAGGACTTAGATTCAGAATTATACAGAACTACAAATCAATAAGGATAAGGGCAACCCAATTGTTGTTTTTTTTTTCATTTTAAACACGGAGTTTATTTAAACAACAAGACATTTTACTTGAAAGGAAAGCTATCTAGGATTCAGTTTTATCCCTACATAAAGACAGATTGCCCTATATGTAACAGCTATGTACAAAAAATTATAAACTTAGTTTTTCAATGATAAATGAAAAACATTAAAATTCTCCAATCTAACAAGGTATGCAAGGGTTTTTATGTTGCTCTTTGTTTTGTTAAGCAGTGAGAGCAAAACAACGTACTGGAATATAAAGAGCTGAATGAACACGCCACTAGTGGAGAAAAGGGGCATTTTCACAGAAATGGGGTATTTGCCCTTCCCATCTCCATTTGATGTCAATAAAAACATACTATTGGCAAATTAGTTAAAAAAATGCAATATGCTTGTGCACATACACAGTTACTTTTATGTCCAGTAAATGAACAGGGAAGGGGAAAATGAAATACTAGAGAAAACTATACCGTAGTAGTCAGGCTGTGGTGGAACCAAATTGCGGTTTTCTAATTGAGAATGTGTTCTTGATCTGGAAGGACAGAATTCTGGGGTAAAGTAGCAGGTTCCATTATTAGTAGACACCTCCTGTCTGCTGCTGGAACACATCAATTGTATCTTCATCCTCCATTTCCAACTGTGCAGGTGTGTCTGTTTCATTGATTGGCTGCCCATCAAATAGAAACCTGATCTGCCTCATTGACAGACCCTGTCGTTCACAATAGGCTTTCATTAGTTTTCTAAGTGGCGTATGCCTCTTAATCTTAAACTGTACCACAGAATCATCCTGCCCTGCCACCTTCAAATTAATATGGTCATTGCTCTTAGTCTTGACACCTTCCTTGGGCTTTTTGTCAGCCATGGCGAGCGCTGGAGTCTCCTCAGCTGTGGCTTCACAAAAAAGGTATCAGGTCCACACCCAATGAGCACACAAGCAGTACTGGGAGCGGCAGAAGGAAGAGGCAACCCAAATATTTTTACTGACAAATCTGGAACAGCTGCATCAAAAACACAATATCCAAATGGTCAGTAAGACAATAAATAGACACTCAATTTTGTTATCAAGTAAAGGCAACTTAAAATAACAAGCAGAGAATACTCTACATCCATTGAAGAGTGCTAAAATTTAAAAAATAGAACCTGTCCTACATTGCTGGTGGGAACATAAATTGATAGAATTACTTTGGAACACTGATGGGCTATACATATTACAGTTTATCCTATTACCCAGTAATTCCAGTCAGGTATATATACACAACAGAAATGCCTATATATGTGACCCAAAATAAAAGTATGAGAGTGTTCATGGCAACATTATTTGTAGTAAATAATGAAAATAGTAAACAACCCAAATGCTTATCAACAATAGAGTGAACTAGTGATGTTATATATTCATCCAATAAAATTGTAGCAGCAATGGAAAGGAGTGAAGTACTATTACAAACAACATGGATACATTTCACAAATATAATATTGAACAAGATAACTTAGATACAAAAGGATATACATGTATGATTCTATTTATGAAAAGTTCAAAAATAGGCAAAACTCATCTATGGTGTTAGAAGTCAAAATAGTTGTTTACATTGCGGAGTAATGACTGAGAGGGACATGGAGGAAGCTCTGGGGTGCACATGCTGTTTTATATCTTGACCTGGGTGTTGGTTCCATGGGTGTGTTTATTTTGTAAACAAAAATATCAAGCTGTACACTGAAATGCATATACTTTACTGTATGTATGTTGTATTTCAATAAAAATATTTACAAAAAACCTGATGACATCCAGAGCTGGAAAGGATGGGTGGAAATAGATACTCTTGCACATTTTTATTGAAAGTTGATTGCTACATCCCTTTTGAACATTGGAAGTTATATTTAGGGAAATTTCAAATATGCCTGTCATTGACCAAGAAATTTCACTTCTGGAAATCTATCTAAGTAGTCAATATGATTGTTTGCTTACGATTTCTGATTCTCACTCTATGTGTGTGGTTGGACTGTCCTCAACTTCCTTAGATTTAGGCATTGCCATAGACTGTGGCCAAAGAAATTTGAGTGGAAGTGACATTCCCACAAACAAAATAAAAATGACCAATGGTTACATAAAAACCAAACAGCCCTCCTCTGCGCCACCCCCCCCCCCAAATTCCCCAACCTCTTTAACAATTAACTAAATCCAAATGTTAATAATACTAATAATAATCATAATAAAGGGATTTCATTTTTACCTATTTGGATATGCAAATTAGAAAAAGAAAGACCTAGCACAATGTTGCAATGGGGCAAGAAACTGAACACTGTTGGGCTCATGCCCAAGGTCACACAGGTGGAAAGTGGGGAAGCCCAAATCAGAACCCATGTCTATCTATATTCACAGCAGGTGGGCCTGCTCTTCCTATCACTCATTACTCACTCCTGGTCTACCATCTTTGTGATAGAATCTTTGATGGTAGCCCTAACCATGCTACAAATTGTGTCATGACCTACATTTCAAATCACTAATTCTTACACTACCTCTAAATCTGTTTCAAAAGTAGAAATTACAAATGTGTTGCAGCTATAACTGCAGCTTGCATTGCTAGTTGGCAAGAAATCAGACTCTGAACCACCAGTCAACTAAACCACCATGTCTATAATGCAGTCTTTTTGGATTCAGGGACAGTTTCTCACCATAAATGAAAAATAAGTAGAGAGTTGTGACATGATGGGGTCAGTTTTTATGGCGTCAGGTTTTAGTGCCATTTCCCCCAAAAAAGGAATAATTTAACCATGCCATTTTTGAATTTGATCCTTTAATATAATTTGATATCACTCCATATCACTTCAAGGATTTTGACTTCAATCATTGTATTAGGCTACTTTAGTGTTCCGTTGTATGTATGTGTATATGTATACAGCTAAATACTTCATACAGTATCATAACCATTAAGAAAAAAATTTAATATCTTCTTTCTCTCTTCCTCATTCTTTCTTTCTCCCCTCCCCTCCATGGTCTCTCTTCTCAGAAAGCATAGAAATACTGATAAATAGCAGCTGCTGACCAGAGCTAGTCATCTACATAGGTAGATGACAAGGAAGACACCTGCAGGGCAGTCAGGCAACTGGAGACAAAAGATGTATAGGCTGCACTGCTCACCCATGGAAAATTCCATTAACTAAAGATAAGGATGTATGTGTATGTGTTCATGTGGGAGAAGATGTGGTGTGTCTAACGAAATGGGATATATCATTTTCAGTTCCTTTTACTCTAATTATAACACTGTGATCTGAAGAGAGACAACAAGAGAAATGCACTCCAAGCAGTCAGACAACTCTTGATATCAAGTACTTTTGCAGCACTGTATAACCAAATCAGCCCTATGGAAAATTCCATCTTCACCTAAGGATAAGGCTGTGTGTGTGTGTGTGTGTGTGTGTGTGTGTGTGTAACAAAATGTCAGAGGCCATTTTCAGCTTTATAAAAGATGCTGAAAATTACAAAGAATGAAATATATATAATTAGTAATATTATTATCCAGAAACATTTGGTATTAATATTTAGTTCTAGGGGCACCTGGGTGGCTCAGTTAAGCATCTGACTTTGGCTCAGATCATGATCTCATGGTGTGTGAGTTCGAGCCCCACATCGGGCTCTGTGCTAACAGCTCCAAGCCTGGAGCCTGCTTAGGATTCTGTGTCTCCCTGCCTCTCTCTCCCTGGGTCCCTCCCCTGCTTGCTCTCTGTCTCTCTCTAAAATAAACATTAAAAAATATTTAGTTCTATAAACTTCCACATTTCTATTCTATTGCTGTGGCTTGAATTGTATCCCCCTAACAGATATGTTGAAGTCCTAATACCTGTTACCTGTGAATGTGACCTTATGTAGAAATAGACCCTTAGTGATATAATCAAGTTAAGATGAGATCATACTGATTTAGGATCCTAATCCAGTATGACTGGTGTCCTTATAAGGAGACGAGAGATATACAGACAGAAAGAGAGAAATGCCATGGGAAGACACAGACACAAAGGGGAGAAGGCCATTTGAAGACAGAGGCAGAGATTGGAATGATATATTTACAAGCCAAGGAATGCTAACAGTTGCCAGTAACTACCAGACGTTAGAAAAAGCAAGGAAGAATTCCTCCCCTACAGCCCTCAGAGAGAGCATGGACCTGCTGACACCTTGATTTTTGACTTCTAGCCTTCATAACTGTGAATAAATTTCTCTTGGTTCAACCCACCTAGTTTGTGATATTTTGTTGTGGCAGTTCTAGGAACTAATATACTGTTGATACATTTTAAATAAACTATTTGAAAATAATTGGAAAAAACCTCCACAGTATATTTAATATACTTCCATGCTCATACTGTCTATATCATTACTTTGTTAATTGGTTGCAGAAGGAATAATTTCTGCATATCTTCAAATTTTCAATTTCATTTATTTTTCTGAGTATGTAGGTAGTATATGTTTTAGATAAACAAATAGCAGGATAAATCTGTAAAATAATATTTAATTGCCCTGTGACCCCATTCCTAGGCCCCTTTCCAAGATATCTATAAATAATTTTGTTATATGTTACTCCAGATATTTTTCACTTCAGATTCAGTACCAAGAGAAATGTAAGTCTCATTTCCTCTTTCTCTCTGTCACTGTGAGATGCGTATGTTTTATTGGTATAGGATATAAGAATAAGAATGCTTATATTTTTATTGAAGTATAGTTAATATACAATATTATGTTAGCTTCAGGTGGACAACATAGAGTTTTAACATCTCTGTACATTACAAAATGGTTACAATAAATCTAGCTACTATCTGTCACCATACAAAATTGTCACAGTATTATTAGCTATATTCCCTATGCTGTAAATTACATCCCCATGTCTTATTTGTTTTATAACTGGAAGTTTATACTGTTTAATCCCCTTCCTCTATTTTGTCCAACTCCTACCACCTCCTCTCTGGCAACCACCAGATTGTTCTCTGTATCTAGGAGTCTATTTCTTTTTTTTTTTATTTTATTTATTTATTTTTTATTTTTTTTATTTTTTTATTTTTTAATATATGAAATTTACTGTCAAACTGGTTTCCATACAACACCCAGTGCTCATCCCAAAAGGTGCCCTCCTCAATACCCATCACCCACCCTGCCCTCCCTCCCACCCTGCCCTCCCTCCCACCCCCATCAACCCTCAGTTTGTTCTCAGTTTTTAACAGTCTCTTATGCTTTGGCTCTCTCCCACTCTAGCCTCTTTTTTTTTTTTTTTTTTTTTCCCTTCCCCTCCCCCATGGGTTTCTGTTATGTTTCTCAGGATCCACATAAGAGTGAAACCATATGGTATCTGTCTTTCTCTGTATGGCTTATTTCACTTAGCATCACACTCTCCAGTTCCATCCATGTTGCTACAAAAGGCCATATTTCATTTTTTCTCATTGCCACGTAGTATTCCATTGTGTATATAAACCACAATTTCTTTATCCATTCATCAGTTGATGGACATTTAGGCTCTTTCCATAATTTGGCTATTGTTGAGAGTGCCGCTATAAACATTGGGGTACAGGTGCCCCTATGCATCAGTACTCCTGTATCCCTTGGGTAAATTCCTAGCAGTGCTATTGCTGGGTCATAGGGTAGGTCTATTTTTAATTTTCTGAGGAACCTCCACACTGCTTTCCAGAGCGGCTGCACCAATTTGCATTCCCACCAACAGTGCAAGAGGGTTCCTGTTTCTCCACATTCTAGGAATCTATTTCTGTTTTGTTGGTTCATTTGTTTTGTCTTTTAGATTCCACATGTAAGTAAAATCATATGGTATTTGTCTTTCTTTCACTTATTTAACTTAGCATAATATCCTCTAGGTCCATCCATATTGCTGCAAATGGTAATATTTCATTTTTTTATGACTGAGTCATATTCCATTGTATATACATACCACATCTTCTTTAGCCATTCATCTACCGATTGTCACTTAGGTTGCTTCTGTATCTTGGCTATTGTAAATAATGCTGCAATGAACATAGGATTCCACATATCTTTTTAAATTAATGTTTTAGTTTTCTTCAGATAAATACCCAAAAGTGGAATTGCTGGATAGTATAAGAATGCTTAGCGAAGCATTGTCTATAATGGCAAAATATTGGAAGGTAATATCCACCAATGGGTGGAAGCTTGAACCAATTGTTGTATATTTGTAATAGAACATTTTCTTCAGCTATCAGAGAAAGAATAAGTTACATCTAGATTAATGACTTGGAGAGATATTCATGATATGCCAAGTAAAATACATACACACACATAGAACATTGATAAAAGTATGGAATAATACATAGTAGATTTCTGAAGTTTGGAAGTGAGGAAGGAAAAGGTGTCTATATGTGAAATTATATGTTTTGTATTGTTTTATTCCAGTGTTTTTAGTGAACACATGCTAATTTTATAATTCTTGAAGTACATTTGATCATAGTTTGAAAAAAATATAAAAATTTGAAAACTTTTATTTAATATGAATATATCAATTGAAGAAGATATTATCATTTATTATAAACTTAAAACTTCTAATAACCTTAGTACCTAAAAGTAAAAAAAATAACATATTGTATAAACTCTGATTATTTAGTACCATGAACATAGAAAATATGTTTAACTTATGAGTCATTTCACAGAAAAATCTCTATTTGTAATATACACTTATTTCCTTAGAAGGGCCAAAACATCATTCCAGTGATATGAATTATGAAATTTTATTTATTCAAAAATCCTCATTGATGACAGATAAAGGTTGGATAAAATTACTTAGGAGGTGTTGTAATAGCATTTGCAGAAGCCAGATAAAAAGGATGTTACAAACAGCTCTTTTGAGAGGCTTTTCAGGGTCATTTACTTGCTTCTGCGATGTGTTTCCTTTTCAAATTTCTATTTCACCATGTAATTTTGGAGTAGCTCCTGATTATAGTAAATGACCATTGTTCCACAAAATTTGATATCTTAGCAAAATGAAATAGCCTCTGTCACATTAATTTTCTTCTTGTCAACACAATGTTATCATCATGGTCTTCACTCTAATTTATTGTGGGGGGGTATAACAGTGTCAGTATTTTCCCAGTCTGCTAAATACTGGTGAATGACTGAGAACTGTTATAGTGTGTATATTACAAGTGGTGCTGCCATGATGTCCCAGAAATTATCTGCAGCAGATTTTACTGGTCATGATCACAGTTTAGTGGATCACAATGTCTGTATGCACCATGCATTAAATAGAATAATAAATTGAATGCTTCCTGTGTGCCAGGAACTGTGTTAAGCAATGCACAAGCATAATACCACTTAAAATAAATGATTATCCAACTAGACAGGTATTATCTGTACTTTAAACCAAAGCTCAGGGTTTAAGCCATTTGTTAGGTAGCAAATATCAAAGCTAGGGCTTGAATTTAAGGCTTATGAACTTCAGCTGTTATAAGCTGTATTATTTCCAATAGTATCTGAGATATACATTACTGAAGTTCAACAGTACCTGGTTCTCCTCCATTTTATGCACCTCAAGAGGGTATATTTCCTAGTCCTCTTGTATTTAGGGCCATCTAACTAGTTCTAGACAACAGGCTATAAACAGAAATTATATTTTTTGTTTTCAGGTAGAAATATTTAATTGCTAAGATGTTCATCATCACTTACTATCAGGGAAATGCAAATCAAAACTACATTGAGATATTACCTCACACCTGTCAGAATGGCTAAAATCAACAAAACAAGAAACAACAGGTATTGGCAAGGATGTGGAGAAAAGGAACACTCATGTACTATTGGTCAGATTGCAAACTGGTACAGCCACTGTGGAAAACAGTACCGGGCTTCCTCAAAAAGTTAAATAGAACTACCCTATGATCCAGCAATCACACTACTGGGTATTTACCCAAAGAATATGAAAACACTAATTCATAGTGATACATGCACTATGTTTATAACAGCATTATCTACAATAGCCAAATTATGGAAGGTGACCAAGTGTCAATCAATTGACACATGGATAAAGAAGAGGTGGAATACACACACACACACACACACACACACACACACAGGAATATTATTCAGCCATAAAAAAGAAGGAAATCTTGCCATCACAACAACATAGATGGAGCTAGAGATTGTAATGCTAAGTGAAATAAGTCAGTCAAAGAAAGACAAATACCATGTGATTTCACACGTATGTAGAACTTGAGAAACAAAACAAATGAACAAAGGGAAAGAGAGAGAGAGAAATCAAGAAACATACTGTTCAATATAGAGAATGGACTGATGGTTATCAGAGGGGAGGGGATGGGGAGATGGGTTAAATAGGTGATGGGAATTAAGGAAGACGCTTGTCATAATGAGCACAGGGTGAAGTATGGAGTTGTTGAATCACAATATTATACACCTGAAACTAATATAACACTGCATATGTTAACTAACTGGAATTAAAATAAAAAACTTAAAAAAATAAATATTTAATTGCTAATGTGCAACTCTCTTGCTACCTCTCTTCTCTAGTTGCAGCAACTTGAGGAGACGTTGTGTTGAGATGCTAGAGCTTCAAGTTTAAAGTAGTTTGATTATTCAGTCACCATATAGAGGGAAGATATTCTGGAGAGTTGCCTAAATTCACAGTGATGTAATTTCTGCAAGTCAGAAGCATGCTTTTGTTGTGTTAAACTACTGAGATTGTAGAACTGTTTGTTACTATAGCCTAGCTTAACCCACCTGATTAATAAAGAAGCTGGTATTAAAAGTGCAGTATTGATATAATGAAAACCTGAAGTGTGACATCGGCTAAGTGGTTTTGTGGTAGGAGTTTTCAGTGGTGAAAATTTGGTGAAATTATAACTTATAATAGACTTAGCACATATGATTGGGGAGTTTGCAGGTATAAGGGAAGCGTTTGGAAAACAATGCTAGTAGGGAAATATTATAGGGGAAGAGGCTAGAAAAAAATGTAAGTACTGTTTATAGTAGTGATAGTGTTTGTTGATTGCTGCTGGTTTGACTGGTATGATGGCTCATTTTATGTATCAACTGGACTGGGCTAAGGGATGCCCACTTAGCTGGTAAAACATTTTTTCTGGGTGTGTCTGTGAGGAAGTCTCCAGAAGAGATTAGCATTTGAATCAGTACACTGAGTAAATATTGCCCTCACCAATGTGGGTGGGAATCCATCAATCTGTTGAGGGCCTGAATGGAACGAAAAGGTGAAGAAAGGGTAATTCATTCTCTCTGCTTAGGCTGAGAGACAGCCTTTTCTCCTGTCCATGTATATCAGCCCACCTCGTTCTTGGGCTTTCAGATTCAGACTGGGAATTGCACCATCAGCCCCCGATTCTTAGGCCTTCAGACGCAGACTGAATTACACCACTGATTTTCCTGTTTTTCCAGCTTGCAGATGGCAGACTGAGGGACTTCTTGGCCTTCATAACAGCATGAGACAAGTCCTATAATAAGCCTCCTTTTATATATATCTATAAATGCCCTATTGGCTTTGTTTCCCTGGTGAGCCTAGATTAGTATAATTGGCAAGAATAGTACAGGTAAGAGGTGAACTCAGTAAAGAATTAGGTGATTTGCAAACAGAAATAAAGGGGAATAGAAAGTGTATGAATTTCAGATATTTTATGGTTGGAAAACTCAACTGGGTTTCAATGTCAAACTGTAAAGAAAAAAAGGTTGAGAAAACTTGTGATGGGCAATACCCATTAAGCGGTTTCAAATTATTAAAATGTACTGGGGGAAAATTAGACTAATGGTGTGACACCCTATAAAACTTTTCAAATAAATAAAATACTTAGGGTAAACATTATCTTAACGAGGTGGTCTTTTCACAGAAGACTGACAACCTCAAGTTAATCCACATTAAAGAAACATGGAGATATGGGGGCAAGAAAGAAAAACATAAGCTATAGTAAATTGGAGAACTATGCCTGCAAAAGAAGTATGGGTGTAGTTACTGGTACACGTTGCTGACTGAAACGAAAGCTAAAGTTTTGAGACAATTGAACTGTTAAACAAATCATAATCCTGAAAGAAGAAAGTCTGTGAAAAAGACTTAAACCAATCCTTGGACCTCCAGCATTAAAACAGTCTAGGCCATCAAACTCAATTTAGGCCTTATGAATTAAAACAATCATTAGGCTACCAAAATTCTACAGACAAGAAGGCAGCTGAGGAAGATGCATACCCCGCAAGGAAGACATCTTCCGTAATGCTCACTTCAGATATAAAGGAGGAATAGAAAAGGAAGGTGAGGATGAATCATGCGGCCACAGAGAACAATTAACACAAAAACTGATACAGAGAAAAGAATCATGGCCTAATGAAGGAACACCTCCATTCTCCTGGGTAAGAGATATTCACAATACCTGCTATATATGTGTGACTTCTTTTTGTCTCCCATTACTTGTCTCTGCCAAGGAGAGTATTTAGAATGGTTATTCTCTCCTTGTTCCACAATTGTATATTAGGGTCAGGTAGAGGGCAGAAGACTTGACCTTTTAATTCATAGGTCTCAGGAGTAAGGGGATCCACAGCTTGACCTGATGGAAGGAATACTGCAAATCATCTGCAGATTCTGGGCTTTCAAAATATGCCTGAATGGGATTTGTAGTGTCTTCCTTGGAGAGGAGGTAAGTATGTTTTCCCCGTGGAAAGAAGAATGAAGCAAATATTTGGTAGAGTGTGATGCAGATTATTAGTGCTTACCAATATCAATTTCTCCTCTACCTCTTGGGCATACAGAAGATCATACTTATCATCTTTTTGAATGTAAATAGGGCCATAAATAAATTTCAAAATAAATGTAGTAGATATTGTAGATTGTCCATTCTACCCTTCTAACTGCAATTAGAGCTCTGACAGTGAATTAGATTCTACTAATTAGATAGACTTGTTGGATTATTTGTGAGGTAGGAGTGAGGCTAGTAATGAGGACTAATGCTGGCCAATGGGCTATGAGGACAAGTGACATTCTTTTCTAGGCAGGAACATTTAATTGCTTTGTGTACTTTCCTCCCGTTTTGTGGCAAAAGAGAGGTCTTAGGTTGAGATAGCAGTGCCACAACTCAAAGAAACTGAAGAGTTACCACTTGGAGGAGAACTGCCCTATGGAGCCATTTGATTATGTTGAGAGGTTTGGGCTATTTGTTACCATGGCCTATCCTATTCCTCTCACAGTTATGAAACAATTGTTATTATTATAAAAATATTAAGTATAGAAAGAAATTAGAAAGATTAAGTATCTCCCAAACATCTTCAAAGAATAGGTATCTCTTATGCTATACAAATAAATCCAGGCCCACACAAAGATATTAAATTAATTTTATGAAGACAGCAAAACTTTAACAAAAACCTGGTAAAGATAACTAAGAATAATAGACTAATTGCACTTTTGAGTAGAAGTACATAAATTTTAAAATAAATGCAGTAGATAGTTTGAATTGTCCATTCTACCCTTCTAATTGCAGTTAGAGTTCTGATAGTGATTTATTGCCTCATTCAAACAGAAAACAATCCTGTGTTGCAAAATGTATAATAATATTATATGATAAAGGACTATGAGAATAAACAAAATAAGTTATAAGTCTATATGCTGTATGCTGTTTGATAAGATCTTGCTCATCCCTTGATATAGGTATCTAATATGTTATGCAGTCCAGATTATTTTTCTTTAGGGAATGCTGCCTCTTCTTAGATGTCTGGAAAGGATACAATGAGGTTATGCCTAGAAATTGTAATTTTGTTCCTGTTTTTATTATATTTATATTTTCACTGTGTGTGCTGGCTGATTTTTGTTTGTGGACAGGGGATCTATTGATTTTTGTGTATTTACTTTTTGCTCTAATACCTTACTTCTCATCATACCAGCCTTCTCATCATTTTCAGACTATTCTACTTGGATGATTACACTTACAGATTTTCTGAAATAGTTTTAAATAAACATTGTGCCCCATAATTTCATTGTTAAGTGCTTTAAATCATAATACCAAAAAGATAAAATAGCACCCTCACTTTCAGACTGTGCCTTTCTAAGCAATGAGTATTGCTCTCTTCTAAGAGTTCATTTTATTCAGAGAACTGAGCTCCAAGAAGCATGATTTTGGAAGAACATTGTGTCCTTCTAATCCAGCTTTACCATGGGTTCTTCCTGAAGAACTAACATCTAGACACCTTTGGGTATGGGAAAAAGGGAATTTTAACTCATATTAAAAATTCACAATTACTTACTTCTTGGCAGTTAGATAAGTAGGTTTCAAGTAGGAATTCAACCTATTCAAATGGAATTTAGTAGTTATGGAATTTATGGTTGTGATACTATGATTGCTTCTGCATTTCTGTGGCTTTTTGGTTTCTAATGTATTTTCTACATGTTTTCTCACTTAATTCTCATAAAAATATGAGCTGTAGAATTATTAGGTATCTCCTTGATGTTTTTGTTGTGAGTTTCAAATATGAAAATTCACATGAAATTCCAAAGTACAATATCTGGAAAGAAAATAATCATTCAGCATATTTTCCTTTTTATTACTACTACTACTGCTGTATGACTAGATACCTATATCTAATTTTGTCTATCTTATTAAGTCTACAATGACTTTTTTTTAGTAATATGAAAAACATGTTTATCACTCCCAGGATATGATGGAAAACTTTTGTTTTACATATACATATATATATTGGAGCATATTTTGCTTATTATTTTTCAATTTGCCTTTTTTTCTATGATACTTCATGGGTGCCCATGCAAAGATGGATGATTTTTTAATTATAATTCAAGCATCAGAGCCCTGCAGACACATGCAGGGAGAAAGTTAATGGTTGTCAATAATAAACTTTCTTGATTTTATTCATTTAGCATAATGAATAAATAAATAAATAAATAATAAATAAAGGTATATCAGAATACAACCAAGTATGACATTGTTTTGGGATAACCTAGATTGAATGTGTACATATATGCATATGTGCCTATGCACATATGTGTATCAAAACAAGTCATCTTAAATTTCATTATTCTTTTTTTTAAATAATATAATGTGTCAAATTGGTTTCCATACAACACCCAGTGCTCATCCCAACAAGTGTCCTCCTCAATGTCCATCACCCACTTTCCCCTCTCCCCCATCCCCCATTAACCCTCAGTTTGTTCTCAGTATCCAAGAGTCTCTTATGGTTTACCTCCCTCTAAGAATTGCACAAGTGGTTGGTATTTTGCTTGTCATGTGCCTCTGAAGTCTGAGAATAATAAATGGGATGCAGAAGGTAAGAAATCTTCCAGGAATTTACAAACATGGCTTTGTGTTAAAGAATTACATCTTAGGGTGGGAGGTTGGGCAAAAGGGATGAAGGAGACAGGGAGATACAGTCTTCCAGTTATGGAATGAATAAGTCACAGGAGTAAAAGGCACAACATAAGAAATATAGTCAATGATATTGTAATATAATGATGTAACAGGATAGATGGTAGCTACACTTGTGTTGAAAGACATTACACTTTATATTCTGTGTAAGTAACAAAGTCAAGTGATTGTGATTGAATAAAATAGTGTTGCCCAGTGGGCATGCATTATGAAAGCTTTGGAAGATCTGAAGATACATCTGTGAATTTATTACATTCTATATCAAATAACTATAATTTGAACACCATAACTACTTATAACCCACTGTACCTATTAAAATTATACTCAAAACTGAATACAATTAACCATAAGTACAACCAACCATAATTACGTAATATCAAACATTACCTGTAACCAAAACTACCACCAACGATCTCCAGTGGTCACAACTAGTTACCACAAGTAGCTAGTAGCCATGTTTAATAGCCATGGCTAGGTAGCAGTCATGAATGGTGTCCATTGCTAATTGGTTGCCGTAACTATTTACAATGAATAGTTAGCTATGGTGACTATGTTTGGCTAGAATTAACTAGAATTGTTCACAACTAGGACCCACAACTATTTAGTAACTAAAAATAACTATATTAACTGCAATTACTTATAGATAACCATAAGTAGCTTAACTGTAACTATAACCATAACTTTATAACTATAGCTAACTATAGCAATAACTACAATGATAATAACAATGACAACTATTACTGACTATAATATAGCCGTATCTGAAACAAAAAATGATGATATAGAAACTGACTACCAAAAGATCTCCTAAATTCTCTATAACTGCATTTGATATTGGGATGTAATGCAGCAATGTGGGGAAGAAGGGAATGTTCGGTGCTTTGGGAAAGCTGGAATGTGAAGAGAAAGTGTAGGTCCTGCTCTGAGGTTTATGCTTTTTGGATGAGCTGCTGCCTGGATAAGACAAAAATAAGGTAGCCAACTTTGAGACTCTAATTGGCTGAGAGCTGTGGGTTCCAACTGCCTAGTAACATATAGGGCTAGAGGAGAATGAGTGACTGTCAATTCTAGGAATGAGGATTGGGATAGATGGTAGAACATGAATGCTAACTGACCAAGTGCATGAGTGTAATAGTTGTAGGGACTGGGTTGGTGAAGTAATACTATCAACTGAAAAGTATTTCCCAGTCCAAGAAGGCAGGAAAGGGTGCATAATTGAGAGTGTGTTGTTGAAAGGCTTTATTTAAATAATAATAATAATGATGATGGGAGAAGAGTGGTAAGAGTGAAGGGTTGATTGGATGTGAACATTATTTCTCTCTACGTAGAGCCACTTCTGATTTCACTGACTGTTCCTTTATTCTGGGAGCAGTTATGCAAACAGAAAAATGGCATATGACATCTTAATCATGCTGCAACAGAGATGATCACAGACATTTTCTACCATTCAGTGAGGTCAAAGTGAGTTGGTGTCCACTCCAGGTTGATTGGTGTAGGGGTGACTTTGATAACTCCTCTAGAGAAGTTTTTCTGAATCTCTGGGAAGTCAGCTACCCAGTGACTTTTTTTTTTTTAACGTTTATTTATTTATTTATTTATTTATTTATTTTTTAATATATGAAATTTACTGTCACATTGGTTTCCATACAACACCCAGTGCTCATCCCAAAAGGTGCCCTCCTCAATACCCATCACCCACCCTGCCCTCCCTCCCACCCCCCTCAACCCTCAGTTTGTTCTCAGTTTTTAACAGTCTCTTATGCTTTGGCTCTCTCCCACTCTAACCTCTTTTTTTTTTTTTCCTTCCCCTCCCCCATGGGTTTCTGTTAAGTGAAATAAGCCATACAGAGAAAGACAGATACCATATGGTTTCACTCTTATGTGGATCCTGAGATACCCAGTGACTTTTATATGCATGACACTTCCTCTGTACCTTAGTTTTTCTGGAACATTCTCTCATCTATGTATATGGCTGGTAGGCTTAGTAACTTGGATAAAGTATTCTTATGCCCACTAACATGAGCTTGTAGCAGCAACTTTATTTTAGAGTGGGGTGGCAACTTTTTTTTAAACCTCATGTCTTAATTCCATGTTATGGTGAGTTGGTATTGGACAATTGAATGGTATTTGGGGTGGTGCCAGATTTAGAGGTCACTAGTGGGTCACATGGGTAGTGGCTGGGTTATTCCAACTGTGCACCTGTAATAAGGGCTTGCAGACATGGTAAACTAATCATGAAACTGTAAACATTAGGCTTCTGATGGGCTTAGCACAGGGACTTCCAACTGCTTGGTGACAGATGAAACATAGGAAAGATGAGTGACAGTCAATGATAAAACTGTGGTCTGGAGCAGAGGAACTATATTTGGAAGTGGGAGTGGGGAATATTGCTCAGTGATTACATGTACTTAGTGGGGCTTTTTTTAAAAACTATGTGTAATTGGGGATGGAGTGGTGAGATGGGACCAAAGCAGGGCCCTCCTAAACCTGGGTAGCTCCTGCCTGTGGGGGGATGTCATCATCCTTGCAGGTGCCACTCTTCAGAAGGCTCCAATATGGTAGAAGTTAAACAATGCAAGTTTTTCCAAAAATCAGAAGTATCTTTTTAATATCTGGCAGTATTTCTTTATATTGTGTGACCACAAAAGCAGAAATATGAATTAGGAGTAGGAATTTAGAGTGTACATGTATTCAACACAAGGCACTGTTAGGGCTTCTCTAGAAATGGAAATGACAGTTTTACACTGTGAGCTAATCGCCACTGCTAAGTGTTTAAGCAAAGACTAGACAAAATTATCCATGGGCTATGGAATGGATATTGTATTAGCAGCCACGAAAACAACATTAATCTTTTACATCTCCATCAAGGCTCTGGGATGACCAGATGCATTGTCAATGAGCAGTAATATTATGAAAAAAAAACAACACAACACTTTTTTTTTCTCTGAGCATTAGGTCCCAACAGTGAGCTTTAAATATTCAGTAAATCATGTTGTAAATAGATGAAATGTCATCCAGGCTTTGTTATTCCATTTATACAGCACAAGTACAGTATATTTAGCATGATTCTTAAGGATCCCAGGATTTTTGGAATGGTAAATGAGCATTGGCTTCAACTTGAAGTCACCAGCTGCACTGGCCCCTAACAAGAGTGTGACCCTGCCCTTTGAAGCTTTGAAGCCAGGCATTGACTTTTCCTCTCTAGCTATGAAAGTCCTAGATGGCATCTTCTTCCAAAAGAAGATCATCTCATTTACATTGAAAATCTGTTGTTTAGGGGCGCCTGGGTGGCTCAGTTGGTTGAGCATCCAACTCGGCTCAGGTCATGATCTTGCGGTGCGTGAGTTCGAGCCCCATGACAGGCTCTGTGCTGACAGCTCGGAACCTGGAGACTGCTTCGGATTCTGTGTCTCTCCCTCTCTCTGCCCCTTCCATGCTCATGCTCTGTCTCTTTCTCTCAATAATAAATAAATGTTAAAAAAATTAAAAGAAAGAAAATCTGTTGTTTATGTAGCCACCTTCATTAATTATCTTAGTTAGATCTTCTGGACAACTTGCTTCAGCTTCTACATCAGCACTTGTTTCACCTTGCACTTTTACATCTTCTAGAGATGGTTTCTGTCTTTAAACCTCATGAACCAACCTCTCTCTGATAGTTTCTAACTCTTCTTCAGCAGGTTCCTCACCTCTCTCAGCCTTCACAGAATTGAAGAGACATAGGGCTCTGCTCTAGATTAGGCTTTGACTTAAGAGAGTGTTGTAGCTGGTTTGATTGTCTAGACGACTAAAACCTTCTCCATATCAGCAATAAGGGTGTTTTGCTTTCTTATCACTCATGTATTCACTGGAATAGCACTTTTAATTTCCTTAAAGAACTTTTCCTTTGCATTCACAAATGCACATCTTTGGTGCAAGAGGCCCAGCTTTTGGCCTATCTCAGCTTTTGTCATGCCTTCCTCACTAAGCTTAATCATTTTTAGCTTTTGATTTAAAGTGAGAGACATGTGACTCTTCCTTTCACTTGAACACTTAGAGGCCCTTGTAGGGTTATTAAGTGGCCTAATTTCAATATTTTTGTGTCTCAAGGAATAGGGAGGCCCAAGGGAAAAGAGAGAGATGAAGGAACAGTCAGTGGAGCAGTCAGAACATACACAACAGTTGGTGATTAAGTTCACTGTCTTATATGGTTGCAGTTTGTGGTGCCCCAAAACAATTACAAGAGTAACCTCAAAGGTCACTGGTCATAGATCACCATAACAAATATAATAATTAAAAATTTGAAATATGAGAATAACCAAAATATGATTTACAGACAGAAAGTGAGCAAATGTTGTTAGAAAAATGGTGCCAACAGACTTGCTCAATGCAGTTGCCACAAACCTTCAATTTGTAAAAAAAGGTGCCAATATGCAAAGCACAATAAAGTGAAGTGCGACAAAATGAAGTTTGCCTGTATATGTTTATAATCATTATATATCCTTGATGGATTGAACTTTTTATCCATATATAATGTCCTTCTTTGTCTCCTGTAATAATATTGACTTAAATTCCCTTTTGTCTGATATTAATATAGCCATCTCAGCTCTTTTTTGGTTACTATTTGCATGGAATATCTTCTTCCATTCTTTTACTTTCAACTTATTTGCATCTTTGGATACAAAGTAAGTCTTATAAACAGTACACAGTGGGAGCATGTTATTTATTCATTGTGCCAATTTCTGACTTTTAACTTAGAATTTAATCCTTTTACACTTAAAGTCATTATTGATAATGAATGAACTACTTTTGACATTTTTCTATTTGTTTTTTATATGTCATACTTATTTTATTCCTTAATTCCTTCATTTCTATCTTCATTTGTGTTTAACTGATTATAGTATATCACTTTAGTTCTTTTCTCACTTATTTTCTTTATTTTTAAGTTATTTTTTAGTGGTTACTTTGGGGATTACAGTGGACATTTTAAACTAATAACAAACTAGTTGAATGAATATCAACTTTGCTTTAAAAGCATTAAAAAATATCTCCTTCTACACATTGCTGTCACTCCTCCTTTATGTTATTTTCAGAAATTGCATTTTTCTATATTGTGTGCCCATTAATAATAGTTTGTAATTTTAAATGCATTTGTTTTTTAAATCATATAGGAAAAATAGATGAGTTATGAACCAAAAATATAATAATACTGGCTTTTATATTTGCTTATGTTGTTACATTTTCTAGTGTTTATTTCTTTGTATGGAACTGAATTCATGTCTGCTGTCCTTTCATTTTTATCTGAAAGACTCTTTAGCATTTCTTGTAGAGAAGATGCACTAGCAAGGAGCTTCCTCAGCTTTTTTTTGCTTTTAATCTGGGAATGTTCTAATTTGTATTTAATTTTCAAAGGATAATTTTGCTGGTTATAGTGTACTTGGGAAACAATTTTTGTTTTTAATTTCAGCACTTAAAATATGTTATCCACTGCCTTTTGCCTTCCATGGTTTCTGATGAAATATTGGTTACTGTGGTACCTGGGTGGCTCAGTTGTTTAAGCATATCTCGATTTTGGCTCAGGTCAAGATCTCACAGTTTGTGAGATCCAAGCCCTGCACTGGATTCTTGCTGACAGTGCAGAGCCTTCTTGGGACTCTCTCTCTGCCCCTCCCCTGCTCATGCTCTCTCTGAAAAAAAAAAATAAATCGGCTATTAATTTTATTGAGGATCCCCTGTGAACATTCCTTCTCTATTGCTGCTTTCGTGTTTTTGCATTTGTCTTTTGACAGGTTGACTGAATGTGTCTTTATGTAGATCTCATTGAATGTATCCTGCTTAGAGGTATATGAAGTTTCCTGGATGTGTAGATTTGTGCCTTTTTTTCAAAGTTGAGAAGTTTTCAGTCTTTATATTTTCAGATACTCTTTCTGCTCTTATTTCTATCCCTTCTGAGGCCCCCATTTATAAATATGTTGGTCCACTTGATGATGTCACACAAATCTCTTAGGTTCTGTTCATTTTTATCCTTTAAGTTTCTTTCTGCTCTTCAAACTTAATCTCAACTGACCTATTCAAATTTGCTGATATTTCTTCTGCCTGCTCAAATCTGATGTTGAACCTCTCTCATGAACTTTTCATTTTTTTTGTACCTTTGAGCTCCAGAAATTTTATTTTGTTCCATTTTATAATTTCCATCTCTTTATTAATATTCTCTATTTTGTAAGACTTCATTCTCTTAGTTTCCTTTATGCATTTGCCAATGTTTTCCCTTAGCTCTTTGAGCATATTTAAGACAGCTGATTTTTATAGTAAGTCTTAGCTCTAGTGAGTCCAATGTCTGTACTTCTGCACAGAAAATTTCTGTTAACTAATTTATTTTTTTTTCTCCTGTGATTGGGCTATACTTCTTGTTTCATTGTACATCTCATAATTTTTTTGTTGAAAACTAGTAATTTTAAGTATTATGATGTGTTAACTTTGGAATTCAGATGCTTCATCCTCCTCAAGATTTTTGTTGCTTCTTGTGGGTTTTATTTGTTCACTATTAGTGTTTCTTCTGAGTGATTTTCTATAAAGACTGTACTTTGCCTTGTATTGTCTCTGAAGACTCTTGTTACTTTAGTTCTAAACTAAGCTAGTGGTTTGACAGAGATTTCCTTGAGTGCTGTGTTTCAGTGGCCTTTCTTCTAGTTAAATGTTTGTTTGCTGTTTAATATTTGACTATCTTATAGAGTTTTAAAAAGGTTGATTTTGACAGTTTTTGCCAGGTTATTAGGTATTTCTGGGAAGGAAAAGGCACCTGCAGTTCTTATTCTGCCATTTCAATGGATGTCAATGTAAAAAATCCATTTTTGAGTTTAAAAGGGAAAATGAGAAAAATCCATTTTTGAGTTTAAAAGGGAAAGCCTTTGCAAATAGTTCATTCAAATATGTATGTATGAAGACAGTAAAAATTTTAAGTATATAAGCCTAAGTGTTAACACAAAATGTCTGAGTATTTGTCTTACCTATAATTTTTATGATCTTTTAAAATTTTTCAGTTACCTTGGGGTGCCTGGGTGGCTTAGTCAGTTAAGCCTCCGACTTAGGCTCAGGTTATGATTTCACAGTTCGTGGGTTCGAGCCCCACATCAGGCTCTGTGCTGACAGCTCAGAGCCTGGAGCCTGCTTCAGATTCTGTGCCTCCCTCTCTCTCTTTCCCTCCTCTGCTCACTCTCTGTGTTTCTCTCTTTCAAAAAGAAACATTAAGAAATTAAAAAAAAAATTTCAGTTACCATTTTTATAACCAGATAAATTGAGGTGAATATGGCATATCTCATTTTCTTACATCATGATCTCCCCTCCCCACCCCATGCACACATGAATGTGTCTTTAGGTAAGGATGGAATTTTCCACGGATCTGGAGGCTGTTAAATATGCACTTAATGTCACTAGCTGCCTGATTGCTTTGAGTGTTTTTCTCTTTCCATCTCACACCACAGTGCTGGCTCCTATAAGCAGGTAGAACTTATCTGTAGTTATATACAAGCTCAGAGGAGAGAGAGAAGTTATTAAAATTTTTAAAAGAGGTAATGAATTATTATGTGGCATGATACATATGTACAAATAATGGAATAGTAATGCAGCTGTTTAAAATAATGAGGTGGGAGAGGGGAAAGTGGGTGATGGGCACTGAGGAGGGCACTTGGGATGAGCACTGGGTGTTGTATGGAAACCAATTTGACAATAAATTATATTTAAAAAAATAAAGTGGTGAAATTATTATGTGTACTACTTTAAAAAAATAAATAAAATAATGAGGTGGAACCTGAAGAAGTTACATACAATGATGTCAAGTTGTATGAAAATAGCAAATTGCAGAATAACATGAATGATCTAATTTCTAGAAAAAAGAAACAATGTCATTAGAAAATAAAGTAATCCCATATGTTACACCCCCATTCCCTTTTTCTTTATCTATGGAAGGTGAATCTTTCTGTTCACATGGGAAATTTGTATACACACAGAGTCTATAGTTGGCAGGTGATTCAGGTCTGCTTTTTTACAACCTTGAAATAAATTCTGCAAGTATAGCTGGGATACTGATTTGTATTTTCTAACTTCTGAAGAGAATTAATATTTTTTTTAGTTCTGAAATTTATTTACTTATTTATTTTTAATTTTATTTTGTATTTTTAAAAATTTACATCCAAATGTCTATGGCCATACTACCCTGAACGCGCCCGATCTCATCTGATCTCGGAAGCTAAGCAGGGTTGGGCCTGGTTGGTACTTGGATGGGAGAATTAATATTTTGAAACACATCTCATGAATTAGCCCTTGGCACAGTTAAGGGCCATTTCCTGGACTTCACCACAAAAACTTAATTCTGTCTGTCTAGCCAGAAAAACCATACATGACAGAAAATGCTTTTACTTGAATACTCTGATGAAAAATTTATAGTTTTCATCAACTCTACTTAATTTTATTTAAAAAAAAATTTTACCATAGGGGCGCCTGGGTGGCTCAGTCGGTTAAGCATCCGACCAGCTCAGGTCATGATCTCACAGTTTGTGAGTTCGAGACCCATGTCGGGCTCTGTGCTGACAGCTTAGAGCCTGGAGCCTGCTTTGGATTCTATGTCTCCTTCTCTCTCTGCCCCTCCCCCACTTGCACTCTGTCTCTCTCTCTCTCTGTCAAAAATAAACATTAAAAAATTTTTAAAAAATTTACCATAATCTCTGAGCATCATTATCCATTGTCAAAGTGTAAGTTTCAGCGTTTCATGTGGAATTCACTTTCCTCAGTGAGACATACAAGATCTTATCTCCCTTGGTCCCTATTACACAGGGCACTATGGGTGTTTCTCTTTAATTTTTTTTTTTTTTCAACGTTTATTTATTTTTGGGACAGAGAGAGACAGAGCATGAACGGGGGAGGGACAGAGAGAGAGGGAGACACAGAATCGGAAACAGGCTCCAGGCTCCGAGCCATCAGCCCAGAGCCTGACGCGGGGCTCGAACTCACGGACCGCGAGATCATGACCTGGCTGAAGTCGGACGCTTAACCGACTGCGCCACCCAGGCGCCCCGGGTGTTTCTCTTAAGGGAATCTCTCACAACAATTTTCATATACACTGGCCTAGATATTTGGAAGTGGTAAAGGTCAGGCTTTTCTGCATATGATCTATACTAAAGGGGGGATTATTTTCCAACTGCCACCAAGGAAGAATTAGTAATTTCTGATTGCCACGAAAAGTTGGCTATGTCAGTGCTTGAGTGTCTGGATTGCCTTTCTCTGAACCCGGGGGACTCATTCTTTGTTCTCTGCTCCTTATATTATTCCAAAGTGGCCAAGAGTCCTTGGACATTCAACTTGTACAAACCTACCTGGCCTTATGACAGACCTAGAGACTGCTATGACCAGAGAAGAATAGCTCCTCCTCCCTCCCTTCTTCTCTCTCCCTCCCTCCCTCTCTCTGTTTTTCTTTCTTTCTTTCTCTCTTTCTTTCTCTCATTCTCCCTTTCTCTCCACTTTCTATATGACAAGAAAATCTGATTCCCACATATTGCTCAGGTTTGACTTTCTTATTAGATTAATTTCTATGTGCATTGTAGTGAGTTCAGTGGTAGCCCCCCCAAAGATGTATTCATACTTTAATACTTGTATCCTGTGAATGTTACCTTATTTAGAAAAAAGGAGGTCTTTACAAACATAATTAAGTTGACGGTCTTGAGAAGAGATCATCCTGGATTACCTATATGGGTCTTAAATCCAATGATGTCCTTATGAGAGACATAAGAGGAGAAGGCCTTGTGAAAATGGAAGCAGAGACTGAAGTTAGGCAGCCACAAGCCAAGTAATTCCTGGTGCCACCAGAAGCTTTAAGAAACAAGGGAGAATTCTCCCCTTGAGACTTTGGAGAAAATAGCCCTAGACACCTTTATTTTGGACTTCTGGCCTACAGAACCCTGGCAGAAAAATTGCTGTTGTTTTTTTTTTTTTTTTTTTTTTTTAAATTTTTTTTTTTCAACGTTTTTTATTTTTTATTTTTGGGACAGAGAGAGACAGAGCATGAACGGGGGAGGGGCAGAGAGAGAGGGAGACACAGAATCGGAAACAGGCTCCAGGCTCCGAGCCATCAGCCCAGAGCCTGACGCGGGGCTCGAACTCACGGACCGCGAGATCGTGACCTGGCTGAAGTCGGACGCTTAACCGACTGCGCCACCCAGGCGCCCCAGGACCCTAATGAAAGCACCCCAGTGACTAAAAATTGTGTCAACTTTAGTTGCAGCGTTTTTTGTTTTTTGTTTTTTGGGTTTTTTTGCCTTGCAGTTAAAATACTGAGCAGAGTTATGCACTGAGAGGACCCACTGTATACCGGGATCTGGTATCAGAAATGTCAAGTAACCCAACCTTAGTAGAATTGTGTGTGTGTTTGTTGTTGGGTGGATTCAGGGAACCATTGTAGGCAGGGATTCAAACTTGAGGCACTCAGTTAAGGACATTAGACATGTCTCATACATGCTCTTATTCTATCTTTGAGTTTCAGAGTCATCTGTGCCATGTAAATGGTGAAGGCTGTGTAGAATTTGAGATGCATTCCAGTCTGGCAGTGTATTACGTCAGGCTGTAAGATGTTCCTAAATTAGGACTGGACTTGATATCTCTGTCTCACATTAAAAATACCCACCTGTTAATCATCATGTACTCCATATCCCAGTGTTTAAAATGCCTCCTCTCTCTCCTATGCATATTCATTGGTGACTGATTTGCATTATCTCTAAGATTTTATATTTTCTTTCATTCATTATATTGGGATGGATTTGTATGGCTAAAGTACATATTAAGCTTTGGTCTTTGGGGATGAATTAGTACTTTCAGATTGCCATAGACAGCTGACATCCAACAAAACATTATGATGACATTTGGGACATGCCAATGTGTCTTGGAAGTAGGAATATTTAACCGGTATATTTCAATGCAATAAGGTTAGAACACCTATATCAATATCAGGCCTTTTTGGTATCTACCATAACTTTTGGGTTTTATTTTGTGTGTATATGTATTTACATATTGTGAGTATGTGTATGCATCTGTGTGTTTTGGGGACAAAGAATTCAACAGGTAAAAAAGATGTCTGCATAGTCCAGTTTTGTGACAGGTTTTTAGAACCTGCTGAGTGGAGACTGAAATGGTTGAGTCATCATTCATTATTCTTAACTTTCTGTGTCTTCAGATGACATTCGTACATTTGTAGTCTCTGAGTTTTATAAATTAAAATCTCCAAACATTTCTCATCATGTGGCCCTGAAATACACACACACACACACACACACACACACACACACAGAGAGAGAGAGAGAGAGAGAGAGAGAGAAAGAGAGAGAGAGAGAAAGAAATAATATTCTCACATTATGAAGCACACCAAATTTGAAAATTATAAAGAAATGTGAACATAATTGAAAATTCTAATATTGTTTCTTTTGAAGTACAAATTTTGTATTCTCACACCACTTACTAAAATTTTTAAATGTTTCCCATTTCATCTCAAAGTTGTTAACATGAACTCCTTAATAACGTTCCTGATCTGATTGGTTGCTTTTCTTTGTTTTTATTGAAGTGAAATTCTAATAACAGAATTAATCATTTTAAAGTATACAGTTCAGTGGCATTTAGTACATCCACAATTTGTGCCACCATTACCTCTATCTAGTTTCAAGGTGTTTTCATCATCTCAAAAGGAAACCACATACAAATTAGTAGTCACTACACATTTTCCTCCCCCTCCAGCCCCTGGCAACCACTGATCAGATTTCTGTCACTACAGATTTACCTGTTATAGTATTTCATATAAATGGAATAACCTAATATGTGGCCTTTTGTGTCTGGCTTCTTTCACTTATTTTTGAGGCTCACCCATGTTGTATCAAGTATTAGTACTTCATTATTTTTTATGTCTGAATAACACTCCACAGTATGGATGTACTCTGTTAGGTCATTAAACCCTTAATGGACATTTGAACTGTTAACCACCTTTTGGCTATTGTAAATAGTGTTGCATGAACATTTATGTACAAGTTTTGTTTGAATACTTGTTTTCTTTTTTTTTAATTTTTTTTTTTTCAACGTTTTTTATTTATTTTTGGGACAGAGAGAGACAGAGCATGAAGGGGGGAGGGGCAGAGAGAGAGGGAGACACAGAATCGGAAACAGGCTCCAGGCTCCGAGCCATCAGCCCAGAGCCTGACGCGGGGCTCGAACTCACGGACCGCGAGATCGTGACCTGGCTGAAGTCGGACGCTTAACCGACTGCGCCACCCAGGCGCCCCTGAATACTTGTTTTCAATTCTTTTGATGTATAATCAGGAGTGGAATCGCTGTGTCACATGGTAATTCTATATCTAGCTTTTTGAAGAACACCAAACTTCTTTTCCATAGACACTAAACCATTTTACATTCTGACCAGCAATATACGAGTATTCCAAATTCTATATATTCTGTCCAACACTTATTATTTTCCATTTTTTGATTATAGTCATCCTAGTGGTTATAAAATGATAACTCATTATGCTTTTGATTTTCATTTCCTTAATCACTAATGACATTGAGCATCTTTTCATGTGCTTGCTGGCCACGTGTATATCTTCTTTGGAGAAAATTCTCAATTTCCTTTTTGGATAGTTCTTGGCTAATATATAGAAATACAGCTGATAATTGTGTATTGATCTCATATCCTGAAACTTTGTTGAATTTGTTTACTGCTCTAATACTTTTTGTTGACTCTTTAGAATCTATGTATAAGATCATTTGAGATAATAGAGATAAATTTTATTCTTCCTTTTAAATTTAGTTGCTTATTTCTTTTTATTGCCTAATTTCTCTGGCTAGAGTTTCTTATACAATGCTGAATAGAAGTGGTGAATGTGATCATTCTTGTGTTGTTCCTATTGTAACCAAAACTCTTTCATTCTTTTACCAATGAATATAATGTTAGTTGTAGGGTTTCTTTAATAATAAATTTCATTTTTCATGTTGAGGTACTTGCCTTCTATTCCTAGCTTGTTGAGCACTTTTGCCATGGGATGGTGTTGGGTTTTGCCAAGTCCTTTTTCTACTTTAACTGAATCAATCCTATTTTTTCCCCTTCCTTTTGTTACTGTTATATATTACATTGATTTATTTTCTTAAGTTGAACCACTATTTATTCCTGGGATTAATCCCACTTGATCATTTGTATAAAACTCTTAATATGCTCCTGGATTTGGTTTGCTAGTATATTGTTGAGGATTTTTGCATCTATATTTATAAAGGATATTGATCTCTATTTTTCTTTTAATGTGATGTTTTGATCTGGCTTTTGTAATAGGGTAATGCTGGCCTCATAGAATGTTAGATTGTACTCCTTCCTCTTTGACATTTTGGAAGAATTTGAGAATGTATTAACTCTTCTTTAAATGTTTGGTAGAAGTTCACAATGAAGCCCATCTTGTCCTGGGTTTTTGTTGGGAGGTTTTTGATTATGGATTCAATCTCTTTATTTGTTATAGAACTATTCAGATTTTATATTTCTTCTTGAAGCAGTTCTGGTAATTTTTGTTTGTTTAGATATTTGTCTATTCCTCCAGTTTTTCTAATTTGTTGGTATATAGTTGTTCATACTATTCTATTATGATACTTTTTATTTCTGTAAGGTTTGTAGTAATGCTCTTTATTAGTTTGGTAGGCCTGCCATAACACAGACTAGGTAGGTTAAACAGTAGAAACTTATTTCGTCACTCTTCTGGAGGCTAGAAATACAAGATCAGGATGTTGGCAAGATTAATTTCATTCCGAGGCCTCTCTTCGTGGCTCGTAGATGGCCATCTCCTTTTGTCTTCATATGGTCTTTAGCGCATGTGCAGCTGTGCCCTAATTTCCCCTTCTTATAAGGACACCAATTATATTGGATTAGGACCCACCCCAATGATTTCATTCAAATGAATTACCTCTTTAAAGGTTGTATCTCAAAATATAGTTACATTTTGAGCGAATATGTGCTAGGACTAAAACATGAATTTTGGTGTGACACAATTCAGCCCATAACATTTTCTAGTTCTAATGATTTGAGTCCTCTCTTTTGTCTTTGTCACTTTAGATAAAGGCTTGTTATTTTTATCTTTTCAAAGAACCATCTATTGGTTCTGTCGGTTCCCTTTATTGTTTTTATATATCTATCACTTATCTCTGCTCTAATTTTTATTATTTCTTTCTTTCTTCTAGCTTTGGGTTTACTTGCTCTTCATTTTCTAGCTCATTAAGCTATAAAGTTAGGTGATTGATTTGGGATTTTTCTTATTTAAATTTTTTTTTGTTTATTTTTTTATTTTTGAGGGAGGGAGAGAGAGAGAGCGAGCATGAGCACTAGAGCGGCAGAGAGAGAGAGAGAGAGAGACAGAATCAGAAGCAGGCTCTAGGCTCCAAGCTGTCAGCACAGAGCCCGACATGGGGCTTGAACCCACAAACTGTAAGATCATAACCTGAGCTGAAGTCAGAGGCTTAACTGACTGAGACACCCAGGAGCCCTGAGATTTTTCTTGTTTTTAAATATAGGCATTTATAGGCATAAATTTCCTGTTGAGCACTTCTTTCACTGTACCTTATAAATCTTGGTGTGTTGTGTTCCATTTGCATTCATTTTAATGTTTTTTTCTAATATCATTGTGCTTTTTCCTTTTACCCATTATTTATTTTTTTAGTATTTTAAAATTTGTATGCATTTGGGAATTTCCCAGTTTTCATTCTGTTATTGATTCCTAGTTCTTTCCCATTGTGTTCAAAGAAAATACTTAACATAATTTCACTTTTATAATATATTAATCGTTATGTGGCCTAACATATGGTCTATCCTGGAGAATGTTTCATGTGCATAGAATGGGTATTCTGACATTGTTGTTGAATGGGGTGCTCTGCATATTGACTAGATATAATTGGTTTATTGTGTTGTTCAAGGCCTCTATTTCCCTTCTGATCTTCTACCTAACTGTTCTTTGCATTTTTGTAAGTGGGATACTGAAGACCCCAACTATTATTGTAGAATTCACTATTTCTCCCTTCAATTCTGTCAATTTTAGCTTCCTATATTTTGGGGCTTTGTTTTGCTTCCTATATTTTGGAGCTTTGTTTTTGATGTGGGTATATGTTTCTAATTGCTATAGCACTCTGATAATTTTATGAATAAATAGTGTCCTTTTCTTGTTTTTGACATCTTTTAAAGTCTTTTTTGTCTGATATTAGTATAGCCACCCCCGCTCTCTTTTGATTACTATTTGCACAGAACACTTTTTTCTATCCTTTTACTTTAAACATATCTATAGTATGTCTCTTCTAAACAGAATATAATTGAATCATGCTTTTTAAAAACCCACTTGTTAATTTCAGCCTTTTATTTAAGAGCTTAATCTGTTTACATTTAAACTAATTACTGACAACAAATAATTCCTGTCCTGTTTTTTATTGTGGTAAGAACACAACATGATATCTACCCTCATCAAATTCTCTAAGTACAAAGTACAGTATTGTTAACTGTAGGTACAATGTCGTACAGCACATCTCTATAACTTATTCATCTTGTTTAACTAAAACTTTACACCTGTTGAACAGCAATACCCCATTTCCCCTTGCCCCAGACCCTGGGAACAACAATTTTACTCTGTTTCTATGAATTGATGATTTTAGATACTTCATATAAGTGGAATCATGTAGTATTTGTCCTTCTGTTATTGGCTTATTCACCTAGTATAATGTCCACCAGGTCCATCTATATTGTCCCAAATGGTAGGATTTCCTTCCTTTTCTTTTAAGGATGAATAGAATTTCATTTCATGTATGTATATATCATATTTTCTTGATCTATTCTTCTGTAAATGAGCATTTATGCTGTTTCCATTTCTTGACTATTGTGAATAATGTTTCCATGAACATGTGAGAACAGATATATCTTTGAAATCCTGATTTCATTTCCTTCAGATAAATACACAGAAGTGGGATTTCTGGACGATATGGTAGTTCTATTTTTAATTTCTTGAGACACCTTCAAACTGTTTTACATAGTGGTATATTTTACATTCCCACCAATAGTGTACAAGGGTTCATTTCTTTATCTCCTTGCTAACACTTGTTATCTCTCTCTCTCTTTTTTTTAAGATTGTCATCCTAACAGGAGTAAGATGATACTTAATTGTGGTTTTGATTTGCATTTCCCTGATTAGTGATGGTGAGCATTTTTTCACATACGTGTTGACCATTTGTATGTCTTCCTTAAAGAGATGTCTATTTAAATCCTTTTCCCATTTTTATTTTATTTTATTTTATTTTTTTATTATATGAAATTCATTGTCAAATTAGTTTCCATACAACACCCAGTGCTCATCCCAAAAGGTGCCCTCTTCAATGCCCATCACCCACCCTCCCCTCCCTCCCACCCCCCATCAACCCTCAGTTTGTTCTCAGTTTTTAACAGTCTCTTATGCTTTGGCTCTCTCTCCCACTCTAACCTCTTTTTTTTTTCTTTCCCCTCCCCCATGGTTTTCTGTTAAGTTTCTCAGGATCCACATAAGATTGAAAACATATGGTATGTCTTTCCCTGTATGGCTTATTTCACTTAGCATAACACTCTCCAGTTCCATCCATGTTGCTACAAAGGGCCATATTTCATTCTTTCTCATTGCCATGTAGTACTCCATTGTGTATATAAACCACAATTTCTTTATCCATTCATCAGTTGATGGACATTTAGGCTCTTTCCATAATTTGGCTATTGTTGAGAGTGCTGCTATAAACATTGGGGTACAAGTGCCCGTATGCATCAGTACTCCTGTATCCCTTGGGTAAATTCCTAGCAGTGCTGTTGCTGGGTCATAGGGTAGGTCTATTTTTAATTTTTTGAGGAACCTCCACACTGTTTTCCAGAGTGGCTGCACCAGTTTGCATTCCCACCAACAGTGCAAGAGGGTTCCCGTTTCTCCACATCCTCTCCAGCATCTACAGTCTCCTGGTTTGTTCATTTTAGCCACTCTGACTGGCGTGAGGTGGTGTCTGAGTGTGGTTTTGATTTGTATTTCCCTGATGAAGAGCGACGTTGAGCATCTTTTCATGTGCCTGTTGGCCATCCGGATATCTTCTTTAGAGAAGTGTCTATTCATGTTTTCTTCCCATTTCTTCACTGGATTATTTGTTTTTCGGGTGTGGAGTTTGGTGAGCTCTTTACAGATTTTGGATACTACCCTTTGTCCGATATGTCATTTGCAAATATCTTTTCCCATTCCGTTGGTTGCCTTTTAGTTTTGTTGATTCTTTCCTTTGCTGTGCAGAAGCTTTTTATCTTCATGAGGCCCCAATAGTTCATTTTTGCTTTTAATTTCCTTGCCTTTGGGGATGTGTCAAATAAGAAATTGCTGCGACTGAGGTCAGAGAGGTCTTTTCCTGCTTTCTCCTCTAGGGTTTTGATGGTTTCCTGTCTCACATTCAAGTCCTTTAACCATTTTGAGCTAATTTTTGTGAATGGTGTGAGAAAGTGGTCTAGTTTCATTCTTCTGCCTGTTGCTGTCCAGTTCTCCCAGCACCATTTGTTAAAGAGACTGTCTTTTTTCCATTGGATACTCTTTCCTGCTTTGTCAAAGATTAGTTGGCCATACTTTTGTGGGTCTAGTTCTGGGGTTTCTATTCTATTCCATTGGTCTCTGTGTCTTGTTTTTATGCCAATACCATGCTGTCTTGATGATTACAGCTTTGTAGTAGAGGCTAAAGTCTGAGATTGTGATGCCTCCTGCTTTGGTCTTCTTCTTCAAAATTACTTTGGCTATTCGGGGCCTTTTGTGGTTCCATATGAATTTTAAGATTGCTTGTTCTAGCTTCGAGAAGAATGCTGGTGCAATTTTGATTGGAATTGCACTGAATGTGTAGATAGCTTTGGTATTATTGACATTTTAACAATATTTATTCTTCCAACTCATGAGCACAGAATGTTTTTCCATTTCTTTATATCTTCTTCAATTTCCTTCATAAGCTTTCTATAGTTTTCAGCATACAGATCTTTTACATCTTTGGTTAGATTTATTCCTAAATATTTTATGCTTCTTGGTGCAGTTGTGAATGGGATCAGTTTCTTTATTTGTCTTTCTGTTGCTTCATTATTAGTGTATAAGAATGCAACTGATTTCTGTACATTGATTTTGTATCCTGCGACTTTGCTGAATTCATGTATCAGTTCTAGCAGACTTTTGGTGGAGTCTATCGGATTTTACATGTATAATATCATGTCATCTGCAAAAAGTGAAAGCTTGACTTCATCTTTGCCAATTTTGATGCCTTCAATTTCCTTTTGTTGTCTAATTGCTGATGCTAGCACTTCCAACACTATGTTAAACAATAGCGGTGAGAGTGGACATCCCTGTCATGTTCCTGATCTCAGGGGGAAAGCTCTCAGTTTTTCCCCATTGAGGATGATATTAGCTGTAGGCTTTTCATAAATGGCTTTTATGATGTTTAAGTATGTTCCTTGTACCCCGACTTTCTCGAAGGTTTTTATTAAGAAAGGATGCTGAATTCTGTCAAATGCTTTTTCTGCATCGATTGACAGGATCATATGGTTCTTATATTTTCTTTTATTAATGTGATGTATCACAGTGATTGATTTGTGAATGTTGAACCAGCCCTGCATCCCAGGAATGAATCCCACCTGATCATGGTGAATAATTCTTTTTATATGCTGTTGAATTCGATTTGCTAGTATCTTATTGAGAATTTTTGCATCCATATTCATCAGGGATATTGGCCTGTAGTTCTCTTTTTTTGCTGGGTCTCTGTCTGGTTTAGGAATCAAAGTCATACTGGCTTCCTAGAATGAGTTTGGAAGTTTTCCTCCCCTTTCTATTTTTTGGAATAGCTGGAGAAGGATAGGTATTATTTCTGCTTTAAATGTCTGGTAGAATTCCCCAGGGAAGCCATCTGGTCTTGGACTCTTATTTGTTGGGAGATTTTTGATAACTGATTGAATTTCTTCACTGGTTATGGGTCTGTTCAAGCTTTCTATTTCCTCCTGTTTGAGTTTTGCAAGTGTGTGGGTGTTTAGAAATTTGTCCATTTCTTCCAGGTTGTCCAGTTTGTTGCCATATAATTTTTCATAGTATTCCCTGATAATTGGTTGTATTTCTGAGGGATTGGTTGTAATAATTCCATTTTCATTCATGGTTTTATCTATTTGGGTCATCTCCCTTTTCTTTTTGAGAAGCCTGGCTAGAGGTTTATCAATTTTGTTTATTTTTTCAAAAAACCAACTCTTGGTTTCATTGATCTGCTATACAGTTTTTTTTTTAGATTCTATATTGTTTATTTCTGCTCTGATCTTTATTATTTCTCTTCTTCTGCTAGGTTTGGGGTGTCTTTGCTGCTCTGCTTCTAGGTCCTTTAGGTGTGCTGTTAGATTTTGTATTTGGGATTTTTCTTGTTTCTTGAGATAGGCCTGGATTGCAATGTATTTTCCTCTCAGGACTGCCTTCGCTGCATCCCAAAGCGTTTGGATTGTTGTATTTTCATTTTCATTTGTTTCCATATATTTCTTAATTTCTTCTCTAATTGCCTGGTTGACCCACTCATTCGTTAGTAGGGTGTTCTTTAACCTCCATGCTTTTGGAGGTTTTCCAGACTTTTTCCTGTGGTTGATTTCAAGCCTCATTGCATTTTGGTCTCAAAGTATGCATGTAATGATCTCAATTTTTGTATACTTATGAAGGGCTGTTTTGTGACCCAGTATGTGATCTATCTTGGAGAATGTTCCATGTGCACTCGAGAAGAAAGTATATTCTGTTGCTTTGGGATGCAGAGTTCTAAATATATATGTCAAGTCCATCTGACCCAATGTATCATTCAGGGCCCTTGTTTCTTTATTGACCTGTGTCTAGATGATCTATCCATTGCTGTGAGTGGGGTATTAAAGTCCCCTGCAATTACCACATTCTTATCAATAAGGTTGCTTATGTTTGTGAGTAATTGTTTTATATATCTGGGGGCTCCTCTATTCGGCGCACAGACATTTATAATTGTTAGCTCTTCCTGATGGATAGACCCTTTAATTATTATATAATGCCCTTCTTCATCTCTTGTTACAGCCTTTAATTTAAAGTCTAGTTTGTCTAATATAAGTGTGGCTACTCTAGCTTTCTTTTGACTTCCAGTAGTATGATAGATAGTTCTCCATCTCCTTACTTTCAATCTGAAGGTGTCCTCAGGTCTAAAATGAGTCTCTTGTAGACAGCAAATAGATGGGTCTTGTTTTTTTATCCATTCTGATACCCTATGTCTTTTGGTTGGCACATTTAGTCCATTTACGTTCAGTGTTATTATAGAAAGATATGGGTTTAGAGTCATTGTGATGTCTGTAGGTTTCATGCTGTAGCGGTGTCTCTGGTACTTTGTCTCACAGGATCCCCCTTAGGATCTCTTGTAGGGCTGTTTTAGTGGTGACGAATTCCTTCAGTTTTTGTTTGTTTGGGAAGACCTTTATCTCTCCTTCTATTCTCAATGACAGACTTGCTGGATAAAGGATTCTCGGCTGCATATTTTTTCTGTTCATCACATTGAATATCTCCTGCCATTCCTTTCTGGCCTGCCAAGTTTCAGTAGAGAGATCGGTCACGAGTCTTATAGGTCTCCCTTTATATGTTAGATCACGTTTATCTCTAGCTGCTTTCAGGATTTTCTCTTTATCCCTGTATTTTGCCAGTTCCACTATGATATGTTGTACAGATCGATTCAAGTTATGTCTGAAGGGAGTTCTCTGTGCCTCTTGGATTTCAATGTCTTTTTCCTTCCCCAGATCCTGGAAGTTCTCAGCTATTATTTCTTCAAGTACACCTTCAGCACCTTTCCCTCTCTCTTCCTCCTCTGGAATACCAATTATGCGTATATTATTTCTCTTTAGTGCATCACTTAGGTCTCTAATTTTCCTCTCATACTCCTGGATTTTTTTATCTCTCTTTTTCTCAGCTTCTTTTTCCATAACTTTATCTTCTAGTTCACCTATTCTCTCCTCTGCCTCTTCAATCCGAGCTGTGGGCGTCTCTATTTTATTTTGCAGCTCGTTAGTAGCATTTTTTAGCTCCTCCTGACTGTGTCTTAGTGTCTTGATTTTTGTAGCAATAGATTCTCTGCTGTCCTTTATACTGTTCAAGCCCAGCGATTAATTTTATGACTATTATTCTACATTCACTTTCTGTTATATTGTTTAAATTGTTTTTGATCTGTTTGTTAGCTGTCATTATTTCCTGGAGGTTTTTTTGAGGGGAATTCTTCCGTTTTGTCATTTTGGATAGTCCCTGGAGTGGTGCGGAACAGTGGGGCACTTCTGTGCTGTCTTGAATAACTTGCGTTGGTGTGTGGGGTTGCAGTCAGACCTGATGTCTGCCCCCAGCCCACCGCCAGGGCCACAGTCAGACTGGTGTGTACTTTCTCTTCCCCTCTCTTAGGGGCAGGATTCACTGTGGGGTGGCATGGCCCGTCTAGGCTACTTGCACATTGTCAGGCTTGTGGTGCTGGGGATCTGGCGTATTAGCTGGGGTGGATCAGCAAGGTGCACGGGGCAGGAGGGGCACGCTCAGCTCGCTTTCCTTCGGAGATCCGCTTCTGGAGGGGCCCTGTGGCACCAGGAGGGAGTCAGACCCACTGGAGGGATGGATCCGCAGAAGCACAGTGTTGGGTGTTTGCGTGGTGCCATCAAGTTCCCTGGCAGGAACTGGTTCCCTTTGGGATTTTGGCTGGGGGATGGGTGAGAGAGATGGCACTGGCGAGCGCCTTTGTTCCCCGCCAAGCTGCGCTCTGTCATCCTCTCCCTCCCGTTGTTCTCCAGCCCTCCCGCTCTCTGAGCAGAGCTATTAACTTCTTCGGCCCCTCTGCTTTTGCAAGCAGACTTGGGGGCTCTGCTTTGCCGGCGGGCTGCCCCTCTGCCCCAGCTCCCTCCTGCCAGTCTGTGTAGCGCGCACTGCCTCTGCGCCCTTCCTACCCTCTTCCATGGACCTCTCGTCTACGCTTGGCTCCGGATAATCTGTTCTGCTAGTCTTCTGGTGATTTGCTGAGTTATTTAGGCAGGTGTGGGTGGAATCTAAGTGATCTGCAGGACGTGGTGAGCCCAGCGTCCTCCTACACCGCCATCTTCCCGGAAGCCCCCTTTTCCCATTTTTAAATTGTGTTATAGTGGTCTCCCCTTATCTGTAAGTATATACATTCCAAGACCCCCAGTGGATACCTGAAACTACAGATAGTACTGCCTTATCTGTAAGGACATACATTCCAAGACCTCCAGTGGATACATGAAACTGCAAATAGTACTGAATGCTATCTATACTATACGTTTCCTATACATCCATACTATTATTAAGTTTAATTTATAAATTAAGCACAGTGAGAGATTAATAACAACTAACAATAAAATAGAACAATTATAACAATATATTGTAATAAATGTTATGGGACTGTATTCTCTCCCTTTCTCAAAATATCTTCTTGTGATGAGGTGAGATGACAAAATGCCTCTGTGACAAGATGAAGTGAGATGAACAGTATAGGCCTTGTGATGTAGTGTTAGGCTACTGTTGACCTTCTGACAATGTGTCAGACAAAGGATCATCTGCATCTGGACAGCAGTTGATTACAGGTAACTAAAATTGTGGAAAGTTAAACTGTGGGTAAGGGGGGACTACTTGATTTTTTTGTTTTGCTAGTGAGTTGTAGGACCTCCCTATATATTTTGGATATTAAGCTTTTACCAGATATATGGTATGCAAGTATCTCACATCTTGTAAGTTGCTTTTTCACTCAGCAAAATTTGTGGGATGCAGCAAAAACAATATTAAGAGGAATTTTATAGTGATAAATGCCTACTAAAAAAAGGAAAAGCTCCCAAATAAGTAACACAAATTCATACTTCAAGAAACTAGCAAAAGAAGAACAAAGTAAGCCAAAAGTTAGCAGAAGGAAGTAACTAATAAAGATCAGAGCAGAAGTACAAAGATCGGAAGTAAGCAAAATAGAGAATAGAAAAAAATCAACAATACTGAACTGGTTTTTCAAAGAGATAAACAAAATTGACAAACCCTTGACTAAGAAAAAAAGATGAGTCAAATAAATAAGATCAGAAATGCAAAAGAGGACATAACAACTGATGCCACAGAAATAAAAAGGATTATGAGAGATTATTATGAATAATTAAATGCCAACAAATTGGATAAACTATTAGAAATGGATAGGAACACACAACCTATCAAGAGTGAATCGTGAATAAATAGAAAATTTGAAGAGAGCAATAATGAGTAAGGCGACTGATTCAATAATCAAAATCAAAGAAAATCCCAGGACCAGATGGCTTCACTGGTGAATTCTCCCAAACTGATAATTAATACCAAGCCTCCAATCCTTTTTAAATGCTTCTAAAATACTGCAAAGGAGGGAACACTTCCAAACTGATACTGGCAAAAGATGGGCCGAACACTATCTCCACCTTTTGTTACCTGCCCTTGTGTAGTCTTGCTGATGCTGGATGAGACTGCAGGATTAAGGGTGAAGGCCCAATTTCCTGCTGGGAGTAAAGTGGATTGCTAAATGGCTCCAGCTTGTATCACTTTGTTCAGTCTCATTGATGCTGTGTGGGGTGGAGGCTTAAATGGCTGCTGGAACCTGCTGATACTACCATTGCCAGGGAATCAGGGCGCTGCCACCTTCTGCAAGATGGGGAAGAGAAGATTAGCTTCCTACTGTGCCCCTCCTATACTGCTAGAGGCAGGTGTGGAAATTTGAGTGCTGATGCCTACTTCTGTGGGGGCAAGGGCAGGATGGGATGAGAGATCAACTTCCTGTTCTGACCTACTGAAACCATGCTGGGAGGGGTACTGTTTTACAATTGGTGTTTGGGTGGAATATGGTAGATATTGCCAAAAAGGTTTTCTATTGTTATGTCACTCTTTCACTAAGGAGAACAGGCTTTTTTGGAATCTTTTTTAGAATCTGCCTTTTGGTGGGTTTGTTTTCAAGGCTTATGAAATGTTCTGTCCAGGATAGAGGAAAGGCAACAAAGACACCCTTATGAAATGTTCTGTCCAGGATAGAGGGAAGGCAACAAAGACACCCAGGGAACTCACTAATGTGTTCTTCTTCAAGTCTAAAGGTACCTTTGTAGTATGCCTTCTTTTTAATTCCTTTCAGAGTCTTTCTACGCTTTTTTTTGTGTGCTATATCCAGAGATTTTTTTCTTTTATGGGTAGGTCCTGGGAGGAGTAGGGCTACTTTACTTTGGCAGAACTGAACTTCTCTGCAATGGTTTATTTTTAATGAAAGGATGGCAAAATTGAACTCTCATTGTGAAAATATTTTTAATTGGAGTAGTTACTTGTATTTGTTCACAGATTTGTATTTAGAATGTAAGGAAAAAGTCTAAACTTTTCCATTTCTTTAAGAAATGAGAGAGAAATTTCATAACTTTCAAGGTTGTGATTACAGCCATTTAGGTATTATGAATAAACTATGAACACTTCATTGGCGACATGAGGAAAAACTTATAAAGTTATAGGTTCTCCTCAAAATAATCTATAAATTCAGTGAAATCCCAATAGACATCTCCACATCCGTATTAAAAGGAATGTTAGTGGAGTACTGTCATCAAGATAGCAGAATAGAAAGCCCCAAATCCCCTTTACCCCATGGAGACATGACCATAACATTGCACAGATCAATTGCTTTCATGAAAACCAGTTAAGAAGCTCCTGACATATGAAGTATATGTCCAAGAAGAACTACATTGCAGACAGAAAATTGATGGTATTTACTCACCAAAGCTCCCACCTCTGGTACAGCACAGTGTGATAGTGAGAACATTTCCAACATCTGGCCTCTTCTCAGGGAGGGAAAGAGAAGAGTGGAATATACATCCAACATTCTGACTTTTCAGGGGGTTGCATCAGGGACTAGAGTTTTCTTACATGAATCAAAACACTGACAAGAATTGGCACCAGGTTGGGGACTTCTGAGAACAAAGGAAATCACGTCTAACACCAAATAATCCACAGTACTGAAGATAGACACTAGGTAGAGCTCATGCCACAGCTTGGTACAACACCAGCAAGGCTTTAGTACTGCAAACAGACATCAGAGGAAATTGCTGAGTAGAAAGAAACAGGAAAACCTCTTCAACTACAACATTTTGCACACAAGCCCAGAAAAGATGCATCCCCAGAAAAGGCTTGAGAGGTCTCCAAAACTCAAGCTCAGCTTACTGGTGAAGATCTTCCTTATACAAAGCCAGACTATAAAGACTTTCACATGTGAAAGTCCCAATTTAAAATAAGAAGACATACAAAGAAACAGGGAAGTATGGCCAAATTAAAGGAACAAAATAAATTTCCAGAAACTTACACTAAAGAAATGGAGATATATGAATTACCAGACAAAGAAATTTAAAACAACTGTCATAAGGATGCTCAGTGAACTAAAAGAGAGCACAATTTTTCTTGCATAAAATTTCTAAGTGATTTGTATAGATACTTTGCACTAAAAGGAGAGCATAAATCCCTACACCTAAAGTATAGGCTGCTGAGTGTAGTGAATTTCTTTTCCCAAATACAGTATGTCAAGGGGAATGGAGACAAAAACCAACTTTCCATTGGAGAAATCTCACAAATTCCACTTCAGCTAAGTGATCAATGTCAGTAGCAATAGTGATGTCATGTTGAGAGTATATTAACCTTTGATACAAAGTGATGAAAATGCGAATTTATCTGTTGTATTCCTCAAAAAAGAAAAACAATAATTCTAGTTTAATCATGATTTAAAAATTATAAAAAATTCCAATAGAAGGGTATTCTGCAAAACACTTGACCTATATGCTTTAAAACTGTCAAGGTCATCACCAATAATAAAAATCTGAGGCATTTTCACAGCCAAGAGGGTCCTTAGGAGACATAACAAATAAATACAAGTATCCTGGATGAGATCTGGAAGCAGAAACACATCAGGTAAAATCCAAGGAAATTTGAATAAGGTATATATTTTAGTAAATAATAAAGTGATAATATTGGTTTATTAATTACAATGAATGTACCATAATAAGATAAGAAGTTAATAATAGGGGAAACCATGTGAGGGGGTATATGGGAACTCTGCACTACCTTCTCAGTTCTAATGTGAATGTACAGCTATTCTCAAAGTCAATTTTCTTTCTTTCTTAAAAGTTTGTATTTAGTGTTCTCCTTGGCAGCTCATAAACTAAGATTGGAATGATACAGAGATTAGCATGGCCCCTGTGCAAGGATGACATGTAAATTTGTGAAGTATTTCATATTTTTGAAGACATAATGGTCAAAACATTTGGGATGCAGCAAAAGCAGTCCTAAGAGGGAAATATATAGCAATACAGGCGTATATCAAGAAGCAACAAAAATATCAAATAAATAACCTAACCTTACACCTGAAAGAGCTAGAAAAAGAACAAGTGAAGCCTAAAGCCAACAGAACAAAGGAAATACTTAAGTTTAGGGCAAATAAATGATATAGAAGCTAAAAAAAATAGTAGAACAGATCAATGAAACCAGAAGCCAGTGCTTTGAAAAAATTAACAAGATTGATAAGCCCCTAGCCAGACTTATCAAAAAGAAAAGAAAAACAACTCAAATAAAATCACAACTGAGAGCAGGGCCATAACAACCAACTCCATAGAGATACATACAATTATAAGAGAATATTATGAAAAATTATATGCCAATGAGTTAGACAAACTGGAAAAGTGGATAAATTCCTAGAGACATACAAAACTGAAACAGGAAGAAATAGAAAAATTAAACAGACCCAGAGACAGCAAGGAAATTGAATCAGTAATCCAAAATCTCCCAACAAACAAAAGTCCAGGGCCAGATGGCTTCACAGGGGAATTATACCAAACATTTAAATAAGAGTTAACACCTGTTCCAAAAAACTGAAATGGAAGGAAAACTTCCAAATTCATTCTATGAGGCCAGTATTACCCTGATTCCAAAACAAGAAAAAGACTTCACTTAAAAAGAGAACTACATGGATGTTAAGATTCTCAATAAAATACTAACAAATCAAATCCAACAGTACATTAAAAGAATCATTCACCACAATCAAGTGGGATTTATTCCTGGGCTTAAAGGGTGGTTCAATATTTGCAAATAAATTTAATACACCACATTAATAAAAGAAAGGATAAGTACCATATGATCCTTTCAATAGATACAGAAAAAGCATTTGACAAAGTATAACGTCCATTCTTGATAAAAAACCCTCAACAAAGTAGGGATAGAGGGAACATACCAAAACATCATAAAAGCCATATATGGAAAACCCACAGCTAATATCATCCTCAATGGGGAAAAGCTGAGAGCCTTTCCTCTACAGTCAGGAAGAAGATAGGGATGTCCACTTTCACCACTGTTTTTTAACATAGTACTGGAAGTCCTAGCCTCAGCAATCAGACATCAAAAAGAAATAAAAGGCCAAACCTGCAAGGAAGAAGACAAACTTTCCCTATTTGCAGATGATATGACACTCTATATACAAAACCCACAGACTACCAAAAAATTGCTAGAACTATACGTGAATTCAGTAAAGTCACAGGATACAAAATCAACATACAGATATCTGTTGCATTTCTATATACCAATAATGAAGCAGCAGAAAGAGAAATCAAGGAAGTGATACCATTTAAAATGGTACCCAAACCCATAAGATATCTAGGAATAAACCTAACCAAAGAGATAAAAGATCTGTACTCTGAAAACTATAAAACACGTATGAAAGAGATTGAAGATGACACAAAGAAATGGAAAGATATTCCATGCTCATGAACTGGAAGAACAAATATTGTTAACATGCCTATACTACCCAAAGCAATCTGCACATTTAATGCAATCCCTATCAAAATACCACCAGCATTTTTCACAGAGCTAGAACAAACAATGCTAAAATTTGTATGGAACTACAAAAGACACTAAATAGTTAAAACAATCTTGAAAAAGGAGGCATAAGAGTTCCGGACTTCAAGTTATATTACAGAGCTGTAGTGATCAAGACAGTGTGGTACCAGCACAAAAATGGCCACATAGATCAATTAGAACATAACAGAAAACCCAGAAATAATCCCACAACTACATGGTCAACTAATATTCAACAAAGGAGGAAAGAATATCCAATGGGAAAGGACAGTCTCCTCAATAAATGGTGTTGGGAAAACTGGACAGCAACATGCAAAAAATGAAACTGGACCACTTACACCATACACAATTCAAAATGGATGAAAGACTTAAATGTGGGACAGGAAACCATCAAAATCCTAGAGGATAATACAGGCAGTAACCTCTTTGACACTGGCTATAGCAACTTCTTTCTAGATATGTCTCCTGAAGTAAGGGAAACAAAACAAAAATAAACTATTGGGACTACATCAAAATTAAAAGCTTCTGCACAGTGAAGGAAACAGTCAATAAAACTAAAAGGCAGCCTATAGAATCAGAGAAGATACTTGCAAATGAAATATCTGACAAAGGGTTAGTATATAAAATATATAAAGAACTTATCAAATCAACACCCAAAAACCAAATAATCCAGTTAAAAATGGGCAGAAGACAAGAATAGGTATTTTTCTAAAAAAGAAATATAGCTAAAAGAAATATGGCTAATATAGACACATTAAAAAATGCTCAACATCACTCATCAACAGGGAAATACGAAACAAAACTAGAATGAGATTTTACCTCATACCAGTCAGAATGGCTAAAATTAACAAGACAGGAGACAATAGGTGTTGGAGAGGATGTGGAAAAAGGGGAACCCTCTTACATTGTTGGTGGGAATGCAAAGTAGTGAAGCCACTCTGGAAAACAATATAGAGTTTCCTCAAAAAGTTACAAATAGAACTACCTTACCATCCAGCAATTGTACTACTAGGTATTTACCCAAACGATACAAAAATACTGAATTGAAGGGACACATGCATCCTGACATTTATAGCATCATTATCAATAATAGCTAAATTATGGAAAGAGCCGAAACGTCCACCAACTGATGAATAAAGAAGTTGTGTGTGTGTGTGTGTGTGTGTGTGTGTGTGTGTGTGTGTATATAAAGGAATTATATAATGTAATGGAATTATATAATGGAATATTACTCAGCCATAAAAAAGAATGAAATCTTGCCATTTGCAATGTGGATGGAACTAGAAAGTATTATGCTAGGCGAAATAAGTCAGAGAAAGACAAAAATATGATTTCACTCATATGTGGAATTTAAGAAACAAAAATGAACATAGGTTAAAAAAAAAGGGAGTCAAGCCAAGAAACAGACTTTAACTATAGAGAACAAACCAATGGTTGCCAAAGGGGAGGTGGGCGGAGGGGAGGGGCTAAATAGGTGATGGGTATTAAGGAGTGCACTTGTTGTGATGAGCACTGGGTATTGTATGGAAGTGATGAATCACTGAATTCTACACCTGAAACTCATATTACACTGGAACTTAAATAAAAATTTGGAGAAGGAAAAACAAAGTTTTTATTTAAATTCCCCTTAGTTAACATACGGTGTAATATTAGTTTCAGGAGTACAATACAGTGATTAAACACTTCCTTCCATACAACACCTGGTGCTCATCACAATAAAGTCTATTTTAAAAACCTCTTAAATAAGAAATCTCCAGGCCAAGATAATTTCATTGAAGAATTCTGCTAAATGTTTAATGAAACATTAATACAAATTATATACAATCTTTTCCACAAAATAGAAGTGGAGAGAACACTTCCTAATTTTTTATGAAGTTAATATTAGACTGGTACAAAAGCTTAACACAGAATAAAAAAGAAAACTATATACCAATATCCATCATGAATATTGATGAAAATTCCTTATAAAATGTCAGCAAATGTAATTCAGCAATGTAGAATAATAATTACATACAATGGGGTTTATTTCAGTGATGAAAGTCTGGTTCAATATGTAAAAATCTGTCATTTTAACCCATCATGCTAACAGGCTAAAAAATGAAAATTATATGATCCTATCAATCTATGCAGAATAAAAACAAAAAAATTCAACACTTGTACATGATAAAAAATAAAACAAGATCCACATATGAGTGAAAACATATGATATCTGTCCTCTGACTTATTTCTCTCAGCATAATATCTTCCAGTTCCATCCACATTGCTGCAAATGGCATGAGTGAGCACTGGGTGTTGTATGTAAGCCAATTTGACAATAAATTATATTCATAAAAAAATAAAACATTCCGAACAATTCAAATAGAAGAGAACTTTCTCAACTTTATGAAGAGCATTGTATTAGTGTCCTATGACTGCTGTAACCACAAATGCAGTAGCTTAAAACCAGAAATTCATGGTCTCTAAGTTCTCAAGGCTAGAAGTCTGAAATCAAGGTGTTGTTAGTAGGGCCATGCTCCTTCTAAAGCCTAGAGAGAAAAATCTTTTCTGGCCTTTTCTGGCTTCTGGTATCCCTAGGCATTCCTTGGCCTGTGGCAGCATAAAGCCTGCCTTCATTGTTACTTGGTATTCTTCCTAAATATATCTCTGTATCTGTATCTCCTCTTCTTATAAGGGCACCAGTCATATTGGATTAGGGCCCACTCTAATGACTTCATCTTAACTTGATTATATTTGCAAAGACCCTATTTTAACACCTTCAGGTACCATGGGTTAAGACTTTATCTTTTTTGGGGGGGACACAATTCAACCCAAATAGTCCACTCTCTGGCTCTCCATAACATATATATTAATCATTTCATTTTTAAGAGTCGTGTTTTAAAGTTTCCTACTGTATGTATGGATTTTTAATTTGTTGCAGTTCTAGCAGATTCTATCTATAAATTAAAATTTTTGCTTTGGGGTGCATAAAAGTTTGTTATGAGTGGTTCCTTTTATATTTTAAAATAGTCCTGTAAATCCACGGAAATCTATTCACCATGAATTTTATTTTGTCTGATATTAAAATCGCTATACTTATTTGGTTCTTTCTTTCACATATGCCAGATTTATCTTTTCCTGTCTTTGTATAATGCTTTTAAAAGGACAGGCATACCCCTTCTGCCATGTGAGGTTACATTAAGAAGATGGCTGTCAATGAGGAATCAGGCTCTCATCAGACACTAAAGCTACTAGTGCCATAATCTTGAACTTCCCAACCTCCAGAACTGTGAGAAATAAATTTCCGTTGTTTATAAAATCAGTACAGGCATACCTTGGAGATATTGCAGGTTCAGCTCTAGGCCACGGTAATAAAGTAAATATTACAATAAAGCAAGTCAAATGAATTTTTTGTTGTCTTGGTGCTTATAAAAGTTAATACTATACTGTAGTCTACTAAGTGTGCATTATGTCTAAAAAATGGGCATAGCTTAATTAAAAAATACGTTATTGCTAAAAATGCTAATCATCTGAGCTTTCAGTGAGTCATAATCACTGATCACAGATCACCATAACAAATATGGTAATTATGAAGAAGTTTGAAATATTGTGAGAATTAACAAAATGTGACAGAGACACAAAGTGAGCAAATGTTGCTGGAAGAATGACAGACTAGCTTGATGCAGGGTTGCCACAAACTTTCAATTTGTATAAACTGCAGTATCTGAGAAGTGCAAAAGAGTCAGATGCAATAAAGTGAGGTATGCCTGTAATATACATACATTAAACATCAGTTGGTTTTCTTCGTGAAATATTTAATATTAAAGGAATTCTTAAGTTTCATTTCACTAAACCTCCCATAGTGCTACTCTCCTACCTTTATATGCAACTATTTCAACAGTTTAGTGTATACCTACCCTTCGAGTCCTTTTATCTGTGCATTTACCAGTAATCGCGTATTAAGAAGAAACATACATCTTTTTCTTTTTTTTTCCCTTGATATCATTTTTAATAGACTTAAATTACATCTATTTGGGACTAGTAACACCATTCTTTGGTGGTGGCTCATTATAAGATATTGTATTAGAAATCTGTAAATTAAGGAACTGTTTCTTATGATATGCACCATTTTCCTGATTGGCATGTTCATCCAGAGATTTTCTTATATAGTTCTTTAATTCTTCAATTCCTTCTCCCGTAATTGCAGAGATGGGGATGATGTGTTGGAACTCCACAGTCCTCTCTGGAATCATGTTTTTCTTAAATAAATGCAAAAAGCTTTAGGATTCTGGAGTTGATTCATCAGTACATGGAACATATCTTGGGCACCTGGCAAGTCCATTTTATTAACTGCCAGGAGTGCAGGTTTTGTCTGAAGTTCCTCTTTGTACAATTCCAACTCTTTTGTAAGAAGTATTATGGTTTCAAAGGCAGTTCTGTATTGAGTTTGGGAAGAAAGCTGAAATCCAGAAATGTTGACAACAAAAAGTAGTTGTCTAGTTCTTTCTATATGCTTGAGGAATTTGGGGCCCATTCCTTTGTTCATATGCGCTCCTTCTATTAAACCAGGAAGATCAGCTACTGATATCTCTCTGAAATCATTATACACAATCTTTCCAAGTTCAGGCTTTAATGTTGTAAATGCATAATCTGCGATTGCAGGTTTTGCATGAGAAACCTGACTTAGCAAAGAGGATTTTCCTGCATTTGGGAATCCTACTAGGCCTATATCAGCTATAAGTTTTAGATCAAGGTGAATGACTCGTTTCTGGCCTTTCAATGGTAAGAAATTTGTAAGTAATTTACCACCAAGACCTCCTTCAGCTACCAAAATTCTGTCCTTCTCTTTATTGAGTTCTCCTATAATTTTACCATTTTCATCAGTTACTGAAATACCCACAGGTACAGGAATTTCACAGTCTTTTCCTCTGGAGCCTTTCAGTGCATTAACACGACTATTTGCTCCTTCTCCAGCCACAAACCGTTTCCGAGGATATTTGTCTTTAAGTTGTTTTAAAGTCATTTTCTTATGGGCTACAACCCAGACGTCACCACCTTTTCAACCTTCTCCACCTAAACGAGGGTAACCCATTCCACCACTTCCTCCCCTGGTGAAGAGTCTTAGGTTATCAATGAAGTTTCCATACTTTCTGAACCACACGCTACCGCACTGCACCATGACTGTGACGTGCTAGGGCTGACTCCCTCGAAAGTGTACCTACAACATCTTTTTCAATGTGCGTTTTATAATGCATCACACATGTTTTCACCTGATTTTTAAAAAAAAAAATTTGAGTATAATTGACACACAATATTACATTAGTTACAGGTGTACAACATAGTGATTCAACTTTTCTATATGTTATACTGTGCTCACCATAAGTATCACTACCATCTGTCACCATACAATGCTACTACAATACCACTGACTATATTCCCTGTGCTGTATCTTTTATTGTCATGACTTATTCATTCCATAACTGGAAGCCTGTACCTCCCACTCCCTTTCACCCACTTTGCTCACCTCCTCACCACCTCCCCTCTGGCAACCCTGTTTGTCCTCTGTATTTATAGGTCTGCTTCTGCTTTTTATTTGCTTATTATTATTATTTTTTTTGTATTCCATGTATGAGTGAAATCACATGGTATTTCTCAGTCTGACTTATCGCACTTAGTGTAATATCCTCTAGGTCCATCCATGTCATTGCAAATGGCATGATCTCATCCTTTTTATGGCTGCATAATATTCCATGCTCTTCATTCCAATATACATACCAAATCTTCCTTACCCTTTTGTCTATTGATGGACACTTAGGTTGCCTCAATATTTTGACTACTGTAAACAATGCTGCAATAAACATAGAGGTGCATATATCTTTTCAAATTAGTGTTTTGATTTTCTTTGGGTAAATACCAACCAGTAGTGGAGTTATTGGATCATACAGTATTTCTATTTTTGACTTTTTGAGGAATCTCCATACTGTTTTCAACAGCAGATGTGACCTGATTTTATTTTACTATTTTTCTGTGTTAGTACATTTATATTGGTCTCATCTTTGTAATAGATACATAGAATTTAATTTCTGAATATACCATCATTTACTTTGTTATTCCTCCTTTTGTGGCAGGTTTGATTTTATCAGTTTTTATTTGTCATGACATAATTTAATACAGACAAATCCTGTAAATATTTCTTTTCCTTAAACATACAGGTATTTTGAGTGACAAGGTTATGGTTCTAGGCTCTGGCTCTAAAGATAATTTAGGATGTCAGAGGATGGAGAATTTAATCTTATGACTTATATGACAATCTAATTTCTACAATAACTGAGATGCAGTACATATTCCACAGAGGCAGAGATCTTCAGCAAAGGCATGTGCTGGCAGGGACGTCTGAAAACCAGCTTCTGGTATTTGGAGTTCCCAGTAACCCTTGTCTGTGTGTTTATGAGTAAGGGTTCTAGCTGCAGGTAGATGGAAGTGTTCTGATCCCTTCTGCCATGTCATTCATACCTGAGGCACTTACTATAGGGATACAAAAATGTCTCAGATATGCTTGGATTCTCCCCCTCGTTGAGAACTGGCATCATTAGGTGCCATGTGAAAATGAGAGTGGAATTAGGATTGGGTGATTCTGAGATCCCCTTTAGACCCAGCATATGTTATAAACATCTTGTATGAGTATGCTGAGCGGGGGCTGGAACACAGGTGTGTGCCTGACAGGAAAGCTAAACTTGTCAACTTTTCTATTTAAATGGATTCCCTGATTCCCTAAACCATTGTACAGAAATATTTTCCCTTCAATGTATATCCCTACAGTATGTTTCTGGTGTTTATTGTAATATTTATTCATTCATTTATTGGATGGAGAGGCTCAAGTATCTGAGGTAGAGATTAAAATTTTGCCTCTGAAGATGAACTTGTACTATCCAGTTGCCATAGAAAACTGATGTCAACCGTAGAAACATGATGTACTTTTTGGTTTCTATGACACCTGAACTATGTTATCTTATCCTGTGAGGAAAAATATTTAAATTGGATGTTTACAGGCAAAAAGTGTATGATACTTGCATCAAAATAAGATAATTTGGGTGTCTCCCATCACCACGAGTGTGTGCATATGTGAGGGTGTTGCGGGGACAGTTATTAAATATATGATTGCAAATGTAAAGGCTGATTACTCCTGTTTTGAAAGGAGGCTGGCAGCCACTGCAGAGAACAGACTGAAGAGGCTGAGTCACTAGTTATTCCATTTCCTCCCTTGTTTTTGTGTCCTTGGATGACACGCCATAGTATGAGGGCTCTGTGATCTTGGACTGTATAAAGCCAAAGTCTGTAAACTGTTTTTGACTATGCACCACTCTCCATGAAATATTTTTGCAGTAGCTGTGAAAGATGTATTTTCATTTATATCTTTGTATATTAAGGAAATTTGGGGAAGGTACGTTATGAATACCCAAATTTTGAAACAAATGAATTGTGAAATACAATGAATATAATAGAAATTCGAACACATTTTTCCCTGTACTTTAGTGGATCATTTGCACATCCCCTAGTTACCTGAACACCATTTTGGAAATTATGGCTATAAACTTTTATTACATAACCAAAATCTGCCAATGGCTCTCCATTATCTATGCATAAAGTACAAGCCCCTTAATAAAGCTTTTGGTTTCTGTGGTTGAATTTTTATTGTGATTTTGTTGGTGTAATAGTTTTTTTTTTTTTTTCTATTTATGGACCATGTTTCAAAAGAAAGGCAGATTATTTAAACTACTTATTGTTGTTTCCTTTATATTAGCTATGCTTCAGTAAGCAGTTGGTATAATGTCTATTTAAATCTTTCAGCTTTACATTTCTGACTCTGCTCTGTGACACTGAAGCATGGTCTCTGCTAACCCTGTTTCTAATCTGCTACCTGGTTCCTTGTTAGGCTCTGCTCATGAGTGCCACCTGGAGACATGTGTCTGGAGGAAGAGAAGCAAGTTAACCACAATTCTGTTTCTAGGATGAACTCTACTTGATCATAGTGTATTATTCTTGTTTTATATTGTGGTTTAATCTGCTAAAAACACATTTAAATTAAAAAGGCATATTGAGCTATAGTTTCTGTTTCATGTCATGACTTTTCTTCTTTGATTTCTAGGTAATGCTGACTTCATGTAATGAGGTGGGAATTGTTCTGCCTCTTCTATTTCCACATATGATAGATTAACAGGGACAAAATTTACCTTCTGTATTAATGTACTATTGTTGCAGTAACACATTACCACAGCAAACATTTATCATCTTACAGTTTGGGAGGTCAGAAGTCTGAAATAGGTTTCATCAGGATGAAACCAAGGTGTTGGAAGGCCATGCTCCTCCAGAGGCTCTAGGGAAGAATTTGTTTACTTGTTTTTATAGCTTCTAGAGCTGTATATATTTCCTTCCTTAGATTATGACTCCTTCCTCTATCTTCCAAGGCAGCAGGGTGGCATCTTCAAATCTCTATTTCCATCTTCACATCTCCTCTCTTATAAGGACACTTATAATTACATTGGGCCAACACAAATATTGCAGGATAATCTCTCTGTTCAAGATCCTTAAGTCAATCACACCTGTAAAGACTTTTCTGCAATGTAAGGTAATATATTCACAGATCCTGGGGGTTAGGATGTGGACATATTTGGGGATCCCTAATTTAGACTACCGCAAATTCCTATGAAGGAACAAAAATAATCAGAAAAAAAGTGAAACAATGGTTTTCAACATACTGGACAAAAAGCAAAAATGGAGAGTGATAAATGAGAGACCGGAAACAAGTTACAGTTAGCATCATACTTATTGGTGAAAGACTGAAAGCTTTTGTCTTAAGATCAAGAGTAGACAAGGATGCCTGCTCTTGCCATTTCTGTTTAAAAATATACTGGAAGTCCTAGCCAAGGCAATTAGCCAAGGAAAAGAAGAAAAAGGCATGCATATTGAAAAGGAAAGAACAAACCTATTTCTATTTGCAGCAGACATGGTCTTAAGAATAAAAAATCCTAAATAATCCACAAAAAATCATCAGGGTTGAGTTCATCAAGATTGCAGGATATAAGATCAATATACAAAAATCTGCCGTTTTTTATATTGAGATCAACATATAAAAATCTGTTTGTTTTTATATTAGCAATGAAAAATCCAAAAACAAAATGAAGACATGAGTTCCCTATATAATAATGTGATATAAATAAAAAACTTAGGAGTAAATTTAACAATACAAATGTCCCTCAATTGATGAATGGGTAAATAAAATGTGTTCTATCTCTACAGTGAAATATTATTTGACCATATAAAAAGAATGAAGTACAGATTCATGCTATAATTTGGATGAATTTTGAACACATTTTGCTAAGTTAAGAAATCCAGTGAAAAAGGCCATATATTGTATGTTTCAAATGATATGAAATGTCCAGAAAAGGCAAATTCATAGAAATGGAAGGTGAATTAATGTTTGCCTGGGTCTGGGATAGGAAGCAAGGATAGACTGAAAATGGGCACAGAGGATCTTTTTGAGGTGTTGCAAAATTTCTAAAATTGAATAGAATGTATAAATTGTGGTAATAGTTGCATAAATTTCTAATTTTTATCTAAAATTATTTAATTTTACACTTAAGTAAATTTTGTGTTATCCTATTTTACGTTTATGTTATTTTATGACTCAATCCCATAACCATGAGACCATGACCTGAGCCGAAATCATGAGTCTGAGTCTGGGGGTGCCTGGGTGGCTCAGTTGGTTAAGCATCTGACTCTTGATTTCAGCTCAGGTCATGATTTCACAGTTTTTTGGTTCGAGCTCTGTGTTGGGCTCTGTGCTGACAGTGAGGAGCCTGCTTGGGATTCTCTCTCTCTCTCTCTCTCTCTCTCTCTGTGTCTCTCTCCCTATCTCTTTCTGCCCCTACCCTGTGTTCACTCTCTCTCTCTCTCTCTCTCAAAATAAATAAACTTAAAAAAATTTAAAAAGAATGAAAAAAAAAAGAAGAAATCAAGAGTCAGACTCTTAATCGTCTGAGTCGCCCAGGCACCCCCTGGTTTTTTTCTAATGTATCAGTATCTTTGTTGAGATTGAAAGACAGAGAAAAAGAGAGTTTTTTCTTTCCTATTGGCACAAAACATAAAACAAACAATGCATACAAGAATTTGTGCAACATATTTTTAAAATGTTGTCTTGGGAAGGCTTTAAAGAATGAGAAGACATGACAATTTAAAATTCTCATTTTATCATTTCCCTGCTTTTATATCTTGAAAATTTATTATCTTTTAATCAGAAAAACAACTGTAACTTATAAGCTTAAAAGATGAACATATATTCTTTCAAAATGACACTCAAATTATGACGAATCTATAAAATAGACTGTTAAGTTTAAAATAACAATTTTTCTATAAAATTAAAATTTAGAAGTTTATAGATCCAAATATTATCTTAATTATGTGACCATTGATGATGTATATTTTCTTAATTTTTAGCATCTTTTAAAATTATTATTGACCAGTTTTTTTTAAGTAAAATGGTTCTGAAAAGAGCCTATTCCATTTTATTGTGCATGCACACACGCACACACATTTAGGAGAGGGCAATTTTCCATAGACTGGAGAACGTTCTTAGGCAAGGTTGGTGGAACTTTCTGTGCACTCAAGAAAGTCTGCATACAGGCATGGTGGCTATAGCTGGGTGATGATCTAGGATCTAATTTCTTTCCAACTAGCAATGCTGGCTGCAGTTCTGCCCTGAACACATGGTTGTATTTTCTACTTTTTTGGAGGTAAATTGTGAGAGAGAGGTTTAGTGTTTAAAATACTTCTTACTGAAAAATATGGAGCATGGTTAAGACCTACCCGTCTTCTACAAGACCAGATTCTAGTCCCTGAGGCAGTAATGACTGGTAGAGACAGTATGTTCACCTGCTGTGATTGCAGAAAAATCAGGGTTCCCATTTTGGGTTCACAACTTCCTAGTCATGTGACTAATTTCATATACTGGATGAGCTGTTTTTTTTTTTTTTTAAGTTTATTTATTTTTAGAGAGAGGGCAGGGGAAGGGCAGAGGGCGAGGGAGAAAGAGTGAATCCCGAGCAGACTCTGCAGTGTCAGTGTAGAGCCCAACACACGGCTTAAACTCATGAACTTCGAAATCATGACCTGAGCCGAAATCAAGGGTCAGACGCTTAACTGACTGAGCCACCCAGGTAACCCTGGATAAACTGTTTTATACTACATCTCTTTTCTCTGACTTTATTAATCTGAGTATAGAATGTAGTAATGTGGTTGGAATGTCTTCATCACTCTTATTTAAAAATCATTTTCTTAATCTTAGCTTCACATTATTATAAGAGACCTAACTCCTAGCATCATTTTTTTAAGGTGTATGAATTTTAGCATTACATTCCATATCAGTTATCTGTTGTCATAATAATGCTGCTTTAAAAAAAACCTAACAGACCTCAGTGACATATCAATAACCATTTAGAATATGAGTGTGCAGGTGAGCATTTTAGTGTGGATTCAACTGGGCAGTTTTCGTGATTATGGCTGGGTTCACTTGCATGTATGTGTGTTGTCTGGCTGTCGGCTGATTTGGACAGTCCTCATTTCAGAAACCTAGGATTTTCCGGCTCTGGTGCATTTGTCTTTTATATTCCATTAACTTAGCCTTGGCATATTCTCATGGTGATGCCAAAGTGCAAGTATTAAGGCTGAAATGCAAAAGTGCTTTTTTAGATCTCTGATTGTGCCACCACAACTTACATCTCATTGGCCAATGCAATGAAATGGATAATCTTAAAATCAATGGATGAGAAAATAAAGTTCATTTCTCAATGGGAACTTCTATCATTAGGCAAAGGATGTAAAAAAAGAGACTATAATCAGGAAATCTATAGGAACAAGCAGTTATCTTGTACTAGATGCAATACATAGGAGAAGGTCTGGGTTAGACTAGAATTAAATGTGTAGCCAAACTGAATTCAGAAAAGGATCAGTAGTAATCAGATATACAGGCTCATTGTCTAGCTGCTACTGTTTTCCAAGAATGAAATATAGTGGTGTGGTTGCATGCCTGAGCTTTTTATTAGAAAATGTAAACATAAATTTACCATATGACTCACTAATTCCACACTTTTAGAAATTCTTTTAGAGTTTTAGAAAATATAAACTACTCTGTAGTAACCAAAATCATAACACCAGTTGCCTAAAGTGGGTAGAGGCAGTATTGACTGCATAGGGGCAAAAGGGAACTTTCGGGGTTGATGGAAATTTTTTCTATCTTAAATTTGGTGGTAGTTACATGGAGGTATATGTTTTCCAAAACTCAGTGAACTCTACACTTTGAATTAGTGTAGTTTATTATACATAAATTTCACCTCAAAAACTGATAAAAATTTATCTCTATCCCCCTTTCTATTTTTCTTTCTCTTTGTCCAGAGAAAATAGTGATATACAGATAAGCATTACCTCCTAACTGAAGTTAGCTTTGTGACTTAAATATCCAGGGATTGAAAACAATCCAGTCAGTCAGGAAAGTAGTCACAACAGGTACATAGGAAGTACTCTCCAGCCCATGAAAAATTTCACCCTCATGTAAAGACAAGGCTATATGTGCATGTGTGTGTTAACAAAAACATGCTATTTTCAACTTTTTTTCCTGATTATAAAATTGCTTACTAAATAGTCATATAAGATATTGAAAACTATCATGGAAATATATACTGTATCATTAGAAATTCCATCACAGAGAGATGGTCAGTGTTAAAATTCAGGTTTATATACTTGCAAATTTTTATTTTATTCAAGTACATATTCACATACTGTTTAAAAATGGTTCTTCTGGGGTGCCTGGGTGGCTCAGTCGGTTAAGTGTCCGACTTTGGCTCAGGTCATGATCTCGCAGTTGACAAGATTGAGCCCTGTGTCTGGCTCTGTGCTGACACCTCGGAGCCTGGAGCCTGCTTTAGATTCTGTGACTCCTTTCTTTCTGCCCCTCTGCTGCTTGCACTCTGTCTCTCTCTCTCTCAAAAATAAATAAGCATCAAAAAAAATTTAAAAAATGTTTTTTCTAGAGAGGTAAACAGAATTTTTAAACATCTTCCCTTGTTCATATGGGTCTAAATAATCTTTGGAAATTAGTTCAAAGGAATATAACCCCATATTTAAAAAATTTAATTTCAGTTATTTTTATGATTACAAAAGTAATACATACAGAAAATACTAGAAACATCTGTAAGATAAAAAGATTGAATTGTCCTGTCCTCTTACTCCATTACTGCTTCCTTTTTAAGCAGATTTGCCTGTAGTCTTCCAAAATATGTTTCATTTTATATTCTATGGCAATAGGGGCACCATTTTCTTTATACATGGATAGATATTTAGATAGATGTTATGGATAGATAGATAAGCAGATAATGATACCAATAATTATCATCTTTTGCTAAACAGTAAAATATCTTATTGTGGGCTATAACCTTTAGAAAGCCTTCCACAAGGCAAATATTTCACAAAAATAAGAATAAACAAACACCTATATTGTAAGAAAGTCCAAGTTTATATTCTTTTAAAAATACATAATAACTTTGCAACTTTCCTTCTCTACATGATGAACAGCCTTGTCAAGTTTAGATTAAAAATATTTCAGAATGTATTCAGATGACACTAAATGAAAGTTTAAGTTGTAGCTATACAAGATACAACTATACTAACTTATAATTTATAGCTATACATTTAAAATTTATAACTATACAAATTTTCTCTTATGTTCTTCAGAAAATTTTCATAGTTATCTTCAAAGAGGTCTTGCCCATTTGGGAGTGTTATAAATATATAATAATTAAATGGCAAAGTGCCTTAAAATCATGAAATTTCCACAGATTAAAAGGAAAAGGAAAAGTTTAGACTTGTTTCACTTGCCCCAATTTTATAATATGTCCCAAATACAAAAACTTATTCCCATGTGGAGGGCCATCTCTCAATTCTTCATTGAACAAATAAATAATTTAGAAAACTTTTGCATCCATAAAGAAACCTTCAGGGCACTTTCCAAGAAACAACAAAAGTTGTAGAAAACAACATTTGTACTTGATAAAAAGCTTCATTTTATTTTTATTTGGATGGATTTTTAAAAATTCTGATGTGAACCCTTACCCATTCACAGACCATTTCCCCAGTAGAACTCATACTCCTGCCTACAATGCAGCAATAAATTTTAATGAAAGATGCTTAAATATTCATAAAACCACAATAGATTAGACTTCCACAAAGATCCCGTAATTGTAATTATTTCAGTAATGGTGTATTGGATTAAAATATAAGAGTATTTTCCATAATTATCAACCTTGAGGTAAAGGTACTAGGCAAGTGATTGTTTCATCACATACAGAGATCCTTTAATTGTGTTCAAAGACAAGGTATTGCCCATGCTTCCAGGAGGCTCTTCCATTATTATTTGCACTATCTTTTGTCATTTAAAAAATCTGGAAAGAAGCAAGAAATCCATAAAGAGGGAATGAATACATCTATGGTCTATTCCAAAAATAGAATAGTATGTATCCATCAAAAAGAATGAGTAGCCAAAGTATGGAAAGAGCCCAAATGTCCATCGATGGATCAATGGTTGAAGAAGATGTGGTATATATATATACAATGGAGTGTCACTCGGCAATCAAAAAAAGTGAAATCTTGCAATTTGCAACTACGTGGGTGGAACTAGAGGGTATCATGCTAAGCGAAATTAGTCAGAGAAAGACAAATATCATATGACTTCATTCATATGAAGACTTTAAGACACAGAACAGATGAACACAAGGGAAGGGAAGCAAAAATAATATAAAAACTGGGAGGAGGACAAAACATAAGAGACTCTTAAATATGGAGAACAAACAGAGGGTTACTGGAGGGGTTGTGGGAGGGGGGATGGGCTAAATAGGTAAGGGGCATTAAGGAACCTACTCCTGAAATCATTTTTGCACTATATGCTAACTTGGAAGTAAGCTAAAAAATAAAATTAAATTAAAAAAAAAGAATGAGTAGGATCTAAATGCATTACAATGGATTGGAAAAAATAATTTATAGGCCTAAATTTCTGTAATAATATAATTGCTTAACATCTACTTTTATGTGGCAAATGATATTAATTTTTTTCTATTAAGATATAACTATAAATACATGCATAGGAGGGTATGCACAAATGTAACAAAAGAGTTACAAATAAAGGCAGTTGAGGACTAGAATGGATGCAAGTAGTGAATTGGGACATTATTATCATATAATATTGTAAATTTTCAGAAGTCATTTATGTTTTAACTATGTAATTAAATATTAATTCTTAAAAGAGGATAAAAATACAAATCATTGATATTAGGAATGAAACTATGCATATAATTATAGAGTCAGAAACCATAGAGAGGATGACTTCTGTTTTTAACCTTAACAAATAAAGAGATTGGAAGACATCACTCCCATCCTTACAGTAAGAAAAAACTGGACAAACTGAAAATCAGTAATTTTCCTTGACTCATCAGATAACTGGTGTCATAGGAGAAAATACCACACTAGGAGAAAGCCACATTCTGAGATAAATAGCATGTAAGATACGCTTACTTGGAACAGAAGCATCTGGATGCTATAAGCAGTAAGACCACTTATTCACCAGTAAATTTAATGAATTGCTGGAGGCTGAATGTGAACTAACATGAGAGTGAGAAAATCCTTGGGGCTGCAATCATAGAAGGTTCCACACATTTTCATGAGCTTTTCTTTCAGGAACCCTACCAGGTCCCCTATCATGTTCTCCTGTGTGGAGCCTTAGCTGTAGCAGGCAGAAGGAAAAAGTTAATTAAGAAAACCTCCCAGGTTTTTCTCCATAACATAAGCTTGCTTTCCAGCAGAAAGACTCACCAGAGTGAATTAGAAGTTTATTCCACCTGGGGGAAGGGAATTCTCTGTTCTAAACCTCTTCAGCCTTTCTGTCTTCCTTTTTAACCTAAGGGGGAGAAAAACAGTCAATAGAAACCAGGGCTCTATGGAAGTAGATTGGAGCCATTGAGCCAAGGAAGACAGCAGAAACAAGGGCAAAAACAAAACAAAACAAAACCCCCCAAAAACAAAACACAAAACAAAACAAAAAAAGCCATATCCCCGAAGGAAAGACAGAAACACGTGTGCAAACCATACTTCTGAGACACAGGCCTACTAAAAGAATGAGACTTTATCACAGCAGCACTTTTAAAAGACACAAACTACCAAAACTCACTTAAGGAGAAATAGATAACTGTAAAAACTCTATATCTATTAAAATATTGAATTACTACTTAAAAAACTTTAAAGAAATTTTTTAATGTTTATTTATTTTTGAGAAAGAGAGACACAGAGTGTAAGCAGGGAAGGGGCAGAGAGAGAGGGAGACACAGAATCTGAAGCAGGCTCCAGTGTCTGAGCTATCAGCACAGAGCCCAATGCAGGGCTTGAACTCATGAACTGCTAGATCATGACCTGAGCGAAGTCAGATGCTTAACCAACTGGGCCACCCAGGTGCCCCAGAACCTTTAAAAAAGAGAAATCACCATTCTTATCTCAGATGGTTTTACTGGTAAATTCTACCAAACATTTAAGAAAGAAACAATACTCATTTTTCACAATCAATTCCAGAAAATAGAAGAGGGAACACTTTCCAACATATCTTATAAGTATCACCATAATACCAAAAATAAATACATTTAAAGAAAAACACAACAGACCAATATTTCATGGGATGCAAACAAATATCAACAATAACAGATTAGTAATTAAATCCAGCTAAATATCAAAAGGATAATGTGTCATAACCAAGTGGGATTCATTCCAGAAACACAAAGCAGGTTTGGCATTTGTAAGTCAGTCAGTAATGAATTAATAGATTGAGAAAAAAAGTATATGATTATTTTAATAGATGCAGAAAAGGCATTTGACAAAACATAACACATAACACTCCAAAAACCAGGAATAGAGGAAATTTCCTCATGCTAATAAAAAGTATATTTTTAAAAACTCCAGTATTTGACATCATATTTAACAGAAAAAGACTGAAGTCTTTTCCCCAGTGATTGGGAACAAGACAAGGATGTCTTCTCTCACCACTCATATTCAAAATCATACAGGAAGTCCTAGATAGTCCTATATAGTAAAATAAGATAAGAAAAAAATTAAAATTATGTAGACTGGAAAAGAGGAAAACTGTTCTTATTTACAGATGACATGAATGTCTATGTAGAAAACCAAAAGAATCTACAAAAAGACTCCTGGAACTAATCACGTATAGCAGCAGTCACTGCTTACAAGTCAATACACAAAAGTCAACACAAAATACAACTAGCAACAATTACATCAAGAAATTTGAAAAAAAAATAATCATTTTCAATAGCACTCAAAAATTTAAAATATATATATTTTACAAAATATGTATATGATTTATATGTGGAAAACTATAAAACACCGGTAAAAGAAATCAAAGAGATGAATAAATGGAGATATTTCATGTTTATAGATGGGAAGACTCAATATTGTTAAGAAGTCAATTCTTTCCATTTTGATCCACAGATTTAATGTGATCCCAATAGGCAAGAAGTGAAGGCTTGGATAAAGCATGTGATTATATATCAGAGTTGGAAACATCAGTATGAACTCATGTTTAGCTAAATATAGAGATGGGTAAATATAGAACTAACTATAGATATGTGTGTATACTTAGGTTAGCATATACACATATACTTCTAAGCCCTAACTGCTGAGAAGGCTTAGAAGCAATGACAATCCAGTAATATTGAGCACATCCAGAGGTGCCTGGGTGGCTCAGGGCATAATTGAGCCTTGCATCATGCTCTCTGCTGTCAGTGCAGAGCCCACTTCGGATCCTCTGTATCCCTCTTTCTCTGCCCCTCCCCTGTGCACGCTCTCTCAAAAAGAAATAAACATCAAAAAAAAAAAAAAATAATGAGCACATCCAACACCCATATCTTCACTTCTAATGCCACTCTAATAAAAGAAACCAAGAGTCCTTAGAGAAATGGCTAATTGAGGGGATGGGTCAGGGAATGCAAAGATGAGCCTGTAATACCTTGTACCACCAAAAAGTTAAAAAGTGCTTAAAAAAAAAAAACCTATGGGGATATGTCAAAGGGACACAGGAGCTGACTGAAAGAGCTCCCAATGGCGAGATCTGGAACAATTTGATTAACAATATTAAAGATTAATATATAGGTAGAATAATCTAGACAATGTGATAGGTAGATCTGTGGAGAATAGAGAACCCAGAAATAGACTCATACAAATATGCCTGATTCTTAACAAAGGTACAAAAATATTTCAATGGAAGGATGTCTTCTCAACAGATGATGTTGGAGCAATTGGACACACATATGCAACAACAACAATAATAAAAACCTCAAACTAAAATTTATACCTTATACACAAATTAACTCCATGTAAAATGCAAAACTACAAAACCTTAAACAAAGGAGAGAGTTTTTGGGATATAGCTCTGGGCAAAGAGTCCTTAGAGTAGGTACCACAAGCAAAGGGAAAATGAATTAGCAGAACCTAATTAAAATGTAAAACTATTGCTCTGCAAAAGACCTTGTTCAGAAGATGAAATATAAGCTACAGACAGGGATAAATTATTTGCAACCTCATATTTAACAAAGGACTAGTATCAAGACTATATAAAGAACTCTCAAAACAGCAAATACACTAAAAAGTATAGCTAGAAAATGGACAAAAGACATGAAGAGGCATTTCACCAAAAGGTTTGTACAGATGGCAAATAAGCACTTGAAAAGATGTTAAACATCATTGGCTAATCAGGAAATGCAAATTAAAACCACAATGAGATATCACTGCACATCTATAAGTACAGTTAAAATTAAAAAAAAAACTGTGATATCATGAAATACTGGTGGTAATGCAGAGAGAAACTTCATCACTGAGATATTGCTAGTAGGAATGTAAAATGGTTCAGCCACTCTAGAAAGCAATTTGGCAGCTTCTTATCAAACTAAACATGCAACTGCCATAGGATCCAGTAGTTGTACTCCTAAGCATTTATGTCATAGAAATGTAAATCTAAGTTTACACAAAAATTTGTACATCACTGTCCATTATAACTTTATTTTTAATAGCCCCAAATTAGAAGCAACCCAGATGTTCCTTGGTGGGTGAATGGTTTAACAAACTGATACTATTCAGTAATGAATAGTAACAAACTTATTGATACATGTAATAATCTGGATGAATCTTCAGAGAATTATGATGAGTGAAAAAAGTTAATCCTAAAAAGTTACATATATACAGTTCTGCCTGTATAACTTTAACATCACATATCAAAGACTGTGAAACCCTAGTTTTACTGGAGAAAAATATCCCTCTTAAATTTTCACATTGTGTTAGCAGAATGGTAAGTACAATATTTGTAAATCCATTTGACACCATAATAAATTGAACTTGTAAATCCATTTGACACTATAACAAATTGAACTGAAATATTCTAATTCAAAAAAAGAGAAAACACTTGAAATGAAGGAATTCTAGAAATGGAGAGCTGGTTAGTAGTTGTCAGGGGTTAAGGGTAACAGTGGAGTAGGGAGAGGGTAGTAGATGTGGCTATGAAAGGACAGCTTCGGGGATCCTTGTGATAACAAAACTGTTCTGCATCTTGACTATAATAGTAGATACATCAATCCAAGCCTGTGATATAGTGTATTGAACTAAATACACACAATTGGATATATGTAAAACTGGTGAATTTTGAATAAATTAATAAATTGCATCAATGTAAATTTCCTGTTTGTGATATTCTTCTACAGTTGTGCAAATTGTTACCATTGAGGGAAACTGGGTGAAGGGTACAGGGGATCTTACTGTGTTATTTCTTATAACTATACATAAATTTACAATTACCTCAAAAAGTAATTGAAAATATTCAAAAAACCATGATAAACAGATAAAGATATATTGGCAGTTGCAAACAAAAGTAAATCAAGTGTTAACTAACTTAATACCAGAAGGTAGCACATTTGTAAAAAGATTAGTCTTGCAAAGGACTTGGAAGGACATTTCATTATGATAAAAGGAAAGTATTCATTCTGAAACATTGATATACCTAAGTTTTAAATCTATAAAGCGAATCTGATAGAACTACAGAGGTTATTTTTAAATTACAAATGGAATTGTAGAACTGAAACCAAAGGTTAATAAAATTAAGGACTTTTTAAATGAGTAAAATGGTGGATTAAACACAGGAAATATAAATGACCGAACTGGAAATTAAGCCACAGTAGAATATATACAGATAAATCAAAAAGAGAAAAACTTTAAAAAAAAGCAACAAAGAGCAAATGAGACTTGTGGAACACAGTGAAAACAGTTAACAGATGTGAAACTGGAGTTATAATATAAAAAGGAAGAAAGAATTGGCAACAGTTGAGGATAAAATGGCCTAGAATTTTCTGTAAGTAATGAAAATAAAAAAAGTCACAGATTCAAGAAGAGATACAAACCCCAAGCTAAATAAATACAAAGAAAACTGCAACTAGGTACATCATAGTGAAAATGCAGAAAACCAAACAAAAAACTGTAAAAGTGATTAGAATAAAAAACTACATGTATATCATGTCCAGTCAGGAAATAAAAAACCACAACAGTTATTTAAACATATTTTAATAGTTACCTCATTTAATAATTACTATAAGATTAAAAATGCTAAAAGGGAACAATGAGGTAACACAGATATAAGAACAGTAGGAGAGAGATGGCAGAGTATGAGCACCCTAAGCTCACCTTGTCCCATGGATACAACTAGGTAACACCCGTATCAGTGTAAATAACTCAGGAAATGACCTGAAGACTGGAAGAACAAACTCCACAACTAAAGGCAGGGAAGAGGCCACCTTGAAGAATGTAGAAGGGGTGAAGGAGTGATCTGGGAGCAAAATGGACTCCTTTGAGCCCTCCCCACCTTAGTAGCCATCCAAGGTGGGGAGGGAGTTGGTGGTACAGGGAAGGGCAGAAAACAGACTTTCACACCAGGGAGCCCAGGAACAGGGAAGATGAATCTCTGTAATATTTGCCTTCGAAAGTGAGAGTGGCTGAATTTCATGAGTTCCTAAAACCAGCAAGAGTTAAAGCCTGGAATTTAAAAAACTGGAAGGTTTGGCTCTTGGAGAACCCCAAAGCTTTAGGAACTGTACCCTGCCCTTAAAGAGATAGCACAACAAACAGCTTATGCAGATACTTTGTAGAGCCAGCAGTTTGGAAAACAATGGGGACAGACATGAAGGTGAGTGATTTGCTCATCTCAGAGCATGGCTCAGAGACACAGGGATCATCGGAAGACCCTTCCAGGAATGAAGGAGCTGGCAAGCACCATTTCCCTCCCCAGCTCCCCAGCATAAACAAAGGCCACCTGTGAGAACCATCATAGCACCAACACTCTTTACCTAATTTGCTTACAACAAGCCCCAACCCCTGTGCTTCCACGGATCCACTCTTCATAGTCATACTCATCTGAGTCTCTACACTGTGGGTCCCCTCCCTCAGAAGACCAGGGAAAACCTCAGAAGCACCACGTCTCCTGATCCACACCTATTGTGGGATCTCAGTTCTGGCAGTAGTGGCAGTGGGTCTCATTTTGTAAGCAGACCATCACACACCTTGTTTAAAACGTGCCCGACCACTACTGGGAACCAAACACTGCACACATTAGGCAAAAAGAGCCTCTGCAAAATTGAACTGAAGGAAAAAGATGTTAAGAGTCAACAGCAGAGTACATGCAATGTGCATAGGAGATACTTACTGAAGCACCAGTGGGAATGGAAGGCAATGCACTGCAGGGCACTCCAGGACCTCTTCTTCATAAGACTTATCATTAAGAGCAAGAGAAGTAGCTGACTTTCTCAGAACACATATAAAGACACAGAAAATCAGACAAAATGAGGAGATTAGAAACATCTCCCAAATGAAAGAACAGGACCAAACCACAGCAAGAGACAAAAGTGAAAGAGACGTAAATAATATGTTGCATAGAGAATTTAAAGTAATGATCATAAAAATACTCCCTGGACTAGAGAAAAGAAAGGAAGACATCAGTGAAACCCTTAACACAGAAATAAAATAGAACAAATCAGAGATTAAGAACACAATAAATAAAATAAAAAATATATTTAATGTAATAAGTGACAGGTTAGATGAAACAGAGGAATGAATTAATGACTTGGAAGACAGAGTAATTGAAAGTAACCAAGCTGAGCAAAGGAGAGGAAAGAGAATTATGCAGATTGAAAATAGTCTTACAGAAAACACTGACTTCATCTTGCATAATAACATCCACAATATAGGGATCTCAGAAGAAGAACAGAGAGATAAGAGGGCAGAAAATTTATTGAAGAAATAAATTTGAAAACTTCCCTAATCTGGGAAAGGAAGTAGAGATCCATATCTAGGAGGCAGAGAAAGTCCCCCCCAAAATTCAACTCAAGGAAGTCCACACCAAGATACATAGTAATTAAAATGACAAAAGCAGCAATAAAGAGAAAAAATTAAAAGCAGCAAGAGAAGACAGTTACGTACAGCAAGAGAGGACTATTACATACAAGAAACCCTATGAGGATGGAGTTTTGGAGGAAGATGGCAGCCTAGGAGGACGCTGGGCTCACCGCGTCCTGCTGACCACTTAGATTCCACCCACATCTGCCTAAATAACCCAGAAAACTGCCAGAAGACTAGCAGAATGGACTCTCCGGAGCCAAGTGTAGACAAGAGGCCCATGGAAGAGGGTAGGAAGGGCGGAGAGGCGGTGTGCACTACACGGACTGGCAGGAGGGAGCCGGGGCGGTGGAGGGGCAGCCCGCCTGGCAGGGCAGAGCCCCCGAGTCTGGCTTGCAAAAGCAGAGGGGCAGATGGAGTGTGTTCTGACAGCCAGCGGGACTTAACATCTGGAATGTTATAAGTCAACAGCTCTGCTCCAAGAGCAGGAGGGCTAGAGAACAATGGAAGGGAGAGTTGTTGAGCCCTGGAGGACAGAGCTCAGCTTGGTGGGGAACAAAGGCACTTGCCAACGCCATCTCCCTCGCCCATCCCCCAGCCAAAATCCCAAAGGGAACCAGTTCACATCAAGGAACTTGCTTGCATATCACAAATACCCAACACCGTGAGTCTGCCCCTCCCGCCCCTGTGCACCTTGCAGATCGACCCCAGCTAATATGCCAGATCCCACCAAAACAGCACCACAAGCCTGGCAGTGTGCAAGTAGCCCAGACAGGGGCCACACCACTCCACAGAGAGTCCTGCCCCTCGGAGAGGGGAAGATAAGGTACACACCAGTCTGACTGTGGCCCCAGCGGTGGGCTGGGGGCAGACATCAGATCTGACTGTGGCCCCGCCCACCAACGCAAGTTACTCCAGACAGCACAGAGGAAGAGCCCTGCAGTTCTGCACCACTCCAGGGACTATCCAAGATGACAAAACAGAACAATTCTCAAAAGAAACTCCAGGAAGTAGCGACAGCTAACGAACTGATAAAAAATGATTTAAGCAATGTAACAGAAAATGAATTTAAAATAATAGTCATAAAATTAATCGCTGGGCTTGAAAAAAGTATACAGGACAGCAGAGAATCTATTACTACAGAGATCAAGGGACTAAGAAACAGTCAGGAGGAGCTAAAAAATGCTATAAATGAGCTGCAAAATAAAATGGAGGCAACCACAGCTCAGACTGAAGAGGCAGAGGAGAGAATAGGTGAATTAGAAGATAAAATTATGGAAAAAGAGGAAGCTGAGAAAAAGAGAGATTAAAAAAAAATCCAAGAGTATGAGGGGACAATTAGAGACCTAAGTGACACAAATAAACATCGTAACATATGCATAATTGGTATTCCAGAGGAGGAAGAGAGAGGGAAAAGTGCTGAAGGTGTACTTGAAAAAATCATACCTGAGAACTTCCCTGATCTGGGGAAGGAAAAAGGCATTGAAATCCAAGAGACACAGAGAACTCCCTTCAGACATAACTTGAATCAATATTCTGCACCACATAGCATAGTCAAACTGGCAAAATACAAGGATAAAGAGAAAATTCTGAAAGCAGCTAGGGATAAACGTGCTCTAACATATAAAGGGAGACGTACAAGACTAGTGATGGATCTATCTACTGAAACTTGGCAGGCCAGAAAGGAATGGCAGGAAATCTTCAATGTGATGAACAGAAAAAAATATGCAGCCCAGAATCCTTTATCCAGCAAGTCTGTCATTGAGAATAGAAGGAGAGATAAAGGTCTTCCCAAACAAACAAAAACTGAAGGAATTCGTCACCACTAAAACAGCCCTACAAGAGATCCTAAGGGGGATCCTGTGGGACAAGGTCCCAGAGACATTGGTACAAGCATGAAACCTACAGATATCACAATGACTCTAAACCCATATCTTTCTATAATAACACTGAATGTAAATGGGACTAAATGCTCCAACCAAAAGACATAGGGTATCAGAATGGATAAAAAAACAAGGCCCATCTATTTGCTGTCTGCAAGAGACTCATTTTAGACCTGAGGACACCTTCAGACTGAAAGTGAGGGGATGGAGAAATATCTATCATGCTACTGGAAGTCACAAGAAAGCTGGAGTAGCCATACTTATATCAGACAAATTAGACTTTGAATTAAAGACTGTAACAAGAGATGAAGAAAGGCATTATATAATAATTTCAGGGTCTATCCATCAGGAAGAGCTAACAATTATTAATGTCTATGTGCCGAATACAGGAGCTCCCAAATATATGAAATAATCACAAACGTAAGCAACCTTATTGATAAGAATGTGGTAATTGCAGGGGACTTTAATACTCCACTTACAACAATGGATAGATCATCTATATACAGGATCAATAAAGAAACAAGGGCCCTGAATGATACATTGGATCAGATGGACTTGACAGATATATTTAGAACTCTGCATCCCAAAGCAACAGAATATACTTTCTTCTCGAGTGCACATGGAACATTCTCCAAGATAGATCACATACTGGGTCACCAAACAGCCTTTCATAAGTTTACAAGAATTGAAATTATACCATGCATACTTTCAGACCACAATGCTATGAAGCTTGAAATCAACCACAGGAAAAAGTCTGGAAAACCTCCAAAAGCATGGAGGTTAAAGAACATTGTAATAAAGAATGAATGGGTCAACCAGGCAATTAGAAAAGAAATTTAAAAAATACATGGAAACAAATGAAAATGAAAATACAACAATCCAAATGCTTTGGGATGCAGCAAAGGCAGAACTGAGAGGAAAATACATTGCAATCCAGGCCTATCTCAAGAAACAAGAAAAATCCCAAATACAAAATCTAACGGGACACCTAAAGGAAGTAGAAGCAGAACAGCAAAGACACCCCAAACCCAGCAGAAGAAAAATAATAAAGATCAGAGCAGACATAAACAATATAGAATCTAAAAAAAAAAAAAAAAAACTGTATAGCAGATCAATGAAACCAAGAGCTGTTTTTTTTGAAAAAATAAAAAAAAATGATAAACCTCTAGCCAGGCTTCTCAAAAAGAAAAGGGAGATGAGCCAAATAGATAAAATCATGAATGAAAATGGAATTATTATAACCAATCCCTCAGAAATACAAGCAATTATCAGGGAGTACTATGAAAAATTATATGCCAACACACTGGACAACCTGGAAGAAATGGACAAATTCCTAAACACCCACACACTCCCAAAACTCAAATAGGAAGAAATAGAAAGCTTGAACAGACCCATAACCAGCGAAGAAATTGAATCAATTATCAAAAATCTCCCAACAAATAAGAGTCTAGGACCAGATGGCTTCCCAGGGGAATTCCAACAGACATTTATTTTTTTTTAAACTTTTTTTTAACGTTTATTTATTTTTGAGACAGAGAGACACAGAACATGAACAGGGGAGTGTCAGAGAGAGGGAGACACAGAATCCGAAACAGGCTCCAGGCTCTGAGCTATCAGCACAGAGCCCGACACGGGGCTCGAACTCACGGACCGTGAGATCATGACCTGAGCCAAAGTCAGCCGCTGAGCCGACTGAGCCACCCAGGAGCCCCTCTACCAGACATTTAAAGCAGAAATAATACCTATCCTTCTCAAGCTATTCCAAAAAATAGAAAGGGAAGGAAAACTTCCAGACTCATTCTATAAAGCCAGCATTACTTTGATTCCTAAACCAGACAGAGACCCAGCCAAAAAAGAAAACTACAAGCCAATATCCCTGATGAATAATGGATGCAAAAATTCTCAATAAGATACTAGCAAATTGAATTCAACAGCATATAAAAAGAATTATTAACCATGATCAAGTGGGATTCATTCCAGGGCTGCAAGGCTGGTTCAACACTCGTAAATCAATCAGTGTGATACATCACATTAATAAAAGAAAAGATAAGAACCATATGATCCTGTCAATCGATGCAGAAAAAGCATTTGACAAAATTCAGCATCCTTTCGTAATAAACATCCTCGAGAAAGTCAGGATAGAAGGAACGTACTTAAACATCATAAAAGCCATTTATGAAAAGCCACAGCTAATATCATCCTCAATGGGGAAAAACTGGGACCTTTCCCCCTGAGATCAGGAACATGACAGGGATGTCTACTCTCGCCGCTGTTGTTTCACATAGGGTTGGAAGTGCTAGCATCAGCAATCAGACAACAAAAGCAAATCCAAGGCATCACAATTGGCAAAGATGAAGTCAAGCTTTCACTTTTTACAGATGACATGATATTATACGTGGAAAATCCGATAGACTCCACCAAAAGTCTGCTAGAACTGATACATGAATTCAGCAAAGTCGCAGGATAAAAAATAAATGTACTGAAATCAGTTGCATTCTTATACACTAATAATGAAGCAACAGAAAGACAAATAAACTGATCCCATTCACAACTGCACCAAGAAGCATAAAATACCTAGGAATCAATCTAACCAAAGATGTACAAGATCTGTATGCTGAAAACTATAGAAAGCCTATGAAGGAAATTGAAGAAGATATAAAGAAATGGAAAAACATTCCGTGCTGAAGGATTGGAAGAATAAATATGGTTAAAATGTCAATACTGCCCAAAGCTATGGATTGCACATTCAATGCAATCCCAATCAAAATTACACAGCACTCTTCTCGAAGCTAGAACAAGCAATCCTAAAATTCATATGGAACCACAAAAGGCCCCGAATAGCCAAAGTAATTTTGAAGAAGAAGACCAAAGCAGGAGGCATCACAATCTCAGACTTTAGCCTCTACTACAAAGCTGTAATCAAGACAGCATGGTATTGGCACAAAAACAGACACAGAGACCAATCGAATAGAATAGAAACCCCAGAACTAGAGCCACAAAAGTATGGCCAACTAATGTTTGACAAAGCAGGAAAGAGTATCCAATGGAAAAAAGACAGTCTCTTTAACAAATGGTGCTGGGAGAACTGGTCAGCAACATGCAGAAGGATGAGACTAGACCACTTTCTCACACCATTCACAAAAATTAGCTCAAAATGGTTAAAGGACGTGAATGTGAGACAGGAAACCATCAAAACCCTAGAGGAGAAAGCAGGAAAAGACCTCTGACCTCAGCCGCAGCAATTTCTTACTTGACACATCCCCAAGAGCAAGGGAATTAAAAGCAAAAATGAACTACTGGGACCTCATGAAGATAAAAAGCTTCTGCACAGCAAAGGAAAGAATCAACAAAACTAAAAGGCAACCAACGGAATGGGAAAAGATATTTGCAAATGACATATTGGACAAAGGGCTAGTATCCAAAATCTATAAAGAGCTCACCAAACTCCACGCCTGAAAAACAAATAATCCAGTGAAGAAATGGGCAGAAAACATGAGTAGACACTTCTCTAAAGAAGACATCCAGATGGCCAACAGGCACATGAAAAGATGCTCAACGTCGCTCTTCATCAGGGAAATACAAATCAAAACCACACTCAGATATCACCTCATGCCATTCAGAGTGGCCAAAATGAACAAATCAGGAGACTGTAGATGCTGGAGAGGATGTGGAGAAACGGGAACCCTCTTGCACTGTTGGTGGGAATGCAAGCTGGTGCAGCCGTTCTTGAAAACAGTGTGGAGGTTCCTCAAAAAATTAAAAATAGACCTACCCTATAACCCAGCAATGGCACTGCTAGGAATTTACCCAAGGGATACAGGAGTGCTGATGCATAGGGGCACTTGTACCCCAATGTTTATAGCAGCACTCTCAACAATAGCCAAATTATGGAAAGAGCCTAAATGTCCATCAACTGGCAAATGGGTAAAGAAATTGTGGTTTATATACACAAGGGAATACTATGTGGCAATGAGAAAGAATGAAATAGGCCCTTTGTAGCAATGTGGATGGAACTGGAGAGTGTGATGCTAAGTGAAATAAGTCATACAGAGAAAGACAGATACCATATGTTTTCACTGTTATGTGGATCCTGAGAAACTTAACAGAAACCCATGGTGGAGGGGAAGGAAAAAAAAAAAGAGGTTAGAGTGGGAGAGAGAGCCAAAGCACAAGAGACTCTTGAAAACTGAGAACAAACTGAAGGTTGATGGGGCGTGGGAGGGAGGGGAGGGTGGGTGATGGGTATTGAGGAGGGCACCTTTTGGGATGAGCACTGGGTGTTGTATGGAAACCAATTTGACAAAAATTTCATATTAAAAAATAATAAAAACATAAATAAATAAATAAAAACAACAAGAAACCCTATGAGGCCATCAGGAGATTTTTCAGGAGAAACTTTGCCGGTCAGAAGGGAGTGGCATGATATGTTCAAAGTGTTGAAAGGGAAAAATCTGCAGCCAAGAACACTCTATCTAGCAAGACCATCATTCGGAATAGAAGGAGAGAGAGTTTCTCAAAGAAAAACTAAAGGAGTTCATGACCACTAAACCAGCCCTATAAGAAATATTAAAGGGGATTCTTTGAGTGGAAAGGAAGCTCATATATTAGAGTATGAAAAGTAAAAAAAAAATCAGTAAAAATAAATATTTCTGTAAAAATCAGGCAAAGGATTCATAAAATAAGAAAATGTAAAATATGACACCATATACTTAAAACATTAGAGGGAGAAGAGTAAAGAATGGGTTTAAACGTAAGCAACCATAATCTTAATAAAGACAGCTATATTCAGAAGATATTATATATAAACCTAATGGTAACCACAAATCAAAAACCAGTAATAGATATGAAAAGAATTAAGAGAAAGGGATCCAAGCAGACCACTAAAGAAAGCCAACAAACCATGGAAGACAGCAAGACGATCAGAGAAAATCTATAGAAACAGCCACAAAACAAGTCACAAAATGGTAATAAATACCATTTATATATATATATATATATATAAATCTATATATAGGGGCTATATATATATCGGGGCTCAAACTCATGAACTGTGAGATCATGACCTGAGCTGAAGTCAGATGCTTAACCGACTGAGCCACCCAGGTGCCCCTAAAAAAATAAACTATTTCTTGTAGGCAGCATGTAGCTGAGTCTTGCTTTTTTGTACAACCTGACAATCTTTGCATTTTAAATTGGGGTGTTTAGACTATTAACATTTATGTAGTTATCGATATAGTTACGTTTAAGTCTATCATCTTGTTATTGGTTTCTATTTGTCCAGTCCATTCCTTGTTCCCATTTTACTTTTATTCTGCCTTTTTCCAGATTATATTTATGTTTTCATTTTAACTCTTTTGTTGCCTTCTTAGCTATAACTGTTTTGTTATTGTAGTTGTTGCTTTAGGGATTATAATATGTACCTTTAACTTATAATGGTCTACATTCAAGTGATATTATACTATATCATATACATCATAAGAATCTTACAATAGTATACTTTCATCTCTCCCCTCCCAGCCTTAATGCTATTTGTTGTCATACATTTATTTATACATATTTTATAAACCCTCAAGACAATGTTATTTTTTTAAATATTTATTTACTTTTGAGAAAATATTTATTTACTATTTAAATATTTTTAAAAAATATTTATTTACTTTTGAGAAAGAGAGACATAGCATGAGTAGGGGAGGCGCAGAGAGAGAGGGAGACACAGAATCTGAAGCAGGCCTGCCACGGGACTCCAACTCACCAACTGTGAGATCATGGCCTGAGCTGAAATCAGACACTTAACTGACTGAGCCACCCAGGGGCCCCTGTTATTATTTTTGATTAAACAGTTATCTTTTACATAATGATATATAAAAGAAAAATTACATATTACCCAGGTCATTACCATTTCTGGTGCTCTTTAATTCTTTGTGTGGATCTAGATTTCCATTTGTTATCAATTTCTTTTGACCTCAAAACTTCCTTTAACATTTCTTACAGTGTGGGTTTCCTGGTGATAAATTCTCTTCCTGTTAAAAGGATTTTTGTTGTGTATAAAATGCTTGGTTGAAAATTTTTAAAGTACTTTAAAGGTATTACTACACCATTTTATCACTTGCACTGTTTCCAATGAAAGATTTGATGGCATCTTCTCCTTGTTCCTCTGTATACAATATGTTTTTGCCCCCTCTATTTTAAGATTATTCTTTATCACTTAATGTGAGCAACTACATTATTATATACCTTGTTGAAATTTACTCTATGTTTCTTGTGTTTTGGGTTTGTTGAGACTATAAATCCATGAATCCAAGAGTCTCAACAAACCCAAAGCACAAGAAACAGTAAATTGGATTCATGGATTTATAGTTTACATAAAATTTGCAAAAAATTTCAGCCATTATTTCTTCAAATATAGTTCTGTCCCCACTTCAGAAACTCTAATCGCATATATATTTTGCCACGTGAAGTTGTCCAATATATCAATGATGCTATTTTCATATTTTTAAGATTTTTTTCCTCTGTATTTCATTTTGTGTAGTTTATTGCTGTATCCTCAGTCATTATCTTGTCTTCTGCCAGTATAATCTACTATCAATCCCACCAAATAGGATTTTGTTTGTTTGCTTATTTATACTCATTTTGTTTTTTTGTTGTTGTTCTTTAAATAGACTTTATTTTTAAGATCATTTTAGATCCACAAAAGAATTCAGCAGAACATACTGAGTTTGTTTGTCCCCTGTCCTCCGACTGGTACAGTTTATTTATCCATTCACCTAGTGAAGGACATCTTGGTTGATCCCAAGTTTTGGAAATTATGAAGAAAGCTGCTAAAAACATCTGTGTGCAGGTTTTCTTGTAGACATAAATTGTCACCTGATTTCTGTAAATACCAAGGAGCATGATTGCTGGATTGCATGGTAAGAGTATGTTTAGCTTTCCAAGCAACTGCTGAACTGTCTTCCAAAATATTTATACCATTTTGCATTCCCACAGCCAACAGATGAGAGTTACTGTTGCTTCACATTCTCTCCAGTACTTGGTGGTGTCAACATATGGAATTTTTGCCATTCTAATAGATGTATAGTTGTGTTTCTTCATGTTTTAGTTTGCAATTCCCTAATGACATATTAATGTTGAGCATCTTTTCATATCCTTATTTGCCATCTGTTAATCTTATTTGATGAGGTGTCTGTTTAAGTCTTTTGTTCAAGTCTTTTGTCCAAGTTTTAAAATTGGGTTGTTCATTTTCTCATTGTTGAGTTTTAAGAGTTCTTTGTATATTTTGGATAATGGTTTTTTTTATCAGATATGTCTTTTACAAATACTTCCTTCTACTCTGTGACTTGTCTTCGTATTCTCTTCATAATTTTTTTTGCAGAGATGTTTTTAATTTTATTTAATTTTATTTATTTTTTTGAGATGTTTTTAATTTTAAGGAATTCCAGCTTATCGATTATTTCTTTCATGGTTCGTGCCTTTGGTTTTACATGCATAGAGTCATTGCCATACCCACGGTCACCTAGATTTTCTCCTATGTTATCTTTTAGGATTTTATAGTTTTGCATTTTACATTTGGTTCTATGATTAACTTTGAATTAATTTTTAAATCTAGATTCATTTTTTTTTTTGCATTTGAATGTCCAGTTGCTCCAGCATCATTTTTTGAAAAAGAGTATTTTTTCTCCATTGTATTGCTTTTGCTCCTTTGTCAAAACTTAGTTCACTACATGTATGGGGGTCTATTTCTGGACTCTATATTCTGTTCTATTGGTCCTTTGTCTATACTTTCACCAATAACATAATTTCTAAAGTACTGAAACTTTATATAGTCATGAAGTCCAGTACTGTCAGCCCTCCAACTTTGTTCTTCAAGACTGTGTTGGCTATTCTGGATCTTTTGCCTCTCCACATAAAATTTAGAATCACTTTGTTGATGTTCACAAAATAACTTGGTGGGGTTTTGGTTTGGGATCCATTGTATTTTTCATCTCAAACATGATAGTTTTCATCTGTAGGATTTTGATTTCCACTAAAAAAATATCTTCCACATCTCTATCTAATTAATATAAGGAATATGGATATAACAATTCTTCTAATGCCAATTCTGAGTTGGTTTGGATGTAATTATTATTCTCCTCATTATGGATTGTGTTTTCTTGGACCACTGAATGCCTAATTAATTATTAAATGGATGTCAGATGTGCAATTTACCTTAGTGGCTGTTGGATATTTTTATATTCCCATACATACCCTTGAATTTTCTTTAAGATACATTTAAGTTACTTGGGAACAATTTGATTATTTCAGGAATTGTTTTTGTGATTCTGTATGGTGGATTTGGAGCTATTCTCCATCCAAGGCTAATCATTTGTTACTGAGGCAAGACTTTCCTGTGTATTCAGCCAAATACCCAGTGAATTATAAAAGTTTTTCCAGTCTGGTTGGTGGGGAGAGATACTTTTTCCCTCTCCTGTGTGAGCACTAGAAAGCATTCTCTAATACTTCTGATTTTTTTTTTTTTTTTTTTGTCAGCTTGGGGTAGTTTCATGTACATGTTCTGGTTACAATTCTTAATATTCAAGGGACTTTCTATAGAAATTATTAGTTTCTCTCTATGAAGATTTCTCTTGTGTATTCTGTTCTACGATCTGTAGTCACCTTAGTTTCCTTAGCTGCTTAGCTCTCTCCTACGCATGAAGTCCACTGGGCTCTACCTCAGTTCCCTTTCCATGTACCATTACCAGGAAACATTTCTAAAATTAGAAATTCAAATTTTTTAAATGTTTACTTTATTTTTGAGAAAGAGACAGAGTGTGGGTGGGGGAGGGGCAAAGAGAGAGGGAGACACAGAATCTGTGAAGCAGGCTCCAGGCTCTGAGCTGTCAGCACAGAGCTGGATTCAGGGCTTGAACCCATGAACCGTGAGATCATGACCTGAGCTGATGTCAGATGCTTAACCAACTGAGCCATCCAGGTGTCCCTAGAGATTCAAAGTTTTATAGATACACAACTGCTATGATTTTCTATCCTTGTGTTAGTTTTCTAAAATTGTGTTTTCCAAGGAATTTGTCTATTTCATATGTTATCAAACTTATTGGCATAAAATCATTCATATGTTCTTTTTTATTATTTGAGTGTTTAAGAAATCTGTAGATATATCCCCTCTTTCATTCCTGATATTGGTAATTAGTATTTTCTGTCTTCCCTGATTATTCAAGCAGGGCTTAATGAATTTTATTTATTTTCACAAGAAAACAAATAATGTTAGCTTATCAGAAAACTGATAATATGCTTATTAGCTATATAATTTCTTTCTTTACACTAACTCTGTTATTAATTTGCTCTTCTTAATATAGCTTCTTTTTTTATTACATTTCTTTATTTTTGAGAGGCAGAGAGAGGCAGAGCATGAGTGGGGGTGGGCAGAGAGAGAGAGAGGGAGACACAGAATCCGAAGCAGGCTCCAGGCTCTGAGCCGTCAGCCCAGAGCCCGATGCGGGGCTCGAACCCACAAACTGTGAGATCATGACCTGAGCCAAAGTCAGACACTCAACCGACTGAGCCACCTGGGCGCCCCTCTTCATATAGCTTCTTAATGTACACAATTAGATTATTGATTTTAAACCTTTTTGCCATTACTTTATTTTAAAAGAATGTTCATGGCTATTCTCTCCGTATGTTATATTATGTACTTTCATCAACTATAATGTTACCATTAATATTATCCCTATTCAAAAGATAAGAAAGCTAATTTTACAGAGGTTAAAGATTATACTAAATTATATAATTTATAAGTTGCAACTCTTGAGACTGAAACCCACATCTGCCTTTTTTTTCTGATGGAAACCTTAAACATGCAACCACTCCACCATATTGTTCTTTTGACAAACTATAGAGGCTCAATAATGATCCTTAATATTTGTCTTATATTTATCCCCACTAAGAACCTGACAATGACCTTCATTTATTTTGCTTCCAGGTTTAATTCTGATCCATGTGCCATCTGGGAATTAAGATGGCTTCTTCATGTAGTAGAATCCTTAGGCATGAACACAGAAAGTTCTTCCACTTTGCTTTTTAATCCAAGAAAGCTGAGCCACACTACAGCTCTGTTTTTCTAACCTAAATAATCCAATATGACAGAGACTGTGTTTCACTTTCCCCACTAATGATATCTTTATCAGTTCATCACCAGCCTCATATACATTTTTATTTTTTGATTCATTGCTTATCACCATTCTGTGATAATGATCTCTGAGCATCCCCATCCATTGGCAGTATTAGGGGTTCCTTTGCTTTAGGAGCATAAGTTCCAAACTGTGATAGCCTCACACTGTGTCTCTATGATCACTAGGGCACAGGGCACTTTGTCAAAAATGGATTTGTCTTTCCAAGAATCATTTTTATCTTTGCTGCCATCCTCATGTACATTGTTTCAAAGATTGCCTTTGGAAACAGCTACAAACTATTGACTTTGGAAACAGCTCAGCATGTTGTTTACCTTTCTTTATACTTTCCAATATTATACCTATGTGACCAAGATTTCCTGGGCACTCCATCTACACAGACATTCCTGGATTCATTGGAGCCCTAGGTATTGTTGTTACCAGAAAATCTTCACTTGCTACTTGGAGGATATTTATCATAATAGAAACTGACTTCCATATATTACTCAAAAACTGCCTTTTCATTAAAATCACATCTATCATCTAATATTTTTCTACCACTTCATTCATACATTCCTACATTTTCAGCATCATGAGGAATAATAGTGCTATTTTAAGCCCATGAATCGGAGGACAAACTTTATATGCCTATGAAAGAACAGGATAATCTTTCAATCGATATGACAAATTTTTATACTGACAGCATGTAGTATATTATGTCTGGAAATGAGATATGGAGCAGAGGTATGGACTGCCACAAAGTGATTAATATCAGGATATGATAGTAGGGATTTTAGGTGACTTGCCATTCAGTTTGTGGTTTGTTCGGAAGTGGAGGGAGGCAGCCTGAGCTTTCTGGCATATGATTGAGACCTGAGGCATTTACTGAAGATAATCAGTCTCAGATCTGTTTGAATTTTCCCCATTTTTGAGACTTATTTTCCTTATCTGCCAAACTCTAGAGTCAACCAAGTGATGGGTGTATATTTGGGGCTATGTTGTCTTTGAGATTGCTATTTAATGTAGCAACAGTTATGCTAGTCTCTAAGGAAGTTACATTATAAGATTGGAATCCCAGTGGTTTGTGTTTTTGAAAGGAAACCATATCTGCTACCCACCCTATATGGACTATCTACCTAACCCATTATCTGAAGTTTTCTCCTCCACACTACACCTTGGTGAGCTTCCTGTCTTTAATAATGTCTATTCAATCTTTCTATTGGAAGGTGTAAGTGGCTGAAGTATGGACTATGGCTCTCACTGTGAAAATCAATTTTCACATTTTGATGACCATAGAAAGCTGTCAACAGTTCACACATCATAGTGACCTTCTGGTTTCTATGACAATTGGGATATACACAATTTGATCATGGAGTAGAACCATTTAGCAAGGATGTTTACAAGAAGGAAATGTCTATTAAACTTTAGGGTCTGCCATAGTAAATGTTCTGGGTCCCAGGAGAGGCTGCTTCTGGTAAGGGAATCAAGTTGGGTTCTACTGAACTTGAAGCTACAACTACCACCTGGTCACTTTAGTCTCCTCATGGCAGAGGACCAGTAGGCAAAGAAAGAAATTTATATGGTAGTGGGGTAAGTTGACTCTGATTACCATGCAGAGATATGAGTTGTTGCTACATAACTGGGATAAGGAGGAGTATGTCTAAACCCAGAGGATTCATCAGGAATTCTTTCTTGGTGCTTCTAGCCTGGTAACAATGGTAAATGCATTCAGAATAAAATAGGTGTTGATTTCTTCATAATTTTAAGAATTGTTTACACTTCAGATCTTGGCTAAGTGGGGCTGAATGCAAAAAAAAGTCTTGGGCAGTTGACTCAGAAATCATTCTAGGAGGCCTGACTTCATGCTTAGCCTGGCCTTTAAAAGGAGTATCTTTATTTATTAGTTCTTTGGAGGCTTGAAGTATATTTAACACTATTAATTTAAACACCATCTGGCTCTGATTTTTAACATCTCTTCAACTGTCTGTTCTGACTGCATCTATTTCAATTGTATTTTTTTTTCTAAATAGCTTTAATAATGTTAAAACGTCCAAATTCTCTTTTCTTTCCCTTCTGGTAGGTTTTTACAATTGCTAAGACCTGAACTATACAATTTTTTATGAACCTTCCCTATTGGCACAAGCTGACCCAAGTGGAACTCAAGGAACAATTTACCCTATGCAGCAGAGTGCCTCCATATTGGAACACTTTAGTTTTTCTAGAATTTGGTAGAATTAAAAGGACAGAACACGCATGGGCTTAAAAGGTAATCCAGGACTCTGAGGTCTCAAAGGAAAGGGAAGGACAGAAACTCTAGAAGCTGAGGGTCTTGAAAATTCATTGGACCCCAAGCATGTCAATCTTTACCTTTCAGCAAATAAATTTAGAGCTTGCAATGGCAGGGGGGCGGGGCAATCCTTTGTTGACGTTTCGAAGCTCTGCCTCCTGTCACCAGCCCAATGGATTACTTCCCACCTTGTCCAACACTGCCTCAGGTGTAGTTTCAATTGGCTGCTCTTCACAGGCACCCCTCTCAACCCCCATACCCTACTTCTACAACCACTCTGTTGCAGGGCCTCCACAGGCACCATAGACTGCTGTATCCTCTGCCGCCATCTTCTCTGCTGCCTCCATCACCTCCCAGCAGGCACTGCTGCCAACAGCCTCAACTCTGTGGTCGCCATCTTTGCCAATTTTGTTAAGGGGCCAGATCACTTCTACAGTTGAGGCACTGACTGGTGTATCTGTTCTGCCATGTCTGCCACAGAGAATCAAGGCCTAATCTCAGGTGGCCAGATGGGAGCCGGTGTTGAGGTGGGCCAGGATCCTGGATCCATCAGGCATGGTGCAGTGCCTGCAGAATTGGGGGGTGGAGTTGCAAGGGCCGCAGCCCCTAGGGATTTCCAGGCAGCTGTTCAAGCCCTTTGGGAGGAGGAGGAGGGTGGGCAGGAGGCTGCTCAGCCTGTAGTCCAGGGGAATTGGGATATACAACCAGTAGAAGAGGAGGAAGAAGAGGAGGAAGAAGAGGAGGAAGAAGAGGAGGAGGAAATTGAAGAGGAAGAGGAAGAGGAAGATGAGGAAGACGATGAGGACGAGGAAGAGGAAAAAGAGGAGGACGATGATGAAAAGGAGGAAGAAGGGAAGGGAGGAGATCAGGAGGGGGTAGAAAAAGAGGAGGAGAATGAGGAAGATGAGGAAGAAGAGGAGGACAATGAAGAAGAGGAGGATGACAACTTTGAGGAAGAGAATGAGAATTATTTGAACAAAGAGGAAGAGAAGAAAGGTAAGGAAGGCGCATCTTTGAGTTTCCTATGGCACAGTTTTGGCTCCTAATCAAAGCTTTGATCCATTCCCTTTCATATCATAGTCATTATAACAACCATATCCTTCTTGGTCCAGCCCCACACAGGCTGTATGGTGGTCAGGTGCCACTCCAGGGAGCCCAATGACCCTGCCGATGGACTGGTGCCTTGAGAGGTGAAGGACCGATAAGGGGTCAGGTAAAATTCCAGGAGCCAAGGTCTGGGAGGGAAGGTACCTGGCAGAGGGCACCTGACCCTGAGAACTGGAAGAACCCGCAGAGAGGGCTACAGCCCAGAAGACAGAACTGGTGGAGGTCAAGGTCTGGGAGGGCAAAGTATTGGGTGATGCTGCCACTTATAGGAAAGCTGGGGCCTATGCACCTGAGGAGACGGTGGTCATGAATGGAGGCAACATCTTCAGGTTCTTGTAACTTCTATTGGCACAGCTGGCTTACTTGCAGGCCACTCTTTGTGCTTGCCTCAGGCGACTAAGCAACAGGTCAATGTTTAAAAAAAAAAAACTTCAGGCTGAATGTACTAATTGTATAAAGATATTTACAGTCTTGAGAAAAAGTTTAATTTCTATCAGCCTGTTTGATAAGAGAGCTGAGACCTGAGTTCATCAATGCAATTCATGAGCCCAGAGAAGGTAAGTGTCAGTGGGAAGTAGGTGTTCAGGAAGGTACTTGGGAGAAAATGGAAAATGAGCCTGAAGGAAAAGGGCAAACAACTGCTATACCTCACGTTTGGTTGATGGCTTTTAAAAATGTAGACTCCTGGTAAGATAATATGAGAAAATGATGAAATGGTACTGGAGCACTTTTCAGGGGTGAGGAACCAATGAACTTCATGATAGAATTTGTCTTCAAATCAAACATGTATTTTCCAATGAAGTTCTGACAAAAACATACAAAATGCTGATGACCAAGTGATTCTTATATCTTCTAACAAGGGTCCAAAATAATCATCAGCACAGGGTATGAGATCTATTGGAAATAGGGGGGAAATGTCACAGAGAAAATTATCAAGCAGCATAAATCTAGGGCCACAGAAGTGTTATTATCAACTAGTAGGAATGTGCCCAGCTACTCTTTTTTTTTAAACATATTTCTATTCTACAGATTCTTCTGAGGGCAGAATACTGGATGCCACTATTGATTTTAAATTGGGCTATTTTTTCTGCCACTTTCTGGTCACAAAGAAGCAACTGAACATAAGTTTCTTCACTAAAGAAGCAACTGAATATGAGAACTCTGATGAAGAGGCCCAAGAAGCTGGATGTGAGGAGAAGGAAGTGGAAGAGGATGAAAGTGAAGAACCAGAAGAAAAACTTGAAATTGATATGGAATCAGCAGGGGGCAACTGTGTAGAATCCAGGTATTAGTGTAGAGCCTTAAGTATTAACTAACCATTTCTGACATATACTTGTTACTGAGAGTTTTATGCTTTAAAATTTTTTCTGTAAACTAATAAGAAAAAAATGTTGAAATTTAGTTTTGAAAAGTTAATAATATATACTAGATAGTATAGAAGACAGTACATTCTGAAATGTACTTCATTCATAGCTACAAGTCCTTTGTCCATAGCTTTAAGACTACTACAGAGGGAATGGGGCACCTGGGTGGCTCAGTCAGTTGAGCGTCTGACTTTGGCTCAGGTCATGATCTCACGGTTCATGGGTTCGAGCCCTGCATCGGGCTCTGTGCTGACAGCTCAGAGCCTGGAGCCTGCTTCAGATTCTGTGTCTCCCTCTCTCTCTGCCCCTCCCCCCCACTCTCTCTCAAAAATAAACATTAAAAAAATAAAAAAAGACTACTACAAAGGGGAGATTTATGAGACTTTGCATTAGAGATCAATAATTTTTTTAAGAAAATGGTCACCAGAAGAAGTAGCTAAAGCAGATAGGCCATGCACAAGCTGTGCCTTCATCACTTGGTCACAGAAATGTAGTCTCTTGGAATAACAATGCCTCTTGAGGTGACTCCTTACAAAAGTATTAAAAGGATTACAAAAGTATTAAAAAGGATCATGATTAATTCACAACTATTAGTTCTGTTTAGGTTTTTGTATTTCATATGACATTCAAAAGAAAAGAAAATTTGTCATAGTAAGATTGCTTATCACTGAATTGGTAATTAAGTCTTAGCTTATATTTCCTCCACCTATCCACCTCTTTCTCCCACTTTCCCTCTACCTCTCTTTCTCTCTTTCTAAATTTTCACAGCTACAGATGTCTGATAACAGCCTCATTCCCATTTTACAGATAAGGAAACTGAAGGTCTGGGAGTATAAGGGATATATGGTTTGTGTAAAGAGCACAGACTTCTAAGGTAGAAAGGTGTATTTAAATCAGAGTGGCCTGTAAAGAAAAAAAAAAGCAAGTTTTGTTAGTGGTGGGCAAGAGGGATTTGAAGCTGGTGTGATCAAATGATTGAAGCATGTGCACCCTGGTATCTTAAGGGTCTGAGTTACAAGAAATGGTTTCCATTTCTCCTTGTTGAGACAGTAGATGTACATAGGATTAACTCATATTAGAAAGTTACTGGTATATGTTAATGGTGTACAATTGTTAATTGACTCTTATTTCATCCTACAGTTGGAAGGCATAGGAAGAAATGGATGGCAAAAGAAGAATTTGTTCTTCACATATATTCTACTTTTCAGTAGCCCAAACCACTAGTTTTGTTTCGAAGTTAATCACCCCAAAATAATATTAAGTGACATCTGGCTTTACTCTTACCTTTTACAGATATATTTGACAACATTTGTTTGCATTAAAAATAAAAGCTTATTTGGGGCACCTGGGTGGCTTAGTCAGTTGAGTGTCTGACTTCGGCTGAGGTCATGATCTCACGGTTCCTGAGTTTGAGCCCCGCGTTGGTCTCTGTGCTGACAGCTCAGAGCCTGGAGCCTGCTTTTGGTTCTGTGTCTCCCTCTCTCTCTGTCCCTCCCCTGGTCGTGCTCTGTCTCTTCTCTCTATTTCTCAAAAATAAATAAACATTAAAATCTTTTTTAAAAATAAAAGCTTGTTTGAAATAAATAAGTTGCAGATTTTTTTGTTACATAAATGACACTGACTCAGAACTTTGTATCTATTTGTTTTAGCCCACCACCTTACTTTCTTTGAAAGGAGTATCTTTCAACTGTTTGGTAAGCCTATTTTAAATTATTTTATTGCAGCCTCAAATAAATTAAAATATAACATTATAAGCAATTTCTGTAATGGCAGAAATGGTGGTCTATCCTCTACTGCATTTTATTGAAAGAAACCAATGGACCACCTAGCTTGCCTGGAGACCAAATGGTACTATTGAGTTGCTGTGGATAAGCAGCATCAGCATCACTGGGTACTTGTTAGAAATGCAAATTCTTAGACCCCACTTCATACTTACTGAATCAAATTCTGGAGGTAGGCTGCTAGCCATCAGGGTTTTATAAGTCCTTCAGGTGCTTCTGAAGTACACTAAAGTTTAAGAACCACTGGTTTAGAGCAATGTGGGAAAACTAATTTCACCTACAGTAGGACCAGCCTTAATTCACTGACTTGGTACTGTTGCAGGTAAACCGAACATGATGGTAAAATCTGGATTGAGGAAGAGACTAGAATTCTCAGGGGTGTGATGCACAAATATCTCTTGCAGGGATGTGCTAGTTTTCTAAGTTTATTTATTTTGAGAGAGAGAGGCAATACAAGCAGGGGAGGAGCAGAGAGAGGAAAAGTGAGAGAATCCCAAGCAGGCTCTGCACTGTCAGTTCAGAGCCCGATGCAGGGCTTGAACCCACAAATCATGAGATCATGACCTGAGCCAAAATCAAGAGTCAGACGCTTAACGGACTGAGCCACTCAAGTGCCCAGGGTGTGTTAGTTTTATAGAGCTGCCAAAACCCAAAAATTATTGCAAACCAGGTGACTTAAAACAATACAAATTTATGGGTCTGAAGGATTTTAAGCAGAGGAGTAATCTGCCTGATTAAAATTATAAAGTCCTGGGGCACCAGGGTGGCTCAGTCCGTTAAGCGTCCAACTCTTGATTTCAGCTCAGGTCATGATCTCAGGATTTGTGGATTCCAGCCCTGCGTCAGGCTATGCGCTGACAGAACAGAGCCTGTTTGGGATTCTCTGTCTCCCTCTCTCTCTGCTCCTCCTCCACTCATGTGCTCCCACTCTCTCAAAAATACATGAATAAACTTAAAAAAAATCAATACAAATTTATTCTCTCACAGTTCTGGAGGCCCAAAGTCTGAAGTCAAGGTGTTCACAGGATTGGTTCCTTCTGGAGGTTCTGAGGGGTAGTTTGTTTCATCCCTCTCCTAGTTTCTGTTGGTCCATGCCATGTTGGTGGTGATGGTGGTGTGTGTGTGTGTGTGTATGTATGTATGCGTGTGTGTGTGTGTGTATATATATATATATATATATATATATATACACATATGTATATGTGTATATATATATATGCGTGCAGATATTTATGTGTTAATATAGTTAATATATTAACTGTAGTTAATATATATTAAAGGTCCTTATGTGGGCTTAAGAATCTTAGGGGAGGGGCGCCTGGGTGGCGCAGTCGGTTAAGCGTCCGACTTCAGCCAGGTCACGATCTCGCGGTCCGTGAGTTCGAGCCCCGCGTCAGGCTCTGGGCTGATGGCTCGGAGCCTGGAGCCTGTTTCCGATTCTGTGTCTCCCTCTCTCTCTGCCCCTCCCCCGTTCATGCTCTGTCTCTCTCTGTCCCAAAAATAAATAAAAAACATTGAAAAAAAAAATTTAAAAAAAAAAAGAATCTTAGGGGATTCACATTAGACTAAAGACACATACACAACTCTTTTTGAGATAAGCCTTTTTTTGTGTACATACTCAGAGTCCATGATCTTGCACCTAATTATGCTACAGATACCTAAGGCCCTGATTTTGCTCCCCAAATGACCCCATGTCTCAAGCCCCAAAAGGCCTGGGTGTTCCTCTTTACTGAGTCTGTGCTTCTGAGGGTTGAATGACATGGTCAATCCTATACTCCCAGGACTCAGAGGTAACCAAAAGGTGATGGTTATATGCAGCTAACAGGGAACAAGTAAGCTACACTATTCACATATATGCATGTGAAGTGTCTCCTGACGAGGAATCTCAGAGTGCCTTAAAAAGGGGGGCATGCTGAGTCCTAGGGATTGCGATGTGGACCAGGGGCCCAAGGTGGGAGGGCCCACTCTCTTTTAACATCACTAAAATAGAACTATGAGTACTCTAAGTATGGAAGACAGACGCTAAACTGACTCCCAATAACCCCAGCCTTCTCGAATTCATACTCTTGTATAATCTCCTGCCCTGTGACTTCCTTCTACACCAGGCCCAACAAAGGGCATCCCTGGATACCCCAGGTATCCAGATATATAGTCTTGAACATCACACAACAAACTATTCCAGAATTATATCTATGACTTACAGATTTGCATTTTTAAATTTTCTTGATAAACTAAATAGGAAAAATATATAACTAGAACATACCCAGTATTCTAGATCTGAACCTGGTCTTTCAGCTCATTAAGAAGGTGGATTTTTCATGTTAATTGGAGATAAGATTTTATTTAACAGTTTATTTGTTGATATAAACCCTTATATATGGCAAGAAGGCCCCAAGTGAACTCTTGGCTTGAAATCTTTATTTTTTATTAAAAAATTTTTTAAGCGTTTATTTATTTTTGAGACAGAGAGAGACAGAGCATGAATGGGGGAGGGTCAGAGAGAGAGGGAGACACAGAATCCAAAACAGGCTCCAGGCCCTGAGCTGTCAGCACAGAGCCCGACGCGGGGCTCGAACTCACGGACCGCAAGATTATGACCTGAGCCAAAGTCGGATGCTTTACCGACTGAGCCACCCAGGCGCCCCTGAAATCTTTAAATGTTACAAATGTTACTGGTGGTCCAGTTTGAATATTTGGTCTACCCCTTTCCCTTCTTTGTTCCCTGTCACACTTTGTTACCCAAGGACAGAAAAAGTACTGCCCCCTTGCTTTGGAAATGGGCCCTGCAGCTAGATTTTATAGCCCATAATTCTATGGGACTTGGACCTACATACATAGTCCCTGGGCATTGCTACAGTATAACCATCAACCACCTTGCCCCTCTGCTTACCCCTGGCTACATCAACACTCTCTTCCACATATCTCACTTCCTGTGCACATACTGTGTGCAAAAATCCACTTACTTAAGACCACTTCTCCCATGTGAAAATAGCCAGCTGGAGGGGACCAGCCATTATCTTGTTCAGGCACACCTGTATGAAGCCCATTTAAGATCAGCACAATCCTCCTAAAGAACATTTTCCTTTTCTGCACTGTTAATATCCTATTTGATTTCTTTCCCTATTTCATACAGACTGAGATGGATAATGGTACAGTTTCTGTTTTTGTAATTTCATTTTTTCATAAAGCAAAGACCAAGGAAGCCATAAAAAAAGCTGGTAACTTGTCAGAATGTGCCTCTTGGAATTTAGACATCCTTAAACTCTTTATTTAAACAGAGTTTTATTTCTAACTTTTGAAAGAAAATTATAATGGGGGAATTTCCAGAATGAGACTGATCTTACATTGGTTTACTCTGAGAAAAACTAGAAGGGTTGGAGGTGTAACAGCTAGTATAACACAATTATATAGGTAATAGTATCTACCCAAATTAACTATTTGCCATGGGAGTAAGGAGGAAAGAAATACTGTATAAGCAAATACATCACGTATAGGAGCCTGAAAATGCATCTTGATTTGCCAGTCACTGTAAGTGCCATTCGATTTGCTGAGCCATATTGACCAAGTTGCAGAGAATGTTGCATGGCAGCCTGGACTGTTGCCTCTTCTTATTCTGCTAGTTTATAGCAGCCTTTATTCAGTAAATAGGTAGAAGAAGTTGGACTTCCAAATAAGATATATATTGCCCTCAGAATCAAAAGAAGCCCACTAGTCACTGTGCTTATTTCTTTTTAATTTTTTAAGTGGGCCTCATGCTCAGCATGGAACCCAATGTAGGGCTTGAACTCACAACCCTGAAATCAAGACCTTAGCTGAGAACAAGAGTTGGATGCTCAACTGACTAAGCCACCCAGTAACCCCCATTGTGCCTATTTCTCAATAGTAGTTAATGGCCTGATGTGGCAAGTCATCCTTCCCTTTGGAAGGGATATTTCAATATGCCCTTGATCTCTAGATCCTTAGAAAATTCACCAAGGAAGACTGCCTTTGAATTTTTGTGGGGTTCATTTCCCACTTTCTAGCATGCATGCATCCTACCATGGTGTTTAGGATAGTTGCTACATCTTGTTCATCGGGTCCTATCAGCATGAAAAAATCAAAGTAATGGGACAGTGTCCTATGGAATGAAGTGGTATCTTGTGAAATGAAGAGGTAATCAAAATTACTGAGAACCTGGGGCACCTGGGTGGCTCAGTTGGTTAAGCGTCTGACTCTTGATTTTGGCTCAGGTCATGATCTCATGGTTGTGAGACTGAGCCCTGCATCAGGCTCTTCACTGAGCATGGAGCCTGCTTAGGTGTGTCTCTCCCCCTCTCTCACCTCACACACACTCTGTCTCAAAATAAATGAATAAACTTAAACAAAAAAGGATTCCTGAGAACCAGACTGTAACAAAGGGCTAGGGCATTTATACAGCCCTTCATATTGTCCTTGCGGATAGGAATGTTATGATTACTGCTTCAGCTCTGCCCCTTATTACAGTAACTTCACCTACCTTGCCTTGTTGATTAAATATTGCTCCTTTGTCCCTGTCATACTGGGATCACAATATTCCTCTTGATTTCAGAAATCCCAATTCAATGTCAGTAATTCTGGCTGTCATTTCTATCCAAAAGAGATTCTCCATCACAGAGTACTTGCTGGAGAAGATCAATATATCCCTTAATGCCTGGTATGAAGGTTCTGTGCTGGTGAATTTTTTTCATTCAATCTGTTAGTAAAGTCCGTAATGCAGCAGTATTGTACCAGAGAGTAATGAGGGAATTTCATTACTATCATATGTTAACATATTATAGGGATACAAACAAATGATAAAATGTTTAGCACTAGTGTGTAGCAAGAGGCGGACTTTTGTAAGGAGGAAGGATGAGTAAGTGTGTCAAAAAAGTCCAAGGAAGAAGGTGAGGGAGTTCACAATTGAGGATATCTTTGGGAAGAATGATCCAGGAAGATGTACCAGCCAGTGACAAGGTTCCCGTGCTGGAGCAATTCTGGAACATTTGAGGCCAGATTGACTGGAGCTGAGTGAGCAATCAGAAAAGTAGCAGGAGATGAAGTCAGAGAGGTGATTAAGAGGCCAGATTATATATGACCTTGCAAGGCCATTGGAAGAGTTTTAGTTTTTACTTTGAGAAAAAAAGATGCAAAATCATTGTAGGTTTTCTGTTTAAGTGACACAACAGTAATAGCAAACACACATGTAGACTTTGTGTCAGACTCTGTTGAAAACTTTGCAAGTACTAATGCATTTAATCTTTACAACATTCCTCTGGCAGGTAAGTGCCTTACTATCCCCATTGTTCAAGTGAGTAAACTGAGGCAAACAAGGTTTAGGAAAGTTCTCTAAGGCTATGTAACTAGTACATGGAAAAGCCAGATTGCAAAGCCAGGCAGTCTGGACCCAATGTCCATCCACTTACCTGCTACAGAGAGCTGCTTCTTCCAATGGGAGTTCAAGTTTTAAAAGGCTCACTTTGATTACTGCCATTAAGTAAGATGTTAATGCATCAGTTAAGTCTATTGCCATCAGCTCGTCCCTAGTGCTGCAAAAGATCACTGTGTTGGGTCAAGCACTAGATGAAGTCTGTGGCTTGAATTCAGGGGCCACAGCTATACTTTTTGTAAAATACCCATCTTTGCTCAGCAAAAATGGGAGTCTAAGAGGATCTAATAGTCTGTGCCTCCACAGAAGCACCAAGAAAATTAGTAGAAACTGTCAGAGTAAACTATGTCAGAACTCTGGAATATTATCAAAGGATTACAGTAATCAAGTGATTGATGAATTCAGAAAAGGGGACAAATAGAAGAGCTTTGTTGTGGCATTTAAATTTGGCCTTGCCCCACTCTGCTCCTTGGTGTGATACCCGTCTTAAAGATGGCAGCCTATATCTCCCCTCACTCCGGCCTCCCACCTCCATAGGTATCTGGTTACAAGAGTAGAGTGGAACTTGTTCTCAAGGAATTGTTTGTTTGTTTTGATCTGTCTGGGGGCTCCTTGAAAGAATGAAGCAAGTCACTTGCCTTTGTTTTGCCTAACTCCAAACTCTCAGGACAGAAAATGGCTAAGAGTGCGTGGGGGGGTGCTCCTTGAAAATACTGAAAGGCAACTGAATAAGCCATTGGTACCTGGGGCAAAAGATTATAGTCTGAATAAATAGTAAACACACCAAAAGCCTGGGAAGAAAAGCTTAGGAGAGTTACCTGGGGGAATAAGGGCTTTGAAAAGCTCTCACATATAAACGGGAATCTAAAAAGCCACATGCATGCCCAGGGCATGATACATGTTTAGACAAGTCTTGAGAAGGACCTCAGCTTTCACCAATGGCTGATTTTGGTTTCAGCACAAGCAGAAAGGGAAGGCTAAGATAGGGTTCTACATGATTCACTAAGTATTTAAAGAGTGCTCCAACACATAGCTAATTTGCAAAGACAAGAAAGATATTTTTTAAAATATTTTTTGTGAACTCCAGGAGTTTAAGAAAATCCCTGCCAAACCACTATCTGACCACAGGCTAAAGGAACAAACTTTAAAGACCACACATGACAAAGTCTTTTAAAAACTAGTTTAGAAGAACCATGAAACAAACAAGCAACTACAACACACAGCAGGCAACAACAAACTCTAAGAAGAAAAATCTGATTTTCAGAGTTACTACATTATCATATTCAAAACATCCAGTTTTTATTTTTAAAAATTAGAAGGCATTCAAAATAACAAGGATGGTTTATTCACCAGAATAAATGATATTAACAATAAATGTCCCTCAGACATAAACACACGAAAAGGTATCCAATATCATTAGTCATTAGGGAAATGCAATCAAAACCACAAGGCAGTACCACTTCACACACAATAGATTGGCTATAATAACAAAGACAGACAAGAACAAGTGTTGGCTGAAATATTGAGATATTGAAACCCTCATACATTTGCTGGTGGGAATGTAAAGTGGGTGCAGCTGCTGCAGAACATGGTTTAACAAAAAGTTAAACACTTAGTTTCCATATGACTTAGCAATTCTACTACTAGTTATATATCTGAAAAAAATAAAAACAGGCATTCAGTGAAATACTTGTACAAGAATTTTCATAGCAGCACTATTCACAATAGCCAAAAGATGAAAACCAGCCAGATGTCCAACAATGGATGAATAGACAAAATTTGGTGTATCCGTCAAATGGAATATTATCAGCCATAAAAAGGAATTAATACTGTGACATGCTATAACATGAATGAACCTAGAAAACATTATGCTAAGCAAATGAAGAAAGAAGCTTGAGACACAAGACTGCATATTGTACGCTTCAATTTATAAGAAATGTCCAGAATGGGCAAATTCATAGAGACAGAAAGCAGATTAATAGTTAGTAGGGACTGGGAGAAGGTGGTCACTGCTTAATGGCTACTGGATCTCCTTTGGGAGTGATGAAAATGTTCTGGAACTAGATAGAGGGGATGATTGCACAACACTGTGAATCTATAATGCCACTAAATTATTCACTTTCAAATGATAAGCTTTATGTTATGTGAATTTCACCTTGATCGTTTTAAATGCTAACCTTTAACCACAGGAATCATGCTTGGGAAGTTCTCACAAGACTATGGGCTCTCAGGAATGAGACTCAATGAAACAACATTTGGATCATGTCTCTTCCTCATGCTCAACCTTGATCATAAATTTATTGATAGGCAGCATCAGCATCAACCCCACCTTTCTCTTACTTCACAACCTTTGGCAGTGGGAATATTTGAATGTGTATGGTTAAATCCATAGATTTAACTCCTCTGTCCAACTTTCACTGGACTATCCAACCCTGCTCCTCTCTCCCTTTACTCTCTTGCCAGATAGGACTATGCTAACCAAAGCTCAGTACAAATGACTGCTTCTTCTCACCTCTACTTCTGTTATAGAACTTCCAATCCCCTGGACTCTCAGGAACTTGCTTGCTTTTTCTGTTATTAATTTATTCTTGGCCTTGACCTGCTGCACACCAAAAACTGGAGAGTTCTCAAGGTGCTTGCTGCTTCCTTAATCTACTAAAGTTGGTCCTTTCTACTCGTACCCATTCTTTAGTGTGTCACTCTCTCTTTGGAATCCTCTCCCCAATATACAGTTGTGAATACACAAAGGATCATTGAGAGGGATGTTCAGTGGTTAATAAAGGATTACCTCTCACAGTGAACATCCACAGAATGACTCAGCAGGAACCTGGGCTTTCTCTTTTGATGATTGATTCTATCTTTAAACTGCATTAGATTCTTAGTAATAAGATTAAGATTGAATCAGCAGGTGCTCATTGAATACTTGTGCATTGAAGAAAGTCAATAAAATGATGTTTAATGCTATGTGGTGCCTCTGTTTCAAAGCATATTGGATCTTGATTAGGTCAGTGTAGGTGGGTAAGTGCCTAGAGGTGGAGATAATAGCAATGATGATTACCTGTTCTGTTGCATTAAGCCCAAGGCAGTACTGTAAGAACCAACCTTTAGTTAATAGCTAGGGTAAATCTCAAGATAGAAATGACTTGTTCTTGTCAGCATTTTTTCTAGCACCAAACACAGTGTTTGGCACACAGTAAGTGTCCATCGCTTATTTTTAAATGAAAGAATGAATGGCCAGATAAAATAAGGCTTTATGCCTGGCAAGATGACTAACAGAAGAGGTACTGTGTAAATAGGATTAAACATGAAATCAGAATCTCTGGGTTCTAACCCTGACCTGTGGACTCCATGAGTGGCTTTCTGTGTCCTTTCCTTTTTATAATCCTCACACATATCTGGAAAACAATGGTGTAGTGGTGGAGAAGATAATGGACAAGGTGATGATTCCTAAGGGTGTTCTTACTGCCCTGATGTTTTAGGGTAAGAGTGACCACAACTTGATAAATGATTTGATCAAGCATAGGGAGTTGCAACACAGCTGTGGAGCATGTCATCATGGGATCCAAGTTTCAATGTCTTGTCAGAGAATGTGAAAGAGACAAGATGCCTCAGAACCTGCAGACTCAGAAGGAAAGTCAGTGGTTTTTGTCATTGTTAAAATCTTTCCTTTGCTATGCTGGACAGTGGCACTGACTAAAACTAGAAGCCAATATAGCATCACTCTGATGCAGAACCTTGGCTGAAAAGAGGGAAATGGCAACAACCTCAGGAAATGAAGGCAAAATCAAGGTTAAGTCAAGAGCTGCATTAGTACATAGACACCTAGGAAGTTAAAACTTGAAGGGTTCTGAGCATCTATCTAATTCAACCTCTTAGTTGAAGTAATAGTGAAAGAGGCTCATGAAGGCGGAAGGAAACTGGACTGTCACACATACAGTATATGTAGTACGTGCAAATCCATTGCCAGAGCTATGTCTTCAGATTAGACGCTCCTGCCTCTCTGTCTCTCTTTGTCTGTTTCTGTCTCTTCCCCTCCCTCTCTCCTCATTTTCTTATAGCATATAAGAGGAAAGTCCATGATTGATCTAGAATTGGAAGAGAAGGTATGACCCAGGAAGACTGTACAAGGGAAGGGAGCACGTAATTTTCCTGTACTTTCACAGGATCATCAGACTCCAGGTTAAGAACTTATATCATAGGATCCTAAAAACTCAGGGTAGGAAAGGACTCTGTCACTGAGTCCACACTTACTGAGCATCTCTGACAGCTCTGCTGTTTGACTATTTTTCTTTATTAGAAGGTTTTTCTGATATTCTAATCACATCAGAATTGTATTGCTTTTAGACAAAAGCCATTATAATACTCAGAGTGGAGTATGATGTCAGCTTTAAAATACATTTGGAGGATTAAAATGGATCAAATGAGTACTTTACTAAGATGAGTCATATTTTAAGATTGTATTCATAAAATTTGTCCTCCAATTCATGCATCTCTGGTCATTTTATATGTAGCCTTTTAAAGCATTTTTCACTTGGATTTCTGATGTCATCATTACAAAACAAAGACTCTACAGGTTATGCTTGTATCCATTCTGTGTGGTAATTAACTTTTTTCTTCTACAATAATTCTAGATCCTTGGGGATTGAGGATAAAATGATAAATGTGGAAGGATCTCTCACAAAGGCAGAATTGCTGTGGTGGGAGCATCCATCTGTAAAAGTTGGCAGTGGATAAATTAACCTGAGATTGAAAAGATAAGATCAAGTAAAGATTGACACAAATTTGTAAGTTTGTTTGAAGTACCAACCTGTGAGATTCTGTTTTTTTAAAATACGTACATTTTTTTAAACCCAACCATTTTAAAAATAGCTTCATTGAGGTACAACTGACAATTAGCTGCACATATTTAAGTGTGCAATCTCATTTAAGTTTTCACATATGGGGGCGCCTGGGTGGCTCAGTCGGTTAAGCGGCCGACTTCGGCTCAGGTCATGATCTCGCGGTCTGTGAGTTCGAGTCCCCGTCGGGCTCTGTGCTGACAGCTCAGAGCCTGGAGCCTATTTCAGATTCTGTGACTCCCTCTCTCTGACCCTCCCCCATTCATGCTCTGTCTCTCTCTGTCTCAAAAATAAATAAACGTTAACAAAAATAAAAAAAAGTTTTCACATGTGAACACACCTATAAAACCATCACCACATTTAAAATAGTGAATATATCTATCATTCCCCAAAGTTTTTCATTCCCCTATGTAATCTTTCCCTCTCACTTTTCCCCATACCTCAATCCACAGACAACCACTGATCTGCTTTCTGTCACTGTAGACTAGTTTGCATTCTATATAAGTGAAGTCATATAACATGTACTCTTTTGGGTATGATTTCTTTCACTCAGCATAATTATTTTGAGATTCATTCATGCTGTAGCAATTATTAGTTTAAAAGATATCTTTTAAAGTTTATTATTTTGAAGGGCATCTGGGTGGCTCAGTCGGTTAAGTGTCCAACTTTGGCTTGGGTTATGATCTCATGGTTTGTGGGTTTGAGCCCCACATTAAGCTCTCTGCTGTCAGCACAGACCCTGCTTCAGATCCTCTGTCCCCCCTCTCTCTGCCCCTCCCCTGTTCTCGCTCTCTCAAAAAAAAAAAAAAACATTAAAAAAAGATAGATTCTGATCTAGTAGGTTCTCACTCTTTAAAAAAAAAGTTTAATATTTTGAGAGAGGGAAAGCTCATGGGAGGGGTACAGAGGGAGGGAGAAAGAGAAACCCAAGCAGGCTCCTCACTGTCAGTGCAGAGCCTGATGTGGGGCTTGAACTCATGAACCATAAGATCATGACCTGAGCTGAAACCAAGATCTGGATGTTCAACTGACTGAGTCACCAAGGCACCCCTCTTAGCTCATTTTCATTGCAACAGTAATCTATTGTACTGGTATGCCACAATTTATTTATTCATTTATTTGCTGATGGACATTTAGGCTGTTTCCAGTTTTGGTCTGTTACAAATAAAATTACTATGAACATCTGTCACAAGTCTTTGGACATATGCTTTCATTACTCAAGTAAACAGGTAGGGGTAGTATGACTGGGTTATATAGTAGGTACATGTTTAACTTTTAAAGAAACTGCTTAAGTATTTTACAAAGTGGTATACTGTTTTACATTTCCAACAGCAGCATATGATTATTCCAGTAGCTCCACATCCTGGTCAATACTTGCTATAACTGGTCTTTGGAATACATGCATTCGCTACTTTAGTTATTGGCATCATCATTTGAAAGTTATCCATGTATCTTTATCTCCGTCACCCTTCCACATCCAACTGTTCACTCTTCTAAGTATCTCTTCAAAGAACCAGCTTTTGATTTCATAGATCTTCTCTAGTGATTTCTTCCTCTCAATTTTATTAATTTCTGCTCTAATTTTTATTATTTATTTTCTTCTGCTTACTATGGATTTTATTTGCTCTTCTTTTTCTAGTTTCCTAAAATGGAACCATTGATTTTAGATCATTTTTTAGTTTTTATTTTAACTCCTGTTAGTTAACAGTGTTATATTAGTTTCAGGTGTACAATATAGAATTCAACACTTCCATATATCACTCTGCTCATCACAAGTGCACTCCTTAACCCCACCACCTATTTATTCCTTTCTAAAATATGCATTCATTGCTATAAATTTACCTTTAAGCATTGCTTTCACTGCATCCCACAAATTTTGATAAGTTGTATTTTCATTTATTTCAAAATATTTAATTTCTCTCGAGATTTGTTCTTTGACTTGTGTTATTTTGAAGTGTGTTTTTAAAGTTTATTTATTTATTACTTTGAGAGAGAGAGTGTGCAAGTGGGGGAGGGGCAGAGAGAGAAAATGAAAGAGAGTATCCCAGGCAGGCTCTGCACTGTCCTCATGAAGCCTGATGTAGGGCTCGAACTCATGGACCACAAGATCATGACCTGTGCTGAAGTCGGACACAACCAACTGAGCCACCCAGGCACCACTGAAGTGTGTGGTTTAATATCTACACATTTGGGGACTTTCCAGTTACCTATTATTGATTTCTAGTTTAATTCCACTGTGGTCTGAGAACAAACATTGTATGATTTATACTTTTCAAAATTTGTTAAAGTATGTTTTATGGCCCAGAATGTGCCCTATTTTGGTGAATATTTCATGTGTATGAGAACAATGTGTATTCTGCTATTGTCAGATGAAGTACTAAGTCTCTCTCTTGAGTCCATTTCTTCATTTCCATATTAATTGCTACCACTTATGTTCAAGTCACCATTTTTTTTACCTGAATTACTACAATAGCTTCCTACTCTGTTGTCTGTGATCAGCCCAGCTCTCTCCAGTGTATCTTCTCTTGTGCCACTAGAATAGTGTTACAAATTGATGTCACTTCCTATTGCACACATAATAAAGTTGAATCTCCTCAAGTTGTCATATAATGTGTTGCATTATCTAATCCTTGACTACCTTTCCAGCCTCATCTCTCTACCCCATGTTCCACTCACCAGTCATCTCACAGGACAGGCCATTTCCTAAAGCTTTCATTCTCTCTTCCTGCATTTGCGTATTTACTCATGCTGCTCTCTCTGCTTACCTATCTTTCATTTTGCCTGACTAAACAATGCTACTCATTCTTTAGGAGTCACAGAAAATATCATCTATATTTTCCAACATTGTTTGACTACTAAGGTTCTGTTCCTACATGCTCTCATCATTGCAGCAGTTATCTTACCACACCGCAATAGATCGCCTATTTGACTACCCTTACTGCCTATGGGCTTCAGGACAGCAGAGTCCTTAGCACAGTAGTAAAACCAAAGTTAAACAAATTTAAAATTAATTAAAGTTCATTAGTTGACCATTTCAAAAACAGAAATATTGTGATGGAGTAGGACTATGTTAGTATTTACTTAACAATACTTTGCTAAGCATTTACTACTGCTTTAGGGGCTGACACAATGGATATGAATAAGCTATAGGCTTCCCCTTCAAGATGCTCAAAGGCTAGTAAGAAATGAAAAGAACAGGACTCTGGTAGGGACAAATCCAGACTCAGTAAGAGAAACACAAAGTGCTTATCAAGTATTAATCCTTAAATGGAGCAAAGAAGGTCAGAACACTGTTGGACTTCCCCCCCCAATATTTAATCCACTTTATTTCTAAAAATATTTTTGGACTAAATGTGTTTGGAAAGAAAAAATGTCTTTTAAAAGCAGTCACTCCAGGAAGCCAAAAGCAATTTGAAATACAATTTAACTACTCCAAGATTCAGAACGAAAAAGTCAAGGGTTGAAGCAGAGAAGGCTGGAGAAAGAGGAAAGACAAGGGAGAGATGGTGAAAGAAACATTTGGTAAAATCATCAGAATCTGTTATTTGGCATCATTTAGTTCCAAAGCACAAATTCAACTTTTTGGTCTGATTCTTGAGCTTGCTGGATGGTTGTGATGATCAGATCCAAGTAAGAAAGCAACTAGGGAGGAGGCTAGACTCTATTTTCTGCCAAGATGTAGTTGGAGAAAAGGTGTTTCTTCACTTGCTTCCAAATGCTTGCTCTGAGTTAAACAATGTGTAACCTGTACTTTGCCAAAGCTCTTCCAAGGCCCTCAACTCTGATCCTCCATCGGGTTACATTTATATTCAAATTATGTTTTGCAACAAAATTTATTTCTCACAAATCTACCTCTGATTTCTACCTTAATGCCTTTGTTGTCTCAAAATTATGTTTGGGGAGAAATTTTATTTTTCTTCTGTGTCTATTACTCAACTTCTTAATATTGTTAACTCAATTTTGACAAAATCAAAATTACACTTTTCTAAAATGAAGTATAGTTGACACACAATTTACATTAGTTTCAGATGTACAACATAGTGATTAACCAATTTTCTATACATTATTCTATGCTCACCACAAGTGTTGTTACCATCTGTCACCACACAATGCTATTACAATACAAATGACTACATAACTTATGCTGTACCTTTCATCCCTGTGACTTATTTATTCCATAACTGGAAGTCTGTATCTCCCACTCCCCTTCACCCATTTTGCCCATCTCCTAACCCCCCTCCCCTCTGGCAGCCATCAGTTTGTTCTCTGTATTTATGGGTCTGTTTCTGTGTTTCTTGTTGTTCATTTGTTTTTAGATTCCACACATGAGTGAAATCATATGGTATTTGTCTTTCCCTGTCGGACTTATTTCACTTAGCATAATGCCCACTAGGTCCATCTATGTTGTCATAAATGGCAAGATCTCACTCTTTTTATGACTAATATTCCATTGTACAGATATACCAACTCTTCTTTATCCATTCTCAAAATTGCACTTTTGTCATTCTTGTGAAAGATTAATCTACTCAAAATCAAGACCAGTGTTGACGATATGGTGGCTGATCTCCTGCCTGATATAAAATTTAAAAGTACTGATTTGATTTTTTCTTTGATGTAAACATGACTAAAATCATAGTAGATATGTGGGAATGAATTGTGTGACATAGCACTGGGAATCCTACTATATCTAGTCATGAGAAAACACTGGTGTATCTTTCCACACTCAAGAGTGGGCTTATTGACTTCTAACTATAGTTCACATGTCCTGGCTTCAAGGGCTTGATTCAAAAAGTAGGCTGCAAATGCAAAAAGACTAAACAACTTCTATCTTGAAACAACATTCAATTTGTTTGCTGGTGTTGCTCTTAAGGACTTTGGCTTTCTGGGTTTTGGATCCTACCTGCTGACCAAATTGGAGCTATAGCACTTGTTTGCTCCTTCTTCCCTTTCTTAACTCCTCTAGACTTGACTCTTAGCTTGGCTGGAATTGGGGTTCTGCCATAGTTTTATGCATAGGAGGCTTCCAGTACTAGGGCCTTTCAGGTATCCCTGTCCCACTGCTGACCATGCCTTGGCATGACACTCTCTCTCTAGGTCCAGATAGGGAGTAAAATAACCTTGCCTTCCAGAGTGTGCCTTGTAGTGTACTTGTAGGTTAAGGTATACACCTCAATGGGCATCCCTTTGCCTACACCTACCTCCACCATATCATTCTCTAGTTATTTTGCTTGATATTTACTGCTACCTCCAGTTTTTATACCTTCCAAAATATAGTTCTCTCACTACAATAAGAATTGAACTTCTAAATCTAATGACTTTTATCTGAATTATTCACTCTTTGTCCTTTACTATTTCCTGCATCTTCTGAAAGGGAGATGCACTCCATATGGTGAGATGACCTACAAACACTGCATCTGAGGAAGTAGCTTGTATGAGTGTACAGTTGACCCCTGAACAATATGGGTTTAAACTGCATGGGTACACTTATAGGCAGATTTTTTTCCATATAGTACATTTTCTTTTCCCTAGCTTACTTTATTGTAAGAATACAGTATATAATACATATAACATACAAAATACATGTCACTTGACTTTATGTTATCGGTCAGGCTTCTGGTCAACAGTGCGCTGTTACTAGTTAAGTTTTTGGAGAATCAAAAGTTATACATGGAATTTCTACTGTGTGGGGGTCAGTGCCCCTTGCACCTGCATTGTTCAGGAGTCAACTGTAGCTATTAAGAGCGTGGGTTTTGGAGCCAGAGCTCTACCTCTTACCAGGTGGTATGAATTTGGAGGAAGTTATTTAATCTCAGTGTCTCTGGATTCTCATATGTAAAATGTGAATAATAATTGTGCATACCATATATACTTGTAGGATTAAATGAGAAAAATCATGCAAGGCTCTTAACACAGTGCCTAGCAAACAATAAGTTCTCCATAATTTTTAGGTATCGTTAGTTAGTATTAGTCCAGTATACCAGAGAGTTCATATCAAGTCTACATACATTAAGTGGAATAAGTTGACCAAATTCCTCTCTGCTAGGCAAAGAGTCATTTAGACTATGAGGAATGAACCCATGCAAGTTACCATACCCTAGAATTAGAGGAGCTTAACACTAACACTAGTTGTGTTAGGCTGAGGAAGTAGGCGTAGGAGTAGTTCCCCTGAAATTACCTTTGTTTCAAATGCATGCCCAAAGGCTCATGACTCTGGAACCACATAAGTAGAAGCAAAACCCCCTAGAGGCCACACAAATGGCCTTCCAAAAACCCACATTACTACTGAGATTTTTCTCTGTGCAGTCCCATAGTCCGAAGGTCTTAGTGTGTTATGGGACAGATGTTTAGGATAAAAGCCATCTTTCTGTAAGGATGAAAATCCTTATGTCAATGTGAGTTTGAATACTTGACCCGGAAAGAGGGAATCCATGTTGACCTTGAGTATAGCTGAGGCCCCAGACTGTTCTGTAGACATCAGGTTTATAAGACAGGCATTATTCTGTGGTTCCGGTGCTTCTTTGTGACTATGGGAGAGTGTTTGGGTGCCTTCACCTCTGAACCTGCCACCCTCCCAATTTTTGGAGAGCTCCTTCCAGAGATATTTTATTTTATTATTTTAATAATTTATTGTCAAGTTGGCTAACATACAGTGTATACACTATAGGCTTGGCTTTGGGAGTAGATTCCCATGATTCATCCCTTACATACAATACCCAGTGCTCATCCCAACAAATGCACTTCTCAATGCCCATCTCCCATTTTCTGTGCCCTCCCCACACCCCCTACTCCCATCAAACCCTCAGTTTGTTCTCTGCATTTAAAAGTCTCTAATGGTGGGGTGCCTGAGTGGCTCAGTGGGTTCAGCATCTGACTTCAGCTCAGGTCATGATCTCACAGTTCGTGGGTTTGAGCCCTGTGTAGGGCTCTATGTTGACAGCTCAGAGCCTGGAGCCTACTTCAGATTCTGTGTCCCCCTCTCTCCCTGCCTCTCCCCTGCTTGTGCTCTGTCTCTTTCTCTTTCTCAAAAATAAACATTAAAAAAGGGTCTCTAATGGTTAGCTTTCATCTCTGTAACTTATTTTTCCTTCCATTCCTCTATGGTCTTCTGTTAAGTTTCTCAAATTCCACGTATGAGTGAAAACATATGAAATCTGTCTTTCTCCGATTGACTTATTTCACTTAGCATAATACCCTCCAGTTCCATCCACGTTGTTGCAAATGGCAAGATTTCACTCTTTTTCATCACCAAGTAGTATTCCATTGTACATATATACCACACCGTTTTTATCCATTCATCACATAATTTGGCTAATGTTGATAGCACTGATATAAACACTGGGGTATATGTGCCCCTATGAATCAGCATTCCTGTATCCTTTGAATAAATTCCTATCAGTGCTATTGCTGGGTCATAGGGTAATTTTATTTTTAAGTTTTTGAGGAACTTCTACACTGTTTTCCAGAGTGGCTGCACCAGTTTGCATTCTCAACAACAGTGCAAGAGAGGTCCCCTTTATCCACATCCTTGCCAACCTCTGTTGTTTCCTGAGTTGTCAATTTTAGCCACTCTGCTGGTATGAGGTGGTATCTCAGTGTGGTTTTGATTTGTATTTCTTTGATGATGAGTGATGTTGAGCATCTTTTCATGTGTTTGTTAGTCACCTGGATGTCTTCTTTGGAAACGTTCTATTCATGTCTTCTGCCCATTTCTTTACTGGATTATTTGTTTTTTGGGTGTTGACTTTGTTAAATTCTTTATAGATTTTAGATACTAACCCTTTATCTGATATGTCATTTGCAAATATCTTCTCCCATTCTGACAGCTGCCTTTCAGTTTTGTTGATTGTTTCCTTTGTTGTGCAGAAGATTTTTATCTTGATGAGGTCCCAACAGTTCATTTTTGCTTTTATTTCCCTTGCCTTCAGACATGTCAATTGTAAATGTTTATGCCCCCAACTTGGTAAACACCCAAATATATAAATCAATTAATCATAAACATAAGCAAACTTATTGATAATAATACTAAATGTAGTTGACTTTAATACTCCACATATAGCAATGGACAGATCATCTAAGCAGAAAATCAATAAGAAAACAATGGCCTTGAATGATACACTGGACCAGATGGACTTGACAGTTATATTCAGAACTTTTCATCTGAAAGCAGAATACACATTCTTCTCAAGTGCACATGGAACATTCTCCAGAACAGATCACATACTGGGTCACAAAACATCCCTCAACAAATATAAAAATATTGAGATCATACCATGCATATTTTCAAATCACAATGCTATGAAACTTGAAATCAACCACAAGAAAAAACATTGGAAGGCCTCCAAATACATGGAGGTTAAAGCACATCCTACCAAAGAATGAATGGGTCAACCAGGAAAGTAAAGAATAAATTAAAAAAATATATGGAAGCAAATGAAAATGAAAACATGACAGTCCAAACATTCTGGGATACAGCAAAGGCAGTCCTAAGAGGAAAATACATCGCAATCCAGGCCTATCTCAAGAAGTAAGAAAAATCCCAAATACAGAATATAACCTCACACCTAAAGGAACTAGAAATAGCAGCAAAGAAACCCCAAAGCCAGCAGAAGAATAGAAATCATAAAGATTAGAGCAGAAATAAACAATATTGAATCCAAAAAAACCAGTAGAAGAGATCTATGAATCTAAGAGCTGGTGGTTTTAAAGGAATAAACAAAATTGATACTCCTCTAACCAGACTTCTCAAAAAGAAAAGAGAACCCAAATAGATAAAATCATGAATGAAAGAGGAGAGACCACAATTAACATTACAGAAATGCAAAAAATTATTAGAGAATACTGTGAAAAATTATATGTCAACAAACTGGACAATCTGTAATGGACAAATTCCTAGACACCCACACTACCAAAACTCAACTGGGAAGAAATAGAAAATTTGAACAGACCCATAAACCAGCGAAGAAATTGAATCAGTCATCAAAAATCTACCAACAAATAGGAATCATGGGCCAGATGGCTTCCCAGGGGAATTCTACCAGGCATTTAAAGCAGAGTTAATACCTATTCTTCTTAAGCTGTGCCAAAAAAATAGAAACAGAAGGAAAGCTTCCAGACTCATTCTATGAGGCCAGCATTAACTTGATTCCCAAACCAGACAGATATCCCACTAAAAAGGAGAATTACAGGCCAATATCCCTGATGAACATGGATGCAAAAATTCTCATTAAGATACTAGCAAATCAAATTCAACAGTATGCTAAAAGAATTATTCACCATAATCAAGTGGGATTCATTCCTCGGCTGCAGAGCTGGTTCAATATTCAAAAATCAATCAACGTGATACATCACACTAATAGAAGAAAGGATAAGAACCATACTATCCTGTCAATAGATGCAGAAAAATAATTTGAAAAAATACATCATCCTTCCTCAATAAAAAAAAAACCCTCAAGAAAGTCAGGATAGAAGGAACCTACCTTAAAAGCCATATATGAAAGGCCCACAGCTAATATCATCCTCAATGGGGAAAAACTGAGAGCTCTCCCCCTGAGATGAGGAACACAACAGGGATGTCCACTCTCACCACTGCTGTTTAACATAGTGTTGGAAGTCCTAGCCTCAGCAATCAGACAACAAAATGAAATAAAAGGCATCCAACTTGGCAAAGAAGAAGTCAAACTTTTACTCTTTTCAGATGACATGATACTCTACATGGAAAACCTGAAAGACTCCACCCAAAAAATTCTAGAACTAGTACATGAATTCAGCAAAGTTGCAGGATATAAAGTCAATGTACAGAAATTGGTTGCATTTCTATACACCAAAAATGAAGCATCAGAAAGAGAAATCAAGGAATTGGTCCCATTTACAATTGCACCAAGAACCATAAAATACCTAGGAATAAACTTAACCAAAGATGTAAAAGATCTGTATGCTAAAAACTATAAACAGCTTATGAAAGAAATTGAAGAAGACACAAAGAAATGGGAAAACATTCCATGCTCATGAACTGTAAGAACAAATATAGTTAACATATCAATACTACCCAAAGCAATCTACACATTCAATGCAATCCCAATCAAAATAGCAACAGCATTCTTCTCAGAGCTAGAACAAACAATCCTAAAATTTGTATGGAACCATAAAAGACCCCGAATAGCCAAAGTAATGTTGAAAAAGAAAACCAAAGCAGAAGGCATCACAATCCCGGACTTTCGCCTGTACTACAAAGCTGTAATCATCAAGACAGTATGGTATTGGCACAAAAACATACACATAGATAAATGGAATAGAATAGAGAACCCAGAATTGGACCCATAAATGTATGGCCAACTAATCTTTGACAAAGCAGGAAAGAATATCAAGTGGCAAAAAGACAGTCTCTTTAGCAAATGGTGCTAAGAAAACTGGACAGCAACATGCAGAAGAATGGAACTGGACCACTTTCTTTTTTCTTTTTTTTTTAAACAAACACCTATGCATACTTTTTTTTTTAGTTTTATACATCAAGTTTATTTTTTTGTATATTTTTTAATATACAAAAATTTATTGCAATTTATTGTCAAATTGGTTTCCATACAACACCCAGTGCTCATCCCAACAGGTGCCCTCCTCAATACCCATCACCCATCCTCCCCTCCCTCCCACCCCCATCAACCCTCAACTGATGAATAGATAAAGAAATTGTGGTTTATATACACAATGGAATACTACATGGCAATGAGAAAGAATGAAATATGGCCCTTTGTTGCAACGTGGTTGGAACTGGAGAGTGTTATGCTAAGTGAAATAAGTCATACAGAGAAAGATACCATATGTTTTCACTCTTATGTGGATCCTGAGAAACTTACCAGAAGACCATGGGGGAGGGGAAGGAAAAAAAAAAGTTAGAAAGGGAGGGAGCCAAACCATAAGACTCTTAAAAACTGAAACTGGATCACTTTCTTACACCATACACAAAAATAAATTCAAAATGGATGAAAGACCTAAATGTGAGAGAGGAAACCATCAAAATCCTAGAGGAGAATACAGGCAACAACCTCTTTGACCTTGGCCACAGCAACTTCTTACCTGACATGTCTCCAGAGATATTTTAAATCTAGCATTATGCATGGTTCTCAAGACTCTTGGACACTGTCACTATTTGGAGCAGAGTCCTACTCTGTGTGCATTATTCTTGCTACCAAATGACTCATCTAGGTCTTTATAACAAAGACTGCATAAGGAGCATGCTACTTATCTGAAAACTCAAGCTTCTATATATGTTATTCATGTCATTCAATGACCACGGGTTAAGTGTGAAAAAAGGTGAATGATAGGAATATTTTCAGAATCAAAAAAGCCAAGACACTTCTGCCAGTAAACTCAGTGGATCATTGTGTCAGCTAGGGATGAGTACTGTTTGGATCTCTCTTCTCATTGTTTTTGTGAAGGTGTAATTTAAGTGCAGTAACATTCACCCTTTTTAGTGTACAGTTCTGTATTTTTTGACAGACATACAGTTGTGTAGCCACTATCACCATCAGGACATAGAACAGTTCCATCACCCCCCAAATTCCCTTGTGTTATGCCTTTATAGTCAAACCCTGCCCCCCACCCTTACCCTAGTAACCCTTAGTCTGTTTTCTGTCCCTATGGTTTCGCTTTTCCAGAATGTCAGATAAATGGAGTCATTCAGTATGTAGCTTTTTGTGTCTAACTTCCTTCACTTAGCAAAATGCATTTCAAATTCGTCCATGTTACTGTGTTGGCATGACAGTTACACAAAAGGGTGGTCAGAAAGATGGGTGCTGTAAGGGGGTTCAAAGTTCTGTGTGAGTACAAAGGCAGGAATGTTTGCTTCTGACTCAAGGAATTAGAGGAGATTTCATGGAGAAAGTAACATCTAAGCAGGGCCTTAAGGGATAGGTGGGGTTTTTATAGGTATAAATGGTGAGGGAAGAGATTTCAGCAATCGATATAGTAGGGACAAAAGCTCGAAGTCAGGAAAGAGCAGAATGGATTTAGAAAACATTGTTTCAGTTTGGTTAGAGCACAAGAGAAGGAGTGGGAGGGCAGAAAATGTAGGTTAGGGCTTTATTGACCTTGAATATATATTTAGGAATTTGGTCTTGATTTTGTTAGGCAGTGGTCTGTCATTGCAGGTTTTTGATTCAAACTCTTCTTTGAAGGGAGTAGTAGTTCTGCTGACAGGTAATTATGCTGCCCCGCCAGAGCTGAAGTAGACTGGTCTCTGTCAGGGTGAGTATACAACAGTGACTCTTAGAACAGGGCAACAAACGGTATCCAAATATATCTAAAGCATGCCAAAAATATAAAATATCTGCATTACCGGTACTTGCTAGAAAATGTATTCATGAAATGACTGAATCCAATACCTACAAAAAGCTCTCTTATCTCTCTATTCATTTGTATTCTCTCTATAGTCAAAGTATCAAAAAGCCAAGTATAGTTCCTGGATCCCATTTTCCTAGTTCTCCACAGGAGTACTTGCCAAGGAATTTGGATGTTTTCTTATGACATTAAAAAACAATGTCTTCACAGGGGTAAGAATTAATGTTAGGGCTTCTATCTTATCCAATAAACAAGTCCCAACTTAACAGCATTAGTTTCTTTTGTAAAACCTTATTACCCACCAATGTTACTCAAATTTCTACATAAAAAGAACCCCCTTCGTATTTTGGATGCTTTTTCTCTGAGACAAGAACAGACATCTGACCAAAGAGGAAATGGCAAATAAGTGCATGAAGAGATGTTCAACATCGTTAGCCATTAGGGAAATGCAATTAAAACCACATGTGATATCACAGTGTGCCTACCAGAATGGCTTAAGAAAAAGTGGTGACACCAAAGGTGACAATGAGGATGTGGAGAAACGGGATCATGAAAGGGCGGGCCTACGCTGGCCAACTCCATCTTGTTCTGTGTTCTCCACCTTGAGTGACTATGTCCCCGACATGACCCCTTTCCTGGGAAAATCACAGAAACCTCAGACCGCGCCTCCTCCCCTTGAGTAACCTCCCGCTCACCCGTTCAAACTTCCTGATCAAAACACGCCCAGCGACCTGCGTAACAGGACTCCGACCCTTCCCCAGCCAATCGGCCGAGGCCACGATCCTTCCCCAGCCAATTGGCTGAGGCCACAGCCATTACCTCACCAACTGCCCCTAGACCCCTATAAAACCTTTGTGCTTTTGAAACTCGCTCTCTCTCCCTGGTATCTCACCGCTGTGTCGGTGCAGGTAGGGGATTGAGCTCGAGCTAGCTCGAATAAAGGTTCTTTTGCTTTTGCATCGGACTCGGCTCCCTAGTGGTCTTTGGGGATCACGAATTCTGGGCATAACAATCACATATACACATACATTGTTGATGGGAATGTAAAATGGTATAGCCAATCTGGAAAACAGTCTGGCAGTGTCTCATAAAACTAAACATGCAAAGTCGGAAGATGGCGGTGTAGGAGGACGCTGGGCTCCCTGCGGGTCCTGCTGATCACTTAGATTCCACCTACACCTGCCTAAATAACCCAGAAAACCGCCAGAGGATTAGCAGAATGGAGTCTCCGGAGCCTAGCGCAGACCAGAGGCCCACGGAAGAGGGTAGGAAGGGCGGCGAGGCGGTGCGCGTTCCACGGACTGGCGGGAGGGAGCCAGGGCGGAGGGGCGGCTCGCCGGCCAAGCAGAGCCCCCGAGTCTGGCTGGCAAAAGCGGAGGGGCCTGACGGACTGTGTTCCGACAGCAAGCGCGACTTAGCGTCTGGGAGGTCATAAGTTAACAGCTCTGCTCAGAAAGCGGGAAGGCTGGAGCACAAAGGGAGGGAGAGCTGCTGAGCCCCTGGACGACAAAGCTCAGTTTGGTGGGGAACAAAGGCGCTCGCCAGCGCCATCTCCCCCGCCCATCACCCAGCCAAAATCCCAAAGGGAACCAGTTCCTGCCAGGGAACTTGCTCGCTCCGCGCAAACACCCAACTCTGGGCTTCTGCGGAGCCAAACCTCCGGCAGCGGATCTGACTCCCTCCTGCTGCCACAGGGCCCCTCCTGAAGTGGATCACCTAAGGAGAAGCGAGCTAAGCCTGCCCCTCCTGCCCCTGTGCACCTTGCCTACCCACCCCAGCTAATACGCCAGATCCCCAGCAACACAAGCCTGGCAGTGTGCAAGTAGCCCAGATGGGCCACGCCACCCCACAGTGAATCCTGCCCCTAGGAGAGGGGAAGAGAAGGCACACACCAGTCTGACTGTGGCCCCAGCGGTGGGCTGGGGGCAGATATCAGGTCGGACTGCGGCCCCGCCCACCAACTCCAGTTATACACCACAGCACAGGGAAGTGCCCTGCAGGTCCTCACCACTCCAGGGACTATCCAGAATGACCAAACGGAAGAATTCCCCTCAGAAGAATCTCCAGGAAATAACAACAGCCAATGAACTGATCAAAAAGGATTTAAATAATATAACAGAAAGTGAATTTAGAATAATAGTCATAAAATTAATCGCTGGGCTTGGAAACAGTATAGAGGACAGCAGAGAATCTCTTGCTACAGAGATCAAGGGACTAAGGAACAGTCACAAGGAGCTGAAAAGCGCTTTAAACGAAATGCAAAACAAAATGGAAATGACGACAGCTCAGATTGAAGAGGCAGAGGAGAGAATAGGTGAACTAGAAGGTAAAGTTATGGAGAAAGAGGAAGCTGAGAGAAAGAGAGATAAAAAAATCCAGGAGTATGAGGGGGAAAATTAGAGAACTAAGTGATACACTAAAAAGAAATAATATACGCATAATTGGTATCCCAGAGGAGGAAGAGAGAGGGAAAGGTGCTGAAGGGGTACTTGAAGAAATTATAGCTGAGAACTTCCCTGAACTGGGGAAGGAAAAAGGCATTGAAATCCAAGAGGCACAGAGAACTCCCTTCAGACGTAACTTGAATCGATCTTCTGCACGACATATCATAGTGAAACTGGCAAAATACAAGGATAAAGAGAAAATTCTGAAAGCAGCAAGGGATAAACGTGCCCTCCCATATAAAGGGAGACCTATAAGACTCGTGACTGATCTCTCTTTTGAAACTTGGCAGGCCAGAAAGGATTGGCACGATATCTTCAGTGTGCTAAACAGAAAAAATATGCAGCCGAGAATCCTTTATCCAGCAAGTCTGTCATTTAGAATAGAAGGAGAGATAAAGGTCTTCCCAAACAAACAAAAACTGAAGGAATTTGTCACCACTAAACCAGCCCTACAAGAGATCCTAAGGGGGATCCTGTGAGACAAAGTACCAGAGACATCGCTACAAGCATAAAACATACAGACATCACAATGACTCTAAACCCGTATCTTTCTATAATAACACTGAATGTAAATGGATTAAATGCGCCAACCAAAAGACATAGGGTATCAGAATGGATAAAAAAACAAGACCCATCTATTTGCTGTCTACAAGAACTCATTTTAGATCTGAGGACACATTTAGATTGAGAGTGAGGGGATGGAGAACTATTTATCATGCTACTGGAAGCCAAAAGAAAGCTGGAGTAGCCATACTTATATCAGACAAACTAGACTTTAAGTTAAAGGCTGTAACAAGAGATGAAGAAGGGCATTATATAATAATTACAGGGTCTATCCATCAGGAAGAGCTAACAATTATAAATGTCTATGCGCCAAATACCCGAGCCCCCAGATATATAAAACAATTACTCATAAACATAAGCAACCTTATTGATAAGAATGTGGTCATTGCAGGGGACTTTAACACCCCACTTACAGAAATGGATAGATCATCTAGACACACGGTCAATAAAGAAACAAGGGCCCTGAATGATACATTGGATCAGATGGACTTGACAGATATATTTAGAACTCTGCATCCCAAAGCAACAGAATATACTTTCTTCTCGAGTGCACATGGAACATTCTCCAAGATAGATCATATACTAGGTCACAAAACAGCCCTTCATAAGTTTACAAGAATTGAAATTATACCATGCATACTTTCAGACCACAATGCTATGAAGCTTGAAATCAACCACAGGAAAAAGTCTGGAAAACCTCCAAAAGCATGGAGGTTAAAGAACACCCTACTAACGAATGAGTGGGTCAACCAGGCAATTAGAGAAGAAATTAAAAAATATATGGAAACAAACGAAAATGAAAATACAACAATCCAAACGCTTTGGGACGCAGCGAAGGCAGTCCTGAGAGGAAAATACATTGCAATCCAGGCCTATCTCAAGAAACAAGAAAAATCCCAAATACAAAATCTAACAGCACACCTAAAGGAAATCGAAGCAGAACAGCAAAGGCAGCCTAAACCCAGCAGAAGAAGAGAAATAATAAAGATCAGAGCAGAAATAAACAATATAGAATCTAAAAAAACTGTAGAGCAGATCAACGAAACCAAGAGTTGGTTTTTTGAAAAAATAAACAAAATTGACAAACCTCTAGCCAGGCTTCTCAAAAAGAAAAGGGAGATGACCCAAATAGATAAAACCATGAATGAAAATGGAATTATTACAACCAATCCCTCAGAAATACAAACAATTATCAGGGAATACTATGAAAAATTATATGCCAACAAATTGGACAACCTGGAAGAAATGGACAAATTCCTAAACACCCACTCTCTTCCAAAACTCAATCAGGAGGAAATAGAAAGCTTGAACAGACCCATAACCAGCGAAGAAATTGAATCGGTTATCAAAAATCTCCCAACAAATAAGAGTCCAGGACCAGATGGCTTCCCAGGGGAGTTCTACCAGACGTTTAAAGCAGAGATAATACCTATCCTTCTCAAGCTATTCCAAGAAATAGAAAGGGAAGGAAAACTTCCAGACTCATTCTATGAAGCCAGTATTACTTTGATTCCTAAACCAGACAGAGACCCAGTAAAAAAAGAGAACTACAGGCCAATATCTCTGACGAATATGGATGCAAAAATTCTCAATAAGATACTGGCAAATCGAATTCAACAGCATATAAAAAGAATTATTCACCATGATCAGGTGGGATTCATTCCTGGGATGCAGGGCTGGTTCAACATTCGCAAATCGATCAACGTGATACATCACATTAACAAAAAAAAAAGAGAAGAACCATATGATCCTGTCAATTGATGCAGAAAAGGCCTTTGACAAAATCCAGCACCCTTTCTTAATAAAAACCCTTGAGAAAGTCGGGATAGAAGGAACATACTTAAAGATCATAAAGGCCATTTATGAAAAGCCCACAGCTAACATCATCCTCAACGGGGAAAAACTGAGAGCTTTTTCCCTGAGATCAGGAACACGACAGGGATGCCCACTCTCACCGCTGTTGTTTAATATAGTGCTGGAAGTTCTAGCATCAGCAATCAGACAACAAAAGGAAATCAAAGGCATCCAAATTGGCAAAGATGAAGTCAAGCTTTCGCTTTTTGCAGATGACATGATATTATACATGGAAAATCCGATAGACTCCACCAAAAGTCTGCTAGAACTGATCCATGAATTCAGCAAAGTTGCAGGATACAAAATCAATGTGCAGAAATCAGTTGCATTCTTATACACTAACAATGAAGCAACAGAAAGACAAATGAAGAAACTGATCCCATTCACAATTGCACCAAGAAGCATAAAATACCTAGGAATAAATCTAACCAAAGATGTAAAAGATCTGTATGCTGAAAACTATAGAAAGCTTATGCAGGTAATTGAAGAAGATATAAAGAAATGGAAAGACATTCCCTGCTCATGGATTGGAAGAATAAATATTGTCAAAATGTCAATACTACCCAAAGCTATCTACACATTCAATGCAATCCCAATCAAAATTGCACCAGCATTCTTCTCGAAACTAGAACAAGCAATCCTAAAATTCATATGGAACCACAAAAGGCCCCGAATAGCCAAAGTAATTTTGAAGAAGAAGACCAAAGCAGGAGGCATCACAATCCCAGACTTTAGCCTCTACTACAAAGCTGTCATCATCAAGACAGCATGGTATTGGCATAAAAACAGACACATAGACCAATGGAATAGAATAGAAACCCCAGAACTAGACCCACAAACGTATGGCCAACTCATCTTTGACAAAGCAGGAAAGAACATCCAATGGAAAAAAGACAGTCTCTTTAACAAATGGTGCTGGGAGAACTGGACAGCAACATGCAGAAGGTTGAAACTAGACCACTTTCTCACACCATTCACAAAAATAAACTCAAAATGGATAAAGGACCTGAATGTGAGACAGGAAACCATCAAAACCTTAGAGGAGAAAGCAGGAAAAGACCTCTCTGACCTCAGCCGTAGCAGTCTCTTACTCGGCACATCCCCAAAGGCAAGGGAATTAAAAGCAAAAGTGAATTACTGGGACCTTATGAAGATAAAAAGCTTCTGCACAGCAAAGGAAACAACCAACAAAACTAAAAGGCAACCAATGGAATGGGAAAAGATATTTGCAAATGACACATCGGACAAAGGGCTAGTATCCAAAATCTATAAAGAGCTCACCAAACTCCACACCCGAAAAACAAATAACCCAGTGAAGAAATGGGCAGAAAACATGAATAGACACTTCTCTAAAGAAGACATCCGGATGGCCAACAGGCACATGAAAAGATGTTCAACGTCGCTCCTTATCAGGGAAATACAAATCAAAACCACACTCAGATACCACCTCATGCCAGTCAGAGTGGCCAAAATGAAATCAGGAGACTATAGATGCTGGAGAGGATGTGGAGAAACAGGAACCCTCTTGCACTGTTGGTGGGAATGCAAATTGGTGCAGCCGCTCTGGAAAGCAGTGTGGAGGTTCCTCAGAAAATTAGAAATAGACCTACCCTATGACCCAGCAATAGCACTGCTAGGAATTTATCCAAGGGATACAGGAGTACTGATGCATAGGGGCACTTGTACCCCAATGTTTATAGCGGCACTCTCAACAATAGCCAAATTATGGAAAGAGCCTAAATGTCCATCAACTGATGAATGGATAAAGAAATTGTGGTTTATATACACAATGGAATACTACGTGGCAATGAGAAAAAATGAAATATGGCCTTTTGTAGCAACATGGATGGAACTGGAGAGTGTAATGCTAAGTGAAATAAGCCATACAGAGAAAGACAGATACCATATGGTTTCACTCTTATGTGGATCCTGAGAAACGTAACAGAAACCCATGGGGGAGGGGAAGGAAAAAAAAAAAAAAAGAAAGGTTAGAGTGGGAGAGAGCGAAAGCATAAGAGACTGTTAAAAACTGAGAACAAACTGAGGGTTGATGGGGGGTGGGAGGGAGGGCAGGGTGGGTGATGGGTATTGAGGAGGGCACCTTTTGGGATGAGCACTGGGTGTTGTATGGAAACCAATTTGACAGTAAATTTCATATATTAAAAAATAAATAAATAAATAAATAAATAAAAAAAAGATGGTGTCAAAACCTTAACTATAGCATTTTCCTCTTCTGTGCTTCATTGAATTTTGCCCAAGACCCTCTCCAAACTCAGCCAAAATGCTAAACATGAGTAGCCCATGGCTTTAATGCAAGTTTTCAGAATGTAACCAGGAAACAAAAGCGTCAAAATATTGGCTCTTGAGTTTTTCAAAAGTTATAAGTTCAGGGGTAAGCCAGAGAAGATTTGGAAACATTTGTGACCCAGTTTTCTTTTCTTCTCCTACCTGGATTCCACAGGCTGGGGAGTAAAGAGGGGACAGACCACATAGAACATGATGGATTCAGAAGGGAGAAAACAAAAGTTTCACTGGAGAAAACCAAATCAGTGTCCCTCATGAGATACATGTTTCAAGGAGCCTATCACTCAGTGATTGTCTAGCAGGAACAATTCCTGCCTATAACCATTCAGCAATCCAAGCCCCTCAAAGACTTCTGGACATCTGAGCAAGGTGGGATGATAAAGAACTGTCTTGAGATCTCCTATGGAATCAAGACTCTGGTGAAATACCCACTGGTACAAGATTTGCTCTGAATCTCAAGTAGTCATTGCTGTAGAGGTAAATATCCTAAGTTGATCCACTAGAATTGTTATGTCAAAGTTATAAATTCTGAAATAGTCATGCTTTAACCATTACTAGTAATTTATCCTGGTGGAACAACATGAAGTCATCTGAAACAGAACCCTCTGGCCATTACAGCTAGGTTTTGAAAATGTCTATACCTACTCAAATACTTGATATTTTGGATACCTTCCAAATACCTATTTCTCGCCTTCACCTTCTAATTTTTTGTGACTCCATTTATTGGTCAGGCTTCTGGCAGGAAACATATGGCTCTCTCAAATTAGGTAATTGAAGATGGTTTAATAAATGGACTACTGAGTCATGGGCAGGGCTTAAGGAAACCAACAAGGTTCCCTGGGGCTATTAACTGTTGGACCTTAATTTCCCTAGGTCTGAAGGAATAAGAAGTTGCACTTACCAGAACTAAAAGAGAGATAGCAGCCACATGGAGAGGACTGCCTGACAGTTGTTTCAGTATAGGGGTAAAACAAATCCCTGGCTGGCTAGCAGGGAAGCAGCCAGGGAAATAACTGTTCTGTCCTCATTCTCCTCCAACCCTACCTCTGATCTCCTAGGGATGCCTCCTCCCACTGGATGAAACCAACTTTAAATTTTAGGGTGAGGGGATTTATGGAAGCACTCCAAACAGGTCAGATAAGGGGGTGGGGTGGAGGACAATAGAAAACATTCAGCACAAATTGGTAGGAGTTGGAAATACATGTAAGAGCTCCTTTGAAAACGTTGCTCCCTTTGAGACTTTGCGAAAAGCTACGAAACATTTACAACAACAAGAAGCACAAAAAATATAAATATTTCATTTTTGCATGACTTTCAAGAAAGTTTTAGCCCCTGTGGCTTCTCCACAGTGTGTCTAGGAGTTCCATGGACACCAATTAAGAACCCGCTGTTCTGGAGAGCAGTATGTAGGAATGTATGCCATCCTGCAATGGTTTTTATTTCCTTAGCTTTTTTCCCATAATATGTTTCCAGCAACCTAGATATCCAAGAGTAAAGCTGACACCTTTGGCCAGCTGCAAGTGAGCCAACCAGACCCATTCTTTTCTCAGATCCGCTGCATCTGAATAGCCACATTCTGAAGAAGCAGAGAAAAAAATATGGGGTTGGCCATGTGATACTGTTACCTAGCAACACTGACTAGAAGGCTCTCCTTCCTGAACCTCTTAGCAGAGAAAATTGGTTTAAAGGTGTATGAGAGAGACGGGGGTGGGGCAGCAGAGAAAGAGAGAAGAGAGAGAGAGAGAGAGAGAGAGAGAGAGAGAGACAGTGAAATGCAGAGACAGACAAAGGCAGGCACAGCAGAGAGTTTAGTAAACAAAAACTTGAAGAAATAGGAGAGAATAAGAGCAAGTTTAGGGGAAAAGGGGAATGGAGAGAGGTTCAGGGAGTGGGCTGTGAGATGAACTCAGTTGAAGAAAAGAGAGAAGGGAGAGGAGCAAAGGCCAAAAAGAGAAATATCCAAAGGAGAAAGTGAGGGATTGATGAAGTGGGAGCAATCCCTCTTCCCCAGGTCCCCTCACTGATGGCTGCTGTGTGACTTTTATTTTACAGTATGTTACCCTGTCTCTCTTTCTATAAAAACATTTTTTGAATTTATTTATTTATTTTGAGAGACAGCGAGAGGGGAAGGAGCAGAGAGAGAGAGAGAGATAGGGAGGGAGAGGGAGAGAGAATCCCAAACAGACTGCACTGTCAGCACAGAGCCGGATGCAGGGCTCGAACCCATGAACTGTGAGATCATGACCAAGAATCAGACACTTAACCAACTGAGAAACCCAGCCACCCCCAGTCTCTTTTTGTAATTAAATTTTTTTCTCATAAGTCAAATGCTCAGTTGCAGCAGTAGCACCAGGAGTTATTTATTAAGCACTGCTGGGACCATAGCATTACTAAGACCAGTAAAGATCCTTTTATAACAAATACAATGATGTTTTGTCTCCTGAGCACAGCTCTTTAAAGTTTACTAAGTACTTTTATGACTGTCACTTCATGGTGCTTTTACTGCAGCTCTGTCAGACAAAGCTGTCATTACTTCAACAGCACACATGAAGAAATTGAGGCCTTGGGAGGAGGAGTAGCTAAGTAGTTGCCCAGGGCCCTACATTTAGGAAGGTTAGATCCAGGACTGAGTACCTGTGGCCCTGACTCCAAGTTCCAGGGCTAGGACTGAGGTGCAGCTCTCTCTGGACTTTCCAATTACACACTAAGTGTGGCAGACCCAACAGGGAGGCATTTGCTCTTCACGCCCCTGCTGAGATGGGAGTGAAAAGCTACTGTAAAGTCTCAATCCAGTAGGAGCCTTATTCTTTTAACTTCTTTCCCCCAAATGTGTAAATGTGTCCATCTGTGTTTCCAAGAACAGCACTTAATTGGCCCGAACATGGAGTCAGCATCTAACAACGCCTTAAGATATCTTTGGGTAGCCATCCTCTGAGGAAAACCTGGCCTCTCTCATTTTCAGAATAACAACTAATGGTTGCAAAATACATCTTGGGCACGGGAGGGATATTTGAAAGTCAACAGTAATTTGTGACTAGAGCCAGAGGAACTGAAAGATCACACAGAACGGTAGAGCTGGCAATTGTGTGCCATGAGGCAATTTAGTACTGCTTATCCTCTTCCATGTCTGTCCAATGTTTGGGGGCTGGGATGAAACAAAATAAGCCCAAATCCTCTGGTACTAAGCTTCTTTCCTGCTACAGTCTCCCTCTTGTCTGATCTATATCTGCTGGCAGATTAAATTTTCAAAAATGCCAGTCATCTGCTTAGCAATGTTCAATCATTTCTCCATTCCTTATGGTATTAGGTTCATTATCTGGCATTCAAGAGTCACTTAATATTGCCCCAATCTTCCTTTTCAGCTCCACATCTGCCTATTCCTAGAGCCCAAGTGCCTGAAAAACTGGGATACTTGTTGATTCTCAAAATACCCATAACTCACATCCATGTCCTCACCCTCCTTCCAATGAGATGATATTTCCCACAAGTATGCACACATAGCACTTGGCTTTGTGATGTGGCAAGCTGAAAGCTAAGCTACATTTCCCAAAATACCCTGTTCTGTAGATTAGGATGGGCCACAAGAGATATTATTAGGGGAGATTTGCAGAGCATAAGGAAAGTAGCCATCTTTGAACTCACAAACATTGTTACTGTCTCACTGTGTTGGTATAAGGCAGCAGTCAGGTCTGCAACCACTCTATTCCCTGGATCCTATTTCAGCATCTCTGATTTCCTAGGATGTGTGTTTAGTTCAATGACAAAGGGCCCCAACTTCTCCACAATATTTATGCCATCAAAGCTAGAGGCAACAAGAATGGACATAGTTTCAGTTCATCGTTGTGAGCTCCAGAGCATGCCTGTGGACCATCATGTTCTTGCTTTCCCCCACCTGGCATTCACCTTCCCTTTCCTGCTGCCTGACTGTGGGCTTTAAGATACAAGATCAAATGCAAAGATAATAGCCCTACAGAGACTGTTAACCAGTGTGCACAACTGTCAAATCCCTGTGACAAATCCACATATAAAAAAATCTCTTTGTAGTTCTGCTTCTCTGATTGAACTCAAATGTAAGCTTCTTGAGGGCAGAATAAATGCCTTTGATATTTTCACAAATTTTATAGGTTGCAACATGCTTTTGTATCCATTATTTTTAATTGTCACAACAAGAGCCATCACATCCAGTCATGCATTAACCAGTAATACTTTCATCATCCTGGTAGTCAAGATTTAAAAATATATATATTTATATTTATTTTTTGAGAGACAGAGAGCGTGAGCAGGGTAGGGGCAGAAAGAGAGAAGGAGAGAGTCCCAAGCAGGCTCTGCACAGTCAGCACAGAGTCCCACATGGGGCTCTTTCCCACAAACCATGAGATCAAGACCCAAGCCAAAATTAAGAGTCAGATGCTCAATTGACTGAGCCACCCAGGTGCCCACTGTTATTCAAGCTTTAATGGGACTGCCACCCTTCCTCTAAGTTGAGCAATATGGCAATATGGCAGTCATGGTCATCCCAATCATTTGCAGTGAATTACACAAAGATTCTTTAAAAAAAAAAATAAGTGCCTGCAGCTCTGGTGCCTCCACCTGCCCACACACTTAGCCCTGTGCGACAGTGGAAACAGTGGCAGAGGTGTTCTGACCGTCACATGCAGCAGAACCAAGAGGCCTTGGCTACTGCTGCTGCTGCTACACAAGTAAGCCCCACCACAGGAAGCCCCCAAAGATTCTTTTCCCTATTGTTCTGATGAGAAAATGTGAAGGTAAGGGGAAGATTACTTCATCTGAATGATGAAGTAACTTGCCTGATGTTGTGCAACAAATAGGAGGCAGAACTACTGGCTGTACATCTAATGTAACATGCCCTGTTATTTTTCAAAGGATCCAATCATTTATTCCTGATTTATCATGATAAAACATAGGTGATGCTTCTAATTCTCTTACTTTCCCTTCTATTATTGCCTTTTGCCTTTAAAGTCACTTAGGAGTGGGGTGACAATAATGTTTCCCTTACCAAAAGAAACACCCAATCCACAATGAATTGGCATTTGCCATTTCCATGGCAAGAGCCTGCTGAAGACAAAATGGTGAAAGCCACTTTAATTGAGGAAATGCCCCTGCGATGGCACATGAGCTAGACAAGGGTTTATCAAAAACCTTTCCTGAGATGTACAGCCCTTGAAAGATAGTTATTGTTCTGTTGAGTTGCTAAGGTTGTTTCATGCAAGTCTTATCTACATAGAGGAATCCCGTCCATAATGGAGAGAATAAGACCTAAGCATAAAGCAGAACTGAAAAATGGAAGGAGAGAAGAAAATGAGTTAATGTCATTTGAACCATCATACATACCTTTGAAATTCCCAGTTACTTAAGCCAATAATTTCCTTGGGGCTTAAGTTAGGTGTTTCTGTTGCTTGTAACTAAAAATCCCTGATCATTAGACAAATTTGTATTAAAAACCAGGAGTTTTTAAACTGAGAGTTTAAAAGCCTTAAAACAGTGCTAAGTAAAATGTTTAAAGTCTGTGGACTACATTCTAACCTCAGTGCTATGAGTTTTGCATGTCACTTCTCTGGGAGTACTTCCAGCTCTAGCCTTTGAAATAACAATATTCCTGGCTCTTTCTGGAATTCTTAAGTCCTGGAACAACAAAAAAGCATTGAGCTAGGGATAAGAGATAAGGACCATAGCGTCACCTCTGCCTCTGTTTAGCTGGGGAATCTTCATCAAGACATACACCCTCCTCTCTGGGTCCCACTTCTTCCACATCCATGTGCAGAAGTCAGACTCTGAGGAGTTTGTTATAGCTCTAACATAACAGGCTTTTATGAGCGTCTGAGAGCTCATGTCGAAATCAGGTCAGGGATATTTCCTGCATTTCCTGTTTCTCTGGATGTTTGTAGGTTTTTCTATTTCCACATGTGTGAAATATGTTCTCTGTGAGTCCTGAGTTCTTCAAACTTGAAAACTTTGTGCTTCTTTTAGTGAAAAGCCTATCCTGTCCCACTTTGCCTCACTCAGGAAAGGTTAAGAGGTTTTGATGTGGGTTAGTCTTTTGAAAGGATTTGATTAAAAAAATTTTCCTTTTATTCCACTACCTAGATGGTGACCACTGGGGTGCCGAAGTTGGAAACAGCTTTCTGTACCAGTTGGAGATATGCTATTGATACTAAAGTTAGAGACGAAGAATCGCTTTTACTTTAACTCCCATATTTTCAGATGCTTATGACTTTAAGGAATGTAAATGAACACATGTTTTAGAATTCTAAGAGGGCAGAATTCTCAGACAATGGAGTTTTGGTAAACATGCCATTATCAAGTCCTGTGAATCATATCACATCACATCACATCACATCACATCACATCACATCACATCATCACATCACATCACACAGTAGGATTGGTTTGGTTTGATGAAATTTATGTAGACACATAGACCAATGGAATAGAATAGAAACCCCAGAACTAGACCCACAAATGTAGAGCCAACTAATCTTTGACAAAGCAGGAAAGAACATCCAATGGAAAAAAGACAGTCTCTTTAACAAATGGTAATGGGAGAACTGGACAGTAACATGCAGAAGGTTGAAACTAGACCACTTTCTCACACCATTCACAAAAATAAACTCAAAATGGATAAAGGACCTGAATGTGAGACAGGAAACCATCAAAACCCTAGAGGAGAAAGCAGGAAAAGACCTCTCTGACCTCAGCCGTAGCAATCTCTTACTCGACACATCCCCAAAGGCAAGGGAATTAAAAGCAAAAATGAATTACTGGGATCTTATGAAGATAAAAAGCTTCTGCACAGCCAAGGAAACAAGCAACAAAACTAAAAGGCAACCAACAGAATGGGAAAAGATATTTGCAAATGACATATCGGACAAAGGGCTAGTATCCAAAATCTATAAAGAGCTCACCAAACTCCACACCCGAAAAACAAATAACCCAGTGAAGAAATGGGCAGAAAACATGAATAGACACTTCTCTAGAGAAGACATCCGGATGGCCAACAGGCACATGAAAAGATGCTCAACGTCGCTCCTCATCAGGGAAATACAAATCAAAACCACACTCAGATATCACCTCACACCAGTCAGAGTGGCCAAAATGAACCAATCAGGAGACTATAGATGCTGGAGAGGATGTGGAGAAACGGGAACCCTCTTGCACTGTTGGTGGGAATGCAAATTGGTGCAGCCACTCTGGAAAGCAGTGTGGAGGTTCCTCAGAAAATTAAAAATAGACCTACCCTATGACCCAGCAATAGCACTGCTAGGAATTTATCCAAGGGATACAGGAGTACTGATGCATAGGGGCACTTGTACCCCAATGTTTATAGCAGCACTCTCAACAATAGCCAAATTATGGAAAGAGCCTAAATGTCCATCAACTGATGAATGGATAAAGAAATTGTGGTTTATATACACAATGGAGTACTACATGGCAATGAGAAAGAACGAAATATGGCCCTTTGTAGCAACGTGGATGGAACTGGAGAGTGTGATGCTAAGTGAAATAAGCCATACAGAGAAAGACAGATACCATATGTTTTCACTGTTATGTGGATCCTGAGAAACTTAACAGAAACCCATGGGGGAGGGGAAGGAAAAAAAAAAAAGAAAGGTTAGAGTGGGAGAGAGCCAAAGCATAAGAGACTCTTAAAAACTGAGAACAAACTGAAGGTTGATGGGGGGGTGGGAGGGAAGGGTGGGTGGGTGATGGGTATTGAGGAGGGCACCTTTTGGGATGAGCACTGGGTGTTGTATGGAAACCAATTTGACAATAAATTTCATATATTGAAAAAAAATTAAAAAAAAGAAATTTATCTTGCTCAGAAGCCTAAGCAATGGGCTATGTATATTTAGAAGATAAGAAAGCATTAATTTCATCATCAAATCTGAAAAAATGAATTTAAAACTATTCTTAAGAGCCACTGAAAAGGTGGCTCTTCTCTCTCCCTCACCCAATTAGTTGTTTACTCTGGTGCCCTCCTTTCCATTTTTTTTTTTTTTTGCCTTACTTTAGATCCATCACTTCATTACAAATTATGAACTATTTTAGCATACACAAGGTAATACAGCATATGTATACATATGTATATGTACATATATATGTAAAGTATATATCATAATAACATAAAAACCTGTACACCCATCACCAAGCTTGAGAACTAGAACATGGTCAATGCCTTTGAAGCCCACTTGTGCCCTCCGTGATTTATCCCCTCATTCCTTCCCAGAGGGGATTACTGTCCTGAATTTTCTTAATAATTCACTTATTTTCTTTATATGTTCACTCAACATGTATGATCCTTTAAATGATATGTCTTTTTGGTCCATTTTTGGACTTTATATGAATGTAATTATATGTATTACTTGTTTGCTTCTTTTTCCTCCCCTGCCCAACAATTTTGTTTGTGAAACTTATCCATCTTGTGTGCAGTTATAGTAATCAATTTTCATATGAATTAGTTGTATGAAAATGCTACAATGTATTTTCCTATTGATGAACATGTGGGTAGTTTTTAGTTTTATGCTTTTGCAAGTTAGGGTGCTATGAATCATCTCATGCATATCCCCTGATGCTCATGTACAAGAGTTTATTTAGAGCAATGGTTCTCAATTGAGGGTAATTTTTCCCTTCAGGGGACATTTGGTAATGTCTTGAAATATTTTTGGTTGTCATAACTGGGGGTGAGCTGTTGCCATCCAGCGGGTAGAGGTCAGGGATGCTGCCAAATATCCTACAATGTACAGAAAAGCCCTTCACAACTTGGAATTATCGGTCCCAAAATGTCAGCACTGCTGAGGTTGAAAAGCCCTGATCTAGAGTATATACCCAGAAATGAAATTTCTGAGTCACAGGGTCTAAGTTCAACTTTACTAGGTAATGGCAATTATCTTCCAAAGTGATTGTACTGGATGAGATTTCTACTTGCTCCACATTGTCACCAATTCTCTGTGTCATTACTTTCATTACTTCTTGCCTGAACTTTTGCCATAGTGTCCTAACTTTCTCCTGTCTCCCTCTTTTCTCCCACAGATCCATCCTTCCTATTATTGTTGTGTTAACCTTCCAAAACCCAACTCTAATTATGCCAAATTCTTATAAGTTTTGATGACTCTACTGTATACAAAATACACCTGATATTCAAGACCCACACAAAAAGGGTCCACAAAAAGGGGGTAGTAGTCCTGTACACCTAGTAATACCAAAGTAGTCCTCAAATAAGCTCTGCCCTTTCTCTGTGCCATCTTTATCATTGAAGACTTGCCATTTCTTATGGTCATTTCTTAATTCATTTATATGTACATTCATTCAGTCAATAATTTACTGAGTACCTACTATGCACCAGGCACATTGTAAATACTGAGGATATACTGGTAAGTAAGACATCCAAGACTGACCTCTGACTGCTCCTGTCTTGGCTTCTCCCACCACCAAATTCTCTGAGTTCAGCAGCACCCACCATAGTTGATCCCAGGAATCTCTAGCTTCTGGTGTCTAATGTCTTCCAGCCTCCAACCTTGGCCCTCATCATCAGGTATTATCCTTCCATCCAGGCCTGTGTTATGGGTATCTAAAGGGGCTGGAAGAGGGAAGGGGCCCAGAGAGAAGAGAGATGGTTTCTTCCTTGCTTGTCCTACCAGGGTTGGTATTTGCTGGCTGGTACCCAGACAGGGTCTCCCTTTGGGTCTTTCCTGGGTGCTTAGGCTTACTCCCATTGCTGTCCTACCCTGCCTGCCCTTGATGGCCATCAGGTAGATTTGGAGGAAGCTATGGTGAAAGAGCAGGATAGGAAGCCACAAACTCCACATGCCATGGTCTTTGTCTTGGATACAGGGTAGCTGCCCAGAGAGATGTGGAAGTCTGACTAGGGAGCCTTCAGCCTGAGCTGGGTCTGAAATAAGAGCAGAAAGCATGAAGAGGCTTCTCACTGCTCTGATTTCTTTTAGATGCTCCTTTGCATCTCACACAAAAAGGAACTCCTGCCTTTAACTCTCTGGTTTGGGAGAAATAATAAAAATATTTGAAAAGTATGGAGAAGTTGCAAATTTCTGCCTTATTCTTTCCCTACTCTGTGCTCTGGGTCCATGTATAACAAGAGTTCCCTACTCTGTGCTCTGGGTCCATGTATAACAAGAGTAATGACAAGGGATAAATGTACTTCTTTAAAATCCCTTTTCCTGATACTTTAGCTTTCAGACTGCCTTGCAAGTCTCCTTCCAGGTGCATTAGGGTCAACAACTTCATCTTTTGTTGAGGCTGGGCTTTGGAACCCTTCATTGTGAGGCTGAGGAAAGTCAATGACATTGATGCTACTCTGTGTATGCATTATTCAATGTTGTATTCTAAAGTACAAGGCAGTTGACTTGCTTAGGTACCAAACTGAACCAATCTCCTTAAAATTAGTCATCATATATCCCAGTTGGTCATATTTTTGAGTTATTTTTCATGTTAAATTCAAATTTATTTCTTAACCTCTGAATACTCTGATAATTCAAAGATTCATTTTGGTATGTTTACTTGGTTACAGGTCTCTGGGCAGCCTTTGCAGCAATCTAGTTGACTCACAGCTAATTTGAGGTATTAAGTAAGAGGCTTTTGCACTGCTTTTATGTTGATCTTGTACTAATCAAATTACCTAAATTCTGGAAAGCAATTTTATTACTTTTCCTGAGGCATCATTAGGAACATGTTAAGTCCAACAGAGATGGCAAAGTTGTTTATTTCTTTACTTAACCGATAAAAAATTACTAAAAAGGCATCTACCATACAACTGGTTCTAATCTTGTAATTAGGGATACAAAGAAACAGACATGGTCTCTGACCTCCAAGTTGTTCAACATCTAGTAACTACCAAAAAGTTCAGTGGTTAGCTCAAAGTCTATTGACTAGCAGAGTAATGACCAAAATTCTATTGGATAAGTGTCATGATAGTGCAAAGTCAGTACAGGAGTATGAAGAAAGCTGAGTTTTGAAAGATGAGGAGTTACATAGAGAGCAAAATGGTAATGTGGGAAAGAGACAGAAAGGCAGAAAGAACAGTATGGTCAGAGAAAGTCATAGAGGCATGAAAGAGTATTTTGGGGGTACTGCCAATGTTTCAGTGTAAGTGCAGCAAAGGATTTTTTAAGGTGGAGTGGTGGGAGGTGAAGGTTTAAGAAGCAGGCAGAGGCCTCAGTTGCCAGAGATAATAGTTTAGATTTCATACTTAAGACTACAAGGGCTCTAATTTGGGAGGTACTTTGTGTTTTAGGTATATTACTCTGGAAGCAATGTGAAGAAAGGATCAGAGAGGGGCAAGAATGGAATATTGACTATAGCAATGATTTATGTGTGAGATGCAGAAGACCTAAACTAAGATAGTGGTAGAAAGCATGTTAAGAAGTGCCTAGAATTGAAAATCAACAAATGAGGAGATTTAAGCCATGACTGGATGTGGGGATGCAGGAGGTGTTGAAAGTATAGAGGATAAGTGGTAAAGGAAATATTGCCAACTTAGTAAATTTGACTGTGGACAGGAAGAGAAGATGAAGAGGAGAATACCCCCCAAACCAAATCAATGGTAAGAGGAGAAAGAGAGAGAAGACAGAGAGGACAGATGGGCAGAAAATAGAGAGGTCAAGGAAGATGAAGTCTTATTGGGTAAAAGATAATTTTGGATGTCAGAGGTAGAGCATATTAGGGTAAAGGATAACTTTGGAGAGTGTCTGTGGGACATTGTGATTAGTATGGTGCAGACAAGTTCACTGGAAATGAGAACATTAAATTGATGAATGGTTGATGTAGATGTTAGAGTCATCTGGAGGATGACAGGATGGGCAAAGGCCAGTGGATGGCTATTGTCAGTGGATGACAGCATAAAGGAGTTATAGGAGGTGGCATAGTAGGATGGTATAAACCTCGAAAGGACAGAGATTATTTTCAGAAATAATAAGGAATGGTCTAGAAGCAACATAGGAGTGAGGAAGACCCATATTTCTTCTGGCCCTAAGATATGTGGTGTATGAGAGAACAGAATCTCTAGTGGAGAGGACTTCAGGGCCTCAATGAACAGCCAGGTTGCAGTTAAGGACTAAAGATGAAGGTAACAATTAGAGTAGATGTTGAAGTGGAGATGTTTCTGGGTTCCCTGTTCTGTTCCATTTGTGTATTTATCCGTCCTTATGCTAGAACTTGACTGTCTTAATTACTTTAGCTTTATAAGGAGACTTAATATTTGGTACAGTGAATCTTCTATCATCTTCTTTAGGAGTATCTTGACTATTTTGATCCTTTGGTTTTCCACAGACATTTTAGAGTTAGATTGACTAATTCCACAAAATAGGATCTGTTAGAATTTGATTGCAACTGAACTGAATTATCAATAAATTGGAGTAATGTAACATATTTATAATATTGAATCTTTCAATCTATGAATATGGTATAATGTGATTTATTTTAGTCTTGTTTCAACACTCTCAATAAAGTTCTATCATTTTCTTTGTGGAAGTGTTGCATGTTTTATATTAATTTTTGGTACTTCATATTTTTAATACCACTATAAAATTTAGTTTTAATATTGTAAGAATTTTCTTTTCTCCCCAGCTTTATTGAGGTAAAATTTACTTATCCTAGATCCAATAATACCATCACTAGGTGCTTAACTTAGAGAATCCCATGTACATGCACATCAGAAGATATGGCCAAGAAAACTCAGTACTCTTTGTTTGTAACAGTCCCAAACTGTTAGGAACAGTTTAGGCTGTTTAGGCTGTTTAGGAACACAGCCTAAATCCCAAAACTAGTTGAATGAGTATATGAAGTGATATGCCCATAAACAGGATATCATATAGCAAAGAAAATAAAGTTGGCTGTATACTAGTTGGATGAATATTATGAACATAATATCAAGTAAAAACAAATAAAGGACACATAAGAATATATACTACGCTATAGGAGACCATTTTATAAACTTCAAAAACAGTTATACATACATAGATGATAAAAGTATACAAAATAACAGGGGGTATAAGGAAAAAACATGAGGGACTTTTGGAAAGCTGGTCATATTTTATTTGACTCAGGTAGTGGTTACATTAATGCCCAGATTTTTATAATTATGTTTTATACTGTAGACTTATGTTTTATGCACTTTTCTTTAGGTTTGTTGTGTTTCATAAAAACAGCTTAAATATTTCTCAGCACTGTCATATTCCCATATTTGAACCTCTTTATAGTGTTGACTTTGAGAACAAACATGTTCCTCCATGCATTAGAGTAGGCTCTGGGTGTGTATGTTTAGTAGAGATGGGAGTATTGGAGTGGGGTAAAGGATGTCACATACCATACTAAAATCTGTTTGATGAGAAGATGGTCTAACAAGATTATTGTTATTTGCAATTGACCCTGCCTTTTATCTTTTTTAAATGTTTATTTTTGAGAGACACACAAGAAGACAGAGAGACAGAGAGAGACAGAGACAGAGGGAGACAGAGAATCCAGACCAGGCTCTGTGCTGTCAGCACATAGCCCAACGTGTGGCTTGAACTCACTAATCCTGAGATCATGACCCTAACCGGAATCAGACACTTAACCAACTGAGTCACCCAGGCACCCCAACTCTGCCTTTAAAAACACACACACACAGAGGGTATTATGCTAAGTGAAATTAGTCAGTCAGAGAAAGACAAAAATCATATGACTTCACTCATATGAGGACTTTAAGAGACAAAACAGATGAACATAAGGGAAGGGAAACAAAAATAATATAAAAACAGGGAGGGGGACAAAACAGAAGAGACTCATAAATATGGAGAACAAACTGAGGGTTACTGGAGGAGTTGTGGGAGGGGGCATGGGCTAAATGGGTAAGGGGCACTAAGGAATCTACTTCTGAAATCATTGTTGCACTATATGCTAAATAATTTGGATGTAAATTTTAAAAAATAAAATAAAAAAAAAACCACACACACACAATGTAAGTCTGCTTTCATTAATGACAACAGACCCATTCCAGAATTTTGGCACTTGACAAATTATTGGTAATCTGTATTAGTGGCTCTGAATGCATAGTATATGTAAAAACTATTTCAGGGGAAGACTGTCAAACTGCAAAATCTTTGGAGCCACTCCTAATAGATGATGCAGCAGGTAAACAAATACTCCTGAGGATTCTAGTGCAGGTGATCTAGGGACATTACAGTCCCTAGGATTGTAGGAATGTAGGAAACCAACATTACAGTGCCTAATACTTCCTTTGTTTCTGGCTTCATGAACAAAAATGGTCAATTTTATTTGACTTCTTCCCCCAGTTCTAAGGCACTTCAAGGTCTCCTATTCATTACTGCCAAGGTTTTTGATTCTCTGTCCTTCTGGTCTCTTCCCTTTCCAGATCACCCACTTTATGATCCCTAGAGATTGGTTATCTCCTAGTCAGCCCGTTGGCTCTCATTGTAGAGTATTTCATCTCTCTTCCCTCTTTGCAGGAAGGGGCTGTGTCTTTCCCTTTCTTACTCCCATCCCAGAATGTGCAATGCTGGGCTGAATGCAGAGCAGAAGCTTTCAGAGTACAGTTTTGCCCCCTCAAATGATCTGAACCTCAACACCCTGTTTTATTACTCCCCAGATGAGCAGACCAGACCAAGCACATGCTTTTGTAGAAGAAAATCCCAAATAGGCTTCAGAGAAGATCATGAACCAGCCTTCTAATTAGATTCCAATGACATAATGATACCCACTTCAGACACGGGTCTGGCTGTTCCTCATATTGCCTGAGTATTTCTATCTCACAATTGCAAGAATATTCTTCAGAAATTACCACTGTTCTCAAGTGATTTTGTTTTTCAGTTTCTGGTGCTTCGCTTTCTAAAACTCCACAGACATCCCAGCAGCACTGAAAAATGCCCAATCTCTTCTATTTCTTCATCCTCATCTGGAATTCCTAGGTATTTTTTCAATTTGTATACATCATTGCTTTTCCCAAGGATCCACTGAAAAAAGTAAGAGAAAGTCTCCATCTTTATGGAACTTAGGTACAGATGATGTACAAAAAAATTAAACAAGATGATGTCAGAGAGCAATGCATGCTATTCAGAAAGTACACATAGAAAGTAAACAGAGAGTGAATATGGGCTACTCTTAGATTAGAGAGAGATGGGTATAATGAAGTGAAAAGTTGAGCCATCCACCTATCAGAGGCAAGAATATTCCAGGTAGAAGGAACAGTAAACATCAAGTAAGCCTTGAGGCAGGAGTGTTCTTGGTATATTTGAAGAACAGCAAGAGGGTAACAAGAGCTTCAGCAAAGTCATGCAGGTTAGAGTGGAAGGAAATTATGAGTTTGGCTTTTACTATAAGTAGAATGGGAAGCCAGTGGAGGTTTTGAACAAGGAGGTTATAGGATCTTGTTTTCATTTTTAAAATATTTCCTTTACCTTCTAGTGTAGAAAGTAGAATGGAGAATTCTATTAAAGATAGCAGAAGCCACTTCAGCGCATTTAAGCAGAAATGCTTACAAAGGTGTTGAAAGAGCCAGAAGAATAAATTCTAATATGAATTTCCAGAACTACTTTCCTGAATAACACCACAGAACTGGCATAATCAGGAGGGTGGAGAGTGTGGAATCCATTGTTCTAATAGCTGGCTCCAGGATGACTCTGGCTCTGCTGAGATCATCACAAATTTTAGCTTCAAGATCATACTGCCTCATTCTCTATCTGTAATAAACAAAGCATATATCCCATGCTTTGCCTTGTGATACCCACAAAACTAGGAGCTATACCTTGGAATTCTATTATTGCTGCTACAGAAGAAGCAAAAGCTTCCAAGACTATGCTCATTAGCAGAAATCAGAAACCATAGAAGAAGCATAGATTACACCTCACATCCCCTTTCAAATCTCATACAAGTTTCTATGCTTTGGCAGAGGCTAAGTGTCTGTGGAATCCAGGCCATAAGGGCAGAAGTTCAGAAAATGTGGGTTAGCTTTCCAACCTCTATCATTCAGTAATGCTTGCTGTGATTGGAGTTGGAACAGGGGTCAAGTGAGCTAATCTATGATATTTGCCAGAGGATACAAAACTGGAAGTGGGGAACCCAGTTAGGAGGCTACTGTGGTTGTCCACCTCAGAGATGGTGGTGGCTTGGACCAGAGCAAAAAAGGTAAAGGTGTTGAAAAGTTGTTAAAATGTATTCTGGTCAGAAAATAGGACTCGCTTATAGACTGGGGCAGGGTTGGGGAAAAGAGAAACAAAGTGCAAAGATTAATATTCCTTCCTCCCCCTGCCCAGCCTCCCAATTTTCTTTGCAAACCCTCAAGCCTGGTTTAGAGGCCCCTCTTATGTATATCACAGTATCACACTGTATCAGAATCCCTTGTTTCATCATTTTTATTTTTACTAAGCAATTCATTTCCCTAGGGGCAGAACTTGTATCTGGCTGTGCGTGGTGCAGTGCCCGGCACATGGTGCTCTCTCAGTAAATTTTGTTATACTAATGAATGAAGAAATACTGGATCACCTTGAGTTCACCACCCTAGTAGCCCAGTGAATTTCTCTGTACTAAGGGCCCCTTAGGACTCCTTGCTTATTGGCAGTGTTGCCAGGTGGGCCCACATCTTCCAATGTGCATTGTGAAACCATTTGGGTAGTCAGAAGCTGGAATCCAAGTGAGGGGCATGAAACTGAGGCTTACTGAAGCCAACACACACCATGTCCAGCTAAATTTTCCCATTGCTATCCATGGGAGTGATGGTTCTAAGCATACAAAGCTACTGATAGAAAGGTACTGAAGTTGCTGCTATGGAAACTACCTAGGAAGGTGAAATATTGGTTAGTTCAATATGGACTGAGAACTTTGAGCAAAATTATATTTGAAACATTTAAATTCTGTGACAACAATAAAATACCAAGTGTATTCATTATAAATTACAAGGTAAAATGACAAAGTGGTTCCATGTAACCCAGGTGTTTGACACCCCTATTGGGTAAGCCAGAAACTGTGCTTTAGGTCTTCCAAAGAAAAACTATGATCAATAGTCAGTTGCTTTGTAAATTGCCACTTCTAAATTAAGAGGATAAAGCAGTCATTTCAAAATTAATTTATTTGTGATTCATTGAACTTAGTAGTTTGCATATTCCTTGGGGTTCTAAACTCTTCCTGGAGTCTGTGTAGGAAAGGGCCTTTTTTCATATCCTGGAATCCAGGAAGTGTAGGCTGGGGCAGAAACATTTGGGACACATCCAAGGCACTAGCATTATCTAATCTTTCTATACACCTGCCTTTGCCTCCAACAGGAGTCACACAGCTCATCTCAGGAACTATGAATAAGGCTAGCCTGCTCCAATGACCCACATTTTTCTTTGTAGCCTACTTCAGTGATCCATAGTTTTCCTTCTCACTTGTCCTATCAACTGGCCAGAAAATGGCCACCCCTCAAAGATCTTTCATTCTTTGAGAATTGACTGTGTGCTCAGCAACAGTTTGAGGTTCTTTCCATGAATTAACTCATTTTACCCTATAAGGAAGTCCTGCTATTTTCTCACTCTAGAGATGAGGAAACTGAGGCACAGAGAAGTTAGGTAACTTGCTTAAGATCACACAGCTAGTGAGTGGCAGAGCTGGGATTCAAACCCAGCCAGTCTGCTAAGCTCTGACTTTCACTATATCATCTCCCCTCCTGGATGGAAAATGGGAAGAATAATATCTACTTTACAGGGCTGCAGTGAGGATTAAATTGTTATTGTTAGTCCTCTGGAGTAGAGTGGTCATTTTCTGACTAGTGAGCAGGGTTAGAGAGTAAATTTTTCAAAGTAAGTTCCAGACATAATCCTCAACCTGAAACAAGCATTTCCACCTTTAAAAAGAAATCCAAAGTGAAGCTCTGCATAAACTGAGTGCCATAATAATGGATTTTAGTGGAAAGAAGCTCTCCTAACATTTCTGCATTTAATGGAACACAAGAAGGGTCACTCTGACTTTAATTCAATGGCTGACTCCTAAATAGTATCTACAGGTCTACAGTGAAGCTTTTCCAGACCTAATAGCTTTTGGAATAGGTTTATGCACTTGAATATGTTTGCAACCTGTTCCAAATGCCCTTTGCCCTAACTTAGTCATTTGCTATTAATAGACATAGCCTTGGTGGTTGTTTGTCTACTAAGGCATGTTGACCCTTTATGTTACACCTCAACTCAGTATACTCCATGTGAGAGAAACAAAGTCTAGAGGAACCAATTCACTGTAATAAGCAATTTTCTCCTAAACAACACCAGGAACATGGAAGCTGTCAGAAGAGCTGTAGTGGGTTCCTATTATCTTGTTTTCTGGAAATTGGTACTGCCCAAATAATGCTCACCTCTGATTTCTATGCCAACCCACTCTGTAAATTCAAGGGATTAAATGGATGCAATATGCCCACATCCTGAAGAACAAGCTAGAGAATGGCTCATTTCTTTAAAATCGCATAATATCCAAGAACAAACCAATGGCTTAAGTTAGGCTCACAAGCTAAGAAATAAATTAAATATATAGTTCAAGCAATCATACCCCATGGGCTTGACATTTTTAAAAAAGAAAAGCTGAAACAGGAGAGAAAATACAGCTCTTTGCTGATCAAGGAACCAACATTCAGTGGAATTGATCAATTGTAGTCTGATTTTTTTCCCCACCCAGACTTGTACAATGTCAATTAGTACCTAAAATGACTTCTACAATTTGTCTTTTAGGATGACATGTATTAAAATTACTTTTTAGTGTAACCCATGCAAACCCTGATTGGGTTTATCTATTTATCTGTTAAATGAGACTGGAATCAGGGGATAAATCATGGTGGGCAAGGAGAGTTTGTTTTTAAAATATCTTTTATGTTGGGAAGATGGCGGCGTAGGAGGACGCGGGGCCCACAGCGCGTCCTGCCGATCACTTAGATTCCACCTACACCTGCCTAAAGAACCCAGAAAACCGCCAGAGGATTAGCAGAAGGGAGTCTCCGGAGTCAAGCGCAGACTAGAGGCCCACGGAAGAGGGTAGGAAGGGCGGCGAGGCGGTGCCCGCTCCACGGACTGGCGGGAGGGAGCCGGGGCGGAGGGGCGGCTCGCCGGCCAAGCAGAGCCCCCGAGTCTGGCTGGCAAAAGCGGAGGGGCCGGACAGACTGTGTTCCGACAGCAAGCACGACTTAGCGTCTGGGAGGTCATAAGTTAACAGCTCTGCTCGGAAAGCGGGAAGGCTGGAGGACAAAGGGAGGGAGAGCTGCTGAGCCCCCGGACGGCAGAGCTCAGCTTGGCGGGGAACAAAGGCGCCAGCGCCATCTCCCCCGCCCATCCCCCAGCCAAAATCCCAAAGGGAACCAGTTCCTGCCAGGGAACTTGCTCGCTCCGCGCAAACACCCAACTCTGTGCTTCTGCGGAGCCAAACCGCCGGCAGCGGATCTGACTCCCTCCCGCTGCCACAGGGCTCCTCCTGAAGTGGATCACCTAAGGAGAAGCGAGCTAAGCCTGCCCCTCCAGCCCCCTTGCACCTTGCCTACCCACCCCAGCTAATACGCCAGATCCCCGGCAACACAAGCCTGGCAGTGTGCAAGTAGCCCAGACGGGACACGCCACCCCACAGTGAATCCCGCCCCTAGAAGAGGGGAAGAAAAGGCACACACCAGTCTGACTGTGGCCCCAGCAGTGGGCTGGGGGCAGACATCGGGTCGGACTGCGGCCCCTCCCACTAACTCCAGTTATACACCACAGCACAGGGGAAGTGCACTGCAGGTCCTCACCACGCCAGGGACTCTCCAAAATGACCAAACGGAAGAATTCCCCTCAGAAGAATCTCCAGGAAATAACAACAGCTAATGAACTGATCAAAAAGGATTTAAATAATATAACAGAAAGTGAATTTAGAATAATAGTCATAAAATTAATTGCTGGGCTTGAAAACAGTATACAGGACAGCAGAGAATCTCTTGCCACAAAGATCGAGGGACTAAGGAACAGTCACGAGGAGTTGAAAAACGCTTTAAACGAAATGCAAAACAAAATGGAAACCACGATGGCTCGGCTTGAAGAGGCAGAGGAGAGAATAGGTGAACTAGAAGATAAAGTTATGGAGAAAGAGGAAGCTGAAAGAAAGAGAGATAAAAAAATCCAGGAGTATGAGGGGAAAATTAGAGAACTAAGTGATACACTAAAAAAAAATAATATACGCATAATTGGTATCCCAGAGGAGGAAGAGAGAGGGAAAGGTGCTGAAGGGGTACTTGAACAAATTATAGCTGAGAACTTCCCTGAACTGGGGAAGGAAAAAGGCATTGAAATCCAAGAGGCACAGAGAACTCCCTTCAGACGTAACTTGAATCGATCTTCTGCACGACATATCATAGTGAAACTGGCAAAATACAAGGATAAAGAGAAAATTCTGAAAGCAGCAAGGGATAAACGTGCCCTCACATATAAAGGGAGACCTATAAGACTCGTGACTGATCTCTCCTTTGAAACTTGGCAGGCCAGGAAGGCTTGGCACGATATCTACAGTGTGCTAAACAGAAAAAATATGCAGCCGAGAATCCTTTATCCAGCAAGTCTGTCATTTAGAATAGAAGGAGAGATAAAGGTCTTCCCAAACAAACAAAAACTGAAGGAATTTGTCACCACGAAACCAGCCCTACAAGAGATCCTAAGGGGGATCCTGTGAGACAAAGTACCAGAGACATCACTACAAGCATAAAACATACAGACATCACAATGACTCTAAACCCATATCTTTCTATAATAACACTGAATGTAAATGGATTAAATGCGCCAACTAAAAGACATAGGGTATCAGAATGGATAAAAAAACAAGACCCATCTATTTGCTGTCTACAAGAGACTCATTTTAGATCTGAGGACACCTTTAGATTGAGAGTGAGGGGATGGAGAACTATTTATCATGCTCCTGGAAGCCAAAAGAAAGCTGGAGTAGCCATACTTCTATCAGACAAACTAGACTTTAAATTAAAGGCTGTAACAAGAGATGAAGAAGGGCATTATATAATAATCACAGGGTCTATCCACCAGGAAGAGCTAACTATTATAAATGTCTATGCGCCAAATACCCGAGCCCCCAGATATATAAAACAATTACTCATAAACATAAGCAACCTTATTGATAAGAATGTGGTCATTGCAGGGGACTTTAACACCCCACTTACAGAAATGGATAGATCATCTAGACACACGGTCAATAAAGAAACAAGGGCCCTGAATGATACATTGGATCAGATGGACTTGACAGATATATTTAGAACTCTGCATCCCAAAGCAACAGAATATACTTTCTTCTCGAGTGCACATGGAACATTCTCCAAGATAGATCATATACTGGGCCACAAAACAGCCCTTCATAAGTTTACAAGAATTGAAATTATACCATGCATACTTTCAGACCACAATGCTATGAAGCTTGAAATCAACCACAGGAAAAAGTCTGGAAAACCTCCAAAACCATGGAGGTTAAAGAACACCCTACTAACGAATGAGTGGGTCAACCAGGCAATTAGAGAAGAAATTAAAATATACATGGAAACAAACGAAAATGAAAATACAACAATCCAAACGCTTTGGGATGCAGCGAAGGCAGTCCTGAGAGGAAAATACATTGCAATCCAGGCCTATCTCAAGAAACAAGAAAAATCCCAAATACAAAATCTAACAGCACACCTAAAGGAAATAGAAGCAGAACAGCAAAGGCAGCCTAAACCCAGCAGAAGAAGAGAAATAATAAAGATCAGAGCAGAAATAAACAATATAGAATCTAAAAAAACTGTAGAGCAGATCAACGAAACCAAGAGTTGGTTTTTTGAAAAAATAAACAAAATTGACAAACCTCTAGCCAGGCTTCTCAAAAAGAAAAGGGAGATGACCCAAATAGATAAAATCATGAATGAAAATGGAATGATTACAACCAATCCCTCAGAGATACAAACAATTATCAGGGAATACTATGAAAAATTATATGCCAGCAAATTGGACAACCTGGAAGAAATGGACAAATTTCTAAACACCCACACTCTTCCAAAACTCAATCAGGAGGAAACAGAAAGCTTGAACAGACCCATAACCAGCGAAGAAATTGAATCGGTTATCAAAAATCTCCCAACAAATAAGAGTCCAGGACCAGATGGCTTCCCAGGGGAGTTCTACCAGACATTTAAAGCAGAGATAATACCTATCCTTCTCAAGCTATTCCAAGAAATAGAAAGGGAAGGAAAACTTCCAGACTCATTCTATGAAGCCAGTATTACTTTGATTCCTAAACCAGACAGAGACCCAGTAAAAAAAGAGAACTACAGGCCAATATCCCTGATGAATATGGATGCAAAAATTCTTAATAAGATACTAGCAAATCGAATTCAACAGCATATAAAAAGAATTATTCACCATGATCAAGTGGGATTCATTCCTGGGATGCAGGGCTGGTTCAACATTCGCAAATCGATCAACGTGATACATCACATTAACAAAAAAAAAGAGAAGAACCATATGATCCTGTCAATTGATGCAGAAAAGGCCTTTGACAAAATCCAGCACCCTTTCTTAATAAAAACCCTTGAGAAAGTCGGGATAGAAGGAACATACTTAAAGATCATAAAGGCCATTTATGAAAAGCCCACAGCTAACATCATCCTCAACGGGGAAAAACTGAGAGCTTTTTCCCTGAGATCAGGAACACGACAGGGATGCCCACTCTCACCGCTGTTGTTTAATATAGTGCTGGAAGTTCTAGCATCAGCAATCAGACAACAAAAGGAAATCAAAGGCATCCAAATTGGCAAAGATGAAGTCAAGCTTTCGCTTTTTGCAGATGACATGATATTATACATGGAAAATCCGATAGACTCCACCAAAAGTCTGCTAGAACTGATCCATGAATTCAGCAAAGTTGCAGGATACAAAATCAATGTGCAGAAATCAGTTGCATTCTTATACACTAACAATGAAGCAACAGAAAGACAAATGAAGAAACTGATCCCATTCACAATTGCACCAAGAAGCATAAAATACCTAGGAATAAATCTAACCAAAGATGTAAAAGATCTGTATGCTGAAAACTATAGAAAGCTTATGCAGGTAATTGAAGAAGATATAAAGAAATGGAAAGACATTCCCTGCTCATGGATTGGAAGAATAAATATTGTCAAAATGTCAATACTACCCAAAGCTATCTACACATTCAATGCAATCCCAATCAAAATTGCACCAGCATTCTTCTCGAAACTAGAACAAGCAATCCTAAAATTCATATGGAACCACAAAAGGCCCCGAATAGCCAAAGTAATTTTGAAGAAGAAGACCAAAGCAGGAGGCATCACAATCCCAGACTTTAGCCTCTACTACAAAGCTGTCATCATCAAGACAGCATGGTATTGGCATAAAAACAGACACATAGACCAATGGAATAGAATAGAAACCCCAGAACTAGACCCACAAACGTATGGCCAACTCATCTTTGACAAAGCAGGAAAGAACATCCAATGGAAAAAAGACAGTCTCTTTAACAAATGGTGCTGGGAGAACTGGACAGCAACATGCAGAAGGTTGAAACTAGACCACTTTCTCACACCATTCACAAAAATAAACTCAAAATGGATAAAGGACCTGAATGTGAGACAGGAAACCATCAAAACCTTAGAGGAGAAAGCAGGAAAAGACCTCTCTGACCTCAGCCGTAGCAGTCTCTTACTCGGCACATCCCCAAAGGCAAGGGAATTAAAAGCAAAAGTGAATTACTGGGACCTTATGAAGATAAAAAGCTTCTGCACAGCAAAGGAAACAACCAACAAAACTAAAAGGCAACCAACGGAATGGGAAAAGATATTTGCAAATGACACATCGGACAAAGGGCTAGTATCCAAAATCTATAAAGAGCTCATCAAACTCCACACCCGAAAAACAAATAACCCAGTGAAGAAATGGGCAGAAAACATGAATAGACACTTCTCTAAAGAAGACATCCGGATGGCCAACAGGCACATGAAAAGATGTTCAACGTCGCTCCTTATCAGGGAAATACAAATCAAAACCACACTCAGATACCACCTCACGCCAGTCAGAGTGGCCAAAATGAACAAATCAGGAGACTATAGACGCTGGAGAGGATGTGGAGAAACGGGAACCCTCTTGCACTGTTGGTGGGAATGCAAATTGGTGCAGCCGCTCTGGAAAGCAGTGTGGAGGTTCCTCAGAAAATTAGAAATAGACCTACCCTATGACCCAGCAATAGCACTGCTAGGAATTTATCCAAGGGATACAGGAGTACTGATGCATAGGGGCACCTGTACCCCAATGTTTATAGCGGCACTCTCAACCATAGCCAAATTATGGAAAGAGCCTAAATGTCCATCAACTGATGAATGGATAAAGAAATTGTGGTTTATATACACAATGGAATACTACGTGGCAATGAGAAAAAATGAAATATGGCCTTTTGTAGCAACATGGATGGAACTGGAGAGTGTGATGCTAAGTGAAATAAGCCTTACAGAGAAAGACAGATACCATATGGTTTCACTCTTATGTGGATCCTGAGAAACATAAGAGAAACCCATGGGGGAGGGGAAGGAAAAAAAAAAAAAAAAGAGGTTAGAGTGGGAGAGAGCCAAAGCATAAGAGACTGTTAAAAACTGAGAACAAACTGAGGGTTGATGGGGGGTAGGAGGGAGGGCAGGGTGGGTGATGGGTATTGAGGAGGGCACATTTTGGGATGAGCACTGGGTGTTGTATGGAAACCAATTTGACAGTAAATTTCATATATTAAAAAATAAAAAAAAAATAAAAAAAAAATAAAATATCTTTTATGTTTTTAAAATTTATTTATTTTGAGAGAGAAAGTGTGAGCAGGGGAGGGCAGAGAAAGAAAAGAAAGGGAGAATCCCAAGTGGGCTCTGCACTGCAAGCGTGGAGCCTGATGCAGGGTTCGAAATCATGAACCATGAAATCGTGACCTGAGCCAAAGTCGGATGCTTAACTGACTGAGCTATCCAGGTGCCCCAAAGAGAATTCGTTTTCAAAATGAGACGGAATATGATGAGAATGCAGCTACTCATGTGAGAAATGAAGCTTACAGAATTTTAAGGGAAATAAGCCACACACACACAGACACACACACACACAGACACACACAGAGGGAGAGAGTGAGGGAGGGAGGGAAGGAGAGAGACAGAGACAAAGAGAATTCTAATAAAAAGTACTATGTGATCAGGGTACAAAGAGAGCCACACCATGCATATACTCACAGGTGGCTTTGGCTAGAAGAATATATGATACTGGATTTTTAAAAAATGGATAGGATTTTGGCAGAAGAAGGAAAACTGACTGCCTGGAAGACAGCGTTGCTCATGGAACGGCCAGTAGCTCCATTAGGTTGGAGCTGAGCATGCATGACAGGAACAGCAGAGAGAAGCTAGCTAGAAGGGTAGGTTGGAGTCATGTAACAAATGGTTTGGATGATGAAAGGATTAAAGAGGGGGTTAACACCAGAGGTGAAAAACCAATCAGAAGGCTATTGCAAAAGTCTAGGTCAGGGATGAAGGCTTGAACGGGGGGTCACCAGCATTGGCTTGAAGAAGGCACAGTGGGGTAGCCAAGTGGAGATAGCTTTGGAGGCCAAACAGAAAGATATTGTAAGCCATAAATAAAGGCCTAGATAATCAACAAACACTTTCTCACTGTACCAACTTCTAAAGTCTTCTCTCAAAATGGGTGCCAGTTATGATAAAACCATAAAAGAGTAAATGAGAGATTAGCATGGGATACCCTAGTTGACTGAGTCAGGGAGTAAAATGAACATGCAGTCACTTCGGGGGCTTATTTGATTATTGGAAGGACATGCACACAGTGCTGAAGCAGGATGCTGGATGGCAGCAGCAGACAGGACTGCTGGCAGTGTGCTCTCAAATCTGAGACAGTACTATGCCACCACCCTCCTCCCTCCATACCTTCAATAGATCCTTGGATGGTATTTATCTTCACCCTTAGACCAACTGCTCCAAGAAGGTAACATTTGGGCATGAAGTCTCCACAATTTGCAGGATGGTCTCAGCAACAACTTTCATGTCTACATTTCCATTGTTTGGGATTTTTAGAATTATAAAAATGAAGATTAGAAAGGACTTCACTGTCCAGCTGGCAAAATCATTGGAATCCTCTCCATTAAGTTCTCATCAAGTAATCATGTAGTCTGTCTTTGAAAATCCCCAATGATGGAAACCTCATTCCATTTTTGGCTTTTCCTAAATATTATTTTTCTCTAACAACTATTGTGTCACTACACTACTGTGTAACTACTCTTGGTGTCTTTACTAACTTGATCTCATTTAATCCTCCACAATGTCTAATTTTACAGATGAGAAAACTGAGGATCAGAGAAAGTGACTTGTCTAAGGTCACACAGCTGGTGAGTGGCAGAATTGGGATTTGAACTCCTAATTTGATCTGACTCTGATGCTCCCTGTATTATAACTTAGTCTAAGCCAAAATCTGTCTCCCTATAACTTCCAGAGTTATAACATCCCTTTCTGGAAAGAGGGTGGCATCTTTGAAGTAAAATAAAGGTGTAAATCTCCTGGATCTCTTTCATCATCAAAACACTTGAGAAATGCTAAAAAGACTGCCAAAATAAAAGGCAAACAAGGCCACGCAGCAAAGTCTTCTGATAGAGTGCCTATTCTTATGATTCCTCCAAACATGGTAGTCAGTTTTCTGCTGCCTCAGTGCTCACCAATGGGCCTTCTAATCAACAAATGTGATGGCCACTTCCAAGTCCTCATTTTTTATGAACTCCAACTTCTGGAAGTTTTCTTCTCCCTTACAGTCTGAGATACTTCATAATAGCTAGACTGGGTCTTAAAGGAAGAGTGAGAAGAATGCGCTATGCAGAGGAGGAGGTCATATATCCAAATCCCTACTCAATGTCATCACTTACATGCCTAATAGTCAATACAAACATAAAATGTGAAAACTATTCTTATATTACATCGTATACAAAAATTAACTCAAAACCTAATCAAAGACCTAAATGAAAAAGTGAAAACTATGAAACTATTAGAAGAAAATATAGGAGAAAAGCTTCATGACATTGGATTTGGTAACAATTTATTATATATAACACTAAAAGAACCGACAACAAGAAAAATGATAAATTAGACTACATCAGAATTAAAAACTCTTGGACATCAAAGGACTTTCAAGAGATGAAAGGGCAACACCCAGAACAGGAGAAAGTAATTGCAAATCATCAGTGTAGGACACCAAGCTGGTGTTGCAGAATTGCTTGGATATGAGGATCCCCAACCCCAGACCCACACATCTGGTGGCAGAAGCACTGTGAATGTGGTAGTAATATTCTATATTAGTGGAAGAGGAGACAACAGGAGGGAAGACTGGGGCTTCTCTAATACAGTTAGTGTCAATGAGGTGCGATCTTTTCTAGATTGGCCCTGGGTCATGGAAACATGTGGTTTGGGAAGAGAAAGAATGAAAGGTTGGGGGATAAATAACTTTTGACTCCTGGGTGGCCACACGGTTACCGCTAGTTTGGAGCAGCAGCTATGCTGCAATCAGTTACCAATGGAATTTAAAAACAGATCCATCTCTGTATGACTTATTTCACTTAGAGAAGGACAGATACCATGTGTTTTCACTCTTATGTGGATCCTGAGAAACTTAACAGAAGTCCATGGGGGAGGGGAAGAAAAAAAAAGAGGTTAGAGAGGGAAAGCCAAAGCATAAGAGACTCTTAAAAACTGAGAACAGACTGCGGGTTGATGGGGGGTGGGAGGGAAGGGAGGGTGGGTGATGGATATTGAGGAGGGCACCTTTTGGGATGAGCACTGGGTATTGTATAGAAACCAATTTGACAATAAATTTCAGATTAAAAAAAAAAGAAAAAAAAATAGATCCAAATCCTGGGGTTGGTTCACTAGATGCATATAAGGAAATGCAAACTAATAAGCAAAAGGCCAAATATTAATCCCTCGGTTTTTGTTATCTGTGATACTTAAAATGAAATTAAAAGAAGGTACTGGGTCCAATCTTGATGCTAGACCAAGCTCAGATTTCACTTAGTCTGAGCTTTGGCCACTCACCTCAAAGCCAAGAGAAAAATTATGCAAGCACAAAAGAAACTCCCTCTATGATCTCTGGTCATCAAGAAGGTAGTCAATGTGGGGAGAGGACAAAACCAAGAAACTAATGAAACCAGAATAATGTTTGATGGACTCAGGCCCCAGGAGGGAGGGACTCAGGACCCTCTCTAAGAGGGTTCTTGGCTATGCAGGATAAATAATCAAGAACAAGCCATTTAGAGAAAGGGACAAAGATTTATTAGGTCTAGAAGTAAGAAAGGAAATACTTTACAAAGTAGTGGTCTGTCCTCCCAGATGAGGAAGAAGACCCCCACTTGCCTCTATTGAAGGGTTTTATAAGTTTTTAAAATTAGCTAACTGTATAGGGAGGGGCTTTGGGTTTATCATTTATGTTGGGCAGTTAGTTGCTTCATTGTCTTAGGGCTGTGAAATTACCCACAGGGAGCAATTTTAAGAGTGTCCAGGCTTTATGGATTTTACTGCCAGAGGGAGTGGGGTGTTGTGGTCTTCCATGAGTTGGATATTATGACTCATTTTATAACCTGCTGACTTTTAGGGTCAGCCTAAAACCCAAATGGCTTTACTTTGGTCAACTTGCCTCCCAAGTCTCCCTTCCCTTTTACCTCAAGAGCGTGTAGTGTGAAGGAGTTGTTTCATTTTGTGGATCAGTATCATCGGTTTCTTGAGGAACCTTTATTGAAATGGATTATGGCAATGACTAATTCAGGGTCTGTGTCTTTAGCTGTGAATGATGCAGAGTAGAAGTATTAGAGAAAGTTAGTTAGGTTCTAATAGGAGGCCTGGAGACCAGCAAAAATGAGGTCATTGCCTGCTATTGAGAAAGTCAGAGCCCTGTCTTGGCAGCACTCTACATGAAGCTGGATTAAACCAAGATAGCGGGTTCCATGGCAGGAAACTCCTGACCAAATAAGGAATAAAAAGCATGAAACCCTGCTTCCAAGAAATCCCTGTCTCAAATTATTAATATTCCACCCTTTGTTAACAACTGTCAATAAAATATAGAGACCCAAACCCCAAGGGCTTACATCTCTCTCTCTTCTCTCTCTTGCTAGCTCTCATGTCTCTAGAGCATACTTTCATTTTAATAAACTTTCTTGCTTATGTAGGTCACTCATCCACTGTGTTGTGTATGTCCTTGAATTCTTTCTCCCTATAAGACCAAGAGCCTTTGCCTGACATCATTGAGTCAGGCTGGCTCAAGGCCTCAGGGCCCAGAGTTTCCCCAGTTCACCTGGCAATAGAAAAGCATGTTAGGGTTGATGCAGGACCCACACAGCTCACTACTGAACATTTACAGATAGCTATATGTGATTCAGACACAAAGGAGGTTATTCCTAAGGGAACATCGAGTCTGGTGGACTGGATAAAAGGCACTATAAGATCTGTTTACCTTGAGAAAGGTAAGTCTCTCCCTGTGAAAGCCAAGTGGAATATCTCCAGAGGTAGCTGTTGATATGCTCTGTATGCAAGCCATGTGGACAGCCTTTATGATAGCTAGACTATTTTACCCACTGAATATGACAATTACCCATGTCATGGTAAATGCGGTGGTTAAGGGGTCCTCTTTCACATGGGCATGACAAAACACCTTGCTACAAAACTGAGGGACAATTCAGGACTTTATTGAAATTGCTGTCTCAACTTCCCCTCATGGGTCTTCCAGATGCTAGTAAAAATATTAGGTTAGTTAACAAGAGAATAGGGAAGAAGTGAGAGGAGAGTCAAGGGACTTCCCAATAAGGTGGAAAGTTTTAAACAGTTATTATGGAAAAAGGCAAATATTATGGAATAAGGCAAATATTGATAGGAGTGAAACAAACAGGGAAAAAGAAAGGGGAGAGTCACAGGATTTGTCCTGCAGGGTAAAAATGTTTAGATAGTTGAGAAATGGGATGAATAAAATGGACATTGATGGGGTTAAAACCAAGGTTTTTTTTTTTTTTTTTTCAAAACCAAGGTTTTAATATAGCATTACCAAAGGTTGGGAGGGCCAAAGGGCCCCCCTGCTGGTTCCCCAACATTAAAGTGCTCCTAACAAATCTAGTCTATTTATCCCAGTTGGAAAATTTAAAAAGCGTAAAGGCTGAGTTTACAATGAGAAACCTGACCAATAATGTGCTTGTGGCAGTGTTTAGGCATATTAATCAAGTTAAAGATTGACAAAAAGGGCCAGGGGCCCTTGGCTCAAGCTCTCACTGGAGGCCCAAAGCTTTCTACACAAGAATGGATAAAATGATCAGAGGGTGGGAAAGAGATTTCCAGGACTCATTGACATAGGAGCCTCATGTGTTGTGGTGCCAAAATCCATTGGTGAAGCCCAGACACAGGCTACAATTAGACTGAGAGAACATATTATGTCACACAGGGGAATACGTTCCCTGTCAAGTATTGCAAAACCAAAACCTGTTGATGAAGTCCTAATGGGAGCTACAGTTAAGAATATAAGGGTTGGGGCGCCTGGGTGGTTCAGTTGGTTGAGCATGCGACTTCGGCTCAGGTCATGATCTCGCGGTCTGTGAGTTCGAGCCCCGCATCGGGCTCTGTGTTGACAGCTCAGAGCCTGGAGCCTGCTTCAGATTCTGTGTCTCCCTCTCTCTCTGCCCCACCCCTGCTCATGTTCTGTCTCTCTCTTTCTCAGAAATAAATAAAAAATTTAAAAAAATTAAAAAAAGAATATAAGGGTTAATGGAATCAAGGTAAAAGTTTGTAGAAGAATTGGTATGTTTGAACAGGATTTATATGAAGAGGTTGTCTCTTTTATCTGATTGCATTATGGGGATGGACACTGTATCTGACTGGGGAACACTTCTCCATCTAGTATTCTAAGACAAAAGGCATGCAGATCCATCTTTCAAGCAATGCTAACTGGACATGCTAAATGTAAACTAGTAAGACTGCCTGAGTCTACACAGTATGGAATAGAAGCTAGAGTGCTGGTGGGGACAAGTTCTCTATGACATATGGCAACACAGGCTGTGCTCTGTACAGTTCCAGGGGCTACCATTTATCATTTGTACAGGACCCCTGATTCTTACCCCCTGGAATCAAGAGAGAGGCAGGGGTAACTAGAGGGAAGCCATCAGAAGCCCCAGTGAAGGATAGTGTAGACAGTAGCAGCTAGGACTTCAGTGTAGTAGTAGAGGTCTATCCATTAGTGCATTAATACCTCCCTCAGTAGTGTCTGTTTCCTGTGCTTATTCCCCTCTGTTACACAGAGTTTCTGAAGAATGTTAAGTTTGTAAATGTTAGTCTGGCTTGCTGAGCGTGGAACCTGCTTAAGATTCTCTGTCTCTCTTCCTCTGCCCCTCTCTCCAGCTCCTGTTCTCTCTCTCTCTCTCTCTCTCTCTCTCTTGCTCTCGCTCTCGCTCTCACTCTACCTCTCTAAGATAAAAAAGGGGGGTGCATAAAAAGACACATTCCACAGTTAGACCATGAGAACTGATGACCCCTGATGGCTAGAAGTGGTAGTGACAACAGTTCTTCCAGATGGACAAGGAGAAACATGTCAGGGTTGAGGAAATGAGCCAGAAGTTGGGACACACAGGGATTCCCTTCTGTCAGGGTTGTTCCATTAACAAATAGGCATTATTACCACTTCCATGTTTCATACAATAAAACAGATTCAGAGGCTGTGGCATTAGATCTTCAGATTTGTAGTCCATTACCCTTTGTAGTAAACTATGCTACAAGTCCCTGAGATAAATACCTTAGATGTAGTGGAGTATTTTGCCTGTTCCCACCCTTCAATGGAAAGGGAGGGATATACTGCTGGAAGATGATATATATGTTAAAAAGCAGGTTTCTGCGGACTTTGGGGAGAGAGCTGTGACCTACACAAATTGTGAATGTCCAGCAAAAGTGAAGAGAAACCAGAAAAAATAGAATAAAAAATCCAGCAATCTCTCCCTTTGTGACACTTGGTCAAAATTGTTGGTGCATACTGCATTCTATAAATGAAGACAGGTTAGTGTTTTTACTGTTGGATAGCTTTCTAATTGGCTTGGGATTAGGCAATGGAAAAGGCTTTCCTGCCTGCCTAATATCTTCTCTGGGAGAAACAATATTCTGTGGGAGTTTGAGGGGTCTTTGTGGGTACATAAGAATGCTTGTTCCTCGGGGCAGCTGGGTGGCTCAGTTAAGTGTCTGACTTTAGGTCAGGTCATGATCTCACAGTTCGTGAGTTCGAGACCCACATTGGGCTCTGTGCTGACAGCTCAGAGCCTGGAGCCTGCTTCAGATTCTGTGTCTCCCCCTCTCTCTGCCCCTCCCTGCTCTCTCTCTCTCTCTCTCTCTCTCTCTCAAAAATAAGCATTAAAAATTTAAAAAGAATGCATGTTCCTCAACAAAATCAATGAATGAAGTATTTTGAACAAAATATTTGAAATTCTTCTTAAAAAATTCATAAACAGTTGTTTTTAGCTTAGATTTTGTCTGGAAATGTCAGAAATTCAGTGGGCCACAGAAACTCTGATGGAAACAGCTTTCCATATGGAGCAGAATTGCCTCTATCACATTCCTGACAACTAGCTATTCATTAGTTGTGTGAACAGCTGTAGTAACAAGTAGTCCATTGCACTTTTAGGTCTATTACAAATATAAACCCCTGGACAAATTCTATGCAGGTTGAGCATAGGTAGTCCAGTGAGTGAATGCATATGGTCAAGGCTAAAGGTTGTAATAAAACACCTTGGGAACCCAAAATTGTTCATTTTATATACTTTTCCTCAGAAACAGTGAAAGTTGGATGGGGAAGATGAGTAGAAAGAAGAATTTCTACATAAATTCACTTTTATTATGCTTTCTCTTGGAAAGTCATATAAAAGCACATTTCTCCATTCTTGGAGCTCAGTTGCTACTGGCATTTTATTTCTGTATTAGTCAGGGTTCTTCAGAGTAACAACCAATAGAATATATATGTATGTATATATGTATGTTATGTAGGTAGGTAGGTAGGTAAGTAGGTAGGTATTGAGGTATGTGTTTATTTGTTATAGGAATTGGCTTACGTGGTTATGGAGGTCAAGAAACCCTGAGATCTGCTGTCTGCAAGCTGGAGAACCAGGAAAGCTCGGGCATAATTTCGTCAGAGTCCAAAGGCCTGAGAATCAAGGGGCTGATGGTGTAAGTCCCAGTCGGGGTCTGCAAGTTGGAGAACCAGAAGCATCAGTCTGAAGGCAGAAGAAGATGGATGTTTAAGCTTAAGCTGAGAGAATGAATTTACTCTTTGTCCACCTTTTCCTTCTATTCAGGCCCTCAGTGCATTGGGTGATGCCCCCCTGTATTGGTGAGGGCCATCTTCGTTATTCCGTCTATTGATTCAAATGCCAATCTTTCCCAGAGTCACTCTCATAGACATGGATATAATGTTTTGCCAGCTATCTGGATATCCCTTAGCCCAGGCCAGTTGACATATAAAATTAACCATCACAATTTCTATGGAGAATATTTATTTTTTTTATAGCCCATGAGATAAGGGACATGTACATATACGATGATGGCCTTACATGTATGAAGAGAAAACTGGGAACAGCTCCTAGGAGTCAGGTTGCTCCAACAAATAGATTGGTTAACAAATGAATTTAATTAATTAGAATGAAATGGATAATACCTTGATAAAATAGTCCTTCATGGTAAGTTTGAGAAAAAGACATTCTAAAGGCCAGAATCTAAAGGCTCATCTGCTTGTCTCAATCTGTTCTGTTCCTGCCTAATGTTAAGACTCATTATCTCTATGTTTATGGCCTTGATGATGATGATGGTTTCACAGGTATATACCTATTGCCAAGCTCATTGAATTGTATACAATAAATGTGTACAACTTTTTACATGTCAAAAAAAGACTTCATTGTCTCTAATTTGGATCATTAACATAGTCTTCTTTGTTCTTGTTTTTTTTTCCACTTTCACTATGATGTGTATAGGTGTGGATTTCTTTTTATTTATCCTGCATAGGATTCAAGGGGCTTCTAGAATCCTTGGAGTATTGCCTTTCATCTGCTCTGGAAAATTTTTTGCCATCATCTTCCCCATTTCTCTTTCCTGTCCTTCTGAGACTCAACTGTACTATAGACCTTCTCACTCTATTCATTGTGTCTCTTATCATATATTTTCTTTTTTTTCCCTATAATTTGTTTCACTAGAAGGAATTCTGGATGATTTCTTCTTATCTACCTTTCAACTTATTAATTCTCTCTTAAGGGAGTGGCATGATATAAAGTGCTAAATGGGAAAAACCTACAGCCAAGAACACTATCTGGCAAGGCTATCATTCAGAAAAGAGAGATAATGAGTTTCCCAGAGAAACAAAAACTGAAGCAGTTCACGACCACTAACCCAGCCCTGCAAGAAATATTAAAAGGGTCACTTTAAGTGGAAAGGAGAGAGCAAAAGTGACAGTATAAAGGTATGAAACACAAAAGCAGTAAAAATGAATATTTCTATAAAAAAATCACTTAAGGTACTCACAAAAAAAGATATAAAATATAATAACATATACCTAACAGGTAGAGATGAGAAAAGAATGGGTTCAAACTTAAATGACCATCAAGTTAACATAGACTGCTATATGCAGAAGAGGTTATATACAAGCCTAATGTTAACCATATATCAAACCACTAATAAATATACAAAGAATAAAGAGAAAGAAATCCAAATATATCACTAAAGAAAATTAACAAAACATGAAAGAGAAAAAGATGAGAAAGTATCAGAGAAAATCTTCAGAAACAACCACAAAAACAAATAAAAATGATAATAAATATGCAACTATCAATAGTTACTTTGAATGTAAATGGACTAAACCCTCCAACCAAAATACACATGGTGACAGAATGGATAAAAAACAAGACCCATCTATATGCTGCCTACAGGAGACTCATTTCAGACCTAGACACCTGTAGATTGAAAGTGAAGGTATGGAGAAACATCTATAATGAAAATGGATGTCAAAAGAAAGTTGGAGTAGCAATACTTAGATCAGACAAAAAGACTTTAAAGAAAGTTTGTAACAAGAGACAAAGAAGGACACTATATAATCATAGAGGGGACAATCCAACAAGAAGGTATAACATTTCTAGATATTCATGCATCCAACATAGGAGCACCCAAATACATAAAACAGTAACAAACATAAAGGAACTAATCAATAATAATTCAATAATAGTACGGGACTTTAACACCCCACTTACAGCAATGCACAGATCATCTAAACAGAAAATCAACAAGGAAACTGGCCTTGAATGACACACTGGAACAGATGGACTTAACAGATGTATTCAGAACATTCCATCCTAAAACAGCAGAGTACACACTCTTTTCAAGTGCACATAGAACATTCTCTAGAATAGATCACATATTAGGCCACAAAACAAGCCTCAACAAATTCAAGAAGATCAAAGTCATACCATGCATTTTTTTGACCACAACACTATGAAACTAGAAATCAGCCACAAGAAAAAATCTGGAAAACCATAAATACATGGAGGTTAAATAACATGTTACTAAACAATGAATAGGTCAATCAGGAAATAAAAGGATAAATTAAAAAGTACATGGAAACAAATGAAAATGAAAACACAATGGTCAAAACCTTTGGGATGCAGCAAAAGCAGCCCAAAGAGGAAAGGATATAGTAATACAGGCCTATTTCAAGAAGCAAGAAAAACTCAAATAAAAAATGTAACCTTATACTTAAAGAAGCTAGAAAAAGAACAACAAACAAAAACCTAAAACCAGCAGAAGGAAAGGAATAATAAAAAATAGAGCAGAAATAAATGATCTAAAAAGTAAAAAAAAAAAAAAAAAGTAGAAAAGATCAATGAAACCAGGATCTGTTTCTTTGAAAAAATCAATAAAATTGAGGGGCACCTGGGTGGTTCAGTAGGTTAAGCATCCAACTCTTGATCTCACTTGAGGTCACCATCTCATGGTTCATGAGATTGAGTCCTGCGTTGGACTCTGCGCTGAACAGTGCAGAGCCTGCTTGGGATTCTCTCTCTCTGCCCCTCCTGCTCTCTCTCTCTCTCAAAATAAATGAATACAATTTTTAAAAAATCAATAAAACTTAGCCAGACTTACCAAGAAAAAAAGAGAAAGGACTCAAATAAATGAAATCACAAAGGAGAGAGGAGAAATGACAACAACATCACAGAAGTGCAAATAATTATAAGAAAATATTATGAAAAATTATTTGCCAACAAATTGCACAACCTAGAAGAAATGGATAAATTCCTTAAAATAAACTACCAAAACTGAAACAGGAAGAAATAGAAAATTAGAACAGAGTAATTGGCAGCAATGAAATTGAATCAGTAATCAAAAAACACCCAACAAACAAAAGTTCAGGACCAAATGGCTTCACAGGCAAATTCTACCAAACATTTAAAGAAGAGTTAATACTTATTCTTCTCAAATTATATTTAAAAAAAAGGAAAGGAAGGAAATCCTCCAAACTCATTCTATATGCCAGCATTACCCTGATACCAAAATCAGATAAAGACACCACTAAAAAAACAGAACTACTGGCCAATATCCTTGATGAACATAGATGCAAAAATCCTCAACAAAATATTGGCAAGCCAAATCCAACAATACATTTAAAAAAATCATTCACCACGATCAAGTGTGATTTATTCCTGGATTGCAACAGTAGTTAAATATTGGCAAATCAATGTGATACATCACATCAATAAGAGAGAGGCTAAGAACCATATATGGTTATTTTAACAAACACAGAGAAAGCATTTGACAAAGTACAACATCCATTCATGATAAAAACCCTCTGAAAATTAGGTCTAGAGGGAACATACCTCAACATAATAAAGGCTGTATGTGAAAAACCCACAGCTAACATCATCCTAAATGGGCAAAAACTGAGAGATTTTCCTCTATGGTCTGGTACAAGATAAGAATGTCCATTCTCACCACGTTATTTAATATACTACTGGAAGTCCTAGCCACAGCAACCAGACAACAAAAAGAAATAAAAAGCATCCAAATTGTCAAGGAAGAAGTAGAACTTTCACTATTTTCAGGTGACATGATACTATATACAGAAAACCTGAAAGACTTTGCCAAAAACCTGCTAGAACTGATAAACAAACTCAGTAAATTCACAGGATGCAAAAATCAATGTACAGAAATATGTTGCATTTCTATACACCAATAATTAAACCGCAGAAAGATAAGTTAAGAAAACAATCTCATTTACAATTGTACCAAAAATAAGATATCTAGGAATAAACCTAACCAAAGAGGTGAAAGACCTGTACGCTGCAAACTTATAAAACATTGATGAAAGAAACTGAAGAAGACACAAATAAATGGAAAGATATTCCATGTTTATGGATTGGAAGAACAAATATTGTTAAAACGTCTATACTACCCAAATAAACCTACATATTTAATGCAATCCTTATCACGATAACAACATTTTTCACAGAACTAGAACAATTAAAATTGATATAGAACCATAAAAACCTGAATAGCCAAAGCAATCTTGAAAAAGAAGAGCAAAGCTGGAGGCATCCCAATTCTGGATTTCAAGTTATATTACAAAGCTGTAGTAATCAAAACAGTATGCTACTGGCACAAAGATAGGCACATAGGTCAATGGAACAGGACAGAAAACCCAGAAATAAACCCACAAATTTATGGGTCAATTAATGTTCAACAAAGCAGGAAAGACTATCCAATGGGAAAAAGACAATCTCTTCAACAAATAGTGTTGAGAAAACTGGACAGCTACATGCAAAAGAATGAAACTGGACTTCTTTCTTACACTGTTCACAAAAATAAATTCAAAGTTGATTAAAGACCTAAATGTAAGAACTGGAAACATAAAAATCCTAGAACACAGGCAGTAACTTCTTTGACATCAGCCACAGCAACTTTTTCCAGATAGGTCTCTGGAGGCAAGAGAAACAAACGTAAAAAGAAACTATTAGGATTATATCAAAATAAAAAGCTTCTGCACAGCAAAGTTAATCAACAAAAGGCAACCCAGTAATGGGAGATGACATTTGCAAATTACATATCTGATAAAGGGTTAATATCCAAAATATGTGAAGAACTTACACAACTCAACATCCAAAAAACAAATAATCCAATTATAAAATGGGCAGAAGATTTCTCCAAAGACATACAAATGGCCAACAGACACATGAAAAGATTCTTATCATCACTTACATCAGGGAAATGCAAATCAAAACTACAATGAGATATCACCTCATCCCTGTCAGAATGGCTAAAATCAACAACACAAGAAACAATAGGTATTGATGAGGATGTGAAAAAAGGGGAACCCTCTTCCACTGCTGGTGGGAATGCAAACTGGTGCCGCCACTCTGGAAAACAGTATGGAAGTTCCTCAAAAAGTTTAAAATAGAAGTACCCTATGATCCATGAATTGTACTACTGGATATTTACCCAAAAAATACAAAACACTAATTCAAAGGGATACGTGCACCTCTGTTTATAGCAGCGTTATTTATAATAGCTAAATTATGGAAGCAGCCCAAATGTCCATCGACTGAGGAATGGATAAAGAAGATGTGGTATGTATACACACACACAAACAAACACACACACAAAAATGGAATGTTACACAGCCATAAAAAGAATGAAATCCTGTCATTTGCAATGACATGGATGGAAGTAGAGAGAATTATGCTAAGCAAAAGAAGTCAGTCAGAGAAAGAGAAATACCATGATTTCATTCATACGTAGATTTCAAGAAACAAAACAAAGGAGTAAAGGGGGAAAAAGGGAGAGGGAGAGAGGAAGAGGGAGAGGGAGAGAGGGGGAGAGGGAGAGGAAGGGGGAGAGGGAGAGGAAGGGGGAGAGAAAGAGAAGGGGGAGAGAAAGAGGGAGGGGGAGAAAAAGAGGGAGGGGGGAGGGAGGGGGAGAGGGAGAGGGAGGGAGGGGGAAAGAGGGGGAGGGAGGGAGAGAGAGGCAAAGAAACAGACTCTTAACTCTAGAGAACTGATGGTTACCAGAGGAGATGGGGGGGGGGGATTAAACAGGTGATGGGAATTAAGGAGGGCACTTGTGATGAGCACCAGGTGTTGTGTGGAATTGCTGAATCACTATATTGTACACCTGCAAGTAATATTACTTGCAGTTCACCAACTGGAATTAAAACAAAAGCTTAAAAAATAATTCTCTTAAGTTTATTTTTCATTATACCTATCATTGTCTAACAGCTGTGTTTATTAATCTGTTAAACACATGCACTGAACTCTCAATCTTTATATTTTTTAGTTCTAGATGTCCTATTTGATTATTTTTCAAATTGACTGTCACTTTTTATGATTTTTTTTGTTCCCTGCAGCTATTTTAAAGCATATTTAAAAAAATTTTTTAACATTGTTTTGAGAGACAGAGACAGTGGGTGAGTGGGGGAGGGGCAGGGAGAGAGGGAGACACAGAATCTGAAGCAGGCTCCAGGCTCTGAGCTGTCAGCACAGAGCCCGACTCGGGGTTGAACCCACGAACCGTGAGAACATGACCTGAGCCAAAGTCGGATGCTTAACTGACTGAGCCACCCAGGCGCCCCATTAAAGCTTATTTTTTATTTTTTTGAACTATAGTAAACCATAGTCATTATAGTCTGTGTGTCATAATTTCGATATCTGAAGTCTCTCTGAATTTTTGTCTATTTTTTCTTCCAGTTGTCACAATGATTTTTTTTCTTTGAGTGCCTACTTATTTTTAACTACATGCTGATATATTATAGAAAAATTATTTGTGAGACAGATTTCAGACCTAGAAGACAAAACCTTTCTGTGGAGAGTATTTTCACTTGCTCTTGTCAAATGCCTGGCAACAGTACCTGTCCAAGACTACTTTAATCCAGGTTCAGGAAAGAGAGTTCTTTGGATCACCTTGGTGATGGGTATCTAGGCTGCAAGCCCAAATGTCTGGCAACAGTGCTTGTCCAAGATTTCTTTGTTGTATTTATTTATTTTTTAGACACACATGTGCGTACACACATGCACACTTGAGCAGGGGAGAGGCAGAGAGAGAGAATCCAAAGCTGGCTCTGCACTGACAGTAGCAAGCCCCTGGCAGGGCTTGAACTCACAAACTGTGAGAACATAACCTGAGCCAAAGTCAGATGCTTAACTGAGTGAGCCACCAAGGTGCCCCTGACCAAGACTCCTTTAATCCAACTTCAGGGATTGGGAGTTCCTTGGATCACCCTGCTGATGGGTATCTAGGCTACAAGTCCTTGCAAGAGCTTGTTACTTCTGATTCATTGTTATCCTGGAGGGTAGCCACTTAGTTTCAGCTTAAAGTGGCTGAGTGGCTTATTAGATCTACTCATTTGGGAAGTGGGTTTCAACTTCTTGTCCCCTTTGCCCATAAGGTCATGAAAACCACAGCTCAGTTTCACAATACTTCTTTTGGATTCAGCAAATTCCCTTGGGCAAAAGTGGATTATAGTGCTGGGCTTTTCTATCCAGGTCCTTGTCTTCTTCTAGATTTTAGCCTCATCATTTCTTAGCTCTTAGTGAAGGTAATTACTTTTCATGTTTTATCTAGTTTTTTTTTTTTTAGTTGTCCTTATTTGGGATGATTAGTCCAAATTACTCAGTCTGCCATTACCAGAAGCAGAGGTATACAATATTCTCCTAACTGCTCTCCTCCCCAGTCTCATCCTTCCAGTTTCTCCTTCTCCCTCACAGAGGTACTGAATGTTTCTTCCTCATTGTATCATTTCCCCTGCACGAATCCATCAAAAGCTTACTGTTGAATGTACAACAGAAATCAAATTCTTTAGTTTGGACAATCAGATCTAAAACTCTTTTTTTTGCTGTACTTATTCACTGAATAGGTATTTACTGTGTGACCCTCACTAGGCCAGGTGCTACCTATTCTTTTTATTCTTACCTCTTTTACCTCTTGTCTTACCTCCCAACTCACATTACACTCCAGCCAAAATGGAATACTCTCTGTAATGTGGCAGAGCTGGGTCAGAACACAGATGGGTTAACGCCTAGGTCAGTATACCATGATCCTGTATTCAGGTTTAAGTCCATTAAACCTGGATATTTATGTATATTCTAATAAATTAACTATACAAAAGCTGAACACATACAAATTATACTGGCTTTTATAGATTTCTTGTTGACTTTGGGGGTATTTGTCATGGGAGTCTGGGATGTAAGCTCTGGGAGTAAACTATTGCCATCAAGTTTTTAGCAATCACTATAGTCACAAGGACACCTAGGGAGAAAATAATTCAGGCTTGCTTTGACAAATGTGGGACGGATGCCAGGGTGCTAAGAACAACCTGCTTGCAAACAAATTTACTCCCACCTGCTGGTGGTTGACTGAAATACCAGTCAAAACCAATTTATCACTGGAAAAACAAAAACAAAAACAAAAACCAGTTCTGGAACTAGGCCATTCTGGAAACAAGATTCTAGTTTTGGCCTCTGCCATGTAACCTTGGGCCAATTCCTCTTCCTTCTCTAGGCTTCAGTGTCCCCACATGTACAATTCAGGTGCTTGGGCAAAATTACCTGGAATGGCCTTTCTGTCTTTGATAAGCAAGGACTGTCTCCAAGGATGCCTGAGTGACCAGGGACAAGGGATGAAGGATTAAGGGCAGTAGCGGTAGGCTTGACTGACCCACTCCTGTATGTAATGGTTAGTGATATATGGATACTCCCACTTTTTTTTTTTTCTAATCTTGCACTGGTGGGAAGGAAGCATTTGCTGCAATGGAAGGAAAAAAAAGGTACTAGGGAAAAGAGGGGAAAGGAAGGTGCTAGGGTGCTCTGCTGCTTGTAAGAAGGCAGAAAATGATGAGATATATTTTAAAAGTGATTTTAAAATGGTAAAAAAAAATAGATGGGTGGTTGTTGAGGTGGGGTAATGAGTTAAATCTTTAGCTGTGCAAAACACTCAGCTACCCCCAGGAGTTCCAAACAGAAGATTTGCAATATGCTGGGTACAAGCAGTCCCAACTCATTTACCAGATACTCAAGGAAAGACAAAGGGAACAATGTTTCTGTTTGAATGTCCTAAATTTTTTTTTTACATTTATTTATTTTTGAGAGACAGAGCACAAGTGGGGAAGGGGCAGAGAGAGACAGGGACACAGAATCCAAAGCAGACTCCAGGCTCTGAGCTGTCAGCACACAGTCCGACGTGGGGCTTGAACTCACAAACCGTGAGATCATGACCTGAGCCCAAGTCAGACACTTAATCGACTGAGCCACCCAGGCGCCCCTCTGTTTGAATGTTATAGTTAACCAAAAGCGAACTTGAAATCTGTTTTGATTTTTTCACTTTTACTTTTTTCTTTAATATTGTTTTGTTTTTGAGAGAGAACACGAGCGTAAGCAGGGCAGGGGCAGAGAGAAGGGGACAGATGCAGAGAACAGAGGACAAGGACACAAAGCAGGCTCTGTGTTGACAGCAGCGAGCCTGACTGCCTGACGTGGGGCTCAAACTCAGGGAACTGTGAGATCATGATCTGAACTGAAGTCGGAGGCTCAACTGACTGAGCCACCCAGGCGCCCCTGATTTTAACACTTTTAAATGGCATGCCATCACTGAGTTCTATTTGTTGACTGCCTGTCTGGCTTATGTGCTCTAAAGAGGCCTCTTTCTAAACTTGTTTCATTTTTTTTAAGCTTTTTATTTTTTAACGTTTATGTATTTATTTTTGAGAGAGAGAGAGAGAGAGAGAGAGAGAGAGGGAGAGAGAGAGAGCATGAGTGGGAGAGGAGCAGAGAGAGAGAGACACACAGAATCTGAAGCAGGCTCCAGGCTCTGAAGAGGTTAGTACAGAGCCCAACGCAGGGCTTGAACTCATGGACCCCGAGATGATGACCTGAGCCAAAGTCGGATGCTTAACCGACTAAGCCACCCAGGCGCCCCTTTAAAGTTTTTTTAATATTTATGAGAGAAAGAGAAAGAGAGAGAGAGAGAGAGAGAGAGAACAAGAAGGGGGAGGGGCAGAGAGAGAAAGAGAGACAGAATCGAAGCGGCCTCCAAGCTCTGAGCTGTCAGCACAGAGCCAGATGTGGGGCTCTAACCCATGTACCACGAGATCATGACCTGAGTGGAAGATGGACACTTAAAAGACTGAGACACCCAGGCGTCCCAAAACTTGCTTCATCTTGGAGATGGGAAGGACAGAGGGTAATGAGTGGAGGCATTTCCTCATTCTCTGATATCCTTCTATCCCACAGGACTATGTTCAGGGTAGTGGAAAAAATAGATGCCCTCTAGACAAAATGCCAGGCTTTTCCATATGATGGGGCCAGAATGCTGGAACAGTAGAATGGCCTGCTCTCTAGGGGCTAACTCCCTTAAAGATACACTTACCTTTACCTTCTTTTCCCCTTCTATGGTGTCAGCCAAGAACACTCCAACTCTGCATCCTCTAGTTGGGGGGTGGTGGTGAGGAGTAAAACAAAGGCAAGAGAAATGTAGCTTAAATTAAATCTTACAGTTTGCAGCCCACTGATAGATATCTGAAACATGCAGAGAGTGACCTTCCTTGAGGAATGCGTGGCTGCCTTACTTCCTTAATGTTTGTGTTTTGTTAAAAACTAAAAGTAACCTTATCTTAACAGCTAGTCCTCAAGGTCCTGAAAGCCTTGCTTCCAAATTCCTTAGAAACTTACTTTATCTCTATCTCCCTCCCTCCACAAACTTAAAAATATATAATCAGTCACTCCTCACAACCCCAGTGCAGCTCTTTCTGGCCACGGGTCCTGTCCCAGTGCTTTAATAAAATCACCTTTTTGCACCAAAGACGTCTCGGGAATTCTTTCTTAGCCGCTTGCTTATGAACCCCATCAGAGGGGATGCTCCTGGAGCCCAATTTCTGTCCTACTGAAGGGCCACTATTGCTGTGGCCAGAGTCCCCTCATAAAACTTATTTGCTGACCCTCCTCCACTCCACCCAGAGGCGAGGCACTGAGGTTTACTGGAGGCTCAAGCGTCTGGGAATGATAAGCAGTCTAGTACCTCCTGATTCCCCTAAGGTGTCCAGCTCTTTTAGAATACAGATTCAGCCAGGACACTCAAACCACTGCACTTCCTTCACCAAAACAAAAACAAACATAACAACAACAACAACAACAACAACAAAACCCACCAAACACTTGGGCACACGCTCTTCCAAGAGAAAAGCAAATTTTGCATTTTTGCAGAGGCGGAGTTGCTGAGGCGGAGGAGGGTAAGTCAAGCAGCTGATTCCGGCCCAGCCCTCCAGCAACCAAGGTGCTGAAGCCTGCCCCTGGAGAAACCGCAGATGCCTGAAAGAGCAGAGGACTGAGCAGCGCCCTAGTTGCAGAAGGTAGTAGGATTGCACGTCTTTTTGTATGGCTCCTGGAATCTCCCGATTGGCTAGGCAGGCGCTGCCATGGAGTGGGCGGAGCCAGCAGCGCAGCTGGCTCAGTGCCCGCCCAGTTGCAGATGGGACTGGCTTCAGACCGAGCGCAATTCAAAGCACAGGACGCGTGCTACGGGCGCAGGTGGAGTAGAGCTCCTACCTGGCTGCTCCTCTCGCCGCGCGCGGGGCTCTGGGCTCCTGAGCGACTCCCGCACTTCTGTTCCCCTTGGTCTCAGTTCTTAAAAGTGATTTTTTGCGGAAGACCTACCGCCTCCTGCCTCCCTCCCCCCAGCTCCCTTTCGCCTCGCGCTTCCTGCTCACCTCCCTCTGTTCTTTTCCTGGTCTGAGGCCTAACCTGTGGTCGGTCTCAGCTATGCCATCCCGGGCTTGCTGGGAGCCGCTGTCCTCCTACGGCTCTTCGGAACCTGGCTCCTGGAGGGCGACGACCCTCTCCCCCCACCCCCCTCCACTCACCTTGAAATTCCACTTTGGCCTGTAGTGAATCCTCCGACGTTCTCAACGTCATCCTGGACCTCTTTTATTGGTAAGCGGGTTGCTAGGCTACGGTGAATGGAGAGGAGAAGAGGGAGGTGGTGGAGGGGGTGGTGAGTGGGCGGGTGATCTCTTGGTAGGAGCCCACTGGGGGGAACACATAGACCTGGGCTTCTGAGCCCCCCTATGCAACCTGCCCTTCGGCCCCTGAAGGGGTTGGTGGTGGTGATGAGGGTGGCCAGTTAAGATGGAGCCCTGTGTTTCAGCCTATATATTACAGTGGCACCTGATAGCACTCAGTTTCAGTGTGTGCCATATAGCAGGGGGTGAGGATACCACCACCCATTCATTCCCAGGGACTAAGGTTCCAGGCAGTTTGCAGTCACAGGCATTGGCCATTGTGTGTGTGCGGCGGGGGGGGGGGGGGGGGGGGGGGGGGGGTAAGGGTTGTTGGGTGTTAACATTACACAGAACAAAGAACCATTTTATTTATGTAAAAGAATGAGATTATTTGGGAAGAGCAGAATTACAATTTGTGATAAGCTATGGCAAACCATAGGCAAGTCTGAAGAGACAAAGGGAAGGCCAGCTTTTATTAGGTTTTAAGGAGAAATTGGGGAGAGTTCTGGACAAAAGTTGACTGGAGAACCAGAGTTTGAGGATGGGGGCGGGTTTCTCATTGGCTGTAGGTGGTGGTTAGTGTGTCTTGCTGGGTGGGGCGGGGATCTTCCTGTTCTTAAAGATAAGAGATAAATTCCTATGTGAAAAGTGCCTTCTTTTGTCAAAGTAATTATCTTCCTTCTTGCTAGTTTTGTAGGCTGCAGTGAGAGGTTTGTACTTGAGAAGTCCCACTCCTGGGCTTCCTGACTCCATTTTAAATGATGTTTCCTTCATTTATTTTCACATATCCCCCTTTTGATCAAGATTTTTCCTCGAAAGTATTGCTGAACAAGAGTCAGATTTTTTTAAATTTAGTGGTTTGTCCCTCAGTACCAGGAAAGATCTTCTTCAGTTGTCATTGACCCACATTGGAGGGAAAGTGCATAATGATTGGAAACCATCGAGGCCACATTTGAGGAATAAGGAGGCGTAGGAAGGAGAAATCTCAGTCACTTTCCATCTAAGGTCTATGTCTTGTCAAGGTCATAAACATTGGAGATCATCTTGAAGTGCTGAGCTAGCATCACCCTATTTGATGCATTACTTCTGCAGAGATTTGACAGGCATCAGGTCAAGTTTAAAATTAATTATACAAGCAGGATTAAAAGTAATATGACAAATACAGTTTATGTGATGGTTCCGTATGGAGACCCCAAACCCAGCTAAATAGATCAAAAGACCGGGGGTCATTAAGTGAGATTTGTTGTAACCAGTGCACTTGTTCCCTGATCTTGTGTAATTGAATTTCTGCTTCTCCAGATGAATTTATACATGTGCAACAGGTGGTATTTGCTATTGCACAAATACCTCCTTGTTCAGCAAGTAGATAACCAAGGGTTATGTGATTATCTAAAACTACATTAGTCAAACAGTCAAGTGATAGTCAGTGGGCTGATATTGCTGTGGAATTGGCTAGCTCTCCTAAGGTTAGGGGGAGATATCTGATCATATGTTCATTGGCACTTACTCCAACCCAAGGAAGAAAATCTCTTCCGATGGAGGCAAACCGGGAGTCATGTATGCCCCCCAGAATTTCACATTTTTAAGATGCTCTGGAAGCCTAATGGGGCAGACCGATGAGAAGTCTCTTGATTTGTTAAGGATGTTAACAGGAACAGTTAAATGCCCCAATAGCATTGAGTTCCAAGTTGCCAGCTATCTAAGCATTCATATGCCCATAGGAAATGCTGTCCATTGCCAACAAATCCAGGTGGAGCATAGGAGACTCTAGGTCTGGTTTTTGATAGAGCCCTTAGCTGGAAATGTCCTGATTGACCTTTTCAAGCCATGGGTCAGAGGAGTTGGGATGACATTCTGTGAGAGTCCATTTTTTCCTAAAGTCCATTTTTTCTTTTCTAAAACCTTGCAGGAGCACCTGGGTGGTCAGACGGTTAAGCGTGGGACTCTTTGATTTTTGGCTCAGGTCATGAGCTTGGGGTTCATGAGATTGAGCCCTGCATCAGGCTCCATGATGACAGCACAGAGCCTGCTTGGGATTTTGTCTCTCCCTCTCTCTCTGCCCCTCCCCCGTTCTCTTTCTCTTTCTCTCTCTCAAAATAAATAAACATTAAAAAAAAAAACCTTGCAAAAACCTTGCAAAGAGGAACAAATGTATCTGTATTTCCCTTGGGTACAGGGAGACATTGCAGTTAGATAAGGAGAAGAACCTGGGGGAGTAAAGATGGTACAACTGGCAAAGATGGAAGGATTTAACTGAGCTAGTATGGTTATGACTAAGGAAAGGTTGAAACAAGGTATGGGAATGCCTGGTCACAATAGCCTAACCCAATAGTTAACATCTATAGGCTTTTGGTTGTATCAGCAATGGTATTTGGAACTAGAAGGAAATTCGTTTTAGGTAACACCAAGGGATCTCTGACATCGTGAACAGATTGGAGCTTCTCGTGACAGATCCAGCAGTCAGAAAGGTTACCCCCTTTTGCAAAGGATTGGGAAATGTGGACATAAGGGCATTTTCATTCCTAGAGAGGGCAAAGAAAGTGAGAACAACCAAGGGAAAGAAGGTATATGTGTCTGGTCCCATCATCTTGGGAAAGCTGTTTCCTTCAGCTGCCATCTGCTTCATTTCCTGGAAATCTTTATTTTCAGGTCACCAGATGGTGTGCAGGTCTTGTCAGGGTTTGGTGTTTATATGTGACCCAGGAATCCAAAAGTCTGTTCCTTGGAATTTGGCAGCATATGGGTTGGTTAGCAGTACCTGATAGGGGTCCTTTCAGTGGGGTTGAAGAGAATCTTTCTGGTCCTTGTGAGTGGTCCTGGTCCTGGCTTGGCTTGTACTGAAGTAGCCAAAGGCAAACATGCTGCTTGATTTACTTCGGAGGGAGTTAGAATTACATGTCTAGCACTGTGTTTTCCATATTCTCTTTTCATATAAGAAGCATCAGTGAGCCATGACTAATCAGCATCATCCAAAGGACTTTCCTATAAGTTTTCACAGGGAGTCAGGAACTGATCTGTCAAACAGTCATGAGGAGTATTATCTTAGAAGAGGGAAGAAGTGTAGCAGGGTTAAGGTTCTTATAGTTGAAAAAAAAAGTTATGTGAGGAGCTGTTAGCAAGAGGGAGGATTTCACAGGAGGTGAGATGACTGGCTGAAAGGTGTTGAGTGTGGTGAGAATTTAGGTTGGAATGGAGGCTAGTAGACTATGAGGGTTGGGAACAACAGGGTGACGAGGGACAACATTATTGTTTACATTGTTCTGAGATCATGGACAAACCTCTATCCACAGTCATTAGGATTTAGGAAGGCTTCTATTTTGTGGGGCACAAAGGGGGTTAGAGGGGACTCCATGACTATTTCTTCAGTGGCCTTAACTAAGATGGCAGTATCAGGAATGGCTCTGAGGCAAGGGAGGTAACCTCATGCCACAGGGTCTAGCTGTTGGCTATATTACCCTGTGGGTTGATGGTGGTCTCCATGTTTTTGGTTGAATACCCCAAGGGTATTCCCTTCCTTTTCATATGTAAAAGGAAAAAAAGGAAGCTGGTAATTGGGATGTCCAAGGGCAAGGGGATTTATTTTTTTATTATTTTTTAGTTTACTTATTTATTTAGAGAGAGAGAGAGAAAGAGAGAGCTGGGGAGGGGTAGAGAGAAAGGGAGGGAGAGAGAATCCCAAGCAGACACTGCACTATAAGCTCAGACTCTGATGCAGGGCCCGAACCCACAAACCATGAGAAACCTGAGCTGAAATCAAGAATGGTAGGCTGAACTGACTAAGCCACCCAGGTGCCCCTCAAGGGCAAGGGGATTTATTTAGTTTTCTTTTAAGGTATTAAAAGCTAGGTCATCCCAAGCTTCCTAATTAATGGGATCAGGTTTGGTGTTCTTTAGTAATGTATATAAAGGCTGGGCCATGAGAGAAAAGTTCAAAATCCATTTCTGACAGTAGGCAGCCAGGCTGCCTGAGAAAATCTTGTAATTGGCAGTTAGTCTTGGGTTTGGGGAAGTGCAGGGTGCTATGAAGCCTACTTAGATCTAGGTGCAGCCCTTGTTCTGAGATTAGGTGCCCTAAATAACGAACTTGAGTTTGAACAAACTGCAGTTTTTCCTTGGAGACCTTGTGTACCTTTAAGGCTAAAATTTTGGATAGATGGATGCTACCCTCCTGTGAAAAGGGGACAAATGATTAGTGTCCTTAGAACTAGCTCTAGTGCCATTAGAGATGGAACAAATAAATGACCTTAAAGGTTCATTTGCTTCACCTAATTGGCTATTTTGGTTGTTGCTGTCAAATTATAGAATTTATTTCTCTCTTTTGAGAGAAAGAAATTCCAGCATGGTATTTCTCCATGAAATCTCAGCCCAGTAAATGAATGGGGGGTGGGGTGGAAGACTAAGGAGAAAAGGGTAAGTATCTCTTAGAGGGCCTAAACAAAAGGTGATAGGTTCAGAGACAGGAACCTGTTGAGGTTTGACAATCCCCTCCCATTTGAATTGTTGTAGTACTCAAGGCAAGGACTGTTTAATAACAGTGGGGTTGAGCACTGAGGGTGTAGTTCTGGTGTCAATAACAACACAGAGAGAGATTCATTCCTAGTCTGGAGAGTTGTTTCTCTGAACTGGTTAAGAGCAGGATTGGGAAAATCCCCTGTAGTTCCTTGGAGTCCCCATTATTGGTGGTTAGGAAGGCACTGGAAAGGTTGCTTAAAGAACTGAAGGCACTTGAAGTGCTTAAGCTTGTAACAGTCTTTTCCAATGCTCTGGATTTTTGCAATAATGACAAAGATCAGGAGCGTTTTGGTTTTGTTTAGGGGCCTCCATTTATCAGAGTTGTAAATTAGGGACTTCAGTGGTCTTCCTTGTAGTTGAATCATCTAGGGTGTGGATGAGCTGATTTGCTAATTAACTAAACCTGGAGTGGACATAGTTTTCCATTCCATCTTGGTCCTTTTTAACTAGACAAGATCCTGTTTCTGTCCATTCATGACCATAGAATTAAAAGCTACCCCAGTGGATTCAACATTTAAAAGAAGACCAGAATCTTCTTGAAAACAATTTGGAGCTGGCTGTAATAATTATGCACTGGGCTCATTGGGCTTCTGGGTATAAGCATGAAACTTTTTCCAGTTGACAGGTTTTGGGAAAGCCCTAAGAATAGACTGGTAAAGTCATTTCACAATTGAAAGAGCTTGATCATATAACAAGTCAAGGGGACAGTGCCCCATTTGTAGTTCTAGAGATTGTTCAAGATTATGCTGGTTGGCAGTGTTATCCACTGTTGGACCTGGCCCCTCACCAATGAGCACGTGAACTGATACAAATCTGAGAAACTGTGTTGGTAAGTTTGGAAAACTATTAAATTCCTCAGCAAATCTATGAAGATCCTCAGTCACTTTGGGGAAGTTTTTGACTATAGCTCATAATTCAGTCCAGGGAACTAAGAAATTAGGGGCTTAGAATTTGGATCATCAGGGGGTTTGACTTTATTTTTTGAAAGAGAGAGAGAGAGAGAGCAAGAGAGCACACATGTGCATTCGAGGAGGAGAGGGCAGAGAGAGAGAGAGAGAGAGAGAAAGAGAGAGAGAGGGAGAAAGGGAGAGAATGAATCTTAAGCAGGTTCCAGGATCAGCATGGAGCCTGACTTGGAGCTCAGTCTCATGATCTCATGAGTTCATGACCTGAGCCAAAATCAAGTCAAACGTTTAACTAGCTGAGCCAACCAGGTGCCCGTGGAGTGTTTGACTTTAAAGGGGAAGATTTTTTTTTCTCCCCTGAGTTGTTAATTTTAGCCATTCTGACTGGTTTGAGATTGTATCTTATTGTGGTTTTGATTTGTATTTCTCTGATGATGAGTCAATGTTGAGCATCTTTTTATGTGTCTGTTTGCCATCTGGATGTCTTTTTTGGATAAGTGTCTATTCTTGTCTTCTGCTCATTTCTTCACTGGATTATCTTTTGGGTGTTGAGTTTGGTAAGTTCTTTGTAGATTTTGGTTACTAACCCTTTATCCGATATGGGGTGGGTTAAATGGGTGATGGGCATTAAGGAGGACACTTTTTGGGATGAGCACTGAGTGCCATATGTAAGAGATGAATCACTAGGTTTTACTCCTGAATCCAAGACTACACTGTGTGTTAACTAACTTCAGAATTAAAAAAAAAAAAAAAAAAACTTTGGGAAAAAAATAAAGGGGCAGGTTTCAATAACTTTGGGAGACGAGGACACAGGGAGAGATTCAAAAAGAGGGAAGTTCAGTGAGAGGATTAGAATGAGGAAGTGAGAATATTAAAGAAGGTGGAGCCAGCATAGGAGGGAAAGAGGAAGATGGTAGTAGGGGCTCAGCATAAGATGGTTGTTGCATGTCCATAGACCAAGAAAAAGGAGTGGAACAATATGGTACCTGAGACCAAGAGGACAGGGGAGAGGAGTAAAGGGCTTTAGAAGCTTTTTTGTCTTCCTTTTTTTTTTTTTTTTTACCTCAGTTAATTTGGAAACATTATTTTGTGAAGAGGTGATTTTTGAGTCCTGAATATATTTTTGGAAGCCTCCAGGTACCAACTAAAATAGGCATCCCGTGTACTCTATTTTTTAATTTTAATTCCAGTTAGCATATAGTGTTATATTAGTTTCAGGTGTACAATATAGTGATTCAACACTTCCATACATCAGCCAGTGCTCATTCCAACAAGTACATTCCTTCCATGTAGTCTATTTAATTTTAAGTTCAGAGTTTTCTAGTTTGGGGGTCAGAAATCCCCCTAATGGCCATTGAAGTTCTAAATTATTTTTGGCTAAGTTGGTCCAGGTAGTTAAAAATGTACATGAGGAGGGACCATAGTTTCAAAGCTATAAAATCAGTCAGAGTCCCAGAAGAAAGACCCTCTTGAGAATGTTTAGAAGATTGTAATCCCATTACTCAAAATCAGAGATTCAGAAAACCAAGTGAGTACTCACCAGAAAGGATGGAGCCTTTAAATAGATCCCGAGGACAGGCAAAGAGCTCATCCAAAAGGAGGGAGCTCAAAATCCAAGAGGAGAATTATTGAACCGGAAGTAGATGGAGACTTGCAGAAGTGAGGTGCACCAAGGGCTCTGTGTGGATACCTCACTTGATTCTGAGAGTTGTTGTCCTTTGGGGTTTGTCTCCTTAGGATCCCACTTCTGACCACCAAGTAAGTTAACTGTAAATAGAGCAAAGAGCAATTTTATTTAAGTAAAACTATGAGTTTATTGGGAAAAGCAGAGAAGTTGCAATTTGGGACAAGCAAGCTATGGCAAACCATAGGCAAGTCCGAAGAAACCAAAGAAAGGTCGGCTTTTGTTAGGTTTTAGGAGGAAATTGGGGAGGGTTCAGGGGAAAAAAGTTTATTGGAGAAGAACAAGAGTTTGAGGTTTGGGTGGGGTTCTCATTGGCTGCAGATGGTGCTTAATGCTTTGTTGCTGGGGCAGGGAGGGATCTTTCCTGTTCTTAAAGACAGGAGATAAATTCTTATGTGAAAAGTGTCTTCCATGTCAAAAATTCTCTTCCTTCTTCCTGCTGGTTATGTAGGCAACAGTGAGGTATGTACTTGAGAGCTCCTCTTTCGGGCTTCCCATCTCAATGTTAAATGAGGTTTCCTTTATTTTCACATGGGTAAAGACTAAAATTATTCTTTAAAAAAATTTTTTTTTACATTTATTCATTTCTTTTGAGAGACAGAGACAGCACTAGCGGGGGAGGGGCAGAAAGAGAGAGAGACACAGAATCCGAAGCAGGCTCCAGGCTTCGAGCTGTCAGCACAGAGCCTGATGTGGGGATCGAACTCACAAACTGCGAGATCATGACCTGAGCCGCAGTCAGATGCTTAACCGACTGAGCCACCCAGGCGCCCCTAAAATTATTCTTTTATGTTGTATTGACATCTTGTAAAATCAGGAGAGCCTCGAATGGACTAATCACAAGTTCCTTTTCACACTTTGTTCCCCACCCCTCATAGGGTCCACTAGGCAACAATCCTCCTTATCAAATAGACTAGATGTATTCCTGTGTATTATCCTTGGGTAGTGGTTTCAGTTCCCTACCAGCCAGCACAGTAATTCAAACAAGCCAATCACATAACTCAGGAAGCAGGGGGTACCTCACCCTCCTAATACTACAAAGCTTGCCTTTCACAGATTCTTCTTTTACTTTTTCTTTTTTTGAGGGGGGGCACAAGGGAGAGAGAGAGAGAGAGAGAGAGAGAGAGACAGAGACAGAGAGAGAGACAGAGAGAGACAGAGAGGGACAGAGAGGGAGAGAGAGAAGCAAAGCTCACCTGAAGCAGGGCTCGTGTTCTTACCTGAAGCGGGGCTCATGCTCATGAACCATGAGATCATTACCTGAGCCCAAGTCAGATGCTTAAGGACTGAGCCACCCAGGTGCCTTCTCACAGATCCTTCTGATTTATGCTATTTCAGAGTGCAACCCTCATGTGTCCCGCATGGTATGCAAGGTTCTCTTTTGGACTGTGAATGTATGTGACTATTGATCTTTTCTGTCTGGAGTTGGGTGATGTGTGTTTAGCCATCCCTATAACTCTAGGATGAGCCTCCTTACCTCAACAAAGGGGTGAAGAGGAGGTGATTAAAACTATTGTCATCACACACATGATGATCCAGGCACAATCAAAGAGAACTGGTGAGCTTTTACTAGCTGCTCCTTGACCAACTGTTCTGTGATACAGTGAAGGCTGCCTGGGACAGGACCACCAATTCCTGGTGGGCTTGTGCTCTGGCCTGGGTGGCACTGTGTCATTTTTGTTGGATATTGCCATCTCTTCCTTCCTTAACATAAGAATTGGAGTTAATTGACTGCATCTCAGTGTGAAGTGCCTTTGAGTTTGGGCTCAAAGTCAAACAGTGTGTGCCAGACAGTGTCTGAGGCTCCCACCCATAAAGGTAGCAACAACGCAACATCCTAATCGGTCAGTACTTGAGTCCTTCTTACTAGGGGTTGGGTTAGTGACTTGTTAGGCAGTGACCACTGCTTCTAACCTGGTGAGCATTTCTGGTTACTTGGGGCAGCCAGCCATGTGGTCATTGTGATTGTGTACTCCTGGGATGGCCCTTTGTTAGGTTTGCAGATAGGAAGGGGATTACTACCACAGGGAGAATTAACGAAACATGGCACCCTGGTTGCCTTAATAGTTATTGTCCTGGACAGGGTAGTGAGCTTGCTTATCTCCTGTGCTGTTGCTTCCCTTGCTGCTACCTACACACTATCCTGACACCAAAGGATATTGAAGTGCACACCCATGGTTGCTTGTGGCCCAGGAATTGATGAGAAAGGGGGAAGAAACATGTAGTATTAAACTGTTCTCCCAATGCAAAAACCCCTATCCAGTGCCAAAAAGCAACCCTTGCTATAGGGGAGGCCCCTAAACCCTGATGATTCTGGTTCTGGTTGAAGAAATTTATAAATCTGAGCAGAGTAGAGAGGAGGCCCCTGGAACAAAGTATATCCAGTAACAAACAAGCAAAAAGAATGAAAGAAGGGAAAAAAGAGTGCATCAAACCTGAGTATAGGTGAATGTGATATTGTGATTTATAAGAAATAGGTGTTTAATCATTCAGATGACTAAAATGTATTTCTCATATATATTTGGCCTTTGTCCATGATTTCTGGCTCACAGCTTCCCCACAGATTTGTGTCCCCCACAAATTCATATGTTGAAACCTTAACCTTCAATATGACTGTATTTGGAGACATGCCTTTATGGAGGTAATCAAGGTTCAGTGAGGTCATGAGGGTGGGGCCCTAATCTAATAGGATTGGGTCTTTATAAGAAAAGGAGGAGACACCAGAGAGCTCTCTCCCTGTCTTTGTCCACTTTCATGTAAAGGAAGGCCATATGAAGACATAGAAGATAGCCATCCACCAAGGACAGAGGTCTCATCAGAAACCAACCCTGCTGGTACCTTGATATCTGACTTCTAGACTTTAGAACTGTGAGAAAATAAATTTCTGTTGTTTAAGCCACCCAATCTGTGGCATTTTGTTATGACAGCCCTTGCAGACTAATTCAGAGGATACCAGATGTCTTTACATATACAGTTGATTCTTGTTATTTGTGGTAGTTCCGTCCTGTAAGAGTCACCATGAGCACAGAACTAGTGAATAGGAAACCATTGCTCCTAGTGGAAATACCTGGTTACATTCTTGTGAACCTCTGGTCACAACATTGTCATCAACCAATCCAATACATAAATTTGTTTTATGTGTATTTCTGTTTAAAGACCTCTTATTTTATGTATAGTGTTGCTTCATTTAAATTGATATTTAGCATATATTGTTGATTGACTTACATTGAACTCACTGATATCAGCACTATAATTCATGCCCAAAACATGTATTTTCTCCATAAGGCACATCACAGCCTTCTTGTGCTTAGGAACACTAGACAGGACATCAGCACTACACGTGGGGGAACATTTAAACAGTGAAATCACTAACAAAAAGCACACAAGTGTGAATGACATGGCACTGAATACGCTGTTGAAAGACCACTTGTTGGGGCGCCTGGGTGGCTCAGTCGGTTAAGGATCCAACTCTTGATTTCAGCTCAGGTCATGATCTTATGGTTTGTGAGTTTGAGCCCCACATCAGGCTCTGCACTGGCAGTGTGGAGACTGCTTGGGATTCTCTCTCTCTCTCTCTCTCTCTCTCTCTCTCTCTCTCTCTCTCAATAAATAAACGGACATTTAAAAAATTTAAAAAAGAAAGGTCATTGTTTACAGTATGAGAGGTGAAATAAGAAGCTGGAATGCTGCCTTGTCTAAACCTGAGAACTTGTGGGTCCGATGACTCACATATTTTTGCCACTCTGCACATGTTTGCAAGTAAGCACCGAAGTGCTGAGTATTGATTTTGGGGTCACAAGTACATTTTAGCAGGTAGACGAATTTGCAGATATAGAATCTGCAAATAATTAGGATCAGCTGTATTACGGTCACCGTGTAAGGGCTGCAACAGGAAACCCCTTATGCCATTTGGAGCCCCAGATCTTATTGTTATGACCAAAGCACTCATTTCAGTTCTCAGAGTACACAATGCTGGGCTCTTGAAAAAGGCAGTAAATGGAACTTCCAACTTCCGTGTAGGCCCCAAGTGGCTTGTTTAATTGAGAGGCATAATTGGCTCCTCAGAGAACTTCTACTTAGTTACAAAGTGGTAAATAGATCTCCTCTACGGTCATTGTTACAGGCATTGTTACAAGCACTGATTAGCTTAAATTCATGTCCCCTGAGGACTCTCTACACCAATGCCATACCGGTCTGTTAGTTGTCTTTATTAGCCACAAAGGAGGGCATCTTTTTTTATTTCAAATATTTTTATTTATTATTATTATTATTATTTTAAATATAACTTATTGTCAAGTTAGCTAACATACAGTGTATGCAGTGTGCTCCTGGTTTTGGGGGTAGATTCCCGTGATTCATTGCTTACATACAACACCCAGTACTCATCCCAACAAGAGGAGGGCACCTTTAAAGTTCATGTTTTTCGATGACCACCTCACCATGTGGCCCTCTCTCTTTTGGGGCAAGTGCCTATGCCATTTCCTAGGGAGGCACCACTACTCCCTGAAAGTCTCAGTCAACACCAAGGTTTAAACTGATGTGAAGGCATTCAGGCGTAAAGTATGGTGCAAGGCCTACAATTAATGTATGTTGTCTTGACATTTGGTAAAATTAGAAGGACCTCAAATGGTCTAACCACAAGTTCTCCTGCCTGTTTTGTGCCTGTGGACAAGGTCCCTTAGCCAAACAACGCTCCTTATTAAACAGACTCAGTGCTGTTCTAGCGAGTTTCAGTTCCCTGCCAGCTGTGGAATTAATTATTCAAGCCAATAACATCCTCCCCTGGAAACCAGAGGCACTCTGTCCTTGACACTGCAAAGCCTGTCTCCTACAGACCCGGATTGTTCAGGGTTCCTGAGTGCAACTCGAGTGAGGCTCTCTCTGGTTTGCTGTGTCCTCCTTTCTCAGGCTGTGAGTATATGTGACTGATCCACTGCTGTCTTCACATTTGTCCAGTGTCAGGTGTTACGTTTTTGGCCATCCTCACAACCATAGGAAAGAATCCTTTCCTCCTTAATGGGGTGAATAGGAGGTGATCAAGATGGGTACAGAGTGATGGGCAAGACACAAAACATAGATATGAAAGATACCTGTTGAGTACAGATTTTGATTTTTTTAATGTTTATTTTTGTGAGAGACAGAATGCAAGTGGGGGAGGGGCAGAGAGAGAGGGAGACACAGAATCCAAAGCAGGCTCCAGACTCTGAGCTGTTAGCATTGAGCCTGTCATGGGGCTTGAACTCACGAACTGCAAGATCATGACCTGAGCCCAAGTCGGACGCTTAATTGACTGAGCCACCCAGGCACTTGTGAGTACAAATTTTAGCCCACTTTCAGGGGCATGTGTGTATGTGGAAAGGCTGGGAGACCCTATTCAATGTTACCAATGGAAATTATTATCTCTGCTTCATTGGAGCCCAGATGGTGTAATCTATGGAAGTATATTCATGTGGCCTGAGATGGGTGTACTTTTGTACTTACTGTTGTGAAACTTTTGAAGATACAGGTTTTTTTTTCGTCTGGGTTTCAGTTTAGGCCTGTAAATACCTGAAGAGATGCTCAGCTATTTGCATGCAGATCACACAGAAATATGTATTTGTTGTGGCCCCAAGATCCTGAGCACTGGCACATGGGTAACATACGGTTGGAAACAGGTAGGAACACATTGCTTTAATTCAGGAATAATTCATGCAACATACTTTGGAATATTACAAAATGAAAGGTTATGATTGAAGATAATCGGGAATACGTTTTTAAATGGCAGAAATGAACATGTACCCAGGGGAAAGAAAAGGTAGTTGGGCAGCAGCTAAGCATTGTCCACAATCTCACTTACCAGAGTGTGCTATTGAACATACACACACAGTTTTGTAGGCACTGATGTTCCCTAGCCAACATGTGGAAGATCCCAACTGTCGCAGTGATGCTCAGGGCCTGTTCTCATTCACAAGCCCCTTCTGGTGGGGGGGAGGGGGGGGAGCGGCCTCACTGAAGGTCTCAGGTGCCTTGGGTGAATATCTCAGAGACCTTAGGAAAGGCCAGCTAAATTAGGTTTTTGGGCTCAATCCCAACATCTGAGGTGGTTCCCCCCCCACACACACACCATACTAATAAGCAATTCTTGGACACCATCAGGGTGTCTGAAAGTTCAACTCAATTCTGACATTACCTACCTGGAGACTGCATCAGATCCCACAGGTTAAGTGTTCAGTCCCAGAAGACCGCCTTCCCCCCGTACCAGATTCTAGTCACAAGTCCAGGTTGTTACCTGTGCTTTTGACTTATTGCCTATAAAAGAGACATTACCACAAGTCTCTCCTAGGGTTTGGTTCATTTGCTGCAGAGGCTCACAGAACTCAGAGAAACATTTTACTTACTATATATAAAATGATGTAACCCAGGAACAGCCAGATGGAAGAGATGCATAGGGCAAGGTACGGGGAAAGGGTGCAAAGCTTCCATGCCCTCTGCAGACTCACCACTGTCCCCAAATCTCCATATGTTCATCAAGCCAGAAACCCTCAAACCCTGTCCTTTTGGGTTTTTGTGGAGGCTCATTGACCAATGGCCATTGATTCAACCACCAGCCCCTCTTCCCTCCCGGGAGGTCAGGGATGTATGACTGGAAGTTTCAGCCCTCTAATCACTTTGTTGGTTCTCCTGGCAAACAGACCTTGTCTTTAGGTGCTGTTTATGTGCTCATTCACATAACAAGAGACACCTCTATCAGTCTCAACACTTAGGGAATTTCAAGGGTTTGGAAAGCTGTGAGCAAGGAAATAAGGAGGAAGGATAAGGAGGAAGAAATATATATATATATATATATATATATATATATATATATATATATCACAATATTACACCAATTCTGTGCAGGGCTACAGTTAGGTACTTAATATATACTCACCCAAGACATCTCTAGGCTTGGAAACACATGACTAGTGAGACACATGTTAGATTCCAGAATGGATATCTTTGAGAAGACAGTGCTGAGGCCCAAGAATCTGAAATGGCTTTGTTGGGCAAGGGTCAAAAGGTTCTTTATATCATATGCCTTATGCCCTAAAAACAGAGGTGTATAAGAGCGAGGTTGATGTCTATTTGACAACAAAATGCCCAGTCCCAGTCCAGAAAGGGGAAGTGTGACTTTTAGCTGGAAAAGGTAAATTGGTTAGCACAGCTCAAGAGGGCACCAAGGGTGGAAGATTACTTTCCCTGGGTCAGTCAGCCAACCTGGAGAGCTGTGTCCATGCTGATTGCAAGGTGGGCCTCTTTAAGGGGTTGAAGTAATACATTTTCCTGAGTGCTTCCTCCTGCCTGCTTCCTTCCCAGAAGGCCAGCTGCTACCCCTTCATCCTGCCTGGTAACATGGACCCAGTCTTTGTGCCCCACCCTCTGGATAAAAGCTGAGGAAGAAGTAGAAGTCGGCCTTGCTACTGTGCTTTTGGCTGGCTCTCTGTGGGGAGAGAGGTGGGTGGGAGAGTGAGCATGTACACATAGGACTATGTATGTCTTTATGTATACAGGAGAAGAGAAGGCCTTGGAAAATTTATAGCTGGGCGACGTCTGCTGTATGTTGTCTAAGAAACCACGTATTTACTGATAATCAGTGACTTCTCTGGTTCAGCAAAAACTACAAATGAAATTGATTCAGAAAGTTTTGGACAGGATGCTGACAGGATATGATGTTCATCAGAGTCCAAAGTTTGGAGGTAAGCCACTTCTAGACACTTGAGATCTGTGTGTTAAGTTGAATAGAGCTGAGACACAGCAAATCAGTCCCACCAACTAAGCTGACCATTGACATACCTACAGGCTCTACACTTCCGTCTCTCCAGATCCCACCTTCCTGACCTGCAGTGGAGCACTCCTGGGCTGCCAATCTTCAGGCACTTTGTTTTGACCCTGGAGTCTCTCCCACTTCTCTCGCTTTATGTGGAAGAGGGCTTCTGCTCTCTCCACACTCCCTTGTGAGGGTACCACATCTGAGGCTCATTCCCTGGTGTGACTGGAGGAGCACTACCCACAGAAATAGGTGTGCAGGCCGTAGGGCCCTATGTTTCTCAAGCTAGAATTTTCTGTAACATCTGTCATGCTCTATGGCATACACATTTTTGAACACACATTCTTTGCACCCTGGACACTCACCCTATTCAGTTTGTTGAAAACTGGACATGTGATCTACTCTATCCAGTCTCCTTTGCCTGCCCAGGCCCCAGGTGCTTGTCCCTCTATCCCTTAAGCCTTCGACTCTTACCAAGTTTATTGGCTCTACCTCCGGAAAAACATCTTATCTCTTCTTTGATCATGGGCTCCCAATATCAGGCCTTGGGAATCTTGCTGCTGAGTTAATGCAACAACTTCCTAACCTCTGGTGTGACTGATACCAGTTTTGGTACCTCTAGTCCCTTCAACACACTGCAGTCAGCATCGTCTTTATAAATCTAGCCTGATTACTTCAGGAATTGTTAATGGCTTTATTTAACTTCCACATAAAATCCAAACTCTTTGGCCTAGCATTCAAATCTTGAGAGAATAGATGAGAAATCACAATGAAACTGAAGCACAAACTACCAGGAAGCCAATGAGTCAGTTTCTATATTTCCTCTCAGCCATCCCCTTGGGAAGGGCAAGTAGCCTGGATCACACAGCTTTAAGTGACAGAAAACCTATCCTGAGTCCACAGAGTAGAAGTAATGTTCTCTGACCCAGGGGACACCCAGGAAACCTAAGCCAATGACTGACAAAAGGAAGGGTGCATTAAATAGAGGTTCTGTGGGAGGTTGAACTTAATTCTAAAGGATTAACGAATGCTAAGGGTTTGCATTTGTGCAAACAGAGTTCTTTTGTTTTTTTAATTTATTTTAGTGTTTATTTATATTTGAGAGAGACAGTGTGTGAGTGGGGGAGGGACAGAGAGAGAGGGAGAGAGAATCTCAAGCAGGCTCCAGGCTCTGTGCTGTCAGCACAGAGCCCAATGCAGGGCTTGGACCCATTAACCATGAGATCATGACCTGAGCCGAAGTCAGACACTTAACCGACTTGAGCCACCCAGGCACCCCAAATAGAGTGTTTTGAATACTCATTGCCTCAATCCTAAAGAACACACAGCTGTGAGGATTTGGCACATGAAATTAGACTAGTAGGGCCACTATGTTTGGCATGGGAGCCACCTTGAAAACCAAGGCCATTGCCCTAGGCCCTGAACTTTGGAGGTGGGTCTCTTAATTGATTTCCTTTTACTCCACTGGTCCCTGCAGCGTGTGAGGGGGATAAGGTGTGGTGCACAGGTTCCAAGGTGCGTGTGCTCCTGAGAACTGGGAAACAGAGTGGAGAGGGCAGAGGGCAGGCTCTTTCAATAACTTTACCCTATAAGGACAGCAGTGCCTCATCTAGGTGGATTCCCTGGGGAGGAGGCCAAAACTCTTGAGGGAGAGAGGGCTGGGTATATGGGAGTTCAGGTGTTAGAGCAGAGCCAACTTCCCCTTATATGATACCAACATTTGGATCCATTGGGCCAGACACTGGTAGGTGTCAAGGAAGAGCAGCTACCTCATTTCTTTATTTCCTTGTTCTCTTATATCTTAGCAAAGTCTAACCAATGAGTATTTAGGTACCAAGCATGTTCTTCCCCTGTTTTAAGGCACGGTAGCTATATCTTGGTAGGCATCCAGGGCCAGGGTGAGAGCAGCAGGCAAGGGCCAACCTCTGGGGATTGTCAGGTATGGATAGTCTGCATTGTCTCTGAGGTACCTCACCACCTTCTTTCAAACAGACTCTGATTTGTTTATGACCTGATGCCTAAGTGGCAGTGGTGGTTGGGGTGGGTGGTGGGTTACATGAAGCTTTCTCAGCATGCAGACCCATGGCACGGGGTGGGTCTTTGGATTGATTTGGTCAAACAGTAAATGAAGGGTGAAATGTAAGAACAACTCAGGACCTTATTTATACAGAAGGGGTCACTGTGGGCTCTAAGTCTGTGGCTGTGTATGTGTACATGGGGAGTGGGGAGGCCAGTAGATGGGGCAGCTTCAGTCTGAATGGAGTGGGGTGGCAGGGATGGAGAAAGCAGAGAACAAAGCAGAACACCATGGTGCCAAGTGTTCTTCGTAGGTGATAGCCTCCCCTGCCTGATCAGCGACCATAGCGTGCTCTAGAGAGGAGGCTTAGCTCAAGGGAGCAGGAGAAGAGGAAGGCAAGCACCTGCTGTGGGCTGTAAGTAACAAGGAGGTGAGGTTAAAATAGCTGACGGGAGTGTTTCACAGGGAGAAAAGAGGGCCTGGGTAGAGATGTACAACTTGATCTAGAAGAGAGTCAGACTCTCAAGATCAAAGAGTGAACATGCTAGATTACATTTTGAATTGCATACAATCAAAGGGGGAAAGATGCAGCAGGAGAATGAGGGCTGATGCTGGACAGAGAGGGATGAAGGTAAAGAAGAATAGTGAGGATAAGAAAGAAAACACTGCCCAGAAATAAGTAGTAATTGGTTTATCAGTAGCACTTAAAACCCATTCAAACCTGCTTCAAAGGCAGGTTGAGCCCAAGCCTGTCCCCATGTCTGTCAGGTCATCAGTGGCAAGCAGGATCCAGGCAGTGGCACCTATCCCATGAGAGTCACCTGCCCTTATAAGCCTGGCTTCAAGGAAATTAGGCTAAGGGCTATAAAGTTTAGGGACCCCTAGATCTCCCTATGAGTCCTCCCACTAGACTCAGAGTCAAATCTCTCTTTGTGTCTAAGCTGCAGTAGAGTTTCAGAGTTCACAAACAGAGGCCTCCTCCTCCTACATAAGTTCACAAACAGAGTCCTTAGTGACATGTCCTGTTAAGGTTAAATAGGAGCTTTATTACTTCCTTAAGAAGGGAGGGGCCAGTGAGAAGAGGAAAAGGAGCAGGAGCCAGGGAAAGCTAGCAAAGCTGCTTCCCTCTGAGCAAGAGGGAAGCCACAGTGTTGTGAAAAGCAGCTCCCTGAGGGCTTCAACTCAGCCCAGCACCTGGAATGACATAGGCTCTGCCATATTGTGAAGTGAAGGAATGAGTGGGACATTTTTATCACCCCTTCCTTCATCTGTTCTTTGAGCTCTAGAACTGTGGTAGTTACTAAGGAACAGAAGTTGGAGCAGTGAAGTTCTGAAGCAGGAGAAAAGTGGTTATTGTTGCCACTTTTTTTGCCTTCCAGAGCTCATCAGGGAGGATGGCACTGGGATATGGAGCTGAGGCCATCACTCCAAAGATGGATTTTAGGTACCTTATCTGGAAGCTTCTTTTCTTAGTTCTGGCTGCTATAACAAATACTGTAGACTGGGTGGAAACCACAAGACATTTATTTCTTACACTTCTGGAGTTTGAGAAGTCCAAGATCAAGGTGCTGGCTAATTCGGTTACTAGTTAAAGCTTTCAGCCTTTTGCAGAAGACAGCTGCCTTCTTGCTGTGTGGTCACATGGTGGAAGAGAGAGAGTTCTCATGTTTCTTTCTTATTATAAGGGCACTGATCATTATGGGGAGCCTACCCTCATGGCCTCGTTTAAACCTGATTATCTCCCAAAGGCCCCACCTCCAAATATAATCATATTGGTGGTTAGGCCTTTAACATATGAGTTTTTGAGGGAACACCAATATGTAGTTCATAACACTTCTCTTTCAATGATACTTTTAGAGATGTGGGGATACTTTAGCTATGTTTTCATACTGACCACTGCTAGCACATAAGATGGCTCTTATGGGCAGATAAAGTAGAAAAAGTTTTCCTTCCTCTGGGATACAGCTCTGTGCCAGGCTTATGGCTTGGTGAGGGGAATATGGACTGTTCTTTCAGCTGGGATCCCATGAACATGGCTTTGTGCTGGCCTTTTAGGGTCCCCAGGATTCCATCAGGAGGGATAGAATTGCCTGAATGGTCTAGAATGAGAAGAATGACCCTGGGATTGGTGTGGGGCCCTGGCTGCCTGGCCCAATTCAGGTTTGTTAACTGCATAATAGCGTTTCCATCCTTCAAAGACATGTGGGAGGCCTGAAAGGCTGTAATAGAAATCTGCATCTATAGAAAACCCTGTCAGTACATAGCACTTTGCCAGGGCTTGTTCACAATAGCCCTGAATGCTGGTGTCTGGGCTGCACCTTAACTCAGCCCATTTACTTCTCCATTGTCATTCAGACAATTCTTTCCAGTAGCACTTTGCTTTCTGAAACACTGGACTTGGAGTAACACATTTCTACCTTTGCCGCTCAGCTTCTGGGCAGTCAGCCTGCAGTGTAGCCAGCAGGCTGAATCACAATAGTCATGCATATTTCCATAGCAGCAGTGTGATGTAATACATAGAGGATAATGTGGCTTTGCTGTAGAGCTAGTTATAGGCAGCTCTGAGCCAATAGAAAATTAAAATTTACTCATGAACAGCACCTTATAGTTCACTGTATACTTTTAAACCCATAATCATGTTTGAGTCCTGCCAGTGGAAACAGAGACCTGAAAAAAAAGCCCAGGAGGAAGAAACATAGTGAAACACATGCTTACACATCCAGTTACATTTGCACATTAAAAAAAACACATACATGCATTTTCATTCACTCACACAAACATAATCACATGCTGACACATGCATTCATGCACACTTGCACATGCTTTTACATTTATACATTAACATGCTCACACATTTTCCACATATGAACATGCTAGTGCATTTATACACTGACTTCTATACTTACATTCACTCACACATGAACATGCTCACACACAAGGACAGACTTATATATTCACTGAAACACGTAGTCACACATGTCTATATGCACAAATTACATATGAACAAGCTCACACATGAAAAGGTTCACACGTTCACACAAACATACTTACATGTACATGCATGTTAAGTCAGCCACACAAGAACATGCTGACACAGACAGTGACATAACACAAACACAGTTACTTGCACACAAACATGCTCACATACACTCATGCTCAGACATTCATGCACATACATGAAAACGCTGATACATTCTTTTAAACACACATAAAATTATATATTCATCCACACTTGTACATGAACACATTCACACATACAGACTCAGTCACTCCCACACAAACATGCTCATGCATTCAGTCACATTTATGAGTACGCTTCCACATTCACTTACACATAGATACACTTATTACAGTCACAGAACACTCTCACACATGTGTTCAAACTAAGACATTAACATTTTCACTGACATGCACATGTGTAAACACACAACCTGGCTCCTACATTCATTGACATGAACATGTTTGTATATTCACACATGAGTGCACTCATATATTTACTCACATACTCTAAGCCAAATCTGTATGCACATAGCACATTTTAATACAATCACACATGTAGTTACATGTTTGCTCACATGTATACCCATGTTCACACATTTGCTGAATGAACGTATTCACATTATAATATCACAAACACCTCATGAATGTACACGCATTCATTCGCATACAAAATGCTCAGACATTCATGCACATATTAAGACATTAACATGATCACAAACATAGTCATACATTCACTCATATGAACTTGCTTAAAAATTAACTCACACATATAGACACAGTGACATACATTCACACACTTAAAACTTCACTTAAAATTGTACTTTATCACACTCACATACATGAACTTGCTTATGCATTAAAGTACACACAGGAAAAATATTCACATGTTAACACAGACACATACCAACTTGTTCATGCATTAATTCACACACAAATATATTCACATACATGTACATGCTCACAAATTCACTCATAGACATGAACGAAGACAATAATTCATCCATACACAAACTTTCATTCATACTAGCACATTAACATGCTAAAAACAGACATGCTCATACTTTCATTCAGGTATGTTCATGCTCACACACACGAACATGCTCACACATTCACCCACATGAGTATAAAAATGAACATTTCTACATGCACAAACATGTTAACACAGTATCCCACAAGAGCACACTCCTATTTTCACTCCCATGCACACAAAAACACACACATTTTCGTATATTCACACATGGATATGATTGCACATACTTAGTTCCAACATTCACTTGCAGTCACATGCACTAACAGAATCACACATGCATGAACAATTTACACATTCACTTAGTTGACATGCTCATAAACACATATACACATGCATTAACACATTCACTTACCCCAAACACACACTCACACATATTAACATGAGCACACATTCACATAAAGATAGGACCATATTCACTCAATCATACAAAAACCTACATATACTCACCTACACACATTCACTCACACTCATAGATGAACACACAGTATTACTTCCACACAAATGAACACACATTGAGTCACATACAAACTTGCTCATGTTTGCTTACACAGAAGAACATATATGTTATCATGCCCCCCACAAACATGTTTGCATATTTACTAACTCACATACATGGACTCCTATTTTCACTCAAACCTGCATTTCAGTAATATGCACACATATCTATACCCTCATGCATTTATTCAGACATAAACATCTTTTCACATTCACTCAAACACAGATACATAAAAACACAAATACAAAGCACACATTCACTCATACTCACACATGAATACACACATATGCTTACACATTCAAACATGTGATCATGCTCACATTTATATCACTTGCACAAAAGCATGGACATATTCACATATATGCACAGTGAGTCTGCTCACATACTCACATTTACACTCACTAACACATTCATGTACATGGACATGATCAATATTCATACACAGATATTTGCACGTACATACACACTGATGTACGACACAATAACAGGCTCACATGAATGAATGTGGTTACATATTCACTCACAGATAAACATGCTAACATCATGCACTCTCAAAAATTAACTCCTATGCATGAACACATAGAAACACAAATTCACATTAACGTTCACACATGAACAGGCTGAATTCACTCACACACATATATGCTGTACATATCAACACAATTACATGTTTATTCACATGAACATACTAACAAATTTACTCCCCTTCATAGACATACTCATATACACTGACACACACATACATTCGTTCAAACAAATATATACTCCAATTAATATGTTTATACATTCACTTGCACACCCATATATGCCTCATGTACCCTGGATCACACATTTACTGATACGCATAAGCATACTCATCCTTAAGGTGTTCACATGCTCACATGCACAAAAATTCAACCACACAGACACAAACTTGGTCACAAATTCCTCAAATAGACACCTTTACATGTAATCATTTGCAAATACTCACACACTAACATGGTCACATATGCAAACATGGTCACTACACATTCACGAGTATATTCATCATACTCAAAAATTCACTAACGTTAAAACCTATTCATGGACTTACACGAACATGTTCACAGATTTACTTGCATAGACACATATAGTCATACATGTTCACTCACAAAAAATATTTAAATTCACTCACACATGGACATACAAATTCACATACAGACACTTTGCTCACAAGCATACACTCACAGAGTTTACACATGCATATTACCATGCTCACACATTCACTTGAATACACATTTACTCACATGGATACACTCATGTGCATATTCTCATATATTCTGCACAAAAACACACTTACCCATTAAGAAGCTCACACAAATGAACACAGTTACACGTTCATTCATACAAGCATGCTTACACATGCATTCACTCAAATAAAATTTGCTCACACATTCACTCATGTAGACACACTCATATGTGCTCACAGTTATGTACTGACACATTTCCTCACTTACATGTGTTAACACACACAATGGTACCATACTCTCACAATGATACAATATGGTACCATATTCTCACAAATGAGTATGCACATACCACAAAGCTCATACATTTACTCACCCATGTAGATAAGCTAACATATACTCATAAGCCTGTGCTTGCACATTAGCTCACAAAATATACTCAACTTTAACATGTCCACATGGACACACTTACACATGAATATGCTAACATTTATGCACATGCTTACACAATCACATACATGTGAACAGTCCGACTCAAACACACAAACTCATACTTGAACAGGCTTCCACATTTACTGCCACACATATGTGCTTATATACATGCACAGTCATTATTCACTTGCACAAACATGCTCACACACTCATTCACTCACCAAAACTTGCTCACACATTCACTTAATGGAATGTATTTACTGGAATGTATTTAATGGAATGTGCCCACACATTTACTGATAAACATTCTCACACTCACCGGGAAGCTCACACAGTCACTCACATAAAGACACATTCACATACATGGATCAAAACTCATGGATTCAAATATGCTAATACTTTAAAAATATCACACAAGTAAACATACTTACAAATTCACTCACACACACACAAATGTGCTAGTATCCATGCACATGGTAACCTGTTCACTCATGCTCATGAATGTGCACATTTACCTAATCACATAAATATACTATTAATACACTCATATTTGAACAGGCTCACACGTTCACCTTCCAGTGTGAACATTGTTATATAAAGGACACAAAGGTGGCCTCAGTTTATTGGTCCTATGTTGACTATTTTTTTCATAGTAGGTTAGAACCCATTAACTCAAAAGCTGGCCAGCACCAAACTCAAATGTTTACACATTAAATTGTTTTAAATATATCCCATATAAGCAAATTATTTGAGCTATCTAGAGCCTAGAGCTTTCCTGCTTTGCAAAGCATGCACAACTGCACCCAACATCCGCTAGCCATAGATAAGATACACCCTGTAGCTATACAAGACAGCAAGCTGCTGCTTCCCGTCAGCAGTCTTTGACCCTGAGAATCCTCATTGTATTGCTAAGTGGCATTGTCTAGACACATAAGTCCCTACTCTGATCATGTTTTTCCCTGAGAGTTACCTTTCCTTCCTCTCCTTCTTAGAGGTGGCTCCCACATGGTAGCCTCTGGAAGGTCTCCTGTTATAAGAGACATCCCCTGTATGCACACCTGTGAAAGCTTCCTACAAATAAAGGTCACTGTGTGCTACTGCCAACTTTTGGGCATATCTTTTTCTGTGATCAGCCTCCAGATCCCTAGCACTTGCTACTAGTGGTGGTAAGGGTAGGGGAGGATTTTGGTGATAATTGGGAAGCCAACATAGGATCCACGCAGTCAGTAGGACAATGAGTTGGCAAAATGATCGTGGACATCCTTAAGTGGTTGAGACTCAAAATTTGGAATGTTTCCATGTCAGCTTTGCTGTATTATTCTATATTTTTCTGTGGTCTCTCCGTGAGTGAGTGTGTGTGTGTGTTTAGCCTGACCAAGCAGTAGCACCAGCATTTGAGCCAACCTCTCTCATTGCAATTGACTTTTGGGGTTGGATGCACTGAGTTTCCTAAGGACCTGCCCACCTGGGCCCCTCATTAGGCAGGCAATGGACACTGTAAGGCCTTTGGGCCTGAAGAGGAAAACGAGAGGAGTGGATGCCTCTGGACAGAGAGTGGGCTACCTCTGACCCCATAACAGGCTTCAGCAGGAGGAGCTCCCTGCAGCTGGGCTGGTGATTTGGGACACTGAGATGAGGGGATGGGGACATCCTTGTCCCTGGGGACCACTGTGGCAGGCAAAGGAATCAGTAAGTCAGAGATATTAGGCTAAGGCTGGTCTCTTTAGACCAATTGCAGATAGTATCATTCTAATCACTAACCTGAAGGATATGGAGACCTAATCCCTGGGCCTAGCCAGCTAAAGCACCACTTAAAGTGACTGAAAGCAAGAAGTTTATATTCCTGCCTCTCCCAGGGCCCCAAAAGAGGTGGCTGTCCTACTAAACAAGCATTCCAAACCATAAGATATGTGTTGGGCTCTGCTCACAGTTGCTTTTCACCAGACCACCACCTGGAGAGGAGGTTGGAGTTTTAATTCCCTGGGAAGTTGAGACAGATGGGAGGACGCTGAGCAAGAGGACTGGTACCCTCTAGAAGAATAGATGGTGCAATAGCATCAGGATAGTGATGAGAATTATTTTACCTACTGCTTTGCCAGTAACACAAAAGTCATAAAAACAGAAAAGACAGAAGGGGAGGGCTAAAAAGGTGAGGTCAGTTCTAACTTGGAAGAAGGAGTACATCCTCTCATTTATTTCAAGACCCAGTCTCTCCTTAAGAGAGACTTGGCTCAAGAAGCAAATGACAAAAGGGCTGTCTGGCTGTGTAGAATTCATCTGATGGGAAGTGAGCTCCACCTAGCAGGGGCTGAAATTGAACAATTGATTGCCCTAATATGGAATGGAAAAATTTCTCCACTAAAAGACCCCACACAATTAGTGCAGATGGCAGGGGAATGACCCCAGAGAAGGCTTTGGACTCCAATATATGTTTCCTTTGGAAGTTTGCCCTGGGTTGTTTGGTAAGAATGTTTGGATTCTGGTACCAACACACTCCTAAGCTCAAAAATTTGCTGGCCTCCATCTTTTGAGTCATCCATAATTCTTCTACTTTTCAGTGGGGACTTGATCAACAGTAGGCATTAGATAAATTAAAGAAGGCTATCACTTCAGCTTTCCTGCTAGTGCTCTGATAACAGAAGGTTGTTCACCCTAAAATTCACTTCTGGGAGCCTCTGGACCAAATGGACAGGGAAATGCCTTACCTGTGGACTTTTGGTGACTCTCAGACTCAGCCCAAAGATGTTTGTCACTAGAGTGACAACTACTAGAAGTGTCCTGAGACCCTACTGAAACTGAAGCCTTTACTGGAACAGAGCCAGCTACCTTATGGACTGAGATTCCTATTATGTCCTTGTGTTGGGGGGCCTGGAGCTGGTGTATTAAATTAAGAATATGCAGATCATGAGCTGCCAAGCAGGGAGGCACAAGCCACCCACATGGGGTTGTCAGGTACCTCCCTCAGCATCTGAGCTCCCAATTTCAGGAAAATGAAAACCCAAAGGTTATTTTGATTGAAGGGACAGTTTCAGTACATTTGCATGAAGGAAGTCAGGTCACAAGATTTATTACTTACAGATCCCGGAAATGAGGCAGGATCGGGGTGGGGAGCACAGCAAACCAGGGGAAGGGTGGTGCTCCATCCCAGGTCAAGATCAAGCAGAAGGTACAGAGGGTAGCAAGCATCTTATAAGGTGGTTGGGGTGGAGGTCACTAACTTTTCACGAGCTCAACTCTAAGTGGTTATTTTATTGTATTTTATTTTATTTTATTTTTAAAGTTTATTTTTTTTGAGAGAGAGAGAACAAATGGGGGAGGGGCAGAGAATGAGGAGACAGAGAATCCCAAGCAGGCTCCATACTGTCAGCACAGCACCTGACATGGGGCTCAAACTCACCAACCATGAGATCATGACCTGAGCCGAAGTCAAGAGTTGGACACTTTAACCAACTGAGCCACCAGGCACCACCCCCCCCCCCCCTGCAAAATGCACCTTGTAAAATAACCATTTAGAGGTGTGCCGAGGTGGCTCAGTTGGTTAAGCATCTGACTCTTCATTTCGGCTCAGGTCACGATTTCATGGTTCATGAGATCAAGCCCCAGCACGGAGCCCGCTTGGGAGTCTCTCTCTCCCTCTCTCTCTCCCTCTGCCCCTGCCCCACTCATTCTCTCTCTCAAAATAAATAAACTTGAAAAATAAAATGTGCCTTGGGAAAAGCAAAGTGGGAACTTGTGATGGGAGTCCTAAACTCTGGTCCTTATCTCAATGTCAACTCAGGGTGTGAGTAGGGTTGCTATACTATAAAATGCATAGGTAGCAACTCAGAATAGCTTTTTTTCTCATCACAGCCCTAGGCATGCTTGCATACATGCACCCACACATTTATTCACTGACATGATCATGCCTAGAAGTTTACTCACACTGGTGGGTGTACTTATTCGTTCACATGCACATGCTCACTCATTCACTCAGTCAAACAAATATACTCAAATCAACATGGTTACACACGTGAAGTGCTTACATGTTCAATCACCCAAATAAGCTTATATACTCAGTTACTTATTTATTCATATGTCAATACTGATGCATTCTTGAATTTATGTGCACTCTTTAATTTATGTTCACGGACACATATTTCTTTAAAAACATAAACATGCTTAAAAATTCACTCACATACATAGACACTCACTTTTAATCACTTGTACATCTTCACATACCCAGTCATAGATGCATATCAACATACTAATTATAAAAACCTGGCTGCTGTTCATTCGTATATCTGTGCTCAAACACACAAACTTATAAATTTACTCAAGCACATATAGATAATACATATGCACATGCTCATGTTCAGTTACTAACAATAACATGCTAACAGTTTACTCAAGAATAGTGACATATTAACTCACACAGTCATACACACGTATAATTTCACGCACTCTCTCACACAAGCATTCTCAGAATTCACTCCCATAAACATGATCACAAAATCACTCACATATCAGACTTATTTATACTTAGATGTACATATTCACACTTTATTTTAAAGTTTATTTTAGAGAGAGAGAGAGAGAGTGAGTGGGGAAGGTGCAGAGAGAGAGGGAGACAGAATCTGAAGCATGTTTCAGGCTGTGAGCTGTCAGCACAGAGCCCGACAGGGGGCTCAGACTCACCAATGGTGAGATCATGACCTGAGCAGAAGTCGGATGCTTAACTGACTGAGCCACCCAGGTGTCCCCATATTCATGCTTTAACTTACACAAAATAACATGATTACAGAGGGAGCATGCTCATGTGTTCACTTTCACATGAACATGCTCATATTTAACAGATACTCACACAATCACTCACATAAATACACCTACATATTAACAAGCTTAGAGATGAACTCACATTTACTTACAACATGCTTACAAGTTTACTAACACATAGACACACTCACATCCATGTGCACACATCTTCATTTGCTCACATGGACATGCCCATAAACTCATTCTCACAAAGGACATGCTCATATATGCTCACATTCACACAATCGCATTTTCTCTCACACATGCATATAAACACTCACAAACAGGGACATACCCATACATTCAGTCACACACTTGGGCATCCTTAGCATGATCACACACTCACATGATAGCACATTCAATCATACAAACACATTTACAGAATCATTTGCTTATAGAGACACTCTTACATGTGAACATTTACACAAATCACATGTCTAGTCTATTTGTACAATCATATTTACATATTTTCATGTGCCAACATTCTCATGTTCACTCATGCACACACCTGTTCTCACCCATGAGCATGTCCACAATTTCACTAAAATTCATCCTCATGTGCATAGACACGTTCACACATTCATTAACACAGACATGCTCAATTTTTGCACACATGTAGGCACACATACATAAACTACCACCATCATGCATATTCACAAATTCATTCTTATAGAAGACACACTCATATATCTAACACAAACACATTCCCTCACACACATTACCACGCTCAAAAACAGGGCCATGCTCACACATTCACTGACTCAACCTCTGCATTCTCGTAAGCTCATACATAGTCACATATACCCTATGTGCTCACCCTCACCCATTCACTTACTCAGGCACATTAACACACTCACAAACAAAAGTAGATGTACATATTCAGTTATACCAGCACATCACACTTACCATAAACTCAAACATTCACTCACACTCAGATTCACTTACACACTCACATTAAATGTGCAATGCACTCATATGTTAACAGGGTCACAAAAACAAATGTGATAATCACTCATTAACACAAATATACTAATACTTATGAACATGCTTACAAATTCCTTACACTTACACATACCCAAACATTTGCTTCAACACTCAAATATGTCATATAACACACTCTAAAACATGGAAAAGGTCACAAATTAACTCTTACAAATGTACATGCTCATATATATGTACATGCTCACACACTCACTCATTATCGTGTTTATAATTTACTCAAAGGAGCATACTGGCAAATTCCTCACACATGTAGGTACACTCATATATATTCATACCCACATACTCACACATTCATTCATTCACACAAATACACTCCCACCTTCACTCACTCACATGAACATGTTCACAAATATACTAAAAAATGCAGATGTATCAGATACCTTCTCTCACACACTAATAAATGTACTCTATGCAAACATGCTCAAACATTTACCCAGTCACATGAGCATACCCACAAATTCACACACACAGGGACACAAAAATATAAACTCAGATGCTCCCAGTGGCACAGACCCTTACATATACACATTAATACTCTCATAACCAGGAATATGCTTATAGAGGCACTCATACACAAACATACTCATATTCACCACAAAGCACAAACCTTCACTCACATAAGAAAATGCACTCACATGTGCTTATGTTCAGATGCTAACATATCACTCATACAAATACACTCACATTAACTACTTTACAGCAGTGAGTCTGATACACATTCACTTGCTCACATACATATGCTAACATCTGAGCATGTGGTCACAAATTCAGGCCTATACTTGAATGCACACAAACACATACCTCAGCACTCAAGTGTCATGACCCTAACCCACTCTCATATGTTCAAGTTTGTATATTTAATCTCTTATATATTCCTGCTCGTATACATACACACACTCACACATTCACTCACAGATATACTCATACCTCACTCCTTCAAATGAGCATTATCACACATTGATTCACACACCAAACATACTCAGAAGAATTCTGTACACACACTCACACATTCACTTACACAGGCAAATTATCATTGACATAAGGAGAAACATTCTCATATAGTCACTTGCACATGAATCTAGTCATGCTCAATAGGAAGCTCACAAATTCAAACACATAAATACACTTATATTCACTGACACATATACATGCCTTTACACAAGTATAGTCATATGTTCATAACATCATACCCCAAATCCACTTACCTATTCACTACATACAAACATGCTAATGTGTGTGTTTACACTCACAAATACACTTATACAAATGAGCACACACAAATACTCAATTAAACAAATTTATATACCATGGAACACTCTCACCTATGAATAGGTTCACACACTGTCACATTTATGCTCACATATATACAAATGCTCAACATTCAGTCATAAGAAAAGCTCACTAATTGGCTCACACAAGCATGATAGACATTTCACTCACATACCTACGCACACTAAAACTGTTGGTTTGCAACCTCAGCAGTTCTCTGAGTGAAATTTGAAATTGGCACTGTACATGGAGGGCAAAGAGAGACCCAAAGAAAGAGGCAGACCACTCCAGATTGGTGGATGGCGATTTCAATAAGCAAGAGAACTTACATACAAGGCTTGTCTTGGGTGGCCACAGAGGAGTAGATCTCTACACCTGCCTGCCATAATCTTAAAAGTTTGTATGGAGGCCTTAATGGGGTTCAGTTACATATCTAGTCCAGATGGTCTCAACAACATATTACCCTCTCAAGGCTGTATCCTTGAAATGGCTCCTAGTGGGTAACATGGGCAGCATGTACATTCCAAGGACAGTGGGGGGATAAGGAGCCTCTGATTGCACAGGTCCAGCTTGTAGGTCAATGTGCTTTCATGTTTGATAATCTCCTTCAATACTCTGTCCTTCAAGACTGGCTCTTAGAATTTTATATGCCCCCTTCTTTTACATTGTGCCCTGAGTGGTCAGCAAGGGATTTTCTTTGTGTGGAGGTGGCTCATTTGGTGGCTACCTGGCTTCACTACAGGAAGATGCCGCAACAATAATATAAGCACATAGAAAAGACTGATTAAGATAATGATTCCCAATAAGTAATGGTTTTTTCCACCAAGAGTCCCATGATCCAAATCACTGATTTATCAAGTCCCCTAGGCTGGGGGTTGGATCACTCAAGGCATTCACTTGTGGCCTCATGTGATTCAATAAAGATGGTAAGTTAGCAGACTCATTGAGTATGAACATATAACATTTTGTTTGGGTAATGGTACATGTCTCTCCTTATGAGGCAGTAGTAATGTCTAAGGCCATCCTAAGGAGCTAGAGAGGGGTAACTGCCTACATACCCAACAGTTGGATTGATTCCTTTGCTGGGCACATGAATGGACCCACTGCAGAAAGGTCTTTCCATCAGGGCCCATCCTGTGATTATAGGATACTGGAGCAGCAGAAGTCTAAGGTTGAAAAGACATATTTAGTAGGAACTTGTGTGGAAAGGTCTTCCCTTTCTTTAAGAATTACACGTGTGGACTGATCCTAAGATGTTAATGTGACCACAGCATTAGGAATTTTATCTGGTTGGATATACCATTCATGAGCACCATACATGTTGGCCAGGGGAGGCAGAACTGTCAGGCATGAGGAAACGGACTAGGGGTGAAAGACGTCACACCAGGACCTCCACCTTTCCTCCGCTTTCAGTGGTGCATGTTCCATTCCAGGTATAGTGTGTTCCAATAGGTCTGGCTTACAGCAAGACAGTAGGATCCCTGTGGAGATTGAGTAGTTCCCTCTCACAGAGAGTTGCAAAATAAATCACCTATTTCAGTGGGATGTCTCATTGCAAATTCCAGTACGTAATGCCTTTCCTAAATGTGATGGATCTTGGTATTCTCAGCAGCATAGCATATAGATCTGTGGTGAAAGTTGGAGCAATAGTTCTTTTCTGCATCTTGCATACCTTTACAGTACTGGGTGTCTTGGTAGGAGTCTTCATTCTGGCATATGGGGCAATCAGCCTTACTGGGTGATCATTCAAATGTATGAAGGCCTGGGATAGTACTTAGGCCTCCCAGTTAAGGTGGTTTTATCTGTTAGTAATTTAATCTGCTGCTTATAATGTTCCATTTTTCCTTTATGTCAACCCTGATGCTTGCAGGTTATAGGGGAGATGGAACTTCCATTCTGTGTCAAGTTCTTTTGTCCAGTCTTGCACATCATGACTTTTGAAATGTGACTCCAATCATTGTCTATTCAATGAGGGTATTTATATATGTTACTCACCTTTTCTAATCCTCTAATGGTGATAGTCTGATTTGCATGGCTGTAGGGGAGAGTTTGTGGTAGGCCAGATGAGGTGTCCACACAAACTAAGACATATTTAGGACCTTCACTCAGAGGAAAGGGGCCAATATATTCAATTTGTCAATTGCTCACTGGTTAGGAACTTACTGAATGGCCCCAGGCACCTTTGGCAGTTGCCTTGGGCATTGTTAAGAACACATAGGACATGCTGTTACTGCATTAACCAAGTCACCATATTTGAAGGACAATCTAGCATTCCCTGGCATTATACCATCTCACTTGGGTACTATGGTGACCACTCTATGCACTCAATCTTTTGTGTCTATTGAAGGGTAGGTTACTAGAGTTCATACCCAGGCTAGCGTATTAGATTCCTGATTGTCAGGGGCTGTCAGCATCTTATGAGCTAGAACATGGGGAACAGTGAGGACTGCCTCAGGTTCTTGCAGGCAAATCCAAATGTCTTCCCACATATCCTGACCCTACAAGGGCTTATTATCATGTACCTCTTGGCTTCCATTGTTCATGCCATAGGGTTATTCACCATAGAACAGTCCCGCTGTCAGAGTAAAGGGTTAACACCCAGGACTCATAAGAAAGAGATCACTAGTCAAACTGCTTTGAGTTCAGCTCACTGGCTGTGATTCATTCCTGTTTCCATCCAGATGGTGTCAGTGTTGGGCCGAATAGTGACTATAGTCTGTGAGGATGGGTTGCCTTGACTTGAGACTAGACCTATCTGTATATCAGGTATCAATGGGAATTTTCCTCATTATGTCTCTGCAGACCTCAGGGGCTGCCACAGGAATGGAGTGGAGGATTTACCTATTCTATAGGGCCTAGTAGCATTCATGTTTCTAGAGACAGTGGACTGGTGGACAGGGTGCTCCTCTGCTGCAAATAGGCATGCGACTTAGTCAAAGTAGGAGTTTGGGCCGTGGTAGAGGTAGGTTGATGGAACATATTCACAATCTACCCCTTGATAGGAAGGGAGTTGCCTAACATAATATGCTGTTCATGAAAGCTGTCTGATCGTATCTGATTATATGTACATTCTCAAATATAGTATTCCAGTCAAAGCCTTGTAATATAAACAATGTTTCTAAGTGTGTCCAGTTAGAAGAACAGATTCTTGTCCCAGACTATGAGTCTGGAGTTCACTCTTGTCCAGCAAGAGAGTAGATGCAGAATTGAAAATGAGAGAGACTAATGTCTGGGAAGAGATAAGAGCCCAGAACAGAGGTTTTGTCTATGTATTTAGTGAACACTCAAGATCTTACACACGTGGTGAACGTGAAGAAAATCAGATAGTAATCATTAATTTGTGTGTGTAAGAAGCAAAGGGTCTGGGTGGGGGGGGGGCAAGTGGAATTTGTGATCAAAGCATATTGGCACCAGAGGGAAAGCATTTTCCTGCAGGTGATATAACAAGTTACTCATGATCCCATTATAATATCTCATTAATCAACCTTGGGAGCTTTAGCCTTGTGGCACCGGCTTTCCTCCCTAAGCTTTCTTCTACTTAATGACTAACCTTGGGTGCTTTTGCCCTGTGGTGGCAGCTTTCTGCCCTAAGCTTCTTTAACCTATTTAAGTATAGAAGTCTTGAACCTATTTCCCCACAGATTCTTAGTGAACTTATGCAAATAAATATATTGCCATGAAAGCGAGAATACTTACTAAGAGTTTCCAAATTCTAGAGGGAACAGGTAGGGAGAATAGATAAATGTTTCATCTCTCCTCACAAAGTTATATGTTAGCAAATTTTTGATAGCTTAAGAGCAAAAAAGTTTTTCTTAAATCTGGAAAAACAGAGGGGGCATAAGTCAGTCTGAGGGGAAAGTACACACACGCACACACTGCAGGTAGGATGTATGTGATATTCCTCAGGCACTCCTGGCTTCCCAAGAACAAAGGAAAGGAAAAATCGTTAATGGATAGAGATCACAGTCATACAGGACATGGATCTCCATCAGTTTACAAATATCTTAGTAAATTACAAGAAAAAGGCAATATTATCAATATCCTAATCTCCAGAAACCTGTAGACTCAGTTTCCTCAAGCCCCACCATCACCGCTCCATGGAGACATGGGGAACAAAAGTAAGAAGGAAATGGCAGGTATAATTAAATTTCCTTACAACCTGCAGCCCATTGACAAATACTTGAGGCTGGCGGAGTAAAACATTTCTCTAGAAACTCCCTACTGTCTTAATGTTAATGCTTTGCTAGAGGGAAAAACAACCATAGCTTGAAAATAGGTAGGCCCCCAGTGTCCTGTGAATCTACTTTAACATATGAAAATCTCTTTGAAAACTTCCTCTTGACTTTCCCTCCTCCAACTCCATAGTATATAACCAACCAGTCACTCGTCACAGCTCCAGTGCAGCACTTTCTGCCCATGAATCCTGTCTTCATGCTTTAATAAAATTACCTTTTTACACCAAAGATGTCTTTAAGAATTCTTTCTTGGCCATCAGCTCCAATCCACCCACCATCACCCCAAAACCTCATCAAAAGTACCAACAATGTTTCAGACAAAAAGTTGTAAAAATTATAATCTTTTTCATCAGTTCATTCAGTTCAAGTAATTCATTTTTTGTTTTTTAATTTTTAACATTTATTTATTTTTGAGAAATAGACAGAGCATGAGTGGGGGAGGAGCAGAGAGAGAGAGGGACACACAGAATCTGAAGCACGCTCCAGGCTCTAAGCTGTCAGCACAGAGCCTGATGCGGGGTTTGAACACAGAAACCGTGAGATCATGTCTTGAGCTGAAGTCAGACACTTAACCGACTGAGCCAGCCAGGCACCCCTCAAGTAATTCATTCTTGTTGCTCTTCTGTTAGCAGTTAAATGAATTCATGTTTTTCAAATAGAGTTCTATAAATTCTTGTTCAATTCAGTGGTATGATCTTAGTTACCACAAACCTGTACTTGCCAGTCTTTTCCATGAATCTAGTCTCTTTGAAGATGAAGCACTTTTGCAGGACTGCTTTTGCAAAACCATCAGAGTAAAACAATTGTCTGTAAATTGACGAAGTTTTGGGGTGATGGTGGGGTGGTTTGGATCTGATGGCCAAAAATAATTCTTGAACACATCTTTGGTGGAAAAAAGTGATTTTATTAAAGCACGGGGACAGGACCCATGGGCAGAAAGAGCTGCACTGGGGTTGTGAAGAGTGACTGGTTACATTCTATGGGGCTGGGGGAAGGTAAATTCAAAAGAGAAGTTTTCAAAGAGATTTTCATATGATAAAGACTCACAGATTACTGGAGGCCTAGCTATTGCCAAACAAAGGTTGTTTTTCCCTCTAGCAAAGCATTAACATTAAGCTAGGGAGTTCCTGGAGAAATGTTTTACTCTGCCAGCCTCAGGTATTTGTCAATGGGCTGAAGGTTATAAGGAAATTTAATTTGATTTGTCATCTCCTTCTGCATTTGTTTCCCACATCATTCTCCCCTGAACAATTTTGACCCTTAAATCTTTAAGGTTGCTGAGGGTGGAAGGTCTTTTCTTCTGTAACTTCTTCCTCCTGAATAGGGGTACAGAAATATCCCTATCTATGGATCAACCTTGGACAGTTCGGATATTTATATAGGAATTATATAGGAATTTATATAGGCATTACTAAAGGCAGAGGCAGCCAATCCAAGGTAGACAACATAGATGAACTTCCTTGAGTAGAAAGGATCATCTGTCAGCTAGAAGTTGTGGCAGTGAAGGAGTCTTGGCACCAAGCAGGGAGACACCGAAAAAGATAACAAAATAAGGTTAGTATTATGAGAAAGAGAAGCCTAAAAAAAAACCCTTTGGTAATTTTCCTCCAGTCTATTACTGTCATTTGAAGAGAAATTTGAGGTCTTCTACTGGTTCACAGAAATAAGAAGGCATGCTGGCTTGCATACTAGATTCCTGTGAGGAAGGTACAGGTTTAATTCTTGATATGTGAGTCCATGAGGAATGCCCTTCTTCACTGCAGTGGGAATACATAACATGACTTGATAGGAGCCCTTATATTTTGGAGTTAAATCCCCTGCTGTATTAGCTTCCCAGGCCAGAAACCAAGTCAAGTACTTGCCATCATACAGACATGCCTGCAATACCTGTAGGTTTGGGCAAATTGCTCTTCATGAGGTCCCCAATATATCTTGAGGTTCCTGTACCTGCCAGGAAGTGACATTCTTTACTCACCTAGTAAGGCTGCTGGGAACTCTGTAAGCAAGGTATCAGGCCAATATTTCAAAGGGGCTTTATTGGCTCCATGTTTCATAAAGTCAACCTTAGTTCCTTAAAGCTGTATGATCATATCTGAGTCTAGGCGTGTCTCTCAAATATGACATTCCAGTCAACGCCTTGTAAGATAACCAGTATTCCCAATGGTGTCCAGATTTCCAAGAAAAACAGATTTTTGTTGAACTTATGCCAATTAAAGAAAGAACACTCACTGAGAGTTTTTGAATTTCAGAGTGTTTAGGTAGAGAGAAAAGATAAATGATTCAGTTTACAATTGAATGCTTTATGACATTTCTGTATATCATAGATATCTTAAAAGAAAGTTTCCTTAATCTGGAAGAGCAAATATTAGAGAACCAGCAATATTTCCAACAACAGTCACAAAAACTATCATCTACCTCAGTTCATTTAGTCCCATGTTCCTAATTCTTGTTCAATTTGAATGCAGCTTTTTATTCTGGAAATTCTTACCCATTTTAGTATTAATATTAAAGATGTCAAATACCTGTATTTGTCCTAAAAGTCCTTTTTATGAATCTTCTTGAAGATGAAACATGTTTTGTGAAAGAATAACAATTATAAATGACAAAATCTCAGAAATGGACACTGTTAAAAACCTGATAAGAGTTCGTTATGATGCAATTGACAAGGAAATTCAGTTATTTCTCTGACACATAATATTTCAATAATCAGAATATCAAGTGAGGACCTTATACTAAAACATGAAAACTTTTGGAATTGCATATATATTTGAGCAGTTATAGCATTTACCCATACAATACCACCTAAGGTTTACAATTATTTGACATGGCTTTCCAAGTAACCTAGCATATCAAATAAAAAGGCCTAATTGGTCAAAAAGATTTCATTTACCATTTAAATCCTGGGAAGTTTGCTAAACCTTAGAAAGTTATAAAGCATGTCCTAAATAGGATTACAGATCATTATAAATCTTATTTATTTAACCAAAATGTCAATAGGAGATTCCAAAGGCTTTGGCGTTATATTTAAGGTTATATAATTGTTAGCAAAACTTAGCTTCTTTAACATTGAGAAGTTTTAACCAAGTAATTGAAGAACTGAAAAAGACAAAACATAAGCTTTGGTTTTCCCAGCAGAAAAAAAGAGAAAAAAACCTTTGCATATTATTTTTTTATCAAGAGCAGATCAACATTTCAAGAAAACTTTGTCTTTTGAACAGAGAGAAAAGCAAAATTTTAATCTTGTATCAGTGTACTTTTAAAATCCATTCATTGCAACCTTAGTCTATCCTGGCCACACATAAAATTCCTTTCCAAAGACTTCCCTTCATGAACCTCCTACAACTTTCTTTTGCATTCAGATTTTGTTCCAAGCCATTTCTCTCCAAACAACCAGTCTCATTTAGGACAAAATTACTTTCTTTTACCTGTAACAAAAATGTACTTCCATTCCTTATATCTTTCTTACACATCTCCTACTTTTTTACATACAGAATTGTTTTTCTTACTTTCACCAGTCGTAACTACATTTAGCAGAATTTTAATTCTTAGAAACCTTAGTCTCCAGTGAAAACTTAGTAGTAACCAATTATGAATTGTTACACCAGAATTCCTTAGATGACTAATTTATGAACTACTTAAGCACAAAGCATGTTTACCAACAGACCCAAATAGCTTTAGTTTCTCTGCAATAAGAAGTCAAAAGCACAAACCTACATTCAGTAATCAATGCTTTAGCACTCCATTCTATTTGGAAAAGATCTAGATGTCCCTTGAATTCAATCCCAATTATCATGCGAGCAAAACTAAAGTTTTAGGTTACCAAAGACTTTGAATCATAACAATTACCTATCTTAACGATTACCCATGAAAACTTTGAGACAGACAAAATTAACCATTAAGTCATCCTTTTGCTAACAAATTCCAACAGAGATAACATGAGCTTATTTGACCTTTAGTAAAAGTTGGTAGAATGAAAGTTTCATATTTAATGTTGATAACTCTAAAGACAGGTACATCTTAATTAAACCAACAAACTTCAATTAGTTCAAACACTGAATATGTTTCACCTGCATCCACTTAAAAGTCAATCAATTTTTTCCATTGTCAGTTTTTACCTGGGACACCAGTGGGGGAATCTGAAACGGACAGTCCAAGGGGGTGCTCTTCACTCCTTGACATCAAGGGTGGGAAGAGGAGCCAATGGTGCCTGAGGCACTGAGGATGGTATGGGAACCAGTTATGTAGGCCACACCCAAGGTGGTGCAAAAACAGGAGGGGGAGGGGAAGGAAGAAGAGGTGAGATGCCTGCAGAAGGCAGAGAAGGAAGATTCCTGATTCTGAACCTTGTCAGCTCAGACAGAGGAGCAGACACCATGTTTTTCTTTTTTCCCATCAAAATGGAAATATGGAGTCCATGTCAGGCCAGAGAAGACAAGGAATTTCCCCAAAACCAAGGGAGATTCAGCAACTGCTTGGGAATATTCCTTAAATAAAGTCCCTGTCCTGAGGTAGACTTGACCACAGTTGGTTCCAATTATCATAGCCATTAATCTGGGAAATGAATTAGGGGGAAGCCCTCACATCTATTAGGAGGATGGTACAGAGAGAAAGAGTCAGCATCCCCTTTGTCGGGAATGGCCTGTGTTTCCTGCAATAACCTGGGTTCTATTAGGAGGAGGCCTGTTTAGACAATTATCATCCAATATATCAGGAGGGAGTTTACTGGCCTGGTTACTGACCAAACACGTTCTGCAAGAGGCCCTTGGGTCCGGATCCTGATTTAGAGCTGTGAAGGCCTGGACCTAGGGTACCTCCATCTATTTGCCTTGTTTACTAAGGCCATGCAGTGTTATAGGAGATCAGTCCTTTTCTGCATTTTGCAATCCAAATGGTTTCCAGTGGGTTAAAAAGGCATTCCAAGGGAGAATCCTTGGGGACTGAAGAGAAGCTCCCATGTTCCTCCTAGAGAGAGGAGAGAAGGTCCATTACCACAAAAAATCCCCCCTGGCTCCCTCGGTTGGCATCCCACATGCAGGATATGTCAGAGGTTCCTAAGGTATCAAAGTGACCTGAGGCGTCCCTCTAACGATGTCTCTGTGATCACCAGCCACCTGACTAAGAGCCCCTGAAGGAGGGCATCCTAGGCTACAAATGGGTGTCAGCATATGGACCTGAGTTTGCCTTGCTAAGAAGGCCATGAAGAACTGCTGTTTTTAACCCATGGAAAACACCGGAAAAGTTTTACAAGGGGGAATTACCCAATTTTGCAATTTTAGTTAGTAGAGGACATTGACAGAAAGCAGCAAAGATAGAAATCCATCATGATCTAAGTGACATTCCAACACATATAGCCTTTACAGCCAACTTCCTAGGAAACGGTTCCTGGTTGGGTTTTAATTCAATAGGGTACTGGTTTCGACTGGCTCCTAGTGGAGGTCTCGTGGCCAGAAGTGGCTAAACCAGGGATGTGGAGGAGATCACATTAGACCAATGAGGAGGAAGCCACACATAAGTGTCTTAAGATTGGCAACTGTCCTGGTGACTTAGGTGGCTGTCCCATGCCCATGACAGACAACTTTGTATAAGGACAGGAATAAAGAGAGGGCATCAAGTTTCTGGGTCTTATTGCCATTCCAGCCAGGCTACTAACTTCCACCCAAAAGGCAGGCTTTGTCCTCCCCATAGAGTTGCCACAGGTTAGAGGATTGCAGCCTGAGCAACACATGAAAGTGTTCCAATAAGACCACAATTCTCAAAAAGCCCCTGAAATGAGAGTGAAGGAAGAAAAGAGAAACTACTCAGCAAGTTTGTACCAGCTCAGAGTCCAGATGAAAAGACTCATCGCCCTTCATTCAGGTGCCAAATAATGAAGTTCTGGGGTGATGGTGGGGTGGTTTAGAGGTTATAGCCAAGAAAGAATTCTTGAACACATCTTTGGTGCAAAAAGGCGATTTTATTAAAGCATGGGGACAGGAGCCATGGACAGAAAGAGCTGCACTGGGGTTGTGAAGAATGGCTTGTTTTATGTACCATGGGGCTGAGGGAGGTAAAGTCAAAAGGGAAGTTTCCAAAGAGATTTTTATATGCTAAAGACTCACAGACTACTGGAGGCCTAGCTATTGTCAAGCTAAGGTGGTTTTTCCCTCTAGCAAAGCATTAAACATTAAGACTGTAGGGAGTTACTGGAGAAATGTTCTACTCTGCCAGCCTCAAGTATTTGTCAATGAGCTGCAAGTTATGAGGAAATTTAATTTTACCTGCCATTTCCTTCTGCCTTTGTTTCCCACATCATAAATGGCCAAATATTTAAAAGGGGCCATGGTTAAAGGTTTGATGAGAGTTCATTATAATGCAACAGGCACAGAGACTCCATAACCTTTGTTTCACAACTTTAGCCATGAATCAGGTATAATACAAAACTTACCATTTTATGAATAAGAACTGAATCTAAATTGTGTCTCTGGCAGAAGGAACAAGTTAAGGTTACCCACTTATGTGACTAGAGCTTTTTACCAATGTTTGAGAAGATTTTAAGCTTTGTAGGGACACCCGAGTGGCTCAGTTGGTTAAGTGACCGACTTCGGTTCAGGTCATGATCACACAGTTCGTGGGTTCAAGCCCCGTGTTGGGCTCTCTGCTGACAGCTCAGAGCCTGGAGCCTGCTTTGGATTCTGTGTCTCCCTCTCTCTGCCCCTCCCCGGCTCGCACTCTCTCTCTCAAAAATAAATAAACATTAAAAAATTTAAAAAAATATTTTAAGGTTTATATTTGCCCTTGAGTAATCTTATGGAGATTCTGGTCTAAATTTTGGGCAAGGGAGCTTCTTTAACAGCCTGGATTTTGAAAAGCCTCTTCCTCCCTTTTTTTTCCTTCAGTCTCAGACAACTGTGGGCTGTGTTTTAGGCATTTTCTGGGATATTTACATTTCACATACATGGTAAAATTTACAACTTCAAAGATCAGAGAAAGAATGCAAGTTTTTCTCCTAGGAGTCTTGGGTATATTTTCTCTATTATTGAAAGTCTATTGTAATTACTATTTAAAATTTTCCTTTGTTTTAGAGGTCACACAGCATAGGGCACTTTGTCCCTCATTGTCAATCACCACAACATTTTCCACTTGTTTTCTTCACCTTTCCAAAGATTCTACCTCTTGGCATCTCAATCAGGTTTTGTCACAAGTGCTGGGACCTTAATCCATGTTACTCTGCATCCTCCTAACTTTCTAAAACAGCATGCTGAAGTATTAAACTCATCTTACTCTCCCATCTTTTCTGCCAGCCCCAAAGCTAGCAGAGTCCTGGACACCCACACGTTCTTCTCTAACCTCAGCTCTTCTTCCAACTTTATTTTAACCAATTTAAACATTTTTTAAATGTTTATTTATTTTTGGTAGGGAGAGACAGACAGAGACAGAGCGCAAGTAGGCGAGGGGCAGAGAGAGAGAGGGAGACACAGAATCTGAAGCAGGCTCCAGGCTCTGAGCTATCAGCACAGAGCCCAACATGGTGCCTCAACTCACAAATTGTGAGATCCTAACCTGAGCCAAAGTCGGACGCTGAACGAACTGAGCCACCCAGGCACCTCTGTTTTTCCAAATTTCTAACTTGAACTTTAGCCTTTAGTTGGGCATCAGTGGCCAGCTGAGCTGCCCACAGTAGAGGCCAGCTCACTGCTACAGCCATTTGTTTCCCTTGCTTTTGCCACATGGACTATGTGTAGTTCCTTCAACAAGTGCATTAGGCCAGCTGGTGTTTTCAGGACATCCCCATACACACACATTGTTCCTCTAACATACAAGCCACCCCCATCCATATACAGGTTGAAGGCCAACTCAGGATTTGTCTTGTGGATAGCTTTTCCCAAGACCCATTTCTTTGGTCTCCAGGCAAGGTCATCAATTTCTGGATTGTAAGCTTGGGAGTTCCTCTGGTGAAATTTGAAACTAGCTCCTGGATATGGAGGACAAGGAAAGATTAAAGAAAAAGGCAGACCACTCCAGATTGGTAGGTTGCAGGTTTAATAATAAAGGAAACTTTTTGATGCTTGTCTTGGGTGGCTGCAAGAGGAGTAAATCTCTGCACTCATCCACCAGAATCTTAAAAGTTTATGAGAGGCCTTAAATGGGCTTCAATCACATCCAGTCTAAAATGGTCTCTACAACACATTACTCTTTCTAGGCTGCACCCTTGAAATGGCTCCTAGTGTGAGGACAGTGGGCAGCATGTAAATTCCAAGGACAGGGGAGGGAGTAAGGAACATCTGGTTGCCTGGGTCTAGTGTGTGGGTCCACCAGCAGTCACATCATATTGTGTTTTTTGTGTGATCCTGATAATACATGACTATTTTTGAATAAGGTAATTTGTGAGCATGTGTGTAAGTGAATGTAAGTGTTTTTAGATAACTGAGTGAATTGGTGAGATTCTTAGTGTGAGTGCATTCTTGTGCTAGTGAATATCAATTTGTTGCATTTGTGACAATGACGGTTTATGTGGGAGAGTGAATGTGGGAGTGTGTTTGTTATAAATGCAATGAGTGTGCGTGGAGTGTGAATGAATTTGTATTTACATCCAAGTGTGTGAGTAAATGCATGATTATGCTTATGTGAGTGAGATATGAGCCATTTTGTGTGTGGATGTTTGAGCATCTGAATGTGAATATATGTTAATATATGTGTGAGAATCTGTCAGTATATGCATTTGAATGAGTAGATTATAAGCATGCTAATATGAGTGAGAGAAATGTTTAAGCATGTGAATGTACTTGAACACTATACGTTCATAAGAATGAATGTGTGAACTTAATTAAACATATGAGTGGGTGTTAGGATAACGACATTTGAGCGTTGACATGTATGTTTCATGGTGGATTTTAGCATGTTTTGTGTGAGTATCCATGTGAGCATGTCCCTGATTTTCACAATGTTAATATGCATGTATAAGTGAATGTGTGAGTGGGAACATATGAGTATATGTATTTGAGTTCCTCACTCACACGAACATGCTAACCTCTATGAGCAACTATTGTTAAAATGTCTATACCACCCAAAAGAATCTACACATTTAATGCAATCCCTATCAAGATACCAACAGCATTTTTCACAGAGCTAGAACAAATAGTCCTAAAATTTGTATGGAACACAGAAGACCCCTAATAGCTGAAGCAATGGCAATCTTGAAAAAGAAAGGCAAAGCTGGAGGCATCACAATTCCATACTTCAAGTTATATTACAAAACTGTAGTGATCAAGACAGTATGGTACCAGCACAAAAACAGACACATAGATCAATGGAACAGAATAGAAAACCAAGAAATGAACCCACAACTATATGATCAACTAATCTTTGACAAAGCAGGAAAGAATATCCAATGGAAAAAAGAGTCTCTTCAACAAATGGTGTTGGGAAAACTGGTCAAGCAACATGCTGAAGAATGAAACTGGACCACTTCCTTACACCATACAGAAAATAAATGCAAAATGGATGAAAGAACTAAATGTGAGACAGAAACCATCAAAATCCTAGAGGAGAACAGAGGCAACAACCTCTTTGACATCAGCCATAGCAATTTCTTACTAGAATTGTCTCCAGAGACAAGGGAAACAAAAGCAAGAATGAACTATTGGGACTTCATCAAGATAATAAGCTTCTACACAGCAAAGGAAACAAAACTAAAAGACAACCTTTGGAATGGGAGAAGATATTTGCAAATGACACATCTGATAAAGGGTTAGTATCCAGAATATGTTAAGAACTTATCAAATTAAATGAGCAGAAGACATGAATAGACATTTTTCTAAAGACATACAGATGGTTAATATATAGACACATGAAAAGATGCTCAACATCACTCATCATCAGTGAAATACAAATCAAAACTGCAATGAGATACCACCTCACACCTATCAGAATAGCTAAAATTAACAGTATAGGAAACAACAGATGTTGGTGAGGATGTGGAAAAAGGGTAACCCTCTTACACTGCTGGTGGGAATGCAAACTTTTGCAGACACTCTGGAAAACAGTATGGAGGTTCCTCAAATGTTAAATAGAACTACCCAACGATCCAGCAATTGTACTACTTGGTATTTATTCTCATGATACAAAAATACTGATTTGAAGGGATACATGTACCCCACTGCTTATAGCAGCATTATCAACTATAGCCAAATCACGGGAACAGCCCAAATGTCCATTGACTGTTGAATGAATAAAGAAGATGTGTTTTATATATACAATAGAATATTACTCAGCCATAAAAAAGAATGAAATCCTGCTATTTACAATGACATGGATGGAGCTAGAGTGTATTCTAAGCAAAATAAGTCAGAGAAAGACAAATACCATATGATTTCACTCATTTGAGGAATTTAAGAAACGAAACAGATGAACATAGGGGAAAAAAAGAGAGAGGCAAACCATAAAATGGACTCTTACCTATAGGGAACAAACTGATGGTTACCAAAAGGGAGGTGGATGAGGGCGGGGTAAAATAAGTGATGGGGATTAAGGAGTGGACTTGTCATGATGAACACTGGTGTTGTAGGTAAGTGATGAATTATTATATTCTATACCTGAAACTAATATTACACTGTATATTAACTGGAAATTAAATAAAAACTTGAAACTATAAAAGAAAAAAGAAAATAAATTGGTCACACTATCACACATATACACAAATTTGTGTACAAATTTCTTCAAACACATAGATACATTTATACTCACACCCACATAGTTACAAAATCAGTCACAACATGCTCATACATCATTCACCCAAACTTGCTCCCATATTCACGTATTCACCCACATGAACTTGCTCACAAATTTACTCATGCATACTGGCACAACTACTTACACTCACACTTTCACACATAATCACTCACATGGGTATGCACAAAAATTCACGCACACAGACACACATTCCTCATATGTGTACACTTACACCTAACCTCAAACATATTAACTCACAAAAGATATTCTCACATACTCAATCACAAATGAACATGCTCAGGTTCAGCATGTTCACTAATACACACAGATACACTCACATGACCATGCTCAGAAATTCACTTTTACAAATATACATTAACAAACTCAACAAGTGGGCATGCCTATACATCCACATACACAAGCATGCCAACATTTTCACACATGCTAACAAATTCAGTCATATATACTAAAATGCACATTCACTTAAACACAAACTCACATTTACACATTTTAATATGTGAAAAGGCTTACACTTTCAATCTCGCATAGGCATCCTGATATACATACACATGGTCACACATTCACTCACTTACATGAGTGTGCTCACAAGTTTATTCACACAGACACACTAACATATACACATGCTTACACATTCACTCACAGATACAAATACTTAAATTAACCTGCGTACACACATCACAAACATGAAAATGCTTAAATATTCACTCACACACCTAAATATGCTTATATAAATGAAGCCATTCATATATTCACTCACATCAGTATATTGAGACATTCATTCACTCACATGAGCATACTCAATGTTAATTTGCTCACACATTCATTCACACAAACATTCTTAAAAATTCACTCACATACCAAGTACTTCCCCACATATCATCATTTATCCATGCTTACACTTTCAGTTACACTTGCATATTAACAAGCTCACATATATAAACATGCTCACTATTTACCAGCACACATGTACAATGCTCACACACAAACATGCTCAGAAATTCATGATTTTAAGTATAAGATTCTTGGATATGTATAAGAATTGCATTAACCTATAGTCACATTGGAGAAAACGGACATCCTTTACTGTGTTGATTCTTCCATCTCACAAACCTGTTTGTATGTCTCTCCATTTATTTAGATCCTCTTTGATTTCTTCCATAAGAATTTTGTAATTTTCAGCATGCAAACTGCTACATGTTTTCTTAAATTTTTACACAGATGTTGTCTAAATAAAATTTGTCTGGTCTTTGTCCCAGTTTCCTGGCCTACAGCTTGTAAAAACCTTGGAATTTCTCAACTAATAAAAGTGTCTTTGTTTTTCACAAACCCATTATATCACACCCGAGTTTATGTAATGAGATGATTCAGTAGAGTAACTGACCACCCAAAAGACCAACTATGGAATTAGAGGGTTGGGGCTTTGAGTCATCCTGATCTTAAGGTAGAGGAGGATCCTGGAAATTGAATTTAATCACGTGGCCAGTGATTCAACAATCATGTTTACATAATGAAACCCCAATAAAACCTTTGGACACTGAAGCTCAGAAGAGCTTCCTGATTGATGAATACATTGATTTGCTGAGATAGTGATACACTCTGATGCCACAAGGAAAGAGTACAGAAGCTCTGCATTTCCTCCCCTGCCTTGCCCTATGTGTCTCCTCATTTGGCTTGTCCTCCTGATTTTTACTGTATCCTTTGTAATAAAATTGAACTAATAAGTAAGGTACTTTTGAGTTCTGTGGGCCATTCTGGCAAACTCTCAAACCTAAGGCTGTCATGGGAACCCCCAAATGTGTAGCCAGTCAGAAGTGTGTGTGACATGGAACACCCAGAGTGTGTCTGGCATCTAAAGTGGGGGCAGTCTTATGGAGGATATAGACACCTCATGTGATCTTAATGCTGTAAAATCAACTAACAGTCTTATAAACCTTATCAGATTTGCTATTTCATCTTCCCCTTATGGGTCTTAAAAGATACAGACAAAAATTAGATTCATTAACAAGAAAATGGGGAAAGGCAGAGGGGAGAATCAAGGGACTCATCCTAGTAGGAGGAGAATCTTTAGATAGTTATTAAGAAATGAGATGAATAAAGTGGACATTGATGGGGTTGAAACAAATGTCTAATATAAGACTGATAATGGGTAAGTAAACCAATAGGAGCCACTGCTTGTTCCCCCATTATTAAAGGGTCCTAAAAACGTATGCTGTGTTTACCCCAGTTTGAAAGAATTTAAAAAGCTAGAAAGCAAAGATTATAATGAGAAACCCAACCTGTAATTGCAAGGGGCAATAATAGGCAGATTAATAAAGAAACAAAAATTGACAGAGGAGCCAGGGTCCCTTGGTTCAACCTTCTGCTAGGAATCCAAGGCCACTTGCACATGAGTGTGTAAAATGGTCAAAGGTTGGAGATGAGAAGTTTATGGGAATCCTTGACATGACATCCCATGTGCTGTGGTATCAAAACCTGCTGGTGAAGCCCTAACGTGGAGCTACAGTTAAATTGAGAGAATATATAAAGTCAAGGGTTGATAGGATTAAGGTGAAAGTTTAGGTGAAAATTGGAATGTTTAACCAGGCTCATGTGAAGAGGTGGTGTCTCCTTTACCTGAATGTTTTGTGGGAATGAATATTAAGTCTGACTGGAACATTTCTTGTACCTAGTGTAAAGTGTAAATCTATGCTTCAGTAAACATTCATTGATCATGATAAATGGGAACTATTAAGATTTTTTGAACCCACACAGTATAGCATAGAGGCCAGTGTTTGTACAAATTCTCTGTACAACATCTTCGTTGTACAGAGCATTAGATGGGGGATTGTGGCAATAGCACGTAAGAGCCTCCCAATGATAAGTACCAGGAACTTGGACTCCAGAATTTCCATGTAAGGGGAAATTACTAGCTTGTTATCAGACATTAATTGAAAGTGTCCCATGACTTAAAGATATATCCTCAGACCTGAAATACACATAATATCTTAGGTAGTGTCAGAAATATTCTAGTGGGGAAGACAATGCTCAAAAGAGTTCCATACTAACATGCAAATGGGATGTTCGGGACTATGCTACTGGGGAAATTCTGAGGACTACTCAGCATATCCATGACCAGGTAGACTTTTTCCCTAAGACTGACTTTTGGGAACTAACTACCTGAGAATGTACCAGGTTCTTTTGCCACTTGGACAGTTCCCTAAATGCCTGATAGAGTGGGTTGAATCTTTGTTCGATCTGGTGGAATTGCGGTTAACAGTGAATGCAGCTATACTGGTGAGAGGTAGATGGCCCACTAGTTCTGTACCTATGTAACCCTACTCTATAAGAACAGGAGTGCACTGACAGGCAGTTGTTTCAGTAGCACTGCTGCCTACAATCTAGACCAGTGCACTGATCAAACATGATATCCCTTCCAAAGATAGAAAAGTTTGGGTATAAATGGAGAGAAGGAGGAATAGCAGCTGAAGGTGAAAAGAAGGCATAAATGTGCTATGCAAAAAGGAAGTTCAATATTGCATTAATACGTTGAAAGAAGCTCAGAGCAAGAGATAATATTGTCTTCTAATTCAGTTATACCAGATGCCTGAAAGCCATATATTGCTGAAACCACTCCTGTTTTTGGAACTGATCACATCAAATGGAAACCTGTAAAACTTGTGGCCTCACTATGGAAGACATTTTGGTCATAGGGACTTGATTAATTATTAATGACTGAGTGAGCCTCTAGTAATGTACCAACATTTTTTAACTCTGTTAATAACCAAATTATGGAAAGAGCCTATACAGGCTCTGTATGGAAAGGGCTACAGCACTCCTGTATCCCTTGGGTAAATTCCTAGCAGTGCTATTGCTGGGTCATAGGGTAGATCTATTTTTAATTTTTTGAGGACCCTCCACACTGTTTTCCAGAGTGGCTGCACCAGTTTGCATTCCCACCGACAGTGCAAGAGGGTTCCCGTTTCTCCACATCCTCTCCAGCATCTATAGTCTCCTGATTTGTTCATTTTGGCCACTCTGACTGGCATGAGGTGATATCTGAGTGTGGTTTTGATTTGTATTTCCTTGATGAGGAGCGACGTTGAGCATCTTTTCATGTGCCTGTTGGCCATCTGGATGTCTTCTTTAGAGAAGTGTCTATTCATGTTTTCTGCCCATTTCTTCACTGAATTCTTCACTGAATTATTTGTTTTTCTGGTGTGGAGTTTGGTGAGTTCTTTATAGATTTTGGATACTAGCCCTTTGTCCGATATGTCATTTGCAAATATCTTTTCCCATTCCGTTGGTTGTCTTTTAGTTTTGTTGATTGTTTCCTTTGCTGTGCAGAAGCTTTTTATCTTCATGAGGTCCTAATAGTTCATTTTTGCTTTTAATTCCCTTGCCTTTGGGGATGTGTCAAGTAAGAAATTGCTGCTGTTGAGGTCAAAGAGGTTTTTTTCCTGCTTTCTCTTCTAGGGTTTTAATGGTTTCCTGTCTCACATTCAGGTCCTTTATCTACTTTGAGTTTATTTTTGTGAATGGTGTAAGAAAGTGGTCTAGATTCATTCTTCTGCATGTTGCTGTGCAGTTCTCCCAGCACCATTTGTTAAAGAGACTGTCTTTTTCCATTGGATATCCTTTCCTGCTTTGTCAAAGATTAGTTGGCCATACTTTTGTGAGTCCAATTATGAAGTCTCTATTCTATTCCATTGGTCTCTGTGTCTGGTTTTGTGCCAATACCTTGCTTTCTTGATGATTACAGCTCTGTAGTAGAGGCTAAAGTCTGGGATTGGGATGCCTCCTGCTTTGGTCTTCTTCTTCAATATTACTTTGGCTATTCAGGGTCTTTTGTGGTTCCATGCAAATTTTGGGATTGCTTGTTCTAGCTTGGAGAAGAATGCTGGTGCAATTTTGATTGGGATTGCATTGAATGTGTAGATTGCTTTGGGTAGTATTGACATTTTAATAATATTTATTCTTCCAATCCTTGAGCACAGAATGTTTTTCCATTTCTTTATATCTTCTTCAATTTCCTTCATAAGCTTTCTATAGTTTTCAGCATACAGATCTTTTACATCTTTGGTTAGGTTTATTCCTAGGTATTTTATGATTCTTGGCGCAATTGTGAATGGGATCAGTTTATTTATGTGTCTTTCTGTTGCTTCATTATTAGTGTATAAGAATGCAACTGATTTCTGTACATTAATTTTGTATCCTGCAACTTTGCGGAATTCATGTACTAGTTCTAGAAGTTTTTGGGTGGAGTCTTTTAGGTTTTCCATGTATAGTATCATGTCTTCTGAAAGAAGTGAAAGCTTGACTTCATCTTTGCCAATTTTGATGCCTTGGATTTCCTTTTGTTGTCTGATTGCTGATGCTAGAACTTCCAACACTATGCTAAACAACAGCGGTGAGAGCGGACATCCCTGTCGTGTTCCTGATCTCAGGAGGAAAGGTCTCGGTTTTTCCCCATTGAGGATGATATTAGCTGTGGGCTTTTCATAAATGGCTTTTATGATGTTTAAGTATGTTCCTTGTATCCCGAGTTTCTTGAAGGTTTTTATTAAGAAAGGATGCTGAATTTTGTCAAAAGCCTTTTCTGCATCGATTGACAGGATCATATGGTTCTTATCTTTTCTTTTATTAAAGTGATGTATCACATTGATTGACTTGCAAATGTTGAACCAGCCCTGCATCCCAGGAATGAATCCCACTTGGTCATGGTGAATAATTCTTTTTATATGCTGTTGAATTCGATTTGCTAGTATCTTGTTGAGAAGTTTTGCATCCATATTCATCAGGGATATTGGCCTGTAGTTTTCTTTTGTTTTGCTGGGTCTCTGTCTGGTTTGGGAATCAAGGTAATGCTGAATTCATAGAATGAGTCTGGGACATTTCTTTCCCTTTCTATTTTTTGTAACAGCTTGATAAGGATAGGTATTATCTCTGCTTTAAATGTCTGGTAGAATTCCCCAGTGAAGCCATTTGGTCCTGGACTCTTATTTCTTGGGAGGTTTTTGATGATTGATTCAATTTCTTCACTGGTTATGGGTCTGTTCAAGTTTTCTATTTCTTCCTGTTTGAGTTTTGGAAGTGTGTGGGTGCTTAGGAATTCATCCATTTCTTCCAGGTTGTCCAGTTTGTTGGCATATAATTTTTCATAGTATTCCCTGATAATTGCTTGTATGTCTGAGGGATTGGTTGTAATAATTCCATTTTCATTCATGATTTTATCTATTTGGATCATCTCCCTTTTCTTTTTGAGAAGCGTGGCTAGAGGTTTGTCAATTTTGTTTAGTTTTTCAAAAAACCAACTCTTGGTTTCATTGATCTGCTCTACAGTTTCTTTAGATTCTATATTGTTTATGTCTGCTCTGATCTTTATTATTTTTCTTCTTCTGCTGGGTTTGGGGTGTCTTTGCTGTTCTGCCTCTATTTCCTTTGGTGTGGTGCTAGATTTTGTATTTGGGATTTTTCTTGTTTCTTGAGATAGGCCTGGATTGCTATGTATTTTACTCTCAGGGCTGCCTTCGCTGCATCCCAAAGCGTTTGGAGAGTTGTCTTTTCATTTTCACTTGTTTCCATATATTTTCAAATTTCTTCTCTAATTGCCTGGTTGACCCATTCATTCTTTAGTAGGGTGTTCTTTAACCTCCATGCTTCTGGAGGTTTTCCAGACTTTTTCCTGTGGTTGATTTCAAGCTTCATAGCATTGTGGTCTGAAAGTATGCATGTCATGATCTCAATTCTTGTATACTTATGAAGGGCTGTTTTGTGACCCAGTATGTGATCTGTCTTGGACAATGTTCCATGTGCACTCGAGAAGAAAGTATATTCTGTTGCTTTGGGATGCAGAGTTCTAGATATATCTGTCAAGTCCATCTGACCCAGTGTATCATTCAGGGCCCTTGTTTCTTTATTGATCCTGTGTCTAGATGATCTATCCATTGTTGTAAATGGGGTGTTAAAGTCCCCTGCAATTACCACATTCTTATCAGTAAGGTTGCTTGTGTTTGTGATTAATTGTTTTATATATTTGGGGGCTCCCATATTTGGCGCATAGACGTTTATAATTGTTAGTTCTTCCTGATGGATAGACTCTGTAATTATTATATAATGCCCTTCTTCATCTCTTGTTACAGCCTTTAATTTAAAGTGTAGTTTGTCTGATATAAGTATGGCTACTCCAGCTTTCTTTTGACTTCCAGTAGCATGACAGATGGTTCTCCATCCCCTCACTTTCAATCTGAAGGTGACCTTAGGTCTAAACTGAGTCTCTTGTAGATAGCAAATAGATGGGTCTTGTTTTTTTTAACCATTCATACCCTATGTCTTTTGGTTGGAGCATTTAGTCTATTTACATTCAGTGTTATTATAGAAAGATATGGGTTTAGAGTCATTGTGATGTCTGTAGGTTTCATGCTTGTCATGATGTCTCTGGTACTTTGTGGTCCTTGCAACATTTCACTGACAGAATCCCCCCTTGGGATCTCTTGTAGGGCTGGTTTAGTGGTGATGAATTCCTTCAGTTTTGTTTGTTTGGGAAAACCTTTATCTCTCCTATTCTGAATGACAGACTTGCTGGATAGAGGATTCTCGGCTGCATATTTTTTCTGTTCATCACATTGATTTCCTGCCATTCCTTTCTGGCCTGCCAAGTTTCAGTAGATAGGTCTACCACTACTCTTATGGGTCTCCCTTTGTAAGTTAGAGCCTGTTTATCCCTAGCTGCTTTCAGAATTTTCTCTTTATCCTTGTATTTTGCCAGTTTCACTGTGATATGTTGTGCAGAAGATCGATTCAAGTTCTGTCCAAAGTGAGTTCTCTGTGCCTCTTGGATTTCAGTGCCTTTTTCCTTCCCAAGATCAGGGAAGTTCTCAGCTATGATTTCTTCAAGTACACCTTCAGCACCTTTCCCTCTCTCTTCCTCCTCTGGAATCCCAATTATGCATATATTATTACATTTAATTGTGTCACTTAGTTCTCTAATTGTTCCCTCATACCCCTGTATTTTTTAATCTCTCTTTTTCTCAGCTTCCTCTTTTTCCATAATTTTATCTTCTAATTCACCTATTCTCTCCTCTGTCTCTTCAATCGGAGCTGTGGTTCCCTCCATCTTATTTTGCACCTCATTTATAGCATTTTTTAGCTCCTCCTGACTGCTTCTTAGTCCTTTGATCTCTGTAGTAACAGATTCTCTGCTCTCCTCTATAGTTTTTTCAAGCCCAGCTATTAATTTTTTGACTATTATTTTAAATTCATTTTCTGTTACATTGCTTAAATCGTTTTTGATCAGTTCATTAGTTGTCACTACTTCCTGGAGTTTCTTTTGAGGAGAATTCTTTTGTTTCATCATTTTGGATAGTCCCTGGAGTGGCAGGGAACTGCAGGGCTCTTCCCCTGTGCTGTCTGGAGTAACTTGCATTGGTGGGCGGGGCCACAGTCAGACCTGGTATCTGCCCCCCACCACTGCTGGGGTCACATTAGACTGGTGTGTACCTTATCTTCCCCTCTCCCAGGGGAAGGACTCACTGTAGAGTGGTGTGGTCCCTGTCTGGGCTACTTGCACAGTGCCAGGCTCGTGGTGTTTCTTCGATGGGATCTGGCCAAGGGCTTATTAGCCAGGGTGGATCTGCAAGGTGCACAGGGGCGGGAGGGGTAGGCTTAGCTTGCTTTGCATTAGGTGGTCCCCTGCGGGAGGGGCCCTGCAGCACCAAGAGGGAGGCTGGTGGGAGGAATGGATCCAGAGAAGCACCTTGGAAGCAAGTTCGGTGATAGGAGCTGGTTCCCTTTGGATTTTCGGCTGGGGGATGGGAGAGGGAAATGCTACTTGCCAGTGTCTTTGTTCCCCTGCTGAGCTGAGCTGTCTTCCAGGGCTCAACAACCCTCCTTCCTGGTGTCCTCTCACCTTCCCTACTCTCCAAGAGCAGAGCTGTTGACACTGAACATTTCAGATGTTAAGTCCCGCTGGCTGTCAGAACTCCTGGAGTCTGGCCCCTCTGCTTTTGCAAGCCAAAGTTTGGGGGCTCTGACTTGCCTGGCAGGCTGGCCCTCCACTGTCCCGGCTCTCTCTTGCCAGTCTGTGTACCATGCACTGCCTCTCTGCCCTTCCTACCCTTTTCCATTGGCCTCTTGTCTATGTTTGGCCCCAGAACGTCCGTTCTGCTAGTCTTCTGGCGGTTTTCTGGGTTGTTTAGGCAGGTGTGGGTGGAATCTAAGTGATCAGCAGGATGAGGTGAGCCCAGCATCCTTCTACGCCGCCATCTTCCTATATCAAAAGCCTTCTGTTCTTACTCCACACTACATTCTACAAAGGTTAGGCATATTCATATTGGTACTATTGTTTTATCTGTTATATAAATGCTACACCAAATGTAGATATTCAGACAGGTATTATCATTTTGCCATAAGGAACTTGTGGCCATAGATCAGTGTGTGGCCTTTTACATGATGAATTTGTTTGTTTTTTGTTCCAGATTTCTGGCACAGAGCTTCTAAAATCCTTATTATTTCCCAAGTGATAGGATGCCATTGTTATTCATGAGCCCCCTTGGATAACAACTGAAGTTTTGCTGACAAGATGATTTGGGTTGGGGGCTGGGCACCCGAAAGACCAGCCGTGTGATTAGAAGGTTAGGCTTTAAGCTAGTCTGACCTCTAGAGAGTGGAGGGGTCTAGAGATTGAATTTGATCATGTGGCCAGTGGTTCAATCAATCATACTTATGTGATGAAACCCCAATAAAAACTTTGGGCACTGAGGCTTGGTAGATCTTTCTGGTTAGTGAACACATCAGTGTGCTGGGAGGATGACATGCCCTGATTCCATGGGTAAGGGGAACTCCTGTTCTGCATTCAAGACCCTCCCAGACCCTGTATGTCTCTTCATTTGGTTAGTCCTCCTGATTATATCATTTATGATAAAACTATAAGTATATTCGTAAATTCTATGAGTCATTGTGGTGAATTATGAAACCTGAGTCCATCATGGGAACCCCCAAATTTGTTGCTAGTTGGTAAGACCTACAGATGACCTAGAGACTCCAAAGTTTAATTAATGTCTGAAGTGAGAGCAGTCTGCTGGAGGACTGAGTACTTAATTTGTGGTATCTGTCCTTGCTGGTGTTAGAATAATAGGTATTTAATTTCCTTTAGAGACTTTACACATGGTATTATATATTTAATTTGGTTTCTATATGTTCATTGTGAGTATATAGAAATTCATTTTCTACTTTTGCCTTGATCTTGTATTCTATAAGCAAATATTTCTGAAAGGAAGTATTTTTTTCTAGGCCCTTGTTTCTAGGTCACATGAGGTTTTGTACATAGACAGTCATTTCATTCACAGTTAGGGACATGTTTATTTCCCCTTTTCCAATCTATACTCATGTTATTCCTCCCCCCACTTTGTACTATGTCGAATAAAAATGTGAGAGTATTCTTAACTTACTCCCTAGCTTAGGATGAAAGCATTTACTATTTCACTCATAACCTTATGTAATCTGTGGGTATCCTGTAGATGTTCTTTATCTTGCTGAGGAAATTATCCACTATTCATAACTTGTTGAAAGGTTTTATTATGAATGGGTATTGAATTTTTTTAGATTGTTTTTCTGTGTCAGATGATATGATCACATGATTTTTCTCCTTTATCCTGTTGATATGGTAGATTACGTTGATTGGTTTTCAAATGTTGATCTGGCTTGCATACCTGAAATAAATCCCACTTGGTAATGGTGTACTATTGTTTTTACACATTATGGAAATTGATTTGCTATTATTTCATTGAGGATTGTTATATCAAAGATTATTAGTGGTATTAATCTGCATTTTTCTTTTTCCGTACTATCTTTGTCTGGTTTTAGTGTCAGAGTAGTAGCGGTCTTAAAAATGAGCTTGAATGTGTTCCCTCTTCTATTTTCAAGAATAAATTATGTAAAATCGGAGTTTTTTGTGAAATGCTTGGTAGAATTACACAGTTGAGACCATCTGGGTATGAATTTCCTCCTTGGGAGCTCTTAATTATACATTCAAATTTTTTATTGTTATAAAGTTATTCAGATTACCTGTTTTATCTCAGTTATTTTTAGGTAGGTTTTGGTTTTTGAAGAATTTGTCTCTTTCTTTTAAGTTGCTGAATTTATGACTATGAATTATCTGTAGTATTCCACTATTATCCTATAATGGTTATAGAATCTGTAGCAATATATTCAATTTAGCTCCTGATATTGGAGTTTCATGTTTTCTTTTTATCTTTGTCATTTTTAGAGTTTTATCAATTTTAGTGTTTTTTTTTTCAGAGACAGTTTTCTGTTTATTTGATTTTTTCTGTACTCTGCCTGTTTTTAATTTAATTGATTTAAGTTTACATCAATATTATTTCCCTCTGTTTCTTTTTTAAAAATGTTTATTTATTTTTGAGAGAGGAAAAGAGTGTGAGTGGGGGAGGGGCAGAGAGAGAGGGAGAGGCAGAATCTGAAGCAGGCTCCAAGCTCTGAGCTGTCAGCACAGAGCCTGATGCAGGGCCCGAGCTCACGAACCGTGAGATCATGACCTGAGCTGAAGTCGGACACTCAACTGACTGAGCCATCCAGGCATCTGGCTTCTTTCTGTTTCTTTGGGTATATTTTGAGCTATATGTTTTAATTGATTGATATAGGAATTTAGATAATTGATTTAAGATATTCTATTTCAATATAAGCATTTAGTGATATAACTTTCCTTCTCAGCAGTCTTTTAGTTGTATCCTACATATATTGATATATTGTATTTCCATTTTTAAGATTTTTTTTTTTAGTCTTCATCTTTGACTCTTGGATTATTTAGAAATCTGTTGATTAATATCCTAGTATTTGGAGAGTTCCTCCTAGTTGTTGGTTACTAGTTACATCACATTATATTTATAGAACATATTCTATATTATTTCAATATTTTAAAGTTTATTTTATAGCCTTGACATAATATATCTTGATGAGTATTTCATAGATGCTTGAAAAAAATGTGTATTCTGCTGTTTGGGGGTGGATTGTTATGTAGATTTTAATTAGGTCATGCTACTGATAGTGTTAGGCAGTTCTTCTGTATTTTTACTGATTTTCTGTTAATTTTACCAGGTGCTGAGATCATGATGTTTTGAATTCTCCAACTATAATTGTGAATTTGTCTACAAATTTTCCTTGACTTCTGGGGTTATGTCCCAATAAACCCAATGTAAGTTGAAAATGCATTTAATACACCTAATATATCAAACGTCATAGCTTAGCCTAGTCCACCTTAAACATGCTCAGAGCACTAATATGAGCCTTCAGTTGCGTAGAATAATCTAATGTAATATTTTATAACAATGTGTTGAATACCAAATGTAATTTACAGAATACTATACTGAAGGTGCAAAACAGAATGGTTATGTGGGTACAGAAAAGTTGTAAGTGTATCAGTTGTTTATCCTTGTGATTGTGTGCCTGACCAGGAACTGTGGCTAGCTATCACTGCTTAGCATCTTGACAGAATGTCGTACCACATATTGCCAGCCTTGGAAAAGATTAAAATTCAAAATTTGAAGTATATATTTGAATGTGTATAAAGTTGAAAATTGTAAGTCAAAGCATTGTAATTTGGGGACCATTTATATTTTTTCAGCTTTATCAGTTTTTGCTTCTTTTTTGTTTTGAGGGTCTCTTGTTTGGTGTACACGCAATTAAACTCATGTCTTGTTTGTGGATTGATCCTTATGTCATTATGTAAAATCCCTCTTTACTCTAGTAATTTCTTTGACCTGAAGCCTACTTTAACTAATTAGCTATTTAAAATTAATAATTAAAATAGTTTAAATTAATAATTTAAAATTAATGCTTATGTAGTATGTCTTTCCATATTTTTACTTTAAACCTATCAGACATCATTGTATTTAAAAGGAGTTTCTCACAGAAAGAATATTGTTAGATCATGATTTTTTTTATCCATTCTGTCAATCTGTCTTATAATTTGTGAATTTAGATCATTTACTTTTAAGGATTATGATACAGTGTTTGTTAGGTTTTATGTCTGCCTTTATTACTTGTTTTCTGTTTGTTTCCTCTTTTTTGCCTTTCTTTGGGTTATGTGAACATGTTTTAGGATTCTGTATTCATTTACTCATTTTTAGTATATTTCTTTTTATCACCCTCTTTTTTTACGTGCTGATTTTTTCAGCAATTTTCTTTTTTTTTAATGTTTATTTATTTTTGAGGCAAAGAGAGACAGAGCATGTGCATGGGAGGGGCAGATAGAGAGGGAGACACAGAATTCAAAGCAGGCTCCAGGCTCTGAGCTGTTAGCACAGTACCCAATACGGGGCTTGAACTCACAAACCGTGAGATCATGACCTCAGTTGAAGTCGGACGCTTAACCAACTGAGCCACCCAGGCACCCCTCTTTTTATTACCTTCTTAGTGGTTGTTCAAAGTATTGCAATATATAGAGGCAAAACTTTTCACAGCATACAAGTACCAATGTTTTACTGCTTCGGGTGAAGTATTGAGACTTTGCTTTCTTGAGTCTCTTTACTCTTTTTACATTTAAGTTATAATTTTCTTAATTCTGTCCTTTACATACTTGAGCACCCTCTCAGAGTCGTGTTTTAATGTTTCTTCCTAACTCACTCTATAGGCCATCATTACCATAATACTCAAACCAGACAAAGATTAACAAGATAGAAAACTACATACCAATATATCTAATCTCGCAATGTTAAAATTCTCAAAAAATTATTAGCAAATGGAATCTAATAGTGTATAAATTATATATCATGACCAGTGAAATTTATTCTAGGTATGCAAGGCTGGTTCAACATTAAAAAATCAATTAATGTAATGCATTACACTAGCAGGCTAATGAAGAAAAATCATATGATTATATATCAATATATTTCAACAAAGAATTTACAAAACCTGACACCCATTCATGATAAAAAGAATCCTCAGGATACTTAGAATAAAGGGGAAATTTCTCAATTCAATAAAGAATATTTACCAAAAAAAATATGCCTATAGCTCAGATAATGTTTAATAGTGAGAAACTGGGGTGCCTGGGTGGCTCAGTTGGTTGAGCGTTGGACTTCGGCTCAGGTCATGATCTCACAGTTTGTGGGTTTGAGCCCTGCATCAGGCTCTGTGCTGACTGCTTGCTCAGAGCTTGGAGCCTGCTTCAGATTCTGTGTCTCCTTCGCTCTCTGCCCCTCCCCCACTAACGCTTTGTCTCACTCTGTTTCTCAGAAATAAATAAATGTAAAAAAAAATTTTTTTTTAAATAGTGAGAAACTAAATATTTTCCCCCTAAGATCAGGAAAAAGGCAAGAATGTACCTTTTCACCATTCCTAATAGCATTATAACAGAAGTCCTAGTTAATGCAATAAGACAAGAAAATGAATTAAAAATTCCAAAAAATCAACAACATCTTCATACACCTCTCAAGTGATTATAGCAAAATTACAGGATACAAGTTTAATATGTGTCAGCATAGCAACACATATATACCAACAGTGAACAATTGGAATTTAAAATTAAAAACACTCACCATTTATATTATCACCAAAAATGAAGCACTTATGTATAACCTAACAATATATGTATAAGATTTATATGAGGAAAGCTACAAAACTATGATGAATAATTCCTTTCATTTACTTAAAGGATCTAAATGAATGGAAAAATATTTCATATTCAATGATAAGAAGACTTAGTATTGTTATGATATAAGTTCTTTACAACTTGATCTATAGAATCAGTGCAGTACAATACAATATTAAAGAACAAAGTTGGAGGACTCCCACTACTGAGTTTATGTCTTACTGTAAACTACTAGGTGGATGGATAAACAGTGTGGTATATCTTTATAAGTATATATTGTGCAGTGATAGAAAGAAATGAGCTATTAAGCCATGAAAAGATATGGAGGAAACTTATCACATAGTAGTGAGTAAAAGAAGCAAATCTGAAAAAAGACTACCATTTGATTCCAACTATATAACATTCTGGAAGAGGAAAAATATGGAGAGAGCAAAAAGATCAGTAGTGGCCCAGGATTGGGGCCCAGGATTGTTCTGAATAGGCAGAACACAGAGGGTTTTTAGGGCACTGAAAATGCTCTGTATGATGCTATAGCGATGGGTTACATGTCAGTATATATTTGTCCAAACCCATAGAATGTACAACACCAAGAGTGACTCCTACCAAGGTAAACCATGGACTTTGGGTGATAGTGAATTGTCAATGTAGGTTCATCAGTGGTAATTAATGTCCCACTATTATTGGGGGATGTTGATAATGAGGGAAGCTATGCATATGTGGGGGCAGAAAATATATTGGAAATCTCTGTATCTTTTCCCCAATTTTGTTGTGAAACTAAAACTACTCGAAAAATAAAGTCTTACGGAATAAAAAAAATATATAACTAAGGAAAAGAAAGCACTCTGAAAAGCTGTATGATTCCAACTATATGATATTCTGGAATAATCAAAACTAGACAGTGAATGAAAAGATTAGTGGTTATTAGGACTTCGCAGGTAGGAGGGGGATAAAAGGGTGAGGTTGAATAGATAGAGCATAGAGACTTGAGTTTCAGAATACTGAAGCTATTTTGTATGATAACGTAAAGGTGGACACATGACATTATATATTTAGCAAAACCTATACAGCAGTACAAACATAAAGAGTGAAACCTAACATAAACTGTAGATTTTGTTAATAATAATGTGTCAATATATTGGTTCATCACCTCTAATGACTATAACACTAATGTAAGATACTAATAGTAATGGAAACTGAGGGCAGAGGAGAGGGAGTATATGGGAACTCTGTATTTTCTAATCTTTTTTTTCTGTAAGCCTAAAACTGCTTTAAAAAAATAAAATATTTACAAATTTTTTTAAAGCATCTCATTTGTAAAAGAATTTTAATTTGGTGCTTTGTTTAACTTTTATTCCTTTGCTGAGTACACTTGTTTCAAAAGACTATATGTTTTTCTATTGTGGTTAAATACATAACATAAAATATACTAGTTTAATCATTTTAAAGTGTACACTGCACATTTAGTACATCCACGGTGTTGTACAACTATCACCATTATCTAGTTCCAGCATATGTTTATCCCCCCAAAAGAAAACCCCATATACCTGTATCTCCATATCTTCCTTCCCCAGCACTTGGCAACCACTAATCTGCTTTCTGTTTCTATGGATTTGCCTATTCTAGATATGTCAAAATGGAATCATACAATATATTGTCTTTTGTTTTTTACAATATATTGTCTTTTGATCTGGATTCATTTGTCATATATTCAAGGTTTACCCATGTTGTAACATGGATCAGTGCTATGTTCCTCTTTTTATGGCTGAATAACATTCTGTTGTATGGATATAATACTTTTGTTTATGCATCCATCAATTGATGGACATTTGGGTTCTTTCCATTTGTAGCTATTGTGAATAGTTTTACTATGAACATATATACAAATTTTTATTTGATGGTGGGGGGACAGCCCTAATGGTTGATGGGCATTAAGGAGAATACTTGTTGTTGTGAGCGCTGGGTGTTATATGTAAGTGATGAATTACCAAATTCTACTCCTAAAACCAATACTACACTATACATTAACTAAATTGGATTTAAATAAGATCTTGGGAGGGAAAACCTATTATAACACTTTTGAGCATGTACCTCAGAAATAAATTGCAGTGTCATAATGGTAGTTTTATATTCAACTTATTGAAAAGCAGCCAAAATGTTTTTGAGAGTACCTACACCACTTTATATTCCCATCAGCAGTACATGAATGCTCTGATTTCTCCACAGCTATGCCAACACCGGTTATTTTCTGCTTTCATAGTTACAGCCTTTCTAGTAGGTGTTGTTGAGTTGTAAGAGCTGTTTCTATATTCTGGCTGATAGACCCTTATTGGATATATGATTTGCAAGTATTTTCTCCTGTTCTGTAGGTTGCATTTTCACTTTCTTAAACGTGACCCTTGATGCATAAAAGTTTTTAATTTTGATAAAGGTCAATTTATTCTCTTATTGCTTGTGCTTTTGGTGTCTTTTCTAAAAAACCACTGCCAAATCTAAGGCCACGAGCATTTATTCCTGTGTTTTCATGTAAGAGTTTATGGGTTTACCTCTTTGTCCTATTTTCAGTTAATTTTTGTATCTGGTGTGAGGTAAGGTTGAATTTTATTCTTTTGCATGTTAATATGCAGTTGTCTTAGCACCATTTGTTAAAGAGACTATTTCTTCCCACTAAATGTTCTTGGCACCCTTGTTGAAAATCAATTGACCATAAATCTATATGTCTGTCTTTATGCCAGTACCGTAGTGCTTTGATTACTGTAGCTTTGTAAAAAGTTTTAAAATTGGGAAATGTGATTCCTCCATGTTTATTTTTCTTTATCAAGGTTGTTTTTGCTATTTGGGGTTACTTACAAATCCATATGAACTTTAGTACCAGCTTGTTCATTTCTACAAAAATGGCCACAAAATTTTGATGAGGGTTGCATAGAATCTATAGATTAATTTAGGGACAGTTGCCATTTTAACAATATTTTTTTCCAATCTACAAACTTAGATGTCCTTCCTATTATTTAGAACTTTAGTTCAGCAATGTTTTGTAGTTTTCAGTGCACAAATCTTGCCCTTCATTGGCTAAATTTAATCCTAAGAATTGTGTTCCTTCTGATGCTATTGTAAATGGAATTGCTTGCTGAATTTCCTTTTGGATTGTGCATTGCAAGCATATAGAAATAAAACTAATTTGGGGTGCCTGGGTGGCTCAGTGGTTAAGCGTCCAACTTCGGCTCAGGTCATGATCTCACAGTTCATGAGTTCGGGCCCCGCATCGGACTCTGTGCTGACACTCAGAGCCTGGAGCCTGTTTCCGATTCTGTGTCTCCCTCTCTCTCTGCCCCTCCCCCGTTCATGCTCTGTCTCTCTGTCCCAAAAATAAATAAAAAACGTTGAAAAAAAAAATTAAAAAAAAAAAGTGGCAAAAGTAGGCACTATTTATGTGGTATACTACTGATTGATTTTTGCATATCAAACTACTCTTGCATTCCTGGGATAAATCTCACTTTTTAAAAGAGTGTTTATCATTATTTTTTTGTTGGGAAAGATCAGCAAGAGTGGGTTAGGGGCAGAGAGAGAGGGAGACAGAAGATCGGAAACATGCTCCGTGCCGACAGCAGAAAGCCTGACACAGGGCTCAAACCCATGAACTGTGAGATCATGACCTGAGCTGAGATGGGATGCTAAACTGACTGAGCCACCCAGGCGCCCCTAAATCTCACTTTTGATATGCTTCTGTTGGATTTAGTTTGCTTGTATTTTGTTGAGGGTTTGCATTTATACTAAAAAGGATATTGGTCTATGATTTTATTTTCTTGTGGTGTTTTATCTAGCTCTTGTATCAGGATAATGCTAGCTCCATGGAATGAGTTAGGAAGTATTTCCTCTTATAATTTTTGGGAAGAGTTTGAGAGGAATTGATATTCATTCTCTTTTACTGTTTGTTGAATTCACCAGTGAAACCATCTAGTTCTACTGGTCCTGGGCTTTTCTTTGAAGTCTTTTGGTTACTAATTCAATGGCTTCACTTGTTCTGTTCAGATTTTCCATTTATTTTCAACTCAGTTTTGTTATTAGTTCACGTGTTTCTAGAAATTTGTCTATTTCATTTAGATTGTTATTTGTTGGGATACATTTGTTTATAAGTATTCTTGCATAATCCTTTAATTTCTGTCAGGTTTATCGTAATTTTCTCATTTGTATCTCTGAATTAGAATTTGAATCTTTGTTGTTGTTGTTAGTCTAGCTAAAGGCTTGCCAATTTTGTTGATCTTTCCCAAGAACCAATTTTTTTACATTAATTCTCTTCATTATTTTTCTATTCTTTATTTAATTTACCTCTGCTCTAATATTTATTATCTCATTTTCTTTTCTGCTATATTTGGGTTTAATTTGCTCTTCTTTTTCTGTCTTTAATGTTTAAAGTTATATCACTGACCTGAGATTTCTCTTGTTTTCAGTGAAGGCATATGCAGCTTTAAATTTCCCTCTGAGCAGTTTTTGCTACATCTCATCAGTTTTGATATATTGTCTGTTAATTTTAATTCATCTCACCATATTTCTAATATCCCTTGTGATTTCCTGTTTTACTCATTGGTTTTTGAAGAGTGTATTGCTTAATTATCACATATGTGAATTTTTTATTTTAACTCCTGTTGTTGATTTCTAGTTAATTTTTTTGTGATCAAAGAAGGTATTTGTGTTTTAGATTTTTAAAAATTATTTAGACACTTTTTTATGGCCTACCATATGGTCTATCCTGGAGAATGTTTCATGTGCACTTTAGAAGAATATATATTCTGCTATTGTTTGCTGAAGTGTTCTGTGTATGTCTGTTAGGTCTCTATTGTTAAGTTCCTTCTTATTAATGTTTTGAATAGTTATTCTAATTACTCTTGAAAGTGGGTTTGAAGTCTCTAAATATTATTGTAGAATGGTCTGTTTCACTCTTCAGTTCTCTCAGTTTTTCCTCCTTATTATTTTGATGTTCTTTTATTATGTGCTTATATATTTATCATTATATGTTCTTGGAGGATAGTCCCTTCATCAATACCTAAATGTTCATTTTGCCTGTTGCAAAATTATTTGGGTTAAAGTCTTCTTTCTCTGATATTAGGATAGCTACCCCATCACTTTTTTGTTGCTATTTGTGGAGGAAATATTTTGTCATTTCAATTTCAACCTACTTGTGTCTTTGTATCTAAAGTGAGTCTCCTATAAGAAACATAGATGGATTATGATTTAAAAAATTGTTATTATAGTTGATATACAATGTTATATTAGTTTTGGGTATAAAACAGTGATTCCCCAATTCTTTTCATTATTCAGTGCTCACCATGATACGTATAGACACCATCTGTCACTATACAACATTATTATAATATTATTGACTATTCCTTTTTTCCCCCAATTTTTATTTGAATTCTGGTTAGTCAACATACAGTTCAATATTGGTTTCAAGAGTAGAATTCAGTGATTCATCACTTACATACAACACCCAGTGCTCATCATAACAAGTGCCCTCCTTAATACTCATCACCCATCTAGCCCATCACCCACCCACCTCCCTCCATCAACCCTGTCTCTATATTTAAGAGTCTTTCATGCTTTGTTTCCCTCTATTTCCCCCCCTCCCATATATTCATCTGTTTTGTTTCTTAAATTCCTCATATGAATGAATCATATGGCATTTGTCTTTCTCTGACTGACTTATTTCACTTAGCATGATACACTTAGCTTCATCTATGTTGTTGCAAATGGCAAGACTTCATTCTTTTTGATGGCTGAAGATATTACGTCTTCATTATTCATTTATCAGCTGATGGACATTTGGGCTCTTTCTGTAGCTTGGCTATTGTTGATAATGCTGCTGTAAACATTGGGGTGCATGTAATGCTTATAATCTATATTTTTGTAACCTTTGCATAAATACTGAGTAGTGCAGTTGCAGGAATGTGAGGTAGTTCTATTTTTAACATTTTAAGGAAACTCCATACGGTTCTTCAGAGTGGCTGCATCAGTTTTTATACCCACCAACAGTGCAAGAGAGTTCCCCTTTCTCTGCATCCTTGCCAATACCTGTTGTTTCTTGTGTTACTAATTTTAGCCATTTTGACTGGTGTGAGGTGATATCTCATCATGGTTTTGATTTGTATTTCCCTGATGATGAGTGATGTTGAGCATCTTTTCATGTGCCTGTTAGCCATTGGGATGTCTTCTTTGGAAAAGTGTCTATTCATGTCTTCTGCCCATTTCTTCACTGGATTATTTGTTTTTTGGGTGTTTGAGTTTGATACATTCTTTATATATTTTGGATACTAACCCTTTATCAGATATGTCATTTGCAAATATCTTCCCCCATTCTGAAGGTTACCTTTTAGTTTTGTTTGTTGTTTCCTTTATTGTGCAAAAGGTTTTCATTTTGATTAAGTTTCAGTAGTTCATTTTTGCTTTTGTTTCCATTGCCTCTGGTGATGTGTCTAGTAAGAAGTTGCTCCAGCCGAGGTCAAAGAAGCTGCCTGTGTTCTCTAGGATTTTGGTTTCCTGGCTCACATTTAGTTCTTTCATCCATTTTGAATTTATTTTTGTGTATGGTGTAAGAAAGTGGTCCAGTTTCATTCTTCTGCATGTTGCTGTTCAGTTTTATTGACACCATTTGTTGAAGAGACTGTCTTTTTTTCCATTGGATAGTCTTTCCTGCTTTTTCAAAGATTAGTTGACCATATAGTTGTGGGTCCATTTCTTGGTTTTTCTGTTCTGTTCCATTGATCTATACGTCTGTTTTCTGCCAGTACCATACTGTCTTGATGACTATAGCTTTATAATACAGCTCAAAGTCTAGACTCATGATACCTTCAGTTTTGTTTTTCGTTTTCAGGATTGCTTTGGATATTCAGGATCTTCTGTGGTTCCACACAAATTTTAGGATTGTTTGTTCTGGCTCTGTGAAAAATACTGGTGGTATTTTGATGGGGATTGCATTGAATTTGTAGATTGCTTTGGGTAGTATAGGCATTTTCACAATGTTTGTTCTTCTAATCCATAAGCATGGAATGCTTTTCTACCTCTTTGTGTCCTTTTCAGTTTCTTTCATAAGTGTTCTATAGTTTTCAGAGTACAGATCTTTTACCTCTTTGTTTAGGTTTATTCCTAGGTTTCTAAGTGTTTTTGGTACAATTGCACATGGGATCAATTCCTTGATTTCTTTTTCTACTGCTTCATTATTGGTGTATAGAAATGCAAGAGATTTCTGTATGTGGATTTTATATCCTGCAACATTTCTAAATTCATGTTTTCTAGCAATTTTTTTGGTGGAGTATTTGGGGTTTTCTACATAAAGTATCATGTCTGCAAATGGTGAAATTTTGACTTCTTCCTTGTACATTTGGATGCTTTTTATTTCCTTTTGTCATCTGATTGCTGAGACTAAGATTTCCAGTACTGTGTTAAATAGTAATGGTGAGAGTGGACATCTTCGTCTTATTCCTGACTACAGGGGAAAGGCTGTCAGTTTTTCCCCAATGAGGATGATATTAGCTGAGGGTCTTTTGTGTTTTTTTTTTAAATGTTTGTTTATTTATTTATTCTGAGAGAAATAAAGCACAAGTAAGAGAGATGCAGAGAAAGAGGAAATAGAGAATCCCAAGAAGGCTCTGCACTGTCAGCTAAGAGTCCAATGTTGGGCGTGATCTCATGAACCGTGAGATCAGGATCTGAGCCAAAATCAAGAGCAGGACACTCAACCAGTGACTGAGCCACCCAGGCACCCCTAGCTGTGGGTCTTTTGTTCATGGCCTTTATGGTGTTGAGGTATGTTCCATCTATCCCTACTTTGTTGAGGATTTTTTTCAAGAATGGATATTGTACTTTGTCAAATGCTTTTTTCTGCATCTGTTGAGACAACCATATGTTTCTTATCCTTTCTTTTATTAATGTGGTGTATCATGTTGATTGATTTGCAAATATTGAACAAGCCCTGCAGTCCAGGAATAAATCCCACTTGATCGTGGTGAATAATTCTTTTAATGTACTGTTGAGTTCAACTTGTTAGTATCCTATTCAGAATTTTTACATCCATGTTCATCAGGGATATTGGCTGTAATTCTCCTTTATAGTGGGGTCTTTGTTTCCTTTTAGAATCAAGGTAAAACGAGTTTTACCAGTTTAGAAGTAAAACTGGCCAGTTTAGAAGTTTTCCTTACATTTCTTTTTCCTTTTCTTTCTTTTTTTTTTTTTTTAGAATAGTGCAAAAAGAATTGGTATTAACTCTTCTTTAAATGTCTGGCATAATTCCCCTGGGAAGCCATCTGGCCCTGGACTTTTGTTTGTTGATATATTTTGGCCCTGGACCTTTGTTTGTTGGTATATTTTTTTATTACTGTTTCAGTTTCTTTGCTTGTTATGGGTCTGTTCAAATTTTCTATTTCTTCCTGTTTTAGTTTTGGTAATTTGTATGCCTCTAGGAATTTATCCATTTCTTCCAGGTTGCCCAGTTTCTTGGCATATAATTTTTCATAGTTTTCTCTTATAATTGTTGTGTTTCTGTGGTGGTGTTTGTGATCTCTCTGTCCCTTTTCATTTGTGATTTTATTTATTTGGGTCCTTTCTCTTTTTGATAAGTCTGGCTAGAAGTTTAGAAATTTTACTAATTCTGTCAAAGAATCAGCTTTTAGTTCTGTTGATCTGTTCTGTGTTTTTTTTTTTTGTTTGTTTCCATATTGTTTATTTCTGCTCTTGTCTTTATTATTTACCTTCTACTGGCTTTAGACTTTATTTGCTGTTCCTTTACTGGTTCCTTTAGGTGTAAGGTTAGGTTGTATATTTGATACCTTTCTTGCTTCTTGATGTAAGCCTGTATTGCAATATCCTTGTTTCTTAGGATATTGCAATATCCTTTGTTGCATTGCCATGGTGTGGACTGTTGGGTTTTCATGTTCATTTGTTTGAATGTACTTTTTAATTTCCTCTTTAATTTCCTGGTTAACCCATTCATTATTTAGTAGGATGTTCTTTAACCTCCAAGTATTTGTGGTCTTTCCAAATTTTTTCTTATAGTTGACTTCAAATTTCATAGCGTTGTGATCTGAAAATATGCATGGTATGATCTCAATTTTTTTGTAGTTGTTAAGGGCTGATTTGTGACCCAGTATGTGATCTATTCTGGAGAATGTTCTATGTGCACTTGAAAAGAATGTGTATTTTCCTGCTTTAGGATGGAATCTTCTGAATATATGTGTTAATAAGTCCATCTGGTCTAGTGTGTCATTCAATGCCATTGTTTCCTTGTTGATTTTCTGCTTAGATGATCTGTTCATTGCTATAAGTTAGGTGTTAAAATTCCCTATAATTATTGTATTATTGTCAATGATTTTCTTTGTTTTTAATTGATTTATATATTTGGGTTAATCAAGTTGGGGGCATAAATATTTAAAGTTGTTAGATCTCCTTGATGGATACAGCTCTTAATTATGATGTAATGTCCTTCTTCATCTCTTATTACAGTCTTTGGTTTAAAATTTAGTTTGTCTGATATAAGTGTTGCTACCCTGGCTTTCTTTTGGCATCCATTAACATGATAGAAGTTTCTCCATTCTCTCACTTTCAATATCACAATGTCTTTAGGTCTATAATGAGTCTCCTGTAGACAGCATATAGGTGGGTCTTTTTTTTTTTATCCATTTTGATACCTGTGTCTTTTGATTGGAGCATTTAGTCCATTTACATTCAGGGTGATTATTCAAAAGCTATGAGTTTAGTGCCATTGTTTTCATTATATATTTGGTGTTTCTGGTGATGTTCTCTGTTCCTTTCTACTCTTTGTTGCATTTGGTCTTTCTTTCCCCCCAAAGAGTCCCCCTTAATATTTCTTTCAGGGCTGATTTAGTTGTTTCAAACTCCTTTAGTTTTTGTTTGCCTGGAAAACTCTTTATCTCTATTTCTATTCTGAATGACAGCTATCTCTACTTCTATTCTGAATGACAGCTTTGCTGGATAGAGTGTATGTGGCTGCAAATTTTTCCCACTTAACATGTTATATATATCCTGCCATTCCCTTCTGGCCTGCCAAATTTCTTTGGACAGATCTGCTGTGAATCTCATCTTTCTTTTTTTTCACCTTGTTGCTTTAAGGATTCTTTCTTTTTCATTTTGTGAATTTCACTGTTATACACCTGGGTGATGGCCAGGTTTTGTAGAATTTAATTGGAGATCTCTGTGCTTCTTGGATTTTGATGTCTGTGTTCTTCCCCAGAGTAAGGAAGTTTTGAGCTATAATTTGCTCACATAAAACTTTTGCCCCTTTTTCTCTCTCTTCATCTTCTGGGACTCCTATGATATGAATATTATTCTGTTTTAATATGTCACTGAATTCCATAAGTCAGTCTTCATTATCTGTTTCCTTTGTTTCACTCTTCTTTTCAGTTTAATTATTTTCCATAATTTTATCTTCTGTATCATTAATTCATTCCTCTGCTTCATCCATTCTCACTATTATGGCATGCATTAGGGTTTGCATCTCGGTTCTAGCATTTTAAATTTTGGCCTGACTTCTCTTGTATCTTCTATGCTTTTTTCAAGCCCAGCTAGAATCTTTATAGTTTTTATTGTAAATTCTAGTTCAGATGTCTTACCTATATATGTAGTGATTACATCCCTGGTCGGCATTTCTTCCTGTTCTTTCTTTTGAGGTGAATTCCTTCATCTTGTCATTTTGGTGGAAGAAAAAATGAAATTAAAATTAAATTTTTTTTTAAATCAAATAAAGGAAGCTGGATCCTAGGTGTGTTTTGGTCTGCTTGTTAAGAGAAGCTTGATAGAAAAAAGAAAAGGAAAAAATTAAGTAAACAAAATTTTAAAATACAATAAAAGTTTGTGCTTTCTGTATCCAATAAACAACAACAACAAAAACAGAAGCAAAGAAAATGAACAAATGAACAAATAAAATCCAAATAAAGCTAGATCCAGTCAGCATTCTATCATCAATAGACTAAGAGTGTGGAGGTGATTTTGTGCTGGTCTTCTGGGGGAGGGACCTGCTGCACTGATTCTCAGATCGACTTGCCCTAGTGGAGATGTCCCTGGAGGGCAGAGAGGGCACATCTTGGTATAACAGCTCTGTTCTCCACTTAGTGGCACTGTTAAGCTCACTGGGGTCAATCAGTGTTGGTGGGCTAATAATGAAAATGTCTTCATCCTGCTCTCTATTCTCCAGAGCAGGAAGTTCATGCCCTCACAGACATGTGATCAATCACCCCTCCTGTGTCCCTGGCCTCTGTCAGCTCCCCACTTCCTTCTTGTCTGTGCCTGAGCTTTCCTCCTACCAGGCGGTGCCTCCCTCCAGTGTTTTATCTCGGGCATGGGTGTGTTTCAAAACCCCATACTTCAGAGGCCCCCAAGTCTTGGACCCACATTGATCCTTTGCGGGAGGGTCTCACCATGATGTGGCAGGTACCAGCTTGTCCCAGAAAACATTTACACAACCATGCAGTGGCAGTAGCTCAGAGTTGATGATAAATAACAACACACAGCTAGTGCCAGTGTCTGCCTTCAGCCGGCATCTTTGTTCCTATACAGGTGACAGGGCAGCTTTTTGGTGCCTGCCAGGTCTTTTGTATGCAGAAAGGCCATGTCATGTCTACCAAGTACACTTCAAGCAGGGAGACTGCTTCTCCCAGTGTGACCCAGGGGATCCTTAGACTGAGCTGCCCACTCCCAGGGCTTTACCCTGCTTTCTTGCTGGAGCACCACTAGGTGCTGAGTTCCAAAATTTCAGATTCTGTGTTCCACTGCTTATAAAAAAAACTGGTGGTATTGAAACCTTCTCTGCTTTTCCCCATCAGTGGTTTTAGGGAATTTTCTTGTGAAGTAACCTGTGCGTGTTTTCACTCTTCCTCTCTAGCTACTTTAAGGGGGAGTGCTTTTCTTATGCGAACCCCATGTGCTGCTCAATCTGCCTCTCTCTTTCTCCTCTCTGTGAAAATGGCTCCCACCCCTCGCAGCACCATGGCTTTTCTCTCCACCACTTCACCTCTCCACACCACATACCTGCCATGTTCTCTCCCTCAAATTATGCAGATTGTTCTCTTTATCTTCAAACCGATTTCCTAGGTGTTCAAAATGGTTTGATGTTGATATAGCTGTATTTAAGGGATGAGATAAGCCCAGGGTCCCCTTATTACACTGTATCCTCCTCCTCTTACTGATTATGCCTTGTGATGTACTTTTCATCTTTATATCTTACTTATTTTTTCATTACTTTTATTTTTTTTTGAGAGAGAGCATGTGAGCAGAAGAGGGGCAGAGGGAGAGAGAGAAAATCTTAAGCAGGCTCCATGCCCATTATAGAGCCCTACCTAGGACTTGATCTCATGACCGCGAGATCATGACCTGAGCTGAAATCAAGAGTCAGACACTAACTTAAATGACTGAACCACCCAGGTGTGCCAATAACTTATTTATTTTTAACTGGAAGTTTATACCTCTTAATCCTCTTCACCTGCTTCACTCATCCTTCCACCCCCTTCTCTCTGGCAGCCATGTATGTTCTTTGTATTTATGAGTCTGTTTCTGTTTGTTTTTTTAGATTCCACATATAAGTGAAATCATACAGTGTATGTCTTTCTGTTTCTGATTTATTTCACTGAGCATAATGCCCTCTATGTGTACTTATGTTTTCCCAACTGGAAATATCTCATTCTTATTTATGGCTGAGTAGTATTCCGTTGTGTGTGTGTGTGTGTGTGTGTGTGTGTGTGTGTGTGTATCCACACGCACACCACATCTTCTTTATCCATTCATCCAACAATGGGAACTTTGCTTTTATATCTTGACTATTGTAAATAATGCTGCAATAAACATAGAGGTGCATATGTCTTTTAGAATTAGTGTTTTCATTTTCTTTGGGTACAAGCCTAGTAGTGGAATTACTGGCTCATATGGTATTTCTGTTTTTAATTTTTTGAGGAATCTCCATACTGGTTTCCACCATAGCTGCACACATTTGCATTCCCAAAAACAGTACACAAGCATTCCTTTTTTCTCCATATCCTCACCAACATTAGTTATTTCTTGTCTTTTTGATTCAAGCCATTTTGGCTGGTGTGAGATGTTATGTCTTTGTGGTTTTGATTTGTATTTCCCTAATGATGTGTAGGTTTATGTATTTAGTCAAATATGTAGATTGTGGCTATTATTCTTCAAATACTCTTTGTGCCCCTTTCTCTTCTCTTTCTGGGAATTCCATTATTCATACGTTAGTGTACTTCATTGTGTCCCAAAATTCCATTCACTCTAGTCATTTTTCTTTATTTCTTTTTTATTTATGCTCTGAATAATTTCAATCAAACCAACTTTAAGTTTATGATTCTTTCAACTATGCAAATACCTTCTTGGACCCCTCTAGTAAAATTTTCATTTTAGTTATTGTACTATTCAGCTCTAGATATACTAATTGCTTTTACTTTTTATACTTCCTGTCCCTTTATTGATATTTTATATTTGCTAAAATATTTCTCTACTGGCTTCCTTTAGTTATTTGTCCATATTGTCTTTGAGCATTTTGAGCATATTTAAAGGAGTAGATTTAAAATCTTTATCTAGTATGTCCAATGTCTGGGCTTCTTCAGAGACAATTTATTAAATTACTTTTTCCCCTTTGAACCAACCATATGTTTTTTTTCCTTTTTTATTAAGGTTTTTATTTTAATTCCAGTATAATTAACTTACAGTATTGTATTACTTTGAGATGTAAAATATAGTGACTTGGCAATTCTATACATTACTCTCTTCTCATCATGGTAAGTGTACGCTTAATCCACTTCTCCTATTTCACCCATCCCCCAACCCACCTCCCCTCTGGTAACCACCAGTTTGTTCTCAATAGTTAAAGTCTGTTTCTTCATTTGTCTCTATCTTTATTCCTTTGTTCACTTGTTTTGTTTCTTTAATTCCACACATGAGTGAAATCATATGGTATTTGTCTTTCTCTGACTGATGTATTTCACTTAGCATTATACTCTCTAGCTCCATCCATGTCCATGCAAATGGACAGATTTCATTCTTCTTATGACTCAGTAATATTCCACTATATATATACCACATCTCCTCTATCCATTCATCTATTAATGGACATGTGGGCTGCTTCCATAACTTGGCTATTGTAAATATTACTACAGTAAATACAGGGGTGCATATATTCTTTCAAATGAGTGTTTTTGTATTTTTTGGGTAAATTCTCAGTAGTGCAATTACTGTATCATAGTATAGTTCTATTTTCAACTTTTTGAGATACCTTCATACTGTCTTCCACAATGGCTGCACCAATGTGTCTTCCCATCAACAGTGCATGAGGGTTCCATTTTCTCCACATCCTCATCAACACTTGTTGTTTCTTGTATTTTTGATTTTAACCATTCTGACAGGGGTGAGCTAATATCTCATTGTAGTTTTGATTTACATTTCCCTGATGATGGATCATGTTGAGCATCTTTTTGTGTCTGTGTTGGCCATCTGGATATCCTCTTTGGATAAATACCTAGTCATATCTCCTGCCCATTTTTAATTGGATTATATATTTTAGGTGTTCAGTTATATAAGTTCTTTATATATTTTGGATATAAACCCTTTATCAGTTATATCATTTGCAAATATTGTCTCCTATTCAATAGGTTGTCTTTTAGTTTTGCTGATTGTTTTCTTTGCTGTGGAGAAAATTTCTGTTTCGATATACTTCCCAATAATTTATTTTTGCTTTTATTTCCCTGGCCTTAGGAGACATATCTAGAAAAAGCTGCTATAGCTGATGACAGAGAGATTACTACCTGTGCTTTCTTGTAGAATTTTTATGTGTTCAGGTATCACATTGAGGTCTTTAATCCATTTTGAATTTATTTTTGTGTATGTTATAAGAAGTGGTCCAGTTTCATTCTTTTGCATGTAGGTGTCTGATTCTTCCAACACCATTTCTTGAAGAGGCTGTCTTTTTCCCATTTTATATTCTTTCCTCCTTTGTAGAAGATTACTTGACTATGTTATTGTGGGTTTATTTCTGAGATTTTTTTATGTTTCATTGTTTTATGTGTCTGTGTTTATTCAAGTACCACACAGTTTTGATTACTATAGCTTTATAATATAACTTGAAGCCTGGGATTGTGATACCTCCAGATTTGTTTTTCCTTCTCAAGGTTGCTTTAGCTATTCTGGGTCTTTTTTGGTTCCATACAAATTTTAGTAGTTCTGTGAAAAATGCTGTGGGAATTTTGATAGGGATTGCATTAAATGTGTGGATTGCCTTGGGTAGTACATACATTTTAACAATGTTGTTCTTCCAATCCATGAAATTGGAATATCTTTCCATTTCTTTGTATTGTTTTCAATGTCTTTCATCAGTGTTTTCAGAGTACAGATATTTTACCTCATTGGTTAAGTTTATTCCTAGGTATTTCATTGCTTTTGGTGCAAATGTAGATTGAGGAATCTTAATACTTTCTTCCACACTTCTCAGTTTCACTTTCTGCTGCTTCATTATTAGTTTTTAGGAATATAACAGATTTCTGTACAATGATTTTTGTATCCCACAACATTATTGAATTCATTTATCAGTTCCAGTAGTTTTTTGTGGGGTCTTTAGAGTTTTCTGTATATAGTATCATGACATCTTCAAATAGTGAAAGTTTTAATTCTTCTTTACTGATTTGATTGCCTTTTATTTCTTTTGGTTGTCTGATTGCTGCAGCTGGAACTTCCAGTACTATGTTGAATAAAAATGGTGAGTGGACATCCTTGTCTTGTTTCTGACCTTAGGGGAAAATCTGAGTTTTTCACCATTGACTATGATATTAGCCATGTGTTTTTCATATATGGCCATTATTATGTTGAGATATGTTCCCTCTAGACCTACTTTGTTGAGGGTTTATATTATAAATGCATGTTGTACTTTGTCAAAGGCTTTTTCTGCATCCATTGAAACGATCATATTGTTTTTATCCTTTCTCTTACTGATGTGATGTATCACATTGATTGATTTGTGAATATTGAACTACCCTTGCATTCTAAGAATAAATCCTGGTTGGTTGTAGTGAATGATTTTTTAAAATGTATTGTTGGACTCAGTTTGTTACTATTTTGTTGAGGATTTTCATCTATAGTCATCAGAGATATTGGCCTGTAGTGTTCTCTCTCTCACTCTCTCTCTCCCTCTCTCTGGTGTCTTTCTCTGGTGTTGGTATCAGGATGATACTGGCCTGATAGAGTAAATTTCAAAGTTTTCTGTCCTCTTTTATTTTTTGTAATAGTTGAGATGAATAGGTATAAATTCTTCTTTAAATATTTGATAGAATTTGCCTGTGAAGGTGTCTGGTCCTGGACTTTTACTTTTTGAGGGTTTCTTGATTGATTTAATTTCATTGCTAGTAATCTGTTCAAATTTTCTATTTCTTCCTTCTTCAGATTTGGTAGACTATATATTTCTAGGAATTTATCTATTTCCTCTAGGTTGTCCAATTAGTTGCCATATAGATTTTCATAATATTCTGGTATAATTGTTTGTATTTCTCTGGTATTATTTCTCCTCTTTCATTTTTGATTTTGCTTATTTGAGTCCTCGCTCTGTTTTGTTTTGATGAGTCTGGCTTAAGGCTTATCAATTTTGTTGATCTTCTCAAAGAACCAGCTCCTGGTTTTATTGATCTGTTTTATTGTTTATTTTGTTTCTATATTATGCATTTCTGCTCTAATCTTTATTATATTTTTTCTTCTGCTGGTTTCGGGTTTTGTTTTCTAGCTCCTGTAAGTGTAAGGTTACATTGGTTGTTTGAGATTTTTCTTACTCCTTGAAGTAGGACTGTATTGCTATAATCTTTCTGCTTAGAACTGCTTTTCCTGCATCCCAAAAATTTAGGACCATTGTATTTTCATTTTGAAAATTTTTTCTTTATCACTACATTTTTGCCATTGTAATTACATGATGTCTTTGGTGTGTATCTGCTTTTGTTGACTTTTTAGGGGTTCTCTGTGCCTCCTGGATCTGGATATCTGTTTCCTTCCCCAGATTAGGAGTATTTTCAACTATTATTTCTTCAAATAAATTTTCTACCCCCTTTTCTCTCTCTTCTTATTCTGGGATTCCTATAATATAATTGCTATTACATCTGTTGGAGTCACTGAGTTCCCTACTCATTTTGCATAATTCCTTTTTCTCTTTTTTGTTCAGCTTGGTTACTTTCCATTACTCTGTCTTCTAGGTCACTAATTTGTTCATCTGCTTCTTCTAGCCTGTTGTTCATTCCATCTAGTGTGTTTCTTATTTCATTTATTGAGCCCTTTATCTCTATTATGTTATTCCTTATCTCTGTGTTAAGGGTCTTACTGGTGTCTTCCATTCTTTTCTCAAGTCCAGTGAGTATCTTTATGGTCATTACTTTAAATTCTCTATATGGCATATTACTTATGTCTATTTCACTTAGATCTCTGGATGTGGCCTTGTTCCATTATTTCATTTGAAACAAATTCCTTTGTCTTCTCATTTTATCTAAGTCTCTGTGTCTATTTCTCTGTTTTAGGAAAGTCAACTATATCTCCTGTGTTTGAGGGTAGTGGTCATATGAAGAAGAGGTTCTGTAGTGCCTGAAGTATCATGCTCCCTGTTCCCCAGGGCCTGGTGCTTCAGGGAGTGTCCCCAGTGTGTGTTGAGTGTGCTCTGCTATTGTGTCCTCGCCACTTTATCTTTCAGTGCAGTTATCTGTAGAGGCTCTCTTTTCCTCTTGTGGGCAGTTTTTGGTCCCTGGCCTGAATTTGGTGAGTTTTAACCAGGTGTGCTGTGGTCAGTTTGTGAAATGAGAGCTATCATCACTGTTGCTGGAAATGAGGCCCTGCAAAACTCCCGATTTGGTAGACATGATATTGGCAGGGGTCTGGGCCAGTGTTCTGAGGGAGGGGGCACAACATGTTGGGATTGAGGCAAGCGTTACTGGGAAGGGAAGTTCCACTGAAGCACAGCAGAGGGCGGGGCTTGATGTAAACAATTAGGTGGAAGTTTAAGCATTGTGCTGGTTCCTGCACATGTCTCTGTGCTTAGGCTGAGGGGTGGGGCTGGGGGGGATGGCACCTCCCACTTACTTTTTTCCCAGAGGGGTCCCTCAGTGAATGCTGACTTTGTGGGACACACTCCAAGATGAGCAAATAACCTTCTTGTTGTGTACTTCTGGCACTCTTCATATGACTGTGTCCACCCTATGTGTCTTTGGACTGTTTGCCTTGCCTTCTCAACAAGAGCATCCCTAGTGTCCTCTGGGTCTCTCCAATCCCAGGGTGTTGATCTTTAAATAACCAAGCTTTTAGCCCTCCTGGTTGGCAGAACTCACAAAATTTAGCCCCTCTCGCTTTCCAAGCCAATTGCTGTGGGGATTAATCTTCCCTGTTTGGGCTCCCCTGTATGCTAGACTGTCTCTTACCCTTCTATGTGACTGCAGCTCCTTCCCCACTGTAGCAGCCACAATCCATTTCTCTCTGTCTCTGTACTTCCTGCCTTCTTTGATGTGGTCTCTTCTTTACCTTTAGTTGTGAAGTTTGTTCTGTTAGCCTCGAGGTTGATTTTGGGGGTATTTAGGTTGATTTGATAGTTATCTAGCTGTATTTGTGGGAAGAGGCAAGACTAGGGTCCTTCTATTCTGCCTCTATCTTCTCTCTTAATTTGTATCATCTAAAAAGTCATTTTAAGAACTTGATTCCATGAAGATATTTGTTTGTGTATGTGTGTGTGCATGTGCACACATGGCTATGCTATGGGTTCTTGCATTTGTAATTTCAGAAATTAAGTGGGAACACTAGTAAAACAACATTTAATGCACCATCATTGGGTGGATGGATGGATGGATGTGTAAGTGTGAGTAACAGGAAATCTGGGAAGGAGAAAGGAAAATGGGGTTTGATGTTGAGCAGAGTGGAAAGTGAGTACATCTGATTATTCTCTTCAGTGGGTGATTGAGGAAAAATGTACCTAGTGAGCAATCATGATCTAATGATGTGGTTACTGAGAAGATGATATAAGGGAATGACTACTGCTTCACTAAAATTATAAGCAACAACGACATGTGAAATTAGTATTAACAGCATAAGTATACCCAAGTGGAAATGTGTTTCAATACTACTCATATTATGCAATTCATTGAAAAGCATAAACTAAGACCCCAAATCAGTACAGAATTATCTAAATCCAAAAGTTCAGGAAACCTCTTAGGCTCCCTACAAACTGAAGTTACTGCTCTCAGTCACTCAGACTTATCTGAGTCTGTTTCTTTCAGGCTACCAATTTTTGATTTGGAAAAACTCAAAATTTCATGACTTACAACACCTCATCTTAGGGATGGTGGAAGTGTTCAGTCAGTGCAGCTCAAGCACCAGTTTGAGTTAGCTAATGAAGGACCTACAACAACTGAGCTACAGTATGAGGAGATATCTCAATGTGAGCCAATAAGATATCTCCTTGTTGTTCCATGTTGAAGATTGAGGAGGAAGCCGCTGTATTTTTTACTTTTTGTTTTTCCTTTGTTTGATTATTTGTATGTTTTGAGTCATGGTTATTTCAGGGTATTGTATTACTTTTCTAGGGATGCAAAACCAAATATCAGGAACTGGTCAAATTAAGTAACATACCATTTGTTTCCTTACAATCTGAATGATTGAAGTTGATAATTGTGTGTTACATGATTGGGTGAGTCTCAGTGTTGTGAGACATGTATCTTTTATAGGCCATTCTCTTTGACTTAAAATAGCCATGTTTTCACAATATGCACTTATATACTCTACCCTCTGTGAGTGTCTGTGACTCCAAATTTCCCCTTTTTTATAAGGACAGCAGCCCTATTGGATGAGGCCTACCCTAATTATTTCATTTAAACATGATTACCCCAGTAAAGTCTCTATTACCAAATAAGGTCACATTTGAAGTGGGTCAGGAATACAACATATCAATTTTAGGGCACAAAATTCAATCTACAAAAGCCCACTGGAATTCCAAAATTCACGTCCTAATGTGCGCAATACATTCTTCCTATGTGAATGTCACCAAAAGTCTTCACCGATTTCAGCATCAACACTAAGGAGAAATCTAATCTAAATATCCTATATCAAATATGGATGCATTTCCAGCTATGATTAATACTCAGGCTATATTCTTGTCCAACTGAGAATGTGTGAACACAGTCAACAAGTTGTCATCTCCCAAATACAATGGCCAGACAGGCACAAGATAGACATCACTATTCCAAAATCGAGAAATTGGAAAGGAAGACAGGGTTTCATGTGTCAAGAGCAAGCTTGGATCCTAGTAAGGAAAAAAATTTTTTGTTTCAAGTTTTTATTTAAATTCCAGTTATAGTTTATGGTATGTTAGTTTCAGGAGTAGAATTCAGTGATTCATCACTTACATATAACATCCAGTGCTCATCACAGCAAGTGCTCTCCTTAATACCCATCACCCATTTAACCCATCCCCCTACCCACCTTCTTCCAACAACCCTCAGTTTGTTCTCTATAGTCAAGAGTCTGTTTATGGTTTGCTGCTCTTTTTTTTTCCCTTCGTTCATCTGTTTCATTTCTTAAATTCTACATATGAGTGAAAATTAAATTACATCATAATGACTCAAAAGTATCCTCTTTGGCTCTAGGCTCTGACCTCTGATGTGAAGTGGCAGCTTCACATTCTTGGCCATTGTAATTAATGGATTCCCACCCTTTCAGAGCTGCTGCAGTACATTTTTCTGAACACCTTAGGTGGTCCTAACATTTGGAACCCAGGAGATGACATCAGTCTCAGGATGGAGGAGATGACTGTAACCCCTGGCATTGTAAGTCTAGGTCTGGAGTGGCAGTGGCAGCCCTGCCAGCCTCTGAACCTTCTTTGGGTTCATTTGCTCCCTTTCTGAAGGATAATGCATGTTCTCAGCCAGATGCATCTGTAGGCCTTTTACTTGCCTGTAGAATCCCAGTAGTCCAACAGTCTTCTTTCATTTTGTCCTGTTTCTCCACCAATACCAGCTGTCCACATTTCTGCCAATATTAAAATTTCAGAATAAAGCACTTGTTTGCTTCTCTTGCAATTAAAGGTGTTAAAGACATCACACAGGAGGGTACTACACCCCCATTTTTGACAACCTTATCTCAATTCCTGGCTACTGATACAATGTTTGAGTTTACCCACATTTCACATGCCTAACCTCCTAATTGATGGTTTTCTAGCCACAACTTTGTCCCCCTCCCCCCTTTTTTTAAAGGAGGCTATCTGGATAGGGTGAGATGATTGCAAATCATCACATGCTAGTTTCTTTTTGTTTTGTGGTACATTATTTAATTTATGTCTCTCCTCTGGCATTTACTATGAACATCAAGGGGAAGCCAAGCCATGCCTTCAACACTGTGCTTAGAAATCTCCTCAGTTTACGGGGCGCCTGGGTGGCCCAATCGGTTGAGCGTCCAACTTCAGCTCAGGTCGCGATCTCACCGTTGGTGAGTTCCAGCCCCGCGTCAGGCTCTGGGCTAATGGCTCAGAGCCTGGAGCCTGCTTCCGATTCTGTGTCTCCCTCTCTCTCTGCCCCTCCCCCATTCATGCTCTGTCTCTCTCTGTCTCAAAAATAAATAAACATTAAAAAAATTTAAAAAAAAAAAAAGAAATCTCAGTTTACTGTCCCAATTTATCATGTAAAAGTCATATTCTTCATAAAATACTAGAACATAGTCTAACTAAATCTATGCTACTTTTTAACACTGATGGCCATTTTGCAAGTTTCTAATAACATGTTCCTAATTCCCATATGCTATCCTACTAGAAGCACCCTTGATACTCATATTTCTAGAAATATGTTTTTTCATGATTCTATATATATTCTCTGAGATGATAGTCTTTCTCCACAGCTCTACTCTTTTCTTTATGAGCCCTTACCTGAAGTACATTGAATGTCCATATTTCACCCACCAGTCCCTTAAGAAATCTTGGCTTGTTCTTTCATGCACCTCAAAACTGCCACCTTTACTCATTACCCAACCACAAAGCCACTCCTACATTATTAATTCTTTGTTACAATTTCACTGAACTTTCAGAACCCAAATGTATGTTAGTGTGATAGATCTATCATTACAAATTACCACACACTGAGGAGCTTAAAGAACAGAAATGTGTTGTCTTACAGTTCTCGAGGTTAGAAGTCCAAATCAATAGTTGTGGGCCACGTTGATTATTTCTGAGATGTGTGAGGGAAGAATGTATTCCAGGTCTCTCTCCTAAAACTCTTACATGGTTGACTCCCATCATCTTTTCACATTTTCTTCTGTATATGCATATCTCTGTATCTGCCTTTTCCCTTTTTATATAGAAAGCAGTCATTTTGGATTAGGGCCCATGTTAAAGAATATATTTTAACTTGATTGACTCATTATGGACCCTATCTCCAAATATGATCCTATTGGAGGTACTGTGAGTTAGGACTACATGTTATGAAGCTGGGGGGACATTATTCAATTCAACCCACCTGCGATATGAAATCAGAGCTGTACATGGGAAATTGTGCTGCCTATTCCATGATACTGATTATATAATATCCCATTAGAGAACTAATATGAATTCATTAACCCTTCTCTTACAGCTCTTTGAATGCTGCTTAATTTTGTTGTATTTTAATTTTTGTATCTTATCACTGTTAAAGACAAGATATTTGATTTCAATCCTTAGAAACTAATTAGGATTTCCTTTAGCAACCTATATTTGATCAACATTTTAAGAATGACATTTTTACTTTTAAAATAATAAGTAAATGCCCCTATGAAGGATGATATTTTCTTTTTTTAAAAAAAAATTTTTTTTTAACGTTTATTTATTTTTGAGACAGAGAGAGACAGAGCATGAACGGGGGAGGGTCAGAGAGAGGGAGACACAGAATCTGAAACAGGCTCCAGGCTCTGAGCTGTCAGCACAGAGCCTGACGCGGGGCTCGCGGGGCTCGAACTCACGGGCCGCGAGATCGTGACCTGAGCCGAAGTCAGCCACTTAACCGACTGAGCCACCCAGGCGCCTGAAGGATGATATTTTCAACCAAAGAGACAAATCTGGAAAATCTAGAAAAATTGAAAACTTTTTTTTCATATGTAATTTCAGAAATCAGATAGGAACACAAGTAAAGCAATGTTGTATATGCACCATGTAGACTATTATAAAGGCTGGGATTGCATGCGTGAATGACAGGTATGAAATCCAAGGTATAGTGAGGAAAAATGGGTGTTGATGTCAAAGACAAGAAGAGGAAGTGAGTACATCTGATTCTTCACTTCAGAAGGTTATTGAATATAAAGGACATCTGGTAAGCATTCATTCTCTAATAGTGTGGTTACCATAAATACTAATTGAGAGAAAAGGATTTATGGCTTAAATAACAAATTATAAGCAAAAACCCTGAGGAAATAGTATTAATAAGCCAAACATACCCCATTCAAACTTACTCAACATTACCTTTGTTGTAGAATTCATTGAAAAAGTGAAGTGAGAATCCAAACTCAATACAGAAATTGCTAAATCTAAAAGCTCATCCTATCACAGGCTCCCTAGTAACTGGAGTTTCTACTCTAAGTCACTCAGATTTATTCTGTAATCTTTCCTGTAGATAACACAAACTTTCATGACTTATACATTGGTATCATGAGGATGATGGAGGCATCCAGTCAAAGCATCTCAGGCCACACTCAGCTCTGAGTTAGCCAATCAGGGATTTACAGCCACTGACTCACAACCATGGGCCCAATGTGAGTCAATGGGTACTCAGCCTCTGAGATTGAGGGGAGATCTGGTATTATACTTTACCTGCCGTTTGCTTCTTTGATTAGTTGTATGCTTTTACTCATGATAAGGATATGAATCCAGAACTGTGAGTGGACATATATTATGCTAATTCCATCAAGTTAGAGAAGAGTTGTACAAATTAATAGTATTAAAATGATTTTCCTTGATACTAACCATGTATTTTAATTTAGGCTATTTGAATACTCAGGGTTTTTGTTTTGTTCTGTTTTTTACCTCTAACTACATTGGCCTGATAAAATAAGACCCATAACAATAAATAGTCAGATTTTCATGATGTGGTGCTTGAAAGACTACAATCTGTATGAAAACTTTACTTTTTTCTATTGGGAAAAGAAGATGCCAAGGAAAATTCTATTCCCAGCCCTTAGCTTAGTGAGGGGAAGAAAGGTCTCTGAGAATTTGCAATAGCATGACTATTTTAGTATGGTCCTGGTGTTCAAATTAACACTGTCAGCATGATCCAAATAATTCCTAGTGGCAACCCAGTCAAATGGCAAATGTACAACTAATCCTTTCTGGAGGGGTTCGGTCTTAATTAAGGCTTTTGAAAGATTCCTGCAGATAAACTCCTTCATTACAAGCACGTAATCTAAAAATAAGCCTCCATCGGGAAAAAATGAACAAGAAACCAGAATGGATACCACCACAGAATTATTACCAAATTCCAACATAAAAAATAAATGTGTCACACATACATACACACACATACCACACACAAACACATATATGCACATATATATATGACAGAACATATAAGGAAGAAACAGCTCATTGTCAAAAATGCTAAATGAGTGTTTTAGACTTAATCATTATAACCACTAGAACAAAACATTTAAGAAATTTTACACAACAAAGGATACATACCTAGGTAGAGAATTGGTGAACTAGAAGATAGGTTAAAGAAATAATACAGAACACCTTATAGAAAGATAAAAAGAGAAATGTGAACACATTGTAGTAAAGCTATGATATAAACATAGAGAACATAATAGCAGACAAAAGGGCACAATGCCTGAAAACAGAAAACCAAATAGTGTGACAGCATACCTCTTTTCATCAAGAAATGGAAGCCAGGGGCACCTGGGTAGCTCAATTGGTTGAGTGTCTGACTCTTGATTTTGGCTATAGGTCATGATCCCAGGGTTGTGGGGTCAAGTCCTGTGTTGGGCTCCACGCTGAACATGGAGCCTGCTTAAGATTCTCTCTGTCTGTCTGTCTCTCTCTCTCCCAAAAATAAAAGAGAAAAACATTTAAAATTTAAAAAATGGAAGCCAAAAGCAAGTGCTGAGAGAAAAACCTACAGTTGCCTACCTGGCCAAAGTATCATTTGATAATGAGGCTGTGATAGACATGAATATGGGCCACCCTGAACCACCTCCAAAGATAGACAGTCTGCTTCAGCTGCTTAGAGTGCAGTTGAAAGTCCCCAGCCATTAGCCTTTTCAGTCATTACCTCACCTACAGAGAGCTGGCATGCCCAAGCCTAGGGACTTCCTCTGATAGCCACATCTCATGTTGACCAAGGAACTTTTGATTAATATATGTCTGGTCCCTTCCTCATCTATTAATCCTGATTAATTGTCCTGCACACTGAATACTGTTTCAATTCTGGCTCCCTTAAGATCTTAACTCCAAAATAGAGACACATGAGAAAAGTCCCATTTGTATATTTAAAGGAACTTCTCAAGAATGCTATTTGGGAAAATGGAAGATGATCTGAGATACAAATAGAAATGGTAATAGAATTAGCCAATAGGGGTAAATGACAAACAGTGCTTATATAAAACAGTGGTAGTAATGATTACAGCTACTTTGATGACTGGAGTACACAACATAACTAACTACTAACAAGAGTACATCACTTGGATAATGGGAGTGTGCAATGAAAGCAGCCCATATCCCACTCTTGACTGGCTTCTCCAGTGGAGGACTTGGAGCCCCTGTGCCATAGCCACTAGCCCAAAGAGTGGGGAGATGACCTGGCATGAGCCAGTAAGAACATTTCTGGAATCTCACCTGTGGAGATGGAGGAGGGAATTGATGTGGTTATTTCCCTGGACTCTGTTTGTTTGCTAGCTTCCTGGTAATCAGGATGACTTAATGATAGGAATCTGGAGAAAATGACATATTTCTTGTGTCTTTCATCAAATTAAGGAAGATTTGATTGCTAATATCTCAAGTGTGACTTTTGTATCCTCATTTGTAAATGGGAGTGTTCTGAAATCTGTTTAGTAAGTCTCCTTCACTCCCTTAATCATATTTTAATTTCTAGTAATAAAAATTATGTATTTTCCATTAATAATTGGATTCCTTTATATTAGCAATAGCATCTTGTCGTAGACTCTAAGTCTAAAGTTCTCTCTTGGCCAGCAAGAGAGTGGGACACAGGATGAAAAGCGCGAGACTGCTAATGTCCGGGAAAAGCAAGAGCCCCAAATAAGGGTCTTTGCCCTGTATTTATTAAGATCAGAAGGCTTACACATGTGATGGGCATGCACAAAGAGACAATGAACCGGTTAACATTAACTCATGGGCATGAGGAAAAGGGGTTTTTGAAGATATAGGGTGTTTGGGGTTTGGGTCAATATAAAACAAAATCCTGGTGCAGGCAGATGGGCAGATGGTTGTTCACAGCAGACAGGAGGTGTATCTGTTTATTTTAGCTAGCCTAGGGGATAAGACAGGGGAATAACCTCAGGGTTAACAAGCACCTTTTCTTTTGCTAATCAACTCCACTCTGGGCAGCTTCACCTGCAGTGCAGTGGTCTATAACCCTATTTACCTGTTTGCCTAACTTGGTCCTTCTGTCCTGTGAAAGCAGCTTTCTGCTATGGTACTAAATTGGGGGGCGCTTTTGCCCTAAATGCCTAATCTTGCTTACCTCATATACCTTTGCATTGGGGGCCTTTGCCTCCCTTTCTATTCTGGGGCCTTTGCCCCTCCCTCTCTATTCTGGGGGCCCTGGCTCCTCCCTGCTTTATTCTGGGGGGGGGGGGGTCTTACCTTGTTTACCCAAACTTGGGTGAGAGCATCCTATGGCTTTGTAATTCTTTATGCTTTGTTAACCCACTGGCGTAAGCCCAGGGAATTTCTAAGCTTATTCCTCACAGCATCTGCTGTTCCTTAAAGTTCTCACAGAAAACACCCCTGGAAGCCTTGCCATTTTGACAATAGCTTAGTGATTGCCTGCATTTCTTTGATGCTCCTTAACTCTTTTTTTTTTTCATTTAATTTCTGTAATTTATTTTTACATGAGTACATGCAAAGTCGTTTTTGGCATGCATCTCATGGATTATTGAAAAGAATATGTGGGATAGCCTGGTGCTTGGGTGGCTCAGTTGGTTAAGCATTCAACTTTGGCTCAGGTCATGATCTCATGGCTGGTGAGTTTGAGCCCTGTATCAGGCTCTGTGCTGACAGCTCAGAGCCTGGACCCTGTTTCAGATTCTGTGTTTCCCTCTCTCTCTTTCCCTCCCCTGCTCATGCTGTCTCTTTCTGTCTCAAAAATAAAAATAAACATTAAGATTTTTTTTTTAATTTAAAAGAAAAGAGTATGTGTCCACCAAACATTGAATCATGTAGCCCGGGTCTTACCTGAATCAGGACGAGGGAGTGGTAGTTCAGGTGGGGCTACTGGCTTGCAGCCTGTCTGCATATCCCACCCCCATGACAACTTTCTTCTGTTCCTCACTCATGGAAGTCATCACCTAATTTTTTCACCTAAAAGTTTTTTTCACCTAAAAGGGACTGTGCATCTTTTACCAAGACTATATGGATATGGTTGGAAGTCCTGAGATGGTTGTGCTTTCACATGGATTTCTAATATCTAGGTATGCTTGGTACAAGATATGGGAAGGTCTATCCCTGAGTTTTCATTGAGTGATTACCCTTGATTTCTTGGGCATTGGCTTCAGTGACAAACTGAAACCATATCACTATTTCATATTTGAACAGGCCAGCACTGTGAAGGCACTTTTGCGGCATCTGGGGCTCCAGAACCACAGGACCAACATTTTGTCTCATGATTATAGAGCTGTCATTGTTCAGGAGCTGTTATATAGGTTTGAGCAGAATTGATCTTGTCAGCTTACCATGAAGAGTCCTGTCTGTCAAATGGAGGTATATTTCCAGAGACTCACCATCCTCTACTTCTCTAAAAGCTTCTCAAAGATGGAGGCATCCTGTCATCCGTTCTCACATAATTGAACTTCTTTGTATTCTCCTGAGGTCTTACCCTAGTCTTTGGACCATACACTCGATTCTCTGAGAATGAACTGTGGGACATGTGGGCAGGGATATGCAACAATTATGGGAACTTAGTTATCAACCAGAGGAAGAAGTTTAGAAAACAATGTGTAGGAGCTCTTGCTTCTGTAACCATTCCCATTCATCTTATCTATGGGCCATTGGATCCTGTGAATCCCTATTGAGAGTTTTTGGAACTATACAGATAAATGCTGTTGCAGTCCAGTGTCCATCCTGGATGACCACATTAGGCACTATCCACAGCTTGAGGATCACGTGGGCTTCTTGAATGCATATTTGGTCTTCATCAGCTCCTTCAGAGCTGGTAAGAGTAGCTTCCTTGTATTACCTCTCCTACTCCCTTATCTGTCATATATTCCACCTAGGAAGAAGTGCCCAAAGAGGTCTTGGCCACCAAACACTATTCTCTCACAAAACTCCACCTAACTTACACTGGTGATCAGCATTTAGTAAAAGCCCTGCAGAAACTCCAACTGTGAGTGACCTAATAGTGTATCTCCCATTCTTCTAACATCTGAATGAGTGTATCCATTTGCCTTTGTTTTGGTGCTATTAGGAGATTCTGATGAGCACTAATACTCACTGATACAGAAAGACAGAGAGACATTCTTAAAAATCTTTTCAACACTTTTTAACACACTTTCTGAAATATTTAGAAATGCTAATTTCTGGCCCATCCTTGATTGGAATCATATGGTAAAGAATGAAGAGAGTCATTCCTTGAATGGCTTTAAGGGTACATGCCTTTTATTAAATGTTTATTTTTGAGAGAGAGAGAGAGAGAGAGAGAGAGAGAAATAGCAAGAGTGGGAGAGGGGCAGAGAGAGAGGGAGACACAGAATCTGAAGCAGGCTCCAGCCTCTAATCTGTCAGCACAGAGCCCTACACAGGGCTCCAACTTGTGAACTGAGATCACAACCTGAGCCAAAGTCAGACACTTAAATGACTGAGCCAGCCAGTTGCCCCGCTTACATACTTTAAGTTATCTGAGCAACATAGCTTGTAAATTTGGATTTCATTTCACCGGCTGCTTTTAATTATAGACATTTTGTTAAAATATGTTTGGGTTTGAATAATGCAGCATTTTACGTATACTTTAAAATTATGA